>NC_086153.1:11527500-12758000 GCF_035149785.1 Candoia aspera
ACTTGCTAGTAGTATTGTTGGGCTAAAAAGGTAGATCTTGGAAGCCACACTGGGAAAAATGGGATTGAAAGAATTCCGAATGTCCGTAGGATGGCGAATGACGGCGGCATTGATTTAGGTCTTGAAAACCAGGTGACAAGATATGAAATTGAAAGAAATCCAAATGTTGTCGTCATATATCATATCATATCATCATATCATATCATATATCTCACCATCACCATCATCAAAATATTGTGGGCTCCCTCTTTTCCCTACCCCATTCCCACGTGCCCGCGGAGTAGAGGAAAGGGGAAGGTAGGTGATTCCAGGTGTGAAGCCATTCTCAGAAGGAAGTTGGTGGCTGACAGCTGGCGCGGAAAGGGTTACCGGGACCCCAGCGTCCGGGAACCACGAGGATCTGCTGCCGCCTCCTCCTCCTCGCGTGCCGAGTTTTGACGTGGGCGAGACGAATCGGGAGGAGTTGGAGGGGTTGCTGAATCGAGGCAGGATTTGGCTCCCCCCACCCCCATCTTCTCGCCTGCCGGGGAAGACCGCGCTTGGCTGGCTGGCTGGCTGGCTGGCCGGCTGAGCCGCGGCCGGACGAAGGCGAGCCCCCCGTTGCGCGCATCTTCCCCGCTCTACAGCCGGACCCCGCTCTCTCCGACCGCCCCCACCGGTGACGAGCGGGGGCGGGCGGGGCCCTCGGCCATGGCCACCTGCTGCGCGGATCCGCCGCCGAGCTCCAAGCACGTCCGGGACCAGCTGGGCGCTCGGGGGGCAGCCGGGCGCACCTGAACCCACCGGCCCTGCCGCCGCCGCCGCTGCCGCCGCCTTCCCCGAGCCAGCCGGGCGCTCGCACGCTTCCCCTAAGGGGCTTTATGCGGAGGCTTCTGGGACCCCCCTGGAGGCCGGCGTGGGCGCCTCTGTCTCTGCTTCGGGTGAGAGGTCGGGGAGGAGGGAGGCTCCGGCCAGCAGCCCCCTGACGGCCTCGGCGGAGGATCTGCCGCGGAGCAGCCCCGTCCGGGGAGGCGGGAGGCAGACCCGTAGGAGCAGCAGAGCCGCCTGCCTGGAAGGTGAGCCCCGCGGGTCCGCCGCCGCCGCCGCCGCCGCCGCCGCGCTCCCGGGAGACCTTTCCCTCGAAAATTGGCCCGGCAGGTTCCGCTGGTTTGGGGGCCCTCGTCGACGTGCCCAAAAGGAGGCGCGGCGCCGGGAGATGCCTCCGCTTGTGGTGAGAGGAGGAGGGCGGCGGGGGGGCCGTGACTTTAGGGCAAGGCGGCGGGCCGGGCTGGTTCGGTTCGCTTGCGGGCGCGGGAGCCGGGCGCCGGGCGCGGAGGAAGGTTCCCCGAAGCCGCCGGGGACAGGGAACGGGGCTGCTGGAGTTGACTCGGCGCCAGGCGCGGAGGTCTGTGCTCAAGTTTTCACCTCTTGCTATCGGGGGTGGCGTGGTGTGAGGGCCCCCAAGTCTGAAGCGGAGGGGGCACCGTTTCCGAGCGGGCTCCGGCGTCCAGGCTGGGGAACGGGCCCCGGGTTGAGCAGTTGTCGGCGAAAGACTTGGTAGATGTTTTTGGGAAACCATAGCTTTGGTCGTGAGAATTCGCGGTCAGAGTGCAAGGGGCAAAAATACCCGAGCTTACTACCCTCTCCTGAAGGGCTTGGCCTTTAAACATAACAAGAGGCAAATCTTTCTCCAAGATCTCAGGCTGCCAGGCTTTCCCCAGCCTGGTGCTCCTCTCACAAGTCGGACTGCAATGCCCATCATTCTCAGCTGGGGTGATGGGAGTTAGCATCAGAGAAATCCCCGGCTGGGGAAGGCAGATTTATTTAGAGCTTCCTCTCCCCCCTGCTCATTTCCATGTTGTGCTTCTCTCCAGCTTCCTCAAGGTGTGTGTGGATGCATGTACAATTGTTAACACTTGAGCGAGCCTCCCCTAGGCAGGTGGCAAAAATGGAAGGGGTTGGAGAATGTGTGGCAGGTCTTGAGAAAGGAGGGGGGAAAAACAGCAAGGGCTTCCCCCCCTCCCTGCCACAGACACATACTACCCATGCAGACCTTTTCCTCCTCCTCCAAGGGATGGAGAGCTGAAAGGTTGCTGGAGAAAGCAGGTTTGTGTTTCACTGAAGCCTGGCTTGATGGTGCACCCAGAGAGGTGGTTGCGTTCCAAAAATAACTGCAAAGTTGCTAAGCATCAGGTAGGATGGTCTGTTTGCCAAGGGCAGGAGGAAAGAGAAGTGTGACTAGCATTGAGGTGAGTAGAAAAGGGGGGACAGTTGAGTCAGGTCTATACACTGGCCCTGTGTGGCTTGCTCTCTTATTTTTCTTGCATTTCTTTTTTATCGAACAGCTGTTTGCTGTGTGTGTCTGCGTGGATTGCATGCATTTAATCTGTAGTATTCGCACACAAGTGGGGAGGCTTCGGACATAGAGGATCTGCTTGTTTTTTGTTTGTTACAACCCCGAGATCTCTCCAGCCAGAATCCCGTAAAAACTATTGACGTGTAGCTGGACTATTCACTGGGAATTAACAAACAGATTCAGGACCAGAATTGGATCCCATTACAAACCCTTTCACGCCTACAGCTCCTGGTTGTTCCCCCATCCCCACCTTTCAGAGGGCTACTTTCCGATGGATAGATCTTCTATTGCGGTTGTTGTTGTTAACTACCTGCTAATCCATCAATCCATTGCAAACCGCCCCAATTTCTGTCCACCCTGGTTGGCTGTGCTAGCCTTTGGATTACAATATTCTGCAAAGAGATGGTTGTTCCAACCCTAAGCTAAGGGGGAAGGGCTGCCTCTAACTTTACATATGAATGTCAGAAGCTCTGCTACTCTTCAGTTAGACTGCAGGTCCATCTTGGCTTCAGCTTTAGGATTGGATTACCAACCAGGCAGAGCACCAAGTGCTTGCATTCGGGAAGCCCACCCAGCACAAGGGCTCTGATGCCATGCCTGCTCCCCTTCCCAGAGAAGGAGGAAGAGGAATGGTGGAGAAAAGCAAGACGTGGTGGTGTAACATGGAGTCCTAGAGAGCATCTTATCCAGGGCCAGACAGATCAGTTT
The DNA here is from genome assembly GCF_035149785.1 of Candoia aspera. Taxonomy (NCBI): domain Eukaryota; kingdom Metazoa; phylum Chordata; class Lepidosauria; order Squamata; family Candoiidae; genus Candoia; species Candoia aspera. The sequence continues at coordinate 11,530,544 of NC_086153.1, forward strand.
ATTGAAGTGAGTGTGTTCTGCTGGTTGCAGCAGCTCTCCAGAAGCCTCAGATGTTTTTCATTTTAATTGCTCTGCATCTGCACTGGGGTTGGTGAGGTTTCAGTCTGGATGGTTTCATCTTCCACAAGATGCAGCTTCTGCTGTTTGTTCCTCCCCACCACTAGATTGGTGGATGGATCTGAGTCTCTTCCTTAAGGGAAGTTAAACTTAAAATTATGGTTGGGTAAGGCGTGTGGTATGTGTACATGGTGAATATCAGGTCCCCAAGGCAAGCTGTCTTTTTATTGCACCAAGCCATCTGTTCCCTTGCAAGGTCTCCAGAAGTGACTTTTCCTAGGTTGCAAGCTGAAATCCTTATTAGGACAGACGTGTGTGATTTGGGGACCAGCGTGCTGTAAATGCAGAATGTGCCTCTAATCCCTGAGCCCTGGCCCTTCTGGTCTCTGAACTTCTGCAGAGATGTGTTGGTGGCTGTTGATTAAATGGATAGGATGTGTCATAGGATGGTTGGATGCCAACATGCATGGGTACCTAATGCCCACTCATTTCAGGACTTGGAGAAGCAGCAAATGTTTGCAGTTAATGGATGGGGAGGGGAAAGATATTGCAATCTGCCATAATTCGTACGCGGAGCTAGATAGAAAATATTCCAAAAAGCCTCACTGGGCAAGGTAATTTTGTAGCGAAATGGGAAATCCTGAGCTGTCATAATGCTTTTGTTTTGATGGAACACTTATTTTTGTTTCCTTGAGCTTGGAGTCTGTGTTGTACATTATCTGAGCTGTCCTTCCTGCAGTCCATCATCCCAGAGTTGGGGTACAGTCTCTTCTCTCTGCTTATTCCCAAATAAACATAGGCTCAGCCCATCAGCTTTAGAACCAGTTATTCTCACAAAGTTGCACGCCTTCCTGTTATGCTCAGGACCGGACATGCTGGCTGGGGAATTCTGGGAGTTGAAGTCCACACATCTTAAAGTTGCCAAGGTTGGGAAACACTGGTCTAGAAGGATTCAGAAAAATCCACATGTACTTGACAATCTAGGGTAAGGCTAACCCTGAGAACCAGTGGTGTAAGGCACTGGACTAGGACTAGAGAGACCCAGGTTCGAATCCACCCTTGGTCATGGAAAACTCACTGGATGACTTTGAGCTAGTCCTCTCTCTCAGTCAGCCTACTGCACAGGTTTGTTGTGGGGTAAAATTGGAGAAGGAAGTTCTACGCAAGCTGCCATGAATTCCTGGAGTTTGCATAGAAGACACTTGTAAGAAATAGTGTGATGCACTAACCTAGCAGTGGGGAGATTTGTGTTTGTCCCCATTCCATTATGAAACTCATTGGTTGGGTTCACATAAACCCCCAATCCAAATAAACAAAACAGAACAGTGTTCCAATAATAACTTATGCTCTAGCCAACAAATGGTATTATGGCTTAACATGATGGTGTAGTTAATGGAACATCCTTCATCAATGACTGAGCTTTCACGATATACTATACCGTCAACTCCTCAAGCGCCCTTTATCCTAATTTAGCCTGTCGAATGAATCAAGGCTCTGAGTTCACACCTTTTAACCTTGGTATGTTGAAAAAGCAACGGAAGCAGTGTTCATGCAGCACAGTAAGCCATGAACAGTAGTTTACAAGCCACCGTGGCTGAGATTAAATATTTTATTTATGTATTTATCTATCTATCTATCTAATTTGTCCCCACCCATCTCCTCCCATCGGGGGACTCTGGGCGGTTTACAACGATCGATTAAAAACAACCACCATAAAATACACAGGATAAAAATACGACAATAAATAATATAAATAGAGGTAAAAATAAAGAATCCAGGTGGCGAAAGAATCTAAAACAGTCCAAGTGTGGGAGGAGTGGTCTATAGCAGCCATCCCCATGTAGCTCTATTCCCCTCTCCACCCCAAGCGAGGCGGCAGAGCCAGGTCTTCAGACTCCGCCAGAAGGCCAGGAGCGATGGGGCCAATCTCACCTCCGGAGGCAGCGTGTTCCACAGGGCGGGAGCTACTGCGGAGAAGGCCCGCCTCCTGGACCCCGCCAGATGAAATTCTCTTGCAGACGGGGTCCGCAGCATGCCCTCTCTGCACGGGTGGGGCGGGCTGATGTAATGGGGAAGAGGCGGTCCCTCAGGTAACCTGGCCCCATGCCATGTAGGGCTTTAAAGGACTTTAAATATCACTCTGAGCCCAATTCAAATCAGCTACATTATGGCTTAGCAAAATTTGTTAGCTAGTCACTCATTGATCAGCTTGGCCTTCGGTACAGGGTTGTTGTGAATGCAAAATTGAGGATGAGAAAAAGGCTTGACCTTTAGATTTTTTTAAATCCCACCTTTAATTTTTTATAAATAACTCAAGGCAGGGAACATACCTAATACTCCTTCCTCCTCCTATTTTTCCCACAATAACAACCCTGTGAAGTGAGTTGGGCTGAGAGAGAGGGACTGGCTCAAGGTCGCCCAGCCGGCTTTCGTGCCTAAGGCGGGACTAGAACTCTCAGTCTCCTGGTATCTAGCCCAGTGCCTTAACCACTAGACCAAACTGGCTCTCTTCTGATAGAAAGACAGTATGTGAATGGAAGAAATCGATAAATAAAGTCAATAAATTAATAGAGTCAACTTTCTCTTCCATGAACTCATCTGATGCTCTGGCAAATCATCCTTTCTCTCCTGTAAACTCATTGCTTTCTCGTGTATATCAGGGAGATAATGACTGAAGCTTATTTCTTGCAGGGTGATTGCCAGAACTTCAAGAAGAAAAGGGGTGTCCTTCCAATTTTCTGAAAAACTATGCAAATGTGAAGTATTAGTAAAGAGATTAATCCTCATTATGGTAATACCATTTTAGATCAGTCCATGGAGCTATTAATGGGTACTTGGCCTGAAGCTTACAGTATATATTGGCTGAATTCATAGATTGCTTAGTTTAACCATGCTTTTATTGAGTAAGTTAAACTGGCTGGGTTCACACATTGCACGAAGCTATAGACAGTGGCTATCACAATGGCTGGGTTTGTACATGCTTAGTAAAATAGTGAAACAACAGAGATAGAGAACTTATAATGGAACAATTGTGCTATGGAAGTTGTAGGTTGTCCATCTCTGGAGGTTTTAAGAAGAGGCAGGACCACAGGGGCATGGAAGATGGGGGCAGAATCAAAAAAGTCTAAATAGTGACTGTGACCATGGAGTAAAACTCCACCCCTTTTTTACATGTATCCAGGGACTTTTTTTTTATTTACACACACACACACACAGCGCCATCCCTTCAGAGGCTTCAGTTGCTCCTGGCTGGACAGTGACTCCTCAGGGAGAGCTTAACTAGTTTTCCTGCACATTGCAGTGGGCTGGATTAGATATCCTTACAGTTCCTTCTAACTCCATAATTCTGTGATTCTAAATTCTATGACTCAAATAAAGCACATTATGATTTAGTTCTGGGCTGGACAGCCTTTGTGAAGGATGTAGGTAGAAGGCTGTGGTGACCAGTAAATGGTGGCTGGCTGGCTGGCTGGGTAAGGTCAATTCATGCATAGAGTGGGATTTTGTGGGTTTTCTTGTATTCTTCCCCCACAAAGGAGACTTGGGATTGTTCTTCTTCATGCTGAAAATACTTTTTTCTTTCTTTCTCTTTGGATTGTGATACTGCTGTGCTCTGAAACAACTCCCAGGGGTTTAGAGCATCAAAATCACCATGTCTGTAAGACAGATTCATAAAACAGATGCATATTAATAAAACCATCATCCCAGCCTGATGTCTGCAGTCCAAGTGACAGCTTTTACAGAGTAAAAGCTCTGCAGAACAGCTAAGTCTTAACCGCCTGTTCTACGGCTTGCCCTGCAGCCTTGTGTTTCCCACTTCAAAATGGGAAATGAAATCACCTGTTTTGGTCCATACTGGTGGGAGAGATTTCTAGGGTCTTAACAAAAGACCACTGGGAAATCCGTGCAGGCTTGTGGATTCAAGGTTGTCCACTCTTGACATAGCTTAAGGCACGAATTCTGATGCACACTGCCTGCAAGAGAGGCAGGATACCTATCAGTGACAATTTGTGGGGTGATCTATCCTCAGATCCTGCCAGTGAGCTTCCCAGAAGCATCTGGTTGGTCACTATGGGAAGAAAATGCTAGATGTGATGGGCATTTGAACATCTTATCCATGTATTTTCTTCATCTTCTGCCATGTGCTTGCCAGCCATTCTGACTGGTGGCTTACTAGAGATTATTGCTTAGTGCTTGGCAAATTAGCAGCACAACTTTTAGTTGTGTCATGGTTTTAATAAGCTTTCTGGCAACAAGCATGATGTTCGTCACCAATTTGTTGTTCCGCCTGTCTTCCTAGCATCTCATTTTCCTTGAAGCAGGTGCTGCCCTAACATACTTCCAGTTTGCGCAAGGGACGGTTCAAATCATACCTCCAGTCAGGGATGCACGAATCAGCCAAGATCTGATTTGTATTTAGTGAGCAGATTCATTGGGAATTTGTGATCTGATATAAGAAGTTGATTGGCTTCAACCTAAATCTGCTTGATTTAACCATTCAGTTCACGGAAAATGCGCATGTAAATGCATTGTTGTGATTGAATCCCTTCAGGGGGCTTCCATTCCCTTTAAGACAAGGAATCGGTTTGGCAATTCCCAGCACAGCCTTGTGAGAATGCAGTCAATCCATTTTGCAGGTACATGAATGACTTTGTCCACAACTACTTACACAATCTGACTCTTGAGAATTCCTTATATTGCCTCCTCTGTAGTGCTTAGCTTTATACATCACCCTAAGCCAGGGTGTTTTGCAGTCATGTTTTAATGAGCAAGCTATAGTGGCCTGGTTCACATATTTTGTCTAAGCCACATTGGCTGGATTCACTATGCTGAGCCAAGACCACACAAATCACTTAATACCTTAGCTTATTTGGATGAATCCCGCCCGTCTCCCTCCCTCCCTCCCTCCCTCCCTCCCTTCCTTCCTTCCTTCCTTCCTTCCTTCCTTCCTTCCTTGTAAGAGCAGAGCTGCTGGATGACTAAGGGCCAGCCTCTTATTCTATTTCCAACTGTGGCTAGCTAAATGCTTTGGAGGAGCTTATCAACTGAGATTAAAAGCAACCATTCTTTACATCAACAGCATTTATTTTAAGGATATTTGTAATGGTCTTTTTGAAGGATGCTTGTTTGACCTCCCAGTCTTCCCAACATTCATAAGCTGTCCCCCATGCAGGTACTAATCAGCTGTGACCCCACTTAGCTTTTTCAAGCTCGACCAGGCCTTTTAGATGCTGTGACTTGCTCTGACATTTTTCTATCCTTAAAATCTCTCCAGAACTCCAAATGCAACTTTTTTGTGGTTTTGTGTGGTATGGAGGGGATAGATTTTACACGTAGGGATGGGCGCAACAAACTTCTCAAAGGAAAGTCTTCAAGCCCACCTTTAAACTACCCCCTCCTCCCCTCCCCAGCAGAAATCAGACATCTGGAAATCATTATCTTTGCTACCAAACTTCAGCAATGTCTTGTTGAATGCAAATGAGATTCCTGGGGAGGAGGGCATAGCTTAGGGTAAGGTGGTGTTTGGTCCTTGCATTCTTCAACACATTTACTAATGGCTTGGACACTTAAACAACTGGCATGCATCTTAAATTTGGGGAGAATACTAAATTGGGTGGGATAACATCCCTAGAAAACAAAATCAGACTTACATTTAAGGATGACAAGCACAGTGTTAATGATTTATAAAAGAGAAATCAAACATGTAAGTATAGGGTGTGTCATGAGTGCCGTTGAGCTAAAGTCATCAGCGCAATGGCACTCATGACAATGACAAGGAAATAGGTGAAGGGGGACAAGTTAAGTAGCCATCAACCCACAACGACTAACGGCTAATAGACAATAGATAAACGGATCACGGAGCCACCCAAGCCATCAGCGGCAGTTGCAACGGGGATCGCCCAGCTGAAAGCAATCAGCAGAAGATTGAAAACCGGAGGATGGGCGATCCTGGAAACCCTCAACCAATGGCAGGGCAACACATGGGACAAAGGGGGGTGACGTGATCAAGAGCGAGGGGGCGCTGACCGGCGCGGGGTATTTAAACCCCGCACCGGCGCGCTCCTGTCACTCTCAGCTTTTTTCTAGCAACGTTGTACCTATCCTGAAATAAACCAGAGCCTGCTTTGCAACCCAGTGTCTGAACGTTATTCAGAGGTAGGCAGCGCATGACATAAAGCTGAGAGTCATAAACTCAGCCTCGCCGAGCCCCACCGGACGACAACGAGCCGCGGGAGGAGTAGACGGCGAGAAGACCAGCAAGATGAGGCCGGAACGGCGCGGGCAAGGAGGGCGAGCCGCGCGGCAAGAGACAGAGGAGGACCGACCGAGGCCAGAGGCACCGCGGACTCCCGGAGCCATGGACGCCCACCCCACCCGACCCGAGCCTCAGCTCCAACCCCAAGGGGAGATGGCGACGGAGGCAACCCGACCGCGGGAGGGAGCAGCACGACTTCCGAAACCAGCGGAGGACCCCGCGCCCCACATCGCACCCCAGCAACGGGCGTGGAGCGACAGCCCCACGGTGCTCGACACGGAGGAGGACGACGGAGACACCCATCAGACGGAGGAGGAAGCGGACCCGCGGCGGAGGGACGATGAACCCCCCACCCCCGAGGACGCGCCAACGGAACCGGCCCCAGCGGCGGTGCGGGCTGTGGACGAGGAGGCACGAGCTGAACTCGCGGCCATGCGGGCTCAGCTGACGGAACTCCGGACCATGCTCCAGGCGCTTATGCCCCCCGCGCCACCCAATGACGTCCCCGCACAAGCCCACACCCCGAGCGAAGCACCGAACCCACACGAGCCAGCGGAGAGCCAGCAGACGGCACAGGAGGCCGACACCACATCCCGGGAAGCGAGAGGCGGGGCCGCGCAAAACGCCCGGGCCCCAAAGGACTTCCCCATCTTCTTCGATGGGACCCCCTCAAAACTCTCGTTTTTCGTCACCAACGCTAGGGAGTTCATGGGGAGGCACGGACACTCCTATGACTCCGAGGCCGACAAGATCGCCGCCGTGGCGATCAAACTCCAAGACAGGGCGGCGGACTGGTACGTCCAACTGTACGAGTCCAGCTCCCCCGCCCTCGCCACCTTCCCTGCTTTCATCAACGAGATGAAAAACTATTTCGAAGACCCCCTAGCTAAAGTACGGGCGAAAAGCGCACTCCAGAGACTTAAACAGGGCGCACGCACGGTCCCTGACTACGCCCTGGAGTTCAAAGCCCTCGCGGGAAAGGTCTGCGACTGGTCTGAGACCACCCTGCTGGAAATCTTCAAAAAGGGGCTCAACCGCGACGTTCTCCAATGGGCCCTCTACCGCGACGACCCAGAAACGTTACACGGGTGGATCCACCTCGCGGGGGAACCCGAGCATGCGCACCATGGACACACCCTGGGAAGGCACGTGGTAGAGGGAAGAGCAAAGGGAGGGGCGACAACTACTCCGGCGGGAACTTTTGAAAAAAAAAAAAAAAAAAAAAAAAAAAATGTGGCGTTTTGACAGCTCTAAGGGGAAAACCCAGAAACCCGGGGGAGAACACTATTCGGAAAGGGGGCAGTATGTCATGAGTGCCGTTGAGCTAAAGTCATCAGCGCAATGGCACTCATGACAATGACAAGGAAATAGGTGAAGGGGGACAAGTTAAGTAGCCATCAACCCACAACGACTAACGGCTAATAGACAATAGATAAACGGATCACGGAGCCACCCAAGCCATCAGCGGCAGTTGCAACGGGGATCGCCCAGCTGAAAGCAATCAGCAGAAGATTGAAAACCGGAGGATGGGCGATCCTGGAAACCCTCAACCAATGGCAGGGCAACACATGGGACAAAGGGGGGTGACGTGATCAAGAGCGAGGGGGCGCTGACCGGCGCGGGGTATTTAAACCCCGCACCGGCGCGCTCCTGTCACTCTCAGCTTTTTTCTAGCAACGTTGTACCTATCCTGAAATAAACCAGAGCCTGCTTTGCAACCCAGTGTCTGAACGTTATTCAGAGGTAGGCAGCGCATGACAGGGTGGATAAGCTAGGCAATAATGCCTCAGAAGTGGGTCTTAGAATTGAAGTTGGCCTAAAGCAGAATACATGTGTATGATGTGGCAAAAAAGAAGTGGATTTAGGTTCCATCTATCACAGTCCCAGAGAGTGAGCTCAAGAAACTGTGACTGGCCCGTAGTCACCCACTGTGCTTCTGTGGCTGAAGTAAGACTAAAAGATGGGTCTCTTTGCCCCATACATGACATTGGCTTTCTTATGTCTTATATTTAAATTCCACACCTTTTCTCCAGAAACACAAGTTGACCTGCATCATGAAGCCATTTAGTGGCCTGCTAGAGCCACAGAAATGAGCAGAGCTTATAACACAGCTGAGAAGCTGGCGCAGAAAAATAATATTATCTTAAAATAGCTTTAATGAGCATGGCAGAGAAACACTGGTCAATTGATCTTACACATTCCCAAGCATAAAGAATTATATGCTTAGACAGATTAGGTTAAGATAAGTAAAAGAATTTCTTACTGACTTTATTGTTGCTTCTGTTACATCCATCTTGGTGGAAAAGATGAAGTTCCTTTGTTCTTCTTTTCTTTCTAAATACTTAGTTTGCCCTAAACCCTCAGCCCTATTTGCTGCCAAGGGCCGCGTGGAAGAAAGGGGAATTCCAGGCCCACCGCATGGTGCCCAGAAATGGAGGAGAGCAGCACACAGCCAAGCGCTTGCTCCTGGTGGAAGAAGGAGGAAGAGAGAGAGAGGAAGTGGGAGTGGCAACAAACAGCTTCCTCAATAGCAGAGGGTTGCATCCTGAGACAAACTCAATTTACATGCTAATGCACGTGCTAATGAGGCATGCTGGATTTGCCAGGACTTTCAATGCATCATGCTGCTTCCTCCTGTTTTCCCTACCATAGAAATCCTGCGAGACAGGTTTGGCTGAGAGAGGTTAGCTCTAAGTCGCCCAGGAAGTTTCTGTGGCTCACTTGAACCCGGGTCTCCCCACTACTTGTCCAGCCCCCTTCACTGTTACACCAGTCTGGCTCTTGGGCTTAGAGATTCTCTGGCTGGGGGTCAACGTGAACCTGGGTCTTCCTGCTCCTAGCCGTACACCTTTAATTATGGCACCATCCTGGCTGTCCTTACTGTTGTACTGAGGAAGTGGGAAGGGTGCTATCCTTATCTAAGAAGGGGCTGATAGAAAAATGGTGCTGCCCACGCAGCCTCTCGGTATACCCGCCTTGGGGGTGGGGGGGGGAGACTTTTCTTTAAAAAGACTGCTGAGGTGTGTTACATAGGCATGGATGACCGAGGACAGTAGCAGTGCAGAGGTCAGAGGGAATGGCCTTGAGGGATAGGAGGAAGTGCATTCAGACTTGCAAGTTTCTGTTACTATAGCTTTACAATAAAAATAGTGCTGACCTACATAGCATTGGTTTCCTAGTCTGATCTACCTCGAAGGGCTGACATCAATCTTGCAAGTCTGAATGTGCTTCCCCTCCCCTCCCCTTATCTTCATGAGAACTTGGAGGGTCTTGTCTGAGATGCTTACTCGGGTTACAGGCCTGGCCCAGACTCAGCCCCCTTTTATCTGACAGTTGCCTTGGCAGCGGCTCTTATTCCTGCCCCTCGAGGCCATTCCCTCTGCCCTTTATAGGCAAACATCTGCAGAGGGGCTCTTGGCCAGTTTATTTTGGACATCAGTGAAGAAATCTGCAGAAAAGTGCCTATTGCATATCATTTCTATTATTTATGTAGACAAATGGCAAACTGAATAGCTTCGAATCAGAAGCTCGTTAAGTGAAAGCTCCTTAATTTAAAGGGGAATTAGCTCTATTGATTTCAGAGAGTCCTAAATCAGTCTCTGCTGTAGCCTGTATAGCCTTATAGCACCTCAGAGGTACAAAAAGATAAACTAAGTTCCAGGTTTACCTCTAGGCATCTCCAAGGAGAACTGAGTTAAGACCCACATGGAATCCTGCGGAGTTACACCCCAGTCCAACACTGTCAAGAGGTTTTTTAAAAATGCTTTAATGATCATGCGTGTTTTAGAAAGGATTCATCTATCTACGGCCGGTTGTTGATGACATGGAATGGCCATTAATGTAATCTTGCTCATACTGTGAAAAGCTAACTAAGTCTGTGGAAACAAAATTAAATTTATAATAAGGTAGGGTCCATCCTTCTTTCCAATAAGAAAGCTATCCTTTAATTCACAGATGAGGCGCTCTTGGCTTGTAGTCATCCCCAAAGATGACTTTGCTGTGTGTAGAACACTTTCAGACCACTCTTTTGAAATTCAGAGGCAAAAACACCATTATTGACTGCACTATCTTACTTTGTTGTTGTTGCCTCTTAATCTCCCCTTCCTAAACCATCCATCCATCCATCCATCCATCCATCCATCCATTTATTTATTTATTTCTGGTTTGGAAGGGGAGTATAGGGGCCAAAGAGCATGATACAAGATTTCCAGATCCTTATTTGTTTATTAAATTTATATATTTATATTGTTGTAATGAACTTCACTAGTTAATTATATGCTCTGTGAAGAAGTGCTTTCTTTTGTCTCCTTGAAATCTCATTGTATGACCAATAGCCTCACTAGATGATGTGTCCTTTTGAGAGAGGGGGGGAAAATTTACCATGCCCATTTTTTCCATGCCATGCATGATTCTACAGTATACAACTTGACATACATCTCAACCTGTCCCCTTTAGTAGTTTTTGTCCAAGCGGAAGCGTTCCCAATTTATTTATTTTATTTATCAGATTTGTCACCACCCATCTCCTCCCACCAGAGGGACTCTGGGCGGTTTACAGCAAATTAATCAATTAAGACGATAGGCATATAATAAAAATACAATATATAAAAATGCAATTACAAATAGACAATAAATATAAAAATAAAAATAAAATCTAAGTGGCAGATGATCTAAGTCCATGTGTGTGACAAGCACTCTAGGGCACTAATCATCCCCAAACATAATTACTCTCCTCTTTGCTCCAAGCCCAGTGGCAGAGCCAGGTCTTCAGATTCCTCGGAAGGCCAGGAGTGATGGGGCTAACCTCACCTTCAGGGGTAGGATGTTCCAAAGGGTGGGAGCCACTGCAGAGAAGGCCCACCTCCTGGACCCCACCAAATGGAATTCTCTTACCAACGGGGGCCACAACATGCCCTCTTGGCATGATTGGGTGGGACGGATTGACATAACAGGGAAGAGGCAGTCCCTCAGGTAACCTGGCCCCATGCCATGCCAAATATTCTAGTATCTCCTTGTATGGAAGATATTCAGTCCCCATATGTATGTCTAATTAATTTTGGATAGTGCTTTGCACCACAGGGACGCGGTGGCGCTGCGGGTTAAACCGCTGAGCTGTCGATTGGAAGGTCGGCGGTTTGAAACCGCGTGGCGGGGTGAGCTCCCGTTGCTCGTCCCAGCTCCTGCCAACCTAGCAGTTCGAAAACATGCCAATGTGAGTAGATCAATAGGTACCGCTTCGGCGGGAAGGTAACGGCGTTCCGAGTCGTCATGCTGGCCACATGACCCGGAAGTGTCTATGACAACGCCGGCTCCAAGGCTTAGAAACGGAGATGAGCACCGCCCCCTAGAGTCGGACTCGACTGGACTTTACGTCAAGGGAAACCTTTACCTTTACCTTTACCTTTGCACCTTAAATTTCAAAGAGAAATCATTGTACATCAATGGGAATGTTTTCTCATCATTGCATCTTATCTATTTACACTAAGCTTGAGTCCTTCTAAATTTTCAAGATTGTAAGATTTTTAAAAATAAGAAAAACTATACAAAATTTTAAAAAGTAGAGCACTGTGTTCCTCCTGTTGACTGATTTGTCATTCTTATCATCCAGCTTCTACTGAGATGTTGGCCAACTGTTCACTGACGCTTCCTGCTGGGAGTGACCAATTCAGATAGTTTCCTTTGACAGCCCAGCTGGGTGGGACATAATGGAATGGCATCTTCTCTCTAATGATAGAAAGACAGTAGTGTGAGGTCTTTTTCTGATCCTTCTCTAGGATCCAAAGAATGGTATGCTCTGAAGCAAAGTCTCCAACCTGGAGGAACATTGTCCCTTCAAGATTTATAGCCCTTGATAGACCTGCTCCCAACTTGGAAGTAATATTAAGTTTTCAAGATTAATAGCTCTTGATAGATATGTCTTCCGTGAATTTATCCAATCTTCTTTTAAAGCCATCCAAGTTAATGGCTGTCACTGCGTCGTTTGGTAATGAATTCCCCAAGTTAAGAGCAAAGCTGTAATAACTGATTAACTGGGAGTTAGAAAACCTTTCTGAGATAATGTAAATAAACCAGACTTCTCTCAATTAATGTGGCTCTCCCTACTGCTTACCCTTGCTTGACATAGTTATATTTTGATTTTTTTAAAAAAAAAATCCAGCCTCTTCTCCAAGGTCCTTAGGGCAGCAAAGGCAGCTGGCTGACAGCAGTATGTTCATACATCTGGTGAAGTGGGCACAGGTCCACAAAACCTTAGGCTGCCATGTATCCAGTAATCTTGAAAGTTTACAAGGTTTCATTTTAATGATTCTTAATCAGCTGTTGGTGTTGTTCCCATATGACAAGCAAGAAGTGACCCAAGGAAGTAGGAACTTGCCAGATGGGAGTGCTTAACTAGATTGTGGAAGAGGAATGGTGTTGTGGAAGAGCTAGACAGATTCTTTGTTAACTGTTCTTGCAGCAGGCAAGGTTGGGTGGATAGTTATGGCCTCATTGTTTTCCTTTGATGTAGCACATCAGGAGAGCTGTATTTTTAAATGCCATCATGGAACTTAAATTAAAAAGCAAGTATTGAATTGCACCTATGTGCAGCCATGCATACTGTTTAACTCAGTTATGACAACAGGTACTACTAAAGTGATGTAACCAATTATTACATTTAAGGGGTTTGTTTTGTTTTTTCCCAGGTGACTAGAAGATTGGAAATTGATATTAAACCCTCCTTTTAGAAAGCAGAATCCAAAGGAAATGCAGAAAATTAGATCTTTATCCACTTAATTTCTGTCTACAAGCTAGAGAAGAACTCTCTAACTGGTGAAAAACCCATTTTTTATTCCAAAAATATAGTCCTGCTGACAACATGTGGCATATTTGAAAACATTCAGGGCTACCACTGCTTATGCTAGAATTCTTTTGTCCATGTAGTCATCCATTCATTATTAAAGAGTAGAAGAACAGCACCAGTTGAAGCAGATGCAACCATTTTTTTCTCCTTCCATCCCTTAATTCCTTATGGCTCCTTCTTTCTGCAAAATTTTCTTGGATCCTAGCGGGTTTCTGAGAAGAAGATGGTGAGCTATTGCCAACTCCTTCCCTTGCTGCTAAGTTGAGGTAGCATTACATGGTGGAGGTATACTGCAACCCATCTTGGCTGCTTGTGTCGACTAATGTATGCCACCTGCCTTTCTCTGATGCTGTCATCTGCCATTGTTTGCATTTCAGAGCAGGCAGAAGGAGTGGCCTTGGCAAGGTAGAATCAGTGAGGTTCCTGCAAAGACACAGACTTCTAAAGAGCTGGAAACTTTGAAGTTGGGAGGGTTCATTCATGCTATGGAATCCAAGAGATGCTTGGTGCAAAAATCCAGTTTAAGCACTCTTGACAGATGGCTGTCTGGCCTTTGCTTGAAAACATCCAACAAAGGAGCTCTCAGCAGCTCCATAAATGAGTTCCACAGTCAAATTATTCTTACTGTTAAGAATTTTTTTTCTAACATGCCATTGGCATTTCCTTTTTCTATCTAGTCCCTTAATTCCATGTAAAAAAAATGGAAATAAATAAATAAATAAATAAATAACCTACATGTAGGGATAATGGTGAACAGGTCTTGGCATCCTTTTGTGTGGCGTAGTTTTGGGTACTTGGAGAGTGCAGTCAGTTGTCTTCTCAAAGGTAAAGGTGCCATGTTTTCTCATTCTCTCCTTGTAAGTCTTAGTATATAATCTCTCTTGTTTATCCCATCAAGAACTCTGCAAGGGAGATTAAGCTCTCAGGAAGGATGCCTTGCCCAAGATAACACAGTAAGCTTTAACAGCTGGGTGAAAATTGAATGAGGACTCCTCTCTATGCCAAGATCACAGCTTCATCCAGGTTGCCACATACGGATGGACTAACAATTGCTTGAGATGGGAACAGAGCCCCTTGCCACTTGTTCCCACATACTCTTCCCCCAAATACTTCCAAAGTACAAAAAAACCTGATTTACTTTCAGCTCAAGTAATTGGTTGTTTTGGCCAGAGGTCAGGAGAGCAGTTGGTGGAGGTGTGAGTCTACACTGTTACCTACCCCAATCTGCTGCTTGAAAAGTCTGCTTTGTTCTGCCTAATGATAGATCTGGCCCTCTGCTTCAGAACAATAGTAGTGTCAGATTGTTAGGGGAGGCATCAGAGCATCAGGTAAAAAAGGAACAAACACATTGTTAATGAAGATACAGGAGACTGCATAGAAGGAGTCTGTGGGTATCTGTGGAGATCACAGCATTGGCTCACCTTCTGCACTGAATTTAGAGGTGAAGTTGGCCGCTAGCTCAGGGGGCTTTAAATAAAAAAGGCAATTAGATGAACGAGTGGAGGGGGAGATGTCTCTCTGTGACTCTTAGTCTTGGTAGTTAAACAGAATCTCTGTGTTCAGAGACAGCATAGCAGTGAATGCTTTTGGAATAATGATAAAATATGACTGCTGCTGCCATGCTTTGTTTAGAACTAGAAGCATTGGCCAAAATGACCGGAAGCATCCTTGGCCGGAAGGATTGAGGGGTAGTTCTTAGGCAGGTAGAAAAGAAAAGAAAAATCTCATTACAATAGTCTTCTCCAGCTTGGCATGCTCTAGATGTGTTGTGTTGTGTTGGACTTCAACTCCCGTGAGATTCTGGTTCTGAACATGTGGCACACCTGGAGGGCACTAAGTTGAAGAAGGCTTAAAACACCATGTAACTTTTGTTCAAATAGAATTCACCTTTTGTTACTATGGAAGCAGGCTATGCATAGCAAAGGATGATCTGGGAGAGAGGAAACCTGCTCAAAATTTTTGCTTTAACCATTTCCTGTCAAAAAGCGAAGGGACCTTACTTTTAATCGGCAATATAAACACGGCATTCTATTTTTCCTCCCCTTAGGATTTCTTCTTGCTCTTTCGTTTAAAGCCAGCGAAAGAAGTACAGTGTAAGTCACTGATTTAAAATAAAATGTCTTATTAACATCTTTTCTCATTTGCCAGTAAGCAAAAAACAAAACTAACATTTCTCCCCTTGATTTATGCATACCAATCATCTGTGGACTGATTTTAGTGAAATGGAATAGGTTTTGCTTTAAAGCATATGGGAGAGAATTTTACTTTTTGCTTATTAAAAATACCAGATATTTGGGGGGAAAAAAGATGGCTATCTTTTATTTTACTGAGTAAAATGAATAACTTTATGAAGAGTTCAATAATCTTAATAGTAATATAGAATATATTGGATTCTATCGAGTAGTGTTATTACCTGCAGAAATTAATATATCTTGATCAAGGGCTTTGTGGACTTTATCCTGTGAACTGGTGACCAATACACAATGTAATTAAAGAGAAATCCTGACTTTTTAAGGGTATCATTTTGTATGATTGCTTTTTATTATGTCTAGCCAGCTTTTGAGAAGGAGGTTAAAGGGTTTACATATCCCTAAAGAATGAGAGATGCTGCTTAATATTTCTTGTGCAAACAGGATTCATTTTCTTTGGACTTTGTTTGTTTGGGTGCCTTAAAGTCAGTCTTGACTCCTGGTGACTGCCTGGACTAATCCCTGCAGTTTTTCTGGCAAGATTGTGGAAGTGGCATGTCATCGCCTCTTTCCTAGGGCTGAGAGAGAGTGACAGGCCCAAAGTCACCCAGCTGGCTTTGTGCCTAAGGCGGGACTAGAACTCACAATCTCCTGGTGTCTAGCCTGGTGCCTTCACCACTACACCAAACTGGCTCTCATACAGGTAGTCCTCGACTTACGACCATTCGTTTAACGATGGTCTGAAGTCATGACAGTCTTGGAATGGGTGCTTTATGGGCTGCAAAGCACTTCCAAGCATTGCAAAATGTTGCCCCCCCCCAGTCATATGATCACATTTCGGGTGCTTGGCAACCAGCTCACATTTACAACCAGTTGCAACGTCCCGCGGTCACATGATTGCGTTTTGCAATGTTTTTTACTGTTTTCCAGTAAAAAACTGCCATTGAGGAAGCTGGATTTGCTTAACGACCCATGATTCGCTTAACAACTGCTGTAAAAATGGTTGTAACATTGGGTCCAGACATGTGGTGACTTGACTTATGACTGCAATGATTTACTGGTCCCAGTTGTGATTGTAAGTTGAGGACTACCTGTATGTAATTTTATCCATTTCTAACTGAATCTTTGGACATAAGATTATGGTCATACTCAGCACCAGTTGCCTTGGTCCTATTGACAGTAGTTGGCCCTCACTCTCAAAAATGCAGAACAAGCCAATACTACTGCTGGGGAGGAAACATGATTTCCAATTCCTGTGAATCCCAGAATATTCACAGCATTGTCAGAAACATGAGTCATAGGAAGCTATCTTAGAAGGCAGACCATTGATCTCTCCAGCACTGGCAGGTTCAGGCAGGAGTTTCTCCAGTATTACTTGGAGATGGTAGGAATTGAACTCTGGACCTTCTACATGCCAAACACATGCTCTACCACTGAGCCACACTGAAAATGGTATTTTGCCTGCATGGGGACAAATAGTATTCTCCCCTTTGCTTACACTTCTGAAATGCATATTAGAGCAAAAGAAGTGAAGTTGCCTGAGGACCCTGAAGGGGAAGGCTAGCAGAAACCAGATTGTTGCCCATAGTGTCATCAGACGTTACATTCCACCTGTAAAGGTCATGTATGATTTACATTGCTTTCTTTATCATTTCTTTGTAACTTTTCCGGCGTATATAGCCCATAACCTGACTTAATTCAGGGTTCTTTTGCATTCTTGTGGCCAAGACTCCAGCGATCACTGCAGTTGTGCATGCCAATAAAAGGTACTTTGTTGCATCTATCTCCAAAGGCTTTGGTTCCTTAATTAAAGTGGGCATTTCCCCCCAACATCTGTGACTCCATTTTGGGGGGTATCATCTTGATCCTTCTTTGTTGCTGCCATAACATCCAGCTGTGAACTGATGTACCCTTAAAATGACAGAGTCTTCAACTGAATTTAGATTTATGAGAACCAGATCACTGGAGTCACTGGTTCAGCTCAGGTGGCCACCCCAAATTTTGCTTTGCAAGACATGAAAAATGCTATGGTATATGGGGTTATTTTGTTTATTGTTGAGGTAGCATAGAGGTACCCAGGGATGTGATTAAGGGTTTCCCAAGTCTGTTCTTACTTAAGAAAAAATAATGAATTCTTAAAAAAAAAACACTATGTTCTTTAAACTTTCATAACTTGCACATTTTCTCCTTTCATGAAAACTACTTTCTCCCACCATTTCCACCACGGTTGCTCATACCCATGTTCCAGCCATGCCATCCAAATCAAGCCCGCAATGATTAGCATCCATTTTCAATCCATAGGTTGAAATCTGGGAGCTTTGCATACTGTGTTCTGGAAGGTTTTGTTCGGTTCTGAAAGCATGGAGCAGTCCCGAAAAGGGAGAGGGACTTGACATGGAGGGAGAAGAAAGAGTTCATTAGACATATGCAGGCTATCTCTGGCTTTCAAAATTATTTGGGTGATTATAGCATCACGAAGTTGGAAGGTACCATGTAGGCCACTGTGTCCAGTTCCTTGTCCAATTCTGGAATTTAACTTGTGTCTCTGACTGATGGCTGGCTGGTCTCTGTTTGAACGTATCCATTAAAGGGGAACTTACTCCTCTCTACGTAGTAATTTCACTGTCAAACTGCTTTTGCCTCCTAAGTTTTCCCTACAATTCAAATGGAATCTGCCTTTCTTATGCCTGCCCTTGGAAACATAGATAATTGCCATCTTTGGTGTCAACCTTTCAGATTTCTCTTCCCCTGCCACAACAACCTTTAGTTGTCTCTTCGCATGGCCAAACATAACCTATGCCTTCAAACTCTTTTCATAGGATATAGTGTCCAGTCTCTAGCTCAGTGTCTCTCAACCTTGGCAACTTTGAGATGGGTGGACTCCAACTCCCAGAATTCCCCAGGCAGCTTGGCAACTTTAAGATACGTGAGCATGCTGGCTGGGGAATCCTGGGAGTTGGAGTCCACCCATCTTCAAGCAGCGGAGGTTGAGAAATATTGCTCTAGATCATCCTGCCATTCTTTGAATGTGTTCCATTCTAACTGAATCCTTCTTCAAGTATGAAACCCAGAATTGGGCACATTCCTTGAAGTGGAATGTCCTGTCCTGTCCTGTCCTTTGTAGAATAAAGTGGAATTATTATTTCTCCTGTTTTGGAAGCTATAGTTCTGTGAATGCAACCTAAAATTATGTTCACCTTTTTTTGCAATCAAACCTGAGTGCTGATTCCCATTCAACTTGTAATCAAACACAATTGATCACTGAATTGTTGCTTAAAGTGAGGCTGTAAAAAAGTTGGATTCTGCATTTGGAAAGGCTAGGAAATAATGCCCTTATACAAGCCTGTATTTTGGCTGTACTTGGAATACTATATATGGTTCTAGTTCCTCCTTCCAAAAAAGATATAGCAGGTTTGGAAGGGAATTAAGCAGCGGCAAACAAAATTATCCGAGTGGTGGATCGAGTCACCAATTAGAAAACTTTGTTTGGAGGCTCTTTAGGAAAACACCCTTGAATGATTCAGTTAGAAATGGATAAAATTACATATGGTTTAGGGAAAGTGGATTACCAGAAGTTTTTTTAATCCCTTTCTCATAAATTATAATATTAATACATAAAATAAATGCTTCTGGCTTTTGTCTGGTGGTGGTTATGCCCTCACTCTGAATTGGGTTTGAGATTATGTCATCACTACCACCAGTGTTTTGTTTTTGGCTAGAAAGAGCAATAAAAGGACACTTGACAAGCTGAGGGAAAGTGTGTGCACACACTGTTGAAAAGTTGACAGCAAGGGGGAAAGGGTGAATTGATGGGTCATTTTTCCCTCGTTGCTTCCCTTCAAATTTCAAATTATGACAGATTTCTTTAAGAATTTTCAGCATGGTTCTAGCATACAGGAAGATTTCTGATTTCTTTTTTAAATCAAGGGATGTTCTCAGCGAGTCCATCCCATTCAGTATCAGCAGCCACCATGAAAGAAGATTTATCTTGTTCTTCTTTGAACAGGCCGTTGCAAATTCACCACAAGTTTCAAATAATGCAGGTGACCCAGTAGCAGCCTACTTTGCACAAAGTATGGATGGATAAAAAAGATAATTGAGCACAGTCAGAATATCAGAGTCAATAAAGCAGACTGAGGAACAGGCAGCTGAATTAAAGCATAATACCTGAATGTAGGTTTCTAGCTAAAAATGTTTATTCCTTAGAGCAGTGTTTCTCAACCTTGGCAACTTTAAGGTATGTGGACTTCAACTTCCAGAATTCCCCAGCCAGCATGCTAGCTGGGGAGTTCTGGGAGATGAAATCCACACATCTTAAAATTGCCAAGGTTGAGAAACACTGGCTTAGAGACAAGCAGTTTTTAACAACAGTTTTTAAATCAAAGGATCCACTCTGTCTCCCTGGACCTTCCCAGCTTCTTACACATTTGGAGCCATTTTTCAGAGGCTCCTGTTCCTTGACTTGGTCTCAAATCTTTCTGTGGCTTAGAATTAAACATATATACATATTCAGTACACATCCATGCAGTTTTCCTCTCTAGAATGGAGAGGAGCTGAGGGAACCTCCATGGTCTACATTCAGGTTACTATTAGCTTTCTTCTGCATCTGGGAAGTAGCTGACAATCTTCTGAATGCCTGCTAGTGTCACAACAGTGATGATGGGTGAAGCCAAATCAGAGTGAGGGCAATGTTTTCTACTGTCACGCTGGTGGCTGGAAGGTTAAATAAAAGAAAGTATGGTGCCCAACACCAACAATATTGGGGTCTGTGGCTGCCACAAAGGCCAACGCTGAGTGGGACAAACCTCATAAGTTCCATCCAACATCACAGTTCTATAGGACAAGGCAGCCATGTTGTGTGGGAGGTGTTTGAGTTAAGTTCTTTTTTGTCCTTATGTGGATTCTGTAGGTGGATTTTAAAAAACCCCAGTACTGAAGTTGTTTGCATACCTCTTTATATTCTGGGCCCTTGGTTTTTAGGCCAAGGGAGTATGTATGTCTAAAAAATGTCTTAAAAGCAAGGATGTTTCTCTCTGCCCTGTGGCACTCTACATCCATTTTCCCCACCATGGAATGCACAAAGAAATTGACCTGACATCTTGTCACATTTTTTTCTTCTCTCCATCTGCAATATTCAGAT
Organism: Candoia aspera; assembly: GCF_035149785.1. Taxonomy (NCBI): domain Eukaryota; kingdom Metazoa; phylum Chordata; class Lepidosauria; order Squamata; family Candoiidae; genus Candoia; species Candoia aspera. Next base: position 11,551,026 of record NC_086153.1, read on the forward strand.
GGGAGATAAGCATCTTACAAGCTTCTGTTGTTCATCAGTAGGGTATCTTTTTGAAATGTGACCCCTTGGTAATTTTTTAAATTGTCAGTCTGTTCTGATGAAAAGCATGCGTCGAGTTGGGGGGAGAAACAAAACTCAGTGTCACTGTTGGTGTTGGCTGAAATTCTGCCTTGAAATCTCCACTGTCATTGTTTTCCTGCTCTGATAATAAATTCTATGGTCATTTCCTCAGGTGTCCTTTGCTTTCCATATGTGTGTGTGTGTGTGTGTGTGTGTGTGTGTGTGTGTTTGTGCACACACAATTTGATGATGATCGTGTATCATCAAGTCAGTGTTGACTTTGTGGGAAAAGTCCCTCACGGAATAAATTTGACAAAGTCTTGAGAAGCAGCAAAAAGGTTTTATTAACATTCTTGCAAGGACGGGTGCCCAGCCAAAATAGGCACACCCCTTCACACGAAGCATGAAGTTTTATTTCCTACCCCCGGCTGGTGGAATCCCTCCTCCTGTTCCCCGTTGGATAGGTACTTGGGAGTTCACAGCCTATCCGAGACGCCTTAGATTTTGCAGGAAGTCCCGCCTTTGTTTATATCTCCCATTCCTCATTTTTTACCTCCCCCAGTCCCCTATTTATTCTTTTCCTTATCAGGCAGCTAGCCCCCTTGGCGTAAGTAGGTCAGGGTCTTGTCTGAACACAAAGTTCACCAGAACTGGTTTTGAGCATATTTTCAGCATTGGTTAGGCAGCTTATTTCCTTTATACCTGCCCTTATGGAAATACAGTCTCCTGTTGTAATGGTTGCCTAATCCCAAATACTCAGTCTCACAAGCTCGGGCTTAAAGATAACTGATTTATTAAAGGAATAGTATGCAAATACAGAGAAAGCTGAGAATGAGCAAAAGCGCGCCAAATACAAACTTAAAAGCCTTGCCTTCAATCCAGTCCCGCCCCAAGCACCCGTCAGCACGCACCCCCTCCCAGGTGCTAGGAACCGTTACACGCGCCTGGGAAAGTAACCTTGAATAGGATTACAAACCCAAACATACATTCCAAAGTTCCAAAACAAAGCAGAGCGCAGGAATGGAAAAACCCCGAAATGAGCCAGGAGGGTATACACGGAAAACGGCTTGACATGTGAAACGTTACGATGTTAACAGAACATTGAAAGGGGGAAACATGACACCTGTTTCCCTTAACCACATATCCCATATCCTCAATATGCTGACAAGCAAGCCTAGCTACTAGAAAGCAAGCTTCAGTTGGCAAGTTACTGAAAAAGCAAGTTCTGTTCTATTGTAGGCCTTGCAAAAACAACATCGCTATCCCCCCTTTCTCCCAACTTGTAGTTACCACACAGATGACCTCCTCCAGGATGTTCTGTTCCCACTTCAAGTCTTTTCAACAATGCACCTTTTGCTGCTGTGTATCATCCTCTCTTTCCTTCCATCTTTCCCAGCATTATAGTTGGCTTCAAGAGAACTAAGTCTTCTCATCATGTGTCCAAAGTGTGATAATTTGAACCTGGTCATTTGTGCCGCAAGTGAGAGCTCTGGACTGATTTGTTTGATGATCCATTGGTTTGTTTTCTTGGCTGTCCACAGTATTCTCTGGAGTCTTCTCCAACACCAACTTTCAAAAGTGCCAATGTTCTTCCTATTCTGCTTCTTCAACGTCCATAGGTGAATACAGCAATGATCTTTTTAAAATCTTGCTTTAGGTTTGACCATTTTGTGTTCCTCCAGATTAAATCTTTTAAACCATTTAGACAAGGCATTTTGAGTAATGTGTATCACAAATTTTAAAAGTACATAACCCAGGATGAAATACCTTCATTTTAGAAAAAATGCCTAGAAACAAGCATTTTGCTTAAAAGAAATATAGGACAGTATCTCAATTCTCTGAACAAAAAACATCTAGGAAAAGATTGTATTATGTGATGATGATGATGATGATGTGATTTCACTTTGTAGTGTATAATAACAATTGTTATTTATTAAGCTTTATGCCGCCTGATTCCCATCAATTCTAGGTGGTTTAAAAATCATTTAAAACATTAGAAACAAGAAAAACAACAAGAGAGAAAAAAGGTAAAGATGGCAGGATGACAAGAACTGATATTATATTCATATAGTGCATCAATATTATATAATATTGATTTAATACGTTACTGCATATATACATACACATATGTACATACGTGACTACGTGCACAGAAACTGCATTTTTATGTAAACACACCTATTTTAAACAATGTCAAACTCTATTTTTCAAATGAAACAAAATACAGAGTATTTTCAAAAGAGATTAAAAACAAAAAAAGGAAGAACAGCAGCTGAGCAGTGGAGATCAGCGAGTCTCCTTGAGAGAAAAGGGCATCAGCTTTCCCAGGCTCTTTCACCTTCTTGGAAACAATTTTCCATTTCAAGATCTATGTGTCTTTGGCCTTTTGTTCTTGGTTTTTCTTGGTTCCTTGCCCTACAGAGAGATCTTTGGCTTACCAGCCCTGGACTGGATATTATGGATTTGGTTGACTCTAAAGCAGTGTTTCTCAACCTTAGCAGCTTTAAGATGTATGGACTTCAACTCCCAGAATTCCCCAGCCAGCATGGATGCCTAGGGAATTCTGGATGTTGAAGTCCACACATCTTAAAGTTCCCAAGGTTGAGAAACACTGCTCTAGATAGTTGGACTATAACTGGTCTGTTCTTCTCAGTTGTGTTCAGGAAACAGCTATGAGCTTCATGCAAGAGATACTCCTTCTGCAGATTTTTCCTTGCTTAATTTATGGTCTCTCAGTCCCAGCATTATCTGTTGAGTTACCTGATTTACAGCCTAATTCTTAAAACCATTGGAAATGTGCTAATTGCCTCCTGCATGTTCACCCCTCAGCTCAGTGCAGAACTGTTTGCTTGTGCAAACTTATACATTTTCAGTAGTATGGCCATTCTCTCCCAACTGATAGTTAGGATGCTCAGGACTGAAATCCAGAGTGGCTTCATGAATAAAATCCTAGAGAGTTGAAGATGAGGGGAACAGCTTCCTGTCCAGAAATGGGACTGCTCACTGCAGCATCCTTTTCTTCTATAAAATATTTTAGCACAAAACTATAATCTTTCATTTCATTTCATTTTTTTAATGCTTCTCTTGGCAACATGAATGAAGAGCTAATGGTGCTCATTGTCAAGAAATATACTTGGCTGTCCAAAAGTCATTCCAGAGGGAGCTTTTCTCCTTCCTCCCACCAACACCATTAAATCTAGAACATAAAAATTTACTGAGTTGCACTGTGTCAACTAATCACCAGCAGCAACAGCTTTGAGGCAAGTCTTAGGTGATCTATATCACAATTATTGCTGATTGTGTATGCTGAAGCATTGAATATCCCTACTCCCTCTTTGTTTTGTGCCTGGCATTGCAATGATGGGAATCTAAACTATCTAACATCACCATTCACACAGCATTTATCTAAAGAGCTTCTTAAAAGTAATATGCCAAGTTTGTGGGTCTGCAGCAAAGGAAAATGAGTCAAGAAGAAGGGAAATACTGAAGAAATTGTGGTTGGATGGAGTTGATGAAATTCTCAAAGAAAGAGATGAGAAGTTTTTAAAAAGGCAGTATATGGTCATGGGAGAAGTAAGAATGGTTTATAAGGATGGCACGTTATGGAGAAGTATAGTGAATGGTGATGGTGTAACCTAGATTTATTTATGTTTCCTTTCCTTATCTCATGCTTTTAATTTACGGAATTTTACTCTTTTTTTGCACTCTGCATAAGGTGGCTTGCACTGGAGGAGACTGGGGATGTGATAACCCTGGTTGATGATTCCCCCTCAGACATGGAGGAGAAACAAGGAGGGGATTTCAGGCTTATAGAAGTTGGATCCTCAGTTGCCCTTAATATAGCACAGATGTGTCTTGGCAATGTCTTTTTTTGGCGGTGACCTCATGACTTTGTTTTCATCTCATCCCCAGCCCATAAGTGAGATAGATTTAAGCCTGCCTGCCTACCTGCCTTCCCCAACTCACAGCAGCTAACAATACATAAATAATAAAACAAGGGCAACAGCAATCCAAAACAATTAAAAACAATTACAATAATACAGTGTGCTAGAGGTCCAAAAAAATCCCTTCCATCTCACTGACATCAAACAGCTAACCAACAGGGCACATGTAACCAGTGCTTGAGGGAAGACCCACCTCTGTAACACCTAATGGAAGACCAGCAGGGTTGAAGCCATTCAGATCTCAAGGGCAGCCCCATGTACAGCGCATTGCAGTAGTCCAAACAAGAGGTGATTAAGGCTTGAGTGACCCCAAGTAAGGCCTCCTGATCCAGAAAAAAATCCACTAGTGTTAAAGAAGTACTTTCTCTATTATTCTGATGCTGTCCAAAAACAGTCTAGCATGTGTAAAATCTGTTGGGCTTTGTCACCCATTATCTTGGAGGGCAATCACGTGGCAGGGTCTCGGTGCCCAGGCAGTAGAAGTACAATGGGAGTTAGCAATGGAGACAGCAATTTCACAGGGTTGTTTTTTTTTTTGCCAACTCAAGGATGGGTGGATAACAGTATAATTTAGTAGTGGAAAAAGTCCACAGTGAATCCCCACTCCATTACTAATGATGGAGAGTCTCAGGAACCCCAGAAAGAGCTACTTTGTTCACCATTACTCCTATCTCAACTTCTGTTGATTCTGAATTAGATGCCAGACCACCTACTCCATGCAAACTGTTGTCAGCTTCACATATAATAATACTTGCAGGCAGACGTGCATAGGATGAGTAGTACTAAATTCTAGATCTCTTTGCCACTGGGAATTTGAGCTTGGGAAGTAGATTTGTAGTAGACTGAGTGCACTGGTATCCACACATACCCTACTTCCCTCATGGTAAATTTATTTTTATTTATTATTAAATTTATACACTGCCCATCTCACTGTTAAAGTGACTCTGGGCAGCTTACAAATAAAAATTATAAAATCATTATAAAAATAGAAAGTTCAAAAATAGAAGATAAAAGAGGGAAACTAAAAGGCAGAGAGAGTGTCTTAAGCAGGGCCGCAACTAGGGGGGTGCAACCGGGGCTTGTGCCCTGGGCGCTGCGCTGGTGGGGTGCCAAAATGAGCACGGGAGGGCGCCAAAATGGGTGTGGAACCATGTTTGCCCCGGGTGACACAGACCCTAGTTGTGGCCCTGGTCTTAAGCCACCAACCAGACCCAGGGCTGCCTATTTCTCTTGGATACATAAAACAAATATCACAAAAAATGCCACAATCCTGAGAAATTTAATTCAACGGAAACTAGATACTAGGGATGGAACCCCATGAACATAGGGACCAAAGGTATGCATAGCATTAGATTATCAGTGGTCAGGACATATTTTCAGAGTCCTGGTGGGGATGAGCACCACAGTGGTCAATTTTGCAGATAAAATTGAATTAATGGGGAAAGGATGGGGAAAACCAATCTGGGCTTTGAATAAGGTGAATGCATGGAACAAATCTGGTTTTAATTTTTTTTTTCTCTCTCTCCCCCCACCTCCCCCTAATCTTTAGCCTAAAATTTCGCATCTTTTCTATGACTCCACAAAATTATATAAAATACATAAACATCCATGTATATCTTTTCTGATTTATGTATTTCCAAGCGCTTTCTCCTAATACACTGTGGTTTTGTACTAATACACTTTTTCTGTGTGCATTGTCCCCTAATTTACAAAATTTGAGTGAAATGAACCACAATATTCAGAATACTGTGAGTACCAAAGTGTTCACTTTTTGTTTATATTCAGAAAGTGAAAATTATACTTGTATTAAAGGGCAACACAAGCAATTTTCTCCCCTATTTCTGGCTAAAAACAAATGGCAAATGTAGTTCAGTACCAGTAAATATAAAATGAGCTTTTTTGAGCTTTGGAATCATGCCCAACAGCCCACGAAGGAAGGCAATCTTAAGCAGGTATAGTAGGGGGGCATTTTGAAGAATGGGATAGGGGAAAGCGGCAGAGAGCCTTCTGGTACATCTGTGCTTTGTCACTGGTTATGTGACCCATGGAGTCATTTTGAGAATAGACAAGTCATTCCCAAAGCCGTTCTGCAAAAGAGCCTGAAATATGTTCTCAGACTTCCTTGGTGGATCTGTTGTCCAAATCAAGATAAGACAACAGTTCAAAAATGTCACAGGAGAAGATGTGAGTTACATACAGATTCTTTCAAATTAAAGTTCCTTTTGACTTGAACTCTACTCTTGATAAGTACATGAACATGCCAATGTAGTTTTCTTTGGCAATAATACAGGAATGGTTTACTATTGCCTCCGTTCAGAATATATACATATATATGTATGTATGTACAGGATGTACAGGATGTATGTATTACTTCCCAGTCTAGCTGACTGCTCTGGGGTTTCTGGCAGTCCCCCATCCAGTTCCTAATCAAGTCCAACCCTCCTTAGCTTTTTGAGATAAGCCGGTCATAATAGGCATATCTATAGCTGCTCTACTCCACCCTGAATCATTGTCTTGAATTGGACCATAGCAGCAATCCAGTTTGAGGCAATGCCTCGAAAGAACTGCTCTATCTTGACAGCCTGAATCAAAGTGGGCCTGCTTGGTTTGGCTGGTCACTTCAGTCCAGTTGAAAGGAGCATCTATATGCACAGAAACCTCAACTAGTGTCTACACCAGTGTTTCTCAACTTTGGCAACTTTAAGATGTGTGGACTTCAGCTCCCAGAATTCCCTGGCCAGCTATGTCTTACATCAATAAATAAATCTCATTGAATTCTCCAGAGAAAATGGAATTAGGATATAAATGCAGTAAATATATGTAGAGTCAGAACTGGATCCTGGAGATCCTTCAAACCAGGGTTTCTCAACGTTTGCAACCTTAAGATGTGTGGACTTCAACTCCCAGAATTCCCCAGCCAGCATGGCTGGCTAGGGAATTCTGGGAGTTGAAGTCCACACGTCTTAAAGTTGCCAAGGTTGAGAAACCCTGGTCTAGAATAAATCTAGTAGCTGCTCTGAGTTGCACTTTGATGGGGAGACTTTTCAGTTTGCACTTTTCTTTGCTTCTTAAAAAGATACGGAATCTGATTGCTAAGCTCAGAACAATATGGACTTGAAAGTATTGCTGCAGAGACATACCCTAGTCTCTATTGTAATGAGCTTAGCAACTGGATTCCATCTCTGTTTGTAAAGGAATAAAGGTGGTTCTTTGATGCACACTTCCACTGCAGATTCAGGTTACTTTTGAAGTGATTAAAAAAAAAAGAAAACCCTCAGTAGTGAAAATGCTCTGACCGAATAGATCAAAGATGCTAAAGAAGGCAGCAATAGGCTATGTGACTCTGAGCTATATTTTAATTTAAGTCATAAGTGTTCTGTTGTTCAGCATCCTGTTCCAACCCACTTTAATTAAATGAAGTTTTTAAGTACAACAACCACTGTTAACATTAGCACTATCCAGCATTTTGGAATTGGCAAACCATTACTGTGCCTTACCCGTGATGCTCTTTGATTCATATATTGGCACTTTGGAAGTTTCGTTTTGATAAATTGGGACACAAAATGACTTCACTGGCAGCAGCGGGAAGTTGGAGCTCGGCCTGATGCGGACACAGCCACTGCAGTTTTGTAATGCAGAAATGGAAAGAAATTACAGCCTCAAATTTAATAGCATTTTAAAGCTTAAAGATGAATTTATGCAACTGCTGGAGAGACATTTGCAGGCAATTTCATGCACTGTGGTGCTTTTAAGTTTAGACTTGGGGCTAAAAATGCCTAAGGAGGCCTCCTGTTGCAATGAGAATACACTTGATTTCATGTCTTGAAAATGAACACAACCCAATCAGCCTGTTTTGTTTAGGGACCCTTCATTCACAGAGCATGTCTGGCCCAGAGCACCAGAGTTTAAGGTTAAGTGTTTGGCTGAGTACTTTTCCTCCTGACATCCATTTGCGATGGATTCCCCCCTCCCAACTTTATATTGTACCCAATCAGTCTACAGTTTATCCTAATTAATAAATTGTCAGGATATATATATTTTTACTTTTATTTTATATTTCCTAATGTTCTAGACTCACACCACTAAGGTAACAAATGCATTAATACAGTAATAGCAAAGTGAACGCTATATTATTATGTGATATATCTTATTAGTCGGTAGTATATTATTGTATTTCTTTGTTTTACTTTGCTTTTCTCCTTTTAAATTTTGCTGGTCATTGACTGAATAAATATGATTGATTGCTGATTGACTGATTGCTGATTGATTGATTGATTTCCCCCCCACACACACTACACAGACTTTATATTGTACCCAATCAGTCTACAGTTTTGGAAGCTACCATGCTTCCTAATCCAAAAAAGGATCATGGGAGGAATTTTACTAAAGCATAGGGAAGGAGGTAGGCTCTTAGATGATTTCACAACAACAACAGAACACTAATGGGTCAACTTGTATGGGTTACTTAGGAACTTATATGTGTATCTGTAGATATCTGCTGAGTGCAGGAGAGGAGCAAATGGCACATGGGTCATGACACTGTCATGCAAATGAAAATTACGTATTCTGTATCAGGCATCATGCAATTGATGGAGATTACTTAATTAATCTCCGATTAATCTTTATGCAATGACACCATGATGAACTTCTCATCATTTTGACATCATTGTGACTTACATTGGACACTTATGCATGAATCTCCTTTGATTTATTTCTGATGTACCTTTTTTTAAAAAAAATAGTTCCTTCTCTCTTCAAATTGATTGAGAACTTTTTCTCAAAATGTGAAAATGTGAAATATCTTCAAAAGGGCAGTATTTTCTGGTGTGGTGCGGCACCATCATAAAAAAGTTGGGGTTTTGGAAAAGTTGGTTGGGGGGTGTTATTGCTGGAGATGGCTTGTGAAAAAATATTTTTAATGTTACTTTTTCCCCCTTGCTAAAATTCATCAGCTGAAGTGCAGGGATATTGGACATAGTCATCTTAGGTATCACCTATCAGGAGGCAGCATCAAGGTCTTTGGGATCTGACTTTTCTGATTATCTCTAAGCAGGGGATGATGCTATTCCACCCCAGTGATCAACAAATATTTACTTGCCAGTCAAGTTGGAACTGAAGGGAACACCATTTTGCTTTTTATTTCAGATTAAAAGAATGGATCAAGATGGCTTTTCTCGGTTGTAAACTATCTCCAGAATGCATTCAAGAAGGGAACACAGTTAATTAAAAGACCATAAAAAATAATATACTATAAACCCACAACCAGTTTTGGAAGTACTTTGCTTGACATATTGGGCTATGCTTCGAGAACTTGTTACTCTCCTCCGTTTGCATTTTTTTGTTTTTAATCCGTTCAATTGTGTCTGATTCTCAGAGACTGCCTGGACAAGTCCCTGCAGTTTTCTTGGCAAGGTTTTTCAGAAGTGGTTTACCGTTGCCTCCTTCCTGGGGCTGAGAGAACATGACAGGCCCAAGGTCACCCAGCTGGCTTTGTGTCTAAGGCGGGACTAGAACTCCCGGTCTCCCAGTTTCTTGCCTGATGCCTTTAACCACTACACCAAACTGGCTCTCCCATTTGTATTACTTGTTATTTAAAATATGTCATGCTTTTGATTCTAGAGAAGAATCAGAATGAGACCTGTCTTTCCTGTCTTTATACCATTAGGGAGAAGATGCCATTCCATCATGTCACGGCTGGGCTGCTGTACAAAGGAAACTATCTGAACCGGTCACTCTCAGCAGGAAGCGACAGTGAACAGTTGGCCAACATCTCAGTGGAAGAATTGGATGGTAAGGATGGCAAATCAGTTGATCAGAGGAACATCGGGTTCCATTTTGATTTTTAATGTTGTATTAAATCTTACAGTCTTGAAAACGTAGATATGAAGGACTTGAGGTTAGGGTGTGGTGATATGCAGTGATGAGAAAACATCCCCGCTGAATAGTGTTGGTGATTTGGTTTTTTTTAGAAATGGTTTCGTTTTGAACTAGAAGACTCAAGGCACTATCCAAAATTAATCACATACACACATGAGCTCGAACACCTTTATGAGAGAAAACTAGAACATTTGGATTCTTTTCGTTGGACAAAAGGCAACCAAGGGAGTCATGGTTGAGGCGCAGAGAATCATGCATGGCATGGAAAGAATGGTTATGGCAAAAGGTTCTTCCTCTCTCAGAAGGACAAGGGTCATCCCGTAAGGCTCTTTGGAAGGAGATTTGAAGTAGAGAAAAGAAAGCACTTTTTCAGAGTTCGTTCCTGTAAGATGTAGTGATGGCCACAACTTGGATGGCTTTAGAAGGGGATTGGATAAATTGATGGAGGCTCAGTCTGTCAAAAACTATAGGTCTTGAAGACTCTGTGTGACCTTTGGGTTGGGATATTTGGCCTCCAAATATCAGCTGCAGAGGAACAACAGTGGAACAGGAGTATGTCTTGATTTCTTGCCTGTGGGCACCCACAGAATGCTGGACTGAGACTAGTTTTAGCCTGATCCAGCAGATCTGTTCTTATGTTTATGCATGCATTCACACATGCAAAATAACACCATCATGGAAATTAGCATTAATATTGGAGTACTGGAGCACTCATAGGGATGAAAGAGCAAGTACTGGTTCTGGTTTGGGGGAAGCATGTCTCAATTGCTGAAAAATATTGTTCAGAAAAACGTAAGGAAAGCATACAATGCAATCATTCTTACCTACCAAGGATTGTTTTTCAATACTTGTTCCTGAGGTTTAAATTAGGTATAGGATATGGGATTTTCTATTAACACATCATTTTTCTGGAACTCAGATATACAAGAGGGCACAGGAAGGATTCAGTCTCTGTGCCGTGAGGGAAAAGATGAGGGCAACCTGCAGGTCATGTCTGAGAATATTCATGGGGACTGAATTCGCATTATCTATATACCAGTTGTACAGAATTTGCAGGATTTACTGAAGTCAGAAGCAAAGGTGAACAAGTAACATTTTGAACATCTAGGCCCCTCTTTAGAAGAGCAAGTACTTTCCCAGTTATGTGCTTCCATATAATTTGTGAAATGAAAAAAGATGTGCTTCTGACGAACTGTTTCAAAAGCTATCTGTTCCAAAAGGAGGAAAGGATTGGTGGTGGGGAGGAAGCAAGCAAGCAAGGAAGCATAATCACAATCAAGGACATTGATAACGATATTGATCATACTTAGAGAAGTTTTCTTGACGTCAAGGGGACATAGCTGTAATTAACTTAAGACTCCTAATTTCAGTGGGTCTGTTTGGACCATGATTAAATCTAGAATACAGGTAGTCCTCGACTTACAACCACAATTGGGACTGGAATTTCCATTGTAAGTCATTACGGTCATAAGTCGAATCACCACATGACTGGACCCAATGTTACAACCATTTTTATGGCAGTTGTTAAGTGAATTCAGCTTCCCCAATGGCTGTCTTTTGCAAGAAAACAGCATAAAATGTCGCAAAACACAATCATGTGACTGAGGGATGCTGCAACCAGTCGTAAATGCAAGCCAGTTGCCAAGTGCCTGAAATGCGATCATGGGACCATGAGGGCAGGTGTGACATTTTGCGACACTCAGAAGTGCTTTACAGGCCATAAAGCACCCATTCTGAGGCCGTCGTAACTTTGGACCATCATTAAACGAACAGTCGTAAGTCGAGGACTAACTGTATTGAGTTCATTTGAAATTTTGATCACCTTTTATCTGTTCTGGAATAACATCTGCTTAAGATGGTGTATTTGCCCAGAAGGGCTACTTTCCCACTGACTTTTTTGGAGTGGAATGCTTTATTAAAATTATGTGAGATTCACAGAGTTGTTGTGCCCACATTTCCATGCGATGCATGATTCTTTGCATCTCAACCGTGCCCCCTCAATTGCCTTTTGGAATATTGGCAGCTGTCCATCAAAAGTCATTGCAATCCAAGAATAACCCGTGGGCTGGTCCCGGCCTCCCCTTTGCAATCCCTTAACTATCTGAGACCACGCTGTCTGAGTTCAGTGTTAAAAGGGCCAATTTCTTCAGTGCATTATTTAGATTGCGTGGAGTGGGTGTTTGAAACGACAGAACGGATGGATGCACTTCAGCTTAACCCACCCATGCTGCCATTTAAAATGGCTGAATCATCTCCCAGACCTCCCCAAAAGGGCCAGATTCTACACATACACCCTAGCGCCACCATCAGAACATACTTCCAATCGCCCTTGGAGGCAAACACACAGAGACACATATGCATATTGTTGTGGCCAACACTGGCTCACCTAAAGCAAACCACTCTGAAGATACAACATGATATTGTTAACATGCACACAGTATATCCTGGGCTCCCAGCAAAGCACTAACATTTTGCTGCACAGCCATGAGCAAAAGCGGACCCACAGCTTGTATGCCGTTGGCCCGCTATGTTGCAGAGGCAAGAGAAAGAAAAGGGCAGACACAGTGGAAATTACAGCGTGATGTTGGGATATTTTAGATAAACCCATCCAGGTGATATTATTTATCCCTTCCTACTAGGTCAGCATGCCAGCTATACTATCTCTGAGATACGGTCAGTGAGTAGAAACAATTTGGTTTATTGGGCCACTGGTCCCTCTCTGATGCCACCCCTGGTTGCCACTCAGGGTCAATTCAGCTTGCTGTGAATGTTTTCCTACAAGGGCGCTTTACGCAGTTCACTTGTATTGGGGCTGGGGAGGCATCTCACAGGACTGATAGTGAATGAAGCTCAAAATAATAATAAAATAATTCCCTTCTCACCCCTATGGGTGGTGTGTGCCTTCCTCAACCTCGGGGCCTCTGCCAGAGGCTGGGAGTTTGAGGGTTCTGCGCAGGATCTCAGCTGTTCCTAGCACTGCACTGCACTCTTCTGGACAGAGAGCTCTGATGTTGCTCCTGGGATCTGCTGGAGCCATTCTCCCAGCTGAGGAGTCACAGCCCCAAGTGTCCCTGCCACCACTGGGACCACTTTGGCCTTCACTTCCCACATCCTCTCTAGTTCCTCCTTCAGATCCTGGCACTTCTCCAGTTTCTCATGCTTCTTCTTCCTGATGTTGCTGTCACTTGGCACCACTACATCTATCACCACTGCTGTCTTCTGGTCCTTTTCTATTACAATATGTGTGTGCTTGTGTATATCATACATGCACACACACACACACACACACAGTTCCCTTCTCACCCCTATGGGTGGTATGTGTCTTCCTCAACCTCGGGTCCTCCACCAGAGGCCTGGGAGTTTGAAGGTTCTGCGCAGGATCTCAGCTGTTCCTAGCACTGCACTCTTCTGGACAGAGAGCTCTGATGTGGTTCCTGGGATCTGTTGGAGCCACTCTCCCAGCTTGGGGGTCACAGCCCCGAGTGCCCCTACCACCAGTGGGACCACTTTGGCCTTCACTTCCCACGTCCTCTCTAGTTCCTCCTTCAGGCCCTGGTACTTCTCCAGCTTCTCATGCTCCTTCTTCCTGATGTTGCTGTCACTTGGCCCCGCTACATCTATCACCACCGCTGTCTTCTGGTCCTTGTTTAGTACCACAATGTCTGGTTGATTGGCCAGTACCTGCCTGTCCATCTGGATGTGGAAGTCCCACAGGATCTTAGCCCTGCAATTCTCCAGAACCTTCTGTGGAATCTCCCATCTGGACTTGGGAGGGTCTAGCCCAAATACTGTGCAGATGTTCTGCTACACAATGCCAGCTACTTGGTTCTGCCATTCAGTGTATATGCTATACATATATATAGGGGAGCAGGTTTCTCACCCCTACTTTAGAAACCAGACACAGTAGTCCTCCCCATACATTTTGAAGTTGTGCAGTTGTAGATGGACTTGTAGGTTGCCTCTGAACTGATTCTCACATGGAAGGAAATTATGAACTTCCAGTGAATGCCCTCCAGTTGTGGAAAGAGATACGTGGCAGCTGTGTTGTAAAAGCTGTGAGCCTGAGCGCGCCCCATCCTTTCATGCCTTATTTGTCTTCCGCTTGACTTGTGTGGATGTATTGCTGCACGTTCCTTGCACAACACCGCACAATTTTTCTGCTAATAGCCTATTTATTCTTCACCTGTTAGGCAGCGGATTTCTCGTGGGAATCCCAACACTGTTTTCCTTTTCTAGCACTGTTTTTATTGCAGATCTTAGCTTTCTGGCAATGTTCCAGTTTTCAGCTAAACTGAGATTTGCTGCTTTGGGCAACTTTACCATCTGAGGTGAAAAGGGAGAACTCTACGTAGACTGAGGGAAAAAAATCTTGATCTCTGCGATCTGTATACAGAGGTGAATGGGAAAAAGTGATCATTCCCTTTAATAATGAACTTTGCCCTCCACCCCACCCCAATTGCTGTAGAAATGACATGGGTTTTTTTCAAAACTCAAGTGAGATTTCTACACAGCTGGGAAAATCTTAAGGAGTAAAAACTGTACCTCAGTGAAAGCTTAAGGTATAAATGGAGTGCCATTTTGCCACTTAAAATCCCCCCCCCCACAAGAACCACTGGCTCGATAAAAGGCCCATTTTTGTCTGTTAACACCCCCCTGGGGGGAGCTTTTAAGACATATAAGGTGCTGGGGGGACGCGGTGGCGCAGCGGGTTAAACCGCTGAGCTGCTGAGCTTGCCGATCGGAAGGTCGGCGGTTCGAATCCGCGCGACGGGGTGAGCTCCCGTTGCTCGTCCCAGCTCCTGCTCACCTAGCAGTTCGAAAACATGCAAATGTGAGTAGATCAATAGGTACCGCTTTGGCGGGCAAGTAATGGCGTTCCGTTTAGTCATGCCGGCCACATGACCACGGAGGAAGTGTCTTCGGACAAACGCCGGCTCTGCGGCTTAGAAACGGAGATGAGCACCACCCCCTAGAGTCGGACACGACTGGACTTTACGTCAAGGGAAACCTTTACTTTACCTTTAAGGTGCTGATGGGGGAGGGGAGTCATGTGAAGCCTGTGGGTGGCCTATCCTTGCCTTACGGTATGCAAACATACTTTTATTTCACTTAGTCCTTTTATTTCTTAGTTTTTTCTTGGTTCTTTTATTTCTTAGTTCTTAGTTCTTTGTGGATACAGGTAGTCCTTAGTCCACAAAGTTCTTAAAACATAGTTATTTTATTTATTCTGGGACCTGAGTTTTCAGTAGTTAGCAAGACCTCAGAAGCAAAAATTAAATAGCAGCTTTTCCCCTTTCCCTGCTTGCTGTCTGGGGTTGTCTGTGGCTTTTTCTTTCTTTCTTTTCCCCCCAATAATTTTATTAAGAATGATATTAAACAGATAAAACTAATTTAAAAACTTAATGCAAAAATACATTGATAAAAGAAAAAAAAAACATTAAAGAAATTCAGAAAAAAGTCCCCTCCACCCAAAAAAAATAAGGAAAGAAGAAGAAACTTGCCCCATCATCCCCAGCAAGTATATTCAACATTAACAGCTTATCACTGTCTCTTAACATGCAAAAAAAATGTACATCTTCATTCCATACCTCCCCCCCATTTTCCTACCTATTTTCCCTACTTGACTGTCCCCCCCCCCCCCATTTACCACTGTTTCAACTACTGCAGTATTAGATGGACCATGAAATCCTTTTGAGGAGATGTCAGAATGGCTCCTATTCTGGGTTCTAAAAGGACTCAGCTGTATGGTCACTAGAGCTGGCAAGGAACTAGATCCTTTAGGAAACGGGCCTCATGCATGGCTCAACGTCTCCTTCTCTTGACAGCTCTAGCAGGGCCGTGGTTGCTAGCTGTGGCAAAAGGAGGGTTGGTTCCAGAAGCTTGGTAGCAGCCACAACTTTAGAAGAGGGCAGGCTATTAGAGGCTTAACTCTTTCTCTCTTACTAGCAAACTCCACCGCTTTGAAATGACTGGCAAGAATTTTGTGGGTACAGGTAGGTCCTTAACTTATGACCACAATTGGGCCTGGAATGTCCATTGCAAAGCGAGTCATGTCCAATATTGCAAACTTTTTTGCCATAGTCATTAAGTGAGTCACCATGGTTGTTAAATGAATCACATGGTCATTAAGTGAATCTGGCTTCCCCCTTGACTTTGCTTGTCGGAAGCCGGCTGGGAAGATTGCAAATGGTGATCACGTGACCCTGGGATACTGAGAGTGTTGTAAATACGTGTCGGTTGTCAAGCGCCTGAATTCTGATCACGTGACCACAGAGATGCTGTAATGGTGGTAAGTGCAAGGACTGGTTGCACGTCGCTTTTTTCAGCACCATCGTAATGTCAGATGTTTGCTAGACGAAGGGTTGTAAGTTGAGGACTACCAGTATTCATTTGTGTACTCATACACACACACACACTGAGGTACACTTTTGTGCAAATTTAGATTTGAGCTGTTTGATAGGGCATACAGTCTTCCGTGACCAAAATGTTGGCCCTCTTTGTATTCTGGTATTGTGAAGAGGACACTGCCCATCATTAAAAAAAAAAAAAGGACATGGGAACCATTTCGAGAAAAGTCTGCAAACTTTGCTGCCCCTCCTCCCCCCTGGTGAGGTATGAAAACAGAAAAATCTCAGGAACTGTCTCCTGAGAAATGTTAGTTCAGCAATCCCCAGATTAGCCCTTAAAGAAGAGGATCAACTCAGAGAGTAATGGAGCAGAGCTTATTTTTCTCCTTGTAGAACAGATCGGAGCCATTTATTTTACTGTATTTAGCTGCAAGGAAGGCTGGGATATTTTCCCCTCCTTTTTTGTAAGCGTAAAGGTGAAAACAATTGTAATGTCATGAATGTGTCTATATAGCTTTCTTGCTAACATTGTGGAACTGATAACACCATTGCCTCTTTCTGGGATTTTGTTTTATTTCTCAGTCCAAGCTGTGGCCTTGTGATTTCTTGTGGTCTCCTAGTCAAGTCTGCCTGGGTCTAAATACTTGGCTATTTGAGATCAGCCATAGTACAGCTTACCTTTACATGGGAAAATCATCTTAGACTATTAGATTAAAAGCATCTAATAATACAGTAATGGAGGTAGATTTTTTTTCTGATCTTTTAAATTTATTTTTCTTTTAGATAGAAAACAATATTAAATGCATGTGATAATTTCTTGTTAGAAGTTTCTCCTCCCTCTTTCCAAGAGCACACTAATAATTGCAGAAGAAATTAACTCATGAAGGGTTTACATTAGTTGATATTAAATTATGTAACTCCGGAGAAAATGGCCAAGTTGAAACTGATGTACCATCCGTAACGAATGTCTTCAGAGGCTATACAGTTTTCTGTTTGAATATGTGCCATATGGATAATGATGTCCAGGCTCAAGCAAATTAATTCAGGCAGCTGAAACGCAGTTTGAGTTTGAAATGCTGGCTTTTCTCCCATTGCGTCTGAAAGGTTTTTACAGCTTCCTTCTTTTGAATTCTACCTTTGCTCCTCCAAGTTTCCATGTAGCAAACAAGTGCTGTGTAAATGGGAGGGGGTCAAATCTATCAGTAAATGGAATCACCTTTGCTGAGTCAACTCTACAAAGTCATTATAGTAGAAGTTATTGTCAGAAGACGGAAAGACAGAATAAACATCTGTTTAATCTTGTGGATGCATGTAATTCCCTAGTTGGCTTTGGGCTATGGTGATTGACAGCCTAAAAACGGTATGTTCTGAGATGATGCAAAATTATCCTTGGAAGCTGAACAGATGCAAGATACCCGTTGACCATGTTCACATAATAATCAAGTCAGGAAATTACTTAGTGAATTTGAGCAATGTGCTGATCTCAACACTAATTGGTTGTTTGCAGGTCAGGGTATTGTCTGCACTCATTCCTCAACTCAGGTATATGGTTTGATATATTACACAAAGTCACAAGATGAGGTGATTCATTAACCAGGCAGAGTGGGTTGAGTGAGTGCAATCTTTGTGTGTTCTGCAGGCAGAACAATCACTGTTCAAATAGCATCCCACTAACTCTTAGGCTGAAGATGTGAAAACCCAAGACTGATCAGAAGAGAAAGGTTAGGATCTTTCCAGATCTTTTAGATTTGGTTTACACCATGTTCTAAAACATGGTATGTGCATACAACACACAAAGCTATAAATCATGGCTTGAAAAACCACAGTGGCTTTATCATCCAACATGTTAAGTGATGAACGTAAGCCTCCACATAAAGTCCCCCCCCCACTCGGAGTCATTGGTTAATAGGGCTTCAGATATTCTTCCTGTACTCCAGCCGAACCAGGATGTGGGTACAGGATTCTTGGTTGACTCCTAGAGTAATGAGTGTTAAGGAGGCATGCTCATTGCCTGGCCATGAGTTCTGAAATGAAACGTTTGGCTTTCTAGCTGCTCTATAGCACCAACTCTTTTTCTTGGAGGACCTTATAGGCAGGGCTGAGCAACTGCCCCCCTTTTGACTGAGGTATGATGTTCCTACTGTATGATGTTTTATGCTGTATGAATAGGGGATGCAGTGGAGCAGCGGCTTAATGACGCTGGAGTCTGCTGGCCCGAAATGGTCAACGCTTCAATGGTTCAAGCCCAGCTCTGCGTGACGGAAGTGAGCTCCCGTCATTTTGTCCCTAGCTCCTGCCCACCTAGCAGTTTGAAAGCGTACCATCTGCGAGTAGATAAGTCGGTGCCCCCATTTTGGTGGGGAGAAATGCTGGTGGCGCTCTGCGCGGGGAGCAGGAACCAGCGCTGGATCTGCCTGGACGCGATTGGTGGAGGATCAGTGGAGAAAAGTCCCGAATGAGCCGACTTCCCTAAGGAATGCTGGTGGCCAGCTGGTGTCAAGCTTGCCCTCTTGTGGTGCACCAGTGCAATAAAGAACTAGCAACTGCCAGCACCAGAACATCTACTGTGTAAAAACTGTAAACTCCCTGGCATTGTATGCCATACGCTAAACAAACAAACAAACAAACAAACACTGTATGAAATAGTACAGTACTTGCAGGATATCTGATGTTAAGAATCTTTTTTAAGGATAAAAAAGAATGATTTTCCTCTTAAGGCAGGGGTTAGCAGCTGGCTCCTGGATTCCATTGGGCACCATTGCAATTTTTTTTTTAAAATACCCCAAATCTTACAACACTACAAAATGTCACATGATTCATCAGAATGTCACTAACATTACGGACTTCCGGGGAAGAAATGGTGAACTGAAGAGGGCTCTGCTGAAATCAGAGCTGACGACCGTGGCGGAACGAAGAGTTGGTAAGTAAACTGTCTCTTCGTAATTCCTCTCCAGACAAAGAAAGGACTTGAGATCACCCAAAAAGTGCTCCAGACAGTTGCTCCTCAGGAGGAGACTCAAGACAGCAGTCTCCAGCAAGTTTAGAGCTCTGGGAGATGGTGGAATAACCATCTTGCTCAAACCATGGTCAACAACTTCAAAAGGACAATGGATTTGCACAATTCCTTTCCAATCACTTTTGGAAATTAACTGCTTTTCAGCTATTAGGAACCTTTGGACCAACAAGTCTGAAAACACCAGATGAGTTTCCTTCAATCCTTAGTGAAAGAAGTTTTAAATTCAATTTTTTAAAATTCAAATTTAAATTCAAATTTAAAAAAATTGGAATAAACAGCAAAAGGGTGATTAGAACTTTGATTTTGGAAAGTTACAAGTGGACTAAGAGTCCAGATGGATTTGAATTTTTCATCCAAAGATTTTGGAACTAATTATAAGAATGCTTTTATTTTGAATTCTTTTGTTTTGAATTCTAAAAAAAACATGATAGAATGGGACTTTGGTTGGACACTAGAGGGAACTAGAGGGAACTAAAGATTGCAACTAAAGAAGAACACTTAAATTTGACTTACTAGTACAGAATGGAGCAAAATATTTTAACATTGGACATATTGGAAGATATTTTTGTACAATGGACCCAGAAGTTAATTTTAAAAGGGTCTGCCTCTGAAGATAGACTGTGTCTAAAAGATGTTATGAAAGAGAAACAAATTCTACCTGACTAGATTGAGACTGACTTGAAAACGGATTTAAAAATGACAGACTACATGAATGATATGAAAAAAGATGCTACGCTGGACATACAAAAGAAACTGGTTGATGTCTTAAAAATTAAAAGGGATATACAAATAACGAACCAAGAGAGTGACCTGGATAATTTTCCTATATTGGATTTACAAAAAGAGGCTTGTTAAAGCTTTGAAGAATTTGGTGAGAAGAGACAAAGAAAAAATGAAAAGAAATCAAGTTCTAGGACGTGATTTGAAGGGACTGAAGATCAAGATTATTAAAAGTATCGCTAAGATGTATAAAATATTATTGCAGATGAACTTGGCGGATGAATATGTTAAAGACTGTATGATCAAGTGGGCAAAAACTTTGGATATGATATTATGCTTGATCATTGAGAGAATACATGGAACAAAGGTTTGAAATTTACATTGAATTATTGTCATGAGTACTGATGGTGAGCAGGAGGGGGCCTCTATCCAGGGGGGAAAACGCATGCGTAGTACTGAGGAATTAAGCAGCCATTCAAAGAGACACAGATCAGACCTGCCTTAACTTTTGGGGTTTATCTGTCTGGGTTTTTCCCACGCTTCTTCAGTTTGTTAGGATTCTGTTTTATGTAGCAGTATAAACACTAGAGACCTACTCCTCATCTCAGTGTGATTTCTGACTGTTAGGACATCAATCCTAACAAACTCCTACTCCCATCGAAAGAGGGAGGAACAAAGAAAAATAAAGGAGAGACATTTGGAAAATGTCTTTGGAAAATCAGGAAATTCGGCAAGCCATCCAACAATTGGCAGCAGCCCTGCAACACCACCACCACCAAGTAGATCTCCAGATCAACACATTACAAGCTGCCATGCTACAGCAGTTACAACAACCAGCTCCGATTAACCCACAACCGGTGCCAGCAGCAGCAGCAGCAGCTCTGCCAGTAGTCTTGAGATCCCAGGGCAGCCTACCAGAGAAGTTTGGAGGAGAAGCAGGACAGTTGAGAACCTTTCTCACACAGTGCACAATGTTTTTCGACAGCAGACCAGCAGAGTTCCCTACAGACAGAACCAGAGTCACCTTCATTCTAAGTCTGCTAAAGGGCCCAGCAGCCAAATGGGCTATTCCCATGGTGGAGAACAATGACCCAATTCTCAACGACTACCAGAACTTTTTGGCAGGGTTCCGAGCACACTTTGACGACCCGATCAGAGAGGTCACTGCCAGCCGGGAAATTAGGAAGCTCAAGCAAGGCAACAAGAGAGTGGGAATCTACATTGCTGATTTCAAGTTGTTAGCAGGAGATCTAGACTGGAATGAGAGTGCATTAAAAGACCAATTCAAACAGGGGCTGGATGAAGAAATTAAGAATGAATTAGTGCGCCAGGGAACACCAGCTAACCTAGAAGCCTTATATCAGTTGTCTGTGGTCATAGATGCCAGGCTAGCTCAGACAGATGCAGCCGGGGAGAGGCAGGGGCCTCAGGATGCTTCCAGGATTTCCAGCTCTCTCTGTAGCATCTCCTCACTCAGGACCGGAGGAGCTGATGCAGATCAGGGCGAGCAGGAGGCTTATTTCTGAGGCTGAGAGACAGAGAAGGAGAGAGACAGCCCTCTGTTTCTACTGCGGAGCCCAGGGGCACACGGTGAGAGCTTGCCCACCGAGAAGCCAAGCAACTTCAGTAAGAGCCCCAGGGCAAGCAGCTGAAACAAGAGCCATCTCCGCCTCTGCTTCCAACCAGGGAAACTCCGTCAGTCTCCCTCCACAGAGCTCAGCAGGGAGACCATCAATCGATTAAGGAGGGCTCATTCCGAGGATTCCAGGCAATCTTTTTACTACTTACCAGTAATAATGCACGTAAACCCTGAGCACCAGGTCAAGCTAGAGGCCATCGTGGATTCCGGAGCTTCAACCAATTTTATTGATGTGCAAGACCGTACAAGACTTCAACATCCCGACCATAGAATTGCCACATCCCATAGAAGTGGAGACCATTGACGGCCAGCCCCTCAAGGCAGGGCCGA
Organism: Candoia aspera; assembly: GCF_035149785.1. Taxonomy (NCBI): domain Eukaryota; kingdom Metazoa; phylum Chordata; class Lepidosauria; order Squamata; family Candoiidae; genus Candoia; species Candoia aspera. The sequence continues at coordinate 11,572,959 of NC_086153.1, forward strand.
TTAGAAGGTTCACAGAACCTGTGCAACTAACAACGGGAGACCATACTGAGTAGATCCAACTTTATGTTACTGCATCACTTAATGTGCCTGTAGTCCTGGGCACACCTTGGCTGAAGATCCACAACCCATTGTTGAACTGGACTACGGGAGCAATCTCCTTCCCAGCTAAGGAATGCCAGCACCACAAGATTCAAGCCGCTCTCCTCTCTCCAGCAACCAACGCACTCACAGAAGCAGGGGGAGTCCAGTTGCCAGCCAAGTATGCAGATTTCGCAAATGTTTTCAGCGAACAAGAGACCACAGCACTACCCCACCATAGGGACTGTGATTGCGCCATTGAGTTGATACCAGGAGCCAGGATTCCAGCAAGGAAACAATATCCCATGTCTCCCAAGGAACTAGCCACCTTAAAGGATTACTTGGATTCTAATCTCCAAAAGGGGTTCATCCGACCATCTACTTCCCCAGCATCTGCTCCTACCTTCTTCATACCAAAGAAGCCTGACCCGTTGGCACCGGCAAACCAGGAGGCACCCATGCGAGTGGTCCATGATTTCAGTTTTTTAAAATAAACTCACAATAAAAGAAAATTACCCCCTGCCCTTAATATCTGATCTGCTGGATTGCTTACAGAAAGCATGCATTTTTACTAGGTTGGACCTCAGGAATGCGTACAATCTGATCTGGATGAAAGAGGGGCATGAATATCTGACTGCCTTCGACACCAGGTTTGGTAAATTTGAGTACCTTGTTTTGCCCTTTGGCTTGTCTAATGCAGGAGCCATATTTTCCCGATTTATGAATCAAATTTTCTTTGATTTACTAGATAAGTATCTGGTCATTTATCTAGATGACATATTAATTTTCTCTGAGGATGCTACAACTCATGTAACCCATGTACGTAATGTCTTACAAAGACTGAGAGAGAACAAGCTGTTCGCCAAGCTAGAGAAGTGCGCCTTCGATTTAACTGAATTACATTTCCTGGGCTATAAGGTATCAACAGAAGGCATATCCATGGATCCTTCTAAGGTCCAGGCAATTCTCTCTTGGCCACCTCCCCGAAATGTGAAAGATGTACAAAGATTTTTAGGGTTCTGCAATTTCTACAGGCAGTTCATAAAAAACTTTAGTGACAGGGCTAGACCCCTCACACAGCTTTTGAAGAAAGGATCAACATTCATTTGCGGGGAGAGAGAGCAAGCAGCCTTCCAAGAATTTAAGCAACGCTTTGCATCCCAGCCGCTGTTAAGACACCCTGATCCCACGAAGCAATTCATAATGCATTCAGATGCTTCCGATATTGCCATTGGGGCGGTGTTATTGCAATATACAAACAAAACCGAGAATACATTACTTCCTTGTGCCTTTTTTTCACTCATACTTTCACCAGCAGAGAGAAACTATGATGTTTTTAACACGGAGTTGCTGGCAATTAAAGCAGTATTCCAAGAGTGGAGGCACTGGCTAGAAGGTGCAGCCTTTCCTGTGAAAGTTTGCACCGATCACAAGAATTTACAGCTTCTACAAAACACCAGATCCCTCACCCCACACCAAATCAGATGGAGCCAGTTTTTCTCCCGTTTCAATTTTGTTATTTCTTATGTTCCCGGGGCGTGAAACTGCTTGGCAGATGCCCTCTCTTGATCCATTCAGGCAACTCCTGCCACTCACCAGGAGGTACAGGCTACTATATTACAACCTCACAACTTTGATCAGTCTATGAGGGGGAACCAAACAGAGATTTTAGCAGCAGGCAGACAAGCAGAGGACCTATTTACAAGAGTCAGAGCTCAGCAGCAACATGACCCGTATGCCAGGGCCAGGATGGATGAACTCCAGAGGGGCCCGCAAGACACTGCCTCGCCATTCAATGTGGAGGCAGGAATCCTCTGGCATAGTGGGCGATTATACATTCCCCCCTCATTGAGGGAAGAAGTACTGAGACTTTGCCATGACCATCAAACGGCAGGCCACGAAGGTGTTTTCAAAACTCTCCATAGAGCTCTGAGAGACTACTGGTGGCCCAGGATGACTGCAGACATAAAGGGCTACGTGGCTTCTTGTCATACCTGTAGACAAGACAAGCCTCTCCCAGGGAAGCCCACAGGACTCTTGCAACCCCTACCCACCCCCAGTAGGCCTTGGGATACAATCCCCATGGATTTCATCACTGATTTACCCCCGGTCCAGAGGCTGACTCCCATACTAGTGGTGGTGGATCCTTTCACTAAAATGGCACATTTTATTCCTTGCAAGGGCCTCCCATCTGCGCAAGTCACAGCGCAGTTGTTCATGGACCATGTTTTTAGGTATAGAGGCATGATAAATCACTTGGTGAGTGACAGAGGCCCTCAGTTCACTTCCAGGTTCTGGAGGGCGCTTTTCCAGTCATTAGGGGTCCAGATCCACCTATCATCATCGCATCATCCGGCTAGTAACAGGCAAGCTGAGAAAATTAACCAATGGTTACAGCAGTATCTCAGGTGTTACACCACTTATCAGCAAGACAATTGGCCAGCCCTGCTCCCCATGGCAGAATTTACTTATAACAACTCTGTGCAATCCTCTACCAAGATGTCTCCTTTCCAAGCACTCTACAGGGTTAACCCTTGGGTGTTGCCCACCTCCTCCCAGCAAGGAACTGTTCCAGCCGCGGCTGATTTTCTTAAAGAGCAACAAGCCACACAGGAGTTGTTAAAGGAGCAGTTGAACAGGGCAAAGAGTGCTTACAAGAGAGCTGCAGATGCTCACAGACAAGAGGGGCCAGCGATTGCAGTAGGAGACAGAGTGTGGCTCTCTACCAAGTTTTTGACCTCTACCAGACCCTCCAAGAAGTTGGACTCTAAGTTTGTGGGCCCTTTCACTGTGGTACAGCAGATAAATCCAGTGGTTTATCGCTTAAAGCTGCCGGCATCCATGAAAATCCATCCAGTCTTTCACAGAGCCTTGCTAGCCAAGGACCCTTCCCCAAGTGCCTTACAATCGCAACTGCCCCCCCCACACACCTCCAGTAATTGTGGAGGGGGAGGAGGAATACGAAGTAGAGGAAATTCTGGACTCTAGGAGGAGGGGAAGGGGCATCCAATATTTCATACACTGGAAAGGGTACCCTGAGGAAGAGCGCATGTGGGAGAATGCCAGAGATGTGCATCACCAACGCTGGTTCATCGATTCCATCAGCTTTTCCCTTACAAACCCAAGCCTCGCACTCTACCAGAGATTCCTCACTTGGCTGAGCAAGCAGAGGAATCCCAAGCAGAGGAGTTCATAAGTTTGCAGTGGAAACCTTGACACCAGTAACAGAGGAGGGGGGGGGGGAACTGCAGCCCTCCACCTCGGGCTTGCCTTTCCCAGGGGGGAGGGGGGACGACTCTTCTAATTATCTAGCTATTTTCCAGCAGCAGCCACCTGGGCCAGAAGAGTTATCAGACCTGGAGAGCAGCACTGATTCGTCCTTGGAGGAGTTTTCCTTTGAAGACTTTCCATCGTTGCCCAGTTCCCATGGGAGCTTAGAAGGAGACATAGACTCTTATCAAACCTCTGGAAGGGAGGGGGCTGAAATGGAATGTGAATCTGGAGGGGAGGGTGATGTCATGAGTACTGATGGCAAGCAGGAGGGGGCCTCTATCCAGGGGGGGAAACGCATGCGTAGTACTGAGGAATCAAGCAGCCATTCAAAGAGACACAGATCAGACCCACCTTAACTTTTGGGGTTTATCTGTCTGGGTTTTTCCCACGCTTCTTCAGTTTGTTAGGATTCTGTTTTATGTAGCAGTAATAAACACTAGAGACCTGCTCCTCTTCTCAGCATGATTTCTGACTGTTAGGACAATTATAATTCAAAATATAACTTTTACAAGATGCTGTACCATTGGTATTTAGTACCTGATAAGTTGTTGAAGATGTATAAAGGAGTATCCAATGAATGTTGGAAATGTTCCCAAGGTGAAAGTATTTTTTATCACCTTTGGTGGACCTGTAAGAAAGCTAAGAAATATTGGGAGCAGATACGCATTATAATTAAAAGATTTTTAAGATGAATGTACAATTGAAACCGGAAGCTTTTCTTCTTCGGTTTGATGGATAAACAGCTTGAAACAAAATTTGGGACTCTGTTTCTGTATATGACAAGGACAGCAAGACTTTTGTATGCACAAAGGTGGAAGGACTTACACATTCCCACAGTGGAGGAATGGGCAGTGAAATTAATGGAGCTGGCAGAGATGGCGAAACTGACCGCATTGATTAGAGAAAATAATGTGGCTGGATTTGTTTCTCCGTGGAAACCACTTTTGGACTTTTTTCTTCTAATGGAAAAAAAATGGAAGTTTTGATTTTGGGTTTTGGTGATTAGGTTGTTATAGTTTTGTTGGAGAGAGAATTCCACTAAGCGTCATGTCCCTGGGCTTAAAAATATCAGTCCTTGTGGTGCACTATTTACCCGTTTATTTACAGAAAAATGTGCAAAGAACAATAACACACGTAGCACTTTAGAAGTTATTGGTATATAAAGGATACAAATTCCATAGAGAAACCAATGTCCATAATCCAATACACATAGTCCAGTGTCCAATATCCAAATACAGCAGTTAAATTGTCAAACAAACCGGCAGAGTAACAGGAAGACTTTTCACAAATGAGAGAGAGAATGCCTATGCTTTGCTTCCATATTTATGTGGCTGCTAGTCAATCAAATGTCACCTTGCATCAGCCTGCTCTGTCATTGTCTTGTGACTGTCTTGTGCTGGACATTGCATCAGAGATTGTTGGACATTGCGTCAGATAATTAGACAACACTTTTTCTCTGCCTCGCATTCTTATATTTCCCAGACTGCTTTGCCATGGAAATACCATCCCTGACAAGTCTGAAGAATTAATGTTGATTATGGTTAGAATTAAGGTAAGAGATAATACAGTAATGTATTTGTATCTCTGCTGGAGAAGGTTGAAAGTCATTCCCTTGTATTTCTTCCTATCTGTTTCTGCACTTTTTAGTTTATTTTTTTTTGTCTTTCTTCAATCTCTCTATTTTTGTATTTTATCTATATTCTGAAACTTTCATAAAGTTGTTTCTTTTTTTAAAAAAGGATTGTTAGAAGTAAAAGGAAAGAATATGAAGTTAGTTTATTTGATCATGGTTAAAATAGATATGTTGTTATCTTTGGTAACCCTTAATGGACTTTTGTTGATCAGGACTGAAATGAGGTTTTATAGATAAGAGATGGGATATGGGAAGAAGAGATCATTCATTGTATTTTAAGACAAGGTTTTAAGTTACTAAAATTGTTTACACTTGTGATGTTTTTTCTTTATATATTTCTTCTCTTTTTCTTTACTATATTTTATTTTTTCTTTCTGTTTTCTTATTTTCTGCACCTTTTATTTCTCTTTTTATTCTTTTTTTTAGTTTGCATTAGTTTTTTATTGTCATAAATGTAATTGTTAATAAAAATACTATTTAAAAAATGAAAGGAGGTCACTAATGTTTCATGAGATTTCAGTCAGCTCTCAGCATTCTTGCACAAGGATTCTTGTTCTAGCAAGATTTCAGTCAACAACAACAACAACAACACAGTAATACTTTATTATTTATTCAAACTTCTCTTCATGTTACCTTAGGTACACTGGCGTTATTTGGTAGTGATGGACAGTCTGATATATATGAATGTTTAGGGCAGTTTACTCTTAAATTCTATTTAATATAAAGAATATCATTTTGAGGTTTTAACTCCCCCTCTGTCTTTTAGGGGTAAAAAGGTAAAGTCACCCTAGGTCAGTGTTTCTCAACCTTAGCAACTTTAAGATGTGTGGACTTCACTGGCTGGCTGGATAATTCTGGGAGTTGAAGTCTACACAATTAAAGTCGCTAAGTTTGAGAAACACTGCCCTAGAGTAAAGTCATTCTGGTGACCTTATGGATATATCTGTGTGGTTTTTGTGGCAACAATATGGAAGCAGATTGCCATTGCCGTCTTCTAATTTCCTAGTCTAGTCTATGGCTCTGGGATTTCTTTGTGGTCTCCTATCCAGGTCACCCACTGCTTAATGTCTGAATGAAGACAAGGTTAATCTGATGCTACTATCTGCTGCTACCTTTTGAGTTTTTTGTTTGTTTGTGCCTTTGAGTCAGCGTTGGCTCTTGGTGACTGCCTGGAGAAATCCCTGCAGTTTTCTTGGAAAGATTTCAGAAGTGGTTTGCCATTACCTCCTTCCTGGGGCTGAAAGAGCATGACTGGCCCAAGGTCACCCAGCTGGCTTTGTGTCTAACACAGGAGTAGAATTCATGGCCTCCCAGTTTCTAGCCTGATGCTTAACCACTATGTGAAAGTGGCTCTCACCTTTTGGTGGGGGCATTTAAAAATAAATCATAAATTGAGATGAAAACAAAATAAGATGCAGCCACATTCCTTCTTTATAGTCTAGTCTCAAAGTTTTTTTCTGAGTTTTCTTCTAAACCTGTATGCTGATCCTGATTTTAGCACACCATTGGAAACACGCTGGAAAACAGTGACTCTGCTGATCTACAGCTAAAGGCCTTTATAATTATGGGGAGATGTTTTTAGGTCCCACTGGAATTTCATGATCCCTAGCCGACCTTTCTTTGCAAGTTCTTTTTTTTTTCTTCATTTGATAGCTGTGTACTTTTACACTTGGTGTGATATAACAAGTCTTCTTTTGAATTGCCTAAGGGGGCCGTGTAAACTGTAGTGTGAATAGATCTTGCTGAGTCTTGAACATATTTTTTTTTTAAAAAAAGACCTGCTATATCCTGCTAACGATGCACTCATACAATTTTAAGCTTTTCATTTTTTAATGTACCTTATTCAGGCTGCTTCTCATGATACTGTTGTCATATAGCTGGGGAGGAAGATAAAGGGATAGATGGCTTCTTGAAATTGCTTTCTTGCAACCAGGTGCTCCATGAAAGGGAGCTGGTTCAACCATCTCATCCCTCTCTGTATGCTTTGCCTTCCTGTCCCCACCAAACAATCTGGATGGTGTGATAGTGGTGGGGTGAGCTGATCTATAGAGCCTCTTGAGGCATGGTGCAGCTAGCCATCTGCAAACAGTAATGGGTAGTGCTAAGACAAATAGTAGTGGAAAAGTACAGTTCTGGGTCTTCATTCATTCATTCATTCATTCATTCATTCATTCATTCATGGTGCCTTTGAGTCAGTGTTGACTTGTGGTGACTGCCTTCGCAAGTCCCTGCAGTTTTCTTGGCAAGAGTTTGGAAGTGGTTTGCCATTGCTTCCTTCCTAAGGCTAAGAGAGAGTGACTGGCCCAAGGTCACCCAGCTGGCTTCATACCTAAGGCAGGACTGGAACTCACAGTCTAGCTTGGTGCCTTGACCACTACACCAGACTGGCTCTCTTCTGGGTCTTCTAGCAGAAGGAATTCTACTATTTTGGGCTGCATCTGAATGAGTAAATATGAGGGGCAGCCCAACGATAATTGCCCTATCAGTCTTAGCTTCAAGAGAAGAATAGAATAGTCCTCTCTCTGAAGTTACAATTCAAAATGATGTCAATTGATTTTAAATTTGGGCCAATTCCAATAAGACAGTGTTCATAAATCCCTGCACGTGGGTAAGAAATTTTTTTAAAAAATCAAATGCATAAGGAAAGAATTGGAGAGACCTGGCTTAACAGTAGTGCACTGAGAAGAGAAATGAGAGTCTTGGTAGACCATCAGTTGAACATGAGCAAACTGTATGATACATACAGCAAAGGCCAGTGCAGTCTTAGTCTGTTTTAACAGACCATGATCATGGAGGTGATGTTGTCCCTTCAAGATAGCTCAGACCAGGAATTCAGTGTCATAGAGGTCAGTATTATTTTTATTGTAAAGCTATAGTAACAGAATCTTACAAGTCTGAATGTGCTTCCCTCCTCCTTCCTTTTAACTTTGGGAGAACGAGGGAGGATCTTGCCTGAAGACATTTTCTCAGGTTACATTTCTGCCCTGAACTCAGCCCTCTTTTATCTGACCATTTTCTTGGTAGTGGCTTTTCCTCCTGTCCCTCAAGGCCATTCCCTCTGCCTCTACGGGTAGTAGTTCCATTGTACTCTGCACCAGATAGACCAAGTTTGGAATATGGTGTCCAGTTCTGCACCCTGTATTTTAAAGAGGAATGGAGAAGCTGAAGCACATCAAAGGAGCTATTGGGCTGATAAGGGGCTTGGAAACCAAGCCCCATGAAGAATGATCAAAGAAGTGAGCATGTTTAGCTGGCAAGAGAGAGAATTTTGGGGAGAGGTGATAGTATTCTACAAGTATCTAAAAATCTGTAATCCGCAAGAAGGGATAGCCCTGTTCTTGTTGAAATCAAGGGGAGGACAAGCATGAAGAGATAGAAATAAATGAAAGGAGATTTGGACTGAATATTGGGAGGAATTTCCAGACAGGAAGAACAGTTAACCAGCAGAACTGGATCTTTGAGCCTTTCACTGAAGGTTTTCAAATGGGTCTGAATGGCCCTGTATTGGGGATGGTTTAATGAATTTCTGCAGTGAGCAGGGAGTAGACCAGATGATTTATAAGGTCCCTTCTGGATCATCCACTCAGTGTTCCTGTGAAGAACAACCAGAAGACGGCCCTAGTTCAGAGCATTCTTTGTTTGGGAGATGAGATGTTGAGATCCTCCTGATGTTGACAGGATACAACTCTCATCATCCCTGACTATTAGGTTTTCTAGCTGGGACTAATGACAGCTAGATCCAACCCCAGAGCATTCCCACCTCTGTTCTATGAGAAAGGCAGAGCAATTTAAGGGTGAAGAAGTCTAAGAAGAAAACCCATGGTCCTGTGAGGTTCCTCATCAGTAATTAGTACATGGATAATGGGCTGACTGAACAAGCCCACAGGTCACATGGTCACAACCTTGCCAACAATCTTCAGATGTATTGCTGTCTTTAAATAATACTTATTTCTGGATGTGCATAGACATATAAATTAGCACATGTGCATGAGATGCAGATTTGTGTGCTTGTTTTATGAATGATGTATAAGTGTTCTCTCTAGTTCTCCTTCCTAACCAAATTAAGGGGGGCAAATCTAATTACAGTGCAGCGGGGTGAGTACGAGGAAATTGCTCTGCTGGGTTCTAAAATATCTCAAATGTTATATAATTGAATGTGGTCTGGGATCTAACTGGGAGAACAGTGCTTAATTAAGATGCTCACTCTCCCTCCCCTTTCCCTCAGAAAAGCTTGATAGGTTTCAGACAACATTACAATCATATCAAAGTTATTGAATGTTTTCCCAATACAGCCATACATAGAGAATGTTATGCTCCTCTAATCTAGATGTCAACAGAAGATGTGAGACAGGGTTCTACACAGTCTGCTTTCTTAATCCTGGATTTATTTAGCCCTCCAATTGGGGGTGTGTATGTGGGGCGGGGGGAACCTTAGTACTTTTCTTTTTTAACAAGTTTTGTGATTCCTGCTGGATATGGGAGATCAGAACAAGTGGTCGGAAGTAGAGCCCAGTGCTGAAAAACATTCCCATCCTCAAAGAGCTTCTGCAAACTTGGAACATCTTCATGATCCTCCAGGTACAGAGAAAATATGGGACATCTTCTCCCTCTCCCTTCTTCCCCTGCTCATTTGGGACTATTTCTGCTATGCTACCTAGGACTGTAAAATCCAGCAGATTTCTATGGGAGTTCATTTGTGAATTCCACCAACATTAGGCTGACCATACATCCCGTTTTGAATGGGACCGTCCTGTTTTTTTTAACATTTCCATTTTAATATAAATGTCCATTTTGTTCCGTTTTCTTAAAAACCTTACTTAAAAAATTGAAAGTTCCCACAAACCTGTCAGAATGCAGTCTGACTTTGAGTGGAAGGAGGGGGAGCTCACCAAAAATGGTGGGAAAAAAGCTGCAGAGCTCAACCCGGTGGGAAACCTAAAAAGAAAAGAAAAAACAGGATCAGCTGATAGGCGGTGATTAAAGGGCAAGTGATTGGCTCCTGCCTTGAAAGGGCGGGAAGAAAAGAACGTAAAAGCACAGCCAGAGGAGGAATGGCTTGTTGGGGACAGCCGTTCACTAGACTCTCCAGCTCAGCCTTGCCTCTCGCAAACGAAGGAATCTGAAGATTCCCAGCCCGAGAAAACCAAATAAGTTCCTGCCTGTTGATCTAGCCTGTCGCTCAGCCCTGCCCCGTTTTGCATCCCAATGTCCCGTTTTTCTCTCAAGGAAATATGGTCAGCCATGGATTCTCCCATTGCATGACAACATAGAACTCAATCTATTTATATCTGAATTCTCCAGTTAAAAATGCACAGGAGACCACTAGAAAATAGCAAAATTCACAATAACCACTAGATGATAGCAAAGAGATACAGAACTCCCCCATTCTCTGTTTCCATCTGCTGGTTCTATGGATTTTTACAACATTTTTTTGGGAGCCTCATCAAAACTCAATCCTAAAATTCTGCATTGGGGAAATTTACATTTTTAAAAAAGTCAAAGAAATGTGTATTAAAAAGGTTTCATAATTATACTTTAAAATATATGTTAGGGGTATATGGTAATGTATATTAGGGAAACGAAGAAATCCATTGACTATGGTTTTCTTTTTAAAAAGATCCTTCTTTAATAAACAAACTGGACTAATGCTCTGCTCGGGCAGACAACAAAATAGCCAATTGTGTACCAGTCTGCACATTGCTAACACAGCACTGGATAGCTGTGGAAAGAAATGCCTTCCTTTAACTGGAAAATGTTAAAGCAGACAAGCCATGAATTCCAGGAACATTGAAAGTAGGAGAAATAGCTGGGTCAGTTTTAGAAGAAAGTATCTTATTAACCTAGAAGTGTGCATCTTTGAACCCAAATTACTACAAAAGGGGCTTAAGCAGGCCATTTTTTTTCTCGCTCTCTAATCTAATTTCTTCTTTCATCCTTCGTTGCAGTTCCAAATGACCACCTTCACTTTCCTTGTCTCAGTTATTCTCAGCGATAGATGTAATTGATTGACTCCCAGAATCTCCTTAATTTCTGGTTTCTTTAAATCCTTTTTCTCTCTCAGCATTTTGGAAGCTCGCAGGTTCTAGTCAGGCCAATTTACCATCTTTATTTTGTTTGGTTTTGTTTTTTTTAACAAGACTAATAGACTGCCCCAATATCAAACCAACTCTGCATCTGCATAGTAGCATAATATTAAAAATATACATTTTATTTTTGAAATTTAATTCATATAATTTACAATTTGTAAACTTCCATACATATACCTACCTAGATGGTCCCTCCAAAAATATAGAAACAACTGCTTTAAATTTGGAGCAGTCCCATTTCTCTTTCCTAATTGATAGAAATTCAGTCACCAGAGAACTGAAATAGGGCCTGTCCCAAAAAACCCAAAAATGTTCCTCTTCCCCATCCAGCCATACTTTATTCTGGGAAAGACCATCCCATAACATCTTATGACTTGGTTTTTTTCAGTTTTTCTACTCTGGATGACTGAGCACTCAGTCCTTATTGAATTATTGATTTATCAAGGTTGGGGAAGTATCCTTGTGTCCTATATTTAACCAGCATAAAACTTGAGATTTCCTCTGTAGAGGCAGATACTTCCTTGTTATTCCTCAGTAGACCTACTTTGATTGCAGACATGGTGTTTGCCACCTGAGCTGAGTAAACAGATAATGGATGCTGTCCATTATCTATTGGGTAGATGATGGATCAGGATGAGGCATAAATAAACTACTGTACATAAATGCATGAAAGAAGGGAAAAGGGGACGTTATGGCTCAGTGATGGTCTAAATCCATGCTTTTCAAACTTGGCAACTTTAAGATGTGTGGACTTCAACTCTCAGAATTCCCCAGACAGCACACTGGCTGGGGGATTCTGGGAGTTGAAGTCCACACATCTTAAAGTTGCCAAATTTAAAAGAAACAAACGAACAAACAAACACACACTGATCTATGTGCATATTTTATGTGCAAGCAGCCTTCCGGTTCAGTATCCCTGGCTTGCTCCAAGGGGCTTCTGCATTTGCTTTCCTTCAAACCGAAAAACACACACACACACGTTATAATGCTCTAATTGGCTTTCACCTTTTTGAAACCTCTCTCCTATCCAGTTGGCAATAACTAAAAGGACTCACTTTTAAAAAGAAGACCATTTTCTCACTTTATATGGGATTCCTCAGGTTTAATGAAATGCTTTCTGTTGTGGTATTTTAGAGCAGGTTCAGTTGTGGCCTAAAAATGTGTGTGTGTGTCTGTCTGTCTGTCTGTCTGTCTGTCTGTCTGTCTGTCTATCTATCCATCCATCCATCCATCCATCCATCCATCCATCCATCCATCCATCCATCAAATTTTTATCACTGCCCATCTCCCCCCACAAGGAGTGTTATATAATTGGAGGACAGAATTACTTGTGTCTTTCTGCAGTGGATAGAAGTTGCAGTCAGCTTTCTCATGTGTGACTGTGATGATTACTAATGTCTGTCAATCTTAGTCAGGCAGTGACTATTAAAAGAAAAAAAAAGGTTTAAAAATACATTTGAGGGGCAGCAATCTTTTTTCTTTGCCTTTCATCTCTCACAAAGTTAAGACATGAATGTTCCCAAATTTCTTCCTGGATTTTGATGTTCCAAATCTTGTTTAAAAAATGGAACTGTTGTGTTCAGGATCTTCTATTCTCTTTTCTTTACCGATTCTTTTAAGAAGCCTGTGTGGATCTGGATTTTCAATCCTTTGGGTTTTTTTAACGCATCAGAAGTTCTCCTAGTTAAATGGAAATCTTGGAAGAGTGATATAAAAAATCGGAATAATTTCCCTTGTCTTCCCCTGCAAAAGGGTATTTTTTTCTATTTCATTTTCAGTGAGTTTGTTCTTGCCTTACTAGCATGAAGAAGCAAACAGTGTTGTGTTATTTCAGCTAGACACATCTTTTGTTCCCCAGCCCTCCTAGCTGTTTCTTCTTCATTTGAAAATGGCTCCAATGAAGTATTCCTTTTATAAAGTCTTCTTCCGGAAACTGAATTGAACTGTAAGAAGAATATTGACCACTGGAGATGTGGTTGTATGTTAAAAGATAGGACCATTACACAACCTAGCCATGAACTTTTACTGGATTTTATTCTCTTTATCAAAAATGTTTCAAAAACATTTTAATTTTTCTCATGATGAATGTGAAAAATTGATGAATAAAAAATGGAGTTTTCCGCAAGGAATAAACATGAAGGAGGAATCTTTATCCCAACTTCTCACATGCAGCTGCACATTTTCTCAAACTCAATATGTCCGTGGTTGCTGAATCCTTCCATTTTGGGGTTCATACATTTCATAAATTAACAAAACAGGCTGGGTTTACATAACACAACTTACTTATTTGTTGTGAGCTGCCCAGAGATGTTTCAAGATGAGCAGCCATACAAATCTTTTAAATAAAATAAAATAAAAATAAACAAAATAAACATTCTCAGCCATACAACATTTCACGAAGATTAGCACTAACTAAGGTTAATACATAGTGTGAATATAGTCATTTCAGGGTTAACTGACTTGGTGAAGGGTATTGTGTAATTGGTAGCTCAAAGAGCATATTCCTTATTTTTTTCCAACCACAGTTCATCTTTGATGAATTTGTCACATACAACATTTAATTTGTCCTTGGTTTAAAAATTCAGATTGACAACCAAAGCATTTTTGTTAGGACTGTAAATGTCAATTAATTGCCTCTCTTTCAGTTGTAATTACGATTAGATTTATTTTCAAATGTGTCTTGCAAACTGTATTGAAATAGGAAGGAAGCCAAATCAATTGTTGTTGTTTATTCGTTCAGTCGCTTCCGACTCTTTGTGACTTCATGGACCAGCCCACGCCAGAGCTTCCTGTCGGTCGTCAACACCCCCAGCTCCCCCAGGGACGAGTCCGTCACCTCTAGAATATCATCCATCCACCTTGCCCTTGGTCGGCCCCTCTTCCTTTTGCCTTCCACTCTCCCTAGCATCAGCATCTTCTCCAGGGTGTCCTGTCTTCTCATTGTGTGGCCAAAGTATTTCAGTTTTGCCTTTAATATCATTCCCTCAAGTGAGCAGTCTGGTTTTATTTCCTGGAGTATGGACTGGTTTGATCTTCTTGTAGTCCAAGGCACTCTCAGAATTTTCCTCCAGCACCACAGTTCAAAAGCATCTATCTTCCTTCTCTCAGCCTTCCTTATGGTCCAGCTCTCGCAGCCATATGTTACTACTGGGAATACCATTGCTTTAACTATGCGATAATGTTATCCTTCCTATACAGGTCTTCCGTATATTCTTGCCACCTATTCTTGATCTCTTCTTCTGTTAGGTCCTTGCCATCTTTGTTTTTGATCATACCCATTTTGGCCTGGAATTTACCTCCGATGTTTCTAATCTTCTGGAAGAGGTCTCTTGTCTTTCCTATTCTATTGTCTTCTTCCAATTCTGTGCATTGCTTGTTTAAAAATAAATCCTTATCTCTTCTGGCTAACCTCTGGAATTTTGCATTTAATTGGGCATATCTCCCCCTATCACTGTTGCCTTTTGCTTTCCTTCTTTCTTGGGCTACTTCTAGTGTCTCAGCAGACAGCCACTTTGCCTTCTTGGTTTTCTCTTTCTTTGGGATGTATTTTGTTGCCGCCTCCTGAACAATGTTGCGAACTTCTGTCCATAGTTCTTCCAGGACACTATCGACTACGTCCAGTCCCTTAAATCTATTCTTCACCTCCACTGCATATTCCTTAGGAATATTAGTGAGCTCATATCTAGCTGATCTGTGGGTCTTCCCTAATCTCTTTAGTCTGATCCTAAATTGTGCAATAAGAAGTTTGTGATCTGAACTACAGTCAGCTCCAGGTCTTGTTTTTACCGACTGTATAGATGTCCGCCACCTTTGGCTGCAAAGGATGTAGTCAATCTGATTTTGGTGTTGTCCATCTGGTGAAGTCCATGTATAAAGCCGTCTCTTAGGTTGTTGGAAGAGAGTGTTTGTTATGCAGACTGAGTTGTCTTGGCAAAATTCTATCAGCCTATGTCCTGCTTCATTTTCTTCTCCCAGGTCATGCTTACCTGTAATTCCAGGTGTCATTTGACTGCCCACCTTAGCATTCCAGTCTCCTGTGATGAAAATAACATCTCTTTTAGGCGTGTTGTCCAGTAGGTGCTGCAGATCCTCATAGAACTGCTCTACTTCAGCTTCTTCAGCATCTGTGGTTGGGGTATATATTTGGATCACTGTGATGTTAGATGGCTTGCCCTGAATTTGAACTGAGATCATTCTATCGTTTTCTGGATTGTATCCAAGCACTGCTTTAGCCACTTTACTATTAATTATGAAGGCTACTCCATTTCTTCTGTGGTCCTCTTGTCCACAGTAGTAGATCTGGTGGTCATTTGATGTGAAGTGGCCCATTCCAGTCCATTTCAGTTCACTGATGCCCAAAATGTCTATCTTTAATCTTGACATCTCACCAATAACCACATCCAATTTGCCCTGGCTCATAGATCTTACATTCCAGGTTCCAATGGTGTGTCGATCCTTAGAACATCAGATTCGCCGTTCACCACCAGCACCGTCAGCTGCTAGCCGTCCTTTCGGCTTTGAGCTAGCTGTGTCATCATGTCTGGGGCTAGTTGAACTCATCCTCTGTTCCTCCGCAGTAGCATTTTGACCATCTTCTGACCTGGGGGTCTCATCTTCCGATGGTATACCGACATATCTCTGGTTGTACTGATCAATTGAGTTTTCACGGCAAGAATACTGGGGTGGGTTGCCATTACCTTCCCCAGGGATCGCACTTAGTCTGACCTCTCTGTCATGACCTTCCCATCTTGGGTGGCCCTTCACGGTTTAGCTCATGGCATCCTTGAGGTGCTCAAGCTCCAGCAATACAAATATCAATTATGCACAACATTTTAGTTCAATTAGATTCATAATGTCACTCACTGGACTGTGAAAAGTGATTGTAATGATTGCCTATTCCAATAATGGAATAGTGATCCTCTGGATGAATTATTTTTCTACCATAAACATAGAATAGAGGGCCTTGGTCTATTCTTTAATGTGGTGCTTTTCAAACTTGCAACTTTCAGATATGTAGACTTCAACTTCCAGAATTCTCCAGCCAGTGTACTGGCTGGGGAATTCTGGGAGTTGAAGTCCACACATCTTAAAGTTACCAAATTTGAAAAACCGTGCTTTACCCAGTCTCTTTCAGTAAGAGCTCTAGCTAACTGTAACTTACCTGGAAGGGGTCTTTTTCAAGTCTTCCCCACCTAAAGTTTAGAGTACTAATGGTGTTTATGATGGGGCTAGATTAAAGCCGTGTGGGATGCGGTGGTGCTGCGGGTTAAACCGCTGAGCTGCTGAGCTTGCCGATTGGAAGGTCGGTGGTTTGAATCCGCGTGACGGGGTGAGCTCCCGTTGCTAGTCCCAACTCCTGCCAACCTAGCAGTTCGAAAACATGCCAATCTGAGTAGATTAATAGGTACTGGTTCGGCAGGCAGGTAATGGCATTCCGTTTAGTCATGCCGGCCACATGACCGCAGAAGTGTCTACGGACAAACGCCGGCTCTTCGGCTTTGAAATGGAGATGAGCACCGCCCCCTCGAGTCAGACATGACTGGACTTAATGTCAAGGGAAACCTTTACCTTTACCTAGATTAAAGCCTCTGGGTCATCTAGTTGCTGATGTTTCCATGCAGGAAAAAAAAAATCTGAGGCTGCAAAGACAGAATTACAGTGGGAACATGGAACATAAAATAACATAAAACATGGGAAAGCTCAACACAGTTAAAGATGAAATGAATCAACTATACATTAACATAGGAAGCACCAAATTGAAATGGACTGGAACTGGACACCTTCAGTCAGAAAATTAGATTGTTTACCACTCCGGAGACAGAAAGCAAAGAAGGAATGGCATTGCTTTCATAGTGAGGAAGATGTAGCAAAGTCAATACTTAGTCACAGTGTGGTGAAAGACCAAATAATACCAATTAAAGTTCTCAGATAACCCTTTAGTACCATGGTTATCCAGGCGTATGCTCTAATCACTGATGCAGAGAAAGAAGAAGAAGATGAGTTTTACGGTCAAGTCCAATGTGAAAGCAACAGAACATCCAAGCATGATATGATGTTTATGGTTGGAGATTGGAATGCCAAAGCTGACGATAATAAGGAGAAGAACATAGTGTGGCCTAGGAAAAAGAAATTTAGCAGAAGAATGACTTATCATTTTCTGCCAAACCAGTGATTTCTCCATGGCTAATACTAACGATTTACCTTGTAGACACTAAACTGATACTGACTTGATGGTACATAATCAGTCACCCCAAATTTAAGCACAGTCCTTAGCAATATTTGATTGATTGATTGATTGATTGATTGATTGATTGATTGATTGATTGATTATGCTCCACATTGGTGTTGACTGTTAGCAAACACATAGACAGAATTTCTCCGGGAAGATCTGTCCCCAACTTGGTCCTTCAGGCCTACCAATGGTGCACTCTATAACTGAATCCATCTACCTTGCTGCTGGTTCTCTTCTTCTCCCTTCCTTCTCCTTCCTTCCACCTCTTCCACCAGAGCCTTCTCTAGAGAGCTAGGTCTTCGCATAATGTGTTCAAAGCAGGATAAGTTGAGCCTGGCCGTTTGTACTCTGGGGTTAATTTTTCGATGATCCGTTTGTTTGTTCTCTTGGTTATCCGTGGTATTCTCAGGAGTCAACGAGCTGAATTGAAACAAGTGCTATAAAAGTTCGTCTCCAAGAAAAAGCGGATTAAAAAAGAAGACATAACTGCTGTGACTGTGTCTAGAAAGGGATATGGCTGCAGGGGTGGCTAGTATAACTAGAGAAACATTAGAGCTTGGATGTGGTTTGCTTGGGGACTGACTGTGTGACTTATTTACCATGTGTATGAAGACTGCATCTGGGCTTGATGATTGGAAAAGGGCTGTGACTGTTTCCCTATTCAAAGAAGAAGGAGGAAAGTAGCAAGAGCGAATGCATGAACTAAGGAGGAATTAGTTTGTTAAGTGCACCGGGAGGGGGTTGGCAGAATTCTGATTGCAAGGGTATGAAAGGTGATAGTGAGAAAAATTTGAAACTGCAGTAAAGCTTTTTGCCAGGCAGGTGAGTATGCAGCCCAGATTTCTTCTCTCAGCTGATCATGGAGAAATGTAGGGATGTGAGAAAGTAAATTTCTTGTACATTTGTTGATTTAGAGCAAGTGTATGATAAAGTGTATAGCCTTAAACTGTGGAATACTGGTGTTGAAGGTTGCTTGCTGAATGCAATCACAGCAGTATGTGATGGAAGGAAAGCATGCTTGAGAATAAATCGAATGCTCCAAGAATGCTTGAACATTGAACAGAAGGTAAGATAAGGATATGTGGAAGAGGCATCTTTCATTTTTAATGTATAAGGAATGCTTATGAGGTTGCTACAAGCGTGTTGATTAGGGGTGTGAATTTAATAATGCACTTTTATATGCAGATAATGTTGGGTTGGATGAGATCCTGAATGATTTGCAGCAAATGTCAGATAAACCATATTATGTTTTGTGGTGTGTGGATCTGAAAATCAATGCATCAAAGACTAAGGCTTGACAGGGAAAATGGAGTGAATAATTGCAATTTGCAGACAAACGGCAATAAATTGGAGCAAATGACATTCTGTACCTTGATAGTATGCTTAATAAAGATGGGAAAATAGAGAAATGTTGAGATGTGCAGATGCTGGCGTAAAGGTAGGGAGTACTGTGTGGTTATTTTCAGGCAAGGAATGAATGTTTTGTAGAAAGACACAAAAAGGATTGCTTCTCCCCACTTTGTTATATGGAAGTGACAAATACGTTAGGAGAAACATCAAAATAGGTTGAACGCAGTGGGAGTGGGCACCCAGTGACCATCTGCCCTCGAGATGTAGACACAGTCACAGTCATAAGCTCAGCACGCATGGCAGAAGCTGTGATTCATTCTGTCTGAATGGGATGCTGGTAGTGTGCCTGCATTCTGCAAAGCTATTTTGAGAGGATGGCAGCTTAAAAATATTGTTCCCATGATAGCCTGTTTACAAACCTTGTTTAGCATTGCTTTTGCTTGACTCACTGCAATATTTAATTGCTGGAAAGAAATTACATACCCTAGTCGTCTTCTGCTGTTCAATTCAGCAAGCCCAATGAGAGACTGTAGAGTGGTTTGCCAGTTCAGAATACTGGCATAAATTTCTCCAATGACCTTTTCTTCAGAGAAAAATATTCACAAATGTAAAACCCACTTTACACACTGAGGAACTACTTTGTGCCTCCTCATGGACATCTGCAGCCTCTTTGATATTGGCTAATCAAAGCAAATATTTGTAGCTCAGGGTTGAACTGTGGAGTCCTTGGTGCTCTCTGAGCCTTCTTGTTTTCTTGCAGATGTTTCATTGCCAGACCGGGCAACATCTTCAGTGTGAAGGGGGAGTGGGCCTTGCTCTCATCTTATATACAGTGGCTTGCCCTGCTTGTGTTGGTAGGGGTGTTGTTCTCTCCTTGGGAGTTCTTTGATTGGGCTGTTGTTTGCTGCTTGGTTGATCGCCTGAGTTAATAGTTCCTTGATTAGGGTGTATTGTGCTGTTTGATGGTTCATCAGCCATCAACAGACACATAGAGGTAAACAACATTTACATACCATTCAAAAGAGACAATAGAAAAGCCAAAAGACCAGTACACTCCATTGCCAGCAAGCAACACCCAGATATGCAAAAATCAACACTAGGATTGACACCATGACGAAAGCATCTTGGAAGGGACCCTCCCTAGTTTTTGGGAGAATAACAGTAAGGAATGGGAGGGGTACTTTCAGACTTGCAAGACTGATATCAGCCTTGCAAGGTAGTCCAGACAAGAAGCACACTCAGGATTACTAGCTCTATCTTTATTGTAAGGTTATATTAACAGAATCTTGCAAGTCTGGAAGTACCCCTCCTGTCCCCCACTTTTACCCTCCTGTAAACTAGGGAGGGTCCCTTCTGAGATGCCTTTGCCACCCTACCTCCTTCGGATCATATTTCATTTATCAGAGTGTTGTCTAGGCTGCGGCTCTTCTCCTGTCTCCCAAGGTCATTCCCACAAATCTTTACCCAATGTATGTAAGCAGTAGAACCCCCATCCATGTCTTTCTGTAGGAAGTCCTGGTTAGTTAAGTGGTGCTTCTGTGTAAATGAGCATAGGAACTACAAATGACCTTTAAAAAGGCAGTGTGTGTCGAATGAGTGTAAGATTGTTCTGCTAAAGGTAAATTCTGTTTCCCATCATGTTCAGTGCTTATTTGACACATGTTCAGCTCCTCAAGGTTGTCCTCTTGTTTTAGCGGTAAACTATGTTTTGATTGGGAGTCCCCCTCCACCTTAGAATTACAAAACACATACTCAAATATGTTCTCATCAAATAAAAATAATTTAATTTTCAATGTATGCATGTATTTACATTTCCAAGGTTGCATAGGGGCTGTGAACCTGAAGGACCAGGTTAGGGATAGATTGTCATTGTCAATGAAAAAATCTTGTCTATGTGGTTGCTAAGAGTTGACACCAACTTGATGGCACATAATCAGTTAATCATCGGGGCTGTGACAGACGAGCCATCAAATTGAACCACTGCTCATATGGGTAGGAGTGAAGAATGAACCTCTTACACCCTTGCTGGCAATGTGAAGAGTAGATATTTCATATTGGACAGGTCTGTCAAATGTTCTTCATCTGACAGCTCAATTTCATACCTAGGTTGGGGGCACCCTGCCTCCAATTATCACTTGCAGAGGAACAACATTGTGGGAGGGGGAATGTCTCCATCCCCTCCCTAAAAGTACTTCAGAGGCATTTGGTTGGCCAAAGTGAGAAACAAAATGCTGGACTACTGTGGGCTTGGACAGATCCAGCATAACTATTCTTAGGTTCCTGTGTGCATAACTTTCTTTTTTTTTTTGCATACTAGGCTTACTGGTGAAATTACGTACGACTGAACACAGTGTAAATTACCTTGGCATCAAATGATGGCACTGGAACTCAGCTTGTTTCACCGACTTTTATCACTAGAATAGTGTGCTTCTTAGGCCTCTGAGATTGGAAAAGGCCCAGGACATTTCCAATATTCAAGGCCTCTAGGTGTTCTGAGGAACACAAAACGATGGGTGGTTGGGGGGTGAATATTGCAGCCATAGGTGTGAAGGTGCCTCAAGTTGTTTTAATGTGTCTGATAATTCTCTGTGAAGGACAGCAATGATATTGGACAATAGCTGTAGTATTTACATATAGGACAAGAGTACTCAGCACTCTCAATTATACACACACACACACACACACACACATACTTACACACAAAATCTCAGATGCTATTGGGTCAGTGTTAAAATTTTTGGGCTACCACATTTTTGTCTCTGTTTCATTATGCCTGATGGGGACGTGGTGGCGCTGCGGGTTAAACCGCTGAGCTGCTGAGCTTGCCGATCGGAAGGTCGGTGGTTCGAATCCGCATGACGGGTGAGCTCCCGTTGCTAGTCCCAGCTCCTGCCAACCTAGCAGTTCGAAAACATGCAAATGAGAGTAGATTAATAGGTACTGCTTTGGCGGGCAGGTAACAGCGTTCCGTTTAGTCATGCTGGCCACATGACCACAGAGGAAGTGTCTATGGACAAACGCCGGCTCTTCGACTTTGAAATGGAGATGAGCACCGCCCCCTAGAGTCAGACACGACTGGACTTAATGTCAAGGGAAACCTTTACCTTTACCCTTCATTATGCCTACCCTACCCACCACTTCCCCCACTAATCATAATAAAAGGAAGATAGGATTACTTGTTTAAAAAATGCACGAAAGAAAGTGAGATTGCCTTTCCTACGTTACTCATAAAAGTAAATAGCTTGTTTTTACCATCCATTAAATGGACCAATGGTCCTGGATCACTAACCATGCTACAACAGAATAAAGCTATTTATTACCAGCTGCTTAGAAGTAATAGAGTATTAGTAAATGCACGCTTCTTTTGAATTACGTGCATTGTCAAAATATCGAAACAAAAACTTGCCACTGATGCCTGAAGTAACATAAGCTGCAGATTTTGATGACGTACTTGAATAGCTATGGATTCCTTTTTCTGCCTTGCTTGTGTTGAATAGTAGCCCACTATAGGCCCAAAGCAAAAGAGCTGCTGAATTTATTCCAGGAATAAGGTAACACTGACGTACTGCAACACTGATTTGATACAACCTTCTCCAGTTGCTCCCTCAGAGCCTCCAGCCAGGATCGACTTATAGAGAAAATAAAGCTCCAAATAAAGGGAGGCATACTTTAATGAATAAGAAAAATGAATCATAATAACATAAAATAGTGTGTGTCCAACTCTGAGGACTAAATACAAGAAGTGCTTTGGAGGACAGCTTCCATCATTGTTCCAACTGTGGTGCAGCTCTCTTAAGTCGGTTGGTTGTGTGTTGTGTACAAATTTGACGTTAAAAACATGCGTACCCAGCTGTGAGTTATGTACCATACAGAGGCGTGCTCACTGTTGTTAATGAGGCGGAAGAAATTAGTTTGGCTGGCATTTAAATGCAAAGGTACTTGATTTTCAATTCCTGAATTTATATGCAAGTGGAAACCCAATTTATATGTCAAAGTTTACACTTTTTTCTATTTTTTCTGATGCTGTTTGCAACATAAATTTGCACATGTGTATTATGGAAAAGTTCTCCTGGAAGTGCAGTCTATTAGAGGTTTTTTTTTTTTTTTTTGCAATAATATCAGTTTTAGGGATTTACAACCTGTCTTTTGGAATTCTGCTTTCTTTGAGACTTTTCTCTTTAATTTAATTGTAAGTGCACTTAGTTCTGGAAATAAGAATGTGGAAGGCATTAATCCGAAACATAGAATTTCAGGGATCAACTTGTCTTCCTTGCATTACATTTAAGATATCAGGTTTATTCCAACTGTTAATGCATTTCAAAAGCTTTAAACATTTGTAGTGTTTGTGAGGTATTTTAAAATATTTACTTCAGCTTTGGTGCCTTTTTTTTTTTACATTCGAAGACTTTTTGATGAAAATAAAACTCCTACTCAGTTTATATACAGTCTAAAAAAAATGTTTGTGGCTGGCATGCATTGAGTAGTAAAAGAAAAGATCTGGAAAGTAAAGCTACAGATGGAGTCTTGCTGTGTCCTTAAAGGCTACCACACTTTGAAAAAGACATCACTCAGGAGAAGGATTTGTTTCACCCAGTGTACTTTGCATACTGGAAAGTGCAAAATTCATTCATTCATTCATTCATTCATTCATTCACTCATTCATTCATATTCCCTTCCCACCATCCTAGCACACATTCAGTGTTTTAAACCCAAAAGGGATGCAATGGAGTAATGCATTAATAATTGGGATTGAAGCTGTAGGAGCATTTCTCCGGAAGCCAAAACATATGTCCAAGTAATTTATTTATTTTTTATTTATATTTCAAATTTAGCCACTGCCCATCTCACTCAGATGGATTTTATGAATGCATCAATTTTAATGTTTAGTGCATCCTGCCACTGGAGGTCAGGCAAGCTCCATTCCTTTTGACCTTCAGGAAGTCCCTGAAGACTTGGCTCTGCTGCAGTGCTTGGGATGGGGGGTGAGGGGGTGGGAGCCATTCTTGGGGATGGTGGGCACCTTAGAGTGCTCCCCCCATATTTATGATCTTTTGTAGCCAACTGGATTTTTAATTTACTTCTTAATTTTATATAGTATTGTGTTATATTTCATGTTCTATTTTGATGATTGATCTAACATTTTAATTGATTAACTTATTGTGAACTGCTCAGAGTCCCTCGGGTGTGGGAGATGGCAGTAGTACAAATCCGAGAAATAAATAAATAAATAAATAAATAACCCAAACAAACAAAATGAGGGAGAACTAACTGCTATCATGGTGGGGTGGGGAAGTGATCCACTATAACATGGAACAAAGCAATGGAGATCCCAGGCAAAGTGTCTTTATTGAACTATCCTTCTAGCCAAACTGATCCTGACAACAGATTGACAAAAGATTATACAGGAGCTGGCATGGATGCATCAACAATCATGAATCATTAATTATATTGGCATAAGCAGGAAAAGCCTCTAAACTCTACATTGGCAATATAGCAATCACCCAAATTCAGAGCTTGAGGTTCATCCTGTGGTCTTTTGTTTACCTGTTTTACACTACCCTTTGCCTGACATTTTCATACCTTGTGATCTGACTTCTGCTCCCTTCCTCAGGTCACTTTAGACAAGTGTTTTTCAAACTTGGCCAATTTAAGACATGTGGACTTCAACTCCCAGAATTCCCCAGCCGGCATGCTGACTGGGGAATTCTGGGAGTTGAAGTCCACACGTCTTACATGAATGAATGACCGTGAATGAACGAAAGAATAAATTTTGCATATATGGCAAGCGATCAGCAGTTTTCTTAGCCATGTTATGTGAGTGACTTTTCAATCACAAATCCTAAGCCCCTGCAATATTCTCCAGCAATCCAAATTTAACATAAAATGGATGGCTAATGTCCATAGGTATAAGAGCAATTCAAGGCTAAATTCTGAATTGCTGTAGCTGTATAGCAAGGTCCCCCCCACCCCTCTTTTCTATCAAAGATCCTTTCTTTACTGTAACTGAGCAAAGGTATCAGTATCTGTGGTTGTTTCAAGAATTAAAATAGCAATTTTATGATTTTGTTTCTGCATATGTATCATCTGTCCATTATCTTGATATGTAGTTTCCTCTTTAACTTAAGCCACAGACAAGGCCTGGATGAAACCAGTATTTCTGAATGATGATCTTTTGGTCCAACCCACATATCCAAGTGAAAGTCAAAACAATGAACATAGAGCTCCTATACTTTTTAAAGAACACACACCCACACACACCCACACACATTAACTGGATGAAACTTTCTTTCACTTGTCCATTGACAGACTTGACAGCCTAGATTGATGTTATTTAATTGATTTCCTGATTCCAACAATTGGTTTCAAACCAGCCCCTTCAAGTCTACTGTCATTATCGTCTGTAGATTACATGATTCATCATACATTTCTATGGTGAAATTTGAAAAGTGTGTCATCATCCATTCCATATTATTGCTAGCACCTGTTCTTGAAAATGAAGATTTGTTGGAAAAATCTTGCAATTGAAAAACCAGTCTTTCTGATGCTGGGAAAAGTCATTTTCATATACATGTAGGCCTAAGTACTCTTTTTTTGGTGGGGGGCAGTTTTTCGTTGAAATTTTTGTCACAGATGCTAAGAAAATTAAACAGTGTGTCCTCCTTTTCCCCCCATTTGTCCTCCTCTCCAATTGTCCATGTCCTTCTGTATCTGTACAGGTATCTCAACTCCCTAGCTAAGTTGCTATTTATGAGACAATCTGCCAATAGACTTGCCTTCTATCTCTTTATTGTTTATGTTTGCTATCCCTTCCATTGCTTTCCCAGCCTCCCCACAATCTTCCAATATCTGGCAAAACCTGCCCTCTCTCCCAGATCTTCTTTTGATCCCCTTGAAACCACCACAAACTTTCCTCTCTCTTTCTCAACAATTCCCTCCCAGTTGGGGAAAAAACGAGCCAGGCTGGATACATTTAGGGTATCTCTCCCTCCCCAAACTAAAACGCTTGGTATGTTTAAACCCTTTCTTCTTATTCTTGCTAATTAGGAGGCAGCAGTGGTAAGGTGTCTTTCCCAGCAAATGTTTAAGAGAAGAGCTTCTGTAGTTCCTGCTTGATATGATCCATTGCCACCAACTCTTGTATAAGCCTACCTGCTCATGTCTGGTAATTTACCATAGAATTATAGGATTGGAAACGATATCAGAGGTCCAACCCTCTATGCATGGCAGGAATCCTTGTACTACCCCAGATGAATTGCTGTCCAACTTTGGCTTGACAACCTCTAGTGATGAAGCTTTCATGACTCCAGGAGGTGGCCTGTTCCACTGCTTAATTGCTCTCACGGTCAGGAAAGTCCTTCTTATTTCAAGTTTGGCTCTCCCTTTCTAAAGCTTTCAACCTATTTCTGTTTTTGTCCTACCCTTGAAGCTGTAGAGAATAAATCCACATCCTTTTCCCTGTGACAACCCTTCAAGTATTAAAAGACTGCTATCAAGTCTTCCCTTAGCCTTCTCTTCGTAAGTTGAAACCTATCCAGTTTCTTTAACCATTCTTAATAGGATTTAACCTCCAAGCTGCTCATTGTCACTCTTCTCTGCACTCCTTCTGATTCCTCAGTGTCCTTCTGGTGGCAATGAAATTTGGCTGCAGTATTCCATGTGTGGTCTGCCCTGTGCAGCACAGAGTGGAGCAATCACTTCTCATGATCTTGACACTGTGCCTCTGTTGATGCGACCCAAGATTGTGCAGGCTCTTTTGATAGCTGCTGGTTACTTGCTCATGTTTAATCTGTTGTCTGCCGAAACCACCTCATCCGGTGAATTTCTGTTTCTTGTGTTAGTTTCCAGATGGATAGAGGTTGCTAATTGGGGAACAAACTCAGGAACACTCTAGATGATCTAGTCCACACCATTATAAATTTCTGGGTTTAGCTCCTTGATGGTCAGAATTAATAAAATGACTGAAATCTTCTTGATCAATAAATCTAATCTGATAGGTTTCTAATTCTAGACTACTATAAAGGACACTGACCTTAATGCAGCGAATAATGTGCATTAATGGCTCTTAGCCTTGAGGGAAGTGGGACTGCCTCTGAAGTCCACCTGCTGGGAGACTAGTGGGCTCCCTTGTGCAGTTAGTTGGCTACTGGGGAAACAGACTGCTGGACTAGATCAGCCAGGGGTCCAATTCAGCAGGGCACTGCTTATTTTTTGTTTTTGTTCTAATATAGTCATAATAAGCCAGTAAGATGCATATCCAATAAGCTATATAATGCTACTATTCTGTATTTGGGTGGTCTCTGTGGTTGATATGATTAACAAACAGCTCCCACCATTTCCTTCTTGAAAGCACCAAGACAAGGCAAGTTAGATAATGAACAGGCAATTTTTGTTGAGGGTATAAGACATATTCTTTATGCAAGAATTTGAGTCTCTGGAATCTCAAGTTAGAAGAAGACACAGCTGTCCATTAAGTCTTGTTTTTGTCTTTGTGAGGTTTGGTTGTGTGTGTATGTTTGGCTTCTATCCTGTTTACTAAGGCGTTGGTGTATTTCATCACCTTGATTGACCAGACTGTCGCCAGACAGAGTCCTGCTAGTCGCAACTTGCTTTCCATTCGTCTCAAATCCTAGCTTTCCTTCTCCAGGTTTGGCCAAAGTCGTTGACTGTTGGATCTTCCCATCTCCTTGGAGATCGGCCGATAGGTCTTTTTACTTCTCTTGGATACCATTCAGCAACTGCTGTTGTTCAACGGCCACGCGCGCAACATGTCCTGCCCAGCGTAGCTTCCGTTTTTGATATTGAACAATGACATCATTTATTCTACTTCGTGTTCTAATCTGGCTGCTTGGGATGTGATCTCAGAGAGAAACATTCAGCATGGATCTTCCCATAGCCCTTACTGCTCTTGAAAGCTCTTCCTCTTCTGCCTTTGTTAGCGACCATGTTTTACTTCCATATAGCACCACCAATAAGACAGTCGAATTAAAAAGATTAGCACACAGTTTTCCATTGATTTTCACATTCTGTAAGACTTTCCTAATGGAGTGGTATCTAGCCCATCCAGCTTTCTTTCTTCTGACCAGTTCTTCTCTTTGATTGTTGTTCATCTTGATTAGCTGTCCCAGGTAAACATAGTGGTCAACCTCTTCAATTTCATATTTCATTTAAATTCAGTATTCATTCATCTCAAATCCTGGTAGGGCTGAGAGAAACTCCAGCCTGAAACTTTAGAGAGCAGCTGCTCAGTTTGAGATCAGCATTGCCATCTCTAGGCACCATATATGTATGTGTGAAGTGGAGTATATGTGTGTGTTTGTGTAAATATATGCTAAAGCATTCAACACTATGCAATCTCACAAGACTTGGGGAAGTCAGAACACTTCCTCGGCATTCATTCACATTCTCAGTCAGCATGCCCTGCTATCTCCAGCTTTCAAATATCAAGCCAAGCTGAGGTCGGTGTTACTTTAGTTTTCTTTCTGATTTCACCCAGATTAATTGGTGAAATTCCAGGCATTTGTTTAGTAAACTACTTAGTGGAATGGCGATAAGAATTCACTAACCTCATTGATCCCCTGCTCCCACACACTTTCACACACAAATACACTTTCTGCCACTCCTACGACTTTTGATAAGGTACAGTAATGACAGCAGTAAAACGCTTACAAATTTCTATGCTTGGGAAGGTCAGGCTTTTCTCTTGCTCATCCAAGGAGCAAGCCTCTGCCAAGTTCTTGTTTGATATAGATAAACCAATAGAGCCTCATTTTCTGCATGTTTCTTTATTGTCAATATATATTTTTGACAGTGTGTTCTGTTTTCTTCCTATGGAAAGGGAAAAATAGGTGAACAATGTTTAGAGGCAAATGACTGTGTGAGTTTTGGATTGGAAGATGATATGGAGGACAACTGGTCCAATTTTGTGATTAGTGTATGAATTTGAAGAGATGGCCGTGGGGTCTGAGTTTAAATTCCTCCAGCAAATCCAAGGAGCACCCATCATTAGGGAGCTTCTCCTAAAGTAGGAAAAGACAGTTTTATTGTGACCAAGGCCTGTATTTTATATTTTTTTTATGGTATGGAAGGGGTGTCATGTTCACTGATTCAATGTAGTTTATACATTGTAACGTTTCACATGCCATGGCGCTGACGCTCGTTTCTGTTTGGGAGGGAGCTGCTGTGAGACCTTGTACCAAGCTCTGTATGTGAAATCAGTACAATGGAATGTGTTTGGGTTATGTTATCTGTTCAAGGCCTTTTCCCGCAGACCATCAGAAACCGTTAGGAGTGCCTGGGATTGTGAACTTGAGAAGATTCTACAGGGGGAGGGATTTCATTTGCACCGAGGGTTTTTAGTTTGAATTTGGCGCGCTTTCATCATTCTCAGCTTTCTCTGTGATCCTGCATACTATTCTTTAATAAATCAGATATCTTTGAATTCCTACTCTTGAGTCTGATGGTGTTTTAGAATAGGCAACCACTACATAAAGCTGAGAATCCCCAAAGTTGTACCATTAGCTCCTACCAAGATCAGTCTCTTGTGAGGGAAAATAGTTAACGATGGCTGAGTTAAAATCCATGACCGGGGGACTTGAGGAGACAGATAGCTTGATGCCCGAGTCGACGGTCAAGAGCGGAGAACTGAATCTTACCACAGAACCTTCAGAATCCCGAGACCTGTCAAGGGATGAATTGAATTCCAATTCTGATGCAGAGGAATCTGACAACAGGGAAGAGCCAAAGCAACCGGCACCCAGCCAAAATAGAATCGATGGAATACATGTTGAAAAACTGTCTTTGTCACTGGAGGGGCAGGGGAGACACGGAGGAGATCCCAGCTTCCCATAACCATCCCCCATCCTCCCATCCAGACCGCCAGTGGAGCGGGGCCGGAGACGGCTCTGGGATGAATCTCCACCCCGCAGAGCCCGGCCATCAGTATCCCCACCCCGAAAAGGGAAAGCTACTGTAACCTGGGGCCAAACCACTCAAGCGCCTGCTGGTTCCACTCCAACCGGAGGCGGAGTGAGAGACTTTTCTGTCAAATTTGATGGGGATCCAACAAAGTTATCTTTCTTTTTAACTAATGCTAAAAGTTATATGAGGCAGTTTGGGGCATGCTTTCCTTCCGAAGAGGCTAAAATAACTCCCATTGCCACCAAGTTGAAGGGTCAAGCGGCTGACTGGTATGTTCAGTTAAGTGATGCTGACTCCCCTGCACTTGATTATTTTGATGATTTCATGTGGGTGTTAAAGCTGCATTTTGAAGATCCTCTGGCCAAGGCACGAGCTAAGAAGGCGCTGAAGGATCTTACCCAGGGCCAAATGTCAGTAGCTGATTACGCCCTAGAGTTTAAAGCTCTGGCTGGGAAAATCACTGACTGGTTTGAGTCAACTCTAATAGAGCGTTTTAAAGAGGGACTCAACCAGGACGTCCTGCGTTGGGCGTTGTGTAGAGACGACCCCGAGTCATTGTACGACTGGATCTGTCTGGCAGGAAAGGCTGAGTATGCTCAGCATACCTTCATGCAAACTAGAAAACCTGAAAAACCACCCGCCACCATAAGAGGACCCCGAAGTGCTGCGACCGCTGCCCGGCCAAGCTATAGAGCCTGGGATGAGGAGAGAGATCGGCACTACGCGAGGGATCAGTGTCTCCGATGCAGAAAGGAGGGCCATCGAGCAGCTGATTGCCCAAAAGCCAAGGCTGGAGATCGTGCGGGGAAGCTGCCAGCCAAATCCCCCCCCCCCCGCGGCAAATGACAGCAGCCAAAGGGACAGCCAACGCTGAAGACGTAATCTACTTCTTAGGAGAGGCTGAAGACGACTCTAAGGAGCCGGCGGGAAACGCCAGCCACGTGCCATGAAGGGCGCCAGTGGGCAGGTGGAAGAGGATGGGCGCGAAGATGCTATGGTGAGTGCTGACTGTCCCACTTTAGCAGTAAAAGTGAACTTGGGTTCCCGCACAAAAACTACAGAGGTATGGGCTTTAGTTGACTCTGGGTGTTCCAGGTGTTTAATTCACCCTGATCTGGTTGCTGCTTTGGAACTGCCTCACAATTTGAAATGCTTGCACCCTGTTTTCCATTGCAGCTTGCTTAAGCGTGTGCACCACTCACCGCGTTGGCACCCTCAACCTCCTCCTCCTGCTCCAATTACAATTGACGGCCAACAACACTTTGAAGTCAAGGACATCATTGATTCTCGCAAGCTTCGAGGCACCCTGCAGTATCTGGTCCGATGGAAACACTTTCCTCATCCTGAATGGGTGTCTGCCCACCATGTTAATGCTCCTGATTTAGTTAACCATTTCCACCTTGCTTATCCTTTGAAGCCTGCTGCTTAATGTATTCTTCATTTGGGGGGGGGCAGTATGTCATGTTCACTGATTCAATGTAGTTTATACATTGTAACATTTCACATGCCATGGTGCTGACGCGCGTTTCTGTTTGGGAGGGAGATGCTGTGAGACCGTGTACCAAGCTCTGTATGTGAAATCAGGACAATGGGATGTGTTTGGGTTATGTTCTCTGTTCAAGGACTTTTCCCGCAGACCATCAGAAACCATTAGGACCACCTGGGATTGTGAACTTGAGAAGATTCTAGAGGGGGAGAGATTTCATTTGCACCGAGAGTTTTTAGTTTGAATTTGGCGCACTTTCATCATTCTCAGCTTTCTCTGTGATGCATACTATTCTTTAATAAATCAGATATCTTTGAATTCCTACTCATGAGTCTGATGGTGTTTTAGAATAGGCAACCACTACAAGGGGCTGCAGGAAATATGACCTGTGGATATAGCCTATTTTTGGCATTTGAGGGCAGAGGCTGAAGATTTTAGAGGAACAAATCTATTGCCTCAATTTCCATGGTGTCCATTCACTTAAATCTCTTTGTGATCTAAAAGACATCATTTCACCAGGATTGTCTGTCAAATAAGCTCATGTTTGTGTCATCTGTTATCGAATCTAGCCATATTGTCCTGTGTTAGACTCTTTCCATTGTCTTCAATTTTTCTAAGCATCAGTTGTCTCTAGTGACTTTGCCTTCACATTATGTGTTAAAACATCTAAGCTTCATCATTATTATTACTGCTTCCAATGAACAGTCTGGATTTACTTCATCTGTTATTAAATATTAGTTTTCTTCTTGTGGTCCAAAATATTCTCAATAATTTTCTCCAGAACCACAATTCAAAGGAATCAATTTTTCATTCATCCTTTCTGGTGATCCAGCTTTCACAGTCAAACCTTACAGCTGGGGAAAAGCCATGTTTTGACAATCTGTACTTAGTGTCAGTATGAAGTCTCTACACTATATGAGTTTGTCAGGTTCCAAGTAGCAGAGATCTCTTATTTCAAGGCTGCAATCACTATTTCTGTGAATGTTTATGTCTAGGAAAGTCATGTTTGTAGCTGCTTCACCTTCTTCTCCACATATTTGCATCTGGTTGGCATTGTATGTTGACATAATATTAATGTTGCTTTTGTTTGGTCGTATTGCGCATTAGACAAGCTTTCATACCCTCTTCTTTCACTTGCAATAAAATATCCCTTAAGTCTTTTTAATCTTCTATCCATCGTAATCATGTCATCACCATATCTGAAGTTGTTGATGTTTCTCCCAGCAATTTTAATTCCAATTTCTATTTCTTCTAGTCCAGAATTTTACGTGATATGTATTGCATATAAGTTAAATAAACAAGGTGACAATATACAATCATGCTACATTTCCCCCCCCCCCCCCAGTTTGAACCATTTAGTTATTCCACATGTGGAGAAAAAACATTCTGGGGGATTTTTAAAGGGTAAAATGGTACTTGAGGCAGCAGTTTTGCTTCTCCTCCTGGCCCTCATTTAAAAAAAAAGACACAAAGTTTTGCTCCAGTCCATTCTGCAGGTACTCTGGGAACCTCTAGATCAGCAAAAGTTAAATTCTGGGGAAGCCCTTTAAGTCCTTATTCTTAAATCCAAATAATTGGCTATGATCTTGTACTGGGTTTTCCACCTTTTCAAGCAGAGAAATTAGCACCTTCTTGTTCTGTGTTTTTTTCCAAAAGTTTTCTAGAGCAAGATAGAACTTAAAAACAAAAGTCTAGTGCTGAATTTAGGGATCCACTTAATTACAGGGCCCAGGAACAGTGCCCAGTGCTTCATGTTGAGTAGACCCAGTAGCTGGTATAATCACTCCTTCCTGTCCATATATTCCCCTGAGAAATTAGAATTTCTCCATAGGGCTAAACTGTCTTCTGTCTCGGACTGGGTCCTATTCCCGTTTTTGCAAGTTGGCTATCTTTTCTTAGGTACTTGCTGATTCAGTGTGTTTTGGGCTCCAGGAAATGACAGTCAGTTCCCTGCAGCTACATTTTAATACAAAGGGTACTCTGGTTGCTAAGAAACTAGTGCTTCATGTTTGGGAATCTTCACGCGTAGAAGAATGTTTCAGAGAACCAGACTTGTTCATAGTTAGCAAAACTGAAGTTAGGAATGATCTAGGAGAAAAATTCTCCCAGATGGCACTATATACATATGTTGCCCCTTTCCCCGAGATGGAATATGGAAACCTTTCTTTCTTGGATGAGCAAGACTTTCTACTCCACCTTCTGGGGTTTTGTTTCTTGATCTCTTCTGTGTTCAGAATCCTTGACTACTGCTACTACCTTCCTCCTCTTCCACCTCCTCCTCCTCTAAAATAGGATATAGCAGACAGGTGATCTGTCCTTACATCCCCCTACGATTCTACATTATGATTGCATCTATAGTGAGGAAGGCAAAAGGATTTTTCTTCAAATGGACATTTGAGTCCTGAAATGGATTAGTTATCTCTGTCCTTCTGGGTTTTAACCTTTTTTAATTTAGTCATGTCTTGAATTAGCCGCAGTTTTTTCCCCGTGGTTTTCCTTAAGTGGTGGGAACCTCATGGCCCACATACAGCCCTCAGTACTCTTTCTCTGTCCCCTCATAACACAGGGGACAGCATAGGTTATAAGGAGAATTGAGTGCCTTGATATTTGCAGAAGCGTGAAGCACGCATTCCACCCTTTACCCTTCCCCAACTTCCCATATCAGCCTCTTAAGGAGTGTGGGGATAGAGAGTAGAGAAGTTGGCCCTGACAGAAATATTCTAGCCAATCACAATAAAGGTAGATTTAGCCTTCCTGTGGAGTTGATTTCCTGGTCTGGTCTACCTAGTGGGGCTGAGAGGGTCAAAGGGCAACCCTTCAAGAACTGTAGCCCTGCCCATTCCAGGGACATCATAATATCACTGCTCCCCCTCCCTCTTAAGTATTTCCAGCTTCTAAGTGCCACTGGCTATGAGTTAATGACCCAGTGTAATGGAATGTGGGAATGACCTTGGGAGACAGGAGAGAGAGCTGCAGACTGGACAACCAGCGTGTAAAAGATATCTCAGCCCACAGAAGCAGGGAAGGTGTGGGAAACATCTCAGAAGGGACCCTCCCTAGTTTTTGGAGAGTAAAAGGAAAGGAGGTGAGAAATTTTGGTCTTGCGAGATTCTGCTAATGTAACCTTACAATAAAGACAGAGTTAGTGCTCCTGGTTGTGCTTCTTGTCTGGAGTACCTCGTAGGGCTAATACACAGTGATATCACCAGAAAGAGTAAGTCTGAAAAGTTTGCCCCTTTTCATTTTATTTTGGGGAATTTGGATTTTTTTTAAGCCTTCCAGAGGTGCAGTGTATTTCTTGTCTGCCAATGGTTAAATTCAGCTGCCTACCATGAGTCAGATGGCAGACTAAGAGGGATGGCAGAAAGCATCCCCTCCCCATTAGCATGCTATTCGAGTTGCCAGCATGCTGCACCACTTGAATTCCTACTGCGAGCAGCAGTGGCCTTATCGGGTATGCACAGCTGGCTGATACTTTCCAGACTGAAGCCAGGACAGATGGGACCGTTTATTCCATCAAGGCTTGCAAGATGTAGGTAAAGTCTCCTTCAGGTCAAGTTCAGCTCCTGGTGGGTAAGCACACTTGGAGGGAAGGACTGTGGGGTACCAAAAGAAGGTTAAAATCTCACATCTATGTAGTTTTTGTAGCCTGGAAATAGTATGGAAGTGGTTTGCCACTATCTTCTTCTAGGATCTATTTTTCCTCCTTGACAATCTAGCCTACAAGCCCAGGGTTTCCTGGAAGCCTCCTTTCCAAACAGTCATCAGTTCTGACCCTCCCAGACTGAAAAGTATGGCAGGTTATCTTAAGGTTTCATCACTTGTCTGATGAATTGCATCCAGCTCTGGGCACTGCATTTTAGGAAGGACACTAACAATTTGAATTGTGTCCAGGAGAGAAAAACCAAGATAAGGAAGAGGAGGAGAGTTTTATTAAATTTAGAGGCTACACAACTCTAGCTGATTCTGGGCAGCTTACCTTTTGAAAGTCAAGAACAATTAAAACAAGAGGACGGTCATGAACCTCTGGAAGGAACAAGCAGATGCTATAGTAGTGGACCTGGACAGGGGGTTGAATTAGATGATCTCCAAGATCTTTTCAACCATTTCATTCTGTGATTCTATGATGGTTTTGTGAGATTCTGCAGCGCAAGCAACACTGGATGGTGATTGCCAGCCGCATAAGAAATATCAGAAGGCTGCTGGCAGCCATCATTCAGTGTTGCTAGCAGAGGCAGAGAAGCTGCTTGGAAGACCCCTGTTTTCTGTTCAATTGAGTTAGGGAGGATTTTTCTGCAAATGACAAAGCTGCTGTTCACAGAGATAGGATACATTCTTCTGGACATCTATTTCAGCTGAGCCGGTAATTTCTATCAGATACTCAGTCTGACGTGTGCATCTTTTAAATGACCTTATAAATGAAAAGGCTGGGCTTTGCACCAGATGCAACTTTTGCTTACAGATGCCACAACATTTTATCCTCTGCTTTTGATCTGCAACTGTTTCTGGAGCATTCTTTTTCTCCTGCTCCTAACAAAGTCTGTTAGCGTCTGTCTGAAAATAATCTTTCAGCTACGCATCTTTCTGGCATACAAGAGAATTCCTTCTTCTGTTTTGCATGCCACTTTCTCAACTTACAGAACCTCTCCAAAGATATACCTCTTTCACCTAGAGTTCACTTATCTAGCTGATTTTAGTACTGTACCTATTTTTGTGTTATTTTTGATCTCTGGGTTTAGCTTTTTATATTTTTCAGTTTTATTAGACACATTGAGGGCTCACCAGAGCAGAAAGATGGGCTACACAAAGATAATTTTAAAATTCAGAATGATGCAGAACGTTGATAGAATGGGCTAATGGTTGAATATGTGTTACACTGGCATGGGTTGGATACAGATTTCTGTGCAAGGGCAAAGATTGGAAGACTATCCATCAGTGTTCTGTAAGTCAGGTGAACACAGCCAGAGTGCTGTTGTAAGGTCAAAATAAATCATTGCTACAATGTTTGAAAAAATTAAATGTTTGTGAGTTATGATGCACCTGATTCACACCTCCTGAGATGATGTGCAGTTTGGAG
Source organism: Candoia aspera (assembly GCF_035149785.1). NCBI lineage: Eukaryota > Metazoa > Chordata > Lepidosauria > Squamata > Candoiidae > Candoia > Candoia aspera. The sequence continues at coordinate 11,609,091 of NC_086153.1, forward strand.
CATAAACATACTTCACATTTGATCTTTTAGTGCAATAGATGACGGACAGATAGAGATGATAGATAGATGAAACACATGCATTCAGGGTTAAGGTTTTCAATTCACCTTCTAATACATTTTTGATAGATTTGATTTTGATGCAGGCTCGTGAAGAAACAGAATGGTTTCTAAGTAAATGCATGTGAAATTCAAATGGGAGAGACAGATTGGGGTAGTGGCATTAGGCTAGAAACCATGGGAGTGTGAATTTGATTCCCAACTTAGGCACAAAGTTAGTTAGCTGACCTTGGGCCAGTTGCTCTCTCAGTTCTAGGAAGAAGAAGGCAAGGACAATCCATTTCTGAAACTGTTGCCAAGAAAACTGGGTTAATTTATTCAGGCAGTTGCCAGGAGTCAAGACTGACTCAGTGGCACCCCCCTCCCCCCTAAAAAGTTGACATGGATTAAAAAAAAAAAACAGATTGATCCATTCATTCCTGTGCTTTAAATTGATTTAGACTGGGGAGAACATAATTCAAATCCCTACTTAGCTGTTGGGATGATCAATGTTTCTTAACATAATTAAGCTTGCTGCTGGGTGGTTATAAAAACACTATATTCCAAATTTTTAAGGAGAACAGGTTTAAAATAAAATAAAATAAATAAAAGGCTGACCTGAAAAAATTGCTGAAGCATATCACTGTAGAATAAGATGTTTTCAAAAAACAGCAGACATTTGGCAGGGATTTGGCAAAACATATGTTTTGGTGACTTATTTGGATTTCTTTTTTTAAAGTGATATTTATTGCTTAATTGTTTTGTACGTGTTTCTCAGCTACTTGTTTTGAAAGGTATATAGGTGGGAGACAGATTGATATTTAGGACTTTTCCAAATACTCCTCTTCCTCTGGGTTTTGCCTTTGGGAGGCAGTGTGCTGTAGCGGTTACAGCTTAGTTTTGGCCTGGGGAGATCCAGGTTTTAATCTACCTTCAGCCATTAAAACTCACTGAATTTAAACCAGTCACTTCCTCTCAGTCCAATCTACTAAAGAGGTGGTGGTTGGTGGAAATCTAGGAGGAGTGAATGCTATTTCACTGCTTGAGCTCCTGTATAAAAGGAGGGGTAGTAATCTGTCAGTAAATAAGTAAATAAAATGCTTTATTAAATCTTGGTATTAGAACCTACGAATAGGTTGGATGAGGCCAATGTCTGACTTAAGTTTCTCATGGCAGCCAGCTTGGTGCCTCTGAGGCTGTTGCAAGCAGGAGATGGAGATGTTCTCCTCTCCGATCCTTCACAGCCGGTACTTAGAAGCGGAGATAGCATTGAATCTTCAAGATGAAAAGCTCTTTGTAGTCCTATCTTCCATACATTTATCCAATCCCTCTTCAAAGCCATCCAAATTAATGTCCATCACCGCATCTTTTAGCAAGACATTCCAGAAGACCTGTATGTGCAGTGTGAAGAAGTCCTTTCTTTTCTCCTCTAAATCTCCTTCCAGCTTCATTCGAAGACCTCCATTGTTGCATCTGGAGAGAGGGAATCATTTTCTCTTTTTCCATTTCCTCCATGCCAGGCATGATTTTCATCATAGAATCACGGGGTAAGAAGGGACCTTGGAGGTGTTCTAGTCCAACTCCCTGCCCAGGTCAGGAATCCTCAGATTGTCCAAAACAAATGACAAATTATGCCAGGCCCTCACACAGTTGCCTTTTTTGAAGCTAAAGAGTCCCACAATCTAGCCTGTTCTTGCAGGAAAGTTATCCAGTCCTCCTGATCATTTGGTGGCTTGCCCCCTCCTTCCCTCCCTCCCTTCCTAGAAGAGTGGGAAAGAGAGCAACTCTTCAAATATTTTCTGGAATAATGCTTCCATTATGCATAGAAATGCATAGCAAGTGACTTCCAGGCTGCACACCATTTTTGTGGCCTCTTTAGGTTCAGCTCCCCACTTTCCCCACCAAAACAAAGCCAAAAAAAGAAGAGTGCAGTCTGGAATAGTAGCTGCTACCCAAAGAGAGTGGTGTTTGGTTATTCCAGCTTTAACCTGTTGCTGTACAATATTGATAGGAGAATAAAGATGGAAAGTAGGAGAGTAGGTGCACTCTCCTTTATTCTGTACCATGAAAGAAGCAATTTGTTGGACAAAAATGATGTATCCCATAGAAATTAGGGAGACCTCTATGTAAGCATCTTCAAAGTTAGAATATATATGCAAGTGAGGAGGAAGGAGAGAAGAAGGGAAAACAGTTTTGGGTCCTAAGTGATTAGCTGGCAATCCTTGATATAAGAAAAGAGAGTAGAGGTTGAATAATTGAATATTTGGTGGTCCAGCAAATATTGAAACCTTGGCTCCATGCTTGAGATCATCTAATGCTTGACCTCTAAACTGCTCCTATGACTCAGTCTTAATGTTTCATAAGCGTTTTTGGCTTTGAGACTCACCTGAACCTTGAATGGAATCCCCAAAGCCATTTCAAGGTCCTGGAACTAAATTAGGACCTTCTGTTTGGATTTATTATTATTGTTGTTGTATATACTTTTTGCTGAAGATTTTAATTACAGCAATGCAAACTAATACAAACTACTGTAAACTCAAAGAAAGGGAAATCAAAAGAGAGAATAAAAAGTGCAAAGAAGGAAAAAAAGAAAAAGAAACCAGTGAGATAAAGAAAATAAAACAAATGTGTAAATAAAGAAATATCCTTTATTGGATATACAGAAAGCTGGTTGAAGTTTTAAAAATTAAAGGGGAAATACAAATGATAAACCAGGAGAATGACTTGGATAATGTCTTTTTACTGGATTTACAAAAGAGGCTTTTTAAAGCCTCAAAGAAGCCTCTGTGATGGGACAAGGAAGAATTGAAGAGAGATCAGATCCTATGACAATATTTGAATGACTTAAAGATTAAGATTTTCAGAAGTAAAAGGAAGAAATATAAAGTTGTTTTATTTGATTAAGGTTAAAATACGACATGTTTTTACAAAGCTCTGGCAACTCTTTATGAACTTTTTGCTGACACCAGGATTGAAATGTCGATGTCTTATGGATTTGCTTATAGATAAGGGATGGGTAATGGGAAGAAGAGATACCTGTTCGTAATCTTATACAGGGTGAAGAGCTACGGAACTTGTTTATACTGGTTGTGACAGCTTCCTTCTGTTCTGATATTTTGAAATTAAAATCCTTCTGAAAACAGCCTGTTGTAAATCAATGGGCTACAGTGATCATGCACAGGGGTTACAAGAAAAATGGTTCCTTGTGTTCAGTTCAGCTCACTTGGTAATTAAGTGCATTATTAATATTATAACTGTTGTTTATGAACTCTTGAAAATACTGAAACTGTCTTCAGATTTTCTCCCCATGTTTTTCAAACCACAAATTTAAATATGAAAATGGCTGGAATATACAATTCCCAAACTCCCACCCCCTCAAAAAAAACACCCAAGAAAAAGGTGTTTTTTTTGTTTTTGTTTTTTGTTTGTTTTGTTTTGTTTTGAGAAATGGGAAGGAATAGAAAGGAAATATTGGGGAATGTTTCTGGGGGAAAAAATGAAACCCTTGCCTCCTTAATGAAAAATGTTGCGTCTGTGTGAGCGGGCATAAAATTCAGAAGCATTATTTTAGTATCTTGAGTTCCCACATATTGCTGTCATCTTTAAAAAAAAACCCCACAATTTTAATTCATTCACTAATCTCTAGAGGTTTATATGCAGTTCTCCTTAACATAATGCTTCTTTTTAAAAATCAATCCCATGTACAGTTTTTTCCCTTGATATAAATTTTTGACTGGAAACTGGCAGAGGCTGGCAAGGTTTATATGCTGCTGCCCAGCTAAGCTACAAAAATAAGTCTACTTTTGATACTACCTTAGCTTCACTGTAAACTAATATATGCATTTTTAGATGCCAAAAAAATACACACAATAGGGGATGTTAGCATGAGAGTTAATGTGATTTTTTTCCCCCTAAAAATGCAAGGCTTTGGAACTAATCAGGATTGGACCTGATCAGATGGATGGAAACACTCCAGTGAATCTCAGGGTTGAAGGTTCTACTGGGGAGTTGAAATAAACTTTCTGGAAGAAGGCACTGGCCAACCACTTCTGTACTGCAGTCAAGAAAACTTGTTTGTATCCATTCAATCATGAAGAACAGACTTAAGGATATCTTTACTTTAAAAGAGACAGCTGTGTTATGTCCTCAGTATAGCATGATTTTTGATTGATTGATTGTTGTTTATTCGTTTAGTCGCTTCCGACTCTTCGTGACTTCATGGACCAGCCCACGCCAGAGCTTCCTGTCGGTCGTCAACACCCCCAGCTCCCCCAGGGACGAGTCCGTCACCTCTAGAATATCATCCATCCATCTTGCCCTTGGTCGGCCCCTCTTCCTTTTGCCTTCCACTCTCCCTAGCATCAGCATCTTCTCCAGGGTGTCCTGTCTTCTCATTATGTGGCCAAAGTATTTCAGTTTTGCCTTTAATATCATTCCCTCAAGTGAGCAGTCTGGCTTTATTTCCTGGAGGATGGACTGGTTGGATCTTCTTGCAGTCCAAGGCACTCTCAGAATTTTCCTCCAACACCACAGTTCAAAAGCATCGATCTTCCTTCGCTCAGCCTTCCTTATGGTCCAGCTCTCGCAGCCATATGTTACTACAGGGAACACCATTGCTTTAACTATGCGGACCTTTGTTGTCAGTGTCATGTCTCTGCTCTTAACTATTTTATCGAGATTTGTCATTGCTCTTCTTCCAAGGATTAAGCGTCTTCTGATTTCCTGACTGCAGTCAGCATCTGCAGTAATCTTTGCGCCTAGGAATACAAAGTCTTTCACTGCTTCTACATTTTCTCCCTCTATTTGCCAGTTATCAATCAAGCTGGTTGCCATAATCTTGGTTTTTTTGAGGTTTAGCTGCAAACCAGCTTTTGCACTTTCTTCTTTCACCTTCATCATAAGGCTTCTCAGTTCCTCTTCACTTTCAGCCATCAAAGTGGTATCATCTGCATATCTGAGATTGTTAATGTTTCTTCCAGAGATTTTAACTCCAGCCTTGGATTCCTCAAGGCCAGCTTGTCGCATGATGTGTTCTGCATACAAGTTGAATAGGTAGGGTGAGAGTATACAGCCCTGCCGTACTCCTTTCCCAATCTTAAACCAGTCTGTTGTTCCGTGGTCTGTTCTTACTGTTGCTACTTGGTCGTTATACAGATTCTTCAGGAGGCATACAAGATGACTTGGTATCCCCATACCACTAAGGACTTGCCACAATTTGTTATGGTCCACACAGTCAAAGGCTTTAGAATAGTCAATAAAACAGAAATAGATGTTTTTCTGAAACTCCCTGGCTTTTTCCATTATCCAGCGGATATTGGCAATTTGGTCTCTAGTTCCTCTGCCTTTTCTAAACCCAGCTTGTACATCTGGCAATTCTCGCTCCATGAACTGCTGAAGTCTACCTTGCAGGATCTTGAGCATTACCTTACTGGCATGTGAAATGAGTGCCACTGTTCGATAGTTTGAACATTCTTTAGTGTTTCCCTTTTTTGGTATGGGGATATAAGTTGATTTTTTCCAGTCTGATGGCCATTCTTGTGTTTTCCAAATTTGCTGGCATATAGCATGCATTACCTTGACAGCATCATCTTGCAAGATTTTGAACAGTTCATCTGGGATGCCGTCGTCTCCTGTTGCCTTGTTATTAGCAATGCTTCTTAAGGCCCACTCAACCTCACTCTTCAGGATGTCTGGCTCTAGCTCACCGACCACACTGTCAAAGCTATCCCCGATATTGTTATCCTTCCTATACAGGTCTTCCGTATATTCTTGCCACCTTTTCTTGATCTCTTCTTCTTCTGTTAGGTCCTTGCCATCTTTGTTTTTGATCATACCCATTTTTGCCTGGAATTTACCTCCAATGTTTCTAATTTTCTGGAAGAGGTCTCTTGTCCTTCCTATTCTATTGTCTTCTTCCACTTCCGCGCATTGCTTGTTTAAAAATAATTCCTTATCTCTTCTGGCTAACCTCTGGAATTTTGCATTTAATTGGGCATATCTCCCCCTATCACTGTTGCCTTTTGCTTTCCTTCTTTCTTGGGCTACTTCTAGTGTCTCAGCAGACAGCCATTTTGCCTTCTTGGTTTTCTCTTTCTTTGGGATGTATTTTGTTGCCGCCTCCTGAACAATGCTGCCAACTTCTGTCCATAGTTCTTCCGGGACCCTATCTACTAAGTCCAGTCCCTTAAATCTATTCTTCACCTCCACTGCATATTCCTTAGGAATATTAGTGAGCTCATATCTAGCTGATCTGTGGGTCTTCCCTAATCTCTTTAGTCTGATCCTAAATTGTGCAAGAAGAAGTTCGTGATCTGAACTACAGTCAGCTCCAGGCCTTGTTTTTACCGACTGTACAGATGTCCGCCACCTTTGGCTGCAAAGGATGTAATCAATCTGATTTCGGTGTTGTCCATCTGGTGAAGTCCATGTATAAAGCCGTCTCTTAGGTTGTTGGAAGAGAGTGTTTGTTATGCAGAGTGAATTGTCTTGGCAAAATTCTATCAGCCTGCGTCCTGCTTCGTTTTGTTCTCCCAGGCCATACTTACCTGTAATTCGAGGTGTCATTTGACTGCCCACCTTAGCATTCCAGTCTCCTGTAATGAAAATAACATCTCTTTTAGGCGTGTTGTCCAGTAGGTGCTGCAGATCCTCATAGAACTGCTCTACTTCAGCTTCTTCAGCATTTGTGGTTGGGGCGTATATTTGGATCACTGTGATGTTGGATGGCTTGCCCTGAATTCGAATTGAGATCATTCTGTCGTTTTTTGGGTTGTATCCGAGCACTGCTTTAGCCACTTTACTATTAATTATGAAGGCTACTCCATTTCTTCTGTGGTCCTCTTGTCCGCAGTAGTAGATCTGGTGGTCATTTGATGTGAAGTGGCCCATTCCAGTCCATTTCAGTTCACTGACGCCCAAAATGTCTATCTTTAATCTTGACATCTCACCAATAACCACATCCAATTTGCCCTGGCTCATAGATCTTACATTCCAGGTTCCGATGGTGTGTTGATCCTTAGAACATCGGATTCGCCGTTCACCACCAGCACCGTCGGCCGCTAGCCGTCCTTTCGGCTTGGAGCTAGCTGCGTCATCACGTCTGGGGCTAGTTGAGCTCATCCTCTGTTCCTCCCCAGTAGCATTTTGACCATCTTCCGACCTGGGGGTCTCATCTTCCGATGGTATACCGACATATCTCTGGTTGTACTGATCCATTTAGTTTTCACGGCAAGAATACTGAGGTGGGTTGCCATTACCTTCCCCAGGGATCGCATTTAGTCTGACCTCTCTGTCATGACCTTCCCGTCTTGGGTGGCCCTTCACGGTTTAGCTCATGGCATCATTGAGGTGCTCAAGCTCCAGCACCACGACAAGGTAACGATCCTTTGCTGAAGGATTGATTGATTATGTTCCATCAAGTCATTTTCAACTCCTAGCAACCACATAGATAGATTTTCTCCATGATGATCTGTCCCTAACCTGGTCCTTCAGGTCTTCCAACAGTGCACCAATCATCACTGTAACTGGGTCCATCCACCCTGCTGCTGGTCATCCTCTTCTTCTCTTTCCTTTTACCTTTCCCAGCATCAGGGCCTTTACCAGAGAGCTGGGTCTTCACATAATATGTATGAAGTAGGATAATTTGAGCCTGGTCATTTGTGCCCTGAGGGAGAACTCTGGGTTGACTTGTTCGATGATCCATTTGTTTGTTTTCTTGGCTGTCCACAGTATTCTCAGGAGTCTTCTCCAACCCCAAAGTTCAAAATTGTCTTCCTATTCTGCTTCTTCAAAGTTCGCTTCCATAGCGTGTCACAAGAAATATCATGGCTTGCACAATTCTGCTCTTTGTAGGCATACACAGATCCCAGCATTTGAATGTCTTTTCCAAAGCCTTCATCACTGCTCTAGCAAGTGCTAGTCTGCCACTTCAACATCTTCACTGTCAGTTCTAAGGCTTGGTTGTTCTACCTGCTGTTATTAATTTGGTTTTCTTTATATTTTATGTTAGTCCCGTTTTTTCTCTGTGCTCCTTCACTTTTATTACTAGAGCTTGCAGAGCCTGTGCATTTTGGCTATCAGTAGTGTTATCAGCATAGCACAAGTTATTGATGTTTCTTCCTCCAAAATTAAAGCCATGTTCATCTTCTTTCAAAACCACATTCATCTCCTTTCAGTGCAGCTTCCCTAGAAGGGCGCATATAACACCTTTGCTGTGTGAGCTGCATTGGGTACCAGTTTGCTTCCGGGTCCAATTCAAGGTGTTGGTTATCACCTTTAAAGCCCTACATGGCATGGGGCCAGGCTACCTGAGGGACTGCCTCTTCCCTGCTACATCAGCCCGTCCTACCCGATCATGCAGAGAGGGCATGCTACGGACCCCGTCGGTAAGAGAATTCCATCTGGCGGGGTCCAGGAGGTGGGCCTTCTCTGCAGTAGCACCCGCCCTTTGGAACATCTTACCCCCAGAGGTGAGATTAGCCCCATCGTTCCTAGTTTTCTGGAGGAATTTGAAGACCTGGCTCTGCCACCGGGCTTGGGGCAGGGAGGAGAATAGTCATACTTGGGGTTGGCTAGTGCCTTGAAGTGCCCCTCCTACATAATGACTGAAGGAGACCACAGCCATCTGGATTTTATTTATATTTAGTAGCTATGTGAAATTGTTTTATAGTGTACTTTTATATTGGCATTTTATTATATATTTATTGTTTTTTGATTATTTTGTTGTAAACTGCCCAGAGTCCCTCCAGTGGGAGGAGATGGGTGGTGACAAATTTAATAAATAAATAAATGATACCCTTAGCCTAAGGGGAGAGTATACAACCTTGTCACACTCCTTTGCCAACCTGGAGTCGGTCTGTTTCACTATGTTCTGCATGTACTGTGGCTTCCTGACTTGTATATAGGTTTCTCATGAGGACAATGAGATGTTCTGGCATTCCCATTTTTCTAATCACATTACACATCTTGACATGACTGACAAAATCAAAGGCATTTTTATAATCATTGAAGCACGCAGCAACTTCTTTTTTATATTCTTTGGCTTTCTCAATTATCCATCATGTATCAGCAATAATGTCTCATGGTCCTCGGCCTATTTTAAAGCCAGCTTGAGCATCTGGCATCTCTTTTTCCATGTAGTGGTTTAATATGTGTTGGATGACTCTAAGTATCAGTTTGCTAGCATGTAAAATTAAGGACATTGTACAACAGTTTGCATACTGTTAAATCTCCTTTTGGGGGGGTGGGGTATTGGAATGTACACTGACCTCTTCCAATCTGTTGGCCATTGTGTCTTTTTCTAGAGTTGCTGGCATAGCTTGGTTAGAACCAGTGATACATGTCTTAATTCATTGTAATGGGTTGTGGGGACATGCACCTTTTGGGGCCTGAGACGGAGAAGTTGTTTTATAGTGGGTATGGACAACTTAAGAGATGGCTTTATACATGGATTAAACCAGATGGACAACACCGGAATCAGATTGACTACATCCTTTGCAGCCAAAGGTGGCAGGCATCTATACAGTCGGTAAAAACAAGACCTGGAGCTGACTGTAGTTCCGATCACGAGCTTCTTATTGCACAATTTAGGATCAGACTAAAGAGATTAGGGAAGACCCACAGATCAGCTAGATATGAGCTCACTAATATCCCTAAGGAATATGCAGTGGAGGTGAAGAATAGATTTAAGGGACTGGACTTAGTAGATAGGGTCCTGGAAGAACTATGGACAGAAGTTCGCAACATTGTTCAGGAGGCGGCAACAAAATACATCCCAAAGAAAGAGAAAACCAAGAAGGCAAAATGGCTGTCTGCTGAGACACTAGAAGTAGCCCAAGAAAGAAGGAAAGCAAAAGGCAACAGTGATAGGGGGAGATATGCCCAATTAAATGCAAAATTCCAGAGGTTAGCCAGAAGAGATAAGGAATTATTTTTAAACAAGCAATGCGCAGAAGTGGAAGAAGACAATAGAATAGGAAGGACAAGAGGCCTCTTCCAGAAAATTAGAAACATCGGAGGTAAATTCCAGGCCAAAATGGGTATGATCAAAAACAAAGATGGCAAGGACCTAACAGAAGAAGAAGAGATCAAGAAAAGGTGGCAAGAATATACGGAAGACCTGTATAACAAGGATAACAATATCGGGGACAGCTTTGACGGTGTGGTCAGTGAGCTAGAGCCAGACATCCTGAAGAGTGAGGTTGAATGGGCCTTAAGAAGCATTGCTAACAACAAGGCAGCAGGAGACGACGGTATCCCAACTGAATTGTTCAAAATCTTGCAAGATGATGCTGTCAAGGTAATGCATGCTATATGCCAGCAAATTTGGAAAACACAAGAATGGCCATCAGATTGGAAAAAATCAACTTATATCCCCATACCAAAAAAGGGGAACACTAAAGAATGTTCAAACTATTGAACAGTGGCACTCATTTCACATGCCAGTAAGGTAATGCTCAAGATCCTGCAAGGTAGACTTCAGCAATTCATGGAGCGAGAATTGCCAGATGTACAAGCTGGGTTTAGAAAAGGCAGAGGAACTAGGGACCAAATTGCCAATATCCGCTGGATAATGGAAAAAGCCAGGGAGTTTCAGAAAAACATCTCTTTCTGTTTTGTTGACTATTCTAAAGCCTTTGACTGTGCGGACCATAACAAATTGTGGCAAGTTCTTAGCGGTATGGGGATACCAAGTCATCTTGTCTGCCTCCTGAAGAATCTGTATAACGACCAAGTAGCAACAATAAGAACAGACCACGGAACAACGGACTGGTTTACGATTGGGAAAGGAGTACGGCAGGGCTGTATACTCTCACCCTACCTATTCAACTTGTATGCAGAACACATCATGCGACATGCTGGGCTTGAGGAATCCAAGGCTGGGGTTAAAATGGCTGGAAGAAACATTAACAATCTCAGATATGCAGATGATACCACTTTGATGGCTGAAAGCAAAGAGGAACTGAGGAGCCTTATGATGAAGGTGAAAGAAGAAAGTGCAAAAGCTGGCTTGCAGCTAAACCTCAAAAAAACCAAGATTATGGCAACCAGCTTGATTGATAACTGGCAAATAGAGGGAGAAAATGTAGAAGCAGTGAAAGACTTTGTATTTCTAGGTGTGAAGATTACTGCAGATGCTGACTTCAGTCAGGAAATTAGAAGACTTTTAATCCTTGGGAGAAGAGCAATGACAAATCTCGATAAAATAGTTAAGAGCAGAGACATGACACTGACAACAAAGGTCCGCATAGTTAAAGCAATGGTGTTCCCCATAGTAACATATGGCTGTGAGAGCTGGACCATAAGGAAGGCTGAGAGAAGGAAGATCGATGCTTTTGAACTGTGGTGCTGGAGGAAAATTCTGAGAGTGCCTTGGACTGCCAGAAGATCAAACCAGTCCATCCTCCAGGAAATAAAGCCAGACTGCTCACTTGAGGGAATGATATTCAAGGCAAAACTGAAATACTTTGGCCACATAATGAGAAGACAGGACACCCTGGAGAAGATGCTGATGCTAGGGAGAGTGGAAGGTGAAAGGAAGAGGGGCCGACCAAGGGCAAGGTGGATGGATGATATTCTAGAGGTGACGGACTCGTCCCTGGGGGAGCTGGGGGTGTTGACGACCGACAGGAAGCTCTGGCGTGGGCTGGTCCATGAAGTCACGAAGAGTCGGAAGCGACTGAACGAATAAACAACAAAATGGATATGCACACCAAAACCACCATGGCAATCACCTGTTGGTGTTTTTTTTTAAAAGAAGCCACATCTTTTCTTGTTCTTGCATTGTAACCTTGGAATCCCCAAAAAGTACATGCTTGAGTTACTGAAGCACCAACAGGATGTGGCAAAGTGCTTTGGATTTTTCTTGGGCATTCTATCTGTACCTCCTTTACTCAAATACGCATTGTCCTGGGAACATTCAACAACGGTACAAACCCAGAAAAAAAAAAGTGGCTTTTTAAAGGATGCACTGACAGGCATGGTATGCAAGGCCATTACTGTTCTGTTTTGTTTTGGAAACAAAAGTCCAGAAATGAAACAAAAAAGAGAATGCAAAATTACAAAAAGAAATAGATAGCAAAATCGTGAATGTGCTTATTTGTGTCTATAACATGAATATGTACATACCAACATTTTAATTACCCTAATATTATGGGATTCCAAAATAGGATTTGTGTAGCCAAGAGTAATCTATAAGAAAAAAGCATTATATTACTAATATATGGTGATCAGAATTGAATACATTTATTCTTCATTTCAGGCTTTTCCCTAACTCTTTGCTGTGTTAATTTTTTCTGCCAACACAATATCCTTATATTTGAATCACTGCTCCAGTGAAATATGTTCTATAATTTTCTAGTGTTTCTCAGTAATGAACCTAGAAGCTGGCAGCAAGAACTGAATCAATTTCTTACATTGCATCAATTTATATGCATTAGCGAATGTGGACGGTAAACTACTGGCAGAATTTATTGTGAGAGATTGTTGGATGATTCACCAAATTTCTTCAAAAACTGTCAGTCAAAACACTTATTTACTGAGCATTGCCACCAAAGTTAGTAACACGCAGCAATTTGTTTATACTTTCACCAACACTGTTTAAAAAGCTTGTAGATACATACACAATGGAGCTGTAGTGGAGGTTTAGCTAACACATAATGTAGACAAAATGGAAGAAAATGGCAGAATGAGAAGCACAAAGCATCTAGTTAAGAAAATCAGAGAAATCGCGGGAATGTTCCAACCTTCTGTCAGTGTCGTAAGGAACAGGCATAGGAAAGAATCAGTGGTAGAACATAATGTTAAAAAAGATGGAAGGAATACATGGAAACCTATGCAAGAAGACCGTCAGATGACGTTGTATTTGAGAAAGAATACAAAGAGGGACCAATGGTGATTGAAGAGAAAGTCAAATGGGCTACAAAGCAACTAGCAAATAGAAAACCCCAAGGATTGATGAAATCCTCATAGACCAGGGTTTCTCAGCCAGGGTTCCGTGGCACCCTAGGGTTCACGAGAGTTCACTAGGGGTTCCGTGGGAGATCACAATTTATTTCAAAAGTTATTTCAAATTCTGACAACTTCACATTAAAGAGTTGAGTTTCATTCTTTATTTTTAGTTTAAGAAAACTGTTAATGCACATATACAGGCCTACACATGAAACGAATATAATAATTTTGTAACTTCCGGCCTATATTTGAGCCTGAATGTGCTGGGGTTCCCTGAGGCCTAAAAAATATTTCAAGAGTTCCTCTGGGGTCAGAAGGTTGAGAAAGGCTGTCATAAAGCAATTAAGGGAGGCTGGCATGGTAAAAATAAAGATCATGGCAGCCCTCTGCCAATAAGTATGAAAAAAAGCAGCATGATCCAAAAACTGGAAAAGGTCTCTCTATATCCCAAACCCTAAAAAAGGAGAATTAAAGGATGCTGTAATAATAGGGCAGTAGCCCTAATACCACACACCAGCAAGATATTATTGAAATTTCTGCAGAAGAGGTCAGAGCACTAAATAGAGAGGGAAGTGGCAATTGATTGAGCAGGCTTCAGAAAGAACACAGAAGCTCAGGACCTTATAGCTAATATTAGATGGATGATGGAAACACAAGAGGATATCAGAAAGAGCTTTACTTATGCTTTATAGACTACTTCAAAGCTTTTGGTCATGTTCATCAATAACGCTTTGGAAATCTCTCAAAGCAATGGGTTTACCCCAGCATCTAATTCTTCTGGTAAGAAATCGCTACAATAACCAGGAAGCCATAATGAGAATAGAATAGTTTACTATCAGAAAAGGAGTTGGAGCTGCATTCTGTTGCCAAACCTACTCCATTTCTACACTGAATACTTCATAGGGACCACAGGTCTGCAAGGTTGGGGCCAAAAATCAGTGGAAGGAATGCAAATAACCTGAGATATGCAAATGCTACTACCTTGGTTGCAGAAACTGAAAAAGACCTAGAAGTAAATCAGGAGAGTGTAAAGGCAGAGCTCTCCTTGAACACCAAAAAACTAGTTCTCAGCTGGAGATGGAAAAGGCTGCTTCACATTCCTTAGACAGCCATAAGAACCAACTACAGGTAGTCCTCGCTTAATGACCACAACCGAGACTGGAATTTTGGTTGCTAAGTGAAATGGTCATTAAGTGAATCTGACCTGATTTTATGACCTTTTTGTGATGGTCACTAAGCAAATCACTGCAGTAGTTAAGCAAGCCACATGACTGTAAAGTGAATCATGCAGTTCCCCATTGATTCTGCTTGCCAGAAGCCGGCCGGGAAGGTCAAAAATGGCAATCACATGACCATGGGATGCTGCAACAGTCATAAATGCAAACTGGTTGCCAAGTGCCTAAATCTCACGATGATCACGTGGTGACTTTGCAATGGTTGTCAGTGTGAGCACCGGTTGTAAGTTGGTTTTTTCCAGCACCGTCGTAAGTCTGAACTGTCACTAAACAAATGGTCATTAAGTGAGGACTACCTGTATTCAGTGCTAGAGTAAATTAAGCCAGAATGCTCCCTGGATTATGAAACTAAAGATATCATATTTTGGGCGCATCAGGTGAGCTCATGCATCTACAGAAAAGATGATAATGTTGGGTAAGGTGGATGGAAGGAGAAGAATAGCCCAATAATATATGAGAAGAATAGACAGAGTCACAGAAATGTACCTGCAAGAATTGCTTAATATGGTGAGAAATAGGACAGCTTGGAGAACTTCTATCCATACAGTCACCAGGAGCTGGCTGTGGAGTATAACAACAGATGCCAGCAATGAATTCTCTTTGTTATTAGTTCTTGTGGAAATGCTGAAGAAAGGTTAAAAGGAATGCTGTACCCAGAATGTTCCGATTCATCAGTGGCAGAACTGAAGCTTTTTTCTTCATCAGTTGGGGTGCTGTGACACTATGACTCTTACTCAGTATTATAGCTCCCTCTTCTGGTAAAAAAAAATAATAAACCATGTAGGTATGTCTTTGTGTATTTGGTTACTTCTAGAAGTTGTACCTATGTTGTTGCTAAACATTGACACTGACTTGATGGCACGTCATATATATATATATATATATATATATATATATATATATATATATATATATATATATATATATATATATATATATATATATATATATATATATTGTGTGTCTATGTGTGTCTATGTACACACAAATGGAGATACAGTAAACTTTCTTCTTTCACTAGTCCCAAAAGAAAAATATGGCTGTAGTTTTCTTTTTCCCAGTAGTAGAGAGGATTTGATACTGAAAAAGTACTCTGAGTTACAGCTTTCTCTACTTATAACATGCCCCCCTCCAAAAAAACCCTTTGCAGCTTTTTTTCTGCACAGTAAGAGAAAAAAGAAAGACACAGAAGATGTCATATAATAATGACTGGCACGTGGAGGAAAGTAGGTTAGAGGGGACATTGCAGGCTGCATCGCACACTCACCCCCTGGGCCCACGTTTTTGCAATGACTTATCAGGCATTCAAACATCCTGAGTCTGGGTTTCACGATATGCTTAACCAGATCAGCTCAAAACTTAGCAGTTGCATTTTATTTTATTTTATGCATTAAATCAATTTATATGCCTGCCCATCTTGCAAATGTGACTCTAACAACGTATTAGAGACAGCTGAAAAAAAACGTCAGCAAAAATATAAAAACCTACAGTGGTTGGCAAGAACAATCCCAATAAACACTTAACAGTAGCAATAGCATCTCACGGCCATCTAACCTCCCTGCTCCTATGCCAATACCATGGTTTGTTTGTTTTTTCTTTTTTCCCCCTTTGGTGGCCTAACATGTTGCGCAATTGCAGCCTGCTTGTTTTATGAGTCAGTGCATTGTATGTGCAAAAAAAATGGGTTAATTCATTAGTTAAGAGTGGGACATAGCTGGCCTATCTGAAAAATGTGCTGTCTGCCCTCTGTGACCCCATTGGTTTTTGCTTTTCTGGTGCTGGAAGTGCTCCCTAAAAATTTGAAGATGGGCTATGCAAAGGCTGGCTGAATGTGGTAACAGAGGTCCCCCACCCCCCCATGATGGGGAACTTTGGAATTCCCAGCAGCACAAAGCCTTTTGCTCAGCCCTTCCCTCTGTGGTATTTTCCAGCTGCCCTGAGAGTTCAACTCTTAGAATTCCCAGCCAGCTTGATGGTTTGTAGGCTTTGCAAATCTGGAGAGCACCAGGCTGGAGAAGGCTGCAGTATCTATCCCAGTTGATCATGCTTGTAATTTACCCAGAGATCTACTCCATCAATAGGTGGAGGTAAGGAGGGAGGGGGCTCTGCTTCTCTTTCATTTCTTGCTAAGAATGTCTGAACATCTGTAAAGGGCTAAAGTCATGAATTAGCATCTGCTTATTTATTTATTTACTTATTTACTTATTTTTCAAATTTCTATTACTGCCCATCTATCCCAAAAGGGGGACTCTGGGCAGTTTACAATAAAATAAAAAACTAAAAACATATATATTACAATATAACAAACCAATAAATAAAGATAAAATAGATATAAAATATATGAGTGCTTGCATATGTAAAAGCACATTCTTAATTTTGAACAGTTTGTGGATTGGCCCACCAGACTAAGGAGTGTCACAGATTATCACCAAGATCCTAGAACAAAGGCTTGCTGAAGGACTGTCAGCTCATGACACTTCTCAAGTGTTCAGCCAAGATGCAAGTGGTCACAGATATCTGAAGCACTACACGTTGTTGCCAAAAATCATACTTGTGCAGTGACATCATGATACAAATCCCATTGTTATATACCCGATGCAGGAGATAGGTACATTTTTAGGGTCATAACACCATAACATACTTTTTTGTGACTCCCCTCTAGATCATGGATGCCCATGATGCCATAGTTCTGAAATAAGGATTTGCAGATTCCATTTCTTTTGAAATATGGCTATGTTGAAATATATCTGCGTGTTCTACAACAGGGTTGCTATTCTTCCCACCCCTCACCAGACTGAGACTACCAGGTACAGGTGCAGGACATTATTTTCTATTAAAAAAAAAAATCAAATCTTATCCCCTGCTTATCCCTACTGCTGGTTGCTGGGATGTGGCCTTGTTCTTTCTCTTTCTCTTGAGATGGTGACAAGACTTAAGAAAGAGAAGGACATTTAGGGGAGATGGTGAATCCAAAGTTTGTAGGTGAGAAGAGCAGAGGGCATCTTACAGTATTCCCAACCTTGGTGGAATCACTGGCCTGTGTATTTAGTGTGTTCCCATTTAAGACATCCTCTAAGATGATTTTGGAATGAATGGAATGAATGAAATTCCTCTCTTCCTTCCTAGCATCCATTGGTTCACAAAGGCAGCATCTTTCCTTGCTTCCTCTCCAAGAAAAATAGCATTTGACCATTCAAAGTTATACAGCCAGGTGACCCAAAACATTGATCACATGGCCATACAGCATTGCATGCTCAAGTGATTTTTACTGATAAAGAAATGACAAAGAAGATTGAGCCAGAGAGCACATGCCAGTCTAATTCTAAGACCATAAGCATAACATAGTGTTTCTCAGCCTTGGCAACTTTAAGATGTGTGCCGGCATGCTAGCTGGGGAATTCTGGGAGTTGAAGTCCACATATCTTAAAGTTGCCAAGGTTGAGAATCACTGGGAAGGTGTGTGTGTGTGGGGGGGGGGGGAGATGTCTAATACAAAAAAAAAAAATCTCTGCTTCTTCCACCTCTGAATTCTGATTGAAAATTTTTAAACTGCCTGAGAAAAGATAGGAAAAATAATGCAAGAAGAAAAAAAAATTCCCCCAAATTTGGGGGCTTGAATTCAGCCCAGTATTATTTATGTTTCCACTTGCTGAGAAACAAGAGAGGGAAAAAGTTCTTGCCAATATACTCTAGTTGTAGACAATAGAAGGTCCTTGAAATCTACACATTCATGCTCATGCAAGCTGCGTATGACCCACTGATGGCCTAAAAAGGGGGAAAAAATTAACTCCCATTTTAGGAATAAAAGGACAACCCACCCACCCACCATATCTCTGGTTTTGCTATACTACTGCAAAGAGCCAGGCTGTTAACATGAAAGTCCTCCTAAGTACAATCTTCCAGGTTTTGTTCTTGACTTAGCATCGATATTAGAAGAAAATCAGTGCACCAGGAAAATAATGCAACCCTTCTCTTTTTTAGAAATTCGGGAAGCTTTCCGAGTCCTCGATCGTGACGGCAATGGCTTCATTTCCAAGCAGGAGCTGGGAATGGCCATGCGCTCTCTGGGATACATGCCTAGCGAGGTGGAACTGGCAATTATTATGCAGCGGCTGGACATGGACGGTGAGTCTGTTAGTTCTTGTCATAGCCTTCACTACAGAAGAATGTGCTGGTTGCCCGTGGGCTTCCAGGTGCAGTGCAAGGCGCTGCTTCACACCTTTAAAGTCCTTCATGGCACAGGGCTGTGTTATTTGTAAGACTGTTTTCCAATAAACTCTGCTCATCCAGTAAGATCTGACAGGGTTGGTAAGCTCTGGGTCTTGTCACTCAAGCAGAGGGATCTGGTGGGACTCAGGAGATGTGCCTTCTCTGTCACTATGCCTTTCCCTGGAATAGCATTCCCCCAAGATCCAGATGGCCCTGACTCTGCCTGCCTTTCTGAAGCTTTCATGACTTCCTTTTCCCCCTCAATCCTTGGGTCAGGAGGATTTTTGATCCTATCCAATGTGATTGCTTGCTCATTGAACTGCCTCGGTGGATTCTCTTCTACAGGTTTTATTTAATTTCACTGTCGTTCACTTTTGTTTGTTTTTTTAATTATATGCTGCCCTGAGTCAGCATATAATTGATGAAAAGACGTTTCATCTTATATCTGAGGGCAGATATAATAAACCAACTAAAGAAGTAAATCAGCAAGCGAACCCCAAAGCCATTCTTAGATTTTGAAAGGATGGGTGGCTGTTGCCAATACTTTGTGTGGAAGTATGCCTACACACAAAAAAGACAAAGGCAGGCTAAAGTTGTAAAAGTATCCTGGGACGCTACAAAGCCTGGTAGGAAGGAAGCGCTCCTGTTTCCCTTTGGGCAGATGGGTGTTTTCTGATTGGTCACCCTCACAATGGCTGCCATTTTCTGTGGAGGCTCATACCAGGCTCTCAAAATTAAAACTATGGCCCCTCGTCTAAAAGGTGTGGGAGAAAAAGTTTATCTGTGTGCCAGGTGAGGTACCTTGCTGTGAAAAGATGCAAACTTAGGAGGTCATCAAATATGTGAAATGTGAGTGGCAGGATGCAGTGTCTGCCTATGCATCGTTTTTGTCTGCATGAAATTGTATGGATGTTCCTCTCGAAGAGGTGTCTGAAGCTGCCCATGTTTTTATTATGTTCTTATCCCATCTGAAGAAATAATTCTGCCTCACATTTACTTACCCACACATGACAATCTTCTTCTGAAGCTCTTCGCCAAATGTTCTTATCAAAAAGAGCAGGTAGCCCTGAGAAGAGAAGAGAGCCTTTCAGTAGCACTGCAGACAGCCCTCCACAGCCTCTTTTGGCACCTTCATTGTGGTGAATGCCTTTTTTATTTTCCAGGCTTCTTTTTAGAATTACTGGTTATTTACTGCTGGTTTCTGGCCATTTTATGTGCTGTGTTACTGTTATAGTTAATGGTTCGGATTTCTATTATATTGCTGTTTTTATTATGTTATATTGTTTCTGTTACCCAGCGTTCAGAGAACTGTGGTTGATAGGCATTCTACTAATGTAATAAATAAAGTAAATCTGATTTCTACCTACATTAAGTTTAATTAACCATTCAGTATTGCAGGAAGATTGGCAGGTAGGACATCCATTTCCTCCTTCTATATAGAGTCAGAGCCAAGAATCCTACCCTGATAACATCGTGTGTGTGTGTGTGTGTGTGTGTGTGTGTACCTCCAAGTAAGTGTTGATTTCTGGCAGTTACATAGTGTTATCTATGCAATTTTCTTGGCAACACTTTCTGAAGCAATTTGCCCTTGCCTTCTTCCCAAGACTGAGAGAGAGAGCTTGGCCCAGATTCACTCACCTGGCTTCCATGCCCAAAGCAGGACTAGAATTTACAGTCTCTGAGCTTCTAGTCCATTGTCTTTAACCGGTACAGAAATTGTCTGAAAGGTTTTTTTATTCCAATATGAAGCTGGCTAGATGTTGAGTTCATGCATTCAGATGTTGAGTTCTCTTTAATGGGCCTTTGTTACATTCACAAGAATCTGTGATTCTTTTATAAAACAAATTACTTTGAGATGGGATAGTGGGAGATATCTGATCATAATTTCTTCAGTTCATCTGTACTCTAAACCTGGATGTATAATTGCTAAATTTGATCAGGGGAACAGGGCAAAGTGGAATTGGATATTCCCCCTTCTTAGTATTTTCCCAATTGTAAGAATAAACACAAGTGTCTATTCTAACAATTTTTGACTGCCAAGAAAGGGCAACACAGCAGCTTCCAAACTGTTAAGCAAAGAGCCCAGGCTGTTGAATCAAGAAAAGTGATGTCCTACTCTAACTTCTAAATAATCCAAATTTCCAAAAACTGTTTTAAAAAATAAGCTCTTTTCAACCAGCCTGGAATGACAGTGAAGAATGATCACCAAGTTGCCCTTGTGAGGTGCTATAACTTTGCTAGCTCAAACAATGAGTTTTGTGGGGTACCAGGAGAGCTGGCATAGCTGGATGGCAAGCTTGACCCTTTCTGGGAAGGACCCTCTCATTCCTGGCCTGAGTTCATTGGATCAGAGCTGTACTAGGAAGTTACTTAGTTAACAGAGGCATCAAAACAGATGGCATAGCAAGATACGAAGCCACAAAGAGGTGACTCAGGGAGAAAGAGGTTGATAAAAGGGAGAAAATGCATAGCTTTACAACCCCCTCAGTAAATATTTGGGCTCATGTTATCCTGGCATCCATTCACTGATAATCCAGAAATTTAAATTTGTCCCAATGGTGCAGAATGTAAAAGGTGTACAGGTAGTCCTCGAGTAAAGGCCATTGGTTCAGAGAGCATTCAAAGTTACGGCGGTGGTGAACAAATGGTACTTACACCCGGTCCTCGAAGTTATGGCCATTGCAGCGTTCCCGTGATCACATGATCAAACTTTGAGCCCTTGGCAGCCCACCTGCACTTATGACCACAGGGGTATTTCAACTCCCCCCACCC
The DNA here is from genome assembly GCF_035149785.1 of Candoia aspera. Taxonomy (NCBI): domain Eukaryota; kingdom Metazoa; phylum Chordata; class Lepidosauria; order Squamata; family Candoiidae; genus Candoia; species Candoia aspera. The sequence goes on from NC_086153.1 coordinate 11,630,291, forward strand.
ACCTATCTCCCCCCCCCAACTCTGACCTTCTGGCCGCCCTGCACTCCGCCACCCCCAGCTGACCCTCCCCATCTTCTTACTCCCACTACTGACCCCAAGCACACCTGGCCTGGCCCTCCATGAGGCACTGCTGGCCACACAAGGCTTTCTTACTGAGGTCACATGCAGCAGTTTCCTTGTGGGACCTGGGGAAGAACCGCCCAGAGTTCCTCTGATAGGAAGAGATGGGCGGGGATAAATTTAATAAATAAGTAAGTAAATAAGTAAGTAAGTAAGTAAGTAAGTAAGAAAGAAGGCCTCACAAGGCCAGTAGCTGCCTCACAAAGGGCCAGGTTGGGCATGCCTCATCAGCAGTGGGAGCAAGAAGATGGTGAGGGTGGCTGAGTCTGGGACTTCTCACCATGGGGCTGGGCTGGGCTGGGCTGGCTGAGGCTTCATGCTGCACTGCAGCTCAGGGGCTTAGAAATGCCAGTATCACCTTTCCTTAAAAGCTAATAATGAAGCCTAACAATTCCAGGTAACACTTGCATCCCCAGAGCTGTGGCATGCCATGGCAAGCAGCTGCAGAGCTGTGCTGTTCTGGGGCTGCTTGCTGCCCCACAAGGCAGGGTGCAGGGTGGCCAAAAGGGGACAAATGGGGAGGGGAAATGGGTAGTTGGGAGGAGTTGAAGGGGAGGCAGTTCCTTACCTTGGAAGAACAGAGGCTCAGGGCTGGGAGGGACCAAACCGGGAATGGCTTGGATCGGGGTGGGTCCTCAGCTAACAAGTGGTGGGATTCTGTTAACAACAGCAACGGGGAGTGCCAGGATTGCCATTGCTAAGGGATGTGGTCACATGACATTGAGCTTTATGACTGCATCACTTAGCAACAGAAATTCCGATCCCAACTGCCATCCTAACTCAAGGACTACTTGTAATCCAAGTGTGCATACTGGACTGGTTAGGTTTGACACCCCTCCCCACATTCAGGGCAAGCTCCCGTTAGTGTTGGACAAACCAGCAGAGAACTGCTCTCTGCTGATGACAAGGTTATCAGCAGAGAGCAGTTAAAGCTTCCAGATGGCTACCTTAAAAGGAGGTAGAGAGCTGAGAAAGTGAAGGATGTCCCAAACAATAGCCATGTCTCCCTAGAAGAGCTGCAAAAGACAGAAAGCTGAACGAGATAAGTAATTTTACTGGCTCGGCAAATATATTAGGGTCAGAGAATCCAATCCACCATTCACATACACACCTGCACATCCCTAGCATTATGCACATATAGAAGTGAAGTTGCAAAAATGAACATGGTCTGTAAGAACCACAAGAGCAGCCGAAAAGCCATCAAGTCTGCAAAGGGCTTCATAAGGCCATGCAACATTTCAAAGCTCCATGATGTCTTTTGCCGCTTTGATGCAGAACCTGGCTTCAATTCAGAGATCTCATAAATCTGTTTCAGTGGGGTGATTCATCCAAAGTTTTGGTGAATGAAAGCCTCCCGTCAACATTTTACTCAGCCATTTAAGTACTATATTGCTGCTGTTAGTATTATTTTGGCAACCCATTTTCACAAGCCTCTAACTTCCTTAGTATAGCTTGTTGGTACTCAACAGTAGTGCTCAAGGTTTTGTAACTGGACTGTGAATTTAACAGCAGAGTTACTAAACGGATTTCCCTTTGAGATTTTTTTGGAGTTGATGACCCACAAACCATCCCCTTTAATTGTGCTAAAGGACTCGGACTAGTCTTGTGCTAACCTCTCTGTCTACCCATCAGCTTCCAGACGCAGTTGAAGTTGCTCATTTTATTAGCTTGTGCTTTGCATTTAAATATTCTGGCCTGGTAATGTTGCCTTAAAACTCAGGCACCCTGAGTGGCCTGGAGCTGAAGACCCATTCCCTGAATTTGGGAGAGAAAGAACTTAACCTTTGCAAAGGTGGCTTTCTGCCTACCTGAAAACAGGAAGCACACAGCAATTCAGGGAAAAGCAAAAAGGCTTTGTTAAGAGGGATCAAATCCTTTATAGGGTACAGAAACAAATGATACATTCAGTATATGTGATATGTCATAAAGCAAGTAATCAATAAAAGACATTGATTACGTGTGAAAATTGAACAATAGAAAACATTGATTCTAGATAACATTCCACAAAGGGCAAATTTATGAATTACATCAAACCCTCTCCCAGTGGGGTTTGTATCTTTTAAAACTTGCAAGTGTGTTCAAGAACTTTCAGAATATGCTCCTTATTGTTTAGTTGCTGAAAAGGCAAGTTATCACATACCAGAAGAAATGGCCTTGGCCCAGAAGAAAAAATGTTTTCCTGAAGTTAGAAAAGAGGCCTAGACTGCCGTGTTAGAAATGCCAATATCACCTTCCTTAAAAGTAGGCTGACCATATGTCCTGTTTAGAATGGCACAGTCCTGTTTTTTTAACATTTCCAGACTGTCCTGTCATTTTAATATAAATGTCCATTTTGTCCCGTTTTCTTAAAAACCTTACTTAAAAATTTGAAAGTTCCCACGAACCTGTCAGAATGCAGTCTGACTTTGAGTGGAAGGAGGGTTTGCTCAGCAGAAACGGCGGGAAAAAAGCCGCAGAGCTCAACCCAGTGGGGAACCCCAAAAGAAAAAAACAGGATCAGCTGATAGGCGGTGACCAAAGGGCGAGCCGATTGGCTCCTGCCTTGAAATGGCAGGAAGAAAAGAATGTAAAAGCATGGCCAGAGGAGGAATGGCTTGTCAGGGACAACCATTCACTAGACTCTCCAGCCCAGCCCTGCCTCTCGCAAACGAAGGAATCCGAAGATTCCCAGCCCGAGAAAACCATGGAAGTTCCTGCCTGCCGATCCAGCCCATTGCCCAGCCCTGCCCTATTTTGCCATCCCAATTTTCATGAGCACTGATGGTGAGCAGGAGGGGGCCCCTATCCAGGGGGGAAACACATGTGTAGTAGTGAGAATTTGAGCTGTCATTCAAAGAGACACAGAACAGACCCGCCTTGACTTTTGGGGTTTATCTGTATGGGTTTTCTCACGCTTCTTCAGTTTGTTAGGATTTTCTGTCTACTGTAGCAGTAATAAAACACTAGAGACCTATTCCTTGTCTCAGCGTGGTTCCTGACTGTTAGGACATTAGGATACCAATGTCCCATTTTTAACCCCGTCCCGTTTTGCCATCCCAATGTCCCGTTTTTGTCTTGAGGAAATATGGTCAGCCTACTTAAAAGCTAATAATGAAGCCTAAAAATTCCAGGTAACAGTAACAGTTATTTTACAAGAGGATACGTACAGAAATGAGAACATGAAGTCACAGTGAAGGAGGCAGTTACATTATCAACAATAATTATATTTCCCTGTTAAAAATTTCAGCTGATTGAAAAGAAGTCAAGAGCTGATGGAGTAAATGAAGAAATCTATGTCTGTTGCAATATGCATAACAGATCAAGCACCAGGCACATCTCTCTCTGAGGGAATTCCCCGTGATAATGGGTTCAGTGCTTATCCCTCCGTTCCATCTAGAGGGGTTCAGAGTAGCTATCAATAAAACATGAGTTCCATTACTGAAAAGGCTAGCTAAATACCTTTCTCCAGAGAAAGGGGGCACCTAGTCTATAGTTGAACTTGATGGTCTCAACATCTGGGCAAATGGATATGACAGCAGATGTTCCCTTTGTTTCCAGTAGCAGTTAGTTATGCCATGATATTTATCATATTTATGGCTGGTGCTCGATCTATTATGCATATTGCGACAGACATAGATTTCTTCGTTTACTCCAGCAGCTCTTGACTTCTTTTCAATCAGCTGAAATTTTTAATGGGAAATTATAATTATTGTTGATAATGTGACTGCCTCCTTCACTGTTACTTTGTGTTCTCATTTCTGTACGTATCCTCTTGTAAAATAACTGTTACTGTTACCTGGAATCTACCTCACCACAATCAAATGACTCTAGATAGCTTACAAGTTAAAATGCAGAATCAACACAGGACTCAAAGCACAAATAATCAAGGCTGACTGTAGTGTTTATTGATACAGTGAGCACCAGAGGGGATCTCACAGAGAGGATGGATCCCTCCCCTGCAGACAAAAGAAATGCACTGATATGTATACATTACAGAAAAGGAAATGATGTAAGCATACATATTCATATGATGATCCAGGCATACATCATATTCATAAGCAATAAATCTCAAGTTACTTTCTGTCCTACTTACCTACTCTGAAGAAAGCCATTGTCTTAGTGGGAAGAAGGGAGGGAGCAAACTTCTTGAACACAGGGATTCGTGGGTTGCTATAGGAATGTCCTGAAAAATGTTAGCAAAAGCTGCAGAAGCTGGTGTGAGACAGCTCCCAAGGTTGTTGCCACATGTTTCAATTTGGTTTAAACGGGACCATGCATCTGAAAACTTATTTTTCTCACAAAAACATCCATGGTCTGATTAAAGCCTGTCATAGTCACAATCACAACTACATCACGAGCCCCAAACACAACCAGAACTCAAAGGTTTCACTGATGTACTCCTCAGCTTCCAAACATTAGAGGGCAGATTTTGCACAGAAGTGATGTTTGTTAAGATCAGGTGGCCAGTTGAGATCGAACACCCTTACCTTGAAGAACTGCACCAAAATAGAGCAGAAATTACCGGTAACAGTGGAACGTTGGTGAAATTCTATCCCAGGGCCAAAATATTACCATTTGAATCCAATTTATTTTGAGTTTTGCCCATTCTTACATGCCCCCATTAATATTTATAGTCCAGATATTTGTCCCTTCCACTAAGACATACTTTATTTATTTATTTATCTATCAAATTTGTCACCGCCCATCTCCTCCCACCGGAGGGACTCTGGGCGGTTTACAACAAAATACTCAATAAAACAATAAATATATAAAATACATTATAACCTTACATATTATTAATAATGTAGATATAATAATATAGATAAAAATAAAGTCCAGATGGCTGTATCTCATTCAGTCTTCTCGTGGAAGGGGTACTTCAAGGCACTAGCCAACCCCAGGCATGACTCCTCTCCTCCCCACTTTTTTGCAACACTGTGTAAAAAGAACTTCCTTTCTTATAATGTCCCTCATTCCTCTTGATTTGCTATATCCTCTAATAAAGGAATATGGGATTGCCCACCAGTGAACGTGTTGAAATAATACAATGAATTAATCCATGAATAGTATTTCTCAACAACAGTCTTGTGCGTTTTCCAGGGAATGCATGCATTTCTCTGCTCAACCAGATGTTCTTGTTCAGCAAAATTGGAGTTAATTAATGAAAAAGCTGTTTTCCAAGGAAATTTATGGTGGGTTAGTAGTGAATTGTAATAGATGAAATGAATGTCTGACCTATTATGTTTGTGATGAGGATTGCTATAAGCAGTTAGAAAGACAGATAGTAGAAGCAAGAAACACTGTGTTATATTATAATTTCATTTGTTGTTGTTTATTCGTTCAGTCGCTTCCGACTCTTCGTGACTTCATGGACCAGCCCACGCCAGAGCTTCCTGTTGGTCGTCAACACCCCCAGCTCCCCCAGGGACGAGTCCGTCACCTCTAGAATATCATCCATCCACCTTGCCCTTGGTCGGCCCCTCTTCCTTTTGCCTTCCACTCTCCCTACCATCAGCATCTTCTCCAGGGTGTCCTGTCTTCTCATTATGTGGCCAAAGTAGTTCAGTTTTGCCTTGAATACCATTCCCTCAAGTGAGCAGTCTGGCTTTATTTCCTGGAGGATGGACTGGTTTGATGTCTATGTCTATGGATAAGTGTGTGTGTGTGTGTGTGTGTAAATAATGTATCTGAATTAATGTCAGGGTGCAGCCACTGAAACCAATTAACTACACTGTATTCCCCCACTCATTTAAAAGTCATCGAGAAATGCTAACTTATTACCTTTTCCTACTCAAAATTGTATACTGAGTAGGCAAGCCTTTGGTCCAGAGCCAAAACTCTTTCCCTGAACCACGTTGTATAGTCTCCTAACTCCCCTCTAACCATTTTTTAATGTGATTTTCTTCTTTTTCTTTCACCCATGAAAATTATAGTGTAAGTCTGAAATTATGTTTAAAGTGTGAGGGAGATAGACGGTGATAAAAATATGATAGATAGATAGATAGATAGATAGATAGATAGATAGATAGATAGATAGATAGATAGATAGATGTCTCTTTTATTGACTCCTAGTGACTGTATGGACTCGTCCGTATCGTTTTCTTGGGCGACCGTATGAAAGTTGTTATTCATTTTGCCAATCTAATCTACTACCCTGGGATACTACACCCTACTTAGCTTTTCAGGATCAGCCAAAGTTGGTGTGACCTCTGGGTCTTACATTGATAAGAAGTCTAGCAACCATTTCAAAAATAACCAGAATAGGCAGAGCTCCCTGCCTTTACAAAAAAGACTCTTTTACATTGAAATAGCACCCAAACAAACAAACAAACAAACAAACAAACAAACAAACCGAGAGCTTCCCTGGATTAATTTGCCTCTATATAGGCTTCTTATTTGAATTATGACTTTAACCTTCTTCCTAATCAGTGGTATTTTTTGGAGATACTTGTTTTGGGGGATTAAAAATTTCCAGTCCAAGTTGCTATAAGAAAAGTCTGTCAGTTGAGTACAGTAGAGGCTGCCATCTATCTGGGCAAAATAGGATTAATATAGCTTTAGAAAACCAAGACAACCCTTAATAGTCCTCCCCCAAATTCTAGAAAACAAAAAGCCCATACTTATCTGTGTGCATCATACTCATTCACTGTGGCCCTTGGTCTCCAACCAAATATTAACTGTTCCCCTTAACCGCCAAAAGATTTTACCCAGTTGTTTTGTTTGCTATGAATTTGCTGAAGAATACTGTAAATGTAGGAACATTTATAGGAGGTACCATCAAGCTGATTTCAGTGGAAAGAGAAGAGCTGTGTGGAATATGTTTTTCTCCTCCATTCCACTGTGGTGCAGTTTGTAGTTCAATCATTTATTATCTGCCTTGCAGGCTACAAGTTACAGATTCAACCTCTTCTCCATTTAGATGGAAAGACATCTGCCTGAATCTCCAGAGGCCCATTGTCAAGAAGTATTGACAACACCAAGCTAAAGGGACACTGGTTTTCCTTAGTATAAAGTAGCTTGCTTGCTTCCTTCCTCCCTCCCTCCCTCCCTCTTTGTTTGTTTGTTTGTTTATTTATTTATTTCAAATTTCGTCACTGCCTATCTCCCTCGAAGAGGGACTCTGGGCAGTTTACAATAAAACTAAAAATAAATACAGATTAAAATACAATAAAAACAGAACCTCTTAAATATAAATATAAAATCCAAGATGGTGATATTAAAAGTTCTTAATTTAAATTCATGATTCCACGGGGGCTTCTTTAGGGCACTAAACACCCTCATGGTGGATTACCCACCCACCCTGCCCCAAGCAAGATGGCAGAGCCAGGTCTTTACCCTTTTCCTGAAGGCCAGGAGAGAGGGGGCCAGCCTCACCGCTGGGGGAAGAGTGTTCCAAATGGCGGGGACCACAGCAAAGAAGGCTCTCTTCCTGGCCCCACCCATCAACGGTCTCTCATGGACAGGGTCTGTAACTTGCCCTCTCTGCCCGACCGTGTGGGACAGGTCAATGTAATGGAGGTGAGACGGTCCCTCGGGTAACCTGGCTCCATGCCATGTAGGGCTTTAAAGGTGATAACCAACACCTTGAATTGGACCTGGAAGCAAACTGGCATCCAATGCAGCTCGCGCAGCAAAGGCATTATTTGCTCCATCCTTGGGGGACCCAAGACTGCCCATGCGGCTGCATTCTGAACAAGCTGTAGCTTCCAGGTATTCTTCAAGGGTAGCCCCGTGTAGAGCGCATTGCAGTAGTCTATACGGGAGATGATTAGGGCATGAGGGACTGTCCGGAGGGCTTATGTTATTATGTTCCTAACATGAAAAAATTCAGACATTATTATGGTACAGTCTTAAGACTGGATTCACAGTCTCACCCTAATCCTGTTACTGGTGATTCGAAGGGTTTGTGAGTGACAGGCCTCTCTACAGTACCAAAGCAGAAAGAAAACACTGAATCTGTCTTTACAGTTTATTTTTTTTTAAAAAGAGCGAAGAATAGGAATTCACCTCCTCTCTTTCCAGATTAGTCTGTAAGTAAATCCTAACTTTTTGTATTTTATATCATTGTAGTTAAAGGAAAACTCCCACTCCTCTCCAATGGGAGGAGATAGGCGGTGACAAATTTGATAGATAGATAGATAGATAGATAGATAGATAGATAGATAGATAGATAGATAGATAGATAGATGACGGCCTGTCCATTAAACTATACTTTAGTACTATAAAATCTAGAACTGGGATTGATCCCAAGCTGATCCCAAACAACTAGGTGTGCCCAAATGGCAGGGAAGGTTTACTCATGAGGAAGTTGGGTAAAAGGGCAAATCTTATAGCCCTTTTCCCCCACTCCCTGCCCTTTGGAATGCCCACCCCTGTGCTGGGATAATTAGCAAGAAGAGAATTAATGTGTCAGATTCCTCCGATCAAAGGGTTCACAGAACCCCTTATCGGAGCATCTTCCATCACTTCCTTATCAAGGGGTTAGACTCTCTGTCGCCGGATGGGAGTGGGTGTGAAGTTGGAGTGTGAATTATGGCTACAGATTTATGATGGTTCACATCAAGGCCAGTCATTAGAGATACACCAGCAACACACCTGGATGGGAAGGGGGGTGGCATACTTTCTTGGGAAAGGGAGGCAAACAAGGGAATGTAGTTTTAAATGTATGTTTTAGCAGGAATTCTCCATTCACAGCTTTACCTCTGTCCTAGTCATTTCACTTCATTTAACAGTTAAAGGACCCCAGGCTCCTGACTGTCATTGTGTGAATGCTCAAATGGTCTAGTGCTGACATAATGCTTCTATTGGAGAGGAAGGGATTACAGGAGAGTAAATTGGCACACAATGGGGAATACACATTGAAAGGAATGTGCAGGCACTGGCTGTTTGCCTGTGGCTGTCAGCCACAAACCCCTTAGGAGGGAAAAGAAAGCCTTTAGTGTGAAACTGATTAGGGTCTTGTCAATTGCAGGTAGCAGCTGCTAGCTGCTGGAGGGTTCTATCAACTACAGTAATTAAGGTCACAGAGCTCAGCTTGTTAACTTTTTGGTGCTGGGCTGTGGAGGCAAGCAGTTCATGAGGGGATACAGTAGCTTGTTTAGGCAAACTCCCTGCCCTGCAAGGAGGGGGGAAAAAGAACAACAACGACAACAAAAACCCAGGTCAGGCACAGGGCAATGCATACTAACCAACTGTAATGGCAAACAAGTGACTGAGAGAGAGATGCTGCAAAGATCGTAAATACAGGCATTGATTGCAAAATTCCTTTTCCATCGCCATTGTAACTACAAATGGTCACTGTCTGAGGCAGTCTCTAAACAAGGACCTTTTTTTTTTTTGGTGCCTTCAAGTCAGTTTTTGACTTCTGGCGACTGCCCAGACAAGTCCTTGCAGTTTTCTTGGCAAGGTTTTTCCGAAGTGGCTTGCCATTGTCTCCTTCCTAGGGCTGAGAGAGAGTGACTGGCCCAAGGTCACCCAGATGGCTTCATGCCTAAGGTGGGACTAGAACTCACAGTCCCCTGGTTTCTAGCCTGATGCCTCAACCACTATACTAAACTTGCTCCCAAACTACCTGTATTGAAAAAGTGGGTGCTGATCCCAAAAAGTTATAAATTACTGCTGTCAGCCATACTGACAGAGGAATATGGGAGTTGAAGACCATAAGGCAGCAAGAAAGGTTGCTGCAGACAGGTTCTGGATTTTAGAGTTATCAGAATAATGGATGGATCTGTTCCTCTGCATGTTGTTCCATTATGACAGCACTGTCTTAACTGTTTCTTTAACAATATTGGGGTTTTTTTTTGTAATAATATTTCTCGTGCCTAATCCTCCATGGTATGTAATAGCTGGAGACAGAATGAAGTTCATTAGCAATCTTCTTGACATATTATTTTATTTTTTTCTTACTGTTTATGGCCCTTCAATGTCATCTTTCTATTAGAATTTGGAACAATAGCTTAACACACTTAACCCCCTGCTTTTTTTTAAAGTTATGCATTAAACTTTGAACACACAACCTGTTTGAATTCAAAATGCCCCTTTTCAAGCTTGAAATAATCATTCTGAGTGCAAGACAACTGTTTCGCAATTAAAATAGTCTCTTTCAGTCATTTTGGAAGTATAATACTTCCTGAATGATCAAAATAGCTCATTTTGAATTGCATTCAAAGCAACTGTGTCAAGCTCAGAACAGGATGTTTTAAATGTGAAGTGATTTGAATGCAAAATGTTTTGTACATCCCTAAATTTTAAAAAATGGAACAAAAGCTGAAATAAACTCCACAGAATGTGGGACTATTACTTACATGTTTGACTTCAACTGATTGTTTTAGGGCTCTGGGGGGGGAAATATATATATATATATAAGAGAGAGAGAGAGGCTTGGTTTCAGATTCAGATTTCTCTTAATTGGGTTCTTTTCCAAACATAGTAGATTGTTTCACTCAAATTACTTGAATTTTCAGTATGTATATTTTCTATTTTGCTTTAAAATGTTTCTCAGGGTAGATCTGGACAGTTTAAAATATAATAATACATAGTCAGAAGAACATTTGTTGAAACAGCCCTATTCAATACAGCTTCAAAGTGATACGAATTTAGCACAAAATATAATACGAAGGTGGTAAAGTTAAGGGCTAAGGGCTAAAGTTAAAGTAAGGCTGAGCGCTGAAGAACTGATGCTTTCGAACTGTGGTGCTGGAGAAGACTCTTGAGAGTCCCTTGGACTGCAAGGAGGTCAAATCAGTCAATCCCACAGGAGATCAACCCTGACTGTTCATTGGAAGGACAGATACTGAGGCTGAAGCTCAAATACTTTGGCCACCTAATGCAAAGAGAGGACTCACTGGAAAAGACCCTGATGCTGGGAAAGACTGAAGCCAAAAGGAGAAGGGACGGCAGAGGATGAGATGGTTAGATAGCATCACTGATGCAATGAACATGAATCTGAGTAAACTCCAGGAGGGAGTGGGACAGGAAGGCCTGGTGTGCTATGGCCCATGGGGTCACGAAGAGTCGGGCATGACTTAACGACTGAACAACAACAACAACAACAAAATTAAAGTCACATCACAGTGACAAAGAGGATTAAAAAGTGGCTGAAAGGTTAAGAGAATAAAAAATGCAGTGCAATGTCAGATGATCATTGACAAGGTGAGGGGCACCTTTGCCACTTAGGAGCTTGAGATGACCATCCATTTGCTTTGTGGATCATCTAAAGATCCATTGCATCTCTTGAATATTGCGAAATGATTTACTTCTCTGGATATGTATCCCTTTGCAATGCTAAAGCACACCACAGAAATAAATCCTTACATGATCAAGTATATATTTGCATTACTATATAGACTTGATATGGTCTTCGCAGTATGCCCATTGACAAGGGCACCAGGATGAAATGCTGCATTAAAAAGAATCATGATGCATTCATGCATAAGTTCACTTCAAGTCCCCTTCCTCCCCCCACCCCTATTTTATTGTTGCAGATACATTTATAAAACCCAAATTAAAATCTTGGTATTAATCTTAGGGGCCTGACTTAGTGCCTGACTATCTACTGAATGTTTTCCTCTATTATGAACTACCTGGCTAGTAAAAGCTGCTAAACAGACCCTTCTGAAGATGAAGCTATTGTTAGAAGATGGCCTTTCTGGAACATGGCAGAGAGGCCTTCTCCTGCTTCACTTCCAAGCCATGGAATGAAATCCTTCAGAACATGTGTTTGGCCCTTATTTTCTGTCCCTTAAGAAGTGCAGCATCACCTTTGCCAGGTTTTTAATTGCTGAGTTTGCTTTGATTTTAATGTATGCAATTTAAATTTTATTTTGCTTTTATTTTATTGTCTGCCTGCCAGCCTCCTGAAATGCTTGGACTGAGTAGAGAGGTGGGAGAGAAAAAAAAAAAGTTAGGGCTGTGCAGATCTTCAAATGAGTGCTGCACTTTGATGAAGATTTGAGCAAAGCACCCCTTTGAATATGCAGTCCCTGCTCAAAAGTCATTTCCAGTTTTCCAGCAGCATAAAAAGTGATATTGGTTGATTGATGGGGCCCAGACCATGCTCCCTCTGTCCAATTGCACAGGGCAGGCAGAAGCTATTGGAGATATATAGCCAGATCCTGTGCTATAACAGTATAGATGATAGCCTGCACCTTAAATAGCACCCGGAAGCTGACTGGCAACTAGTGCAGTTTGCAGAGCAGTGGTGTTACGTGGGCACACTGTGGCATGCCCATCTCTGCCCGCACCACCACAATTCTGGACCAGCTGCAGCTTCTGAGCAGTCTTCAAGGGTAGCCCCATGTAGAACACATTTTAATACATGAGGTGACTAGAATAGTCAAGGGCTCCAAAGAACAGTCCTTTATGTGAATGGTTACTCAGTCTGATTAAAAGATAACAAATTTATGAAGGGAGAGCAGAAGCTTGATATTGTCCAACAAGAACAAGCATTCGGAAAGTAGACTGAATAGAAATCACATGGTTGTCTACTCACAGTCTTCTCTCTCTCAGTATTTTTTTCTATATAAACTGTAGCATTTTTTCCCCAAACAGAGTCTATCTGAAACAACAAATGCAGAGGTAGGCAAACACAAGGGGTCCATTGGCCAAAATTGGTATTGGGACAGACTCTGCTGTCCACTCACAGAAAATTCTGCGGAAGCTTGCTGCTGCATAAAATGGCTGCCATGATGGGGTGTGACCACTCATAAAACACTAGAGCTCTGGTATCTGGGCTGCAGTGATTCAGACAACTACTGGAGTTAGAGTTTTGGGTAACTCTTTGCTGCTATCTGGTGATCATTTTGGCAACCCCAATCTGGTAGCCCTGAAAGCATCCATTGAGCAGAAGACATACTAGCAAGGTTCTTCCTCATGAGCTTCCTTGGCCTCCCAGCCTACTCTTTTGCTTTTTTCCCAGTTAAATGAAAATGCTTCCAAACAAAGCAGCAGAAAGAGACCTCTGACCATTTTTATTTTCTAATAAAATGAGACCAAGGATCTGTTCTGAATAAAGGTGATGCTAGGGACTTGATGCTTTGATTCACAGTTCCCCTTTATTTCCTTCCTTTTAATTAAACCAATCTTTAAAAACGAAAACCAGCCATGGAGCACCACACTGCCTGTCCCCTAACATTTTCCACATATCAACACCACATTTATGGTGGTGCATAAGTAGCTGGTCTGCTGGAAACTTCCTCCAAAAATATTCACAAGTTGAGCTGGGTCTTTGATCAGTTTAGCTGAATTGCCTGTTTTCTTTATTATCTGCTTCAACAGTTTTAGTCTAATTGGCTTTAGTTTGATTTGCTTTATTTTATTGACTTTTTTCCTGAGCGTTTTTTACCTAATGTGATTTTAATGTGCATTTTGTACTTTGCTGTTGTCTTCTCTTTTATCTGTATTGGAATAAACCTGGAAGAAAATGCATAAACATGTGTGGCTTCTCCTCTTTCCCTGCAAACAAATAACCCTTGGTGCAAATAATGCAGATTTCTTTGGTTAGCAATCCAGGATGGCTGATGAAGCTTCAGAGTCATTGCTCGGAATTCTCCGCTTTCATTTTTTCCTTCTTTTACACCAGTTTCTCTCTCCTCTTCCTTTCTAGGAGATGGTCAAGTTGATTTTGATGAATTCATGACGATCCTTGGGCCAAAACTGGTGTCCTCGGAAGGGCGGGATGGCTTTTTGGGGAATACAATTGACAGCATATTCTGGCAGGTTAGTGGCAAGGTGTTTTAATGTATATTTAAGTCATACTCGGTGGACACATGTGATTGTCTCAAATACTTTTTCTATTTCCATGGACATCCTTGGGAAGGGGGAGGATGTAACATAACACAAACCATGTTATCACTAAATGGCATTACTTTGCATCATTTCTATGATGATGTCATGATTCACATGATGTCATTGTGGTTTCTGTTTCTGTATTACACTGATGTCTATTTCTTCCCTTAACTCAAATGTGCTGGATTATGGTTGAAGGGATGAGGGCATGCCGTGCATGTTGCAGGTTGCTGTTGAGTATGTGCTAGGAGGTGTAAAGTAAATGACAGTCTAGAGTATGAACAGAGCATGTTTACTATAGGATTGTTGTACTTTCCTTACTGTAGTAAAGGTAAAGGTAAAGGTTTCCCTTGACATTAAGTCCAGTCGTGTCCGACTCTAGGGGGAGGTGCTCATCTCCATTTCAAAGCCGAAGAGCCGGCGTTTGTCCATAGACACTTCCTCTGTGGTCATGTGGCCGGCATGACTACACGGAACGCCGTTACCTGCCCGCTGAAGTGCTACCTATTAATCGACTCACACTGGCATGTTTTCGAACTGCTAGGTTGGCAGGAGCTGGGACTAGCAACGGGAGCTCACCCCGTCATGCGGATTCGAACCGCCGACCTTCCGATTGGCAATCTCAGAACCTCAGCGGGTGAAAATGATCCCAGCTTCTCAAAACCTTTCTTCCTCAAAAGAAATTCCTGCTTCTTTCTCATTCACTTCTACTTCGTTCATTTCTATTCTCAGAGTTTTAGCAGAGCATTTTTTTAGCTTACGTATTTGTTGCAAGGTGGTAGAGAGAGTTGGCTGCCCACATGGGTCTGAGAAGGTTCATGGAAGACATTTCTTTTGGATGTGTTCTTGGTTTTAATGAAAACATTACAGATAGTCCTCGACTTACAACCATTCATTTAACAATGGTCTGAAGTTACGACAGCCTCAGAATGGGTGCTTTATGGCCTGTAAAGCACTTCTGAGCATCACAAAACATCACACCACCACCCCCAGCGGTCACATGACTGCATTTTGGGTGCTTGGCAACCAGCTCACATTTATGACAGGTTGCAGCGTCCCGCAGCCCCGTGATCACATTTTGCAATGTTTTTTTGCCGTTTTCTGGGTTAGGGTTAGGGAGCTGGATTTGCTTAATGACTGGCATGATTTGCTTAACAACACATGATTCACTTAACAACCACCATGAAATGTTTGTGAAATTGGGTCCAGTCATGTGGTGACTTGACTTACGACCACAATGACTTATGACGGAAATTCCAGTCCCAATTGTGGTTGTAGGTCAAGGACTATCTGTATGTTAGGGGCAGTTGCAGACTGATAGATAAATGTCCAAGATAGGATACTCACATACCCGCCTTTGTCAATTTTATAATTAAGGTTAAATGTGAGAACTCTATGCCTTCCTTTTGAGAATTTCATCAAAAGTTCTCCTTGGGGTAGGGAATTCTGAAAGCAAAGTTTAGAAAAATGGTTGAAAAGACCAGATTGACTTTTGGAAAGGCACAGCCTTCAGTTGATGCTAGGTGACATAAATCAGATTTCATCAAGGAAATCTCTGTATGACTCATGCTGCATAGAGAGAACATCTTTCAGGAACACCAGTGCTAGTCACGGCAGTGAAAGAAATGGCTTTTGTCTGTCTGTGCATTTAAAGCATCTGGTTTACTGATGTTTTTATTTGTTTTGTTTCTATTGGGGAGGGTTTAAAATGTGCTTGGATTTTGTTCTATGACTTCTGTAGTTATTCATTCTGAATTGCCTAAGAAAAAGGGTGGGTGGGGAGATAAACATAGTGAAGAAATTAGTGTTTTTCAACCTTGGCAACTTTAAGAAGTGTGGACTTCAACTCCCAGAAAGCTGCAAGTCCAGGGCTGCAGAGTTGATTAAAAATCACTCACAGTGCAATTCTGTGTTCTATTGAGTTTTAGTGGGTTTACTCACCGAGGCAAGGAAGAGCAGGGCAGCCTAAAAGGACCCATCATCCACGCCAGAGAGACATTGCTGTTGCTCACTCACCTTCTCTGTGCTGCCACTTTTTCAGCATTGCAGCTTACCCACTGCCCTGGTTGTGTATTCTAGGAAGACACACCGGTTGATTTCTTCTGGAGTAACTCATAGAAGCACACCCCAGGCTGCAATACTCTGCTTATTGTTTTTTGTTTGCTTGTGATTGCTGGGGGGGGAGAATGTCCCCAGAGCGTACTGTAGCAGCTACCAGTTAAGCAGCCCATTACAGGTAGTCCGTGCTTAACTATCACAACCGGGAACAGAATTTAGGTTGCTAAGTGATGCAGTCGTTCAGCGAATCCAGACCTGATTTTATGACCATTTTTGCAGTGGTTGTTCAGTGAATTACACCATTCCCTACTGATTTTATCGAAAGCCAGCTGTGAAGGTAAAAAATGGCAATCACATGACTGTGGAATGCTGCAATCATCGTAAATGCGTGATGGTTGCCAAGTGCCCGAACTGCAATCATGTGTCCCTGGGGACTCTATGATGGTTGTACGTTTGAGGAACAGTCGTTAAGTCGTTTATTTTTTTTAGTGCCATCGTAACTCCAGGCAGTTATTAAGCAAGGACTACCTGTATATTCTATATAGGGGAATAAAACTAAACTAAACTAAACTAAACTAAACTAAACTAAACTAAACTAAACTAAACTAAACTAAACTGCCTTCCTGTTCCAACCCCATCTTGTGGTGAGCCGTTGAACTGCAGGTGTCTGCTTCTCACTGAACTTCAGGTGGCCGCTTCTTGGACAAGGATTAGTATGAAAGATTATCTGTTGCTGCGTATCTTTCTTTGAAATACATTGTCTTCCTGAGTTTTAGTATATTCCATAGTTTGGTCTTGATGTTTGACTTCTTTGTCAACCCCATATCCCACTTTGTCTCTTAGTTTTAGTTTATTCTTCAATGCTGGCTTGTCCTTAGTTTGGGCCATCACAGTCTCCTTTCCCTCCTTCTCTTTAGAAATCATTATGGGAAATGTAGGTCTGCGATAATCCAAGGCCGCTTTTGTGTCATGAAGTTGTGCTCATTCTGCTGGTGTTGCTCTTGCTGTTGAGGTTGCTATTATTTAACCTGCAACTTTTCTTTTCAAGTTGTATGTTGCAGCGGTGTGGTTGCACATCCCTACAGCTACACAATCTGTCGTCCTCCTTTATTTCAGAAATAAATCAAATATGCCAAGCACAAGAGGTAAAAGGCTTCCAATTCTGTAGTGCCCCCAAACATTCACGCAGATGCAAAGCAAGCGTCAACGCTGAGGCAAGCCATAAATAATAACACACACCTGAGGGGCGGGGCGGAATGTTTTTTGAAGGAAATATTAGAGAATGCTGCAGTGTCAACTCATCACTCTATTTGTTACAGCTAAAGAGTTTTGACAGCTACAAATGAGGGGGATAAAGAAGTTCTCTGTCACCTTAGCAAATAATGTGTGAATGTAACAGCCTTGGGGTTAAGCTTCCCTGCACCAGGATGGCTCTAAAAACTGAACTGTCTTAAATGAAGGATTTTATTAGTGAAGTTCATCTATATAGAATATACAGGTACCAAATGCTTCCTTGGAGTTGGATGGTAAGGGACAACAGAGCTGGGTGTTATAAGGACACTGATGCCCCAAGGCTTCAAAGGATCTCCACCATTCTTTTCACATAGATGTTGAACAGAATGGGCAACAAGAAGAAATCTTGTTGGATGCCACAGGTCTGTCACAAAGATTTCATACAGTCTTTCTCTAGCACCACAAGGCCGAACAAGAAGGATGTGCACGACAGTGTCCCCAAGGCCAAAGCCCACTGGAGATCCAGAAAGGTGTTTGTGTTGATGGTACTGGAGACACGCAAGGGTCCAGGAGAACATTCCCCAACTCCAGTTTCCAGGGGGAAAAACAAACAAACCAACCCTTAAAACTATTAAACCTCCTGTCTTGTCTTGAAAGCCTGCCTGAAATGGTCCAGACAATAACATCGAAATCCATCCAAAGACAGTGACTAGCCAAGGTCACCCAGTGAGCTGCACATTCAATGTGCATCTGTTTCCCACCTCTAAATGGTTGGAAACCATGATTAGTTTCAGCAATTATGCTCAAATGACACTCCTTGGGGGCTGCATGTACCTCTAGAGCTGAGGTTGCCCACCTTGAGAACAGAAGTACGGCTCCCACAATCAAAAATGGTCTGGAGGAACCTGCTTGTGCAAGTCTCTGGTGCACCTGTGAAGAGAGAGAGAGAGAGAGATCCCTGAGTCATTTTCTGACTCTGGGGGACGCCACGTCTGCGACATTTTCTTGGCAGCACCAAGAAAAGTGTGTGTCTTCCCTTGTGTTACATCCAAACTATGCAACTGTTGAGAGTTGCATTTGGCCACCCATTTTCATTATGGTTGCAACAACTGTAAAGATGTCCTTTGTTGGCCAAGAGGCTCATGACTGGGCATGAGGTGTCACCCAATAGACCACACTGAGGTGGGAAGGTCCTTTGTTCTCTTTTATTTCTGTGCACAGCAAGAGAGGTCTCCTGCTCAAGTGCAGGAGCCCCGAACCACACACTTGGCTTTTCTTTTATACATCTTCTAGCAAGGAAACAAAGGCAATAAATGTCTTTACTGGCCAATTCTTTTAGCACTTGCGCCGTAACTCTACATGCTATCCCATAATATCCCTTAGCATGTTCTATGTTTCCTAAGACCCCCACCTTAGGGGTGTGTTTTTTACTATGTTAATTAGCCCTAAGGTCACAGCTAGGTCAGCTAGTGGTTTCATGCCTCCCCTCTTTCCCGGTTCAACAGTTCAGCAGTGTGGGAGAACAGGCTGCCTGAGAAATAATCACAGGCATCTGTGCTGCCTCCCTACCTCCCACCTCAAACCTCCTCCCAGCGTCCGGACGGCAGAGCGGCTGATAAGAAGCTTCAGCTTTGTAACAGCTGGGGAGAGAGGAGGGGGAGAGGCCTTGTTAGCAAGCAAGCATTAAGCAATAATTTCCTTAAGGATACCCAGACCCCCACTTTTACCAACTATCTAATTGCTTATTAATGTTGGTCTTGTTTTTAGCTTACAGGTTTTTCTTTAGTACTTTAAACATTGTTAGCTGTCTTGAGAACTTGCTTGACAAAAAAAAAACTACGATATAAAGCAATGAATGCAGGCAAGCAGTCTGTATTTCTCTATTTGCATGGCCATGCCAGAGAATCTCAAAAATACATGATCTAGTTATACTATATCTGTAGGGTATGGTCAAAAAGTCAAGATGGCAGCCACAGTGGTGTGAACAAAGCTCCACCTATTTTTTGTGTGCATCATGTATGTCCGTGGAGCAGGCAAAGCTTATATTGCAGCATCATGGCTACCATCTTGACTTTTTTGACCACATCCTACAGATATCTCTGTTATTTATGGTTAAGGAATCAGATTAGACTGGGATAACTCAGGTTCTAGTTCACTTTTTACCATGGAATTACCTTGCATGACTTTGGATGAGTCATTCTCAGTCAGGATAATCTACCTTACAGGGTTGTTGTGAAAAAAAAAATTGATGAGGGACTGCCCTGTGCACTGCCTTGAGTTCCTGGAGAAAGGGTGGGATGCAAACAAATAAATATTAGTAGTACTAGTGGAAGAAGGACAAGAAAAAGGACAAGCAGTTCAAAAACATTCTGGTCCATACCCCATCCTAACAGATTCCAAGCTGGAATGCGGTAATAAATGGATAATAAATAAAAAGTATATATATAATTTCATCCTTAGTGTGATACCTGATTTTGAAGCAACAAAACAACAAAGCTGCAGACAGAGATAATAAAAACCATTTTAAATGTCTATTTTTTAAAGTACTTTAACCTAGTATTAATGTGTAGATATAAAGACAGATTTGGGACAAATAACTGCTGTATAAATCAATCTGTTTTCTGAGCTCTGACTGTGGATATGTAACATCAACCCCCTTGCTCTCCTGTTTTACAACGTCTTTATGTTTAAGCTAAACCTGCATCTGAGAACTTTCCAAACTGAGTAGAGATGGGCAAACCAGTGGCCACACTTTTATTTTTATATGATTAAAATAAAAATTAAAAAAATATATGACATCAAATGCTGCTTAGCAGTGAAGTGAAGATGCCACTAGAGCAGCCTTTCTCAACCTTTTGATGCTGGAGGAACCCTGGAAATATTTTTCAGGCCTTGGGAACCCCCTGCCCATTCAGGCTCAAATATAGCTGGAAGTTACAAAGTTATTATATTAGTTTCATGGGTAGGCCTGTGTATATGCATTCACAGTGTTTTTAAACTGAAAATAAAGACTGAAACTTACCTCTTTCATGTGCAGTTCCCCAGAATTGAAATAATTTTTTAAATAAATTGTGATCTCCCAGGGAACCCCTAGTGACCTCTCATGGAACTCGAGGGTGCCATGGAACCCTGGTTGAGAAACCCTGGTCTAGGGAGACACTGGGCAGACCATAATATTCTGCCTGTTTCCTCCACCCGATCCCCCACATTCCACCTCTCTCTTTTACTCAATTTCCAGTCTAAAACTAAAACTAAAAACAAAAATGGCACAGAAAATCTTACTCCTTAAACCCAGTGGTTTGCCACTAAATTTCAGCAGTGCTGCCCTGTCTGGCTCTGAAAAACACAAAAAGGAAATTGAGGGGTCTACATGTGGTCCCAGGTTCTGTACCCCTGAGAAAGTGGAGAATGTCAAACCATCTGATGATCCTCTCAAATGAACCCTTTCCATGCAGTTACAAATGTAAGGTACATTTTGCTCCACCCACACCCAGTATTTAGGACAATGGCAGAAACATATCTCTCTCACCAAGCTTTTAACTATTAATTGCTTTTAATGATATTGATTCTGATGTTGATTCTAATATGTTGATTTTATTGCTGTGCTTTATATTTAATTTTATTGTATGTCACCCAAAATGCTTGTAGAATCAGAAAGCTGGAAATAATAATAATAATAATAATAATAATAATAATAATAAACCTGAATTGTTTTGTGGAGTCCTTGGTGCTCTCTGAGCTTGATTGTTTGCTTGCAGACGTTTCATGACCCAGCTAGCTAACATCATCAGAGCGAGTGAGTGTGGGGTTTGCTCCCTGTTTGTATACAGTAGCTTGCCCTGGCAGTGTTGGTGGGGGTGTGGTTTTCTCCTTGTTAGTTCCCTGATTAAGGTATTATCTTCTGCCTGATTGTTTGTTTGGTTTTAATCTCTGCTTATCTGGGTGTTGGTTCCTGGAAAGAATGTGTTCTGGTCTTTTTATTTCCTTCTTAGCTTTTTTTATTGTCTCTTTTGAATGGTATGTAAATGTGGTTTATCTCTATATGTCTGTTGATGGCTGACTTGTTCTGCGAGGTGTTAAAAATAGCGCTTGAGCACAGCTCTCTGAAAGAAAATCAAATACATGTATATCCTTTCCATGTCTCTGTGTTGGACATCACCGACTCCTGAGTAAACCTGAGCTCCCAGTGGACTTAGCACATTGGAGTTTAATTGAATTGCAATTATCATTTAGCAGACAATGCTTTAATTGGATTACCGTTGTCCATATTAGATGCACTTCCACTGACGTGATTTTTGTGTTTCACTGATTTTAAGTGCAGTAAATTGCCTGGAAGGTAAGCAGTAATAACAAAACAAGTTAAAAAAAAACACCAAAATATTCTCCCAAAAAGAATACTTCACAATATCATACATTCCAGATCTCACAGATCAACTTGGTGTTCTTCAGATGCCTTAGACTTCATCACTCATAATCCTCAACCAATATGGCTAGAGAACATGGGGTGTATAGGAAATGAAATACAAACAGGCTGGCCACCAGGTTGTGTCTGGAAAAAGAGTCATGGGAGACCCTGGGATGTATACATCATTGAGTAGGAAAGTCTCATGGAGAACCTTCTGGGTGATGATGTTGTCTTGACCTGGTGTGGAGAGAGGAATGTTAACAACTTTACAAGGCAAACAAAGCAAAGAATGTCTAGAAATTCATTGAGCTTTGTGGCATAGGAAGAGCCTAAATGCCAATTTATTGTGTCAGTAGCAGTGGAGAGTCAAAAAAATATCTTTCAACACAAAGAGCAAGCAGTTTATGACAAGGAGGTTTTGCATCCCTAAACCATTCCAACCCAATTTTCTTTTCTGCAGTTATCAACACCTTGTCCTAGGCTGAGTGAGTTCTGCAGCAGATAGATAAAACAATTTGCTATGAGTAAATTAAGGTTTTGTCCAATCTGGGGATTAAGCTTTCAAAGTGATTTGCAGGGATGGAAGGTGTGAAGTTATGATGTGTTGCCTCTGAAAATGGAAACCGAGGTTTTTGGTTTCCCCTGTGAACAGCTGGCTCACATATATATTGTCATCCGGGTGATTACTCTCAATGTGTAAATAACTCCAATTTAACATAGGATTACATCTGTGTGATCAGAAGGAATATTACACTTAATCCAGGAGTGAACTTTTTCAACCAAGATCAGAAACAAATATAAAAATAAAATTTCTGCATCAGGAAGACATGATCCACCACCCAACTGTGACAAATTAGATCCTAGTTTCGAACATACCACCTACCAGCCAGCTAAAATGGTCTAGACCAGGGTTTTTCAAATGGTTCTGTTAAACCATATGTTCCGTGAGAACCTGATAGAGTTCCATGGAAGACTAAGAAGTTTGAATCCAGCCAATTTTCTATTCTTTGCCTCTTGATCAGGAGTTCTGCAAATAATAATAATAATAATAATAATAATTATTATTATTATTATTATTATAAAATAGTAGGTTCTGCAGTCTGAAAAAATTTGAAAACTTCTAGTCTGGACCTCCACGTCAAGAAGAGACAAACAGCCGGCCAACCAATGCAGCCCATATGGTGGCTATAATATCGCCACTAAAGCAGGTCAGAAGACAAGCAAGTGGCTCCATTGACAGCATGGCAGAATGCGTAAGTCTCAAATTCTGAAACCTGAAAAAATACCTGTATAAGAGAGAAGTTGAAGCAGAGGCAAAAAGTTCTTTATTGCCTAAAAATGGGACTGGGACAAACTGAAAAGAAGATGAAAAGAAGCTGAGTGATGCTCAAGCACCAGGTGTAACATTCCTAAGGCCCATCTAACCATGCATTTTGATCAATCTAATCTAGTGTTCTGTTTTCTACAGTGATTAAGGCAGCCATTTCTGGAAAATCAATGAACAGATGGCTTTCTTCCTAACTCCCTCAGCACATAATATTCAAAGGTACAGATATAGAATTTATGGTCCTCCAGATGTATCACAATTGACATTTTCTGTGTCCATTGGCCATGCTAAATGAAACAAAGATTCTGTCTCCTACATCTGAAGGACCATTGGTTCTCCACCTATCTACATGATCTATGCTATCTCTCATACTATCCATAATATGTTTATGAAGCCATGTGTTATTTAGGGACTGATGGTAAATAGCTTGTATCCCCTTTTCAAGTGGAGCCAAGGAAGCTGTAAGTTATGATTTGTTGTCTGGGTACAGTAATGGATTGCATGTGAATCCATTAAGTGAAGTTTGATCCAGATATACCCAGATTCACCAACACAGCAGCCTCTGAAAGACCTGCAGAGCCCTAGTCATTATATATATATACAGTAGTCTTGGGTCTGGACTGGAAAGTTAAAAAAGCAAAACACATGGATACATCCATGAGGCCACCAGGAGTCAAGCTGAATCTGAAAGACACTGTAATAGAAACACTGGGGAAATTTAAATTCAAAGTCAGTCAGTACACATCAGGCAACAGTCCACAGAGACATTCTACTTGTTAGAGAAAGTTGCAAATTTTGTATCCCAAATTTTGTATGGATGAAGATTTTCCAATTGAATAAAAAATCTGTTAGATAGATGAATGGATTAGTAGCTGAAAGTTCTGATTGGATTTAGATTGCTTCACACATCCCTAACTCCAATTAAATTACTAGTCCAATATTTTATTTCCATCGGTGGCCCAAAACTGCTGGGAAGGGAAAATGTCAAAGTGGGTCCTGTATTATATAATGCCCTGCTTATAGCTTTCTAGCTCTATTCGGTTGGCCACTGATCAGCAAGATGTTGGTCTAAGGCTGAAAGGGTATCTACAGACTCACTTGGGAGTTGAGGTCTATTGAATTCCGTGGGGCTTACTTCTGAGAAGATAAGTGCAATCTTGGTTATTGAAAGAATCACCAGTGTCCTCTTTCTCTAATTCCTAGCATCTAATGTTTGGCAGCTCATTTCTTTTCTGCAAAAATCCCACTGCAATTGATACAATATTCAGAATTAAATTCAGCATTTAAAGGCGGTGGAATGAAACTGCCAACCCCTTGGCTGAATTTTCCAAGGGGTATGTGTGTGTGGTGTGTGTGGAGAATGAATATAAAAGTTGCTATAGAAACATGCCTGTATATCATATTATATCTCTAGAATTACCTTCTCCTCTTCTGAACTAGCAAACTAGCAAACTGTGCCTTGAATAAGAACCAAACATATCTCGAGAACAATTTCACATTTAGGGATTTGTTTGTTAAAAAGCCACAGAGAGGTAGTCACTGAAGAGTGGCATAAATAGTTTCCTTGTTTCTTGGTCAGTTTTGACAAATCCCAAGTTACAGTAGAGGGAGGGAGGAAGGAAGGAGCCTGCTGTAGTAAAAATGTAGAGAGCCACAGAAAATCAGCTAAGTCCACAGAGTAGAAAGCTGAAGACCTTGAAGTGCCTTTCTCAGAAGCCCTCTGGAACTTCCAACCTGAGCCCACCTCCTGCTTTGGGGTAGTAACTTTTCAGGTCCTGCTGCTACCACCTCACTTGCTGGGTTACCTCACCTGGTGTTCTTCCCTAACCCCAGGGTATGAGAGAGACAGGGCTGCCTTTCTGGCAATTAAATAATTACAAAGTGCTATTGTTATTTTAAGAAAATAAAATAATTTCAATAATGCTACTCATGGACATGTAGATTACAGATGTATGACTGTAGGTTTCAGCCCTTCCCTTTTTGGAGATAGACCAACTCATCAGAGCTAAACAAAAGCAACCTTTATTTTACAAGAAAGAAAAATTAAAATATAAAGCCCTGGAAATTACAAAGAACAATGCAGAGTTTCCAGCAGTTCAAAAGATGGTGCTAGTCTACTACAAATGAACATTTTCTCACTGTAAAATGGGAGATGGTGTAATTTAAGTTTACCAACTGGCCCTATGGTTAGGCGGAGCAAGGCAGCTGCCTCAGGTGATAGTTGTTGAAAGGTGAGTAGGGAGTGTTATATGAGATACACAGCCTATCCCTTAAACTACCCTTGCTGTAGATTCAGTTTAGGAGATGGTGAAGCAAAAAATGTCTATATTTAGAGATTTTATTAAAAAAGATTCACAATAAAGGATTTTTAACCCTGGCCCAAGTGTCCAGTCTCATTTGCACTAAGCACCAGTACTATATCTTAAGTTATTCCTAAATTAATCTATACTGCAATGTCTTAATTCCTATTTTTCTACTTATTATCCTTTAGCCTTACAATATACCCCAGTCTGTACTTAGAGCCTATAACTTTATACTACCTTGTATTTCACCTGTGGTTTCTTATGCCATTCTATTTTCTTTCATTCCCAGCCTGCCAACCCTGGCCCAATGTCACTTGCATATTTGATGCTCAGCCTGGTGATAGATGTTCTGGGTGTCTTCTTTTGGCTACTGGTGTGCCAGCCTTCAAAGTAGGCTAGCTCAGGAAACAGATACTGCAAGAGTTCTAGGAATGCTACTTGATTCTTGTAGGGTATGATACCAGCATCTTGTAAGTCTGCAAAAGCTTCTCACTTCTCCATATTATACCAAACAGAACCAAGGTGGGGTTATGTTGAGTTTCTTTCTCACTCTTTCTAGTTTCTCAGGACCAAGTTTGTTTGTTTATTCAATTTATATAGCTGCCCATCTCAACCCAGTGACTCTGGGCAGCCAACAATCATCAATCAACCTTTGGGTCAAGTTTGGCAGAGTGGGAATGAAAAAAGAAAAAAAAGGATGGCATAAGAAACCACAGGTGGAATAGAGGGCAGGATAAAGTTATATAGGCTCTAAATACAGACTGGGGTATATTGTAAGGCTAAAGGATAATAAGTAGAAAAATAGGATTTAAGACATTGTGGTATAGTTGCCCTTTCTGCTCCCTTGACAGGTCATTCCTTCCTTCTCCAAGGTCATTACTACATTCCTTTACATGGTGCCACCCTGGGCCTGCTTCTGTGTCTTCAGCCTACTTCCTGAAGTTGCCAGCATCTTGTACATTTAAGGGAAAGGGGTGATGACTAGAGTCCTGGACTAGGATCCTGGACCATTCCTTGATGGAATGCCAGTGATGACTAGATGACCAGAATCCTGGACCATTCCTTGATGGAATGCCAGTGTTCTGGGCTGTCTTTATATACCAGCACTTGGGCCACTCAGTAGGTGCTTGGCTGATGATTCTGCAGCCCTCTGCTGCACTAGCAATCCTCAGTGAATTTGTCAGGTCTTGACTCATCCTTTCCATCTCCATCACCACATGATCTGTTCCTGTATACAGTATATTTAAAATGAAATGGTGGAGTAGCACTCAAATGTCTTGGGTCAATCACCCACTCTTGTACATTTGCATTCTAATACCTGTGGTTTTAGTGCTTTAAATTGGCTCTAAGTACTGATACTTTTTAGGATACGTTACTGGTGTTTTGTGTTATAAAATATTGGGGAATGAAATAGGTTCAAGGACAGTTAGATTTCAGATTTCCAAAATTGCTTGCTTGTTCATCTGAGCAATCTGTGGGAGAGTAAGAGGAGCATCTTGTAATTTCTTTGCATAGGATAGATCCAATTTGCAACAATTTCCTGATTTAATCTAAGGTTGGGTGCCCATTTGTGTTGAATGCCAACTTCATTCTTTCAGTCATTCCACCCCCCCTTCCCATTTGTCTTCAGATTTTAAACCAAGGACAGAAAACTTTTTTTTCCCAATCAAAAACAACATTATCTTAGTAGTTATCAGTTGACAAAAGCCAAAGCTCAGGATGGTGACACCACTGGCTGTTTTCACCCAACTGGTTTAATGTCTTACCGAATTAACCCATTTTCTGATTGAAACAGTATACTAAACCATGAACTAATTGGTGCATCTAAGCAACATGCTAAGCCTCCAAGAAACCTCATCAAGTTTAACAAACCAAATTTAGCACATTGAGCAATACAACTGCTAGTTCTTTGTGTAACCTGTATGGTGTGTAAATACCATTCTCTTTGTCTTTTTTTTTTCCTTTTTCTCACTTTATCTCCCAAGCAGAAGCTGTAGGGAATGAATACACACATACATATTCATAACTCTGTTCCCCGTCAGAGTATGCAGTGTTATGCAAAGCACAGAACTGGAGTTAAAAGTGGTAAGCAGAGGAAATGAAAAGCAGAAATGGCCTGGAATGTAAGGAATGTGTAGATAGTTTTTACTGGGGGTCTGAGCTGAACTTTTGGGCTGGGTTTTGAGGACCTCATTTGTCCCTGAAGACTCAGGCCATCTTGCCCAGTGAAGAATCCTTGTAAATTCACACACTGAGCTTGCTATTTTGTGCCTCATCATTTTATCATCTCGTCTTAATCTGATAAAGACATTGTCTCAGTGCGGATTTTGGACATAAATGGACGCCCAAGGAATAACACATTTTATTGTGATCGTAAACCAGAGCATAATTTGTATTGAAAGATGGAACAAAACTGTAATTCATTTCTTTTTTATCTAGAAATTAAAACATTCCTTGAAAATTGAGACAGAAATGCCTTGTTTTTAGAACCAGGAAAAAAGAAAGAAAGAGAAATTGGTTGATACCACAATCATTATTTCCAATAAGTTGTAGCATTCATAGCTGGGTCAGATGGAAATATTATTCATTTTGTGCTTTTAAAAAAAAATGATAGGAAGTTGCTCAGCCTTTTATAATTTATAGGCAATCCTGTTAGCATTTGTTACAAAAAAAGTCTCCGGCTGAAAGAAATGGATCACGATGTCCAATCATAATAGGCATCCAATTCATTTAGCTTAAGATAAGAACTTCACTGTGGTGCAGTAGTTTTAAATGGAAATTTTATTAGGATATTGTCAATTAGCAGTAGGCAATTTATAGTAATGTCAGTGGTATACATCTCATGTAGCTGTAATTTAACTGTACACAGTGGAATATATTTGTGATGCTGTAAAGCTTGCTTGTAGAATTCAAGGTTCCAGATCAGTTTTCAAATTAAAGACAGCTCCACAATCTGCTCTGCAGTAAAACCAGTCATGGGGAAGAACTTCCAGGTAGAAAGCAATTGACAATAAAAGCGCACCGCATCCCACCTGCTCCTGGCGCATCTTTGATGCAAATTGCCTTCTCTAAAGTATATGTTGAAAAGATGAAGGAGCCTTCCAGGCTAAATTTATGGGCAGCTGCTTTGTAGCGTTTGCTTTGGGCATGAAGTCACAAAGAATCAGGATTCTGAAACATCGCCATCTGTGGTTATGACATAAGGGGTTATTGATTTCTTTGGGAACAATCTGGGTATGTTCACATATATAAAAATGTAGAGGAACTTTTTTTTGCTGTGATTCAGGATATGCTTTTCTGAAGCCCCTTCTTTTCCCTTCATCCCATCGAGGCCCAGCCACTTACCTGCAGTGTTTGGGAAAATAACAATAAGTACTCCAGAACCCTGGGGAGCTCCTCTTAAACTCCCAATGATTGAACTTTATATCCAGTACTAACAACATTCACCCACTGGGGAATGGGAATTACAGTAAAGGTGTGCCAAATGTTTTAAATCCAAAATACTTCAAGGTCAAAGTAAGCGGTTCCAAACTGATAAGGAATGCCCCAGTGCTGTTTGAACCTTCCTGGGAATGTTCTAATCTCGAAATAACCGATATTCAAGTTGAGAACATTTCTGGTAAGGCTCAAACACCATGAGGAAGCTTCTGTGAAGTTGGAACAGATCAAAACAGTGTTTCCAGCTTGACATACTTCAAATGCAAAATGTCAAAATGTCTGTGTCTAAATTATGGCTCTATAGTTTAATTGATAGCAACAACTTGTGTCTTTCTTGGAGCAATTAAGGTTTGGGGAGATTTGAGGATGTACAGTGTGGTTATGGCAATGTATTGGCTGAAAGATTCCTTTCCCATCACCCATTTTGATTCCCAAATTAGACACATCCCATTTCACATGTGAACAAGGCAAGCGTGGGAATAAGCAAAACATGGCTTGGATTCACACAGTACTCTGAACTCTCAATCCAGGTTAATAAAAGACACCCTGTGCCTAAGCACATAAACCTTCATATGTTGGGACCTTGGCATTTGCATTTTTTTTTTCCTTGCAAACATTTTCATTACCAAATTAGGTAATATTGTCAGTGCTCTGAGACAAGAGAGTGGGGTTTGCTGGCTTTTTATCCTGCCTCTCTTGATCAGGATTGTTGCAGTTTGTGTGACTGTTTTTGACTGGCTGACCTGGCTTGGTTGGCTGTTTTATCTATGATTGTTCCTGCCTATTGTGTTGAATCCCAACCTTTCCTCCTTGAGCTACCTACATTCTCCACTATTAAAACCTCCTTAAGGTTTAATATGATAGCCAGGTTCACACAACAAGACAATGGCTGGATTCCCATAACATGGCCCAGCCCAGACTACCTTATTTCACCTTAGTTTGATCTAGCATGTTGTGCACAAAGCCATAGACACTTCATCATGTTCAATGTGGCTTGCTAATTCATCTTGGCTACTCAAGGCTGCCAGTGAGCACTGGAAATGGAATAGCAAGCCTTCACAAGAAGAGTGAGAACATTTCCTGCAAACTGAAGGAGCCATCAGTCAGCACCTATGTGCTTTTCTCCTAAAATATGTGAAGGGTGAAGCATTTTAGCTTTTGGATAATGTCTCACGTCCATTGCTTTAAAATACCCCTTTCCAAATGCATCCAACCCATGAACTGCTGATGTAGGCCTCTTGGGCACAAATGCTAGGTATTGTGACGAATGGCATCTTTGTAAATTCCAGTAGAAATGTACAAAATCCTCAGCTCCCAAACTAATCTGCAAATGAGAATCCTTGTTATGTCCCAAGCATTTTGTTTCCTGAATGTTCCAGTACAGCTCTTGGTGCAATACTGTTTCCTCTGCTACTCCTAAAAGAAGGACTATAGATCAATTGCTTTTTCCATGCAGAAAAACCCAGAAATTCTACGTATGTAAGTCTGGCAAAGGTCATTGGAGTGGATCAAAGGAGGTAGACCTGTCTCCTCTTCCTCCTCTGTATCGTTGCTGTCGTTGTTGTTCATTTGAACAAATACATTTACAAATGTGTATATTTTGCATCTGATAACAATGAGATTTTCTCAGGCACAGTTCCTGGTAACTATCATTCATTCCTGTGATAATAATATAGAAGTAGCTTGCCATTGGCTTTGGGATATTTTTTGACTTCTCAGTCTAGCCTACAGCCTTGGAATTTCATGGTGTCTCCCATCCAAGTACTAACAAGGTCTGATCCTGTTTAGCTTTTTGGAGATCAGCTAAACACTGGCTATGCTCCTGGTAACTTGATACATGGACACAGACATGCAGTTTTCTTGGCATGATGCAGAAGTGGTTTGCCATTGTCTTCATCCAGGATGGATGGACAGACATATCAGTCCATTCTACATCTACAACCTTGGAATTTCCTGTTAAGTCCCAGCCGTGTATCAACCAAGACCGATCCTACTTCACCATTTTTGATATCGCGCAAGGGTGGTGACCTGTCCCAGCCCACAGAAATCACAGACACACAGGTAAATCTTATATCTTTACTAAAAAGGTTTTCAAACAGAACTTCAGTGGCAAAAAGGTTTGAACAAACAATCGTCCCTCATTCCCAAATTATTCAGCCCACAAAAACTCAACCAGTTTAAATGAGAGGCAGGAGGGAGTTCAAATTGTAAACAAGGTAATAGAGGGTCAGACAAACATGGAATGAGGATCCAGGGTCACTACTTGAGAAGGCAGGCTAAGGAGTTGAAAAACACAGTTGTGAGGTAAACAGAGTTGTCACCAACAGATCTGTGAAGGGCAGGTAGTCATACAGGTAGTCCTCGCATAACAACTATTTGTTTAGTGATAGTTTGGACTTATGACGGCGCTGAGAAACCGACTTGCAACCAGTCCTCACACTTACGACCGTCACAGTGTCCCCTATGATCATGATTTGGGCACTTGGCAACCAGTTCGCATTTATGACTGTCACACCATCCTGTGGTCATGTGATCACCATTTTCAACCTTCCCAGCCAGCTTCTAGCAAGCAAAATCAATGGGGACCGCGTGATTCGCTCAACAACCCCATGGTTCGCTTAACGCTTGTGGTGAACTGCTTAACGACCACCACAAAAAAGATCCTAAAATCAGGTTGGATTCGCTTAATGACTACTTTGCTTAGCAACCAAAATTCTGGTGGTTGTTAAGCAAGGGCCACCTGTATAAGGACAGCATAACGTGGATTTGTTCCTTTGGCGGGGTGGGGTTCTTTCTGGCCAGTAGTTTTGCTGAACACCATTGTTCAGCCCTCCCTCCTTTGCAGCAAGCTCTTGCACTGGGGGGAGGCGTTGGCTCCATCTCTTCATCTTCTGAGGCCAGCAATAACTGCCACTCCTGGTTGCCAGGCAACGCTACTTTCCCTGCCTGTGACTCTTCCAGCTGAATCCCCTCAGGCTGATGACCCTCCTGTAAGTCCTGTTCATCTTCTGAGTCTGAGCTGGCCATGACAGGTGTCTAGGTGTAGCTTATTATTATTATTGTTGTTGTTATTATTATTATTATTATTTTGTTGAGTCGTGCCCGATCCTCGGCGACTGCCTGGACTAGTCCCTGCAGTTTTCTTGGCAAGGTTTTTCAGGAGCGGTTTGCCACTGCCTGCTTCCTAGGGCTGAGAGAGAGTGACTGGCTCAAAGTCACCCAGCTGGCTTTTATGCCTAAGTAGGCTGACCATATTTCCTTGAGACAAAAACGGGACATTGGGATGGCAAAACAGGACAGGGCCTGGCAACGGGCTGGGTCGGCAGGCAGGAACTTCTCCCGTTTTCTCGGGCTGGGAATCTTCGGATTCCTTCGTTTGCGAGAGGCAGGGCTGGGCTGGAGAGTCTCGTGAACGGTTGTCCCCGACAAGCCGTTCTTCCCTTGGCTGTGCTTTTACGTTCTTTTCTTCCTGCCATTTCAAGGCAGGAGCCAATCGGCTCGCCCTTTGGTCACCGCCTATCAGCTGATCCTGTTTTTTTCTTTTGAGGTTCCCCACTGGGTTGAGCTCTGCGGCTTTTTTCCCGCCGTTTCAGCTGAGCAAACCCTCCTTCCACTCAAAGTCAGACTGCATTCTGACAGGTTCATGGGAACTTTCAAATTTTTAAGTAAGGTTTTTAAGAAAATGGGACAAAATGGACATTTATATTAAAATGACAGGATGGTCTGGAAATGTTAAAAAAATGGGACTGTCCCGTTCAAAACGGGACATATGGGCAGCCTATGCCTAAGGCAGGATTAGAACTCACAGTCTCCCAGTTTCTAGCCTGTTGCCTTAACCACTACACCAATATGGCTCTCAAGCTTATTTTTAATATCTACTTAAATGTGTGTGTTTTGGAGGTGGGGACTGGAGAAGGCCACATTCAAAGTATAGTTTGGTCTTTGAAATAATTAAGGAGCTCAGTTATTTTCATTCAAGGTAGTAAAAGTGATTAGTTCAGCCATGTAATCCCAGGAGTTTATTTATTTAGCAAAATTTCTAACCCATCCCAATCCTAATGGACTTTAGGTAGTGAAACATCTCAAATTATGAGTTATTTCAGTGGTTTTGTTCCTCCTACACTTTGCATTTTACTAGGCCTCTGGCTTCAGTAGACAAAAATAATGAGAAAATATGTTGACATAGGTTGCTATGGAAAAAAGTTGGAGAGGGCTGTCAAATTAATGTTCTGCCCCAGGCTTTTTAGAGTCTGAAAGCTGTCCTGCTTAAATGTGAATTTTCATGGAGATTTTCAGGGTTTTTTTTTTATTAGTCCATTTTCAAACAAAGATACATAAAATAAAAATGAACAACCCACCACACACAGAGAAGAAAGGAAAAAAAAAAACACGACAAAAACAGAAAAAAGACATGAAACCTGTAATTACAAATATATTCCAAGTTCACCTGATTTTATAAATTTTATAAAGCTTTCAATATTCACCAAACCCATCCAATATTTTTTTTCCCCAAAGGGAGAAACAGTGTGACATCTTCTGATTGACAGAATATATAATTTTCTCAAAAATTGCTAGATCCCTAAAATCCAGTCCTTTGTATCTGGAGTTATAGTATTTCCCATTGCCTAAGGATTATTCTTTTGGCTATTCCTAGAGCATGAAAAACCCATCTTTGTTCAGAACATGCCAAGTTCGAAGTAGTATATAAGATGTATAAGTAATATAAGATGCAAGTTTTTAAAAAACAGTTTTCCCAACAATTGTGTCAACATGCTATATAGCATTAATCCAAAAGGATTATAAAGAAGAACATGACCATAACATATGGGTTATACAATGCCTTCAAATTTCTTGCAATGCCAACACAAATAATCACCCCTTCTGGAACATTCAAGATTTTCAGCTTAAACAATTGCAAACCCACATACTGGGCATGCATATATGTGAAGGTGAGATGGATTAGAAATAATCTGACTCTTCTACCCCAGATAGACCTACATTTTTTGTTTTTCTCTCAAAATGCTTTCCCCAGTTCCCCTTTCTCCAAGTGAACCGTGCCTGTCATGAGGGCAATTTTATTATTTAAGGGAAATTGTGCTATATAGATCATTTAACAGGCAAAAACCATTGTGTTGTGTTGTCTTGGATCTGTTGGAGAGAATGAAGTAACTGCTTCCTCCACCTTGGAACAAATATTGTTGCAAAAGCCAAATGGGTTATGTGAAGTGGATGCTGCTGGGAAAGTTAATAGCTATTTAAGATCTATAAATATCTTAGAAAATTAGTATTTGCATGGAAATCTCCACTGTAACCCAAAGCCCTTAATGCCACAGTTTTCCAGTTGATTCCTAATTAATACTTGAAAGGTTTCTTCTTTGGGGATTTTTCATGGGGCTGGCTTATGCTGAGAAGACATTAAAAGATGCTGAGTTTCCTTTGATTTGGGAGAAATCCAATTTCAAGCTCCCTAGAGATTTAAAAGCTAAAAAAAGTGTTGTCAGATTTGTTTTAACTTCCAATTATTACCACTGTTTTCTCTATTTCATGTTATTTTCTTACTATTTTAGCTTAATTTTATGAGGTTAATTGAATTGGCATGATTTTAATGTGTCTCAGATTCTCGAAGGGAACATTATTGGGCTGCAGTTGATGTGAAAAGCTGGGTTTCTATAAACCTTTTCAGGATTTCTTATGGCCCTGATGTGATCCAGAAAGGTCACTGCCAAGTAATTATCTACAGCAATTTGCATGTGTTGATGTGCAGAACTTAAGTTGGTCCTGAGTAATATAAGGGCCGGGACAATTATCCTGTGGGTTTTTTCGGTTTTGGAATTTTGGGATACAGTTCTTGGCTAGAAGTGTGCATATTTAGAGGAAATCACTTACAAAATTTGTCTTAGGGAAAATTCTATCTGAAAAGAAATCTGAATTTTCACAAGTTTTGCTTATGTATTATTTCAAATACATTGGGTTAGAAAACTTGGATGGAAGTTGCTTTTCCTTCAATAATCATCAGTGAATTCATGAAATGGAGAAGAAATGGAGTGATTTGCCCCTTCCAAAATACAATCAGATTATTTTTCTCTTAAAGGAACTTAATGAAAAGAAATTTAGAAAGTCATCAGCCATTTTCAAATCTGATCTCAAAGTCTGCCTGAAGATACATTCAAATGACTAATAATGCTCAAATATGTTCAAAGATGGTCACTGGGAATGAGAGAGATGGTCTGAGGAGTCCACAGAGTAGACATCCAGTGTGGTGTAGTGGTCATAAAATTGTTACCATCTTATCCTATACATCTTCCAAAAGACAGGATTAACCTTGCCATTGTAACAGGATTCATTGTCTTCCTTGCTCATCCTATACCTATGCCATTTTAGTATAGCTATTGCTTCTACCATGTAAGGTGATCCATCAGAAGGCCCTTTACTATGAGCCTCTCAAAACCTGGAACTTTGTTCTCTCTATTTGTAAGAATGTAGAAGAAATTTACCCCAGCTATTCCTTTTTATACAAACCACCTCAACCTGCCTAAACTTTTTCTGGTGTGACTCAGTAGTAGTGACAAAGAATTTACTTGCTTCAACCAAGCTCTGATTGCTCTTTAGATTTCCAGTTACATATACTTGTAGAAGTTGCAAACAATGGGAAAGCCAACTACAACAAAAGTATGTTCAAACTAAATGTTGTTTTTAACAATTCTTGATTAGAGATTTATAAAAGCATGCACAAAATTGCATATGTTGACAGTGCCCAAAATTTGTACACTTATTACATTTGTTTTTACTGATTCCTGAAACAGTTGATAAGACAGAGAGAGAGAGAGCCTTGTATATAGCACATTTATGGTGTTCAGCTTAAATTTGGGAGACCCAGTTTCAACCTTGGTGCTCGCTAGGGGATTCTAAGCTTGTCAGCTCTCTCAACCCAGTCTACATCAAAGGCATTGCTGTTGTGGGGATAAAATGAGGGAAGATCCTATATAAGGTAACTTGAGCTCCAAGAAGAAGAAGAAGAGGAAGATGATGATGATGATGATGATGATATCGTATGTAACACTGACACAGAACAGATTTACACTGGTCTTGCGACTAGTTCTGTTTATACCCTTATACCTTCTTATACCCTAACTCAGTGTTTCTCAGCCTTAGCAACTCCAAGAGGTCTGGATTTCAACTTCCAGAATTCCCCAACCAGCATGCTGGCTGGGGAATTCTGGGAGTTCAAGTCCTCACCTCTTAGAGTTGCTAAGGTTGAGAAGCACTACCCTAACTTATATCTCAGACTTAGACCCAGGCATTGGGTTTTTTGAGGCATCAAGGAGCCTTCAAAAAAATTGGCTGTCTAAAAGTTGTTGAGCTTATTGTTTTCTTTGTTTCTTAGATTTACATCTTACTTTCCTAGAGGAGCTCCAGGTAGCTTACATGAGGACCTCCATTTTATCCTCACAATGTCAGCTCTGTGTGGTAGGGTGGTCTAAGTTAGTGATGGGTCTAAATATAACCAGTGAGCACCCTAATCTGGGATTTGAGATTGATTCTCTTAAATTTAATCTTAATTACTCACTTAACTATTAGCTTTCATTAAAGCCAGTGGTTAAGCCAGGGATCCCTGTGGAATAGGCTAGGCTGAAATAAAGTCTTACCATAGTTTTAACATTCTCAGAGCTGATGTTCAGCTATCTTCTGGCTTTACTTGGACATTGAGAAACCTCATATATGAACAGGAGGGCAATGACTAAAAGCAGCTCCAGTATATTTAGGGGGTGATTCTGGAGGTAGAAACTGCAATCAACAGCGGCTATTATTGACCTAGTCTTCCATGAATTTATTTTGCATCCTTTTGCCACCATCTAGACAGACATCAAAGAAAGTCTTTCTTTTATTAATTCTGAATCTCCCTACATATAATGTTAATGGATGACCTCAAGTTCTAAGTTTATGTAAGAGTAGTACTGTCTATCCACATTTTCCATACTGTCCATGATCATGTATATCTCTTTGGTCCCCTTTGATTGCTTTTGCTTTAATTTAAAAAAATCAGGAACACTGTTGTCTTTCCTATAGCAGAGCTGCTCAAGCCTTTAGTCACGATGACTGCCATTTCTCTACTTTTTCCACCCTGAAGTGTCCTCTACACCATATTCCAAGTGCAGTCATTCCATAACGCCATTAATATTTTGTCAGTTTTGTTTCAATTCCTAATGAGTCTTCACACTAAATTCACTTTAAAAAAAAATCTGCAGCACACTTTGGGATATTTTCAGTGAGCTGACCTTTTCCTGTTCCCACACTGAGAGCTCTTGTCTACTCAGTTGTAGGTGGATATTGGATGGCAGAATGGATCTCACTCCAGCCTCAAGCAACTTTCTCCTGATTCACTCTCCAAGTTTAAACCTTTTCAAG
Organism: Candoia aspera; assembly: GCF_035149785.1. Taxonomy (NCBI): domain Eukaryota; kingdom Metazoa; phylum Chordata; class Lepidosauria; order Squamata; family Candoiidae; genus Candoia; species Candoia aspera. Next base: position 11,667,345 of record NC_086153.1, read on the forward strand.
AGACTGGCCAAGGAGTCTGAAACCTCGTCTGAAACTTTGTAGGACCGTACCTCCTTACAAGAATACATTTGTACAATCCACCCCACCCAGCATGAAACTGATTTTATTAGGGTTTGGGTTGTACAACAAATAAATAGATTGGTTATTTTTAAGGTTTTCATTTTAATCTACATATTAAAATGTATGTATTAGAATCACAGGCAATGCAAGTAAATAGCAAAACTAGAGTGAGTTTTGACTGCTCCTGTACAAAACTGTTCAGCCTTTTTAAATTATTTTTTTTAATTACAACCACCTCAAAGCTGTTTGTGACCCAAGAGTTCTCATCTCTGGTTGTCCCAGCCCTCAGTTTGAGAAGCTCTAGACTGGTCTTCAGGTGGGATTGGAGTAAAGGAACTCAAAGGAAGAAGAAACATTAATTTCCTTCAACACTAAATTATTCCCTTTTCCCAAAGGTGTTTCAGGGATTCTCTTCTCCATGAGAGGGTGTTGGGATAGGATAGATACATGTGTGTGGGTGAGAGAGAGAGATGTTGCCCTGCTTTGCAGCTCTCTCATCAGTGAGACAATCACGCTTTGGAATGCAGTTCATAAAAATTGGTGACTTACACAGCAGCAAATAATGCTCCTATTTCCATGGTAACCATCTCATTAGTATTCTGGTAATGACTCTAAGGAGGGCAAGTTGCCAAAGCAGAAACATCCTCTGCAGGAAATGATGCGTAGTTCTACAAATTAAAACACCTTTCAGAACTAAACGGCAGAGTGCGCCGAAAAGGCCAGGCAACTCAGCTTGGTGCAGTTGCTATTTTTGGTGTGGTTGCTGGTCTTGGTTGGCTTCTGTTATGACAAGCAATTCTCAGGGCTAGGTGGGGGAAGCAGCAGGTTGAGAATGGAGAAACAACAGGGGTGGGGGATACTTCCACATTGCATGCAGATATGTATCTTTGAGTCCTGATCCCAGTCTCTGAACATGGAGAAGAGGATGAAAAAGTGATTGGAGTGGCTGCTTCATGCTCTGTGTACAAATGCCCATTTTTGAATGCACAGCTAGGATCTTAAACACAATATTGTGCTACAAACTGTTCCTAATTCAAGTGTCTAGTTAGCCATGCCCTCTTCCAAGATGTTCCATTTCAGACATATCCCACCTGTCATTTCCCTGCAGATAAGCAGGATTCCTCAGATGGTGAACATGTGCTATACTGTTGTTGTTTATTCGTTTAGTCGCTTCCGACTCTTCGTGACTTCATGGACCAGCCCACGCCAGAGCTTCCTGTCGGTCGTCAACATCCCCAGCTCCCCCAGGGACGAGTCCGTCACCTCTAGTATATCATCCATCCATCTTGTCCTTGGTCGGCCCCTCTTCCTTTTGCCTTCCACTCTCCCTAGCATCAGCATCTTCTCCAGGGTGTCCTGTCTTCTCATTATGTGGCCAAAGTATTTCAGTTTTGCCTTTAATATCATTCCCTCAAGTGAGCAGTCTGGCTTTATTTCCTGGAGGATGGACTGGTTGGATCTTCTTGCAGTCCAAGGCACTCTCAGAATTTTCCTCCAACACCACAGTTCAAAAGCATCGATCTTCCTTCGCTCAGCCTTCCTTATGGTCCAGCTCTCGCAGCCATATGTTACTACAGGGAACACCATTGCTTTAACTATGCGGGCCTTTGTTGTCAGTGTGATGTCTCTGCTCTTAACTATTTTATCGAGATTTGTCATTGCTCTTCTCCCAAGGATTAAGTGTCTTCTGATTTCCTGACTGCAGTCAGCATCTGCAGTAATCTTTGCACCTAGGAATACAAAGTCTTTCACTGCTTCTACATTTTCTCCCTCTATTTGCCAGTTATCAATCAAGCTGGTTGCCATAATCTTGGTTTTTTTGAGGTTTAGCTGCAAGCCAGCTTTTGCACTTTCTTCTTTCACCTTCATCATAAGGCTCCTCAGTTCCTCTTCACTTTCAGCCATCAAAGTGGTATCATCTGCATATCTGAGATTGTTAATGTTTCTTCCAGAGATTTTAACTCCAGCCTTGGATTCCTCAAGACCAGCTTGTCGCATGATGTGTTCTGTGCTATACTAAATTACTGTTATTATGTCTCCCTTTATTAAAAAAAAATCTTGCAATTTTGCTAACTAGGCATTCCTCAGTATGACTTGCTGCTGTGTAAGTCACCATTTTTTATGAACTACATTCCAAAGTGTGATTGTCTCACTGATGAGAGATCTGCAAATATGCTGATAACCCCTTTTCTTGGGCAATGCTTTTTTTTTTCCTAATAGGTTTACCTATTGCCTTTCCTAACATGAGCTTCAAGTAGATTATATGATATTTCTTCCAGTTTTATCCCCATGATAGCAACAGTGAGAAGCTTACTGGGCTGAAGAAACAACATCTGGCCCATAGTCATCCAGCAAGCAGTCAAGATCAAAAGTGGACTTGAACTGGGTCTCCCCTGCTCCTGGTCTGACACCTGAACTACTGTGCCACATGGCCCTTATGATCCATTCAGGGAACAAATTCACTAGGACCAACAACTGGCTTGCAGGAAAACAGTGTGGGGCAGAGAAATGATGATAAATGGAGAGGTTGCCCACTACATGTGATTTTTATACAATAAATGAATGAGAGGTCATTTGTCATAGTGGGTAAAGGCACCAGGCTAGAAACCAGGAGACCGTGAGTTAGGCCCAGAAACCAGCTGGGTGACTTTAGGCCAGTCCCTCTCTCTCTGCCCTAGGAAGAAGGCAATGCAAAGCCCTTCCAAAAAATGTTACCAAGAAAACATTGACCTGAAGGCACAAAGCAAACAAACCATTTTCTAAGCAAGATTCAGAAAAAGCAGCTTAATAATAGTGCTTTTAAAAGAAAGCAGGGAGAAAGAGAAATGGAGACCAAACAATGGGGATTTATTGTGTCATTGAATCTTTAAATGCTCAAATGTTGCAGTCAGAAGAGATTTCACAGATATCCTACACCAAGCATTGGATTAGATGACCTTTGAGGCTCATCCAACTTCATTCAGTGCAAAATATGCACTATGGAATGCAATTACAGGAATCCTGGCAAATTTGTATTCCTTCCAAAATCCCTCCAATGAGGCAAGGCCACCATCTCTTAAGGCACTGAAACATTAAGATAACTTTATTATCCTTATGTTTAGCCACACTCTGTTTGTTTGTTTTTCATGCTTCAAAAGCATGCTTACTTACTGCATTCATTGTTTAGAAATCCCCTTGGCTGATTTTTCAGTAGATTGGGTCAGTACTACTCAGCATGGACTTGCAGTCAAAAGTTCTCATTGTTACCTCTGAAACACAAGGAAGAAAAGGTCTCATTTAATCATGAACTAAGGACAAGACTCCAGAAGGCCACGTGTTTCATTTTTTGGGCTCAAAACATTTTGCCCACTTTTACTCTGTATTTGATTTTACTTTGGGACTTATTTGATGATAATTAAGATTTGACTAAAAAAAAAGCCAGGAAAGGAACTGGTTATTACCAGTTGCAGAACTAAAGTGCAATGAGTGGGAGGAGGACAGCAAGCAGAAATTGTACTGATGCACACAAATTTGCCAATGGCACTCCACATCTCAGACAATGCCTTGTGTTTGCAACAAGCTGCCACTACCACCGTTCCTCCCTAACTGGCTTGTGTGCCTAAGGCCCAGGTCCTTGAATAGTGTGCTAGTGAGAGAGGAGAGGTTGCCATCATTGCTGCTGATGCTACAGGTTGTCCTAACAGCCAGGAACCACGCTGAGACAAGGAATAGGTCTCTAGTGTTTTATTACTGCTACATAACAGAAAATCCTAACAAACTGAAGAAGCGTGGGAAAAACCCAGACATATAAACCCCAAAGACTAAGGCGGGCCCGATCTGTGTCTCTTTGAATGGCTACCTAATTCCTCAGTACTACGCATGCACTTTACAGCCTGGATGGGAGCCCCCTGCTCGCCATCCTTACTCATGACACAGGTTGCTTGAAACTGAGACATGGAGGGCCTGTACCATGCTGTGGAAGCAGAGCCTCTCCAAGGTTTTGGGGGCCCTCCCATCACTCACTGATTGCCATTCTCTTCCTCTCTTGAGCCTTCAGCAGCTGGGATGAAGTGGCCATGTGATCTCTTTACTCCTTTCTTCCCTCCCATCTTCAGTTGCTGCAGTCTATGGAGTAGTCAAACACATGAGATTTTTTTTTAACCGTTAGGGCTTTCTTACCAGCTGAGAAGTTTGCCTTGGGAGCCAGAAAACTTTACTTACTGTATGTCCCTGGTTCCACTGTTCCAGGCAAGTTATTCAGTTATGGCAGGAGCAAGCAAATATCCTGTAGGATAGTTTGAAGGGGATAAGGCCACCACAGAGCTGACCCTGTCATTTCCACTCACCTGATTGGTGGGCCTTACAGCAGACCCATGAGCAAGTTGAAAAAATAATTCCAGCTAGCAGTCCTGAATCTTTTACCAATTTCATGATAGGGAGAGGGATAGGGAGATAGATATAGATAATTTTTATTAAGAATTCTGATTATAATAGTAAAATCTAATACAAACTAAACTTAAAGAAAAGAGAATTGAAAGGAGCAAAAAGTACAAGGAAAAAGAGAAAAAAGAAAAAGTATGAATATAATAAAGAGAAAAGAAATATATAAAGAAGCAACTTCCAACTTTCATCACAAGTATAAACAAACCTAGTGACTCTTCACTCCCTCTAAGGTTACATTTATCTCTTCATCCTGTATCCCATCTCTTCTCTATAAACAAATCCATAAAACATCAGCTGTTCAATCCTGGTGTCGGCAAAAAGTACATAAAGGATTGCCAGAAGTAACAGCATATATTGGTTTAACCTTGATCAAATAAACCAACTTTATATTCCTTCCTTTTACTTCTAACAGTCTTAAACTTTAGTTCATTCAAATATTGTCATAGGATTTGATTTCTCTTCATTTCTTCTTTGTCCCATCCCACAGAGTTCTTCAAGGCTTTAACAAGCCTCTTTTATGAATCCAATAGGAAAAAGTTATCCAGGTCACTCTCTTGGTTTGTCATTTATATTTCCCTTTTAAATTTTAAAGCCTCAGCCAGTTTCTTTTGTAGATCCAGTGAAACATCCTTTTCTAAGTGATTCTCTTGGCCTGTGAGTTATAAATCCACGTTTGATACCATCTCAATCTTGTCATATAAAATTTGTTCTATATCTGACATTTCTTCAATAACATCTTTTGGACATAGTCTATCCATAGAAGCAGACATCATTACAGACTTTGTTGATATTGTAGCTACTATTTTATGATTCCATTCTTCAAAAGTCTCCTTCAGTATTTTTATTGTTATAATGTTTTGCATCATTTGTAAATCCTGTAACTAAAAATTTTAGTCCCCAGTAGTGTCCAATGTTTGAAATAATAAAATTGCTTATCTTTGTTGTGTCTTGTAAAAACCAAAAGAGGATCTATTTCCCATGAGAAGCTGTTTCTTCTTTATAATTAATTCCAAAATCTTATGTAAAAGTTTCAATATTCCGATTTTATCTGGACTCTTAGTCCACTTATAACTTTCTAAGATCAAAATGTTATTTAGCTTTGTGCTGTTTATTTCAGATTTTTTAAATTCTTAAACTTATGATTCATTTTTTTTTTCATTCAGGATGGAAGGCAGACTCACCTGGCATGTTCAAACTTGTCCTTCCAAAGGTCTCTAATAGTTTAGAAGTAGTTAATGAGCAATTTGTGAAAGTGATTAGAAAGTAAGGTTGGCAAATTTAGTGTCTTTTAAAAGTCTCTGCTATTGTTGCTAGCAAGATGTCTAATCCCATCATCTCCTGTGCTCAAACCACTGTCCTGCGGTCTCCTGACGGGGAGCAGCTGTCTGAACACATGTGCCCATCTTTTCCCATCTTTTCCATATCTGGAGAGGTTCCAAGGAACCAGTCTACTCATTGGTTCCTTTGTCTTTGCCACGGTCATTGGCTCTGCTTTTGCAGAGATGTCTTCAGTTCTCCATGCCTCCCCTGGAAGCCAATCTTTTGCCAATTTTACTGAACCAATTTTATTGAGTTCTTGTACTGGAGAGGCGTGGGGGAGGGAGTTCTCTTGATCGACTTTCTGTAATGCTCCCAACTGTGCCTGAATTTGTCTTCTAATTTCTGAAGCTTTTCTTCCTCTGTAAAAAACAAAAAACAAACCTGTTTTTCTAGCAATTTTCAAGAGGTTTTAAAATATGTTTAGAATTTTGTTTTCTTTTGTTTTAAGCATACTTCCTCGTTCCAGATGGTTGAAAAATGCTAGTGCTGTTGTTGTCTGACATATCTCTCCATCATTTTGCAGCTTCCCCAGCTTCTTGTGCTTACTGATTTGAGAAAGGCCCATGAAAGGCATCCCTTTGAGCATTAACTGGAGGACTGCAGCATTAGAGAGGTGATGGTACCATGAAAGAGAGTCACTCACAAAACTCAGCATATGGTTGTAATAAAGGGGCAAAACATTCTCCATCTATGAGAACTTTAGTGAGATTTCCTTCCTTCCTTTCTTTCCATCTAAAACAATGCATTTGATATTAAATTGAATGACAGTGGTCAAAAACAATACAAAAGCCATTTCATGGCCCTTTTTTCCTTTGTTTTGTTTAGCTCACTTCTACATCTTGGATGTTACATTTTTCATTACAAAAGTCTCTAAAGGTTTCTACTTCTTGCATTCTGGGTGACTTTTGCTTGGAGAAAATTTTTAAGAACAGTTGTGGGGCCATGAGGGGCGACAGAAATGTTTGATTAAACTTTCTATCCTGTAGGCTATACACACTCACTACTCAAGAAATGTGATAGCACCGTCAAATACCTGAAAGGATTTAATGTTGAAGGTTAAGACCGGCTCTCTCATATTCCAGGTGGCAGGAGATAAAATAATGGATTTAAGTTATGGGAAGGTAGATTCCAGCTGAATCTTAGGAAAAACTTCCAAACAGTAAGAGCCGATCAACAGTGGAATCAGTTATCAAGGAAGATGATGGGCATCCCCTTGCTTGGTATGTTCAAACAGAAGCTGGAAGCCCTCTATTGGGGATCATTTAATTTGAATTCCTGCCTTGGGGTTGAGCTTGGGCTGGCCCCAATCATGCTTTGGTTCTAGGACATGCCCAACAGATGACTTCTACTTCAGCTCAGTGACCTTCAGTGAGGGAGAGACCTCCATGGCTCCTAGTATGTGATTCCATTATTGAATGGATTCAGCTGCCTAAATCATCCCTAATCTAAGGGAAGAATGAATAGGGTTGTGTTTTGTTTTGTTTTGTTTTGGGTTAATGCCATTTGTGCTTAGTAGCATCATAGCTTTCTTCCATCCCACGGAGATATGTTGAGATGCTTAGATCCCACTTCAATTATTGTTATTTTTTAAAAACTCGTCTAAATATGCTGGGGTGCTTATTTAGAAAATACAAGTCCAAATACACCAAAGCAATTGGTATGACTCATAGATGTATCATCCCACTGTAAAAAAAAAGAAGCAGCTGATGGTTATTATTTTTTAATGTCATCTGTCATTCCTAGGGGAGGAAAAAAATCTCTGTTAAGCCCAATTGGCAGATGGCTCATACATGAGCAGTGATTTCTGCAAGTCAACCACAGGGATTGGAACCACACTGTTTCATAGCTAATATTTGGACACTAGGAACTCTTCTGGTAACCATGGCAATCCTTCTGTATTTTGCTGGGGATGAATAACATTATTATATGGCTACTACATTATGGCTGAAAAAAAATCTAGATAACTGCTAAGTGGCAGGAAGAAGTTGTGTTTTCCTGTTACTGAATGCTGCCATCTAGTTGCCACCCAGATTTTTGCAGCCCAGGTTATGGAAGCCTTACAGAAATGTGCTCTGTTGAGGGGAGGCCCACCAGTTGATTCACCATAGCCATTCCAGATTCAGGGATGAGAGTCATTCACCGCCTCACCCACCTTCCTTGTCAGCTATCTAGGGTTTGCTTGTTGTCTCAACGCTGCCTTCTTGCATATCCTGAGAGTCAGCAGGTAAAAATGCAGTGTTGAGTGTCCCCAAACAACTTCTCCTTATGTCAGCCCTACAAGGTAGATCAGATCAGGATCCTCTGGACTGTAAATGCCACCACTTGCCAATTAGGTCCATGCCCCTCTTGGCTGGTGAAGGCAGCTCGGGAGGGGACGTGTGGTTGGGTCCAGACGATGGTAAATACATCCTTGAGAGAGGGGATGTTTCCAGCAGTCTTTAAGGAGGCACTGGTGTGCCCCCTCCTCAAGAAACCATCACTGGACCCTAGTGTACTGGACAATTTTTGTCCAGTCTCCCACCTACCCTTTTTGGGGCAGGTGGTTGAGAAAGTGGTGGTGTTGCAACTCCAGAGGATCCTGGATGAAATGGATTATCTAGACCCCTTTCAGTCAGGTTTCAGGCCTGGTTATGGGATGGAAACGGCATTGGTTGCACTTATGGATGATCTCTGGCAGGAGCAGGATGGAGGCAGTGCATCCATCCTGGCTCTTCTTTACCTCTCAGCAGCTTTCGATACCATCGACCATGGTATCCTTTTGGGTCGGCTCAGGAAGTTGGGGGTGGGTGGCATAGTCTTACGCTGGTTCACCTCCTTCCTCCAGGGCCGGTCCCAATCGGTGTTGATAGGGAGCGAGAGATCCAGCCTATGGCCCCTTCTTTGTGGGGTGCCACAGGGTTAGGTACTCTCTCCACTCCTTCTTAACATCTACATGAAACCTCTAGGTGAGATCATCCATCACCACGGGATGAGGTATCATCAATATGCTGATGATACTCAATTATATATCTCCATCCTGGGTGAAGTAAGTGATGCCGTGATCACCCTCTCCAGGTGCCTGGGGGCTGTGGAGGCCTGGATGGGGAACAACAGGCTTCAACTGAACCCTGGTAGGACAGAGTGGCTATGGACGAATGGCACCTCAGGATCTGGAAAATTGTCATATCTAGTTCTGGATGGGGTTGCACTGCCTCAGACAGATCCGGTGCGTAACTTGGGGATCCTCTGTATTTACAACTCCTGCTCGAAGAGTAGGTGGCAGTCGTGGCCAGGAGGGCCTTTGCTCAACTTCTAGTTGTGCACCAGTTACGCCCTTTCCTGGATCGAGAGGCCCTCCAAACAGTCACTCATGCCCTGGTCATCTCCCAGATAGACTACTGTAATGCGCTGTACATGGAGCTACCCTTGAAGAATATCTGGAAGCTACAACTGGTCCAGAATGCAGCCACACAGGCTTTGAGTGCTCCAAGTTTTGCACATGCAACACCTTTGCTGCGTGAGCTGCACTGGGTTCCAGTTTGCTTCTGGGTTCAATTCAAGGCTTTGGTTATTACCTTTAAAGCCCTACATGGCATGGGGCCAGGCTACCTGAAGGACTGTCTCATCCCCATCACATTGACCCATCCCACCCAGTCATGCAGAGAGGGCATACTATGGCCCCCATCCGTAAAAGAATTCCATCTGGCGGGGTCTCGGTAGGGCCGCAACTGGGGGGGGGGGCAACTGGGGCATGTGCCCTGGGCGCTGCACTGGTGGGGTACCAAAATGAGTGCTGGGGGGCCGCCAAAATGGGCGCGGAATCCATGTTTGCCCTGGGTGACAGAGACCCTAGTTGCGGCCCTGGGTCTCGGAAGCGTGCCTTCTCCGCAGTAGCTCCCACCCTTTGGAACATTCTTCCCCCGGAGGTGAGACAGGCCCCCTCGCTCCTGGACTTCCGTAAAAAACTAAAAACCTGGTTTTGCCAGCAGGCCTGGAACGGGAAGGGGAATAGCCACTCCTGGGGATGGGTAGTGCCCTAGAATGACCTTAGAAGGGCCCATAATACTCAAGGACTGATAGAGAACTTTCAGCCATTTAGATTCTATCACATATTTTATATATTGTATTTTAAATTGTTTTGAATTTTAACTCTGTTTTTATTGTAAACTGCCCAGAGTCCCTCCTTTGGGTGGCGGGGGGAGATGGGCAATGCTAAAATGTGATTGATTGATTGACTGATAGATAAATAAATAAATAAATCCATCCAACTCCACAAAAAGACTCAAAATATACTTGATTGAGATAGGCTATAATAACAGAATCTTGCAAGTCTCTGTTTCTCCTCCCTTTCCTCTTGTACCCCAGTAAGTCAGGGAGGAGTCAGCCTGAGTCTCTTCTTAATGCTGTCTGCCTTCCCAGGACCTAAGGAATGTTTCTGTCCTTTTGGTTTACACAACAGTTTCTGAATATTTGCTTTAAGGCCATCTCCCTGGCTCTCTATACCTTATTCACCAATCCTGTGGAGCCCCTTGGGATATGAAAGAGCTCCAGGAAATGAAGTGGTAAAAGAGATAGCTGGAGAATTAGTGGAGGAAGATAGAAGTGAACCTGACTGCACATGTGTAAGAGCATGTAATTGAGTCTACATTGTGGCCGTAAAGGTGGCAAAGTATCATTACTTCTTTGCCCTTATTATCTTGGTGAAATCTATTTCAGCATCTTTGTTAAGCACAACCTGTTCTCTTTTGGGGAAAGACAGTCAAGAAGATTTTGCTTCTGGTTGTTGTGAGATGTTTGTGCAAGATTTTGCCAATATAATTGCTCATATTTGCTTATTCTGGACCCTACTTCAACAGGGTCTGAAGAAGTAACTTGTGGAGGGAATAGGGAATGCCCTTGAAGGACAGGAGGAAGAGCTGCTATCAAGGCAATGGTCAGATAAAAGCAACCTGAGCCCGGGCCAAGAAAGTAACGTGAGTAAATATCTCAGACAGGTTAACAGTTTACATGAAGATAAAGTGAGGGAGGGGAAGCACGTTCAGGCTTGCAAGATTCTGTTAACTATAGCTGTAACAATAAAAGTAGTCCTGACCCATATGGCACTGGTTTCTTATTCTGGTCTACCTTACAGGGCTGACATAACTGGAGTTACATCTGGCAATATTATCTGGGATTCATTTCAGCCTGCCAATTTCAAAGAAGTAACTAAAGTATTCTCACATGCCAGTAAGGTAATGCTCAAGATCCTGCAAGGTAGACTTCAGCAGTTCATGGAGCGAGAATTGCCAGATGTACAAGCTGGCTTTAGAAAAGGCAGAGGAACTAGAGACCAAATTGCCAATATCCACTGGATAATGGAAAAAGCCAGGGAGTTTCAGAAAAACATCTATTTCTGTTTTATTGACTATTCTAAAGCCTTTGACTGTGTGGACCATAACAAATTGTGGCAAGTTCTTAGTGGTATGGGGATACCAAGTCATCTTGTCTGCCTCCTGAAGAATCTGTATAACGGCCAAGTAGCAACAGTAAGAACAGACCACGGAACAACGGACTGGTTTAAGATTGGGAAAGGAGTACGGCAGGGCTGTATACTCTCACCCTACCTATTCAACTTGTATGCAGAACACATCATGCGACAAGCTGGGCTTGAGGAATCCAAGGCTGGAGTTCAAATCTCTGGAAGAAACATTAACAATCTCAGATATGCAGATGATACCATTTTGATGGCTGAAAGTGAAGAGAAACTGAGGAGCCTTATGATGAAGGTGAAAGAAGAAAGTGCAAAAGCTGGCTTGCAGCTAAACCTCAAAAAAACCAAGATTATGGGAACCAGCTTGATTGATAACTGGCAAATAGAGGGATAAAATGTAGAAGCAGTGAAAGACTTTGTATTCCTAGGTGCAAAGATTACTGCAGATGCTGACTGCAGCCAGGAAATCAGAAGACGCTTAATCCTTGGGAGAAGAGCAATGACAAATCTCGATAAAATAGTTAAGAGCAGAGACATCACACTGACAACAAAGGCCCGCATAGTTAAAGCAATGGTGTTCCCCGTAGTAGCATATGGCTGCGAGAGCTGGACCATAAGGAAGGCTGAGAGAAGGAAGATCGATGCTTTGGAACTGTGGTGTTGGAGGAAAATTCTGAGAGTGCCTTGGACTGCAAGAAGATCAAACCAATCCATCCTCCAGGAAATAAAGCCAGACTGCTCACTTGAGGGAATGATATTAAAGGCAAAACTGAAATACTTTGGCCACATAATGAGAAGACAGGACACCCTGGAGAAGATGCTGATGCTAGGGAGAGTGGAGGGCAAAAGGAAGAGGGGCCGACCAAGGGCAAGATGGATGGATGATATTCTAGAGGTGACGGACTCGTCCCTGGGGGAACTGGGGGTGTTGACGACCGACAGGAAGCTCTGGCGTGGGCTGGTCCATGAAGTCACGAAGAGTCGGAAGCGACTAAACGAATAAACAACAAAACTAAAGTATTCAGTAGTGTAAGCTCTGCCTCTTTTTGGAATGCCCTACCTGATTCATTCCGAAAATTGGTTGGGATGTGATTGGCTGCATCTAGGAGGCGGCCAGCACCCCTTTGGAGATTATGCCAGCCATCTTGAAAGAGGCTGTCCCTGGATTGGACCATTTTGGACAACTATCACCCAGTCTTCAACCTTCTCTTTATAGAAAGTGATGGGGTTCTCTCTCCTCTGTGTCTGCATGAAATGACTAGGAGAGGTCATTCATCACTTTTGGGTGAGGTATCATCGTATATATGTACTGTATATATGTATTTATTGGTTTTCTTTTTAACTGAGGGTTGTATGCTGCCCAGAGTCACTCTCTTTGAGATGGGTGGCTATATAAATATGATGCAACAAATAAGTAAATGATATTGATCATATTCAAATATACTGTACATCTCCGCTCCAGGCAGATATAGAAGAGTTCTTGACCCTGGAACTTGGAGGCTTGTGAGGACTTAATGGTTTTCTTGTAAATCGCCCAGAGTCCCCCTTTTTAGGGGGAGATGGGCGGTGATAGAAATTGGAATAATAAATAAATAAATAAAAATAATGAGAAGAAACAAGCTGAGGTTGAAGCATTCCAAGATGGAGGTGCTGTTTGTCCAAAAACCATCTGGTTCTGTCAGCTGTGCTTGTGATTCCAGCTAGAATGGCATTTCCCCTGAATAAGCAAGTCTGTGACTTATGGATTCCCCTAGACTCACAGCTAGAACCACAGCTACTTCTAGCTAGACAGGTGAAGGCCATGGCTATGGATGCCTTTGCCCAACTTCGGTTGGTGTGCCAGCTGCCACCTTTTTGGAGCAGAAGGTCTTGGCAACAGTAACTTATGCCCTCATTCCCTCTATTATATACTACTGCAGTGCATTCTACAATGGGCTCCTTCAAAGACTACCCAGAAGCTACAAGTCATATAAACTACATCAGCCAACTGGTTAGCTGGTAAGAGCTACTATAACAATGTAACCGTGGTTCTGTGGACACTGCATTGGCTCTAAAAAGCTTTCCAAATACAATTCAATGTCAGTTTTGATCTATAAAGCCTTTTAAGGCTTGGCTCCCACATCATCTCCTTCCAATGCAACTGACCCATCCAGTCCGTTTGTCCTGAGAAGGGATGTTGAGAATTCCCAATATGGAAGTTTTAAGGAGGGACAGGTGATCATATTTTTCAGTAATGTCTCCATTCCTCTAGAACAGCTTTCCCCTGGAAATTCTGATAGCATCCTCTGTGATGGTATTCAAGAAGGTGGTTAAGATGGATCTTTTCTACAGAACTTTTAGTTCATAGGAACTGCTTGGATTGTGAATTTTGGGGTGGGTTATAGTTTTATCAGATTGATCACATTTATGGATTTGTTTTACTGATATTTTAGCTTAGTTATTTTAAACCACCATGAGTCTTTTTGGACTAGAGCATACAATCATCACCATAAATAAATAAGCAAACTGATCTTAGCCAAGCAACGTCCCCCCCCACACACACACGTGTGTGTGTGAAAAGGAAATACAACGTCTGTTGGCTGGGGACCTGGAGAAAAATCTATCTATGTGGTCACTAGGAATCAAAAATGACTTGATAGCAGATAAACAATCAATCAATTGGCTGGGGATATACTGTCTTATAGCCCCGTAGTACTCAAAGATTTCTCTGAAGAATGTTCTTGGTTGGCAAGTTTGTGCTAAGGGCTGTTGTGGTTTCAAGAATTTAAATTATTTTAGCAATAAATATCTAACTTTGGATTGCAATTTTTGGTTCAAAAATTAGTTTAAGACAGCCTTTAGAAGTGGGAAAAGATGGGAGGGCCAATGTAAATGCAACAGTAATCAGTATTCTATTCACCCAAAAATGTGAGGACACATGCTTTCAGACAACACTATAGAGCGAGGGTTGTTAGTTTAACTGTGTGGTCCTTATACTTGCCAGATGTTTACTTGGGGGTTCACTAGTTGCAGAAAGACTGAGTAGTGATGGTCTAAGGGATATTTTGTATAATGGATGTTTTTTCCCTTTGTGACAACATGAGCAGTCTAGAAAGAAACCTATATTTGGCTGCTTAGAAATTTTAATTCATCATCTCCATGTTTCAGCTAAGAGTTTGACCATCCACCAATTAGAATTAAATGTGTTTAGTTCCTAGCTCAAGAGCAGTTTGAGTCACAGGTCACTGAGCTTAACCCTGAAACCATTTTCAGATGTTAAGCCATTTCTCTGAGGGAAATATTTTCAGTACAAAATAAAGCTCTCTGGAGGAAGCTGAGGGTCCTCTGAGTGATCCATCCACCTGTAACCAGAAGTTACCTTTTCCACACAATTTTCCTCCTGTTCATTTCTCAGCAACTACTTGATGTAGTTTTGATTACAGGTTTCTTTTTATTCAACATGACCCATGTTTTCAGGAGATGTGCTGGTGGTGGGGATGATGTCAGAGTACCACCCAGCCAATCAGATCTGTCACTAGGATATGTTCACAAAGCCAGATCAGGAAAACTTCCTTCACTCTGATATTAGAGTATTGTCAAGCTGTTTTTGAAATCCATGCACAAAGACTGAGTCCAATTTGTGGCCATCGTGTTATTTTCATCTTTCTTGCCAGTTTCGTCCATCTTGGCAGACTGGTGGGACAGCTAGCTTACTAGACTCTTATTGCAACTAACTCTAAGTTTTTCTTCCCTCACTGCTGGAGAGTTCGTACCTGTGCAGCATTGGACTTTCGTCCTTTGGACTGAGGTTTTTTTGGTGAAGGTTGTTGCGGGGAGGGGTTGTCTTTTTGGGTTGTTGTTACTGTTTTCCTCTGAGAGACAGGTGGCAGGGTTGGACCCTGCACAGTATGAGAGGGTAGGGTGGATTGTGGGGAGTAGATAGTTGGTGGATGTAATGTTGAGCAAAGGGCATTTCCAAGGCTGGTGCTAGCCTCCTTATAGTGTGGTTGGTGTATTGAGGCCCACTGGCCTGCAGGTGGAGCACCTAGGTCAGAGGAGTTTGAGGTGGCTGGATGGAATGGTCAGGTAAGGCTATTAGGGTGGTGATGGGCAGAGGGAGATATGGAGAGACACAGAAGGAGGGCCACTCTCAGGGAAGGTGACCTTGATATTTGGTATCAATGTCATCTTCCAGTCCCTGTGCTTTGCCCCAACACCTGGTAAGCAGGGGCTCCGGAGACCTTGGCTTATGGCTGTTACTGCTTGATACATAGCCAGCCTGTAACAAAGTTGACTTCATCCACAACTTGATGTGTTTGCATTACCGAAACCTGGCTGGGCCCCAGGGATTGGGGGGTGGGGGACTTCCCCTCTCAGATATGTGTCCAGCTGGGTTTCATGTGTGGCCTTAGTCAGAGAACCAGGGTCAGGTTAGTGGTGTGGAAGTTGTTATCCAAGAAAGAATCCCTCTTTTCGGGGGAGATGGGCAGTAGCAAAAATTTGAAAAATAAATAAATAAATAAATAAAAATAAACAAAGCTTAGTGGCTTTCAGGGGGGCTGCTGTGCAGATTGCTGGGAATGAGACCTTGTTTGTGAAGCTGAGCTGTCAGGATCAGAATGGACTGTTGCTTGTATATCGGCTTCCCTGATGCATAGCAACCTCCTTATCTGAGCTGCTTTAGCCTGTGTCCAGGTTGGCAGTGGAGTGCTCCAAGCTTATGCTTCTGGGGGACTTCAGTCTGCCATCACTGGGCATGGATTTGGAGAAGGCTCAGGAGTTCATGGCAACCATGGAGCTGACCCAAGTTATCTTTGGCCTGGCTCACAGTGGAGACCACATATTAGACCTGGTTTCCATCTTGGGGCAGTGGCAATGTGATCTTGATTTGCAGAATGTTACCATCAATTTCCTTGCCATGGACAGATCATTCCCTGTTGGCTTTGGAGTTCTCTGGTGCTGCACCTCCTTCAGGAGGCAAAAGCTTGGGATTATTCCTCTGGCTATGGCACACAGTTTGATTGAGGCTTTGGTTGCCACTTGGAATAATAGAGTGACTTTGGCCTCGGATCAGGTTGTGTCTATGTGGCTTCTCTGTGGACATGGATCCTGGATGGTCTCCTGGTTTTCATAGTTGCTGTGGATAACGAAATGGCAAAAGCTTGGTGAACCTGGAGGAGTATGCACTGTACCCCTTTGCTAACACTGGTCCCCAGGTTTTTAGCAAGTTCTGCAGAGGAAGCATTGCATAACTCCTTGGCTATTGCAGGCCCAAAGGTTTAGCAAACAAAAATTATAAATGTATTGCACCACCTCCTCTTGCACAACTGCCCAAAGCTTTGGTGGAAGACACTGCACACCTCCATGGACATTACTCTACAAAGCTTTTGCAAACACTGGAGGAGGACATGCTGCTCACCTCCTCAGCTAACTCTGGCCTGAAGCCTTAGCAAGTACTGATGATGAATATATTCAAGTGGTGATGATGAATATATTCGAAGTCTTCTCTCTAGCAACTCCCCAAGGCTTTGCTGAGTCCAGTGACCCACTTCCCAAAGTTGTAGCAAATCCTGCAGGAAGACACGCTGCTCAGCAACCTCCAGCAGTACTCCTCAAAATCCCGCTTGCATCCTTCACCACTGCAAGCCTTGAGGGAGTTCACATTCATCTTCTCCAGCATTTCTTGCCTCTCTACAGCCCCTTTTAGCTGTGCAGAAAACTATTCTGCTTTAGGGGGGTGACAGAGATGACACAAAAGTTCTGAAGCAGTTTCACACCTTGCCTCCTTGCCTTGACAAAGAACATCATCTTGCTTCAGGCATGAAGCCCTTCATCCTGGCAGATCCAGGGCATACCTACAGGCCTAGCAGGTCTCCCTCTTTCTTTTTTCTTTTTCTTATGAACTTTTCATCTTAAATTCTGAGTTGTACCTCTTCTAACTGGGTATTTGTGCTTTGTTTTGTAGCGTGACAGCATCCCATCTTCTTATTGTTAGATTGTTCTGTAGCAGAGTTTCTCAACCTCAACAACTTTAAGATCTGTGGACTCCAACTCCAACGCTCATGCTGGCTGGGGAATTCTGGGAGTTGAAGTCCACAGATCTTAAAGTTGCTGAGAAGTGAGAAGTGCTGTTTCTGTATTGTTTTAATTGTTCGATTGTTTTTATTGTTGTTAGCCACCCAGAGTCACTGGTCTTGAGAAGTGCTGTTCTATTGCAACTGCAGTGATTAAGAGGAATATAAATGTATTCATTGAATTTATTGAAATAATAGTTGCAATTTTACAAGGTGCTCTTGCTTTTCTTGGTTAATTTCTCCCCCCAAAATGACAAATATTGTTTTAATAAATTCATAAATGAATTCATATATTAATAGATTAATTAATAAATTAATCTATTCAGATTGATAAAAATAGGGGCATGGAATGTATGTTCCTCAGAGTTTAGCATTCCAAATCATAGCACAGGGTTGATCTTCCCTCATTCCTTCTTTCCTTCTGAAATTATGACCTTAACTCATGGTAGTATATATGTAATGCATACAATTTATCATCAGTGTTTCATCCCATAACCTATAAACCATCTGGATAAGAGGAAAGATACATTTCACATTCATTGTGATACTATAAAAGTGTCCACTGAAGTGAGATTAATCCATACATTAATCCACACAGCTTTTAAAGTTATGTGACAAAATCCTCCAGTGACCCATTGAAGGATATACCCCACACCCATTAATTCATTCAATAAACAACAGCAGTAGCACCAGAAGCTAACATGCCACCTTTCCCTTCATCTGATCTGAGTAAGTATGTCTCCTCCCTCTGGTTGGCCAGTCAGGCATCCTGAATTTCTGAAAAAAAGGAAAACATGCAGTAAGATTTCCCAAGATTGTGTACACACTATCCTGCAATAAATGCATTTTGCTAGTTTGTCCAAGGGCACACATATTTTTGCCATTTTCCATTGTTGCTGTGGCAATTCCATTTGGGATATGATTACTGAAAGATAAATTTTTACAAACTTTGCCAAGATAGTCCCAATCTCTCTTCTAAAATATTGATTGATTGACTGATTGATTGAGTATTTGCCATCAAGTCATTGTCAACTCTTAGCAACCACATAGATAGATTTTCTCTGTGACAGTCTGTCCCTAACCTGGTCTTTCAAGTTTTCCAATCATGCATTCATTGCCACTATAACTGAGTCCACCCATCTTGCTGCTGGTTGTCCTCTTTTTCTCTTTCCTTCTACCTTTCCCAGCATTAGAGCCTTTTCCAGAGAGCTGAGTCTTCACATAATATGTCCAACATAGGATACTTTGAGCCTGGTCATTTGTGCCTCAAGTGAGAACTCTGGGTTGATTTGTTCAACAATCCATTGGTTTGTTTTCTTGGCTGTCCACAGCATTCTCAGGAGTCTTCTCCAACACCAGAGTCCAAAGGCGTCAATCCTCTTCCTATCCTGCTTCTTCAAAGTCCAACTTTCACTTCCATAGAGTGTCACAGGGAATACCCTTGCTTGCCAGATACTGATCTTTGTGGGTATAGACACATCCCAGCATTTGAATATCTTTTCCAAGGCTTTTATGGCTGCCCTACCAAGTGCTAGTCTGCAGCATATTTCTTGACTGCTTGTTCTTTTAGTGTTAATGCGCCAATTGCTTTGCATACCCTTTTTTCATGCTTTTGTGTAGGGTGGGGTCAAACCACAAAGAAATGGAGAAAGAGAATAGCTTCTTTATAAATGTTGTCTCTTCTCTCACTATTACTTACAGATGCTCATATGGCATAAATCTATTCCTGCCCCATCTTAGGAAGTGGAGTATTTGGACAACCTTTTCTGGGTTCAGATATTAAGCAGAGCTGGGCTAGGTTAGTACTTGGATGAGAAATCACAGGGCTATAGGCTATTTTGAAAAGTCAGGAATAAAAACTCTGAAAAAGTCAGTGGAAAATCAGGTCTGAACTGTTGCCAAGAAATCTTCACATTGTGTTCATTTGGCTTCCAGAGTGGAAGTTAAAGGCACCTTTGCCTTGTTCACTTTAAACCTTCCCTAAAATGATCAAGTGACTCTGCCATCTCTCTTGGTTGCGAGCTTATTCCAAGAAGCTCTACCAAGAAGAAAGCTTTCATATCTGATGGATGTTTCCCAAAGATTATTCAAGACAATAATTGGGGATGTCCTTGGCAAGAGGCCAGAAAAGCAGTATCTTTCACAGGAAGCAGAGGGTTTCTCAAAAATTGGTGGGGGCTTTTGGTTCATACCAATATTAATTTATTTCTCAGCAAAATTTTCCAGGTCAGTTTAAAAAGATCAGTAATAGGCAAAAGATTTATAAAATCTGAAGAGAAACTGGAGTATACCTAACTTTGAACGAAAAAGCCAAATAATCATAATGCTCATAACACTAATATCTTAAACTGAAACTAATAATGATAGAATATCCACCTTTCCCCCCTCTTTTTCATGTCCAATACTCTAAGGTATCTAATCAGTAGAAAGTTAAGAATTTAAGTGTATTATATGTGTAAATAGCATTGCATTCAAATCACTAGGAGTCAAAAACAACTTGATGGCACATAATCAAGACTGACTGACTGACTGACTGACTGACTGACTGACTGACTGACTGACTTATTTTGTGCCTTTGAGTCAGTGTTGATTCCTGGCAACTGCTTGGACAAGTCCCTGCAGTTTTCTTGGCAAGATTTCAAAAGTAGTTTGCCATTGCCTTCTCCCTAAGGCTGAGAGAGAGTGACCCGGGTGGCTTTGTGTCTAAAGTGGGACTAGAACTCATGGCTTCCTAGTTTCTAGCCTGGAGTCTTTAACCACTACACTAAACTGGCTCTCTAGACTAAGCTTATGAGCAACAGTCTTTTCCCCCTTTTTTATTGTGATAGTATCATCACAATATATTCTAGAGGTGACGGACTCGTCCCTGGGGGAGCTGGGGGTGTTGACGACCGACAGGAAGCTCTGGCGTGGGCTGGTCCATGAAGTCACGAAGAGTCGGAAGCGACTAAACGAATAAACAACAAATCATCACAATAAGGGGGAAAAAGACTGTTGCTCATAAGCTTAGTCTAAAACCACAGGTCCCAACCTCTGCCCTTTTTCTGACATCTGCATCTTCAATGAAAGCTTTTGAGAACTGCCACTTAAGCCAAGGGATTGCCATGTGTCACGTGCAGGCACAGTAGCAAATCAGTGCACCTCTGAAATTGGGTCCACAGGACCTCAATTTTTAAAAAAAATATGTAGCTGAATTCTCATGAGATTGCCAAAAACATGTATGATTTTGGCACTTCCCACTCAACACTTTGTGAAATTTTAGGTAAAAACACCCAATAGTAAAATTTGGCAATAAGATTATGGTCATTTTCTTTAAAAAAAACACCTTTTATTGCCTGCATCAAGGACCATGTGTAGACCTCTTATGGATCACTGGTGATCCATGGTGCCATTTGGAAACCACTGATTTAAAAAAATATGGGACAAAAGGAAGGTGGGATGGGAAGGATAAAAAAAGTAAAGTTAGAACAGCTTCTTTTTCTTAGAGTTCTAATAATGGCTAGGTGAGATTAAAACAATTCAGGTAAACTGTTGGAGCAGCAAATATTCAACCCAAAAGTAGCTCATCTCAGAGCAGTGGTTATGGGAAAATCCTGTTTCTCCTTTGTCCTTCTGCTCTGCAGCCTTTGGAAATAACTGCTGGTAAGTGAGAACTGAGGACATCATGGCCCAGTCTCACTGTTTTAAAAGACTGAATAGGAGGAACTCAGAGACACAGTAATAAGCTGTATGTGTAATTCAGTCTTTAAAGTCAGTTGAGTAAGTGTAAGGGAGTGATCTATTGAGTGGTGTTTATTCTGCAGCTAGGATAAAGTGATAGGCATTTGGTAGAAGCCACAGTGATGTTAGATGCATCATGATGTCATCACACAAATTATGCAAAATATGGTGATTATATCTATACACTTTCCTTGGCAGTATTGCAGAAATGGCTTGCCATTGCCTCTTCCAGATTGTGTTTCCAACTTCCCAGTCTGTCCTACAGCTCTGAAATATCTAGGTGGTCTCCCATCCAAATCCTAACTGGGGCTGATGTTACTTAGCTTCTGAGACAATGTCTCCTTTGAGTCAAGCTCAACTTCCATGTTGTTTTCTTGACAACAATATGGAAGCAATATATCCTTCTTCTTCTGGGACCTTTCCAATATAGATAGCTGTAATTATCTTGGAATTACCTGGAATAACCAGGAACAACTATGTTTAGCTTCTGAGAATAGCTAAAGGTAACTAAGTTTTGCCACTTGCTGAAGCATAGCCAGCTACCACAGAAAAAGCTGCGTCTAATCTTCCCCCACGAATCACTCGTTCAGTGACCAAAGTTACGATGGCACTGAAAAGGAAGACTTATGACCAGTCCTCAAAGTTGCAGACATCGCAGCATCCCCATGGTCGTGATTCAAGTGCTTGGCAACTGGCATGCACTTATGACAGTCGCAGTGCCCCACAGTCACATGATTGCCATTTGTGACCTTCCCTGCCAGCTTCCGACAAGCAAAGTCAATGGGGTAGCCAGCAGGAAGTCACAAGTCACGGCCACGTGGTGTCGCACTTAATGGCCTGTGGCGATTTGCTTAACAACTACAGCTGGAACTGATAAACTGACATTGTAAGTCAGGTACAATCATGTGACATTTCACTTTATGGCCACATCGCTTAGCAATGGAGTTGCCAGTCCCAATTGTAGTTAGTAAGTCAGGAATACCTATGTTTAGTTATGGGGACATAGCTAAAATCTAGCCAGGGTACAGTCATCAAACCGTTTCTGGCCATAGCCACCATATACCTTATATCTGAAAGTAAGAGCACTCAGCGCAGCTTCTGACCCTCCAGATGTTTCCAAACAACAGCTTCCATAATTTCCGACTGTTTCCATCCTTCATCCGGAAGACCAATTCCCTATTTTTGTTTTAAACGATGCTCTTTGTGCAGTGCAGAGTTCTAAGTAACAAATGCGAGGATTTTTTTTTTTAGTTTCCTCTTTGTGACCCATTGAAACCTATGCTACTATGCAAAAAGCTTTTAAAAAAAAAAGACTTGGTGCTGGGAAGTTGGCTTGATTGCCTCTTCACCATCACTCACCCAACCAGCAGCTTTTCAGTTCACCTGCACAGTCACGACTAAAAATAGCACCCAATCAATTGCAAACGTTTTATCCATCCTCATCCTGGGTTGACAGTGATGCCCACCTGACTGGCTGGTTTACCAAGTCCTAAGATGGGTGATTCATAATCTGTGCATTTCTTTTCTCTCACATCTGGAGTTACTATAAAAAGCCAGTGTCATTTGTGACAACCACAGTTCATTGGCTGTTTGTAAAAAACTGTGTTTGGCTACCTCTTGTGGGGCACAGGAGAACAGCCTTCTCAGTTGTCCTGCCACACTCACTCTTGGAAATGTGTAACCTGCACCAACTATTTTTGAGCGTTCAGGATCTGACACTTGGCATAGCTTGGATTTGTGCTATACTGTGCTTTATGCCACTTAAGTTTGTGCAGTTGTGTGACTGTTGTTTATCACCATCACCTCTACCATCCCAGATGATTTGGGATCTTTGTTCCTTGTTGAACTACTTAATCCAGTGTCTAACTCACAGCAAGATGATGATGATGATGATGATGAACATTTATATCACCACCCATCTCCCCCAATGCGGGACTCTATGGATACAGAATCCATGGAGAACTCACAAATAGATATTATGAGTTCTCAGTGGAACTGCTAATTTCCCTGACTTTTTCAAATGTCGTCACTGAAAATTTATTATAAAATGATAAAGGCTTTTATAGGTTAGATAAGGGGAGATAACAGAACATTTAAATAGTGATTACAATGGTATAAAAGGTATTTTGTTGTACGCCGACCCGAGTCGCTTTTGGTGAAGTGGGAAGCTATATAAGTTTGTTATATAGATAATAAACAAACAAATAAAAGATCCATGAGGAAAGTGAAGGGCAGAAGTGGACTACATTTTTGTTAAGATAGATGTTTAGTTTTGTATTTGCAGGTTTATGTTTATGTTTATGTATTTTGTGTATATATATAATTATAATTATTGGGTTCATCCAGCTCAGCAGATCCAATCTGTTGCTATCACAGGGTAAAATGCCTGCCTCCACGTGCTGGGCGTGCAGAGTCTTGGATGTCCTGTTCAAATGTGGAACACCCATCATGGACAGTGTCAGCCATACAAAGATGGCTGGAAGGCTGTTACTTTACTTACTTACTTACTTACTTACTTACTTACTACATCAGTGACCTCCGTCTGGGTTGATGCCATCGCCACAAAGAGAGTTGGGAAAAAATATTTCATTTCAGTTTTCTTTTTATATTCTGTCTGCTTCTTAGGCTTTAAGGCAGTTTGTAATAATGCAACAAAATAACATCAAAAGACCAAAAAAAAAACCCAACCTAACTAAAGGCAGCCCAGTTACCATTAAGATTGAAACGCCACACACTTGCTACCCCTCCTCTGAAATCGATATGATTCATCTCAGCCAGATACTTTAGCCAAGCATTAGGACCAGGACCTGGTCATTAGGAGGAAAAATAAGTGCCATTCATAGAACTAGAGTAGCATTTTTTTTAGTCTGGGCCAAGAATTACTCGGTTTGGTCATTTCCAAGAAATTATGAGAAATAAATCAAAGAGTATTTTGGTGAAATGCTTGTCAGTGAATGATGATATTCTTGAGTTTACCTTAGTTACAAGATGTTAATGGGTATGTGTAAGTTTCATATACAGTATTTTCTTGTACAATCCTCTCTCAGATGTCTGCTGTCTCCATAGCTTCTTACTCTTCCATTAAAGCCTAAGAATGAAAAAAGGAGGGAATCCCTCACGCAGAGTTTTCTCAGATATAGATGGTAAAGCAGAACTTCTGTATGGAGCTTTCCTGGATATAGATGAGTGCTGCACAGTGATGCATAGATATGCAATAAAAATATTATGCAAAGGCCAGAAAATTGACCCCAGAGGGCCTCACCTGAGACAAAAAAAGGTTCTGTGGCTCCCTAACTGTTCCTGTCTGCGTACTCTCGCTATTCAGCCAAAATCCATATAGACACGACTGTGGCAGGTTCTTCAGAGTGACGCTTTATGACATAACCAAAGAAATTATGTCTCTGCGTGGATTTCATAGCCACATCACTACATCGCATACTGAGGAGGTCGGCCTCCATATGGCCGCCCAGCTAACCTTCATATAGTCATGATCGTGGCAGGTTCTTCAGAGTGATGCCTTAGGACAAAACCAAACAATTGTTTCTTTGTGCAGATTTCACAGACACCCTGAGGAGGTCCCAAGAGCTGCACACTTTCAGCATAATGAAACTCGGTCACTGGATTTGGGAGGGCAGCAGGTCCCATTTCACTGTCTAACCTGGGCTTCATTTTGCTCTGAAGAGCTCTGAGAACAAAGAAGAAGCTCCTTCTCCATGGGTGTATATCTCTTTTGAAATTGGAGGACACACTTGGGCAAAGTGCAAGAACATTTGATGGTGTTTTAGTGCAGACTCCAACTAAACTCTCACTTTTTCCCCAGTTTGACATGCAACGGATAACATTGGAGGAGCTGAAACACATTCTCTATCATGCGTTCCAGGACCACTTAACAATGAAGGACATTGAAAATATTATCATCAATGAGGAGGAGAGTTTAAATGAGAACTCTGGTAATTGTCAAACAGAATTTGAAGGTGGGTTTCTGTCACACATATTGTACATAAAATGATTTGACCTTCTTCTTCCTCATAGCATGTTGAATAAATGAGGTGTTTCACTTGTAATAGCAGACTATACGCCTATATGGAGTAAATTCTGTTGAATATAGTACAGCCTAATTGTATCATTTAACAAAGTGAAGCAGCCACCAAAGGCCATTGCTCTGATTGCTCTCTCTTTTTATGGTTCTTTTACCTTTCAAACAAACTTGGAATGAATAACCTCTTAGAACAATTTTCTCCAACTGAAGTATCCCCCAGCAATATCCCTACTGACTGGGGGATTCTGGAAGCTGAAGTCCACATATCTGGATGAAGCCCAAGTTGAGAAAAACTGCAGTAGAGGATTTTGCTCTGTAAGATAGAACACATGGCAATCCTATTCCGGAAAATCCCTAATCATAGCTTTTTTTGTTTTAATAATCAGGCCTGTTACTCAGGCACCAAAGTTGCAAATCATAGATTGGGTTCATACATCACATTAAGCCACAGTGCTTGTGGCTTAGTGTGTTGAGTGAACCCATCTATTATGGTTCATGGCCATGTAGATTGTTGGAACTCATCCAGACGTGGTTTATTTAACAAATTACTTAAATCATGGCTTTGCACAATGTGTGGTCCTAGAGTTGAGAAAATTGTTCAGGATCTACTGCCATCATGTGGCCTAATGTTTCTTTTCTTCTGACTTTCCTTTTGAGAGTGTTTTTAAAATATCACCTGGAAAATGTTGGGCGCTTGGTGCTTTCTGAGCTTAGTTGTTTTCCTGCAGGCATTCCATTACCAGGTGAAGTAACATTATCAGTTGCACCGACGATCCCAATAATTCAACCCCTAGCTGCATATATTTTCCCCAATGGCAATCACATGGAAAATGTTGCCTTTGAGCCCTTTCTTGTAGGCCAGAAAAAGTTGCTAAGAAAGGGGCTGCTTTTAAAACAGAAAGAATTGTCTTTAACTTTTTAACTCCTACACTTTTTCTTTTTTAGTGCACTCTCAGAAACAGAACCGACAGACCTGCGTACGGAAGAGCTTAATATGCGCTTTTGCTATGGCCTTTATTATCAGCGTCATGTTGATTGCAGCCAATCAAATCCTCCGAAGTGGCATGGAGTAGCCGTAACACTGTGAAACAAATGATCCACGCATGCGCATGCTGCCCGGTGAACTTTCTCCCTGATCAACTTTCAAATAAACGGGCAAAGGAGAGAGCACATGAGTGAGAACGAGAGATAAGAGGGATGGCTCGGCAAGGAATCTGTATCCGGCAGCGTATTTGTAAATCAACTATATCCTCTTGGCAGGGACAATAAAAGGGCTGTCTTAATGCTTTAATGGTTTTTTGTTTCCTAATGCAATAAAAAAGAAAACCATAAGAGCCCTGAATTATATTTTTGATGTGGTAGCAGTAGATGAGAACAAGGATGCATCGATCAAGACTCAGCACTGGTTGCATGGTTGGGTGTCCTACTGGCCAGGACGCTTTCATGAATCTATTTTTAAGTGTCCAACGTTCCAGGAAATGGATGTCTACATAATCACAGCGAGTTCAAGACCATAATTTCTACAATTTCATCTGACTTCAGGGTTTTTGATTCAAGTCTTTAATGATGAAGAAACTAGTGGAAGGGCCGTGCCTGGAGACATGGATATGAATGATGCTGCTTCAGAGAAGTTTTGTTCAACTACTAAACATAAGACTGTGGTCCAGTGTTTCTTTCTTTTTTTTAATCAGTGCATTTTACTCATCCAGTTCCTGCTTTTCCATCAGCACTTTTATGTAAGGAAAATGAAGTATGCTGGGCATTTCACAAGGCCAATGCAGAGTCTTCCTACCATGTTTTCCAACAATGCTGTAAAAAGTTATTGGGCACCTTGATCCAATGTATAAATAGCTTCATATTTAATATACAGTCTCTATTGATCTTACTCAAATCTGTCTTATACAAACATTTCCAAACAGAATTGATATTTGCTCCCAGCTTAATATCTTAGCATATTTTGCTACAAAGATCCTAGACGTAAATAATATATGTATATGATTGTAGTGGAACTGTTTAAAATGGATCAGATAAGTGCTGCTTGTACTGATGCCTGATTTGAGGTTGATGCTGCTTTAGGATGGATATCTCAATTGAGTTTTTCCAATGAGGGCATGGATTGGTCCACCACCATAGACCATAATAGCCTTAATTGCAAACATGATTAGCTCAGTGAACCCATTGCCTGGAACAGCTTGGTGACATGCAGGATGGCGAGGAAATTGTTCTAGAAACTGGTGCCAGAGTTTTTCTTCCATACCTTTCATGTCCCCCAGACCCTGTGGGTAAGATTGTAACTCATGTCACTTTCCTCTGATTGAGCTCCTTCAAACTGAATGATGATTCTCTTTTAGCTGTGTTGTTCTAACACACTAAACCAGCTCAGTTGCAGATGTATTTGGGCCAGGTTTGGTGTGACCTCAGTTCATATCTGGGGATGGTGCTGGGAGTAATGTAATATGCAGACTCAGCCTGTCTGACTAGTTTATGGTTCAGTATATTGTGCAAATTTTCAGTAAATCTGAGAAATAAGCTGTGCGAACACAGTTCTTTGGTAGCCATACACAGGAGTGCAGGTACTACTTTTCGCACCTAGCATTTTCCTTAACATTCCCAGCATATATTTGTATGGAGTGCATGGACACATGCATAAATTGGAATGAATTCTATTGAATGAATTAACTATCTAAATTGGAAGGGACCACATAAATCACCCAGTCAGACCCCTTGCTTAGTGCAAGAAGCCACTAAATCATCTAGACTAAGCTACCACATTCCCATTTGAAATCTTCAGCAAGGAGTAGTCCATCACTGGTCTTGGTAGACCATTCCATCAATAAGCATTTCTTACTGTGGGTGTGTATGTGTGTGGTCTGTGTGCATATAAAGTCAAGCTCAGTTTCTGGTGAGTTCATGTATATATTTATATCCATGTAGTTTTCTTGGCAAGAATACAGAAGTGGCAAATTTGCTATTGCCTTCTGCATACACATACACACACACATGCATATATAGAAAATGTGGTACTTACTTTAACATTTTCAGATTAACTATGAGCATAATGCCACCCTATTCAGAATACCCCAAATCTCCTTCAGGCAGTCACATCATCAGAATAGATCTATGTATTGTTTTTTTTAATTATTGCAATTTTTAAACATAAAAGAAAATTTAGACATGTCCATCCTTCTTAAAACAACAACCTGAAAGTAGCTTAGAAAAACTGAGAACATTTGTAGTGGTGGTTGCAGCAGCAGCAATAGCGTTAGTAAAGGTGAACAACACAAAATAGTAGAAAGCTTATATAGCCAATATAATAGAAATGATACGAAATAGGGCCAGCAGCATCTATGGATGAAGAGGGATCCAAAACGCAAGATGGTGGGCATGGCAGCACCAGCACTTTGCCCCTTTGTACATTTGGAAACTAAAGCACATTACAACCCAGTTGAAAATCCCTGGGCTTGTGTGTGTGTGTGTGTGTGTGTGTGTTTGCCTAGCAACTAAAAACCCTCAAGGTGGTGCCAAAATTGGAGCACTCAAAAAGCCACCTCTGTCGTTTCAGAGCAATTTGGCTCAGCGAAAAATTGACTGATGGCCAGTCAAACATGCCAATTTGGCATCCAGCTTGGACTTCTTGGATCATTTGCCCAGCAACTGCTAGCATCCTTTCTGTTTGGGTGATCACGTGGCAACTCCTTTTTATGTGGGTCAGGTGTAGGGAAGGCAAGAATGGGGTAAATTGGCTCCATTTCTCTGCTAGTTCAGAGGCAGTATTGACAATCCAGTGGTTTATGCCAATAGAGTTTTCATTTAGAATCCCATGGAAACATTTGCTTGATCATTTAGCTGAGGGGAATTGGTCCTCCTTTTGTAAATATGCAGAAGCAGATTGTGTGTTACTTAGTTGTAAAAAATGCTGGATGTGCCCCCAGAAAAGTGGGTTTCTCTGCAGAGACCCTCCTTCCACTTGTATGGTATTTCTTCCACGGTTGTATCATAGTCAGATAAGACAATAATATCTGGGGAAGGAAGAATCCACTTTGCTGATGGCACACATATCTGGAAAAAAATGCTATCTGAAAGTTTGCAAAGTTTCTCATCAGGAAGAAGTTAGGAAGGCATACTGTATCTGGGTTTCAACAGTCCAGATGACCACTGAGTAGCAGCACAGACCTCTTGGTTGCCATTTTAGGGAGCTCTGGATTGTGGCAGCCCAGATATGGTGTGACAAAGTTTGATCAGGCTGTGCTGTTAGGCCACTTTCCACAGGTCAGGGAAAAATAGTGAGACATAAAATTTCTCCCAGATCAGTTTGTGAAAAAGAATGCAAGGGGAAGATCAAAAGTAAGCATCCTTTGCAAGCAGAGTTTTGCAAGAAAGTTTTGAGATGGGTTCTGGTCCAGATCACAAATTCCTGGGCTGAACGTAGCCTCCTATGTACCTGAATTCGTGATGGATGCCCATATTCATAAGCCACTATTTTGTTTATTGGATCCCAAAAATTCAGTGCACAATGAAATATAAATTATTGAGTTAGCTATGGTAATGAACTGCCACTATAGAAGGCAGTTTTGTTATTCCTATCTAATATTCCCATTCTTTTTTTTTAAAAAAGAAACACTCTTACAGTATTACTATCGTGAATCTGACTCCCAAGGTGGGGTCTGCAAAAACTTTGAATGATATAGTGGCCTGCATAAAGGAAACAGTTCACTACTACTGTCCTCCCACTGTCTGAGGAAGCAGCAGTCCTAGTAAATATCATTATCAGGATGCCTTGTCACTAAAAGGTTCAGGAAATTACATTTCCCAGCAGCCCTAGAGATTCTAATGCTGTTGTATGAAATTTTAGTGTGCCAAGGAAAGAGGCACTTGGGATCAGATGGGAGTTGGGAAAGAACAGTGGAGGAAACAGAGTGCATCTCTTTTAATCAAAGATTTCCAACAAGACCAAGTCATATTTAAGGACAAGTCATTATGACTTATTAGGATTTCTAATAAGTAGCATTATTATATCATGTTGGCAAACTGCGCAACATTTTAATGTACAAGGTGGTGAATAGGAACATCAGAAGGGGGAGAGCAAAAGAGACAGAGAGGAAGAAGAGCTGGAGAACAATTGAACCAAATTTTAAAAAGGTGGTCTGGCCCAGAGAGGTGCTATGAGAAAGTTGATTCAGTTTCTCCTCAATTAGATCTTTGCTTGACATCCACAACTTCTTTCACAGCAATAAAGACGTTTCCAAAGTTTTTAGGTTAGGTAGTGCATTTTACAGAAATATACTGAACAATCTGATGTTGTTGGTCATAGTCACAGTATTTGGTGGCATTTACCAGCTTTCCGCCAAGGCTTCCAGATGTCTACAATTTAAACTACTAACATGAATTCCCTGTTTTGGGACAGTGCTGGACCCTTCTGAAAACTCAGGATAAGTGTTCACTTCTGGGTTTAGTTCTGTTACTGATCCCCTCAGGACAAGTAAAGAACTAGTATGTTTGGCCTAGAGGAGAGGTGATAGCTGATTTCAAATATCTGAAGAATTGATTCCTTAGGTGATGGGCTAACTTTCCCTGAAGATATTGAAATAAAGGCTATCGATGTCCACAGGGGGAGTTAAAAAAAAAGATGGCAGTTGCAGTACAGATAGTCCTGGTTTAACAGTAGTAATTGGGACTGGAATTTCCATTGCTAAGAGATACAGTCATAAAGCATGATGTCATGTGACCATGCCATTTAGTGCCAGCAGTTCGGGAAGTCCTGATTGCCATCATTAAGCAAGGACCATGTGGGTTGTTAAGGACCTCATGCGATCACTACTTCCGACTTCCTGCTGGCTTCCCCATTGACTGCTTGTGGGAAGCCAGCAGGGAAGGTCGCAAATTGCAATCACATGACTGTGGGACACTATGACAGTTGGAAATCTGGGCCAGTTGCCGAGTGCCCAAATTGCGATCACATGACCATGGGGACACTGCAACAGCCAGAACTTCAAGGACTGTTCATAAGCACCATTCATTCAGCACCATTGTACTGTAAGTTTGGTTGCTGAACGAGTTGTCGTTAAACAAGGATTACCTGTACCTGATTAAAACCCCACCCCTTTGTGCACATGTGCAAAAGAGGCAGGGCTTTGATCGCATTATAACAACCCCCCTCTTGATTTTTGTTGACCTCCCACTGCAGATGGTGCTGAATGTTGGACAGGCATCTTTCAAGCATGCCATAATGGTTTCCTTTGTTGCATCTCCCAAGATTACCTGTGAGTTGGATTAGAGGGCAGAAAGTTTTTCGAGCATTTGGCATTTCGGTATTACCCTGCGATCTGCATTCCGAAAAGCAGATGAGGCTGAGACAAATTGCAACATTGATTTCCCTGCAACTAAATTGAACATAAATCAATTAAATGCTATTTATATGATTACTCTGCATGCATGTATTAATTTTCTCCTGTCACATTTAAAAATTACAATTAAGTGGCAACCTTTGGCCCAGGTGCTGGAAGGCCAATGCTTTTGGAACCCCTTAGCAACCAAGACCTCTTCCAATTGTCTAATTCTAAGTGACAGCCAGAGAGGATGGAGAAAGGTGTTCCAAAATAAGTTCTTGACATTTTATTTAGCAGTATTTAAATTTACCTCCCTGTCCCACCCCACCCCCAGGAATAAGTTTAGAGTGAGAAATGAGGTCAGAACCACAACTGAACCAATTCTAGACTGGGGAACGATTAACCCTGAATTATTTGTGAAGGTGGCTTTTAGATTCACCAACCAAGGGTCTGGATTTGCACAACAAAATAGGTTAGCCTAAATGTAGCTCAGAATGTCATGTGAGCCAGGTAATCATGTTAAGGTGCACTGTAATATATTCATTTTGGCAGAACATGTTATGTCAGGCTTTTGTTAACTTGGAGTGATTGTGTGAACTTCACCAATGAGGACCAAATGATGGCACAAAGCGATATGGCATGGCATGGGAAGGCAAGCCATATTCATTTTAGATGTGCTTTGCTTTGCTAAAGGTCGTTCCAAGCTGCACAACTCCCTGGGTTTGATGCCAAATCCCCGATATCTTTGGAGCACAAGCATCTCCGTGGCCTTGGAAATCAAACCAATACGGAAAAATTGCCGGCATGAGCAACCCTCTTCATTGCACTGCTTCTCCCTTCCAAAGCCTTGACACATTTTCGCTGCTCAGATGCAGGAAATCTGCCTCTCGAGCAAAGTTGCAGGGGCAGGGGAAAACATGTAATCTCTCAAAGGCTTGGGGGTTTTAGTATCTGAATCCTTTGCTCGTAGACATCACTGCAAAGCCTTACGAAAGAAACATAGAGTCACAACAGTGAATAGGAGATGTACAGAAGAGCAGATTGTCTTTGCTGTTAGAACTCTTGCGGATTTAACACATGTGCACTCAAATTGGACATCATTTTTTCCCCTTGTTGGGCGTATTGGCAAATTAGTAGTGTTGCTTGGAGAGGGTTGGGTGGAAGTGTGTATTCCAAATCAGGTTTTTAGCAGGCATGGTACCAACAGGGTTTTTATCACATTGCTAATGTTTGTTTTAACATTAAAGTAATTTGATGTCAAAACATCTTAAATCGCAACATAAATATAATCTTCGGGTCATCTGCATTCATCCTCTCTTTTTAATTTAGCACCCGGATGAATTGGCAGTCCCCACCCCCGCCCTTTATATTAAGGTGGCACCTAAGAATATTGGGCCAGCTAGTGAAGCAGAACTGGAGAGGACATCCAGCTCAGGAAATATTTTGTAACTGTAAGTTCCCAGAATTCAGTCCTGAGCATTTCTGGTTGGATCACAGGCTGAGGAAGACTGACATGCTCCCTACTTTTAGGGGGAGACACTATTTTCACCCATAGTAGAGAATCCTGGGTTGATAGAACCATGTTTTTAAGTGAAGGTGACCCCATGTTTCTTTGCCTCATTACCATCCATCCTCCCCTTTAAATAAATAAATAACTGCCATGTAGAGTGGCCAACCACAAAGGTTAGTATCACCAGGAAAAGCAAAAGTAATAATTTGTCGTAGCACATAGTTTTTCCATTCTTATCTAGGATTTTAGAGTGCTATTTTGCCAGATACAGAAACTTGGGCAGGCCCAGGGTACCCTTAGTGACTTAGTGCACTGAAAGAGTATTGTAGAATTTTTATATGAGGGAAATTGTAGATTATATATTCTGAGGAATGTCATGATCAGCAATATCTGGTCAGTTTGTTATGATTTGTCTTATAGTAATGATATGATTATTGGTGTGTGATTGTTTTGTTTTGTCTTTTGGATGGCGGAGACCAGGTTCCAGTGGGAAACCACAACCAATTCCTATTGGTTGATTAGAAGTGGCAGAAAAAGAGAAAGTTGAGTTGGGCTTGACTCCTGATAATTACATTCTGACATGAGACTTGCCATTATTCCTTTCCTTTTGTTTTCTTTGTTTACTTCTCAGTTTAACAATTCTGGAATTCCCAGGCCATCCTCCATCCAAACTTAACCAGGGTCAACCCTACGTAGCTTGAGTTTCCTGCGACTCCATGGGTTCCATGTCTTTGTGGCTAAGGGCCACCCATGCTTCAGGCCTGCTATTCATTCCCCCCTACGATCAAGAATCATGAGAATTTTGCATATGTCTCTGCAGGAAAGCCTCAGGCCTATTTTCATATGTTCATGTTCTGTTGAATGTATGGGGGTGGAGAAATGGGATGCTGCCTCTGCTGTCATGCAGTAAGCTGTATCTCTGAATGAAACCTGCACACAACTTGCACGCAACTGCGTTTAGGTTCTTCAACTTGAGGATAAAAGTTCAGAGACTGAATACTTTGACAGGATGCACAATCCTAGTCCTCTTCCCCCCAAGAGAAGGCAAAAAAGGGCTTTTATCCATTTTAATTCTTTGATTTGTGATGATGTTCACTTCTTTCCATCTTGGCATTCTTTCAAATAAAAAGTTGCTTCAAAGATAGACTTTATGACAAACCCAGTGCAACGAAATAAATTCATAAAGGAATAAATTTTAAAATTGCTATTGTCCCTTGCATGCTCCTTTTTTTAATGAAAAAAATATTTTAATATATAAGACACAGTCTATATTATTGCACTGTACAGAATATATAAAGGGAAGATACTGCCATATATCTTATTTAACCAAACAGCACTGTAAAAATCTTACCTGTATAAAATGAAAAAAACACAAAAGTCTAATTTTAACCACTGTTTATGCAATAGTAATAAAGTTGCTTTCTTCTTTTGAGTTGGCGTTGTGCTTTTCGCTCTCAGCAGTAGCTTCCAGCAATGGCTGGATTTACACATGGGCATAAGATTTGGTCACCAATGGCCTCCTAAAAGCTTTGTGAGCTGAATTTTGCCAGAGAAAGGGGAAAAGAATCCAGCAGTGTTTCAAGAGCAGGAAATCCCCTTAGCAGTGACAACTATATTATTAGAAAAAGAAAGCATCAAAAACATGGAAGAGATTATATCTCTAATTTCCACCAGCTCTATTTAACTATCTACCTATGGATCAAATCTATTCCTAAGTCACCTGGTTCAGTCAAATTCATCAGGCAGACTGATACAGGTAGCCCTCACTTAACAACCAGAATTGGAACTAGAATTTCAGTTGCTAAGCGAAGTGGTAATTAAGTGAATCCGAACTGATTTTACAGCCTTTTTTGTGGTGGCCATTAAGTGAACCACATGGCCATTAAGTGAATCATGCAGTTCCCCATTGATTTTGCTTGCCAGAAGCCAGCTGGGTAAGTTGAAAATGGCTATCCCGTGACAACAGGATGCTGCAATGATCATAAATGTGAACCAATCGCCAAACACCCAAATCATGATCACCTGACCACATGGATACTGTTATGGTCATAAGTGTGAGGACCGGTCATAAGTCTTTTTTTCCAGCAGCATTAGTCTGAACCATCACTAAACAAACGGTTGTTAAGTGAGGACTACCTGCAGTTAGGGTTGCCAATTCTTGTATATCAAGCAGTGTTAAACTCCAGCTTAGGTGCAGCATTCTGTATGTATTTTAAATATGTATTTTTAAATAGGACTGTCAGGCAAAGTAACAACATCTCTAAACGTCTCTAGGCTCTCCTGAAGCAAGACTGCTCATCCAAGCCCTGTTTGGAAAGACATTCCCAGGGCATTTAAAAGTACACCATAAACAAGAATGACATTACTTTCTTCTTGTACCTTCTGACTTTCTGTTGGAACTGAGCACTTAATGTGACTTACATCATCAAAGGAACAAAACCAAAATGCAAAAGATATAAAAAAGCAATTAAACTGCAAATTGTAAGAACATTAATATTTAATGGCTCAGCTAAAGAGATGTCTCTTAACTGATTTCTGAAGGCAGAGGAAGCTGGAGCTCCCAAGAACGTACAAGCTAAACAGGAGAAGGGTTTCCCTTGGACCCCATAAGCAGTTCTGCACCATCAGCAACATCTTCAGAGAGCTGCTTCTCCTATTTAGCCATTTGGTCTTAACCTCCAATCCCTTAAATGGCTTTAGACTTACCAGAAGCATGCATTGACTGGGGTGGGTGGGGAGGAACAGATGGTAAAATGTGGATCATGTCATTGCAACCCAATTCTGCCCCATATGACTTGTGTGTGTGTGTGTGTGTGTGTGTGTGTGTGTGTGTGTGTGGAAGAGTGAACGCACCATCAGAGTGAGTAGGCGATTTTTTCCTCCTGGGATCCAGGGTTTTGGTGCTGGCTGGGAAGGAGGGTTAAAACAGTCCCACCCTCTCCTTCATTGGAGAGTTTGTTTTATAAAGAGGGAACCAGAAGTAAGCATGTGAGTGGGTGTGTCAAGAAAGGGGTCAAGCCGGGAAGACAGCAGAGATGAGGGGGAAAGACCAGCACCCCAGCAGCAGTCTTCAGACAGCAAGAGAAAACTGCAATTCTTGGAGCTGCAAGACCAGCTGAGAGGCAGAGCTGAGAGATGGGGGAGGAAAAGAACCAGGCCCCAATCTGCCATGCCATGCCATGCCATGCCATGCCAAGCCAAGCCAAGCCAAGCCAAGCCAAGCCAAGCCAAGCCAAGCCAAGCCAAGCCCACTGCGTACAGCAGCCCAGGTGCAGAGCTCCACAAAACAGCTCCAGAAACAGGATTGTGAGTGCTGAGGAGGTGAGAGGGTGGTTGGGGGAGAAAGAAAAGCCAATTTGCAAGCCTAGAGAGAAGTGAAAAGGGTTTTTGCATGCAAATGGACTGAGACTGTCTACCAGAACTGAAGACCTGGGGGAAAAGGAAAGATTGAAAGAGCTAAGAGATAGTTAAGATAAGAAAACATTGTGCTACATATATAGGAATAGGAACACAGAGGTAGAGACAGAAATTTATGGAGTCCTTGGTGCTCTCTGAGCTTGGTTGTTTCTTGCAGACATTTCATGACCCTACTAGGTAACATCTTCCATGCAAGTGAGTGTGGGATTTGCTTCCTGTTTATAAACAATAGTATATAAGAGCCAGTTTGGTCTAGTGGTTAAGGTGCTGTGAGTTCTAGTCTCACAGTGAGATCTAGTCCCGCCTTAGGCACAAAAGTCAGCTGAGTGACCTTGGGCCAGTCACTTTCTCTCAGCCCAACTCGGTGCAATGTAGACTAGCCTCCTTGTGGTGCACCCCGGGCAACATGACTTGTCACGGCTAAATAGTCTACACATCTGGCTGCTGGACCTCACAAGGACTTCCCAGCAAGAAAAAGCACCATGAACACTGAACGGCTATGCCATATGATTACACACACACATGTACACACACAGACACAGACACACACACACATATTGTACAGACACACACACATACACATATCTACATACATACATACAATAGTTGTCCTGCCAGTGTTGGTGGGGGTGTGGTTTTCTCCTTGATAGTCCCTTGATTATGGCAGGGCAAGCGACTGTTTATAAACAGGGAGCAAACCCCACACTCACCAGGCACAGATGACGTTACCTAGTCGGGTAATGAAACGTCTGCAAGCCAACAACCAAGCTCAGAGAGCACCAAGGACTCCACAGTTTAATCCTGAGCTACACATATTCTCTTCCATAGAAATTTATAGATTAAATAAGGATAGAAATAATTGTAAACGTATAGTAATAGGAAGATAGTAGAATAAAATAGGTAGGAAAATAGAAACAAGCATAGAATTAGCATTAAGTTTAGAAGTAAGGAATAGGAGTTTATGTTTGTACAATAAAACAGTTTTGTGGGAAAAACAAATGCATTCTTTGTCTCTGTGTTCTGTACCATATTCAGAAAAACCTTAACAGTGTGCCATCATGATTCAATCGCAAAAGGCTGGAGTTTGTGCCATGATGTCATAATGGACATTTTATCATTTTGGCATCATTGTGGCTAGCTGTGGATGCCTAGTCAACCTGGCTATTCAAGCAGGTTCATAACAAGAGAGGTGGACATTCAAATAGGAAGGCCCTAAGCCACCAGGGATTTGAAGCTTAGGATCAACTCCCTAAATTGTGTCCCAAAAGCAAATGGCAGCCAGTGAAGATGTTTTCAGTATGGACATTGTGCCCTCCCAGAATCTTCTCATAGTTAGTAATCTACCTGCCACATTTTGCCCTTTTAAATTTCCTTTTGTTTTTACCAGTTCAGTCTTCTTTGCATACTAGGGAACTGTCCACCCTGTAGCCTGAAAGCACCTTTTGCTCTGCCTATACTATGCTTTGTACTCATTTTCACAATTAAATGTATTAGAAAAGAGAATATGTTTTTAC
Source organism: Candoia aspera (assembly GCF_035149785.1). Lineage (NCBI taxonomy): Eukaryota > Metazoa > Chordata > Lepidosauria > Squamata > Candoiidae > Candoia > Candoia aspera. The sequence continues at coordinate 11,705,175 of NC_086153.1, forward strand.
ATTTCTGACCTGTAGTCAATTATATAACCAGAAGAGGGCCAGAGAAGAATTCATATACAATTTTTATTTCACTGAGATTCAGCACAAAATGTCCAGATTAGTTGTCGAAACTGTTACATTCTAATGTTCTAATGTTCTGGAAAAATTCAGGGAGAGATGTGTCTGTCCTGAAAGTAGCCAGTGTTGAACTGTATAGTACAAACGTCAGGAATTAACCATAGGAAATGTTTGATGACAATTCTGTATTATGTCATAAAATGTTTGATGATAATTTTTTATGTCATAAAATGTTTTATAAAATTTGCCAAGTTTCAATTCCATGGGAGTCATGAGTCCCAGTTTTTGGACACTTTCTGTTAGCCCATTTGAAGTACCATGGTTCCAAGATTGTTGCCCTGTGATGCACCATTTTGCCCAGTTTAAGGGTACGAAGTATCAAACGGACATGAGAGTTTTATTGGTATAGAGATAGATGTTAAATTTACTGTTGATTAGTTATGTGGACACTAAGGGTTGACACCAACCTGATGGCACATAATCATACTCATCAAGATATCCAGACAAATTTTCAGGGCCTACAATGTGGCAGTTGCATAGTTGTACATCTGACCATCTGGTCAAGATCAGAAGGATATCAATTAGAATTATACCAAGAGTGAGGGCAGGTGAAGTGGCCCACTTGGTCCTTTCCTTGCCCAGTGCCTTAAACAAAATGGCCACAATGGGCCCTCTGAAAGATTTCCCTTGAACCCCAAGATCTGTATTTATGCCCCTGATTGAGACAGCTCATAGGTAAAGAAATGACCCACATTTCAGAATCTGTTGGTGTATTGTGCAGACTACAATGGTATAGGTATCCATGGAGGCAGGGGAAGGAAGGCAAATGAAGCAGGCATCACAACTAACCGCCCAGAGTCCCTCTTTTGGGGGAGATGGGCGGTAAATAAATTTGAATGATAAATAAATAAATGAATAATAAACATTGTGACATTGCAATGCTGTAATGCAAACTCTACCTCTTGATTCATGGCATGCAATTGTATCAGGGGTGGTAGCTTGCATTATGGCATCACAATGCACATTTCCTCATTTTGATGAAAACTCTGATTGCTGCAGACATCTATGTCGAATACCTTTTCTATGACCACTTCCTCCCCAAACTGCACTTCCAATTAGTGGAGTTCTGATTTTCCTTTGCTTTCACCCCTGCTGAGCAGTGATCTTCCCCATTTTTCTATCCTTTTTGATGCCTTGATAACTTTTTGATTACAGTACCTGATGCCTCCTTTGGATCTGCCTTGGCACTGAATTGATGAATCCCGTTTCTTCTAGCTGGCACAATTTTCTGCCACTAATTAATCTTGTACTTATGGCAAAGCTGCCCAACTAACCTCTTTCCTTGGCAATCCAAACCAGAGATTTGAAAGGGGAAAGAGCAATTTAGCTTGTGTTCCAGGAAAGAGGGAAAGATCAGGGACATTTGATGTAGCACACACACACCAGAACCCAGACCATGACAGCAGCTGCAGGACAGGGTGTATTGCATACGTATTCCAAATTGAGCCAGGGTAGCAAGCTCATTGTCAGGCACTGGCTATTATCTGTGCACGACATCAAAACTCCTTTTCTCCTGCTTCAAAGGGAGCACATCAGGATGAACCACCAGAGGGCATAGTAAGTCCATTAATAGTCAAAGATGTGTTACATTAAAAAAAAAAAACACCTTTATCTCTTGCCTTTCTTCCATACAAGTGTTGGAACCACTGAGATGCAGAAAAATGTATATGATTTTTTTTTTTTTAAAAAGATCAGATCATTGTAGTTAATTTGATCCAAAACACTGTATTCCACGTATTATTTTTAAATGTTTACACTTCGCATCATCAGTGCTTATTTTATTGCACACATGGATGTACAAATGGACAGGAATGATGAGAAGGAATCATAAAAAACTTCGCTCACTTATAAACGAACGTGTGGCTGCAACGAGCGCATTCCCCAGTATTGCTGGTGCCAATCATCTTCTTTTCTTGTTTCTTTTTCATCCCAAAAGCCACTAGGATGAAGCTAGGAAATATTGCCCTCACTCTGATTTGGCTTCATTCTTTATCACATTCTCACAGAGCCAACAGAATGAGAGCAGATTATAGAAAGGGGTACCCACAAGGCATGCAATGATTGCTGTTGCCAAGAGTATACACAGAAGGGGGTGGTGAAAAAGTGGGAAGATAATGTTGCATGCCTGGATATTCACCTTGAAGCAACCTTAATGTGTTTAACATGTTTATTCTAGGGGCTTTGGCATAGCTATGACTTGAAGAGAGATGTTACATTTAAGTATTTGTATCCTGTGCATGGCTAGGTTCTACCATAAAAGTTCCTGGGATGAACTTTCATTACAATTAAAAAGTCACTTCAGCTTCCCTAAATGCCCACCTCATAATCTAATTTTCATTTAAATTCATAGTGGAAATTAGGTTGTCACAATTTCACAGAGTGTGGTTTATGAGTCACCACACCATTTTTGGCTAATAGCCCTTTGAGCAACGGTTGCTACTGGATTCAATCTGATGCTCCATTATTTGAAACACAAAATAAATTTTCAATGACTTGATGGAGGCACAAAAAGAGAAATCTTATTTCACAGTGGCCACTGAACCTGAGTAAGCGTGGGTGGACTCATGGTAAGTGTACCTTGCCCTAAAAAATAAATTCATCAGAAACAAATGTAATGTTGGAAGTTCTAAGCTAAATCTTCCTTAGGAAGTTGAAAGATTACACACCGATTCACCTTTTCCCCCTTACTGCCTGTCCTACTTCAGGTTTCAGCCTTGCACACACACATGGTTTCATGGAAGATTATCAGTTTTATTTTCAGGTAACAGAGTTAGCAATGAACTCAGGAATGTCAAACAAGGCAAAGGCTTGCCTGCGAAGTGTGTTTCCAAAGAGGAGCATGCAGAAGAGTCGTCTAAAGTTGGTCCAAGGTTCAAGAGCCAGGTCACGGCTGGCAGCCAGTCCAAGGGTCTAAGGATCAAGAGTGAAACTCCTGCACAGGGATCATGCCTGAGCTAGACATCATTTCCAGCAAAGGGAACAGAGGCAGCCCAGCCCCTTATATAGGCTGCAGCCAACTGCCACCCATCGGAATGTTTACTCTGTTGCTAGGCAAACAGCCTAACAGAACCTCTGCTCCGCCCTCCTTTCTACTGGGCCATGACACTGCTATCTAATTAACAGGATGTACTTTGACTCTCTTTTTCAAGAATCGTTCCATTCAGAAATGAAGCTTTGGTGGTATTGATGAAATAGCCTCAAAGCCAAATCAGAGTGAGGGCAAAAGCAAGACCAGAGTAAGGGCAGGAAGATTTCTAGGCTTTTGCATTGTAATTTAGGAGAGAATACTTCTCTCAGTCCATTTTCTCCACACCATGCCTAGTTTTAATTTTATCCTTCATGTATCCCCCTACCCATACAATTTTTTCCTAAAGAGCCTCAAAAGCTATAACATTTCCTCATAGGGAATTTCTCCACAATATTCCAAATACAGTCAAAGCAAAGGCTGGTGTAAGGGCACTATTTCTGTCTTTTTCCAAGGGAGCATTTAACTTTTTCACAGTAGGTCAGCAAGGACACCCAAGACAACAATTCAGGTACTATGTTGGCTGGGGCTGATGGCATTTGTAGTCCAAGACATGGGACAGCAGATCTACCTCTCAGTATCAGTTCCTGGAAAACATGAATGGCAAATCAGAATATCATCTCCCGAGTTAATGTAAGCTGGGAGAGTTGACTTCAGGCAAAAGGCTTGTTTTATTCACAGACAGCTCAAAGCATGTAACATCTGAACTCTCTTCTTTGTGCTAAATCAAAGGATACCTGTGATTTCCCCCCCTCTTTCTCTTTATCTCTTGACTAGACCAAATGCAAGAGGGAGAAAGACAGTGCACTGCTTCTCCCATCCATCTCGTAACCTATTTTTTTCTCTAACTTTTGGGGTGTTTGCGCAAATGTAGAGCCTGCATACCATGGTTTTATAGAACAGATCAAGCAGGGATGGTGTCTTTTCCAGTTTAGGGATATATAGATCAAAATAAATCCATTCCATTTACTTCCCAAATTGCATGGCAGGTTTCAGCTCCAGCTGATTAGAAATAAAAAAAATACCAGCCATAAATTCAGCGGTACATTTAGGACTTACCTGCCTTTCATATTTTGGGTTATGCACAAAGTTTGTTCCCTCCTCACTGAAAATCCCCATATGCTCACTGTAATTAATAAACAAACAAACAAACCAGGGTATCTTTTCAAAAGATTCTTTGCTTTTACAGCCCTTCCTAAACAAACAATGTATAAAATCATGGCCACTTTGCACATTTCCTCCTCCCCTCCCCCTCCCTCTCCTCCATCTGTTGAGAATCCCCTTGATCCAGTCCTTCCATCTTCCCCAGTGTCCACACTAATGACATCTATATGCCTACTGTTGGAACAGAATGAATTGATCTTTGAAGGCTTCTTCTTTTTGTATGAGGACATCAGGTTGGTAAACATTTCATTCATTTAATCATACTCAGCGTAAACCAACCAAAGTCATGATACACTTAGTTCCCATTAATTTCACTAGGTCTTCTCCGAGTACATATGAGTTTGGGTCCAACTTTACATTATTCAGCCCAAGAGTGTAATTTTTCTTCAGTAGGCTTGTGCAAATCAGCTCTGATTCGAAAAGGAGAACTGAGATTCAAAGAGGGCAGGATTTGACTGAACCACAAATCCGTTCTAGACACTTCGATATTCAAGACTGGATTTGAAGACAGATATCCCTGAGCTACAGTATATGGGCAAGTATGGCACCAGAAATGAAAAAAAAACAAGATGGCAGAAGCAACATTGAGATGCAAGCCCCTCCTCTTTTGTACATGCATGTTGTCATTTCATGTACAAAAGAGGCAGCTTGCATCATAACACTGTTTACACTGACTTGCTTTTTTGATTCCCCTGTCCCCCATGTGGACATCACGGCAAGGAAGCAGCAAAATGCCTGGAGCTGTGTGGCAGGATGGGATAAAATAGGAGGGGTGGTAGACTTTTTAGAGAACATTAAATGCAAGTTATCTATAAATGTTAATAATAAAGGTCAAGGAGTACAGTGAAAAAAAAATAAAGTAGACTAAACTAAGGACAACAGGTACAACCAGCCTTAGAAATGACGGTGAAGATATTCAAGTGCTGGATAGTTTCATCCTTTGAAGATAGGCTAGCAGCAGTAAAAGAACCAGCAGTTAAGAAATGCACCACATACTAGCACTTGGTACAGCAGCTACAAAGGCCTTGGAAAAGGTATTCAGATGCCATGATGCGTCTATACCTACAAAGTTCAGAATTGTGAAAGCCATGGTTTTCCCTGTGACACTCTGGAAGCAAAGGTTGGAGGCTGGAGAAGCAGGATAGAAAGAACGTTGACACTTTTGAACTTTGATTTCGGAGAAGACTCCTGAGAATACCATGGATAGCCAAGAAAATCAACGAATAGATTATTGAACAAATCAATCCAGACTTCACACCTGAGGCACAAATGGCTAGGCTCAAATTATATGATTTGGACACATTATATGATCATCTAGCTCTCTGGAGTCAGCTGTAATGCTGGGAAAGATGGAAGGAAAGAGAAGAAGAGGATGACCAGCTACAAGGTGGATGGATTTAGTTACGGTAGAAGTGGGTGCTATGTTGGAAGGTCTGAAGGACCAGGTTGGAGACAGATAATCCTGGAGAAGTCTATCTTTGTGGTGGTTCACTGACTTTACAGTATGTAATCAATCACCTCTGCAAAGTTTCAACTAGATATATTTAATTTTGTAGTATTTCTCCCTGTACCTCTTTTAAGCCAAAATTAATATGGATTAGGACAATGCAGCACAGCAGCCTCTGAACTGTCCAGTAAAAAAACTTTATAGAGAGTTATGCTGGACCAATGCAGATAGTGTCCTATTCTAAATGAAAAATACAAACTTTCAAAAACAGAATGCTCTATAGATATAAGTGGAAGCCATTTTCCCCCTCTTGAAGTAATATGCAGGAAATCAGCTTACATTCTGGAGATTTTGTTCAACTTCAGATAATTATCTTTTTTCCCCCATGCTGGGAAAGATTTGTGAGAAACAAACAAGCAGACATCTAATGTTCTTGACTGCTGAAAACAATCATTTTCCTTCAGATGGATTAATATTGCCTTTCTACCGACACTGGAAGTTATTTTAAATCTCATTTATGCAAAAGTCATTTTGGCCTCTACATTTTAGAAACTGGAAATTTTCTGCAACGCTGGTGTCAGAATCCACGATCAAAGGATTGATGGATCATTTGACCATGTTCATCTGCCATGATGAGACAAAACATGTCAAGAGCCAGTAGGGAGAGGAGCATCAAGGACTGTGAAAGTATGCTGTTTGGATTAACTGGACAAATCAAGGTCATACCATCTGGACTTGGCATGCATGGCTGTTAGAACTGGTGGGAAGAATAGATGGGGGAGGGGAATGGGGTGACTGCTTGCTTTTAACTAGGTAGCTTAGGTGGGAATTTTCAGTCACAGCTTTTTCTTTTGATCTGTACACATTCTCAATAAATCTGAAATCTGCATAATTCACCTGTGCATGAGTTGGGCCATTATTGGGATTAAAAGTGTCAGATTCTTACATGGAAGATGTCCAGATGCCTTCAGTTGGTACGACCTTGTGTCATGGTTACTGTTCCAATGTTCCTGGAAAACATTGTAATGGGTTCCCATGCCATGGGGCTGACACGAGTTGCTGTACAGGAGGGGGCTGCTCCTGTTCCTTGTACCAGGCTGCGATGCGAGGAGTGAAGACTGAGGAATGCATGTTTGGGTTATCTCACCCTGTCAAGGACGTTTCCCGCAGACCGGCAGGAACCGTTAGGGGCACCTGCAGGCATGGAATTGTGTTGACTTTGGGGGGATGGATTGGGAGTTGCTTGGGGTTTTATTGGGAGATATCCCACGCTTTTACTATTCTCAGCTTTGCTTGTGATCCTGCATACTATTCATTATTAAATCAGATATCCATGAAAGCCCTGTGTGAGTCTGATGGTGATTTTGAATAGGCAATCACTACACCTTGACTTTGTCCAGTTAATCCAAACAGCATACTTCCACAGTCCTTGATGGTCCCTTCCCTACTGGCTCTTGACACGTATTGTCAAACGAATCATCAATCCTTTGTGAATTCTGACAGCTGGCGTGCATGCATGGGTGTGTATGTGTGTGTGTGTTTGTGTGTAGGCTGCTGCTGGGTTCCCACAGCATGCTAAGTCACAATATGGTGTGCTTTGTGTGTGTGTGTGTGTGTGTGTATGTGGCTTAACATGCTGCCCATATGGCTGGTGAACCTTTAGGGTTTTCATGTTGTGAGAATCTGTTAATTGTGGTTGACTTAATAAACCATGATTAATAAATCCAATAAATCTACTGTATGGTTTAGCATGTTGCCAAAAGACAGTCAAGGTTATTATGTGTCCTTATCTTCACGTATCTTCAAGTGCAATTATACATGGATTGGTGCACTAATAATGATCTTTAATCAAAAGGCATAGTCTGCGGTACGATGATTTGGGTATTTTTGGTAATAGCAGATTATGGCACCATAGGTGGTATTTCCTCAATGAAAACTAGTGACTAGAAGCTGTTGAGAATCTCTATTTTATTTTGAAGTAATCATCAATGTTGGAAATTAACCACAAAACAAGCAAGGTGTCTTTGGACTCACAACTGCACTGGGCAAGGTGTTGGACTAAATGATCCCCAAGACCCCTTCCAATCCTGTGATTCTACAAAAGTAGCCAGCTAGACTTTAGCTTAATTCATCAAACAAGCCTATTCAATGTGGCTAATAGATAGTTCGGCACAGTGTGCAATCTCAGAAAATTGAATTTGTGGGATAATTTCAAGAATTAACTATGCAGAGGTGTCCACAGCTCTCACTGGTTCTGTGAAAATGCCTCAAGTTCCACCACTTTGGGGCATGTGTGTAATGTCATGACACATACAGGAAGCAGGTATAGCTTGCATTGTAACACCACAATCCTGCCTTCCTCAGCCTGACCCCCATCCCTACTCCATACTAGAGATGCCCTTGAAAGTATGGGTAAGTGAGCCATGAGTTAGTGCCATGTTGACAAGTCATCTCTGTGTGTCTGTGCCTGTGCACATGTTAAAAAGAAAAGTTTGCAAGGGTTGTATTGAGTCTGTTCCTGTCCTATCCAACTAGGTACTGGCAAACTAAACCTGTACAAATATAAAATATTGACCCATTAGGACTAAATAATTAAAATTACAACCTTTGCTCTTTTCTCATGAGCATAGACTACAAGTGTAAACCATCAATGGAGGCTACATCAGAAGCTTCCAGGGTGAGAATATTGGTGATGCAAAATAGTGGTGTTTCCTTTAACTGACACCACTGCACAGCTGGCCAATGCAGTACCCAAATGCTCCTTCACACAATGTATCAAACTAGGTTTTATTGAACTAAATTTCTGGGTTGGCATAATACATGGAAGCATAACCTAGGCAAACAGGCTGGACCCATAAAACATACTAAGGGGGGGTGGAGGAAGGAGGAAGAAGAAAACAAACTTTACACTAACCCAGTTTAGCCTGCTGTGAATGCAATCACTAGGTCTCTACCAGATCTGGTTAGGTATGTTGTGTGAAACAGTCAAAGTCATTTTTGTGGAGTCCTTGGTGCTCTCTGAGCTTGGTTGTTTGCTTGCAGACGTTTCACTACCCTACTAAGTAATGTCATCAGTGCAGATGAGTGTGGGGTTTGTTCCCTGTTTATATGCAATAGCTTGCCCTGCCAGTGTTGGTGGGGGTGTGGTTTTCTCCTTGGTAGATCCTTGATTAGGGTATTATTTAGGGTACATTTCAACCCTGAGCTACATATATTCTCTTCTGTAGAAAGTCATTTTTCACCCTGTGCTGACAGCAGGGATCCTCTGAGCAAGCTGAGGAATCAATGCCTCAGCAAAATAACTAATTTCCTCAAGCGTTTCACAATAAATCAATAGCTCATATTTTTGTCTGGTAAGATTAGTTGATTTGCTAGCAGGTTTCTAATACAGCCATCCCACTCAGCCCATTCCATCATTTTTTTCCCCATCTCATCACTTGTATATTTCTGTCCCAAAGCTCTGAACTATTAGAATTATAGAAATCTCCAGAACTTTTCTCCAGAATGCCTGAAAAGACTTTCAGCCAATACATCCATTGTGACTAGAAATAATAGCTACCAGCTTATCATGACCTCTTGCATTGTCTTTGAACTCTGAGGTGATAGGAATGGTGAGGGGACAAACTGGATAAGGCAATAAAGCTGATTGATTTGTTCCAGTCAAGCTATTGAGGTGTCCGCTAGGATTAGAATGACCAAACATGGTCCATGTTGATCACGATGTTCATAAAAGTTGTATATTGTGCTTACAGTTAATGTCTCCAAGTCAAGCTCAACTCCAGCTCACTTTGTGGTGACATCCATGTTGTTATCTTGGCAACAGTATGCAAAAAGTGGGCCACTGCCTTCTTCCAGGAAGATGTGGCTTTCAAATTCCCAGCCTAGCTCACATCAATGGAATCCCCAAGTGGTTCCCACCTAAAAACTGTTAGAAAATTACTGTGGGCAATTTCCAGTTTAGTTTGCACCCATCACACTCCCAGTCATTTCCTATATTCACATCAGAGCAAGCACACATGCCATGCATTTCAGCTAGCAGAAATAGAGCTTGATGTTTATCGATTAAAGATCAAGAGATATCAAAGCATCAACTCTTAGAAATAGAATGAAAGGCAAGTAAAAGCAGGGAGGTATGAACAAGAGGCAAGAATTTACATTATCTGTATCTATCCATGTGGTTTGATAGGTTATCCTACTTTGGACCCGGTTTCTGGAGAAGGCCGTAATGCTGGGAAAGTGGAAGGAAAGAGAAGAAGAGGATGACCAGCAGCAAGGTGGATGGACTCAGTTACAGTGGCGATGGGGACACCATTGGGAGACCCGAAAGACCAGTTTGGGGATTGTCATGGAGAAAATGTATCTGTGTGGTTTCTAGGAGTCGAAAACAACCTGATGGCACATAATCTCTCTCTCTCTCTCATCTCTATCTATCATCTATCTATCTTTATACACCAAAAGGCATAGGACTTTCCAAAACCACTGGAAATAATACTGTAATTGGCATGGACAGTCCCAAAGGAAGTGGCTCTCAGTTATTCCAGTTTTAACCCTTTTATTTACATAACAGCAGCAGAATAGAGATGGAATGTAGGACACCAGGGGATTTTTCCTCTATTCTGCACAGTTTGGTAGATGGGGATGATGTATCCACAAAAAGTAACTGGGATTAACCATGCTTAACTTCTGAGATCAGCAAAAATCACCTTCATGCTCCCACCTAGTTGATCTTGTTTGGTTTGGGAAGCTAAGCAAGTTCAGGGCCGATAAAATCTTGGGTGAGGATTGCCAGAGAATTCCAGGGCTGTAGTTACAGGGAAGCTGAATAACATCCTGGACAAAAGCAATGGCAAACTCCTTCTGTAATACTGCCAAGATATAATCACCATGACTCCAAATCACCTTGAAGGTTTCCTTACTTCATAGTGTCCAGATTGTGCGGTTAATCGATTTTTGTTCAAAATTTTTGCTCATTCTAGGCACTTCATATTTACAAGCCTAAACCCAGAGTAAACAAAGAACAGGAGTGAACAATATTTTAGTAGCTAGGAGATATACAGTATTTATTGATTTTGGAAGGGGTGAGGATAGTGCAAAGCTGCTTCATATATGCAAATAGGTTTGGGATAATTTGTTAATCTAATGTTGAGACCCAATGTTACAGTTTTGGGATTCAGAATGATGGGACCCCAAAATTCATACACACCTATTAAACTGTTCTCTTTTGGGAAAAGCAGCATTATGCAAAGTACAGAAAAAGAGTAAGAAGTCACCATAAGGGTCCATAAATATTAACTTTCACTCCCTCCCCCCCCCCCATCATAGCTTTGGTCAATTAAAACTTTCACATACTGTAATACATTTTAGTAAGAGAAGAGAAGAGTGGAACAGGTTAGTTTCCTTTATCTCTTTTGCAGAATGGAAGAATGTCTTCAAAAACTCTTGAGTAGGGCATGGAGGGATTATATTAACCTTATTGAATGCCTGATTGGGGAAGGATCTCTCTTTCTCTCTTTTATGTTAAATACACGTCTTGTGTATTTTCAACAGGACAAATTTTATTCTAACAGTTGTGATAGTTTGATTATATGTCATCAAGTCAATGTTAACTCTTACCAATCACATAGATGTTCTCCAGGGTGATCTGTCCTCAAGCTGGTCCTTCAAGTCCTCCATGGCACACCCATCATTGCTGTAACCACTGTAAGTCCATCCCCCTTGCTGCTGGTCATCCTCTTCTTCTCTTTCCTTCCACCTTTCCCAGCATCAGAGCCTTCTTCAGAGAGCTGGGTCTTCACATAATGTGTCTGAAGTAGAATAATTGGAGGTGATTTGTTCAATGAGCCATTGGTTTGTCTTTTTGGCTATCCATACTATTCTCATGAATCTTCTCCAACACCATCCTACAACTGTAGGTACTTTAAAATAAAGGCACTTGTCTTCACATTTAGATTTCTTTCCGAAGCTGATCATTAAAAGAAGCCTGTTTTCTCTATAATACTGCTAAGAAAGAAGCCTGTGTGTGAAGCCTGGATATTCCCATACAGCCTTCTTTTTGGCAAAACATCTTGAACTGATCCTGTGACTTTACAGTGACATGGTAATCTGTTTCAGAATATGTTTTTCTAATATTGTCCCTCAGCTGTTTTTTTAGGCAAAACCCACACTGGTATTCATGAATAAAGTCCTGTAAAATCATCTTCATGATCTCCCCCCTTTTCATGACTTTTGCTACCTTTTCATTTTCTTCAAATAATCTACAAGTGAAAAAAGAGACCAGTTTAGCAGTTACGTTTCACTTGTTTGAAATTGAAATTTGGGGTAACATGCATTGAAATTACATGTATTCTCATGTTTGAATGACTCTTCAAACAAAATCCCTGCAGCTAAAAACTCAAGAGAAAAATATATTGGTGTAGGCTTTCATGATGAAGCAGTGATGAATGGCTAAATGGCCATGGTCTGGTTTTCTGGTAGGACACCAGTAAACTAGACCATGGCCATTCAGCCTAAAAGCTCATCACTGCTTGATCATGGTATACTTTTGACACTACAGAGCCAAGTTTGAGCCAAAGATCTTACTTTGTAAGTAACTTACTTACTTAACCAAGAATGCATTTTTAGCCTTTTTTCAAGAAACAGTCTTCCCAGGGTGCTGGAAGCAAGCCAGAGTAAATGATAACAAGATCTACCACATTTGTCACTGAGGTAGTTGATGTACCTCTAGAAATCTCTCTTCAGGGGTTGAATAGCAGTTCTTCACCTAGCCAATGACAATGCTGTAGTGTTCCTCACAGGAAGGAGACATCAAAACACAGCTAGAATGCACTCTATACAAATGACGATGCAACCCAGTGACAACTGTACATTTTCTCAGATTTATTGTAGTCAGTGATGCACATAGTGGGAAGAAAGAAAACTACACTCACAGTGACTGCAAACATTTATTACTAGTTGGAAAAGTCCAGAACAAGGGGTGAAGCAAGTCAAAGGGGGAAAAAAAAGGATGCAGGAAATTTTATAGGAAAGTAAGCCGGTCAGGTATCATGAGTCAAATAAAGTTATTATTTGTCTGATGTTATTTACTTCATATGGAGGGAAAAACAAATGCCTAGCACCATTCAACAGTTCGTGGAAAAATCAGTTGTAAATTAATCAGTCTTTTTTTTTTTTTCATTTGAGTGGAAGACTGTCAGGCAGTTAGCCTGCACTGAGCCATCAGGTCAACTAAATCTTCAGTTTAGAGAGCCAGTTTTGGTGTAGTGGTTAAGGAGGTGACCTCCTTTAGGCATGAAAGCTGGCTGGGTGTCTTTGGGCCAGTCACTCTCTCTCAGAAATAGTTTTTAAAAAGTGGGAATAATAATAATAATAATAATAATAATAATAATAATAATAATAATAATAAACCTTTGAACATTGTCATTTGGAGTATGCATATTTCTTGGCTGGAGTTCCACAAAAACCAGTTTAGCAATTTGTGGGTGGTGTCCACCTATGTGCACGAGGCTAGTGTGACCTTATCTTCACCATCAGCAGCTCAGAGTGCATTTCACCTAAGACTGAGGAATCAAAAACCATGCCACTCTGCCACTGGCCAGGCAACTGAAGGTCATTGCACAGTGTGAAGGGGAAAATTACCCACAACCCAGTTTATGAGCCAAGGCCACACAATCTGCTGGAGCCAGTCTGATTTGAACAGTGCTGGGGACAGACCACAAGGTTCTGCTGACCGAAGGAGGGTATAAGCAACCTTTATATAGTCATATACTAAATGCTGGCCAGTAACGGTGTCAAATGCCAATCATCTTATTTTCAATAACATGGGTTGGCTTTTCTGCTTATAGTGAGAATACACAGTTAATAAAATTAAGGTTGGCACCAGCAGGGCCACAACTGGTGGTGGTGGGGGGCAACTGGGGCATGTGCCCCGGGCATCGCGCTGGTGGGGCACCAAAATGAGTGCTGGGAATCCATGTTTGCCCTGGGTGACACAGACCCTAGTTGCGGCCCTGAGCACCAGTCAGCTGTTCTGGTTAGTTACTTCCTAGCTCCAACTTCAAAATGCAAGTGCTGATTTAAGCCATCATCTGTAAATGCCTAAGCAAGCTATTAAGAAGGCTTACCTGAATTCAGGGTCTTGGTTCGAAGGTCAGAAATTTGTTTCACTCCTTCAAGTGTCATCTTTGCCTCCAGGGTATCTTGGAGAGGGGTGTGAAAAAAAATCAAGATGACATCTATGACCTCACAAAGCCCCTCCCTTTTTTACATGCATTGTGAATTTGACACATGTGAGAAAGGGCAGGGGCTCAATCACATGGCCATGGCTGCCATCTTTCTTTCACCTCCCCTAGAGATACCACTGCTTGCCTCCCAAAGTAAACATGGCATCAGTCATTGGTCAAAGAAAGAACAGCTTCTGCATATGTCAACATGTGCTATTATAGCCTATTGGAAGCTGCCTAGAAGAAAATTGGGTCAAAAATAAGATACAAATCTTGCAAGCAAATACAAGAGAAGCAGCAGAGCCTAACTGCCCATTAGGGGATATAGATCAGTTAAAATCCATCTTGCTTTATTATCCAGTTTGTTTTTCCCCCTATTTTTAATTTTAAAAATCCATATGGAATATCTGGGGTCTGTTTAAGGGCAATGAGTGAAGTGACTGGGTAGTTCTTCCTCCTTCTCTCCTTTTTTCTAACCATTAAAATATTTATAGCCAAGCTATAGCATATATATTGGAGGCGAATGTCATACTTCTGCAATGAGTGTTACATGATTTACACATGGGGGACATGTGTTCAGGAGGAGAAGGGGACCCCACCTCAGCCATCTCATACAGAAAATGAAATAAGACCAAAACTTATGGGCCTTGACAGATTTTTTTAGAGGTTGTCTTCACAGTTTTTTTTTTTATAGGTTGCATATGGCTGCCGTTCAAGTCTTAGGGGGAAAAGACTGTAAGGAGAAAGAAGGAAAACACTTTTTTTTCATACAGAGCTTCAACTGCTGTCAAGTCTTGGTATTTTGGAGAAGCCACCAGGGCCCCAATGCTAGAATAATTCATCTACCCCATTAAAAATGGATATATTGATTGATGCTTTGAGCAGCACCCAGAAGCTGTGTCTAATTGCAAGGATATTTTCCCACAGGGCCTCTGGCTACATTCTGGAGCATTATGGGAAATAAAGATGGTGCTTGGTGCTGGTGTTTCCAGATATCACAATCATTGCCTAGGATACCTGCAAACACTTATCAACATTCATCTTCCATCAGGACGTCCTTGAATTTAAGAATGGATAGATCTTTCCATTACAATTTTTAATGTTGGAGTGAAATCAGTGTTATTAATTAATGTTATTTTAATGTTATTAAAAGAATATTGTTCCAAGATTTGTCGATGTATTCCAGTGTTAATCCCAAATAAATCTTTTCTTCTGATAGATAGTGAGGAAATTTAGATGGGAAAACAGACCATCTGCAATTTCTTAGCTAGACTGAGATTATTTACTGAGGATAGTGGTTTTAATTTACCAGAGTTTCAAAAATATTACTGGGTATATATTTTATCAATTACATCTATGTGGAATGAACACTAGTAGAACATCATGTTTGTGGGCTCTGTTAGGTGGTGTTTATGTATTCAGTCCTGCCAATTGCTAGGGTTGATAGATGGTAGATAAGAGTATTTCACTCCTGAATTTATGAGCAGCCAAACATGTCTTGGCCTTGTTGGGTCATGGATTGAGTTTTGATGTGGAGGCTCATGAATATTTATGAAAAAACTACCCTAAAATAGGGCAAAGTATTTTATGGGATAGAGGGAGAAAACGTAGAGGCTGTGAAAAACTTGGGAGAAGAGCAATGGCAAATCTCGATAAAATAGTTAAGAGCAGAGACATCACACTGACAACAAAGGTCCGCATAGTGAAAGCAATGGTGTTCCCTGTAGTAACATATGGCTGCGAGAGCTGGACCATAAGGAAGGCTGAGCGAAGGAAGATCGATGCTTTTGAACTGTGGTGTTGGAGGAAAATTCTGAGAGTGCCTTGGACTGCAAGAAGATCAAACCAGTCCATCCTCCAGGAAATAAAGCCAGACGGCTCACTTGAGGGAACGATATTAAAGGCAAAACTGAAGTACTTTGGCCACCTAATGAGAAGACAGGACACCCTGGAGAAGATGCTGATGCTAGGGAGAGTGGAAGGCAAAAGGAAGAGGGGTCGACCAAGGGCAAGATGGATGGATGATATTCTAGAGGTGACGAACTCGTCCCTGGGGGAGCTGGGGGTGTTGACGACCGACAGGAAGCTCTGGCGTGGGCTGGTCCATGAAGTCACGAAGAGTCGGAAGCGACTGAACGAATAAACAAAATTTTATGGGAAGCTATGGGCAGACTCTGGAATGTGTACTTTAAATTAATTACATTGCAACAATTATTTTAAAGATTTTTCTCCACTTCAAGTGGAATTTGGTCTCCCTAATTCACGATGGTGGCAATATAATCAACTCAAGGATGTTTTAACATCTCCATATGGACAAGGTGCTTTGGCTGCATCTGAGAAATCCAAGGTGTTAATGGAGTTGATGTTTAAAATTAAACCCACATCCATTTATATAAAAAATTAAGAACATTTTTAAAGTTAACATTAAGGACAGTTATGGTCCATGAATTAAAGAACTGGAATACCCAGTAATGGAACTTCAATGGTTGTGGGTTTTCAAAAATGTTAAATTTATTTCAGCAGATTTAAATTAAAACTGATTCATCAAAGATCTCATGTCAAGCTTGCTGGACTTGAAAGGATGGGCATCAGATTTTTTCTGTTGGTGATATAAAAAAATTGAGAGGTCATTTACTCATATGATCTGGTGCTATGAATCAATAACATCGTTTTGGGATAATATTTTAAGGTACATAAAAAGGTCTATGGGGACATGTCTTAATGAGAGAGAGCCAGTTTGGTCTAGTGGTTAAGGCAATGGGCTAGAAACCAGGAGGCTGTGAGTTCTAGTCCTGCCTTAGGCATGAAAGCTGGCTGAGTGACTTTGGGCCAGTCCCTCTCTCTCAGCCCAAGAGCCAATCAGGCGTGGTATGAGAGTTCTAGTCCCGCCTTAGGCTTGAAAGCTGGCTGGGTGACCTTGGGCCAGTCCCTCTCTCTCAGCCCAAGAGCCAATCAGGCATGGTATGAGAGTTCTAGTTCTGCCTTAGGCATGAAAGCTGGCCAGGTGACTTTGGGCCAGTCCCTCTCTCTCAGCCCAACCCACCTCACAGGGTTGTTGTTGTGGGGAAAAGAGGAGGAGGAAGGACTGTTAGGTATGTTCTCCACTGCCTTGAGTTATTTATAAAAATAATAAAGGTGAGATAAAAAATAAATAAATTTAAATAAATAAATAAATATTAAAGATGTTAATGTTTTGTTACATTCTGTCCCAAAACTTTGGAATTTGACTATTTTTAAGCAGTTATGGTTCCATCAGGCCTGGGATGTTGCTAAGAGAATTATTCTGAGAAATTGGAAAAGTAGTAATATTCCAGATATTAAGGATTGGATTTAAGAGATGTGTAACTTCACCATTTTTGCAAAGACAATTTTATATAATAATCCAAAAATCACTCATGGTTTGTTTGTTTTTTCCATATTTATGATATTTTGTAATGCTAAACAATAATTAATTATTATTTTTTTCCTTAAAGTAGATTTAGAAATCTGTTCGACTTTTGATTAATACGTGACATATCTTTTCCCCTTTTCTGTTTTGTTCTGTTTCTGTAGTTCTTGGTGCATTTCTTTCCCCCTTTTTTGTACTTTGCCATTTTTCTATTTCTTTCTGTAAAAGCGGTTAACAAACAAACAAACAAACAAACATTTTTAAAAATATTTTTCCCAAACTCTTAAGCCATTTCCATCCCACTTAGGGACAAATTCACATAGTTTGTCAACTTCTTATTCAAAAACGACAGACAGACTGACAGGGAAAGAGAGATTAGGCCTCAGGGCTCCATTCTGGTGAGACATTTTGTCTAGACAAGCAATTTGTGTCTCACCGTTTGGACATGTTCTGCCTTGGGATAGTAACCCCTCAAAGCTGGCTGTCGTGCATCAACCAGCAGAACTTCTATGCGCGCACAGAAACATCTTTTTCATTCCAAACGAAGCAACACCCAAGGCTGTTCCATGCTCATGTTTGGAAGCCAAGGGCCATTTGCCTTCAACAAAGTACTTCAAAGAGGCACTTTGACATTTCATCAAGGAAACATGGCCTTGTGAAGTTCCACAAACCCAAAACGTGGAACAGACCATTCTCACAGTTTTGCATTCTCCCACAGTCAGACTAAAAAAAAAATCAGTTCTTTCCTTCCCGTTTTCTGAAGTAATTTGCAAACATTAGAAAGCTCATGTAAACACAATGAATGCCAAACAATTGTCACCTCTTCCTGGGAGGCTTACAAACAAGGCAGTGCTTCTGTCTAAATGATTTTTCTTCATATTTCCATAAATGAAAAGGAGCATTGGGTCTACTTCCACTGACAGACGACACTCAGATTAGAAACCAGAGAAGGAATACCACAGAGTTGGCAGATTTCTGGAGTTTGACAGAAAGTCAAAAAGTGACAAATGGGAAACTGAGAAAGCAGTAGCCTGCTTAATTTATATGTTGGTTGTTTTCAGATTATTAATAGAGTAATTTTATGTGTCTTTTTTCTATTGTTAGCCACCCAGAGTTGCTTATAGCGAGATAGGCAGCCATATTACAGCAACAATGGACGCAAACATTGGAACAGACAGGCATATGGCGCAAGACCAAACAGCATTTCGTTCTGTTATACATAGGGTCGCCATGAGTCATAAATGACTTGACGGCAACTAACAACAACAACAACATTACTGATAGTCCTTGTTTAACAACTGCCTCTTACAGTGACTGTTCACAGTTACAGTGATGATGCAAAAGTAACTTTGCAACCAATCCTGGCATTGATGACCTTCACTGGTCTGCAAAGCAAAGGACAATTGAAGTAAGATTGTAGGCACAGTCGCGGTTTCACTTAACGGGCACTTTGCTTAATGACCAAGTTGCCAGACCTCATTGTGGTTGCTAAACAAGGACTATCTGTATTTTGCTGCATTGCTCAGTAAAAGGGAAGAAGGCAGCACTTTTCATTCATCTGGAACAATAGAAAAGACCCATTTTGTTCAAAGTTTCATTCCAATGCTTCTGTTTGCCATCACGCTAACCAGTGTTTTTCAAACTTGGTGACTTTAAAATGTGTGGACTTCAACTCCCAGTATTCCCCATTCAGTGTGCTGGCTGGGGAATTCTGGGAGTTGAAGTCCACACATCTTAAAGTTGCCAAGGTTGAAAAACACTGTGCTAAACCATCACTTGCCTTGTTGTGCAAAGTGTGAACACAACCGCCGTGTTTTAGAAGCTGTGGCTGATGGCTTAGCATTACCTGAGCACAGGGCCACAATGGCTAGTTCAACAGCTCATTGCTCAAACAAGCCATGGCTTAATGTGATGCGTGAGTCCTTAGAGCAACACGCCAACTAATGTACTAGGCCAGTTGCTAGTCCATACTTCTAAATGGCCAGTTCATGGGAGACACGGAAGCATGGGGTTGGGAGAGATCTTGGAAGTCAATGTCTGGCCCAGGGCAAGGATCCGTATGCCAGTCCAGACATATGGCCGTCCAACCTTTGTCTGAAAACCTCTAGTGATGTCTCCATGATTCCAGGAGGCAGGCCGTTCCAGTTTATAACAGTTGGAAAATGGTTGGAAAATTCCTCCTTATTTACAACAAGTGTGTGTGTGTGGCTTTAAGCCCAGATGGCAAAAACAGAAATAAGTATAAACTACTGGTCTCTGTAGCATGCATTAATCTCTGTGCAAGGGGGACTGACGTGATCAAATTTCTGCAGGCATTCCTATTCCGCTCCCTTGTCTCATTCATCCCCCTAAATTGATTATCTTTGCAGCAACTACTCTTTTAAAACTGTGACTTTGTGACTGGGGAGGCTAATAAGCTCACCAACGTAACTCCTAATGGACTATGTATCTAATATATATTCCTGACTCATTTGTCGCATTATAAATCAGACTCGTTTGTCTGAGATACACTGCCAGAGAGCACTAAACACATGTTGTTGTTGTTGTTGTTTCATTGTTCTTATTAATTAGATTTATACTGTGCCTTTCCTCCAGGAATGCCAAGTGTCATGCCTAGCACTCCTTTCCTCCCTCCCTCCCTCCCTCCCTTTTTCCCAACAACAACCCAGTAAGGAAGGTTGGGCTCAACAATAGCAACTGATCTATGGTCTCCCAGTGAGCCTCCATGTCTGAAGATGAACTTGAACCTAAGTCTTTCCAGTCTAATGTGTCCTTAACCAGTTTGCCACAGTGGCTTTCAGCATACAATATCAGTTAATATGAGTTTATACATTTGAGCCAGGATCTAATAGATTATATCATTTGACCCTTCCTGGATCCTTCCTCTGAATCAAATCAGGGTCTCTTCTTCATGTTAGAGAAGGTTGCTCCTGAGAAATAGCTGTAGGTCTCATATGATTTGGTGTAAACCTTTGGGACTGCATTCCTTTGACATAGTACTCCAGATGGATGAGATTGGTTGGAATTTCTCAAACAGTCAAAGAAGATTCCAAACACAGTGAGGGAAAGCACCATCTGAATTCCTAATCCCTACTGAGGCTTTGCCTCAGGGCTGGATCAAGGCCAACAGATGCCCTAAGCACAGCCCGAAATTGGTGCTCTTTGATAGAAGCGAAACTCTTATGCAAACGTGATATGTAACCCCTTCAGATCAAACTTTGAAACTTTAGTCACTCACCATGCCAAAGAAAATGAATGCAAATCAAAGTCGAATATAGCAGATAAGGACAATCACACACACACACACATACACACACACCAAGTAAAATCAGTGTGGCAGTGAAGGAGTTAAGGGAATGATAGCAGGGGGGGGGACTCTGTGGTGCCCCCCTTCCCTTGGTACCCTAAGAATAGGGTTATTTTGCTGAATGGCTAATCTAAGGCTATTCTGACTGCCAGCAATACTGATGTCAAGAAGGTGAGAAAAATAGGACCACTTTTGCAGTGTTGGTCAGTCACTGAACAGGGATTAAGGCTTGGGGGGGGTGTCAAAAAGTGAAGAGGATGGCCACGACTGCACCATCTGAGTCCCCACCTCTTTTCTATTTGTGTTGCACACATCTTGACTCTTTTAATCCTCCCTGCAACCACTTCTGCCTTCTCCTGGTATTTAAAAACACATCTCTTCTGCTGTAATGGGCTGTGAGAATAATTTTGGGAGACAGGAGGAAGAGCCGCATCCTAGACAATGACAAGAGAAATCTGGGTCCAAAGCAGGAACAGGGGTGGAGAAAGCATCTCAGAAGGGACCCTCCCTAGTTCTCTGGAAAGTAAAGCCAGGGGAGAAGTGCTTTCAGGCTTGCAAGATTCTGTTACCAAAACCTTCCAATAAAGGTAGTACAGTTTTGGTTTCCTGTCTGGACTACCTCGAAGGGCTGACATCAGTGTTGCATGTCTGAAAGCACTTCCCCCCTCCCCTGCCTTTACTTTCCAGAAAACTAGGGACGGTCCCTTCTGAGATGCTTTCTCCACCCCTATTCCTGCCTTGGACTCAGATTTCCCTTATCAGACCATTGTCTAGGCTGCAGCTCTTCCTCCTGTCTCCCAAGGTCATTCTCACATCCCGTTACACCCCCCAACCTTTTAATTTTTATTTACTTGAATGTTGGATTTTTACCTGGAGCACAATCACGTTCAGGCTGTTTCATTTATATTTTGTCCTTTGTTGTGGTAATGTCAAATAGATCGAAAGGTGGAGTATAAAGACTATTATTATAATTATCCCCATTATTATTATTAATATTCCTTACAGCCTCTGAAGTTACTAGTCAGGAGAGAAAGACTGAATTTCTTCGGTTGTGAGACATTATGCGGAAACATTTACAGCAGGGATGGTGAGAAATGGATTTGCTTCACATTTTGCATGAATTTAGCTCATTCCTGCTCCTCAATAAATATACAAATTAAATTGCAATTATTCTTCTCTTGTTACGCTTTTCTGAGTATTCTGATCCAAAAATGGGCATTTTAAGGGAAAGTGTCTATAACGACATGTATATCACTGCATTTATAAATGAAAATAAGATTTAGAAGATGCTTTACCAAAAATGTGTATGTTAGAGGTAGTGAATTCCAAATGTGTGTATGATGAAAAGTGTGCAGGAAGCTATGTCTGCTTTCTATATGGATTTTCGGGGGGGGGGCATGTATGAGTTTAGGAAAAAAAAGTCACCAGTAACTATGAAAATGGGATGGAAGATGGGGAGGGGAAAGAAAAATTGAACAAAGTTTAATTAGAGGGTTTTGTCTCACGTAATCACACCCAGGATATTGGGGTAATATTTTAAAAAGGCAAAGGTAAAGGTTTCCCTTGACATTAAGTCCAGTCGTGTCCGACTCTAAGTGGCGGTGCTCATCTCCGTTTCAAAGCCGAAGAGCCGGCGTTTGTCGGTAGACACTTCCGTGGTCATGTGGCCGGCATGACTGAACGGAACGCCGTTACCTGCCCGCCAAAGCGGTACCTATTAATCTACTCACATTTGCATGTTTTCGAACTGCTAGGTTGGCAGGAGCTGGGACTAGCAACAGGAGCTCACCCCGTCACGCGGATTCGAACCGCCAACCTTCCGATCGGCAAGCTCAGCAGCTCAGCGGTTTAACCCGCAGTGCCACCGCGTCCCAATATTTTAAAGATTGCATAATAATAAAGATTGTAATTCAGATGACTGAAAGTTTTTAATTCACCTAATTTTTCACTCTGAAAATATAACCAATATGCTTATGGCACAAGATTGTTTCTATATCAAATTAATCATACCCTTTCAGCATAAAATAGGGATGCGGTGGCGCTGCGGGTTAAACTGCTGAGCTGCTGAGCTTGCCAACCGGAAGGTCGGCGGTTCAAATCCGCGTGACGGGGTGAGCGCCTGTTGCTAGTCCCAGCTCCTGCCAACCTAGCAGTTCGAAAACATGCCAATGTGAGTAGATTAATAGGTGCCGCTTTGGCGGGCAGGTAATGGCGTTCCGTGTAGTCATGCTGGCCACATGACGACGGAAGTGTCTACGGACAAACGCCGGCTCTTCGGCTTTGAAACGGAGATGAGCACCGCCCCCTAGAGTTGGACACGACTGGACTTAGTGTCAAGGGAAACCCTTCAGCATAAAAGTAATGGAGCTGGTTCCATTTCAAAAAGATACCTTTCCTTAATTTACAGGGGCAGTTATATGATACATTCAGTCCAACAACAACAAAAATTAGACTGATTTGATACATCCAAAATGCCTTTTCAAAAGTTCTGCACTTTCCAGAAAGTTGCTGCACAGTTCACAATTCAACCACAACTGAACAAAAATGCACCTAGTTGGGATACACCTTGTAGAAAAATGCATGTTTTAATTGGAAAAAATCTCTTCAAGAATGCAGCTTATTTGAGGAGTAGGTTGCACGAACATATATCTAAATATTTATAGAGGCTTTAAGGGGTAATGAATAAACAGGGCAAAAATGTTTAGCTGCCAAAGGGTAAATCTGGTAAAAGGAAAATTCACATTTCTTCTAGATTAGATTGGTCCAGAAATAGCATAGCACAACTCTTTCCCATAAACCCAGATTATGGAAACAGTATCTGACAGGAAATTGTGATCTCCCACAGATTCAGCAATATCAGTTTGCCTTTACTTATGTTCTAATTGTTCATGTCTAATTAAAGTGAGTATTACAAAGCCTCTGTAGGTAGTCCTCGACTTACGACCATTCATTTAACAACGGTCTGAAGTTACGACAGCCTCGAAATGGGTGCTTTTACAGCCTGTAAGGCACTTCCGAGCATCGCAAAACATCGCACCACCCCCACCCCCACAGTCCCATGATTGCATTTTGGGTGCTTGGAGACTGGCTCGCATTTACAACTGGTTGCAGCATTACACAGTCATGTGGTTGTGCTTTGTGACTTTTTTTCAATTTTCTGGCAAAAAATGCCCATTGGGGAAGCTGGATTTGCTTAGCAACCCATGATTTGCATAATGATTGCTGTAAAAATGGTTGTAAAATCAGGTCTGGTCACATGGTGACTCGACTTATGACCGCAACAACTTATGATGGAAATTCCAGTCGCAATTGTGGTCAGTAAGTCAAGAACCACCTGTAGTGCTTTGTCATGTTATGGCAATTGAACCTGAGTTATGTTTATCCTTTCTTACAGTCCTGGGATGTAGGAGCAATGAGCAAATTGAAGCATACCACACCTGGGCTGCTAAAAATCCAGACTGACCATGGGATGCAGAAAGTTGTAATGCTTTGCTAGCATCTAGTGGCTGTCTGGGTTTCTGCAGCCCAGATACGCCTAAACAAATTACTATGTCAAGAAAAAGAAAAAAAAAGAACCTGTGATGTAGCTTTTTTTTTTTTTTTTTTTTACTTAACAGACTAACAGTAATTTTAAAAAGTATTTCAATAAATCACTTAAATTTCACAAGTAGATTTCATCAGGTCCCCTCCTCTCCACCCACTGCTTTTGGAAGCATGTTTTTCAAACAGTTCCCAAATGATCACTCCAAGCAAAACACAAAATAAATAAAATAAATAAGGAAACAGCTTTCAGAGTAGTTTGTGTATGGACTGGGAAACATATTCAGATTTTTCTTCATACAGGCCGCAACTGATGGAAACTGTAGTCAGACAACATCTGGAGGGCCATAATTCCCAACTCCTGGTGAGCATGGGAGTCTGTACTTCAAGGAGAATAGCTATAGTCTTATGTAGCCTCCATCTATTTGCTTGGATCTAGGCCCTGTATCCACTGACACGCGACACCAGATTAAACCTTTCCCTTTAAAACGCAAACAAAGAGGAGACATCATTCTCTAATTTATCCCTTCAGTTATTAATTATATTGATGCCGTCTTTGTCTAGAGAGGCAGTAGCCAATCCATGGCCCCCATGTGGTCTCCTTGATATTTTTATGAGGCACCTGGGCCACAGATAGCAGTGTCATTTGTTGTTGCATTGATAGTAAAGGTAACATTAAATACTGAATTTAAATATGTTTTTGTTTTTAAAAAATGTGAATTTTTCTAGCCTTGCCCACTAATCCTATTCACTTTTTGGACCTAGTGAGCCCTACTCAGATGTCAGGGATGCCGAGAACTTCCATTAGTCTAAAGGAGTCACAGTAATCTGTAAGGATTGAGATAATCTCTTCAATTTCAAGAAAAATTGGAGAACATCAAGGGCTGGGAGAAGCTGCTCACGGGTTTTCAACTCCTCCTCAGTTGCTATGAACAATACCATTGTCCTAATAGCAGGGATACCCCAAGAAACCTAGTCATGGCCGACCACCATTCCTACTACTTCCTGGAAAGGTGTAGAGCAGGAGCAGCCAAACTGGGACCTCTCAGAACTTCTTCTGACCTTGAATGCTGAATTCCTGACATTGTATGTTTTTTCCCTCTCCCGTATCATGGGACTAGGGCTATCCAAAGAAGCTGATTGAAAGGAGATGTAGATCTGACAAAAGGAAGTGATTTTCATAAAGGGCATTATTAACCTGTACAGTTCATTACAATAAGATGAGGTGATGGCCACTAATTTGGATGGCTTTAAGAGGGGATGGAATTAATTCATGGAAAACAGTACTATGAAGGGTTAGTACTCTTGAAGGTTCAATGTCGCTTCCAGGGTGGGAGCAGCATATCTCCAAATACTAGTTGCAGCAGAGCTATGGCAAGAGAGGAGTGTATCTCCTTGTTTGTGAGGAGGCACACACTTGGCACGGTGAGAAACAAAATGCTGAACTAATATAGATCATGGTCTTATCTAGCAGATCTGTTGTTATGTTATTATTTTTACAAGGGGAAGCACATGAAAACTGTAGTGTAAACCCTGAAACAGGCATTTCAATGAAATTCAGACTCCCAGACCTGGGCTGCAAAATCCAGATGACTAGTAGAAAGCAGTAAATATTTGAGTGTCCTGTATCTCTGCTGCCATCTACTGGTCATCCAGATATTTGCAGTCCAGATCTGGTAACCCTAAACTTCATTCTCAACAAATCCGATAGCTTGCAAAACCAGCGGCCAAATAAGGGGTGAGCTTTGGGTTAAGCTGAAAGTGACTAGACAAAGATCATCCAAAAGATGTCAAGTTTGAACTGAAATTCGAAACTTGGTTTTCACAACCTTACTCATTGTAGAGTACAGTGATTGCAAGCATGGTGGTTTCTTAACTAGAGGAAGTGGATTATCTTTATCTGGTTCAAAATAGATATGGGGTTGAAACTGTTTTGGTCATTCTGATGGATGATATTTATACGAGGACAAACAGACTATTGGTTCTCCTTGACCTCTAAATCTCTCAGGTCAATTGACTATATATTCCTTGATCACCAAAGATATTTAGGATCTGGAGGCTCCTGTTCTTGGTTGCTCTGCTCCTATGGTTGTCAAGGTTCCAGTACCTCCCCAATGCTTTTCAATATCCACATGAAATCACTGGGGAGATCATCAGGAGATTTAAAACTAGGTACAATAATTATCTTTGTGACACCCACATGGATTTCCTTTTGACATCTTCAGGAAATGGTATGACTCCCCTAAATGCCTGCCAGCTATCAGTAATGGGCTAGATAAGGGACAGAGAACTCAATCTGAATCCAGACAGAACAGACATGCTGATTGTGAGGAAGCAGCTTTCTAGAAAAGTAGTAGATCTTCCTATCTTGAATGGAATTACACTCTCCCAGAAACGCAAGGTCTGAAAGTGCCTCTGGACCTTCTCTGGTTTCCTTGGGTGAAGACATACCCATAGGAACCTTTTATCAGCTTTGGTTGATCCACCAATGGCTTCCGTGTCTGGAAGATAATGATCTTAACAGTTGGGTGCACAATTTTGTAACCTCTATCTTGACTAGAGTACTGTGCTCCACATGGGGCTATGTTGGTGTCTAGTCTGGAAATGTCACTTAATTCAAAACTCTGTAGCCAGTCTGCTCTTGAAAAGAATGTGAAGAGATAAAATTAGGTCAGGGTGAGATGAGAATGTTGGTTGCGCAGTTGTGCCAGGTTTTTTTTTTAGTTTTATTGTTGCTGCTTTAATGATTGTATATATTGTTTTATTAGTTGTAAGGTGCTCATAGTTGGTTTTTAAAATGGGTGGCTATACAAATGTTTTAGATGATAGATAGATAGATAGATAGATAGATAGATAGATAGATAGATAGATAGATAGAGATGAAGAACATACATTCAAGGATTAAGGATGCTGGTGATTACCCTTAAAGCAGTGCTTCTCAAACTTGCCAAGTCCATGTGTGGACTTCAGCTCCCAGAATTCCCCAGCCAGCATGCTGGTTGAGGAATTCTGGGAGTTGAAGTCCCCACATCTTAAAGTTGCCAAGTTTGAGAAACACTTCCTGAAAGCATGCACAGTTTAGGCCCAAGCTATTTGAAAGAAAACCTCCTCCTATATAAGCCTTCACTCTTACTTTGATTATTTCAGGTGCCTACAATTATCTGGAATTAAAGCCTTTCTAATTGCTGCCCCTATTCTTTAGAATGCACTCCCTGCAATACTGAGGGCTTGACATCTTTATTAGCTTTTCAAAGGGCCTGCAAAACATCTTTTTATATGAGCTTTTAACTGTTAGTTTTAATTATGAACTCTAGTGGTTTTTTAAAACTTTTTGTTTTAATTACTCTCTTAAATGTTTTTATTGTGTTGCTTTTCAATCTGTTATGACTGTAATCTGTTGAATGACTTTGGTAGCTGGTGCTACATCAAGTCAAATAATATAGTACAGGACAAAATTTTGGATTGTGCCAAAATTTTATCTTGCTTAATGTCCTGTTTTCCTATGCAACCAATGATGTGTATCACAACATTTGGCATTCAGTAGAATTTCCCTCTTGATGCTCTGTTGCAATTGGTATTTAGTACAGTAATTCTTCTGAATATGGACATTCCTTTTATGTCATCACAGCTAATAGCTGTTGATAGACCTTGAACATATCCTATGGCAATTGGTTTTGGAAATTAAAGAATTTAATTAAACAAATTGAACAACAGCTGCATTCACAACCATTTAACCTGATTACTGAATTAATCCAGTTTTCTGGGTCTGTAGAATTCATTGCACAGAAATCAACCAAGCAGGATGCACATCAGGCTAAGCCATAAAGAAACTAACAAATATTAACACAAACCATTCTTAGCATCTTATCCAGAGGCAAGCACTAAGTGTTTAAATGACCTGGTTAACTATGTCATGTGAACACAGCCAATATAAAATGGTATTTCCTCTTGTCTAATCAGAATTTACAGACCTTGGATTATTTCATTGGCTGTCCTGGGAGAGGGAGAATCCCCCCCCCCCTCTTTTTAAAGGGAGATTTTGCTTTTTCCTCCACCAACTGTGCTGAATTTAAATTAGCCAATGATTAAGGAAGACCATCAACAGATGCCAAAATCATGGCAAGAGGTTTCATTCCAAGTAGAGAAGAGTGTGGGTTGGTTGGTTGTTTCTAAAACACATTTTCACAGGATTTTTTAAAAGTTAAGATTACATATTGAACATTCTACACACACTGAAACAAAAATAATCCTTTTGCTAAGTACTAGGGAACCTGGGAGAAATGCAGTCCTCATACAAACATCCCCATTATTGATCCTTGACCAGTAATTGGAAACAGTGTACTTTCTTTTTAAGACTGACAATGGACAGAAAATCTGAGCCCTAGAAAGCACAGATTGTAATTCTGTTGGCTACAAAAGTGCTGCTTGAGATGTATATATCAGGATAAATCTGGTCCATGGCTTGCTTTAGCAAGGCAGATCCTGTCTCATCAATTTCTTTTAAATCAGTTATTTGTATCTGTTTTCAAACATAACTTCCCTTAAATATTCAAGAACATTACACACATTTTCCCCTGAAGTATAAAAAAAATCCAAGATATTTTGTAAACATACTTTTCCCTGATGTTCTTTGTGATACAATTTTCCCCTTTCCGTACTTATTTTTTAAATCTACACTTCTCCACCATATTAATTGACTTATTTATCGATTGCTTATGTGCCATCAAGTCGTTTTCAATTCCTAGTGACCATAGAGATAGATTTTATCCATAACGATCTATCCCATACCTGTTATTTAAGCTCTTCACATTTCTTACTGAACTACTCTATGCTGTATGCAATTTCAGAAACAATTTTTATGGATGCATCTTTCACAAACAAATTGGTTTAATGTGTGTGTGTTAAATTTTGATGGGAGGAATACAGATGTTACAGTCCATTCACTGCAATGGCAGAATCCATTTTCTTGTGTGCTACAAATCTCTTCTTTTAAAACTCCATGGTGGGTTGTATTTACATCCCTGGTACTTCACAACATTTTGGGATAATTCCTGGTCCCCCTTGAACTGGTTTCACGAAGTTGATGGCAGCATGGTGGGCATGGTATGAAGAAGTTCTGCAAAAGAGGTTTATGGAATGTCCTTCTAGAAGTCCAGAACACTTGAAGCTTCCACATTAGGCTGCGATAGACATGGTGCGCTACCATCATGGAAGAGGACTGGTTTCTTGGAATCTTTTAACATGGGATTCAATATTCATATATGATATCATTCCCAAGGTTGTGTGCATTCAAACGAAACATAATCCAAAGTTCCATCACTGAATCGCTTATATAATTTGCTGGTCCTGTATTTGGGGTGGGGATTTAGGTTATTTTTGGAAATGTTTGTAAGCTTTCGTTACTGTCCTTCAGCCAGAACATCCCTTGAGCCTTCAGCATAATGACAGCTATAGATCTGGAATGTTTTCCATCAGTCAGTCAGTTAAATTTGGCAGAGAGATAACCAAAGTTCAAATAAATAAAATGTACCAAAAAAAAAACAACTTCCCTTAAGAGTCTTCCCTGATCTTGTGAACTAGAGTGGAAGATTTGATAAAAATGTCTCCTCTTGTGAGAACTCAGTCTGAACAATTCTTGAACAATGGATAAGAGGTTTTCTACTTGATAAAATGTTTAATTGTCCACCTTTGTCCTGTGCAGCTGCGGAGGATAAGATCCATACCTGACATGCCTTTATTTTCAACTTCCAAGCAGCGCCCTGTCCCTTTGTTTAGGATTGCACCATGCTGAATTATTTTTAAGAGAGAGAGAAAAAATAAATCAGTATATACATTCACCAGTGTAAAATAACTTCCTTGAGACTGAAATAGGTCAGATTACAATTTCCATGCTGGCTGGGAATTTTTGGTGTTGAAATTCAGGACAAGTAGAATCCCCTTTTTATGATATCGTCCTATAGCTTCAGGCAAGAAAACTAGGGCTATCAGATCTGGCTTGCAAAAATTGGACCAACCATTAGATGGCAGCAAAGAGATATAACATTCTAACCCGTTGCTGTCATCAGTGGCTCTCTTAATTTTTGCAGCCAGATTTGGTAGCCCTAAGCAACACTGAATGGCTGCTTTCACACAATAAGCTTGATCAGGCCCTGATTAAAGACTTGGCAGTATAAGCCTCTCCCCCTACAACCCCCAGGATAACATTAACCAAACCTAATATGTACAAACCCAGCCCACATGGTTCATTTGTATACTCGATATATTGCTTGAATCCAGAAAAAGGTGGCAATTCAACATCTGGGTTAAGTGTGTTATGCAAAGGCAGCTGTTGTGCCTCCTCACTGGCTCACTGCAGGGACAGGCAAGGTATAAACCTCCAGATATGGTTGAACTAAAATTCCCAGGTGCGCAGACAGCATGGCCAATGGTAAGGCATGCTGGAACCTTAATACAACTATATCCCAAGTCAGCTTGTATTAACTCAACAGAGTGGGGCTGAAGTTCTTCGGCCCACTTGCTGAGAAGGTAGCAGCCCTGGGCAAGAGCAACACAGCTGCCATGGGAGCCCTATGTTCTGGAGGTTGCTGCTGCTAAGCCAGCTTTCCCATGGGGTTTATTTATTTATTCATTTATTTATTCATCAAATTTTATCACCGCCCATCTCCCCCCCAAAGGTTCTTGTTCTTGTTGTCCCAACTGGATTCTTCCTTGGTATGCCTTAGCTACACATAGGTTCACAGGCTATAACCCACAAGTACAAGTGGGCCACTGAGTCAGAGTTAGGACTCCTGACAAAGCTAATAGATCTCATTTGATTGACAAGAGTTGTTCTGTAGCTGTAGCTTTATTCCATTCTGTTCAGTTTGGAAACCCAGTAGCTCTTCAGAGTACTGACTTTAGAAAAATCTCAGGAAAATATTTTGGAAGGAAGATCTTTCCCATCCTGTCTTGGAATGTTGGTTTCACTCTATTCAGTGGATTATTTTGTCTTAGGGTTGTGCAGGGCTTTGGATCTGAAGGCAAAAAAGCTCTTTGGCAAAGAGCTTTTTTGCATGGGCATGCACACCACACCCACCTGCAACTTCTGCAACTCAATGAACTTTCTCAGGATCCTGCTGGAATGGCAGAAGGTAATGACCTGGCTGCTTTAAGGAGCTGCAGCAGGATCCTGGGTCAGCATCCATTCATTTGCCCCAAAATCTGCCACATAACCAGGGGCAGCAGGGAGATGGTGTCAAAAAGAAAATGAAGATGGTGGCCTGAAACACCATGTTGACTTATTGGCAGCACCCCCACCGCTACCATCGAACAGATGCCCCTGCACGTGGCCCTATTTCATACTGCAGCCAGACAATCTGGAGAGGACAGCTATGTACCTGAGACATGTCAGCACATGTGCTTTACTTTCAGAAAGTTCCAGCTGTTTGAACCTTCCAGATATGAGTATTACCTACTGCAGTACCAAAGATGATCTGACAGTGAAAGATAACATGGATTATTATGATCTTAAAGGATGTTCTGCATTTGGTGAAACTCCATCTTAAGTCCTGTTTGCTTTCAGAAAGCTCCTTGGCATGTTTGGTCAATGTTGGGAAACCTCCCCTATGCAGTCAAAGCTGGCTTTAAGAGCATAGGAAATTTAGGCTGCTGCCAGAATCCCAACATTTCTTTTGGGTGAGATGTGCACACTTATTCTGCACAGAGCCAGCAAAGAAGAATTCTCAGGTTCCACAGACTCACTCTTTCAAAGTAGCAGGGCTCCAAGGCTAGCTCACATAATCTTATAGATTATATTTCATAATGATACCCTAGAATTGCTGGACCAGTGGTCTGATTTACTGCAGGGCTGCTTTATATATTATGAAACAGCTATGGGAACATCACCACATTAAAATTAAAATTACTACAGTAGAGCTGGGGTGCAATAAACTGAAACTCTGTGTTTAGTTTTATGTAGCTCTAATTTCAGAGACCTCCAGGCATGGGATAGCAGAGACAGCTGAATATTCTTCGGTGCAGATTCCACCCACTGTTAGCTTTGGCTCCACTCACAGTGTGTGGTTTTTTGTTTTTTTGTTTTTGTTTTAAATGCCATCTGTTTTAGCCTTCCTTTTGTCAAAACTAGTTAACAAATTGTGTATTCAAAACTGGCCCTTGCTCTGCTGAATGTTGGTGGTGTGTACATAGGAGAGAGTGGGAGATTGCTTTCAGTCCACAGCTAGAGAGGATCCAACACTTTAAAGAGCGTATATAATTTTAATGAGATGGCCAGGTAGTCTTCCAGTCCCTTCTTCTCTTTTAAATTAAAACAAGAAAATGTTATATTCAGCAATCAACCCCAGTTTTGGAATGGTGAAGGCCCAATTTGGCAAAGTTATTATTCCTAGCCCCATTCCAAAAGTATTTCAGAAATCACTGGCTTGAAAAAAATGAAGATTAGTAAGCTTTGGCTTTAGATCTTCTGAAAGTAAGAATCACACTCTTTTATAATCTTTGCAGAAAAACTGTAGAGGTCATCAAACCTCTCACCATACTGTTATTGGAGGAGAATGACTTACAGAAGGGAAGATCTTGCCAGGGTTTAACCCTATAGTTAGCAATATGCTCCAGCAGCAGGGGCGATCTTGAACATGGACTTTTGCTAGGAAAAAAAAATGGCCTGCCACCAATAATTCATCTGCAAATAAGTGCAAATGGCACGAACCTGTATAAAGTTCCAACGCTTATGGAGACTGCTCTTGACTTTCTCGCAATCAAGCAGTTGAGGGAGTTTACTCTTCATGTTATCCACCAGGCAGCGAGTATCTGGGAGTAGTATTGTGGTTCCAAGTGCTCCTAAATGAAGAAACCCTTCTTTGGTGTAGCGAGCAAGCTAGAGAAGGGAGAGGAAGAAAGAAAGAAAGAAAGAAAGAAAGAAAGAAAGAAAGAAAGAAAGAAAGAAAGAAAGAAAGAAAGAAAGAAAGAAAGAAAGAAAGAAAGAAAGAGACAGGCTTAGAAATATGAATATTATCTGCTGCAGTACCAAAGATGATCTGACAGCGAAAGATAAGGTAAAGGTAAAGGTTTCCCTTGACATAAAGTCCAGTCGTGTCCGACTCTAGGGGGCGGTGCTCATCTCCGTTTCTAAGCCTTAGAGGGTCATGTGGCCGGCATGACGACTCGGAACGCCGTCACCTTCCCGCCGAAGCGGTACCTATTGATCTACTCACATTTGCATGTTTTCGAACTGCTAGGTGAGCAGGAGCTGGGACGAGCAACGGGAGCTCACCCCGCCGCGCGGTTTCGAACCGCCGACCTTCCGATCGACAGCTCAGCGGTTTAACCCGCAGCGCCACCGCGTCCCTCTGAGAGCGAAAGATAGCATGGATTATTATGATCTTAAATGATACTCTGCATTGATGAAACTCCATCTGAAGTACTTTGCCCAGTTCTGGGCAAAGATTCAGAGAAGCTG
Organism: Candoia aspera; assembly: GCF_035149785.1. Taxonomy (NCBI): domain Eukaryota; kingdom Metazoa; phylum Chordata; class Lepidosauria; order Squamata; family Candoiidae; genus Candoia; species Candoia aspera. The sequence continues at coordinate 11,738,836 of NC_086153.1, forward strand.
TGAAGGTCCAAAGAAAGGCAGTGAGGATAATCAGAGGATCCAAAATTAAGCCTTACAAAGAGAGATGAGTATGCTCAGACTTCAGAGTGATGGGGATTGAATAGCATTCTTCAAATAACTGAAGAATTAGTCCACAGAAGAAGGCTGTTCTCTGATCTTCCTAGACTTGGAATCTATTACAGAAGGCAAAATCAGTTCAGTATTAGAGAAGTCTTCCTAATGGTAAGAAGATAGCGAAAATATGGGAACGTATTTTGGTTCTGGCCCTGCTCTCTGAGGCAGAGAAAGTAAAGGCCACTGGCTCTTCTCTGTGACAGTCCTTCAGATATTGAAAGAGTGCTATCGAATCTTCCCTTGGTTGTCTTTTCTGTAGGTTGAACATATACCCATATCCTCATAAGGTTTGGTTTTCAGATTCCTTGCCACTTTGACTGCCCACCTCTGAACTTGCTCCAATTTGTCATTGTCCTTTTTGAACTGTGGTACCCAGAATATGCTCCACATATTGTCTGACCAGGGCAGAGTAGAATAGAACAATTACTTACTGTAATCTGGATGCTATGCTCCTGTTAATGCACCCCGTCTATTAATACATTGGGTGAGGGGCCTGGGGATTTCACCCCCCTTGAATGCAAAACATGAAAACTAGAGAGACAGAAAGTTTGGTGGACTTTCCCCTAAAAGACAGTGGAGAAACACCATTCCAAGGAATGGAAATCAAGAGAAAACTTGTATATATTGAAAGAAATTGGTACTTTTCTACTTTTTTACAAATGTGGAATTCCATACAATAGAAATACAGGACAGCCTTAAGCCAGGGATGGGAAATCTGTATTGCTGAATTACAACTCCCAGCTTCCTTCAACTTTGAATATGCTGATTGAGGCTGCTGGGAGTTGTAGTTTAATAACATCTGGAAAGCCACCAGTTCCTTTTTCTGCCCTAATCAGTATGTAACAGAAGAGGTGGAAAGATAAACCAACGATTCTTACCATGACAAATTCAGCATTCCAAACATGTCCTTTTAGTTTTCTTTATGACAAACTGGAGGTTGGGTTAATTAATGGAGAACCAGAGGAAGTAGAGTTCCACAACCTCAGGATGTAGCACCCAAATAATTAAAAAACAAAACAAATAAACCAACTTAAGATCTGGGATTAATTTCAGTTGTGTGTCTCAGGGAGAAAATAGCTGGAAAAGACATGGAACTGCAGATATTAAGGGCACAAGAAAGGTTAACCAATGTTTAAATATGAGCTACAATTTCTGAAATACAGAGAGTACAAGAATCGCCTTAACTCACTGTAGATGGGCAAATGAGCTTGTTCTATAGAACTAGACCATTTCTCTGAAGCTTATCTCAATGATTTCTAAGCAGGACAAAGTCTAGATCAGTGTTCCTCAACCCTGGCAACTTTAAGATGTGTGGACTTCAACTCCCAGAATACCCCAGCCAGCAAGAGTAATACTGGTCTAGATGAACTAATCAAGCCTAACTTTCAGAACTATTTTGAGAATTTCAATATAATGTATGGGACTTGGGGAGCTGGGTGTTGTTGTGTGAAGTGTTCTGCTTATGTAGACTTCATGTCACCCAAGAGGCAGCAGGGGCACGGCTGCCTGATCATTTTTCAACCCTATACTTTTTGTAGAGGAACCCCTCTCTGTGCCCTAGAGAAATGCAATTAATCTTAATTAGTGTTAAATTGACACCAGCCTGAAAATTCTACAAAATACAAGAAGCCCAGAATCATAGCTGGCGCACTGCTAACTCAATTTAATCGCTTGTGCTGGAAATTAACACTGAACATCCATCTTCCTTCATTATGGTTTTGGTTGGGCTCTGTGTGCTCACAGTGGGAGAAAGTTAATTATATTCTTTTTTTTTTTTTTTGGCTTGCTAAGTGAGGTTTGGAATGGCCTTTAGCAAGTCAGAACTAGAGAATAATGGAGAGCCTTTGGTTTAGTATGGCACAAAAGATTGTCACTGTAAAGTCACCATAACTCAGAGTGCAGTTGTTTCCCTGTAGGTGGATTACTGAAATTAAGCTGACATGTGCTAACTTGCAATATCTTTATATACAGTATGAGTTAAAAAATACATTGCTAATCAGAGATCTCTTTTTTCACGCTAAGTATAAATAGTGTATGTGTTAAATTTCAAGAGACCACTGAATACTAGAGGAACAAATTGTATGGGTCCATAGCTTGCCTAGAAATCCATGCATATCTCATATAGCAGTGCGATGTTCCAGATTCAGTTCTGAAAGAGCATTTGGGAGTGCAGAAAAGCATGAACATAGCACCTCTTTGTGACTCATTAAGACAGATGGATTCATTTCTAGGGGGTCATACAATCCTGGATATGTACAGTATGCTTTAGTAAGACTCTGGCAGGTTCTCCATTTTGCACTCTATATCAGTGTTTCTTAACCTCGGCAACTTTAAGACGTATGGATTTCAACTCCCAGAATTCCCCAGTATGTATGCATGTGTGTGTGTGTGTATTGCAGATCATTCTTTTTCAGGTCAGGGGATGGGCAATAATTGATGTGGGGATCAAAGGGCCACAACTGATGTTAGATGACATTCCCGCAAAGAAGATGGGATTCTCTAGTTTCCTGTTCTTTTTCTGTGATGGGGAAAACATTTGGAAGGGGGAAAAAGGGTGTTAAACCTATTTTAAGATTTATGCTATTGTGTTTCTCTTGACTGAAGTTATAAGCAAACTATGCTACTGATTTTTGGCACCAGCAGATCAAATGCAAGTGGGGACTGAAGTTGCCCACCCTTGGTTATTCTCACAAGGATCCTACAAAGTGATCAGAGGGGTATTTGGTAGCCTCCCTAGTCCCTTACTGAGTTTTGCACCAAGATTCACACATCACTCTCTTCCATTTAACACTCTAACACTATGTTCTCCTAGCTTTTGAAATGGGGGGTTGGAAATATTACTGTGGGGTTGGGTCGATGCAGTGGATTAAGTGGGATCGTGGATCCAGACTGAAAGAAAGGAACTTGCACTCTATTGCTAGTGCGTAATTCACAAGTTCAATCCAACAGTTAGGGATGTGTTGCACAATGGATCCAAAGTTGGAAAGGTGCCGTAGAGCAACTGTGGGTATGCACATTGCACTGGTTGGCAACTCCTTAAAAAGCATCATCTTTTCCTGGGCTTTTCCACATTCCCAGGTTCCTTGAATCCCATTCAGGTCTGCTTGAAGTATCCATTCCATGCGGGGCCATGAAACTCTTTGAATTCAAAGGGAAAAAGACCCCATCCATGATGACTTTGGTCTGGTCATCTCAAGAGGCCTGCTGAAAATCTCTCCTCATTGTGAGCTTTATGGGACCTGGGAGAGGTGGAAGACCTTCTTTCTGGTGACCCTGCATTATGGAACAGGCTTGCCCAGAGTCCTGGCTGATGCCCTCCTTTCCTATTGTCTAGGAGATGGTTAAAAACTTGATTTTCCACCAGGCCTTTAGCTTGATGGGATGGATTGTGGGCATCCATCTGTATAATTGTTTGTACATTTTGGAGATGGGAAAATATGTGTGAACTCAAAGGAAGTGTCAATAGGGTGTAAAACAATGATTTGGATAAGTGCTGTGGATGCCTCCTTAACTCAAACACACATTTTTCTGGGAAAAGATTCAGCTTCTTTAAGGAGGTGCTGAGAGGTCAAGAAACCTTTTTTTTTCTAGATCTAAAACACAGGACAACCCTACCAAGAATACATTTAATGACAAAGACCACAGGTTTATCACCATTTTTCTTTGCTTCTGATCAGAGAGATCTGCTTTTAAGTTAGGTTGATCCTATTAGCATTCCCAAGGGAATACAAACAATTGTGTGCATTCCAGTTAAATAATTGGCACTTTTTTTTTAAATGGTAGGGATGGAAAAACAGTTGGGAAAAGATTGCCAACTGGAAATTAGCCAAATGCTGAAGAAGTAATAAAAACTCTGCTAAACAGAAACAATTACACACACACACACACTCTAAAATGAGTGGAGTCTACAAGGAATTGTTTTAGCAGGGAGTTTCTACTTCTTCCAGTGAGTCAAGCATGATTCTTTCATGATTCTCTACTCCAGTGTTTTTCAATCTTGGCAACTTTAAGATGGGTGGACTTCAACTCCCAGAATTCCCCAGCCAGCCATGCTGTCTGAGGAATTCTGGGAGTTGAAGTCCACCCATCTTAAAGTTGCCAAGGTTGAAAAACACTTCTCTAGTCTAAACTTTCACAACCTAATGTCCTTTAGAGATGTTGGATTTTAGCTCTCATCAACCTCAGCTATGCTGGCTAGAAAGTATGGTACTGTAGCTGAAGTTCAACCGATCTGAGGGTACCAAGTGAAAGGAGGAAGCCTGATACGGTTCTTCCCATCCTGTCAGCATTCTGGGGCTAGCTTGCAGTTCAGTGTTTCCTTGGGAGAAGGTGGGCTAAAGTGAGTTAAATTGAATTCATTTAAATCCAACTGATATTATTACTCCCCAAAGACTGCACTTCAGTGTTACCTTTTGGAGGGGAACTTCTATTTCCCCCCAATCTGATGTACCCTTGGAACATTTTTCCCCTCTAAGCATAGGTCTCTGCAGGGTATGGTCAAAAATAAATATGGGAAACTTGAATTAATGCAAAAAATCCTTAGAAGCAGGAGTGCCCACAAGGTATGGCTGAAAAAGTGAAGATGGTGGCCACATCAGTACAACTGAAGCTCTGTCTGGTGCGTCTTTGATGGACACCATCTTCACTTGTTCTTCTATACCTTGTGGGTGCCTCTTCCTCTAAGGATTTTTTGCACTTCTTCCACATCCCCATATTTCTTCATACCTCTGATAGCATTTTAACTGCTTAAGCAAGGCCAAGCATGCAAACTAGAAGGAATCATCCTGCAATTTATAGCTAAAGATGAACGGCACCAAGGTTGAGTGTTCTTTTCATCTCTCATTTAATCGACAGGCATTTATTATAGGGAATCAAATTAAAACAGTGAAAATTGTGCCCACCCCCAGCTTGTCTGTCAGAAGAGCTTACATTTTACACCTTCTATACAAATCAATAACCACCTTGATTTGCTGTTTGGTTTGTTTTTAAAGACACGATGCAAATGAATAGAACATCAATGAGGCAGGGAAAAAAAGGATGCCTCTCTTGCTATCTAACAATGAAAAGAAATGAAAAAAGAAGGTGGGAGGGAGAGAAGATCAGGGAAAGTGAGACGGCTTTGCGCTTCTTTGACAGATGGATTGAAAGAAGCAAGCAGCAGCACAAAATTTTAATTCAAGAAATCAAGCTGTAGAAGAAAAGTTGTTTCATTAAAATAGTGGCTTAGAGGCAGAGGAGTGGGGGATGTAACCATACAAACCAGCTCAAGATAACAAATAATTTCTTTGGGGCATTCAGCTACAAGCACAGAATAAGCAAACAGCATGGAGATTATTTCATTTCCTTTTCAACCAAGGTAATTCAAACCTACGATGTGGGGCTTCCTTGGCAGCCCTATAGAACTCAACCCCCTGTTCCCATCCTCCCCAAACTGATTAATGAACTCAAGGGGAAGATTGCAATCGGTTCAGGAAAGCCCAAATGATCACCTAGCATGATCAGAGGTCCATGGTGACATTGTGCATGTAGTGGGGCTGTTGTGATGGTATGTGGGAAAGACCTTGGGAGATGGGCAAAGAGACACAGCCAAGGGAATGGTCAGATAAGAGACAGCATAGCCTGCAGCTGGAGAGTGGGCAGGGCAAGAGGCTCAGAAGGGACCCTCCCTAGTTTCTTGAGCTGTAAAGGAGATGGGGGGATGATTGTACTTTCAGACTTGCAAGATTCTGTCAATGTAGCTTTACAATAAAGTAGAATTAGCTCATCTGGTGATGATTCATGTCTGGTTTACTCCACGAGGCTGACAGCTATATAGCTCTTTGGATTCAAAAAGGAAAAGGTGCTTCAGAGGGCAGGCATGACACATTCATCCACAACTCCTTAAATGAAACACATCTTCCTCCTGGCTTGCCCTGCAGCTGCAGAAAGCAGCCATGTGATGCTAGGAAAAGACACAGCTGCTCTAAGGAATTGCGATTGGGTGCTGCTTGAGCACCCCTGCACAAGTTGAAGCACCTTTATATTTTATAAAACTTTTGTTTACTTATTTATTTACCATATTTGTTAACTGCCCCAATCCTACAACTGTGAGTTGTGTACAACATAGTCAAAAGTAAGGACAAAAATCATGCTGGGGCAACATCTCCTAAGTGTACAAACAATTATACAGATGGATGCCCACAATCCATCCCATCAAGCTAAAGGCCTGGTGGAAAATGAGGTTTTTAACAATCTCCTAGACAATAGGAAAGGAGGGCATCAGCCAGGACTCTGGGCAAGCCTGTTCCATAGTGCAGGGTCACCAGAAAGAAGGTCTTCCACCTCTCCCAGGTCCCATAAAGCTCACAATGAGGAGAGATTTTCAGCAGGCCTCTTGAGATGACCAGACCAAAGTCATCATGGATGGGGTCTTTTTCCCTTTGAATTCAAAGAGTTTCATGGCCCCGCATGGAATGTGTTTCACAGAAAGCACATGGATACTTCAAGCAGACCTGAATGGGATTCAAGGAACCATGAAGTTTGCTTCACCTTCCAGCAGGTGCTTTTCTCCTTTACAGTAGGAGTCAGGTCTTTTTAGGTGACCATCACTCAATTTCATATAATATTTTACGTGCCAAAATCGACACATTTAAATATTCCTGAACATGTGCTCTTATGGGAAAACAGAGAGATCCTTCCAGATTGGGTTCTCTTCTTAGAGCTTTTAAACTGCTTTTAAATTAGATAGACAGCACTCAGCATGGACTATCATCTCATCTATTTTTGTGACCCTAGGATGAAAAATAAGGGAGTTGGAGCTTCTTCTGAGCTTCCCTTGTTCCCGATGGCAATGCTCGAAACAATGATTGCTATACTTAATCTCACCTGAATTTAGAACAAAACTCCAGAACTGAGCTTTCTTGTTCCAGGTTAGAATTTTTTAAATAGCCATTTTGAGTTTGCTACATTTCAAACTTGCAATATTTTGTACAGTCCTAACTCCAGGTCTATGCAATTGTCAGCCTTGCTTGTACGCCTCTTCTAAAGAAAGCTGTTGGTCTACTTCACTGTTTCTGAACCCCAGCAACTTTAAGATGTATGGACTTCAATTCCCAGAATTCCCCAGCCATCATGTTGAAGTCCACACATTTTAAACTTGTTGGGGTTCAGAAACACTGATCTAGTTCATCAGCTATTCCGTTCTTTCCAGGCTCTGCTCATCAAGAACCAGAAGAAAACTCCTGAGGTATAAAAAGAGCTGGTTGACAATCTGGGAAGCCTTTTGCTGCTGTAGCTGTCACTGCAGTTGGAGCAAGGTGCTCCTTTGCAAGTTACGTCTCATGCTTCAGTGCTCCCACTGGTCCTGGGCTGGGCAGATTTTCATAACTGATGCTATGTACGCTACCTGGGGCTACTTTGAAAAGATGACCGGAAACCTCTATTGGAGCAAACTGTGGTGTCTGCTAAATTGTCCTTGCCATTCGTTTCCCCAAGGCCCTTCCCAGAGACCCAGGAACAGCATGCCGTCACTCTGAAGGGTCCTGGCGTGAAAAATAAAATGGCAGCTCTCGGAATAAATTTGAGGAAGGAGTAGTTTTTGCACCAAAGGTTTGCACCTGAGCCAGAAAACAGGTGGACATGGTCATCTGTGAATTGGATGACCCTTTCCCCCTAAAAGGGGGGGAGGGGAGTGAAAGATCTGCCTGCCTGCATGTCCAACTGTGAAACAGATGTTTGGGGCAAGGTTGGAAGTCCAATATGGAATGTTTACACAACTGTATGCATTTGTGGAAGAAATTCCCTCTAGAAAAGTCACTTGGCAAAGTATCTACCACCGAAGAAGGAAACAGAGCAGAGGACAAGTTCTGTTCAGGTGTAGGAAGTACACAGTTATTGAACTTTGGGGGAAGAGAGAGGAAAGCAAACAGCTCCTTGGAGATACAGTTGCATCCATAGAAGGTCTTCTCATGTAGTCCTGGTCAACAGGAAACTGAGATCTTTCTCCCCTGCTTCTGAAGGTAATGCACAAGCCCTGTTTGAAAAAGGAATGCTTTCCTGATTCCATTGAATGAGCATCCCAATTCTCCATGTGCTTGTCTGGAAATTGTGTCCATGGTTACATCCTTTGGTACCCACCTGTTCCCTTGACCCAGGCTTGCTTCATTCATTCACTCATTCACTCATTCACTCATTCACTCATTCACTCATTCACTCATTCACTCATTCATTCATACACAATGAAAAGGAAGCTGGCATGCTATGAAGCTAAAGACTCGGTTTGAAATATGGTCACACTTTCTATCTTGATAACCCTGAATTGAATGAACTCTAGAATCCCACAGTAGATCTGGAACATATCTTAGAAGTCACCTAGTCCAACCCCCCACTCAGGGCTGAATCCACTTGGGCTTCTTCATTAGAATATTAGAACTTTTGCAGCACCCTTGTTCAAATCACATCATGGTAACCAAGTCCAGTTCTAACCTGTGGCCCCCAGCCGTGGCATGGGTAGAGGATCGCTGTGTGGTTTTCCTGTGGCCCTTGATCGAGGCAGACGTCTTTTACCTTGTTGTTCCGCAGCTGCAACAAATCCGAGAACAGAATGAGACTCTGCAAGGCTAAGATAAAGATATTTTGGTGAGTGTTTCCCACAACTGCTTTGCAATCCCTGGAAATTTTGATCAGTGCTCTTGCTAATCATTCATCTTTATTTACATTAGTCTTCTTCAATTTTATGGACAAAACAAGTCTTTGCTGGTTTGTTTAAAAAGGAGAAACTTCTAGTGAAATTCTCATGAGTTTGGGATTTTTGTATTTCTGAATATCTCCTTATCTTTTAGTTCACCATCATCTCCCCAGCCATCTGCAGCCTTCTTGGCTTTCCACACAGTGCTTCTGTCCCACCGAAAGCAAATACCAGCAGCTAGGGAGGCTGCAGATCAACACAGAGGTAGATGCACAGCAGCCTTTTCCATCATCTTGCAACAATAAAGCAAGCTCAATAACTTTACTAAAACAAATCTGTGGGCCCTGTGACAAGGAGGTTGAAAGATGTTTGACAGAACAGAAAACTTATTTTATTTATTAAGTTTATCCCCGATGAGAAAGCAGATTGTGCATAGTATTGGTTTGGGACCAAATCACATTTTTTTTAAAAAATGCAGAAGTTGTATTAGCTGCCCTTCTGATTGCACAGAGGAATCCATGGGTATAAGGGGCATTTCTCTCTATCAGGATGAAAGGCCAAGCTAGGACCAGAGAATCTGAAGCAATTTGGTTGAAGAACTTTCTTTTGGCATTTCAGGCTGTGAGATGCATGAAGGGGAATGCTGCTGTATCATCAACCCCTTTCCTGGCTCTGCCACAAAACCATGATGACATTCAAAATGGATCCCCATTGCAATATCTCCATCCATCCATCCAATTTATATGGCCACCCATCTGTCTGAGAAACTCTGGGTGGTGAACAAAAGGCATAATGTTCCACTAAGACCAAAAAGAAACCAAATCAAAGGCCACTTATCATATATGCCCATGGCAGAGCTCCAGTGGCTTCTAGCCCAGCCCCAATGCCTGGAGGAAGAGTCAGATCTTCATGACCTTCCAAAAGGCCAAAGGGGTTGGAACCTTCCATATCACAGGGAAGGGGGTAGAAAGCTGTTCCACAGGGTAGGTGCCATGACAGAGAAGACACCTAAAACCCACCAGGTGACATTATTTCACTAAGGGTATCTGGAATATGCTCACTCTGCCAGATCTGGTGGGTCAGGCAGTCCCACAAATAATCTGATCCTGTGCTATATAAGGTTTTAAAGGTGACAACTGGCACCTTGAATTGCACCTGGAAGCCTACTGGGAGGCAGTGAAGCTCACATAGCAGCAGTGTTACATGGGTGTGGTATTGTGGTGCACCCAAAATTGCCCTTGTGGTTACATTCTGGACCAGCTGAAGCTTTCAAATGCTCCTCAAGGGCATTGTAATTGTCCAGTTGAGAGGTGACTAAGGCATGAATGACAGTCAGCAGTACCTCCCGATCTAGGATCAGATGCGATTGGTACATGGTCTTCAAATTCTTTTGCATTCTTGAAGTTACAAAGCAGGGATGGTCAAACTCTGTTTGCATGCCTGCAGGATGCACAATGTTTTTTTTTTAATCCCCTAGAATCACTCCTGACTATCCCACTACATTTTGATGGCACAATCATAGAATATTTCCTGCCCTTTTCAGGGGAAAATATGTAAACCTCACGAACTACAAAGATGTGGTGGTGATAGATATTCTTAGAGAAGGTAGAGCAGAAATGTTTGATCTTGTGTCCCCTCCACATTGGTGGGGGCTGTTGGTTTGCTCCAAATGGGCATATCTAGCCTTCTTAAACAAAATTTATTTTCTTTAGAAAAGGCAAAAAACAGCACCACCAAAACCGAGAAATGCTATCAAAGTTTGTAGCATAATCCAATTACATTTCAGAGACCACAAAAATGGGAATTGGGGAGGGGAGGGGAGGGGAGACACAAGCAGTCTGCAAATTTAATCCCACTGCTACCTTAAAATAATGTTAACACTGTAAAAAATAGTAATGAAAGAATCCCAAGTCAGAAAAAGCTGGACTAACATAGATGTAAAATGCTCTACTCATTCTTCATTGTAACCAAACCCACTGTGGGCTTTCCTCCCCCAAAATACTATTAATGTATCCATCAGATATCAAGAATTATCTATCCTGGTACATAGGTAATAGAAGGAAATACATTATTGTTATCTTTGTAGAATGAGTCTCTTAGGAATTTTTCTCGTTTTCTCTCTCTTAGCTTTCCCCCCCCCTCAGCCAAACATTTATCTTTTTAAAGAAGTGATGGGAGACTGAAGATTTTTTTCGCTTTTGAAATGGTAACCTAAAACATCCTCCTCATCTTCCTCCTTCTCTAGGTGGAATGGAAATTTGGTATTTATTTAGTTATTTATTTATTTCTCAAATTTGTCACCGCCCATCTCCTCCCACCAGAGGGACTCTGGGCGGTATATACTGTATATACTGTAAAAATATATACTGTATATGTATATGTGTGTGTGTGTGTATGAGTGTGTGTGTCCGTGTGTGTGTGTGTATAATGTATATGTATACATACATACATACATACACGACTTACTGTAAAAACAGCAGAATGTCCATCATAAGTGATTGGTTATGCCTGGAACAGAATGGCAGTTGAAAATGAATTATGGGTGAGTTATTTCTGTCCATTTCCTTGGGCCCTCTGCCAACTTGTCAAGCAAATGGCTTGCAAATGAGGGCTTCTGCAAACTTCCCAAGTGCTATGTAACAGCTTTCTGCGGCACACAGGTCTACATTTTAATTCTGGGCTGAACATGATACAGACCACTCATGCCCTGGTTATCTCCCATATAGACTACTGCAATGCGCTCTACATGGGGCTACCATTGAAGGGTATCCGGAAGCTGCAGCTGGTGCAAAATGCATCTGCATGGGCGATCTTGGTGTCCTGACTCCCAGGAAACACTCTGAGACAGGGAACTGTTCTCTAATGTTTTATTGCTAATACATAACAGTAATCCTAACAAACTGAACAAGCGTGGGAAAAACCCAGCCATATAAACCCCGCAGGTTAAGGCGGTCCCAATCTGTGCCTCTTGGAATGGCTCACCAATTCCTCAGTGCTACGCATGCGCTTAACAGTCTGGAAAGGAGCCCCCTGCTCACCATCCTTACTCATGACACTTGGGTTTCCCAAGATCAGCACATGTCACCCCTTTGTTCCGCGAGCTGCATTGGTTGCCAGTATGCTTCCGGGTCCAATTCAAGGTGTTGGTTATCACCTTTAAAGCCCTACATGGCACGGGTCCAGGTTACCTAAGGGACTGTCTCCTCCCCATCACATCAACCCATCCCACCCGGTCGTGCAGAGAGGGCATGCTGCGGACCCCGTCTGCAAGAGAATTCCATCTCACAGGGTCCAGGAGGTGAGCCTTCTCTGCAATAGCCCCTACCCTTTGGAATATCCCTCCCCCAGAAGTGAGATTGGCTCCCTCCCTCCTGGACTTTAGGAAACAGCTAAAGTCCTGGTTCTGTAATTATGCCTGGGGTGGGAGAGACAGTAGCCATTCCTGGGGATGGTTAGTTTATTAGAAGAACCCTGCTCTGCTTGCAAATCACAGAGAACTGCCAGCCATCCGGGGTTTTATTATATTTTATTGTGTATTATAGTGTTTTACAGTTTTATATTTTTATGTATGTTTTATTGTAAATTGCCCAGAGTCCCTTTTGGGAGATGGGCGGTGATAAATTTGATTAATATATAAAATAAAATAAGTAAATAAATACCTGCCCTATTCACATACAGTACTGTATAAAGCAAGTGTTACCTGGAATTTTAGGCTTCATTATTAGCTTTTTAATAAAGGTAATATTAGCATTTTAGCATGGCATCCATGTCTCCTTCTGAAGTTCAGGAAACCATTTTTTTCTTTTCAGCCAAAGCCATTTCTTTTTTTTTACTTGCAAAACTAGCCTATTCAGAAACTAAATGATAGGGAACGTATTCTATAGTCCTTGAGTGTTGCAAGTGCCGAAGAAACAAGCCTGGATGGGAAAGGGGAAGATTCAACGTATTTTAAGGGTGTCTTCCTTTTCTCACTTCTAATCTATGTCTTTTATTGTTTGATTAGTTGCTTTCTGACACATCACATGCACCGAGTGTATGTATCATTTGTTTCTGTACCCTGTAAAAAGACTTGACCCCCTTTAATAAAAGCTTTTTGCTTTGTTTGAAGTACTTGGTGATTCTTACTGCAGCGGGGAGGGTGAAAAAGCCACTTTGCAAAGCTAGCGTCTCTCTCTCTCATATTCAGAGATCAAGTTCTTATCAGCTCTATGCCAAACTCCGATGCCTGAGTTACTAGGCAACATAAGATAGTAGGAGGTTTCAGTTAAGGAGAACACTGTGAATGTCCACCACCACCATACAGATAGGTAAAGGTAAAGGTTTCCCTTGACATTAAATCCAGTCGTGTCCGACTCTAGGGGGCGGTGCTCATCTCCATTTCAAAGCCGAAGAGCCGGCGTTTGTCCGTAGACACTTCCGTGGTCATGTGGCTGGCATGACAGTCACAGAACGCCGTTACCTGCCCGCTGAAGCAGTACCTATTAATCTACTCACATTTGCATGTTTTCGAACTGCTAGGTTGGCAGGAGCTGGGACTAGCAACGGGAGCTCACCCCGTCATGCGGATTCGAACCGCCGACCTTCCGATCGGCAAGCTCAGCAGCTCAGCGGTTTAACCTGCAACGCCACCGCATCCCTACCATACAGATACCCCACCCATTATTTATTTATTTATTATTCAAATTTCTATTACTGCCCATCTCCCCCCAAAGAGGGGGACTCTGGGTGGTTCCCAACCCAACCCAATTTACTTCCCAACAGTTGTTTGCTAGAGCTAATTCTCCTATTTTGAGCCCTGATATTTGTAGTGAGTTCAGAGTAGTCAATGGCTTTGTTTATCAACCAAGAAATGTTGGTTGAATAGTGAAGGGGATATGGAACCTCTTGACTTTATAAAAGTCAAACTATTGATCTATCAACTTCAGTATTGTATGCAGTGGCTGTGCCCACCCAACACACATAACCAGATCAATATAATTGTTATATTGGACTAGTATTCACTTTATTTATTTGTTTATTTATTTACAAGACTTAGAGATTGCTTCAATCAGAATCAACTCTTGATCAGTTGCTTTCTTTTTTGTTCATTTGTGGCTTAGTGGGTCATATAAATCCAGGGCATTGGTTAGTTGGTTCACTGTATTGTGCAAACCCAGAAAAAATGGTTAATTTAGTAGTCATATTAAAGAGTGACAGTGAGTACATAGTTTCCAACAGAGATCTTTCCCAGACTGACCTGGAGATGTTGGGTTCAAACTTCTGCATGTAACCCACTGAGCCAAGTTCAGTATAACTGAATTTAGGACGTTACTCTTAAATTAGGATTGTGTAAAACTCAAATCTGGAAATTTGATTTGAAAGTGACTTGACTGAATGAAGAGTCGGAACAACTTTCCAAATGGACTGACAGTTCAAATCAATTAGATTTTCCAGATCAATTTGAATGGTTAAATAAGATCAAACAGGCCAATCAAACTGAACTGAGATTAAAACTAGATGACAGGCAATCCACACCACATAAAACCAACTCTAGCTTGGTGCTGCCTACACCAGGAACGGGAAGCCCATGACCCACCAGATGTGGTTGGTCTATAATTCCCTTCAGCTCTGGCCATGATGACTTTTGTTAAGCAAGTCAATAAAGTCCAAGTCTTCCTAATCAAACTGGAATTGAAGAGGATTGCAAGGCTGAGTGAATACAAGGAATATGAAAGAAATAACAGAAGAAATCCACTCATCCCTTTATAATTAGGGCTGAAAAATATACCAAACATCATACCCAGTGTGATACATCACATTATTTTATAAGTAAAGTAGAATGCACTGTGAATCAAAGTGCATTTATGGCCATCTAGTTTTTGTGAATTCTACAACTAATTTCTCTCCATTAAATTTCAGGCAAAGGAGAATGTTTTCTTCTGACCAGATCCAATATTTGAAATTATTTAGGGAGATAGAAAGAGACCAAGTCAAGGCTCTCAAATGCTGCTACCAGTTTGATTTGATAACAATAAGATGGTAGATGGCCATCTATTTTGAGCTGTTTCTTCAAGGAGATAGCCTCAAATGCAATTGCTAGATTGCTGGACCATGTTCATAATAAGAAGGGCCAAGTCACTGATAAGAAACGTGCATTGCAAGCAAAGCATCCTGGCTTTGTATACCTTTAGTCTTCCCATTGAAAAGGGACCATAGGTAGCAGAGCTGGGAAAATGCTTACAGCACACTGTATTGCAGCCATAACGCTCAAATATCACAAGGCAGGTGGCAGAAGGCTTCAGTGGTAGAGAAGCTGCCAGGTTCAAGAAACAACCATCTTGAGAAAGAGCCAGGAACATTTTTCAAGTAGAAAGCTGAAGTGTACAGCAATGTGCAAATTCTGAGGTTTTGATGACAGCTTCTGCAACTCATAACCAGGAAAGTCAGTGATCAAGAAGGATGCTAACTAAGCCTAAAACACCTGAAAGACACCAAGTCTCCTGCTTCTGGTGTAGACTATTCTGGATTACATGGAACATGAGCAAATGAAATTGATTCCAAAAATCGTTGTAACCTTCTGCTCTGAAAGCAAGAATTATGCTAGATAGCCATCGGGGCTGGCTGAAAGAGTTTCAATTCCAATTTTGAGTAGAACTGGCTGACTCTAGTTATTCATTGCAGATCTCATTTAAAAATGGTTGGGGGAGAGATATAAAATGTATTCTAAATTCACAGTGAATCCCCACATGTCCCATGTGATGCTGCCTTCTCATTGTAATTACCTCTCCATAGGCAATGGTGTTATTGTATCTTCTCATTTCTGGGTAGACGTGGTCCAGGTACCATTGGAAACTCTTACATTTCAAACTTTTTCTTAGTGCCTTTCTCTCTGAAACATCCCCAATATCAATTCCTGGGTTCTGAAAAACAGGTACATGGTTGCATCACTTTCTCTTTTTGTTGCTGTGCTCTGAGATGACCAGATTTTCACTACTGCTTTTTAAAAAGTGATGTTAGGAAACTTTCTCTTGGCTTCTCCTTCCATCCATAGCTTCTGATGCCACCTCTAAGGTCTTCCTCTCCTTTTCCCATTAGAGACCCCTAAGAAACTTAGGACAAAATTGTTAATACATCTGGAACATAGAGGCCCAACTGCCCCCTTTATAAACTCTTGAGAAAGTGAGTAATCTTTGGCTTAAAAGTCACCCCCCACCATAAAATTCCCATCAGTCCCAGCCAATATGGCTAGAGATATGGGGATATAATTCAGCGGCAAAGCAGCTGCTTTGTATGTAGAAGTTCACAAGATCAATCCCTATTGTCTCCAACCAATGGTAGCAAAATGTTTTCCTGAAATCTTTAAGAATGGCAATGCACAAAACATTTTGAATTCAACACCCTCTTTTGATTGAAACCCCACATTCTGAGTGCAGCACAGCTGTTCTGAGTGTGGGAAAGTCTGCTCTGATCCTTTTGGAGCTTGAAGTAACTCTGGAATGTTCAAAGCAACTTGGTCCTACACTCAGGAATGGGCACTTTGGTCTCAACATTGGGATGTTTCTTAGGTAGAGGCTTGGAGTCCAGTCTCTGAAAGGCACCTTTTTCTGGAATGCAGGCTTAGGACATATAAAAAGGTAAGCTTCTCAATATTAATGAAACGGATTATCTGGACCCCTTTCAGTCAGGTTTCAGGCCTGGTTATAGGACAGAAATGGCATTGGTCACACTTATAGATGATCTCTGGCGGGAGCGGGATGGAGGCAGTGCATCCATCCTGGCTCTTCTTGACCTCTCAGCGGCTTTCGATGCCATCGACCATGGTATCCTTTTGGGTCAGCTCAGGGAGCTGGGGGTGGGTGGGGTAGTTTTGCGCTGGTTCACCTCCTTCCTCCAGGGCCGTTCCCAATCAGTGGTGATAGGAGAGGAGAGATCCGGCCCTCGACCCCTCCTTTGTGGGGTGCCACAGGGATCAGTACTCTCCCCTCTCCTTTTTAACATCTACATGAAACCGCTGGGCAAGATCATCCGTCACCATGGGATGAGGTACCATCAGTATGCTGACGATACTCAATTGTATATCTCCATCCCGGGTGAGGTAAGTGATGTCGTGACCACCCTTTCCGAGTGTCTGGGGGCTGTGGGGGCCTGGATGGGGAGCAACAGGCTTCAACTGAACCCTGGTAAGATGGAGTGACTGTGGATTAATGGCACCTCACGTGCCAGGAATTTGTCATATTTAGTTCTGGATGGGGTTCCACTACCCCAGAAAGACCCGGTGCATAACTTGGGGGTCCTCTTGGACTCACGACTCCTGCTTGAAGAGCAGGTGGCAGTCATGGCCAGGAGGGCCTTTGCTCAACTTCATGTTGTGCACCAGTTATACCCTTTCCTGGACCGAGAGGCCCTCCAAACAGTCACTCATGCCCTGGTCATCTCCCAGATAGACTACTGTAATGTGCTGTACATGGGGCTACCCTTGAAGAGTATCCGGAAGCTTCAGTTGATTCAGAATGCAGCCGCGAGGACAATCTTGGGTGTTCCAAGATTTGCACATGTAACACCCATGTTGCGTGAGCTGCACTGGGTCCCAGTTTGCTTCCGGGTCCAATTCAAGGTGTTGGTTATCACCTTTAAAGCCCTACATGGCATGGGGCCAGGCTACCTGAGGGACCGCCTCTTCCCTATGACATCGACCCGCCCCATCCGGTCATGCAGGGAGGGCATGTTACGGGCCCCATCTGTAAAAGTACTCCATCCAGCGGGGTCTCGGAAGCGTGCCTTCTCTGCTGTAGCTTCCGCCCTTTGGAACATCCTTCCCCCAGAGGTGAGACAGGCCCCCTCGCTCCTGGACTTCCGCAAAAGATTAAAGACCTGGTTCTGTCAGCAGGCTTGGAATGGGAGGGGGAATAGTTATACCTGGGGATGGCTAGTGCCCTAAGTGATTTTGAGGGGCGTCCTACACTCATGGACTGATTAAAATTTCTTGCCACTTAGATTTTACTATATTCTTATTTTATTGTATTGTTATACTGAAATGTTTTTAAGTTTTAACTGCATTTTATTGTAAACCGCCCAGAGTCCCCCATGAGGGGGAGATGGGCGGTGAATAAATTTACAAACAAATAAATAAATGTCTGCTGGAGAGTCCTGGTTTGATGCAGCAACCAGAATGTTGAACTCATAACCTTAAGAAGCCTAGTTAGCTTGTTCTTTAATGAGTTTTTGCCATTTTACCAAGCCCATCATCATCATCATCATCATCACCACCACCACCACCACCATCACCATCACCATTGTCATCACCACTGTCATCATCATCATTACTTCTGTACAACTATACATACCCATCATGCTATTCGTCTTCAGGCTATGCAAAGCAGAGAAAAAGGTTAAGAAGTAGTGAAGGCAGGTGGTAAGAGAGAAGAGAAATCTAACTAAAGCTATTTTACTCCAACTCCATCACTACATCTCTCTACAGCTTTCTATCCTTGCAAGCAATCTTTGCTTCTGAAGTATGTCAAAGACTGCAGATACCTCCCAGTTGCTGTGATCTGGGCAACCACATGCTAGCTTGAAAGATAAGCTCTAGATTAGAGATAGTAATCTAGCTTGCATAGAAGAGTACAGCATGCTTGGAGTAAAATGCTGCTGTGGCAAAGGTATAACCAAGGACGGTTAAAGTAGTCTACATCTTCTCTATCTAACATAAGCACTGAAGTATTACATGAAAATCTTCATTGACCAAAGCCATGATGGGCAGTGGAAGTCAGTATTCATGGAAATATTTGCTGTTGATATTTTTAATTGTTGTGGTGGTTACTAATGTTACGGAAGATGATTGGTGTGTGACCAATGCATTATGCTCCCATAAATTGAATTTTCATTCTTTCTATTGCCAGTGTTCAGAAATGAATGCCAATGAATATGCAGCCCCAAACAGCACCATTTGTCTAAATGTTTATGGAAAGACTCAGTATTTCAGAAGTGCAAAACAATCTGATGGGAAAAGGAAAACTCCTAAATCTTTGGAGGACTAAAATGTGAACAGCAGGGACTGGGCATCTCATACAGTGAGGAATGCTGTGGAAAGAAATAATTAAAAACTTGATGGGATAAGGAAAGTTTTTGAAAGAGCTTAAGAAGGGGAAAAGTTGGCTAAAATTTGGGGCAGGAGTATTCTGCACTGTAGCATTTAGCTGAAAGTCCCAGATATAATTTCTATCTTCCAATCACAATCTATCTTTAATGGGTTTTCAAGACACTGTATTCACTTTTCAGACAAAAAAGAAAGGATATTAATCTCTTAAACAAGCAGAAACAGGATTTCTCAATCTTTATATTATTCAGTTTGGAAAGAAATATCAGCCAGAGTGGTGATTGTTTCTGAACATTTGGAATTATAATTTCTGTTATCTGGGGGTTTGATTCTGTATCCAACTTAATTTTCCTTCCTTCCTTCCTTCCTTCCTTCCTTCCTTCCTTCCTTCCTTCCTTCCTTCCTTCCTTCCTTCCTTCCTTCTTTCTCCTGTCTTTTTTTTTTTATGAATTCAACCTACACTCTATTATCAGCTTAGCAAACACACAGAACTTGTCTTTCAAGACAACAATTCTCAAAACACAATTTAAAAGATCAATAAAACACTCCAAAGGAGATGATAAGCAGGAAAACAAAGGCCGGTATCAGTAAAACCAAATATGCTAGAGAAGAAAACAATGTTTTTAAAGCCTGTTTCAAAAGCCCAGATCCCATTTCTAACAAGTCTGAATAAACAATTGACTTCTGTATTGATTATGTATGCTCACTAGTAAAACTCTCCCCACTTAGCCATCAACCTGAGTATTAAATTATTATCTCTGTTTTGTTTTGTTTTTTAAATGAAGAGACATGTCTCTTCTCAAAAAAGCTGAAGGTTAGACCTGGTTAGCACTTGGATGGGAGGCCATTATGAAACCCAGTTCTGTAGCCTAGATGGTCAAGTAAAAAAATGATCTGGGAAGTTGAAAAATGGCAATGTTCTAGTCTACTGTGATTAAGAAAGCAATGCATATAAAAGTCAGCATCTAGCTGGATTTATTTCCATCAGGAAACCGCTTTTGGACTTTTTGCTTGTATCTGAAAAAAAATGTTTGAGTTTTGATGATTGGGTTGTTATAGTTTATAGAAATGATGTTTACTAGGGTTTGAATTAGAGTTAGAGATTTATGTATTGAGTGTTTGTATTTGTATGTGCTGGAAAGAGTCAGAAGCCATTCTTTTTGTATTTCTTTCTACCTATTTCTGCACTTTTTAGTTTGTCTTTTTTTTTTAGTTTTCTCTCTAATCTTTTCTATATTTTGTATTTTATCTGTATTTTGAAACTATATTCATTTATTCATTCATTCATTCCAGGTTCTCTTGTCTTGTCCATGTATCAAAGTGGTGCCAGTGGTGGTAGGGGCACTCGGGGCTGTGACTCCTCAGCTGGGAGAGTGGCTCCAACAGATCCCAGGAACCATGTCAGAGCTCTCTGTCCAGAAGAGTGCAGTGCTAGGAACAGCTGAGATCCTGCGCAGAACCTTCAAACTCCCAGGCCTCTGGTAGAGGACCCGAGGTTGAGGAAGACACATAACACCCATAGGGGTGAGAAGGGAACTGTGTGTGTGTGTGTGTATGTGTATGCGTGTGTGTATGTGTGTGTGCGTGTGTGTGCGTGTGTGCGTGTGTGTGTATGTGTATATATATTTGTGTGTGTGTGTGTGTGTGTGTGTGTGAGCAGCTAGCTGACTTTGGCTGATCTTGAACAGGGAAGTTGTGTTAGTATTTGGATGGGAGACCAGCAGGTGATAAGAGTATACTGGGAGGGGTAAAAAATAATTAAACAGGCAATTGCAAAGCACTTCCATGCTGTTTCCAAGAAAATGACATGGACATGTCCATGAAATCCCTAGGAGTTGGAGTTCAGTTTGAGAGAGTTTTCTTTACTTGCATATAGAAAAAAATCTCGTAGGGGTATGGATGAGTTACCTCTTGTAGCTAAGTATTGCACTTTTATTTATTTATTTGTTTTGATTTCTGAAAATGTTGTCATTGGAACGAGGGTTGAGAAAAAAAGTAATAAAGCTTATCTGAGGAGCCTTAGGGAATATTTAAAGCAAAACACTTGTGTGAAGCCTATCAGAGACTTAACCTAACCATTTGGCCATTTGTCATTAGGCGACAAGGCAGATGTGGAAGCCCACGTATGCTGACCCACCTCCAATGGCAGGTTCCATGCGATGTATACATGAGACTTGTAGTCATCCATCCACACCTCAGCTACCCGCAGTGCATTCCTTTTAGTGTAGAAGCCAATGTTATTGTTGTATGGCTTTTTCTTGCGTTCAATATGGGCCACTCGAGAGCAGGGGAGGACTTCCATGCTGCCGCCACAGAGCCATACCTGGACAGATGGAGAAAAGGGAGAAAAGACAACTACAGAAAGTCAGTGACTGGAAACACGCCATATTCATGCACATCCTGAGATCTATCACTAGCCTCCCAGGTGGTACCTTCCAGATCCATGTTTCTTCCCTAGGACATCTGGCAAATTTGGACCATATCATATAAATGAGCCGAGCAAGCCATGACGGCACCAAAAATGACAAATATGTATGGTGTCATCATGACCTAAGCTCTACCCTTCTGTACTTGAATTATGAGCTCTTATGCAAGTATGCAAAGTGCCACATTTTCATTGCGACACCCCAAATCCTGTTTAGTCATTTGCCCAGAGGGGTGGGGGGAGAGAAGAAATTGTTCTCAGTAATAGACGATCAGAATGCACAGAAGCAATTATGGCACTCTTGAGACCCAGCCAGACCTCCTGTTCAATATGGGACCTACACGGCAAGCTGTGTTCCTGCTTAAATACCCGGGCTGTGCAGCACTTCAGATTCACGAACAAATGGAAAAAGGCACGACTGCTTTAAGGTGTTGCCAACAGGTGTTATGCTCCAAAGCACCTTTCTGGAAACCAAATCAGGCACTGTGTGGCCCTATTAGATCCTCCCAATAAAGAGAGTGCATTGTCTTTAGATGGCATCTGTCCCACTGTTGAGCAGCTCTTGCCATTTAAGAACTTGGCTTGATGCTACCCCAGATCTGTTCCCCACTTGTGTCCATCCTTTAGTTCTGAACTAATGAACAAGGGAGAATAAATCTGCCCCTTCTTCTGGCTGACAGTCCTTCAGATGTTTCAAGACAGCTCTCATAGCATCCCTTAATCTTGTCTTCTCAGCCTAAACATAGCCAGCTCTTTCCACCATTCTTTCTTAGATTGATTTCAAACACCTCGGCATCCTAGATGCTTATCTCTGGACCTTCAGAAGTAATCACTAAATGTCACAGCTTTAAGCAACTTTGATCTTTTTGCTGACTAGCCCAGTAGAGGTATCAGGCTATAGCTGGGCCAATATTCTGTTCAGAACTTCCATTAGAAGGTGATTCAGCCCATGTAATGATCTGATTTGAATGCCCAAATCAAAGCTCTATTTATTTATTTAATTTCTATAGCCACCCAGCAAGTGACTCTGGATGGCATACAATCATAAAAACCATAGAACCCTTAAAATAATTCAAAGCAATTAAAAGTACGAAATAATTATACAGTATATGGTCGCCAAGTAAGCAATGCATGGATGTTAATATAGCCAGGAAACAGGGCCCTTAACACACTTGGGGTCCCAGGCCTGGGCACCTAACCAGGTCTTCATGGCCTTATGGAAGGCCAACAGGGTTGGGGACATCCTGATCTCTGAAGGGAGAATATTCCAGAGGGCAGGTGCATGGCAGAGAAGCTACACCTTCTAGTCCCCGCCAACCGACATTCCTTGGCTGACAGGGCCCATAGCATGCCCAACCTACTGGACCAAACTGAACAGGTAGAAACAACTGGGAGAAGACAGTCCCTTAGGTAACTTGGTCCCAAGCCATGAAGCACCTTGAATTGCACCCAGAAGCACACCGGCAAATTGAATCAGAGGACTCCAGATTGAACTGAAAAACCACATGCCCCTTTAAGCATTTTGATGGACTCTTATGCATGTGCAAAAGCACTTTTTCCAAAGAGAATTCTTGGAATTCTGAATTGGATCGTCTGAATCAAAAGGAAAATTCCAACTGGACTGATCTGGCTTTTCAAATTGAGTCGCCAATGCAGTGGTGGATGATTCATACCTTTCCAATCTCCACTAGACTGAACAGGGGGGAATTATCTTTTTCCTGACTGAGAATACCCCAAGACACAGCAACACTATCGTTTTTCTCCATGTAAGTGTGACATGCAACGTTTGTTGTGAAAGGTTTGTTTGTAACACCTTGGAAACAAACTGCAATTGATGATGATGTCAGGACAGAGGGGGCATTGAACAAAATACCCTGAGGAGGACACAGATACACACACACACACACATATATACACACAAACTCACACTGGCTATTTCATCCCTCTGTTTTGTCTCCCCTACCCATTTTCTCTTTCCAATGTTGTTTTCTCCACACATACTCTCCCCCGCTTCATTCTGTCTCTCTTATTATCAGGCATCTTACATTGCTGTCTCTCCTCTTTAACTTTTAAAAAGAGTTAGGCTGCAATACGCAGCAAAGCTGGACCTGCATCTGGCAACTTCTCATCTTAGAAAAGGCTCCAGCAGAAGGTGGATGGGGCAGACAGGAAAGCAGCTGAACTTAACTTTGCTGAAGTGGTGCTGAAGATGCATGGTGCTGCATTTGGAAGCTGTGTGTCTTGAGGCGGGGGGTGGGTGGGACCTGCCCCCTGAGTGATTACAGTCTGCATCCAAGGCCCGTGTTTCATCCTGCTCCTTCCTGGGAAATAAATTGCTGCTGTTCCTTAACTACAAAGCAGGAACAAAGGACTCACCTTTTGGATTCTGCAGGACTCAGCCTCAAGGTGTGTTGGGGGAAGATAAGACCAAGCAAGAATAAATACAGCCAAGTTTGTCTGACAATTACATGGCCTCAAATGTGCATGAAATCAAATGCAAAAGCAACTGGGGCAGACAACATGAATGTTGTAAAGGGGGGCGGGGGAGGAGAAGAACTGAGTGTCCAACACAGTTGACTTGTTCACACGGTTGCTATAGAAGTGATGGTGCAGTGTGCCAAAATGCATCCTCCAACTTGCTTCCCCCCTTCTGTTTTCTTCCCCTGAAAAATAGGCTTCTGTTCTTCTACCTGATTTTCAGGGTGTTCCTATTTGATAGCCATGAACAGGGAAGAATAGCTAAAACTTCCCTGTTCAAGAAAAGAACAGTACCTGAAACACCAGGCCAAACAAATATTCAACCAAAACTGGTCTTCAGATTTCAGCCATTTTTCCTCCAATTGCAGACTTCAAGATGTGTAACTCATTTTCAGGGGCCTTTAGGTGATGTTTCTGAGCTTCTTGTGTGCTTGTGAGGTGATGGAATGGTGTGTGGGAATGACCTTGGGAAATCGGAGGAAGAGCTGCAGACTAGATAACCATCATGCAAAAGATATCGCAGCCCACAGAAGTAAGAGGGGTGTGGGAAGTGTCTCAGAAGGGTCCCTCCCTAGTTTTCTAGAATGTACAAAAAAGTGGGAGATTTGTAGTTTCAGACTTGCAAAATTCCATTACTGTAACCTTACAATAAAAGTAGTGCTGGTACTCATGGCTTGTGCTTCCTGTCTGGACTAACTCAAAGGGCTGACAGGTGTCCAAGGGCTCTGGTTATAACAAGTGGCAGCACCCAGATGACTGTGGCTGATCTCAGAAATAAAACTTCAGAAGGATTAAGCCTGGATTAATACTTGGGTGGGAAAAGGAAATCCCAGGATTGCAGGGTTAAGATAAATTGGGAAGTTGAATTATATCCCAGAAGAAGGCAAGAACAATAGCAAACCCCTTAGAACATTGCCAAAAGCCCTGCATGGTCCTGTCCCTGTAGTTATCAGGAGTAAAATTCAATTCAAAGGATATTGAATTGAATATCATTTTTACAAGGGTTCTGACCTAGTGGCATAAGAATCTTAATCCCCCTCCAGCTTTGCTAGCAGTTCCTGCTCCCCATATCTAGATCTGAAATGGTCCCATCACCATAACTTCCCTAAGATTTCATGGAAGCCAGGAGCAATGCAGACCTGTCAAGCCGCTAGCATCTGCTCACAGCCAAGTAAGATAGACTCTCATAGGTTCTTATCGGCAAGATATACTGAAAAGGAAGAAGGGTTAGGTTACAGAACCATTGGCAACTGGCTACCTTCACTTCCTTGATCTTCTTGCTAACTGCTTATTGACACAAGGGGGAGGTGGCTGACTGTCTTCCTGATAAAAGAGTAATGGACGGATGTTCTGAACTTGTAATATTTTGCAAATCAGCATCCTCTTCCCTGAGGATTCTGAGAAGTCCATCACAAGACCACTGGAGTAGTTATTGAACAATGAAAACCTGTATACATATACCCATGGCTTCAAGCCATCTCCTGATCAAGGTAAAGGCAAAAATGGCATTGCTCATACAGGGGATTTCACCAAAATTGTGTCTTCCTTTGAATATAAAATTGCCAAAAGGGAAAAAAAAATGAAAATAGTCAAAAAGAAAATTTGGGGATTTTCCACCCCAATCAAACTGCAGGAGCATAGTAAGTCTAGATACTGATCTCCAGGAAAGTAAGACCTTGAGAAACAAGTCCATCCTCAACTATTAAAAATTCTACCCTTACAATAACAGTGAATTGTAACTCCCATCTTTCTAGCCTATGGCCATTTGCACAGTGGATAATTTGCACTGGATAAAGCTGGATATAGATTTAATTCATTAGGGCAGGTTACTCTAGCCCCAGTGTTCAAGGCTGACATCTACATTCTACTCTCCTTTTTATCACTAGGACTATAACAAAATGGTCTGTCCTTGAAAAAAACAGAAGTTCTATTCCCCGTCCCCACCCTGCTGCACCAACCACATTTTTCCCTAGAAAATCCCAAGAATAGCAACAAAAGCCTTGGAAGCCTTTTGTTGTTAGTTAGTTAGTTTTTTAGCACCCTAAATGGAAGAAACATGTAGAGATCATGAGGAATAAGTACAGAAAAGAGAGACTGTTTTTGTATCTCCTTAAGTGACGATCTCATCTTCTTGCATGCTAAAAAAAGACAATTTCTTGCATGAAGCATAAACTCTGAAGTTCTCCCCAAATCTTTCATACAGATATTAGCTGCCAGGAGGGTCTATAACTGTTGGCCTAATTTCAAAAGCCTTCTGCAAATAATCAATTGAGACCTCCTGGAATAGCAATCTCTCCTGCTTGGCAGCATCAGCAAGGGAAAAAAGAGAATGAAGGAGAGAAGACGGAGAAGGAGGATGCAGAAAGAGAGAGAAAAAGAGGAGTGTGAGAGATAATGGATAACCCCACCAGAATGATCAGGAAAATGGATATGCCAGAGGTGGAGAAAATACTTAACAGATCTGCTCACACCACCCAAGACAGAAATAACATTCAAAATGACCCAGATAGATTTCAGTAATAAGCAGGAAGGAACAGAAGGAAATTTTACAGAAGCCAAGTGCAAAGTTCTTCACTTAGAGAAGAAAAGTGAAATACACAGACATCAGATGGGGTGGTAAATGTGTTTGTGAAAAAGGTCATGGGCTAGTAGCTGATGATGCCTGTGCGAAAGCCTGTGGCTGCCAAGGAGGCAAATGGAATGTTTGGCTGGATCAGCAGTATAGTTTTCAGCTCACAGGAAGTAATGGGTCTATCTGATTCTGGTCCAGTTCTGGCCATGATATTTTAAAAAAGGATGCAGAGAAGCTACAGCAGGTTCAGCAAAAGGCAACAAAGAGGACCAGGAGACTAGAAATGAAATTAAGGCTACCACAACTCACTCCAATCTTAGTAGCCCAGATCTGATAGGTCTAAATGCAGCCATGTGAAGTGAAACACTCCCATGAAGTGGGAACATTTAGCCTTGAGAAGACAAGACACAAGGGAGATGCAGTAGTGTTTTTCAGATACCAGAAAGGATGGCTCATAAAAGTCAATATCTGCTCATTATTATTTGAGAAAGTAGGACACAGACTAATGAGTTTTGCAGGAAGGCAGATTCCCACTGGAAATTAAAACCAAAACCATTTCCTAACAGTAAATACAATTCAACATTGCAACCAATTATGCAGCAAAGTGGTGGGCTCTCTTTTCACTGGACATGTTCAGGTTGACACTAGGCACTTATCTGTATTGGATGCTTTGATTTAGTTTTCCTCCTTGAGCAAAAGATTGAACTCAATGGCCCTTAAACACCTTCTAAATCTCTTTCTATTACTCAGCTCTGGCTACTCACACTGCTTTCTTAAATTCAGATAAATCCCAAGGGAATGGATCATATAGTTGAAAGGGACCTTAGAGATCATGTATTCCAAGCCCCTGCTCCAAGAAGGATCCACTAGAGCAAGTCTAACAGAAGACTACCTGGTCTCTGTTGAAGACCTCTAAAGAAAGAGAATGCACCACTTTATTTGGCAGTCAATTTCATCCTGAGCCTGAACACGCTTCTTCTACTTTTAACCTATTAATTCTGGTTCTGCCCCCTGGCCCTCTAGAGAATGTCTACTCCCTCTTCTAGTGACAAGCTTCAGACGTTTGAAGAATGCAGTCATATCTCCCTTCAGACACCTTTTCTCTAAGCTAAACATATTTAGATCCTTTAACTGTTTGTTCCTCATGGGGTCTGGTTTTCAGACCCCTTAGCATCTTGGCTTGTATCTATCTATCTATCTATCTATCTATCTATCTATCTATCTATCTATCTATCTATCTATCTATCATCTATCATCTATCATCTATCTGTTTGATTTCTATAGCCACCCTTCTCAGCAAGTGACTCAGAGCTGGTTGTCCTACTCTGAACTCCTTCCATTTTGTCACTTTTCTTTTTGAACTGTAGTGACTAGCACCAGACATAGTATTCTAAGTGGAATCTGACCAGGATTCCTTCCTGTGATCTGGACTCTGTGTTCCTATTAATGCAACCCAGGATAACATTTACCCTTTTAGCAGCTGCTTCACACTGCTGGCTCATGTTTAAGTTGTACTTGACAAGAACATCTAGATCCTTTACACAAGAACTCCCGACAAGCCAGGTCTCTCCCATCCTGTAATTTTCATTTTTCCTACCCAAAGGCAGAGCTTTACATTTCTCCTGTTGCATTTCATACTATTCAGTTCAGCCCACTGTTCAAGTCTACCTAGATCTTTCTGAATCTTTTCTCTCTCTTTTAAAGTATTAACCACCAGCTTTGTGTCATCTGCAGGCTTGATCAGCATTCCTCATCCAAGTCATTGATAAAAATGTTGAACAGCAAAGGGCTCAGGACAGACTCTTGTGGTACTCCCTTCCACACTGAAGTCAAATCATTACCAAGCACCCTTTAGGTGTGATGATTCAGCAATTGTGTCTTATGATATTCTTCTTAATAAAATAGTAAAATATGGGCTAGATGATGCTACTGTTAGATGGGCTCATCCAATGCTATGCAGAAATCTAGATTAAAATCAGATTACCAGAGTACCAGACTTTTCTGTAGCTGATTAACATAGCAGTGCTACAATCTACTTTCCTCTTGTGGTGGACTTTCCTCTCCACTGATGGAATAGGAAGTTCATTCATTCATATCATTTATATCGCATCACTATCTAATGTGACTTTCAGCAGTTCACATAATATAAGATACCTTTCCATTAGATGGCTGCCATGGAACTGAAATGTACTAGCAGGGAAGCGTCCCTCCTGGTACTGCTAGCTACTTCTGAGAATCTTCTAAATACGGATAGTGAAAATCCAGAAGAAACTTACAGAATGGATTTGTACTTGCACCCTTTTCCAGCTTCCTAGTCATAGCTTCAGAAAACAATCCTTTTTAATCAACCGTTTCAAAAATTAGAAACAAGAGTCAGGGTTCAGACAACATATTGCACTAGGTTTAAATAGATTTGGTAACTGAAGGTTCAGTGGCACTGCTTTGGCTATATATATCGCTTGCTATTTGAAGAACTGAGTTCAGTATGTATGTATGTATGTATGCATGTATGTATTTATTTTCTATCTTGCCTTTATTATTTTTATAAATAACTCAAGGTAGGGAACATCCTTATTACTCTTTCCTCCTCCTTTTCCCCACAACAACCCTGTGAGGTGAGCTGGGCTGAGAGAGAGGGACTGGCCCAAGGTCACCCAGCTGGCTTTTGTGCCTAAGGCGGGACTAGAACTCTCATACCACGCCTGATTGGCTCTTGGGTTGAGAGAGGGGGACTGGCCCAAGGTCACCCAGCTGGCTTTCGTGCCTAAGGCGGGACTAGAACTCTCATACCACGCCTGATTGGCTCTTGGGCTGAGAGGGGGACTGGCCCAAGGTCACCCAGCTGGCTTTCGTGCCTAAGGCGGGACTAGAACTCTCATACCACGCCTGATTGGCTCTTGGGCTGAGAGAGGGACTGGCCCAAGGGCACCCAGCTGGCTTTCGTGCCTAAGGCGGGACTAGAACTGGGGCACCTCATCGTTCTGATCCAGATGGGTTTTCAGGGAAATTATGCTTAAGACATAATACACACAAGCATTATGAACTGGATAAATTTGCATTCCAAACTAGATAACTACAGATTTCAACCAGTTTTTAGACAAGAACTTCAAAAAAAAATTGCTTTGCCTTATTTAGGAAAGCAGAATGCCTGGAACAATGTTTCATACTGAACATGAAAAAGTGCCTCAGATGTGCTGCTGCTTTTGTTTCTTTAAAAATTAGAAAAAATAAACTTTGAGGATATTTTAATTAAACATGTATAACAGAAATGAGGAAATCCGTTTAACTAATTCATATTATGTTTAAAATGACAGTCACATTCACACTCACATTTGTTCCACTCTGTTTACCCCCTTTTAAAAAAGTGGATTGAAACCTGTATACTTTTTAGTTTCTTCTTTTAATTTTGGCAAGTCATTTCTCCCAAAGATATATCTCTGTGTGTGTCCCCATGTGTGACTGAGAAAGAAAAATGTTGTGACCAATCTCATTCTGTGTTCATTTTTCTCTAATAGACACATTTTTGGATCAAAAATTTGCATTGCCAAATTCAGAAAAATGAAACCTTTGTGCAGTTGTGTTCTGAAAGGGAAATGCAAAGCAGACTAGTTTGTATTAAATGCAAACTGGACAAGTTCATCTGCACTTCTTATAACTACAGGTAAAGATAAAACCTTCACTAAGCTGATTTGATTCTGCTTGGCTTTCTGAAATCAATCAACGAAGACCACCTACAGTAGGTACTGCCACCTAGTTGGGCTGAATGTCTAAACTGCTGTCATTTATCTAGTGTTTCTTCTCACCAGTACTTTGAGGTGGTACAGGGTTTTTAAAATAGAAATAAAACAGGAATGTATATATGTTTATGTATTACAGCAAATTTTCTAAAAACCAACCTGTCAAAATATTTTTTAGCATATTCACTGTGGCTTGCTAATTATACCAGATGGCTCTTGGAGAGGGTGAGATAGATGTCTCACATTTCTCCTCACTTATTCCATTGCTGCATTATGCAAAAGCACTTTTCCCCTACTCATTATTTCCATTAAGTGTGAGCAAAATAAAGAGAAAAGTCCAAAAGAATGTCTGTTGAAGGCATGAGGCTTTACAAAGACCACTGCTATCACAGCAACTGTTGAATCACAGCCGGCTGGAGTAAACAAACTGAAATTGTATCTGAGAAAGACAGGCATTTCAATTACTTTCTATCCCTAGTTTGATGGGGTAATCTTGGAACAGATCAGCCATATTTGTCTGGCCTATTGTTAACTGATTTGCACATCACGGGCAGGAATGGATTCTGATACACAAGAAGACAGGAATATGTGGAGGTGACTACTTGTCTTGATGGACTGATTAGCACTACCAATGTCCACGGAATGATAAACAAACAAACAAAAAGTTCTTTCGAGTTTGGAATGAAACAGCCTTACTCGGATATGCTGAATGGGGGTCATTCCAAAGGATGGAAATTGACTGACATACAGACCAAGGGGATCTTGAAACACATCCCTTGCTTCGTTGTTTTGTGGGGCCACAAAGGTGTGCATCTGTGAGTCTCCTGGTGCCTCCTTGGTTGTCTGCTCTTCCTAAATTAAAGAAACCCCACAAGAAGGATTCCATCATGGAATGGAATGGTGAAGGCTGTTGGAGAGAATCACAGAATTATAGGGTTGGAAGGGACCTTGGAGGTCTCCTAGTCCAACCCCCTGCCAAGGCAGGAATCCTCATACCATCTTGGACAAATGGTTGTCCAATCCCTTCTTGAAAACCTCCAGCGATGGAGCACCCTCAACTCCGGGAGGCAAGCTGTCCCACTGCTTAATACTGCCAGGAAATTCCTCCTTATTTCCAGGGTGGATCTCCCTCTGATCAGCTTCCACCCATGGCTTCTTGTCCTACCCTTAGGTGCTATGGGGAATAGAAGGATGCCTTCTTCCCTGTGGCAGCCCTTCAAGTATTGGAAGACTGCTATCATGTCTCCCCTCAGTCTTCTCTTTGTTAAGGTAAACATATCTAGTTCCTCTAGCCGTTCTATTTTAGACATTCTATCTTTATCTGTTCTAGAAGATTGCCATTCCTGCCTTTTGTACAGGAACTCAAAATAGTGTTTACAGTGCTCCCTCCTTCAATTATCCTCTCTCAAAACAGCATCCTTGTCAGGTAGGTTAGGCTGAGAAAGAGTGACTGGCCAAAGGTCAGCCAAGGAGCTTTTATGACTGAGTGCAAACTAGAACTTGGTTCTCCCCACTCCTAGTCTAGCACCTTCAGCACTACACCAGGCTGGCTGGCTGTTCACAACCCCTGGTTTTCATTGCTTAAAACTGTGCAAAGAAAGACAAGACATTTATGCTGCCTTGTAACTAAGTACATTGCAACAACATCACCCTTGTGGCATTTGATTTTCACCAGTGTTTTCTTCTCTGGGAAAAAAAAATAGAATTTTCTTCTCTTTCTCACGAAGTGAGGATATTAAAAGAAAATGTGTTCAAGAATTTTGACACATCTCTAATACAAAAGCTACTGCTCCATCTTTTGATAGTTCTTTATCTTTCAACCACTCTTAGTGTAAACAGCTTTTCATAATCCTCAAAACCTTATCTTGGGCCCTCAGGATGCTTCCAAACATTCCCACCAAACTGAATTATAACAGTCAAGAACAGAGAAATCATTAAATACTGCAGAAGCAGTTATTTAAGTTGTTCATTGATTTAATTCATTTAAAATCAATTAAAGCATTTTTTTTCAATTTTTGTAGGGGTCCTTCTCCTTCCTATGGTCTATCACCTCCCACTTTTTCAAGTGGGCACTCGATAACAGCTACAATAAATGATCATAAGCAGGTATGTGCAAAACCTGCTGTTCCACAGAATGTTCTGCAGAGCTCTGGGAATCTCTGGAACATTCCATTTTCCTCTAGACCTCATTGATCTGGCCATTCCAGTTCCAGAAATTAATATTTTGACCCTGGCTGGAATACCATGACAGTTCAGAAAATTAACTTTGAGAAAGGTGCTGGGTCACCTTAAAAACAGCCAAATCATTGTGGTCTACAAGAAAAACAGAAAGTTTGGAGATTGCCCTGCATGCTAGGAATTACAGATATTTAATCCAAGTCTTAAAAAAAGATTGTATTCCTGAATAGAGTATGCTTTCAAAAAGCAAATTATACCAGGCTATATCAAGGCTCTAGGCTAGACTTGAAGTTGAAAAGGATCCCTGAAGAAGGCAGTAGAAAACCTCTTCCACAACTTTGCCAAGAAAACTACACAGATGTGTCCATGAAATAATCAGGAATCCAACTTGATCAGAAGGAGTCTTACCTTATGTTTCCAACCCTTGTGTGCCAATATCTATAGGCAGTCCTCATTTAATGACCACAATTGGGACTGGAATTTTGGTTGCTAAGTGAAGCAATTAAGCAAAGCTGACCCGATTTTATGACCTTTTTTGCAGCAGTTAAGTGAATTGCTGAAGGCATTAAGTGAACCACATGGTGTTAAGCAAATCATGTGGTTCCCCATTGATTTTGCTTGCCAGAAGCCGGGCGGGAAGGTTGAAAATGGCGATCATGGGACCGTGGGACCTGCGACGATCATAAATGCGAACCAGTTGCTAAGCCCCCAAATTGTGATCATGTGACTGTGGGGGATGCTGCAGTGGCTGTAAGTGTGAGGACTGGTTGCAAGTCATTTTTTTCAGCACCATCATAAATCTGAACCATCACTAAACATATGGTTGTTAAGTGAGGACTACCTGTAACTTGCAATTTCTCTAAAGTTGCTCCCCCTGCCAGAGCAACTTCTCTTTCTTTGCTTTGTTCTTTGGATGCTTGACAATTTCTTTCCTATTTCTCATAATGGTGTCTTACAACATATATTATTGAAGGTGACTGGCTGCCCAAAATTCTTTTTGTGCAGAAATTCAACAAGATACCGTCCCTCCTGATGATTTTCCTTGAAGTGTAGAAAGCCAGAGGGATGGAAACCACTGGAGAAATGCTTGTAAAATGAAAGACATACCATTCACCTATATACCCCCTAACCATTTTGTAACTAAATAAGTGCATCACACCATGAATACTCTGCTGATGAGAATTTCACCAGCATTCT
This sequence comes from Candoia aspera, assembly GCF_035149785.1. Lineage (NCBI taxonomy): Eukaryota > Metazoa > Chordata > Lepidosauria > Squamata > Candoiidae > Candoia > Candoia aspera. Next base: position 11,772,277 of record NC_086153.1, read on the forward strand.
CTTTTCTTTTGGGGGGGGAAAAAATTGCAAAGCTATTCTCTTTCCATCAAATTGAATGAGAATGGTAAAAAAAAGATGCTTGAATAGTGGTTACTATTAAATAGTGGAGGTTACTTTAAATAGTGGAGTCCTTTACATGAAATAGAACACATGGCCACTGTAAATCCAACTGAGGCTCCAAATATCTAGCCAGAGGGCTTTCAGAAGTGATGGAAACAGACCTTCAATTTTCAGGAGAATGGAAATGCTTGTAGCAAGTAAGGATTCAATTAGAGGGTTGGAATTACATCCCCCCCACGTTATATCTGCATGCAGATTGCACTTCAATTTCTGCTTGCAATTAGCAGAGTGTAAAGACAAGGAGGTTCAAATCCAGGCTCCTGAAAGCCAATCTAATTTTCTATAGATCCCATGTTTGCACCCTGCTTTGAAAGGAAGTGCTGCATCAATCCATGAGCCAGCCCAGCTGCTTTGACAAAAGAAGACTGAATGTGGTAGGTAAACCTGAGAAGTGGAAGAAAAGAGAGAAGAAATGGGAATGGTGAGCAAGATATGATCAGGGGTGGTTCGGACAAGCAGAATGATCTGGGCGGCAGGAACAGAACCAATTGTTTTGATAGTGCTGAATTATTTCAGTTTTCCTTATATTGCAAGATAGCAGATCCAGCTTAAGAATTCCTTCTAGTTCTGCTAATCAGGTCCATTCACTATGTCATGCTTTTTTTCCCCACCATTGTGCAGGTTTCTGGGCTTCTGAATGGGCCTCAGTGAGATCCTATAGTGTGCAATCATCTGCCCTTAATGAAGGCCAAAGCAGGAAATGCTCCCTAATGTAATTTTCACAGCCTCAAGTCTCTGAACCCACAGATAACCCCCGTTTGGCCATGCTGACCTTCCACCAACCCACCTGACTCAACGGCTATTAAGCCTCTTCCAAATGACCCCTTTCCCCACTGCTCCAGCGGGCTGCTCTTTCACACCCTCTGCAAAGTCATCCTCCATGACGTTTTGTAGTTGTGTTGGCTACAGTCCTACTCTAGTAGACGTTGGTCTCATCTTTCAGGCCTTTCTTTGGTGAAGGAAAGCTTTCTGTGTTTTCTCAAATGTTCCCATTCCAAACTGTGATAATAATGAGGATACTTAGCATCTTCCAACTGCATTTTTTTCTTCTCAGCAGCATTCATGCAATGGTCCTCAGAGCTAGGAGTTTTTCTTGGAATGCCTACTCTACTCACAACATTTTAGATGTCCAGATGTTAAAAATAAGATATAAGTGAGACTTCTCTGGAATCCCTTGAGGCCTTCAATCGCAATCACGTAAGTCAGGGATGAATGCCGATGCATCGTTTAGCCACTCCTGTGCCTAAACACTGTACTTGTAAGTAAAGGGAACATCAGAGTCAACTTATTTATTTGTATATCCTTAAATCTCTCACTCAAATTTGTGCTTACTGCTTCTTTTCTGCAAGTGAGCAAGCTGGAGATTGGCTTTACATCCTACCTCAAGGAAAGAAGGTAGAATATTGCTACAAAGACTTCTACATTAGCCAAAGATCCAATAGTAAAGAACCAGTGAGAATGGGAGGTGAATATTTTGCATGTATTTTGAGCACACTGATTTTCTTGTGCTTCCTTCCCATTATGTCCACAACCACTACAGCCTGCTTGAACAATATGGAAGGGCTGGTGATGTTGTAAAGCTTTACCTGTGCTCTGCTGCTACAGAGGCTCTTGAGATACTAGGCACTTCCTCAAGAAAACTGGCAAGACTCTGAATGAAGACTTCTAACCCAGTTGCTAAGCTTATATGCTGCCAGCATCACAAGGAAGGAGACTTGAGTGGGATTGTGGTTGGCTGGGTTACGGGTGAACCAAACTAAGGAGTGATAAAAGTGATGCATTAAGTCTCAGATTGATAATTCATCTGCTTAAAGAAATGAAATACAAGCACAAGGGAGAGGGAGAAGGATGAGGAAGAAGAGAAAAAAAAATTAAAAGGAAGAAAATTCTGCCCCTGACTGTAATAGCATCAGTGTATGCCCCAAATATTATCTGAGTCCTGTAAAAGCTTTTAAAAGGGTTTTTAAAGCTTTCCTCTGCATTTCAGTTATAGAAGGTGAAGCTCAGTTACCCCAGTAAAAAGGGGAAAGAATGGGATAGTTTAGGAAAAAGAAGGAAGGAAGGAGAGAAAATAGTCATTAATAAAACAGAACAAAGAGAAAAACATGAAACCATCACAAGAGGAAGGAAGGAAGGAAGGAAGGAAAGAAGGAAAGGAAGGAGAGGAGGGAAAAAGCAATGCCACCAACCCCATTATATTTGTTTTTTGTTGTTATAATAGTTTAGTGAACTTAGAGACAACCCTGAATCTTCAGGGAGAACTTGAAATATTTCAGAAGGAACCTCAGACTGCCATTACAGCCCTGCATTTGAGTCAGAGGAGAATAAAAATGTAAAAGAGATTACAACTGATTCAGAATCATATAATGGTCCTCTAGATAATCAAGTTTAACACATATACAAATATCAAGTATCCTGTTGTGATCATAGTTCAGAAGGAGATGGGGGGAAAGAAAGAATGGTACCCATCTATGATATAGAGCATAATACTTTACTTTTCAGTGACAAAACTAAGGAAGAAAAGCAATTCAGGTGGAAAATTTTGCAGGAGGAAGCTGACCAGATTTCATGGACATTTATAACCAGTGGCATCTGCAGGAAGTACAGGTAGTCCTCATTTAGTGACCATAATTGGGAACAGCAACTTGGTCATTAAGTAAATCTGTCACTAAGTGAAACTGTGACTGTGCTTATGATCTTACTTCAGCTTTCCTTTGCTTTACAGACCTGTGAAGATCATAAATGTAAGGACTGGCCACAAAGTTACTTCTTCATCACCATCATAACTGTAATTGGTCACTAAACAAAGCAGTTGCTAAACGAGGACTGCCTGTAGTCAAAAAGGACAAGATTGTGGCCATAACTGTGCAGCTGACACCTCACCCTATTTTTACATGAGTTGCAACACATGTAAAAGTGGAGTGGCACTTCAACTGTGTGTTTAACAGTTGACTTTGTTCACACACACACACACACATCATGGATGTGCCTGTTTGCAACTTTAGTTAGAGGTGAATACCACAACAGGAAATAGCCAGCTCTGAGGCAAGAAAAGGAAGCAGAATTATTTTTCATTATTTGGACAAAATAAAGGGTAGGATATTGGGCTGGAGATCTCAGCTTTATTTTCTTTCAGCTCATTATACAGAATCCTTTCTTTCGGTTGCTCTTTTTAAGCTGCGTTGTACAAGACTAACACTTTTCCTCCCAAGCTTGGGAAGTGCAGTGTATTTACTGAGAGTTTCATCAAGAAGGTTGGATGAAAGTTGGACGTGATGATCAAGTGTTTTAATTATACCATTTTTTTTCCAAGCAGAATGTCTGTGCGTGTCTTCCTAAGCAATAAACCTAGATGTGTGGTGTGTGTCTGTGTGTGCACAAAAACTGATTTCCTGACAAAGCAAGCAGCTGTTCAAATGCCCCCAGAGCATCACTAACAGAGTGTGTCAAGGAATGAAGCCAGTGATGTATATCATGCACAGCATCGCTCACAGCAGCCATTAAACTCTTTTATCTGGCAAAATGCAAAATACATGTTTGCTTTATCTGGTCCTTAACGCAGCTAATGTGCACCTGCAAAAATCACATGAGCCCCGAACGCACGACAGATATTTTTCCTTGATCCTCTTGAATCCCATGCTTGAGATTTTAATGTGTGGTTAGTCCCTGCTAGACAGGAGAGCAATGATACGTGTGAGTTTAAGAGAGGGGCAGATACAAAAAGGCAGTATGCTCAAAGTCAAATAATCCAGTTAATTAAAGATCTAGCTGGTGAATTTATACTTGCCTAGTTTTTGGTTAGGTTTTGTTTGTGGTTGGTTTTGGTGGCTTAGTGCAATCCCAACTTTTGGGGTTAGTTTATGGTTCAATACAGAATATTATGTGACCCCAGAAAACAGTTTCAGTGTCCAGGTTAAATGTATTATGTGCATGCAGCCAAAGAATTCTAAGCTCCAGAATGTAAGATGCATTCTCACAGCAGCATGCCACATACCCCCATTGTTCCTACAATTATTATTGTTATCTGTTTTGTAAAACTTTTAAGGTGTGCATTTTTAACTTAGAGCAGCTCAATGGCATCTGTGACAAGCTACAGCGCTGCCAACATTGTAATACATGATGACACCATCACACAAATGCTGCCATTCCAGAATTGCATCACAATGTCTAAGTACCCATGTCATGTCATGTGCATGATGAGATCAGAATGAATGAATGAATGAATGAATGAATGAATGAATGAATGAATGTATATATATATATATATATATCATTTGCATCCCCTTTCTCCCCTAGATGCCAATTGAAGAACTTTAATCCCCACAGTCCATCTGAATGGATCGCTGTCCCTTTATTTGTTTGCTCATTCAAAGCATTTTTCATTTTGATCTTTCATCTCCAAAATTCCCAGAGCAACTTTCAGCTTTCAATAGAAAAATGGTTCCTGTCCTTAGGCTGACAGTTTCAAAGACAGGAGAATCAAGGTGAAGGGGATGAAGAGGAAGAAAGAAAAGAAGTCACACCAAGCATCAGTTCTTAATGTTATCATTCTTCAATCACTATCAGCACCACAAACAGGTTGGGGAAACACAGGTTGAGTAAAAAAAAAAAAAGATGATGGTGGTGGTGGCTACGATCATGTGGTTGAAGCCCTGCTCCTTTTTGTGTGTTACAGTGTGTGATGGAATATTAAGGTGACTTTGGAAGATGGGTGTGTGTGCAGGGGAGAGATGCCACCTTGGGAATGATCAGATAAGTGAGAAAGGAGCCCGCAGCAGAGTAACAACCAGAGAAAGAAACTTAGGGAGGACTTGCCCTAAGGAAGGAGGCAGGCTTTTGTGTATCACCTTGATCAAGATCATCTTGATACACAATGTACATTGTGTACCATCCTGACCTTTCTGGTATCCTCTTGGCAGACACCTCTACTGATAGGGGGAGTTGGAAATGTCAAAGGTAGCTGACCTCTTGGCAAAGGCAATAGAATATCCTGCTCTTTTGTTCCTGTTTTATTGGGAAATTTTAATTTTTCCTACTGTGTTATCTAACCAGAGAACATACTTATTAATGAATGAATGAATTAATATTTATTTATTTATTATTCCAATTTCTATCGCTGCCCATCTCCCCCTGAAAAGGGGGACTCTGGGTGGTTTAAAAGAAAATTAACCATTTAGAAACATGAAATATAAAATTACAAAGTAAGCAACCAAGATGCTAAAATAATAAATATAAATATATTTATTTTGGGGGAAACCTAGTTTCAGGATAGCTTGCCAATACATAAATCACTCAAAATAGAACTGATCTGAGCAAGTGCTTGGTTAAAAAGCCAGACATTAAATCAACTTAACAAAGTTTCAGCCAGTTTGAGCTATGTGCTGGGTTGAATCACCAGCCAGAGGAATTATGGTGTTACAGAGGTGGCAAACAATCAGGGTTTACCAAAACAATTTTCTACTGGAGGAATTTGTATAGTGGTTAGACCACAGATGAATATCGTGTCCAATTTGGGTCACTGTATTTGAAACGTGACATGGAAAAGCTGTAATGATTGCCTAAACCCAAATACTCAGTCTCACAAGCTCGGGCTTAAAGATAACTGATTTATTAAAGGAATAGTATGCAAATACAGAGAAAGCTGAGAATGAGCAAAAGCGCGCCAAATACAAACTTAAAAGCCTTGCTTGTGGGCAGGTCCCGCCCCGTCGCCCGTCAGGACGCTCCCCCTCCCAGGTGCTGAATGCCGTTAGACGCGCCTGGGAACGTAACCTTGAACAGGAGCGCAAACCCAAACATGCATTCCAAGCCCTCAAAACAAGGGAGTGCAACAGAATGGAAAAACCCCGGGTGAAGGGATACGGAACAGAGAATGACATGTGAAACGTTACAATGTTAACCAGACATTAGAATGAGAACATGACATATTGCCCCCCCAAAAGAAATCAGGGAGCCGGTTTGTCAGGATAGGCGGAGTGAAATTGAGCTACGAGACGAGGAGAATGCACGTCTGGAGCAGCAACCCATTCAGGATGAGGGAAATGTTTCCAGCGGACGAGGTATTGTAGAGTAGAGCGCTGGCGTCTGGAATCGAGAATAGATGCCACCTCGAAGTGCTGCTGGTTGTCTATCATGAGGGGAGGTGGGGGAGTGGGTTGCGGATGCCAACGGTCCGATGACAGGCAGGGTTTGAGTAAGCTACAATGGAAAACAGGATGTAAACGTTTAAGGTTGTGAGGTAAATCAAGTTTAAACGTAACAGGGTTGAGCTGAGCAACAATTGGAAAAGGACCGACAAATTTAGGACCAAGTTTTTTAGAGGGTTGTGGGGACTTGATAAATTTAGTTGATAAGTAGACTTTATCCCCGACTGCAAAGGATGGTTCTGGGGAACGCTTGGCATCAGCATGGCGTTTATAGGTAGCTTGGGCATGGTGGAGAGCGAGTAGAATATTAGACCATGAGTCTTTGAGAGAGTCTGCCCAGCCAGCGAGGGTGGCTGGGAGTGGTTGAGGATGAGGAAGTTCAGGAATAGGAACAAATTCACGTCCAAAAACTGTTTTAAAGGGAACTTGACCAGTGGTTTGATGAATGGAATTGTTGTAAGCGACCTCAGCAAATGGGAGTAGATCGACCCAGTTGTCTTGTTGGTAGTTAACAAAAGCTCTGAGGTATTGTTCTAATGTAGAATTAACCGCCTCTGTAGATCCGTCCGTTTCCGGATGCCAAGCAGTAGAAAGTGATTGTTTCGTACCCAAAAGTTTTAAAAATGCCCGCCAAAATTGTGACGTAAATTGTGTGCCTCTGTCACTCACCAAACGGGCGGGGATACCGTGGAGGCGGTACACGTGGATGAGGAAGAGGCGTGCCAGCTGTTGGGCGGTGGGGATAGAAGCGCATGGGATAAAGTGGGCTTGTTTGGAGAAAAAGTCTTTGACGACCCAAATAACAGTTTTTCGTTGACTAGGGGGTAGATCAACGATAAAATCCATTGAGATATCTTGCCAAGGGACAGACGGAGTGGCCACGGGTTGAAGGAAACCCTGGGGCTTGCCCGGTTTGCGCTTTATCGCCGCACATACAGGGCACGCAGTGACATATTCCTTTAAGTCTTTGAGTAAAGTGGGCCACCAGAATTGGCGGCGAACGAGGTGCAAAGTTTTCACGTAGCCGAAATGCCCCGCTAGTTTGTCATCGTGGCAGCGCTGGAGTATGGTTTTTCGCATTGCTTCGGGTACATAGAGACGATCGTTGCGCCAGGCAAGATCATCGGTGAAAGTTAACATGTGTCTGTTGGTTTGTAACCAAGTATCTGTTTTAAGGTGGGAGAGCAACTGTTGTTGCAAATCGGAGGGAATTGACAAGGGAGGCGAGCCGCTGGAAGGCTGAGCGGCTGGAGGCGGAGTCGATTGTGCTCGGGTCTGGCTGCGAGTCACCGCTGCCAGACTTAATTGTTTGTCGGTCCAGACGGTGCCTTGGACCGTTGGCCCTGGGCCAGCATCTTGGGGTCTGCGCGAGAGTGCATCAGCCAAAAAGTTTTTCTTGCCTGGTATAAATTTAAGAGTGAAGTCAAAGCGGCTGAAGAACTCAGCCCAGCGCAGCTGTTTCGGACTGAGTTTTCGGCTGGTGCTTAGAGCTTCCAGGTTTTTATGGTCAGTCCAGACCTCAAAAGGGTTGGAAGTACCTTCCAATAGGTGTCGCCATGTCTCTAAAGCCGTTTTTACAGCAAAAGCCTCCTTTTCCCAAACGTGCCATCGTCTCTCTGTTTCAGTGAATTTGCGAGAGAGGTAGGCACAGGGTTTTAAATCGCCAGATTGGTCAGATTGTAACAAGATTGCGCCTATGGAAAAATCAGAAGCATCGACTTGTACCACGAAGGGTTTAGAGGGGTTTGGATGCTGTAAAATTGGTTCTGTGGTAAAAAGTTGTTTGAGCGTTTCAAACGCTTGCTGACAGGCTGGAGTCCATTTAAGGAGCGCGCCTGGGTTCTTCGAACGTCGCGTATCCCCCTGTCCTTTGGTTTTTAACAGTTCCGTAAGGGGGAGGGCGATTTCTGCAAAATTTTGGGCGAATGCCCGATAGAAATTAGAGAATCCAAGGAAACTTTGTAATTGTCTCCTGGTACGAGGAGGCTCCCATGCCACAATAGCTTCTACTTTTGCAGGGTCCATTTCAATGCCCTGAGCTGAAATTCGGTAACCTAGGTAATCAATTTGCGACTGATGAAACGCACATTTTGACAGTTTTGCGTACAACTGTGCTTTTTTCAATTTAGCCAATACTTGACGCACCAAGTGGATATGTTCTGACATGGTTTCAGTATAAATCAATACATCATCCAAATATACCAGTACCCCTTTAAATAGGTGGTCATGCAAGACCTCATTGATTAACTGCATAAAAACCCCGGGTGCCCCAGATAAACCAAAAGGTAAGACTTTATATTGGAAAGCCCCAAGAGGACAGTTAAATGCTGTTTTCCACTCATCCCCTTTCCTTATGCGAATGCGAAAATAAGCTTCTCTCAAATCCAGTTTTGAGAAGATTTTGCCTCTGGCCAGATGTGATAACATATCTTTGATCAGGGGCAAAGGATATTTATTTAATATTGAGACCGCATTGAGCCCGCGGAAATCGGTACAGAGTCTTAATGACCCATCCTTTTTTGGGCGAAATAGGACAGGAGCTCCTACCGGGGAATTTGCCGGCTCAATGAAACCCCTAGCCAGGTTTTTGTCAATGAACTCCCTTAGCGTGGTAAGCTCTTTGGGAGACATGGGGTATATTTTTGGGTGAGGCAATTTTACATTTGGTAAAAACTCAATGGCACAGTCCGTTTTTCGGTGGGGTGGCAAGCGATCCGCTTCTTTTTCCCCAAATACTTCAGCAAAATCCTGATACTGATTGGGTAGTCCTTCAAGAGGGTGAAGCGTTTGCACAGTAGTATACGCTACCCCTCCACCCTCCATGTCCTCCAGTAAGTCCTTTTCGGGTACTTTGTAAAATCCATCTGCAAACGTTACAGTTCTATGGAGCCAGTTGATAAAAGGGTTTTGTTGCACAAACCAAGGCATTCCCAGGATTACCAGAGGGCCCCCCACTGGAGCTACCACAAATGGCAGCTTTTCTTGATGGGAGCCCATCTGTAAAGCGACCAGTCCCGTGGAAAGATTGACTGCTTTCCCTCCCGCCATAGTTCCATCCAATTGGGTGAAAATCATGGGTCTTGCCAAAGGGAACGTGGGCAGTTCGAGAGCTGCTACCACGTCAGGGTGCATTAGGGAACGGGAGCAACCCGAGTCTAGCATGGCCCACACTTCCACAGTTTTGGTTTTTGAGCTCAGTTTAACTTTAACAGTCAGTGTGGGGAAGTTTCCACTCACCGAATCATGGTTACGCCCGGTTTCTTCCACCTGCCCTAGGGCGCCCTTCAGGGCAGGTGGTAGGCTTTTCCCGCCGGCTGCTCGAATTGCAACTCTTCCTCCTCTTCTCCGAAGGGTAGGTCGGGGGGGTCCAGTTCTGCGAGGGCCGCCTTCAGTTTTCGCGGTGGAGCAGGAGCAGGCGTCTTTACCGTGGGTTTCGTCTGTCGGTCCTCAGGACGGCGTCTCGGGCACGACGTGGCTCGATGCCCGTCTTTCCCACATCTGAGGCACTGACCCTTGGAGAACCGTTGCTCCCTCTCCTCTTCCCAGGTTTTCGGTTTGGGGCGGCTGGCAAGTCCAGATGTGCGCGCTCCTCTAGCAAGACGTGTTTGTCTAAGCTCTTTGGTATGGGCGTAGGTTCGTAGGGCATTTTCTGCGCTTCCCGCCAACTGAATCCACCCATATAGCGTTTTGGGATCGTCTCTGCCTAGCGCCCATCGAAGGATTTCGGGTTCTAGCCCCTGCTTGAACAATTCGATGATTGTTGGCTCAGACCAGTCTTCCACTTTTCCTGCTAAAGCTTTAAACTCCAACGCATATTTAGCAACTGAGAGGGACCCTTGGTAGAGTTTGCGCAGGTCATTTTTGGCCGTTTCTTGAGCTAGGGGGTCTTCGAAATGCTCCTTGAGTGCCCACAAAAATTCGTCGAAGTCCTCTAACTCAGTTGCCTCAGCTTGGCATAGTTGCACATACCAATCCGCTGCCCTTCCTCTCAGCTTGTTGGCAATGAAATTGACCTTGCCATGTTCAGACTGAAAGTTCCGACCCCAATCTTCTATATAATGCTTGGCATTCGTAATAAAGAAGGAGAGCGTTGCGGGATCCCCATCAAACTTCACTCCAAATGGTGGGAAGGTTCTTACCGGCTCAGCTGGCTGTGGCGGTGCCGCGAATGACAGCGTACGCCGAGCCCCCACAGGTGGTCGATCCCTAGGAGGTCTTGCCTCTCGCTCTCCCCTTTGATGGGCTGATCGAGTCTTACTTCTCCCCCGGGTCGACAGGGTGCTGTGCCTGGGGTACTGTGACGGCTCTTCCTCCCAATCCTCCGGGGTGGGCTCTGCCTCTCTGGGCTGATCCTCTCTGGGTAGATCCTTGAGGATCGTCACTATTAAATCCATTTTATCTTCCAATGCCCTCATACGGGCCGGAGTGACCGGCTCCTCCGGGGGTTGGTTGGTTATCACCACCTTCGGTGACAAGGGGACTTCGTGCTCCCAGGACAATTGGGGAGACCCCCTCCCCGTGGTTCTTTCCATAACAGATCTCTGTTCACTCCTGAGACTCTCCTGTATGGATGTCAGCAGCTCGTCCAATTGGGTATCTCGCAACTCCCGACGTGCTGCTCTTTGCGCTCTCGAGGTTAGCGCTGGCCGGCTTTTGGCCACCTCCCGCTCCTCTTCGCCTCCCTCACTTACGCGAAGTTGAGGTTCGGTCATCGCTGGCGTTCCCTCTTATCCCAGGATTGGATGGGGCCAGCGGAAAATGGAAAAAATGATTCTCAGCTTTATGTAATGATTGCCTAAACCCAAATACTCAGTCTCACAAGCTCGGGCTTAAAGATAACTGATTTATTAAAGGAATAGTATGCAAATACAGAGAAAGCTGAGAATGAGCAAAAGCGCGCCAAATACAAACTTAAAAGCCTTGCTTGTGGGCAGGTCCCGCCCCGTCGCCCGTCAGGACGCTCCCCCTCCCAGGTGCTGAATGCCGTTAGACGCGCCTGGGAACGTAACCTTGAACAGGAGCGCAAACCCAAACATGCATTCCAAGCCCTCAAAACAAGGGAGTGCAACAGAATGGAAAAACCCCGGGTGAAGGGATACGGAACAGAGAATGACATGTGAAACGTTACAATGTTAACCAGACATTAGAATGAGAACATGACAAAAGCTGGAGCAGGATCAGAGGAAAACTACCAAGATGATAATAGGCCTGGAAACCAAGCCTTTTAGGGTGTGTTAAAGGAACCTGGCATGTTTAACTTGGAAAAGACAGAAGATATGATAGCAATCACCAATAAAGCCCTTCATGGCACAGGGCCAGGTTCTATTGGGGATTATCTCTCTCCCACTGTTTCTACCTGTCCCATAAGATCTGACAGTGGACACACTTCATGTTCCTTCCATTAAGCCAGTGTTTCTCAACCTCAGCAACTTTAAGACGTGTGGACTTCAACTTCCAGAATTCCCCAGCCAGCATACTGGCTGGGGAATTCTGGGAGTTGAAGTCCACAAACCTTAAAGTTGCTGAGGTTGAGAAACACTGCATTAAGCAATGCCATCTGATGGGACCTGAGAAGCATGTCTTCTCTGTCACAGCACCTGTCTTCTAAAACACATTCTTCCAGAGGTTTAAACTACCCTGACCCTCCTTTAAATTATTGAAAACTTGATTTTTCCCTAAAGCATTGAGATGGGCTGCAAAGTGTCCACCTGGATTGTATTATGTCAGTTTCTAATGGTGTATGTTTGTTTCCCCACTATTTCATTCATTTCCTTTTCTGTTTTGGTACAGGTACCCTGGTGGTTTTTAATTTGTATGCTGCCCAGCATCACTGATGAGTCAATTGGTCTTGGTAATCTAAATTATCAATCAATCAATCAATCAGAAAGGTTGTCAGACACAAGAAGGAGAAATCCTGTTCTCTGATGAAACTGAGAACAAATGCAGAGAACAACTTTTTTCAAAAGTTTTGAAAAAAGGAGACTGGCTGAAGGTTAGAAGAATTTTCTGACTGTAAGAGCTGTTAAGCAGTTCAATGGTCTTTCTTGAACAATGATGTTTTTTCCCTCATTAGAGGTTTTCAAGTAAGGGGTTGGATGGCCGCCTATCAGATGATTCAGTAGTTGGACTAGAAGATTTATAAGGTATCTTCCAGCTCATTTAACTTTTAATTCATTGATGAAAGAATTGAGTCAAAAGTTTTTCAAGAGAAGACTTGGGGGGGAGGGCTTTCTTCCTGAGCAGAACGGGTGGCCCAGCTAAACTAAATTCCAATTGTCCTGATGACAAAGAGAAGAAAGGAAAGTGATCTTCATAATGCGTAGTAGAAATCATATTTAATGAAAGGAAATATTCAATGAGGGATTAAAGTCTCAACACAGGTTAGCAACACAGCATTCTTAACATTCTTAAACAGTTTCCCAGGTCCTACTGATTGGGAAAAAAGTGCTTCTAAATATTTTTAAAGTGTGAAATCTTGAGAGATTTGGTTACTGGGAACACCAAAGTCCTGTCTGAATTCATGCGACGATGGCAAATTCTCCTTAGATCATTGTTGTAGGCTCAGCTGTGAGATTTTATGAGTCAGAGACAGGGAGAAAACAATTCCTATATAAAGGGTGTTTTTTTTTTTAATTAGAAAGACCTAACAAAATACTGTCTCTTTACAAAATAATCATTTTTTGTCTGGGTTACTTCGTTAGGTATCTTATTACTGTACTTATTTCTTCTCTTATTTATGGGCTAGTCCAGCGTTTCTCAATTTCAGCAACTTTAAGATGCATGGTCTTCAACTCCCAGAATGCCCTAGCCAGTATGAGAAACACTGGACTAGATGATCCACATGCCCTCTTCCGACTCTACAATTTATGACTTTGTCTGATCCATTTGTTTGCTTGCTTGTTTATTTATTTGAAGCACTTACAGTACATGGCTCCCCAACTCAACCAACATGACTGGGCGGTGTACAGAATTCAACAATAACAAACACAAAACACAGAGGACAAGGACACCTCACATTAATTACTAACTAAAACAGTAAAATGGCTACCAGAATTAAAATATACTATAATATAACTATAATGTTTCAACATGCTTCTGCAGTGGCCTTAGAGGGGAGATACAGAGGCATTCCATTGAAATCCAGATTTTTCCCGTGTAGAGAAGGAGTCAGTGAAACCACCAGACATTTTATTATACAGTCCATTTTATGTTGACACTCACTGTCAACTGTTAACCCCACATCTAACTGTGGAGTCCTTGGTGCTCTCTGAGCTTGGTTGTTGGCTTGCAGATGTTTCTTTACCTGACTAGGTAACATCATCAGTGATTGTGAGTGTGGGGTTTGCTCCCCGTTTATATATAGTTGCTGCCCTGCCAGTGTTGGTGTGGGTGGGTTTTCTCCTTGGTAGGTCCTTGATTAGGGTTTTGTTTTCTGCTTGTTTGCCTGGTGTTAATCCCTGCTTATCTGGGTGTTGGCTGCTGGAGAGGACGTGTTCTGGTCTTTTTGTTTCCTTCTTAGCTTTTTTATTCTCTTTTGAATGGTGTGTAAATGTGGTGTATCTCTGTGTGTCTATTGAAGGCTGATTTGTCTGAATGCCAGCTTCTAGGAATTCCCTAGCATTTTTGGATTTACTTTTGTCTAGGATGCTCACAGTTTCCCAGTTGAAACTGTGGTTGAGTCTGCCCATGTATTGTGAGATTAGAAGTTTTCATTGTGTCTTCTGACTGCTAGTTGGTGTTCATGGATGCACTCTGCTGGTCTTCTGCCTGTAGATCTACATCTGTAGATGTAAGTGTAAATATCCTGGTCACTCTGACCAGTTTTATTTAAAATATTTGAGATTCAAATGATCCCATTTCCTTGAGTGTGGCCAGATTCTGTCATGTAATATGTAAGATGTGCACTGCTTACCTAATTGGCTAATTAATATTAGTTTTATGTAAGGTGTTTTATGGACTGGGCATTGACCCCAATAAACCTCCTTCTGCTTCTGCATCTTCACTATAATTGATCTGATTGGGATTCCATGCATCCTGACCCAAAGACCTGGGAAGAGAGCCAGGTCTTGACTCCCTTCCTAAAAGCCTGCAAGGTCAGGGCCAACCATATATCACAGGGAAGATTGTTTTGAAAGGTAACAGGCCCCCACTGGGAAGGCACACCTCCAAGGTCCCATAAGATGACGTTGTTCCATTAGTTCTATTCCTTAGTAGTCTACAGCTCCACCCACCTGTAAAAGAGGCTACACTATATTATTCTTTTACTTTAGCCCTTCCTTTCCTGCTCCTTCAGGCCTGCACCTAGACCATATTTCCTCCTCTACAGTCACTTCCATGGCCTGCTAACAATAAAAGGGTGCAAGTTAAGGGGTTGAACTTGTTCAATGTTTGCAGTAGGCCTCCTGGGTGAGCAAACTGAGTAAGCTGTTCTTGGAAGACTGCAGCTTTCATCCTGGACCTTCTTCCCAAAGATCTTCCAGATCTTCCTGGATCAAAAAGCCCTTCGAATGGTCACTCATGCCCTTGTTATCTCCCATATTGACTACTGCAATGTGCTCTACATGGGGCTATCCTCGAAGAGTATCTGGAAGCTTCAGCTGGTCCAGATTGCAGCCACACGGGTGATGTTTGGCGCCCCCAGAAGGGCACATATAACACCTTTGCTACACGAGCTGCACTGGGTACCAGTTTCTTCCGGGTCCAATTCAAGGTGTTGGTTATCACCTTTAAAGCCCTACATGGCATGGGGCCAGGTTACCTAAGGGACCACCTCTTCCCTGTTACATCTACTCGCCCCACCTGATCTTGCAGAGAGGGCATGCCGAGGACCCCGTCGGTAAGAGAATTCCATCTGGCGGGGTCCAGGAGGCGGGCCTTCTCTGCAGTAGTGCCCGCCCTTTGGAACATCTCGCCCCGGAGGTGAGGTTGGCCCCATCGCTCCTGGCCTTTTGGAGAAACTTGAAGACCTGGCTCTGCCACCTGGCCTGGGGTGGGGAGGAGAAGAGTCATCCCTGGGGTTGGCTAGTGCCTTGAAGTACCCCTTCTATGCGAAGACTGAATGAGATACAGCCAACTGGACTTTAAATAAATAAAAGTATTTATTAATTAAATTTATATCACCGCCCATCTCCCCCAATGGGGGACTCTGGGTTTACAATAAATAGCATTAAAACATAGCCAGATAAAAATTACATTAAAATATACATAAAAGCAAACATTAAATCCAAGCGGAGATGGATAATAATAATAATAATAATAATAATAATAATAATAATAATAATAATTTATATTATTAACTATATGTAATTTTATAATGCATTTTATATATTTATTGTTTTACTGAGTATTCTGTTGTAAACCACCCAGAGTCCCTCCAGTGGGAGGAGATGGACAGTGACAAATTTGATAGATAAATAAATAAATAAAATTAATGTCCTGGGCTTTCAGGACATTGTTGTGCCCTTAGCCACCTCCCACAGTTACTGTAAGGATTGCCCTTAGCACACACACACCCCCGCCGTTGAACCATCCAACTGTGTGAAGATCAAAGGCTGCTGGGGGGGGAAGCTAGGCAGGTCCAAAGCAGCAACCAGATCAGGGTGAATCAGACACCTGGAACACCCAGAGTCAACTAAAGCCCAGACCTCTGTAGTCTTTGTGCGGGAGCCCAATTTCACTTTTACTGCTAAAGTGGGACAGTCAGCACCCACCGTAGCATCCTCGTGCCCATCCTCCTCCAACTGCCCGCAGGCGCTCTTCATGGCAGGTGGCTGGCATTTCCCACTGGCTCCTTAGAGTCATCTTCTGCCTCTCCCGAGAAGTAGAATACTTCCTCAGCGTTGGCTGCCCTCTTGCCTACTGTCATCCACCGCGAGGGGGGTGGCGATTTGGCCGGCAGCTTGCCCGCTCAATCTCCAGCCTTGGCTTTTGGGCAATCAACTGCTCCATGTCCTTCCTTTCTGCATCGGAGACAGTGACCCCTCGCATAGCGCCGATCTCTCTCCTCTTCCCAGGCTCTATAGCCTGGCCGGGTAGCCGTTGCGGGACTTCGGGGTCCCCTCATGGTGGCTGGTTGTTTTTCAGGTCATTTGGTTTGCATGAAGGTATGCTGGGCGTGCTCAGCCTTGCCGGCCAGACAGATCCATTTGTACAATGTCTCTGAGTCGTGTCTACAGAACGCCCACCGCAGGACGTCCCTGTTGAGTCCCTCTTTAAACAATTCTATTAAGGTTCACTGAGACCAGTCAGGGATTTTCCCAGCTAAAGCCTTAAACTCCAGGGTGTAATCAGCTACAGACAGTTGGCCCTGGGTAAGATCCTTCAGTGCCTTTTTAGCCCTTGCCTTGGCTAGAGGATCCTCAAAATGCAGCTTTAACGCCCACATGAAGTCCTCAAAATACTCAAGCTCAGGGGAGTCAGCCTCATTTAATTGAACATACCAGTCAGCCGCTCGTCCCTTCAGCTTGGTGGCAATGGCAGTTATTTTAGCCTCTTTGGAAGGGAAGTATGGTCCAAACTGCCTCATGTAACTTTTAGCATTAGTGAGAAAGAAAGATAACTTAGTTGGATCCCCATCAAACTGGACAGAAAAGTCTTTCACCCCCACTCCTGTTGGAGCTGAATCAGTGGCTGCTTGAGTGGTTGGGCCCCAGGTTACAGTAGTTCTCCCTCCTCAGGGCGGGGACACTGGTGGTCGAACTCTGCAGGGTGGAGATTCATCCCGGCGCCGTCTCCGGCCCCACTCAACTGGTGGTCTGGGTGAGGGGATGGAGGATGATTGCGTGGAGCTGGAATCTCCTTTGTGCCTCGGCTGCCCCCCCCCCCGCCCCCATGACAGAGACAGGTTTTTTAGCATATACTCCATCGATTCTATTTTGGCCTCTACCACCCTTAGCCTTTCAGGGGTTTGAGATTCCTCCCTCCCTCGTGTGTTAGGCTGTCTCCCTGTTGATACTGTGGTAGATTCTACATCTGGGGTCAGCGGGAACCGATGCTTCCAGGACGCCTGGGACGTCCCTGGCTGGGGTTCTCCCATTTCATCCCAGGTGATCAACTCTGCGGGCGATTCGCTGGGTGCCGGTTGCTCTGGTGCTCCCCCATCATCGGATTCCTCCACCTCAGGGCTGGAACTCGAATCCTGCTAGAAACCTGAAGGTTCTGGGGTGAGGCTCAGTTCTCCGCTCTTGACCGTTGAGTCGGGCATCAAGCCAGTCGGCTCCTCAAGTCTCCCGGTCGTGATCTTGGATTTGGCCATCGTTAACTATTTTCTCTCACAAGGAACTAATCTTGGTAGGAGCTAACTGTACAACTTTGGTGATTCTCAGCTTTATGTAAGGATTGCCTATTCTAAAACACCATCAGACTCATGAGCAGGATCACAAAGATATCTGATTTATTAAAGAATAGTATGCAGGATCACAAAGAAAGCTGAGAATGGAAAAAGCGTGCCAAATGCAAACTAAAAACCCTTGGTACAAATGAGATCCCTCCCCCCGTAGAATCTTCCCAAGCTCACAATCCCAAGTGCTCCTAATGGCTTCTGATGGTCTGTGGGAAAAGTCCTTGAGCAGAGCACATAACCCAAACACATTCCATTGAAATGAACATAGATACAGAGCTTGGCACAAGGTTTCATGGCAGCTCCCTCCCAAACAGAAATATGCGCGTCAGCGCCATGGCATGTGAAACGTTACGATGTACAGTGCACATTGAAACAGTGAACATGACAGTTACTTCTCCCTAGTCTGCTCTTCCAAGACTTCAAGTAATGAACATCCTAGTGTCTTGGCTGCTTGGACTTGCCTGTAACTGGGATGCTTGGTGACATTCTGAGCGTCCTTCAAATGCCAGCATCTGAGGCCTCTAGTGACAGCTCACCATCTTCTGATGTTCCTGGACCTTTGATGCTGCTCTGACCTTCCTCCCTCCCTTTTGCTGCTACTTCTGATTTCCTCTGGTGTCTTGGAAGCTGCAGCTCTTGCAGTTCTTAATTCAGGTTTTGCTCTCTGCCTTATTTCCCACCCTCCTTTTCTTTTTCTTCCTTTCTTCACAGTTACCACACTGTCTCAGCCAAGCCCTATCTGCAAGGGCTGGCTTGTCAATCAGTAAGGGTGGAGCCCTTAAAGGAGATTTCAGGAAGGAGGGGTGCTATGGAAGAATTCAGCTGCCACATATCCTTTTTCCACAATCATGGGCCAAACAGCTGGCATCAAATTCCCTTCAGAATTTCCGTGGGAGATTGTGGGCTGAAATTGGCAAGAGCATAATGAAGCAGCATAAAAGTATCTTGGAATAAGCAAACAATATGATCTGAACCTCTGGCATTTTCTGAACTTTGGAGTACACTTTTATTGTTAGTGATTCACAGTAACATTTGAGATTGCACAATAATATAATCCTTTCCAACTCCTGGCACAAAGATAGGTAGTCTGCATCAGATCTAACAAGACAAGCAGTGTCCATCCCTAAATATTTATTTCTTTCCCTTGTTACGCTGTAGATCAAACTGAGCTGTGCTATTTGTACGTCTTAAGGTCTGAACAACCCACACTTGAATTTGGCATATTTCAAAATGGGTTTTCCATGCCTGTCTATCATAGCCAACTAAGGACCATAGCACTGTTCCAGCTTCTCAAAGTTACTATAGCTTCATAACTGCCTTTCAGACAGGGATGTTCATCAGTGGTTTTATTTGGTCTATATTTCAAAGTGGGCTGATCTCACCTATACTTCCTGAGCTAATATGCAGCTTTGTTTGTTATTCTATTTCAATTTTTGCATTTTCCTGAATATTACAATGCACTTGTCCACTCAAAATACAATGGGCAGCAACTTCAAAAAGCACAGCAGGGTTGGATCTGGTTAATACTTGGATGGGAGACTACCAGAAAAGCCCAGGACTAGACAGACTCTATGCTAGACTGGAAATTTGGGGGATAGGGGGAATGTGGAAGAAGGCAGTGGTAAGCTATTTCTCTTCTGTTGCCAAGAAAACTTCACGGATGTATCCATACAGAGTCAAGCTTGGCTTATGGGAGACTTTATTTTCCACTCAAAGAAAACACCAAATGCACCTAAAAATTAATGCATCTAGACAAAATACATTTAGAAATACATATTTAGAGAGAAAATATATTTAGGATTCAAAGTTTTATGAGGCTTTAAAAAAATGAAATAGTGCAGAAATAGGACTGGGCATATTTATGAATGAATAAAATCAACATGGCTTGCAAACAGCTTGATTTGGCCTCCCTTATATTTCACTTTGCCTATGCTTGAAGGAGTGACATATGAACTCCCATCAGTTTAATGATAAAACAGGTTAAAGATAGCAAGTAACATTTGGGAGAGTCTTTTATGTTGGGTTTTTTCCCTCTTCCTTGTAAGTAAAACCATCCCTAACATTTGGAACATCTCAGAGACTGATGGAGGAGAACTGAAATTACTGCTATTCCGTAGCATGTCCTGCTTTGGAGAAGAGACCAAGTCAAGCTGAAAATTCTCCATCTTAAGATCTCTTTCTGTGGCTCCCTTGCATTGAAGCAATACCAGCATCTACCAAGCAGGTTGATTTGAGCTCTTAGTTTATCTTGGTAACATTGATTGCTCTTTATTTTTCATACAAGATGAAATTTACACATCATACTGAGTCATGGTTAGCTTAAACATGATTTGTTAAAAAAGCCTTGTCTTGGCTCACATCATATCCTAAGCTGTGTACTATGCTTTACAAACAAGAATGACCAAGTTCATAAAACACATTAAATCAAAATCAAAGGAAACCACAATTGCTGTGTGCCCATATCATACCAAAACCAACCAAAGCCTCATTATAGATTTGATGTGTGATGCTAGTTGTCCTTTCTTACAGACACCCTGCAGTGTTCCCTTCTCAAACATACCCAATTCCTTGACCTTTCTTCACAAAACTTCATCTCTGATCTTTTGATCATCCTCATTGTCCTTCTCTGAGCCCGTTCCAATTTGTCTAAATTATTCTCAAAGGAACTTGCTTGTGTAAGTCTGTTGATGTCAAATCTAGAAAACAAATGTTTCTTGGCTTGAGTCCTACCTATTTAGTTCTGATGAGTTTCTGCTCCCTTCTTTTCTGGATGCTCAGCTGATTAATATATTTCCTCTAATAGTCATTCACTCAAGGTTGTTTCATTGCATCGCCCAATGTTAGAAGCTGCATAAGTGTCACTTCACCATCACTATACTCTGAGTTGGATAGAAGGAGATTCAGCACTATCTATTTTAAGGACAGGTATACAAGGACCGAGGGACGCGGTGGCGCTGCGGGTTAAACCGCTGAGCTGTTGATCGGAAGGTCGGCGGTTCGAAACCGCGCGGCGGGGTGAGCTCCCGTTGCTCGTCCCAGCTCCTGCACACCAAGCAGTTCGAAAACATGCAAATGTGAGTAGATTAATTGGTACCGCTTCGGCGGGAAGGTAACGGCGTTCCGTGAGTCATGCTGGCCACATGACCCGGAAGTGTCTATGACAACGCCGGCTCCAAGGCTTTGAAACGGAGATGAGCACCGCCCCCTAGAGTCGGACACGACTGGACTTTACGTCAAGGGAAACCTTTACCTTTACCTTATACAAGGACCACCCAATTCATTTTATTAGAAAAAGGCAGAGCTCTACAAAAGGATTAATCTGCCCTGGATCCAGAGGTTAAAACTGGCCTTTTACCTTTCATTGATTAGCATGGGAAAACCAGAGACAGCTGTGACCCTTTTCTTTTTCAGCACAATGGGATGAAACTGGGAATAAGATATGGGTATGAGATGCATTTGTGGAGGGTGGGGGTTAAGAAGGGCAAGATTCCTCCCACAACTGCATGAGCTAAGCGCTGCCTCTTTTTTTGAAAATGTTTCACATACATGGCACATGTAAAAAAAGGTGTGGGGCTTCAGTTGCATGGTTGCAGCCACCATCTTCTTTTTGGCATGCACAAACACCTCCCTGCCAGGTGCTCCTGATAGAGATAAAGCATTCTCACATTCATTGAAATCAGTGCAAATATTTTCAAGCTGTGTCCCTTAAAATGGCTTTTTTTCAGTCAAAAGGGAGTTTGAATATCCCAGGATGGACAGAGTATGAGACTGTAATTAATGAAAAACTAGCAACAAATTAGAGTAGTTAAATTATGGGGAAATTGCAAGCCAAGGGGAAATTGTAGTTGATTGCTCAAATAAGCCACGGAGAATGGCTTGTGACAATTCCTGTCGTGAAGCCTTCATTGTTGTCAGATTGCTTCCTGATACCCTACTGTGATATCTGGACTACAGATTTTCTGTTGTGCTAGCTGTTCATCTCTAGCTGGAGTTGCAAATAGGGGCATCCATGGTGTGTGTGAGTGCGTGAACAAAGTCAACTGTTAAACACACAGTTAAAGTGCTACCCCATTTTTACATGTGTTGCAACTCATGTAAAAAAAGGGTGAGGCTTCAGTTGCACAGTTGTGGGCACAATTTTGGACTTTTTGACTACAGGTGGTCCTTGTTTAGCAACTGCTTCATTTAACAACCATTTGCAGTTACAACAGTGAAGAAGAAGTAACCTTGTGGCCAATCCTTGCATTTACGACCTTTGCAGGTCTGTAAAGCAAAGGAAAGCTGAAGTAAGATTATAAGCACAGCTGTGGTTTCTCTGAGTGACTGCTTCACTTAATGACCAAGTTGCAGGTCACAATTGTGGTTGCTAAACAAGGATTACCTGTATTCTCTCTTGCTGCCTGGCTCTGTTCATAGTTTGCTTGGTAAGAAAATCTAAATGTGTATGAACTTAAACTAGATTTATGACCCAGATTAGCTTGACATTTTAATTGCTGTTAAAGACAGATAACCACCATTGCTTGCAAGGCCTGAACTCATTTTCAGCCTGCTGCGTGGGAGTAAGTTTGAGAGCAGGGGCTGGGGTGGGAAGTAGGCTGCACTTATTTTGCTTATTTCAGGGGGGAAAAATCACTAAAACTCTTGCCACTGAAGATGGATGTTGCTGCATTGGCAGCCTGATTGGAAAGGTTTCTCTGGGTTGCAAATAGGGCATAATTGACCATGGATAGCCTTCAGGGCACTGATTGTAATAGTCTGATCTAATAATATCAAATTGTAGAGGTGGAGGGCACAGAAGGCTATAGCTGGCTGTCAAGAAAGTTGGTTCTATTATTGAATGGCCCTTACTATCAAGAACAGTCTCCTAATGATCAGTCAGAGCCAGCTATCTGGCACTGAAGCCCATTAGCTTCAAAATTGTGTCCTCTGTATCAAGAACTTTTTTTTTCATTCTTCTATGTGACAGTTGTTTCCTTAAATTGATGATTATAATGTGCTTCCTTAGTCTTCTCTTCATTGGGTCAAGCATTTTCTAAGTCTTGTTTCCCATTGTTCCAATTCAGGACAAAGTTGTACCTGATCAGTGGAGACAAGAAGGAACAAGGAAAAAGGCAGTTGGTCTGGCATGGCAAAAACTGGAGAGTTAGCAAAGAATTAACTATTTCATAGAATCCTAGAGTTGAAAAGAGCCATTGAGGCCATTAACTCCAATCCCCTCCTCAGTGTAAATATCCAAATTAAAACATCCCTGAGATATAATTGTCTAACACCTGCTTGAACTCAATCATTTGAGCTCATCATCTTGCTGGGTAATCAGTTTTGCTCTTGAGCTGTTCTACTGTTAGGAAGTTTTTCCTATAATTTAATCAACAATTGAGAGAATCATAGAGTCGGAAGGGCCTATCTCAGCCAACCGCCTGCTTATTTCAGGAATCCAGATGAAAGCATCCCTGGCATATGCCTAGCCTCTCCTTGAATCATATCATAATCTGCCTGCCTATAAATTAAATCCATTATTGCATGTCTTGTCCTCCAGGCCATGGAATTTCTCTTGTGTGACCCCTGACTAGTTTCATCACAGTGACTGGTTTCCTGAAACTGAAGACTTTGCTAGCTCAGTTCTTAGAGCCCTGCCCAAAACTCACAGGAAAGGGAAAGCTTGTAGAAATGTGCATGTTAGGCAAAACATTATCTTTTAAAAATGTGTAATATAAGAAATGTACATTAAATAGAGGGGTGTAAAATGTTGGAATGTTCCAATCTAATCTTGGAAGGGCTGCTTCAGTCTTCAGTGGGATTGTCCCAGTTGTGGAGTCCTTGGTGCTCTCTGCTTCCTCTGGAAGTCTGGCACTCAGACAAAGCAGCCATCAACAGGCACATGGAGGTAAACAACATTTACATACCATTCAAAAGAGACAATAGAAAAGCCAAAAGACCAGTACACTCCCTTGCCAGCAAGCAACACCCAGATATGCAAAAATCAACACTAGGATTAACATCAGATGAACCATCAAACAGCACAATACACCTAAATCAAGGAACTATTAACTCAGTCAATCAAGCAAGCAGCAAAACAGCCCAATCAAGGAACTTCCAAGGAGAGAACAACACCCCCACCAGCATAAGCAGGGCAAGCCACAGTACATAAACTGAGAGCAAGGCCCACTCTTTGCACTAAAGATGTTGCCGAGTCTGGCAATGAAATGTCTGCAAGAAAACAACAAGGCTCAGAGAGCACCAAGGACTCCACAGTTCAACCCTGAGCTACAAATATTCACTTTGATTGGTATTGTCCCAATTGTACTGGAAGTGGTCCTACCATGAAGACAGGCCAAAGCTGGAAAGGTTTACATTTTGTGCACTTCTAGCATCAAATTACATACAAATTTTCATGGAAGTTGAAATAATTTTCAAGCTGGTATGAAAATATTATATCTAGCCTTAGCTTAGAATGCCAAAGTGTGTTAGAGGAAACATGGCTTCTTGTCCCTAGTTATAAAATTCAAAGAGCCATCTTAAGCCAGCCCATATATCTCTCAGCCTCCCACCCCTCAAGTACATATGTAACATTGAAGGAACTGTCCGACTTTATTATTATTTATGACATTTATATACCATGTCCTAAAGGCAGTTAAATTAATGTAAGTAGTTAAATAAATAGCCTTCCCATTGTATGGCTATGTACCTCTCCCAGATGCTTGGAGGAAGAGTGCGTTAAAACATGGAAGAAGAATGAATAGGCAAATAAAGAAATGTAAGAGATTTAGGCTCCTTCCATTTATGCAGTAAGCACCTCCCACTGGAAACCTCAGCATTGATCCCATTGTCCCAACCCTTCCACAATCAAAAGAAAGCCAACATGCTCACTGAAATGTTTTCCATTACAGCACGTTGTGTGTGTGTGTGTGTGTGCGTGTGTGGAGAGAGAGAGAGAGAGAGAGAATGTCAGGATTCAGTTAGGCCCATTTCAGTACCACAGGCTTGCAGTGTGTCCTTTTCTGTTATACAGCAATGGCATTTATTTATTTATTTTATATGGCTGCCTATCTCCACCTAGGGACTCTGGCATTATGTCAATGGAAGTACCATATGTCAATCTACAGCAACAGATTGGACAGAAGAAAGAGGAAGGAACAAGAAGCAGTAAAAAAGTGAAAACCATGAAAGACAGATTGCACCAGGACATGGGCGATAATATTAACTTGGTTGTGTTCATAGAATACATTTAACCATCACGTGAAGATCTAGCAGATGCAATCAACTGACGGGCTAATCTTATACTGCTAACCTGAGTTAATTTGTTTATGGCTGAGCATGCAAAATGGGCTCATTTGTTTAATTTAGGGTTCAGAAACTTGTGCAAATCCTGACTATGCGTTAATTCTACGCACTGCTGAAATGGGTTGACTGCATACAGCCACAATAGATCTCTCCCCAACGAATAAGACCTTCACTGCTTGGATTTTATATTTATTTTATCTTTATTTATTGGTTTATTATATTGTAATTTATGTTTTAATTCTGATTTTATTGTAAACCTCCCAGAGTCCCCTTTGGGGGGAGATGGGCGGTGATAGAAATCTGAATGGATAAATAAATAAATAAACAAATAAATAAATATTGCAGTGTATTGCTATATGCCATCTACTGGTAGAGTATGTGGCAGGTGAAATAAAAATATTTTAAATGAAACAAAGTCGGGTTTCTAATCTACATATTTCTCTCACGGCGTGCAAAGGCTCCCACCAGTTGGTCATCAGTATGTGGGATGGACCGAATGCTGAACCGCTGAATGCCAAAAGAAATCTAATTGGGCTTTTCTGATTAGCAGCATGCTAATCAGATTCAGAGTGAAGAAAAGACAGTGAACGTTCATTCTCTTTTACTCCACTGGAGTGATAGCGAATGAAACCCTATGATGTGGAGAATGATATGGATTTGATCTCTGGCAGAGCTTGATACTAGCTAACATTTCTTTAGAGATGTTCACAGGGATTTCAATGATGTATATTTATGCAGGAACACCACCAAGTTCTTTAGAAGGTTTGGGACTGCAGCTTATGAGACCCTTAAGAAGTAATCTGGAAAAAAAAAACCCAATTTTAAATATAAAGTAAAGATTCAAAAGCCTGGAAGTAGGTGTCCTGGCTAAGTAAAGACCACACCGAGATGAGGAGAAAGACTCTAGTGTTTTATTTAACTGAAAATCCTACCAAACTGAAGAAGCGTGGGAAAACCCAGACAGATAAACCCCAAAACTCAAGGCGGGTCTGTTCTGGGTTTCTTTGAATGACAGCTCAATGTCTCTAAAACTACACATGCGTTTTGCCCCCCAGATAGGAGCCTCCTCCTGCTCACCATCTGTACTCATGACAGTAGGATTTAATAATATTTTTTTTAAGGAAATAAATCACTTATTTACAAAAAGGATGGTCCAGGAGGAAGAATCAGATTTCAAACTTGCTAGCTTTTAATATACTACATCAGGACGAAGAATCACTTCATTGTAACCATCTCACCAACCTTGATTCCAAGCTCTATGTTCTCTCCACCATAAACATCCATCCCTGGATCGAGAAGACCGATTTCCCCAAAGAACTTCCGGTTCACCACAAAAGAACATCCGATCATAGCTGGTGTCCTGAGGAACAAGTGGAAGAGAAGCAAGAAGTGCTTTATTATTTTGTTTTTACTATTTCACTCCCAAGAGCTAGAGATCTAGCTGTTCATGGAGAACATCTATTGTGATAGAAGTCTAAATCAGAAATAGACAATCTGATGGTTGTGAGCAGCAGACCCCTCTTTTGGTGCATAAGGAGCTCCCTGCTAACTTGTTACAGATTCTTCTACTTAAGATTCTTTTAATTAATCTAATTAGGTTCTTCTAATTAAAAAAAGGAATGGACAAAGTGCCAGCTTTTAACAGTATCTCTATCTGTGAGGATGCCTTTGGGGCTCATCAAGATGCCACAAGAATGCTCACAGGACTTCTCAGAAATGGCTGCAGCTCAGCGCTCTGTTTTGAAGGGTATTCAACCCAAGTATCCAGGAAAAGACAAAGTTAAGTCTGGAGGAGACAATTTATCCCTGAAGGCCTTGAGGGGATGATGAGAACAAGTTGACCAGACTGCCTTCGAATAAAAGTGTGCTTTGTAACTGGCAGGATCCATCAAAACAGCTATTTTGTGATTAGCTGGGCATGCCTACAAATTCCAAATTTACCCCCCCACACACATTCCACCCTCCTTTTAATCTGCTCTAAGTAATGGATTCTTTTGTTGTACTACTGTTGTCCTGAAGCTATTTCTTTTCATCCTCGGTGGAAATCAAGCTTCCTGAAACCTCACGCTCATGAGCCCTGATTTTGTCAACGGTGTCTTTTGTTGCGAAAGATTGTTTCAGACACAGGCATGCTAACAATTTACTAGGGCTGGGTGAAGCTCTGATTCGCTCGAGTCACCCTTTTGAACTGAATACCCCAGTTGATTTAATGCATTGAATGGAACCACGAACCTTCAGACTGATTTTGGTGAGCCAATAAACTCTTGTGCATGCACACAGGTGCTTCTTTTAATGGAATCAACAATAAGTTGACTTAAAATATTTATTTATTTGATTTCTACCCTGCCTTCCATTCAGCGCAGTGTATATACATTAGAACACCCTACTTGTATTTTCCATGACAACAATCCTGTGAGATAGATTGGGCTAATAAAAGCAGGATTAAAAAATCGAGAGAGAGAGAGAGAGAGAAAGCAACTGATCCAAGTCATTCAGTGAACCTTAGTTTACCCACTCCTAGTCCAACATCTTCACAACTGCACTACATGGGCTCTTGGGTTAAAAGAGAGGGATCTGCCCCAACTCACCAGTGAGTTTCTAAGGCTGAAGTTGGACTGGGAAAACAACTTTAGCACTGCCTGGGAATGGAAGAATAGGGTTTGCAACTGGCTATATGCTAAAGTCATGCACTGATGCATAGAACTGGAAAGCAATTCATAAAGATCAGATCAGACACAGATTGCAGGACTGCAACCAGTGATAAGAATGTTCACAGTCAACTGCCCTACAGCAAATCACACTGGTCCCAGCAATCTAATAGGTCAAAGAAAGTCTAAGGTGACAGAAAGGAATTTTTGATGGTCACTACTGGCAAAGGATAAAAGACTAAGCTTCACAGATCTTAGTTGGAAGACCTGTCATCCAGATTCTCCACTTGCTGCAATGTGTTTGCTTCTTCAGGTTGAATTCAGCCAACTGAACTGTGGGCAGGAGGGATGTCAGTTGGTACGATGTGGGCTTTTTTGTTTCCAGATTTTGAAATTAATATATTGTTGCTAAATCTCAGTGTCTTATGCTGCTCATTGCATAAGAATTGGCTATCTCTCCTGAGACTGGCAGTCACCTCTCTATATCAGCAAGAGCCCAACTGAATGAGAAAGCAAGACTTGCCTCCCTGGAGCTAAATTTCCATATAAGTGTCCACAGCACTTCCTTTCACTGAAGCACAAATTTCTGATAAACTAGTTAGGTACAATTACTGATTAATCTCTCTTTGTAAACCAGTAACTGTGTGTAATGGTATGTGGGAATGGCCTTGGGAGATGAGGGGAAGAGATGCTGCCTAGGGAATGATCAGATAAGAGGGAGGGGAGACTGCAGCTGCATAATGGGCTGAGAAAGAAACTCAGAAAGGACCCTCCCTAACTTATCAGACTTTAAAAAGAGATGGTGGGAGATTTGTACCGCCAGACTTGCAAGATTCCATTAATGTAGCCTTACAATAAAGTAGAATTAGCTCATCTGGTTGTGTTTCCTGCCTGGTCTATGTGGGAAGGCTGACACCATGTTACCTCAGCTGGGGTTCTTTATCATTTTCAGACTTTAAGGAAGAACCAGCTGACCAGGAAGTTATGCTGAACATGGTTACTTGGACTTCTGGAGCTTTGAGGTAGCATTTGCTTTTCTTCTTAGGCTGCACCTGAATTATATTACCTGTCTTTCTCTCCTTGCCTGCCTTTGCTTCCAGTTATAAAATCAGTTACTGTACTTGATTTTTAAAAGTAAACTAAGATGGATCAATAAGTTGCGATCTTGGTCACTGGAGAGGTTCCACAAATTTAGCGGTATGTTTAGCTGCATAAATGAGTATATAGCAAGGCCAGCAAAGTCCGTTCTGAAGGACATAGCTCCTTACTCTACACATTCTGGACTGAATTGAAGGATAGCGCCCTCTCTTCCACCACCCATACCACCATGTTTTTCTCTTCTTACTAATGCAACTTCTATCTCTTCCTCTTCCTGCCCCCCCCCCACCTCCTCTGGGCCACCCTGTTCATCTTTTCTTCTTCCAGCTGCTACATTACTATGTCTTCTTTTCCTTGGCTGCCCTGGAAATGCAAACCTTAGTAATAATGGATACCATTTGCTAAGATGGCCAACTTCACAGAATTACTAAGGACTTCTTTTTCCATACCCCCATCCATGTTTGCATCTGCTTTCCCCTTTGAGACCAGCAGATTTCATTTGGTGCTGCTAATGCATTTGATAAATACGTTTATGGATACAAATCTGGAGCTTAGCTTCACAAAGAAAGATGAAGTCCTTGACTCATTTCCCAAACTCTGCTGTGTGCTATTTAAGAATTCCATTTCACTGTTTATAAGTTGTAGCACACTAACAACCATTTAGCTGAAGCATTCATCTCAGGAAGATAATAATGTTGGAAATGCCTGGTTCCTGAACAGCTCCATTATTTGTGATTATGAGGAAAAAGGAAGATAAAAGGGGCAAGATGCCTGTTTTTTTTTTGTTTTTGTTTAATATAATTTTATTGAAAGTTGTAAACACAAGAATAAGACTAATAGAAACTAAAATGGAGTGAAAAAGGAAAGAGAAAAAAGGAAACATAACAAAAAAGTAGCAGAAAGATGCTTGTTTTTTGGAAGACAGGAAATTAACAGAGGTTCAGGAGGACAGGAAGCATGACTTCCTGCTTTGGAGAAAGGGTAAGATTAAAAATCATTCCAAGCCTGATGCTATTTATCCCGTGTAAGTCTCACTGGGAATCACAAATCAGTAATGATGGTTTGAGGTTCAGTTCTCTCATCCTTTCTGTTCTGGTCACAAGTCACTCAACATACTGCCTCATCTCCTCAATGAGATTACATGGGACAAGAAGCATTTTGGGCAAACAAATGATGGTGGACAGCTGGACTCCCACTCTTATCTCACACAGTATTTGGTAGCATGAATTAACACATTGCTTCCTTTCCAGTGGTGTCTGCAGAGCCACACAGCAATCACCTTCCACACTGCTATTCCCAAGTTCATACATAATAATACCATTGCAGCATTCTTGCTACACAGTTTTATCATTCTTGAATAGTCTCTCTGTCTCTTTCTCCTGTTTTCTATCTCTCTATCATCTATCTGATGAAGGAGACCACCTTGGCTCCTTACACTGAATGGAGAAAGATCAGCTACCAGAGTTGGTGTTCTCCTTACCAGGCTCAAAGCTCAGTTCTTGCTGGAAGATGACCAGGAGTAGATGCTTTGACCCTACCCATCAGCCTGAGAAGTAGGAGTTACCAATTGCTATTTAAGCAACAGAAAGGGTAGATCAGCCCAGCCTGAGTTACATAAAAATGCCAGCATAACCCATACCACTGTTTCTGGCCTGGAACAACCAATCCTTGGAAGGTAGACAGGCAACTTATCTCCTCCAAAAGTTTTAGATTTCAGCTCTCATAAATCCAAAGGAGCACAGTCAGTAATAAGGGACTGTAACTTTTGAGTCCTTGTCCTTTTAGATGGTGAGCCTGAAGGCAGGGCTTGTATCTCTTTTTTAAAATTATCTGTTTGGGAGACAATAATTAGGAAACACTGGCATAAGAACTCTGTTACTGGAGGGTATAAAAGTACAACCAGTGAAAATAATTGTTTAAAAATGGGATAAATGCAAAATAGAGAGGAAAGAACCAGAATAAAGCACCAGCTGAATCTGAATATGGATCATCTTACGAAGAAGATACAGAAGTCTATTATTATTATTATTATTATTATTATTATTATTATTATTATTATTATTATTATTATTTTATATCCTCACTTCACTTAGGACTTAAGAAGAGGCCAGTTGTCATGTTCATTGTTCCAATGGTTTGCATACATCGTAACGTTTCGCATGTCATGTTTCTGATCCGTGTCTATCATCCGCGGGGTGGGGAATTTCAGCCCTGCCAGGCTGTTATCTCTGTGCTGCTCTGAAGGAATGTGTGTTTGGGTTATGACATGTATTCAAGGTTGCTTTCCCAGGCCGATGTATGACGTTTGCCAACACTTGGGAGAGGGTGGTTGCAATGCTGGGGTAAGGGGCGGGATCGGGTTAGAGGCGAGGGTTTTTAGTTTGTATTTGGCGCGCTTTTGCCTATTTTCAGCTTTCTTTGTATATGCATACTATTCTTTCAATAAATCAGTTTTATTCAGAACCCGCTGGTGAGACTGAGTCTGTTGGGATAGGCAATCATTACATAAAGCTGAGAATAGGCAAAAACTTAACCCGCTAGCCCCTAACCAGGTTACCTGTGACAGGGAGCGCTAGCAATGTCTTTACTACGAGAAGCCAAGTGGATTGAAGAGGAGCCGGACACCATGGCAGCGAAGGTGGCCCAGAGCTCCCGCGCAGAGAGGGCGGCGCGCCGAGAACAGCTGGGTCTACAAACTGGCAAGCAGCTGGTAACGTCGGAAACGACGGGCACTTCAGGGGCCGACTATAGAACTGGGGACGAGGACTCCGCTGTAGGGGAGGCACAAGAGGTCCGGAAACCAGGACCTCCGTTGTCACCCACAGTGGTAGTGGTAACCGGTGCGCCCGATCACAGTGGTAGTGGTAACCGGTCACCCCCACGCGTATGAAGGCTTTAGAGGAGAAACTGGAATCCTTAGCGGTTTTGCTAAAGGAAAGCCGTAGAAAGTTGGGGTCTGCTGAGGGAAGATGAAGAGACGCTAGGGACCAGAGTGCCAACCCTGAGTCACCACCCTCATCTCCGCGGAGAAGAAGTAGAGCCCGGTTCCGACAGTCAGCGAAAGGGAGGAGAACCCTAGACTTTACTGAAAAATCCGAACCTCTGGAGGCGGCGAGACCCCCACCCCCTTTTTCGGTGAAGTTTGATGGCAACCCTACGAAGCTGTCTTTCTTCCTTACCAATGCTAATAGCTATATGGAGGACTGGGAGCAGAGCTTTCGCTCCGAAAGGGGGAAAATCAGTGCCATTGCAAATAAGCTAAAGGGGAGGGCAGCGGATTGGTACGTCCAGCTGTGCCAAGCAGAGGCCCCAGAGTTAGAAGACTTTGAGGAGTTCCTGTGTGCGCTAAAACAACACTTTGAAGACCCTTTGGCACAAGAAAGAGCGAAACGGGCTCTGAAGAATCTTGCACAAGGGTCACTTTCAGTGGCAGATTACGCGTTAGAATTCAAAGCACTGGCTGGAAAAGTTGAGGACTGGTCCCAGTCTACCCTAGTGGAGATGTTTAAAGATGGGTTGGAAACTGAGGTCCTTTGGTGGGCTCTGGGGCGTGATGACCCAAAGACTTTGTATGGGTGGATTCAACTAGCAGGCAGTGCTGAAAATGCTCTGGAAACCTTCGCGCATCGCAAGGCAGTAAAACAAGGCAAAACAATCAAAAGCACCCGCGCCCCAATCTCTTCAGGACAACCCAGCCAGCGTTCATGGGAGGAGGAGAGGGAACGTCGCTTTGCCAAGGGGCAATGTCTGTGCTGCGGGAAGGAAGGGCACCGAGCGGCGGCATGCCCAAAAAGAAGAACCGAGGATCGCCCAGCTAAACCAGCCGGGAAGTCGCCATCCCTACCAAGGAAGATGAAAGCCGCACTGGCTGAGGCGGAGCTTGAAGGCATCCCCTTCTTTGGAGAAGAGAGGGGACCGGAGATTGGGGAGCCGGCGGAAAACGCCAGCCACCTGCTTTGAAGGGTGCCATTGGGCAGGTGGAAGAAGAAGAAGATGGGCGCGACCATGTTTCGGTGAGTGGGAATTTCCCTACCCTGACCGTTAAAGTGAAGTTGGGGTCCAGCAACAGAACTATAGAATTGTGGGCCATGATCGATTCGGGGTGTTCACGGTCCTTGATGCACCCCGACGTGGTAACTGCATTGGAGTTACCCACGTTTCCTTTAAAGCGGCCGATGATCTTTACCCAGTTGGATGGGACCACGGCAGGGGGGAAACCAGTTACCCACTCTACAGGGATGGTTGCATTGCAAATGGGCAGCCATTGGGAAAAATTACCGTTTATTGTGGCACCGGTAGGGGGACCTTTGGTCATCTTAGGGATGCCCTGGTTTGTACGGCAAAATCCCCTTATAAACTGGGTGCATAGAATGGTGATGTTCGCAGATGGATTTTATAAAGCCCCTAATAAGGACCAACTAGACAACAGCAAGGTGGGACGGGCAGCAACCACTTCTCTGCAAGTCCTCGAGCCACTGGAAGGGCTGCCGGAGCAATACCAGGACTTTGCAGATGTGTTTGGTGAAAAGGAGGCGGACCGGCTGCTGCCTCATCGCAAAACTGACTGTGCCATAGAATTTGTTCCTAATGTGAAATTGCCTAGTCCCAAAATTTATTCGATGACCCAGAAGGAGCTGGCAACACTACGAGAGTTCATTGACAAAAATCTAGTTAGAGGTTTTATTGAACCAGCCAGCTCTCCGGTGGGCGCACCTGTACTGTTTCGACCAAAGAAAGATGGCACTTTGAGACTGTGTACAGATTTCCGTGGGCTCAATGCAGTATCAATATTAAATAAATATTCTTTGCCCCTAATAAAAGATATGCTAACACATCTGGCAAAGGAAAAATATTCTCTAAGTTGGACTTGAGGGAGGCGTATTTCCGTATTCGCATACGGGAGGGGGATGAATGGAAAACTGCTTTTAATTGTCCTTTGGGTGCTTTTCAATATAAAGTACTACCATTTGGATTGGCGGGAGCGCCAGGAGTTTTTATGCAACTGATCAATGAGGTCTTGCATGACCACCTATTTAAAGGGGTGTTGGTGTATTTGGATGATGTTTTAATATATACCGAAACTATGGAAGAGCATGTTAACCTAGTCAGACAAGTACTGAGCAAACTGAGAAATGCGGAATTGTATGCTAAACTGTCTAAATGTGCATTTCATAAATCGCAAATTGATTATTTGGGCTATAGAATTTCAGATAAGGGAATTGAAATGGATCCCGCTAAAATTGAAGCCATTTTGGCATGGGAGCCGCCACGCACACGTAGGCAGCTACAAAGTCTCCTTGGATTCGTGAATTTCTATCGGCTGTTCATCCAGGGGTTCGTGGAAGTAGCGCTACCCCTCACTGAGTTACTCAAAACAAAAGGTTTGGGGGATACACGGAGGGCGAAAAATCTTGCCACTGGTATCTCAACAAGTGAGGCAATGATGTCAGTGATGGATGGGATTGGCAGAAACCAATCCAAACACTCCCTCAAAGGTATCACAAAGCAACAAATCTTTCATGCGGTTTTGGGTATGCCAGTATTGGAGTAGCAAAGGCCATCACAGAATCTGAATGGAGTGAACTGGGATGGGGAGGCAGTCAAACAGAGGCTTGGCAGTAGGAGGTAGGTCCTTCACTTATCTGTGCAAGATGAATCTAGTTGATAATTGTGACTGGTTGCTTGACTAGGTTGCTTGATGTTTTGTATGGCTGCGAGTTACAGCTACCAGACTCATTTGGGGCTCTGTCCAGAGAGTTCCCACTATGTCGGGCACAACAGTGGCATCCTGAGGCTGGCGCGATAGTGCATCAGCCAGAATTTTTTTTTTTCCTGGAATAAATTTTAGTTTAAAGTCAAAACGACTAAAGAATTGAGCCCATCTAATTTGCTTTGGGTTGAGTTTACGAGACGCAGTCAGTGCTTCAAGGTTTTTATGATCAGTCCAAACCTCAAAAGGGTGGGCAGCCCCCTCCAATAAGTGACGCCAGCTTTCCAAAGCAGTTTTAACAGCAAAAGCCTCTTTTTCCCAAACGTGCCACCTCCTTTCTGTCTCTGAGAATTTACGGGAGAGGTAGGCACATGGCTTTAACCGTCCGAACTTGTCCTTTTGTAATAACAGAGCTCCAATAGAGAAATCAGAAGCGTCCACCTGCACTACAAATGGTTTGTCAGGATCAGGATGCTGTAGAATAGGTTCAGACGTAAACAGTTGTTTAAGGGTTTTTCAAAAGCCATTTGGCATGCGGGTGTCCATTTTAGTAGCGCTCCCGAATCCAAATCAACACAAATGCACCCACCAGCCTAAAATGTTGGGCACCCAACTCCATTTCTCATTAGGCCCTACTCAAATAGGTCTGAGCCAGACTAAAAGCAGAGATGTATTTTAACCAAAGAGGAGAGTTTGGGGCGGGGTGGGGCGGGGTGGGGTGGGGTGGGGGAGAATAGCTAGGTTTTGTTATCATTTTCCTTCCCCTCCATTCAAAGTCTCACCCATCATGGGTGGGGTGGGGATTTGAAAGGGAATAAATTCTATTAAGACTTTGATGTTTATGTCTCTCCCTTCTCCCGCCCCAATTTGCAAAAACACGCTGGATGTATAAATCCTTGTTGTGCTCCGATAACCTAGCTTAATTGTCTGTTTCAAATGGGCTTTCTTTTCCCACTCCCACTAACAGTTTGGGTATCTGAGAAACTAATTAAAAACGCGAGAGATTGCATAAAAAGAGCCCGTTAGATTAAGTGTCTTTTCCACCCTCAATTCTGCAGGAGTTTAACAAGCCTTAAGAGCTAAAGAACAAAGGAAAAAAAAGAAAAAAAACTCAAAAGGATAAAACAGAAGCCTTTCAAGATTATGCTTACTGCTGAAATTATTTTTCTAGATGAAGATGCTTTCGACTTCTTCAGCTCCTGAGCCTATTTATAAAGCCATGTTTGAATATTGCTCTTTCAAAGGTCAGCATACATTCCTTCTTTGGTTAAGAAATGCAGCTGAGCTTCATCATTTCTACTGTTTGGTTCTGGCACATGGTGAGATCAACCTGCAAGAAATTCTACCACTTCCCAAGTGACATAAAAATGTCATTCTTGGCCTCATGCTGAACATCTAGATCAAGGGTGAGAAATGTGTAGCTGCAGGATTGCAAGCAGCCCTTGGGTGAATTTTCAAAATTCCTCTGCATTAGGTCTGTGCAGCACTTTGGATTCAATGGCAGAAAGGTGCTTTGGACCATGTGGGGGTGCTCACATCACACTTGGATGCAGCTCTATAAAACAGAGGTCCCTTTTCCTTGGATTGTGCAACTGGTCTCTGCAGCTGCAATGCAATCCTGGGAAAAGATGGGTTGCAGATACCTGCCATGTGCATGCCCCTGTGCATGCCAAAGAATGCTGTTGCCTTTGAATCTGACATGCTGCCCAGCCCAACTCTGCATGTTGGGGCTCAAACCACCACAAAAAAATCGTCCATCCCATTCTTTACAGAGGGAGGGAGGAAGGAAGGTCCCAAACCAGCAGAGGGAAAAAAGGATGTCAGAAAGAATCAGGAGTGTTTCTGGCTCCCCCCTCCCCCATACACACCCTTTCTTGCTTAAAGCCAGCGTTCCATATAGCTCCTTATGGATAGTTTCAGAGATATGCAACCCTCAATAGAAAAGAAAAAAGAAAATTGCCCATTTGTGGCCTAGATAATTCAAAGCAGGCTGAGGTCCAATATTCTACTATGGTTCGTAGTGCAATAAACAGTGCTGGGGGACACAAGACATTACAAAACAAGTATCAGATTAAAAATGTCTCTCTACTTCCTAACCTTATTTCTACTGAACTTCCCTGATTCCACAACCCTTTGTAAGGATACATTTGCTCAGGAAGAAGAGGAACCAGCATGGAGGCACAAAGTAAGTTTTGAAGGCCCTAAAGGTCTCAGGGCCTAAAGGTCTCAGAGCCCAAAGCCCTAAAGATCTTAGGGCCTGACTATCCAAAGGGCCACCTGTCACTGTGAGCCTGCCTGGTTCCTTAGAGTAGTGTTTCTCAACCTCAGC
The DNA here is from genome assembly GCF_035149785.1 of Candoia aspera. Classification (NCBI taxonomy): domain Eukaryota; kingdom Metazoa; phylum Chordata; class Lepidosauria; order Squamata; family Candoiidae; genus Candoia; species Candoia aspera. Next base: position 11,808,950 of record NC_086153.1, read on the forward strand.
ACCTTTAAGATATATGGACTCCAACTCCCAGTATAAATACTGTATGTGGAAAAGAGGAGATTATGGTAGGAAAAAAGAAGTGGAAAAGGTAGAATGTGTTGCTGCTATTTTAAAATTCCCCATCACTCACTGGGGAATTCTGGGAGCTGATATCCACACATCTTAAAGTTGTTGAGGTTGAAAAACATTGCCTTAGAGGACCCGCCTTCCTGAAGAAGGTCCCATCACAAGATATCTGGTCCACAGGAGAGGACCTTCTTCTGGATGGCTCCCAGGTTATGAAATGCTGAATTGGGAGGGGGATAATATTGGGCCCCCACTCTTCCAACGTATAGGAAAATGGCAAAAACACAGGACTTTCAGTAAGCTTTTCAGAGTGGAGCTAATTTTAACTAGCTTGGTTTTAATTGTCCTCATACTGCTATTTGGCAGTTTGTTTTATGGTTGGAAGCTTCCTTGACGTCAAAAGATGGGCTGCAAATTTAAGAAGAACAACACATTCTACTTTTTCCACTTCTTTTTTCCTACCATATTCTCCTCTTTTCCACTTACTGTATTTATACTTCTCACAGCTTATAATATTCAGTCTGGCAGTTCACAGCTAGCCTAGATGATATGTAGGAAAACCCAGGGTTATTCTCCTTTCTAAATTACCTCTTCCTTGATCTCAGCATTCAGTTGCTTGACAAGGCAGGGAACATATTCCTCCTGTCGTCTGAGGTGTGTGTGTGTTATTTTTCTCTCTCACATTCTCTCTCTCTCTCTCTCCACCCAGCAGTTCAGGGGTGGGGGACAAAGAGAGAGGAAAAGGGACATACATAACCTTCTCTAGCTTTGCACCCAGTTGGAAATCAGCAATTAATCACATTTTGAACATTTGGAGACATATGAGTTTAATAAAAGCCAGGGGGTGGGGGAGGAGAGAAAAATGTATCTGGCAGATAGACTAATTTCTCTGTGCATCACTTCCTTCCTTTCACAACGCATATTAGGATCCCCCCCCCCCCCGCTTGATGGGAGAAAAGTACACTTTGATACTAATTTCAGACCAGGCATTTGAAGCTATGACATAAAAACCCTCATCTTCCATTTGAAAGCCCAGATCGCTCTCCAGATGCTTAGACTACAAATCCCACCATCCCTTGCCATCAGGATTAGAGTCCATACAAAGATCCATGGTGGGCCCCAGGAGCTGATCCTCCTGTTACATCATCTAGAATTAAATTCTGCCTTTGCTTTTCTAAAATTGTACACATAAGGGCAAAAGTGAGCTTCGAATGCCCAATCCTACTTAAATTCTTTATTGGAAAGAAGCCTTCCAGGGAAATGGATCACAAGGCTGAGCTGCCTCTTCTACTTGATTCAGATTTAGAGCTCTGTTCTCAGAGTGGTGAATATCATTCTCTCCTTGCCCCCCTCCCCATGTTTATCTTTTCAGCAAATCTATAATAAATGCAGTGTAGCTTGGTGCCATTTCATTACTGAAGTTTATGGGTGAATAGGGATTTGAACCCATATCTCTGCAGAACCAGTTCAGCAATCACTGTGCTACCCTGCCCTCTGTATGACACTGAAAGGGCATGCAACAGAAGATTGTGATCTATATACTCCTAAAACTCTTGTGTCTGTTGTCTGTTTGTAACCTTCAACTGGGCAAAATGGTGCATCGTAAGGCAACAATTTTTGAAACAAGACATCTCAAATTGGCTAGCTTGCAGAATGCATCCCAAATCCAGGACCCATTACTCTCATGGGATTGAAATTTGGCAAAGTTGTGGCCACTTCAGCACCACCGCACCATCTGACTACACTTCCCAGAAACCTGCAGGTTGCATGGCACAAGGGACATACTCCTGACCTCTTTCCCACCTTCCTTTGGCCCCTGCACCTACTTGGTTGGTGGCAAGGCCTGACAGGTGAGCAGCAATTGGCTGCTTTGGAGCCAAGGCTGAAATTTGAAATCTCTTAATGGCAGGGTGGCGAGGGAAGGATGGGGATGTGACTCAGATGCCTTCTGGCAAGGTAGGGCTGGTGCGGGGGCACCAGCAGTCAACTGTTGAGCCCTCTTCCTCCCTGGAGAGAGGGGGCCATTGGGGACATGCCAAGATGGGGAGTGGGGGTGGAGTTTTCCTCATGGCCCATGGCTCACTTTGTTCCTCCTCACTCCAGCAAAGTGGCAGACCGTTCCACAGGTCAGCTGAGTTGGAGGGAGAGGACTGATTTCCGATGCTCCCTGCTAGCTTCCCACAAGCAGAGTCAATGGGGAAGCCAGCAGGAAGTCGGAAGTTGCTCCTGTTCCCACTGCTGTTTTGCCCATTTGTGGTCATTCTGTTTCTCTGGTTAGGTAAGGAAATATCTCTGAAAGGATGACCCAGCAGGTCACAGGTTGTCTAGTATATTTTGATCTTTGCCCAGGAATACTCCTCTTTAGGATTTCTTTTAGCCAGCCACCCAACTATATCTCTTTCCTTCAAACCATTTCCTCCAGCTCACTCTTCAGTTGCTTTTCCATTATCCAAGTGACAATTAACATGCTGTGGCTATTCTTGTATTATTTTTCACACCTACTGCCAACAGGAGGCAGTGTATACCTGGTTTTGTTCTTATTGGAACTCATCAGATACATGTAGCCATTATAATCAATGTTAGATCTTATATACTCCAACTTTCTTTCCTGGGAATTGAACCTTCTAACCAAGGTACTATGTTGCCTATTTTATCCGACACTCTGTTTTATGAGCTATAGTCGCCTGGCTGTCAGCAAGTCTGTAGGAACAGATGTATGAACAAAGCACTTCTTCTTTGTTTTAAGTTCTCAGACCAGAGAGACAAGTTGTGACATGTCATCCCCTTACAACTCCTACCGTTGGTCAGTAAGAGGCAAAAATGCCCCAGGAATATACAGGTGGTCCTCATTTAATGACCACTCATTCAGCAACTCTTCAAAATTAGGACAGTAGTGAACAAGTGGTATGTACAACTAGTTCTGGTACTTAAATTGGTCACAGTGTCCCCAAGGTCATGTGATTGACATTTGCGACCTTCTTTGCCGGCTTCCTACAAGCAAAGTCAATGGGGAAGCCAGCAGGAACTTGCAAACTGCAACTACATGATGTCCTTGCTTAATGATCCACGGTGATTTGCTTAATGATGGTAAATGGAAGTGTGGCATTTCCATTGCTAAGCAGCATGGTCATGTGACATTGCGCTTTACAACCATGTTACATAGCGATGAACATTCCAGTCCTGATTGCCATAGTTAACTGAGGACTATTTATATATTGTAAATTCCCCCTCCAGGCTGAGAGGCGGGAGGAATGATGGAACATCTACCCTGAGGGTACAACATGTAACAATTTGTCTCTGTAGTATGAGAGCTTAAAATAAGGAAGATCTACACTCAAGGCTTAATTCTGTGGCTACTTAAGCCAGTCACTCCTTATAGTTTTTCTCACCCTCTTTAGCTATTATTGGTATTAATATTGTTAGACTTTTGCAAACTTAAAGCCTTTGCAAAGTTTGCTGAACCTTTGGTTCTATTTTGGCTTAAAAGCTAGATGTTGCTGGAGAAGGCCCATTCACAGTTGTACTCCCTGCTATTAAAAGCAACCAAAAGTTGGCTTCTTAGGCATTCTTAGGCTTGTGCCCATACATTCAAGGTCAAGACTGAAAGCTGCTCTAAGCAAGAGGAAGAACAAAAGATTTGACCTTTGCCTACTGAACAGCCTGTAGCCCATATTCAGAGTGCAGAAAGTTGATCCCAGCTGCCACAAGTGTGTTGGTAGGAATGATGTAGAAAGTTCAAGCGCAAAGAGGAAGAATGGCAAGATTGTTTGAAGCTTCGGTAAACCAATGCAATAGCCTGCGTGGTCACCATTGTGGGATTTGTCTTGAAATTTCCAGGTGAAAACTTGAGCTACTCTCACCAACTGTGGCTGGGGAAAGGTGAACACTCATGCTGTCTCCATGGCCAGCCTGGGCAACCCAGGAGTGTAAGACTGAATTTCAGCAAGATCAGCTGCTACCAACTGAAATTCTGAGATGTGACTGACATATTGCTCTTTACTAAGAGGTATGTGGTGGAGTATTTGAATCCAAGCAAGGAAAGTGCTTGAGCTCCAGCATGGACAAACTTAAGAGGTCACACCTTTTATTGGGCTTGCCAAGTAGAAGTCCTAGGAAAACACACACTTGAGTTCAGAAGGTGCTAAGGCATAGTCCCATCAAGTCACCATCTCCTTAGTGTCTCCTGAGCTCAGACCTAGCTACCGTCCTTTTACTACTTGAATTAAAATAGCCAAAAATGTAAAGCAGCTGCGGGCATTTTCATATGTTCTCATTGTATGTGATCAAATCTTTTTCCAGATAGAATCCCCAGGCTGGTCAAATGCAACAGTACTGCCCCTGAATCTCAAAATGCAAAACTGAATCAAGTTATAGGACCTAGAAATCTTGACTCTCCCATTAAAAATGGATCACAGCTGACACACGCATCCCCACTGAATAGTTAGTTATTACATTTCTATCCTGTAAGACAGCCTGCAGCAATTAACAGTAGAAATGATAAAATGTAAGAATACAAAACTATAGAATTAAAATTGAGGCAAAATTAAAACAGTATCATTCCAATTGTATCTATATGGAATTCAGCTGAATCTTTAATTGGATTCTGTGAAGCTTTTATAATCCAATTCTCAGTTAGAGACCGAATGGTATAGCGGTTAAAATGCTGGACAAACTCCCACTCTGAGCCATGAAAAGTTCACTCAGTAACATTGGTCTGGTCAATTGCTCTTAACCCAAACTATCTCACAGTGGTAGTCCTTGACTTATGACCACAATTGGGACTGGAGCTTCTGTTGCTAAGAGAGGTGGTCGTTAAGTGAGTCTCACCTGATTTTACGACCTTTTTTGTCATGATTGTTAAGGGAATCACTGCGGTCATTATGTGAATCGCATACTCATTAAACAAATCTGGCTTCCCCCATTGGTTTTGCTTGAAGCTGGCTGGGGAGGTTGCAAATGGTGATCATGTGACCCTGGGATGCTGCAACCATCATAAATACATGCTGTTGCCAAGCACCTGAATGGGACATTGCAATGATCATAAGTGTGAGGACCAGTCGTAAGTAACTTTTTTCAGTGCCATTGTAACTTTGAATGGTTACTAAACAAATGGTCGTAAGTCGAGGACTACCTGTATTTTTATTGGAGGGGGAATAGGAGGAGGGAGCATGATATATGCCACCTTGAGCTCCTAAATGAAAGGCAGGCTAAATATTTAACTAATCAATAACTAATAAATTGCCTAAGCAATTCACAACAAATTCCAATCACTAACTACTGATTTCTCAGGGAAATCGTCCAAATAAAACCTTGTGCTACTTAGTTTATTATCACTGTCAAATCTTAGATGAGCCAATGTCTAAAATATCATTTCAAATAAAGGAAGGATATCAGATTAGTTCTTTCTCACCCATATCAATTGTCATTCCCCATATCTAATTCTACTATCAAAATTAGAAGCAGATGGGAAGGACTTTGGTTTGTTTTTAAATAACTTTGTTCATTTAAAGGATTGCTCTAGATAAGAAAAGCTATTCCTTTACAGTATAGTCCTATGAAACTCTGCTTGGATGTTTTTAGTGAGGAGGGTCATTCGGTGATCTAGACTAGGACATGTATGAAGGTCCATGTGGTACCTTTCAGGAGCAGCTTAAATCAGATGCATTTTTCCAAGGATTGTGGAAAGTGATTTTTACATTATTTTACTGTAGTGCCTTCAAATCATTCTTGATTCCTGGTGACTATCTGGACAAATCCCTGCAATTTTCTTGGCAAGATTTTCAGAAGTAGTTTGCCCTTGCCTTCTTCTTCCCAGTGCTGAGATAGAGGACCTGGCTCAAGGTCACCCAGCTGGTTTTGTGCCTAAGACAGGTCTAGAAGTCATGGTCTTCTGTTTTCTAGCCTGGTGCCTTAACCATTACACCACACTGGCTCCTTTCATCCCAATAAATCTTGCTAAAGAAAACTATTTGAGAGTCCTTCTTGGAAAATAATTACTGTTGGTTTTAGGTAGTTGCCAACAACCTGACAGAGAGACAACATCATTATTTTGAGAGTGTGTGTGTGTGTACATGTGTTTACACACAAATCATCAAATTTTCCCAGTCTACAATGCAGTTTCTTTATCAGAACACTCCCCAGAATGACTAGAATTGCACACAAAGATAGGTAAATTATATGCCAGTGACAGACAGTGTGGAGTACTAGTTAAAAACACTGGGCTAGAAACCAGGAGACCATGAATTCTAGTCCTGCCTTAGGCACAAAACCAGCTGGGTGACCTTGAGCCAGTCCCTCTATCTCAGTACTGGGAAGAAGAAGGCAAGGGCAAACTACTTCTGAAAATGTTGGCTAGGAAACTGCAGGGACTAATCCCAGCAGTTGCCAGGAATTAAGACTGACCCCAAGGCCCAACCACCAACAAAAAAAAAAAAAAATGAGATGAAAGGGAATTCCAACAACTCAACTATTTTTCATTTAGAACTAACCATCTTCCTATAATCCAGAAATGAAGCAGGTCTTTTCACCAATACAGTTAGCTGTTTAAATAATAGTCTCCAGAACATTTATTAGTTTGAGAACCAATATTTGCACCTCTCCCTCCCTCTCTTTCTGCAACTGAGCAATGGGGGAAGCTAGACAATCTATATCACCTTGGAGATGACCTCTGTAGGACAGCATCCCCCCCCCCATTTTTTTGCTTTTGAAAGTTCCTGAAATGTTGTGACATCAGTACATCTCAAATTTTGATGTTCTCATTTTAGAAAAAAACCATGAAAATCTTGGGACTTTGAGGAGAGGACTGTCATGAGTATGGATGGTGAGCAGGAGGAGGCCCCTATCCAGGGGGGAAAACGCATGCGTAGTTTAGAGACTATCATTCAAAGAAACTCAGAACAGAACTGCCTTGAGTTTTGGGGTTTATCTGTCTGGGTTTTCCCACACTTCTTCAGTTTGGTAGGATTTTCTGTCTACAATAGCAGTTAATAAAACACTAGAGACTTTCTCCTCGTCTCGGCGTGGTCTTTGCTTAGTCAGGACAAGGACACTGACATTTTTCTGAGAAAATTAGGGGCATTTAGACAGACCTAGGCTCAGGAGCCATGTAACTGTTTGGGATACTTTTGTTGGTATTGGTGTCCCTATCTCCTGGCCCTATCTCCTTTGTTCTTGAGTCAACCACAGGCATCAACTGTTGAAATTCCAAGCAGGAGTCATACTTGGGCATGTATCTCAGCAACCTTTACTCTGTGTCTCACTCACTTTACATTTCTCTGGGGTGACTCCAACTGATGCCCAAGTGGTTCTATATTGTTCATGGTCCAGGAGCTTCTGGAAGCCCTTGGTGGTTTTCACATGGGAGCATTTCTTTGGAGTAGAATTGGAAACCCAACAGGGATATGCTGGGCAAGGCTAGGCAGCAGAAACAGACTGAGTGAAGGGGGGAAGACAGAGTTCCTTTACTGATTTATTTATTTAGGCATACATACCATCATGCAAAATCATCCAGTGACACTCAGCACCTTAAGAAGTTGCCAGTTCTGACATTATCTCTTTCTCTCTCTCTCTCTCTCCATCTATCATGCCCTCCTGATTTTATGTTTCTGGGAAACGTGTGTGCATAATTCCTTTTCATGATTCCAGATTGCAATGGTTGGTTTCTATTCTTAGCAATAAATACAAAGTGGAAAGAAGAGGAAGAGAGAAAGATTTTTCCCCCCAGAAATGAAGAAGCACATTATAGCACTGTTGGTTTTTTTCCCCAAACAATCCACAGTGTGGTGATGTGTCTGTCTTTTGCTTTCTGTCACCAAGCATGGTGTGGCACCCTTTGTTTCCTACCACAATGCAGTTGTGAATCTGTATGCCATAGTTCAAATTGAAGCAGCTCCAGATAACCTTGATGTGATAGATTTAGAGCAATCCAGCAGTGTACCTGCAGACTAGGAGCCTTAAAAAACAAGGCAAGGAGAAAAATTTCACTTGTGAGCAGTGTATTCTTGGATTTTCTTGAGTCCTTACATTCCTGTTGGAAAGTAAGCTGGACCGTTGGCAGAAGAAGCCCCATTCCTCCTTGGAATCTAATCATTTTTCAATGAATTAGACCTTCTTTAAATCCTAATGAAAGAAATGTGGGTAGCATTTCTAGCAATGAAAGTTGGGGTGGGGTGGAATAATACTTTCCTTATTGTTTTTCTTCTTACCAGGCATCTCTCCAAATCCTTCTTGTTCTCCAATGATATACTAATCTTATGCATGCCTCAGGCCTGAAGTGACTCCCACGAAATGCATGCAAATATATGGATTAGGTATGCTAGGAGGTGTGAAACCTACAGACCTAGGGCATTATGATGTCCCTGGTCCCCATTTTTGTGCTTCTCAGACTTTTGCAAAATTTGTCAAGGTGACTGCAAATATTAGGGAAATGTTTTCCAACAGCTGGAGGTGTAAAAGACATGAAAAATAGTGCCATCCTTAACATAAACTGTGTGCATCTTTTTTAAAAGGAAAACCTGAATGTATTTATTGGACAGATTTAATCCTAGTTTTCATTCAGGAGCTCAAGGTGGTAGGCAGAACGCTCTTCTGCTACCTCTTATTTTCCCCACAACAATCCTAAAAGACAGATTGGGCTGAAAGAGGGTGATGGCCCAAAGTCTCCAGGGTGAGCTTTGGTGTATACGGACAGATTTAAATTTGGATCTCTCCAATGCCAGTCCACTACAGCTTAATCACTACACCACACTGGCTTTCAAAAAAAGTAGGAAAAGAAAGAGAACATCCTAATCCAAATTACATGGATGGTGCAGCCAAGCTATTTTGCATAATCACTTATCCCACAATAAATTACTACCGGCTGGCATATCTGTTTGGAAAACTGGACTATATCTAGATTTTGGAGAGAAAAATCAACTTGATACTTCCTGGCTTATGATTCCCCATCCTGCACCCCCCCAGCCCAAAACCTCTATCTAACAGCACTCTCAATCCTTACAGACACACTGAAGGAACTTAGAATCATAGAGCTGGAAAGAGGCGCTGAGGCCAACCTCTTGCTCAATGCAGAGATCTAAATGAAAGCGTCCTTGATAGATGCCTGTCCAGCCTTCAAGGACATCCACTGAAGAGAAATCTCCTGCTTCATTCACTGGTACCGTTACTGAATTGCATTTAACGTTATGATTCTTTTTTTCCCTTTCTGCCTTTCCATAACTTCATTATTCTGCCTTTTGACTTCGGGAATGATAAAGAGGACTTGACTTTCTTCTCTATGACCTCCTTGGTCTTCTCTTCTCAAGGCTAAGCATTCCATTTCTCTTCATAAGATTTCATTTCTAGTCCCCTGATCATTCTTGTTGACCTCTTGCTGAACCTGATTCCCCCCGGCCCGCCACAAATCCTTTTTAAGAAGTGCCCAGGACTGGACACATGATTCAAAAAGTAGTTGGGGCGGGAGGTCTGACCTCCTCAGCAGGAGCTCAGCTATACGTATCAACCCCCTGAAGCTGTCCAATTTATTCAAAAGGCTTCTTGTGCAGCAATTTAAGTTTTCTCTTTAATAAGCTTATCCACAGGGGGGGAAAATGTTGATTTTCAAACAGCCATCTGCATAATTTGAGTGCATGAATGCCCCAGTAGAGGCATCCTGTCAAATGGCTGGGATTATGTGCCAAGGAGAGGAGAGAAAACTGAACTTTTTTTAACAGGTGGCTTTTAAAAAATCTCAGTAAAAAATAAGACCACTAACAAATAAGTAAAAATAAGACCACAATACAAATAAGATCATCCAGGGGACCCCCCTGGATCATCTTACTTTTATTGTGGCCTCATTTTTTTACTGTGGCCACCTTATGCGTATTGTGGCCACCTGTTAAAAAAAGTTCAGTTTTCTCTCCTCTCCTTGGACCCCCCTGGATCAGACCAAAAATTGATCTCATCCAGTATCAAGCCTCCTCAATGGTCAACCAGAATGTGGTGGAAACACCAGCAAGACACAAAGACAACAGCATCTCAGTCATGCATCACAGCAACTATGAATGTTACCACAGCAACCTGTGCAACTCACACAAATTCCAATTTAATATGATTGATTCCACTCAGAAAATCACTGTTATCTGACCATTGACTTGATTATTTGAACTAAATCAGCAGATCACGCTGATGCAAAAAAAGCCATCATCCAAACTGATCGGGAGGCTTACCATTTGATTCAGTTGACTCTTCGTTGAACCAAATCTCCAAATCAAATCTTTTCAGTGCCCTAATTATGTAGATATCATAAGCTAGTCAGTTCCTTCTATCGTGAACTAGTGTAGCGTCATTTTAAAACTATCCAAGTTTGCAACCACCACATTTTGCAGCAGCAAATTTCCTAGCCATGTTACATGCAGAGTAAAATATCCTTGTGTCTGTACTGGATCTCTCACCATTCAGGTTCATTAGATCACTACGGGTCCCATGTTACAAGAGTAGGAGGGAGAAAAGGGCTCAGTTATTCATTTGCTGCATTTGTATTCTGCCTTTTCTTGCAAACCCAAGGATGGTTTTATGGAGGTGTCCCCTAATTGTATCCCTATCACAACAATGATTAGGCTGGGAGATGATGTGACTAACTTAGACCTGCCCAATGGCTACAATGTTCAAGTGAGGATTTGAACCTGGGTGTCACGCCTGTCTCTGAGGTATCCTCTGATGCCTCTTCAGGAGCAAGACTTGCAGCAAATAGTGGCATCCCAGCTGTTGAGGAAGAACTTGGAAAAAACTCTTCTTGGAAAGAGGACACAGCTGAAGGGGTGGAATTGCTGGAATCTACACCTTTCCTGGATTCAAGACTGGAGTAACTGAGGCTGCACGCATAAAGATGGAGTGAAAACCTGAAGTTAAAAACTAAAAGGATTAAACTGTTCAGGCAGAATAATTAAGGAGAATTTGAGAAGGAAGCTCTGCTTCACTGTCTTAAGCCTGGTCTCTGACTACCCTTGGTGTTGCTTGCAACTGCGATCCTTCTTGACACATCTTGTGAATCTCTTCATGTATCCTGAATCTTGCTCCAGGAACCTTGGACTAGCTTGAGACTACTCCACTGCTTATCCAGACTTGGAGTATGTCCTGGCTACATAATCATGGACTACACATTCATAAGCAATTCTTCCTCTCTCTGACACTGCCCTGATTTCACAGTCTCTCCCTTGGCATTAAACTAGATATGCTATTTGATACAGCAACTATAGCCACAGAGACAGCATACTGGGTCTCTCTGGTCTTAAGATGGAACCTCAACTTCTACACTACACTAATCCTCTACTTCCTTTACACTCTGGAATTATAGAAAATTGGTCTTCCCTTAATGTGACCTGGACCACCTTACTTTTAGGGAGTCACACCCACACCCCAGCCTGAGTTTTTCAGTTATTTCTGCACCTTTCCCATCCCTCCATTGTTCCATTTGAAGTGGAAGGACTAGATCTACAGGCTCTCTTTCAAATATGGGTTCTCAGTGGATTTGTCAAGGCTCAAGTTCAGTTCTCAGACTTTTTTTTTTTAATTTCTTACTTCAAGACCCCTTTAATTTATTCAACTATATGTTTCTGTAGCATTTCCCACATGTTACCCTCTCAGAGTAATTATGGGATTCACTTGGTCCAACTGGGTTAAGGTATCCACCATGACCTGCATGTCCAGTTATGGCACTGTGTCTCGTTTTGATGTCTAGGTGATGTCTCTTTAGGTATATATTACTGCCATGTTTAGTGTCTCTGGTTCTTATAGTCCTCTTCTTTTTATAGTTCTAACCTTTATAATTTTGTATGATTTTAAGTAATTCTGTATGGTTTTGTTACTCTGCTTTGGAATGGTTTTGAAGGACAAGTAAGCAAATATTTACAGGTGTGTGTGTGTGTGTGTACTAAAAATGATAACTTTTTAAGTTTATTAGGATGACATCAAACAACATTAGTATCCATGATTGGCTATTCAAAACATAATATAAGTCCTCAATGTATTTTCTGCAGACCACATTCTCTTCCTGGTCCTCTAATATGGTCCCCAGCATGCCATTCTTGGTTCTAAACTCCCTTTGAATAGTCAGAACAAAAATTATCAGTCCCTGGGACTGTTTCATGTGAAAGCTAATGGAAAGTTCCCCCCTCCTCATCTCAAGGCAGCTATGGCACCCCTTAAAATCTCACAAATTGGCTCACATCAGAGGCTTTTGAAGAGTCACACGACTTCGTTCAACCACCATCCCTCAACGCCCCTCTCCAAACCCAACCCTCAAATGCCTGAAAAAGTCCATCTTACTCCAGTGACATCATCACATGGCAAGCCGTATCACCCAGGGCTCAAGGACAAAACACAAAAAGCCCTTTATGGGTCCCCAGAAGAGAACAGATTTAGAGCTGATTCACTGAACAAAACTGAAAAGGGAACCAAGTATTCTTAAAACAGAAACAATGGGTTGAAAATCTCACCCCTGTCCTTCCACTAATATTGCCAGGCCATTTCCTCTCCTACAGAGGCTCTTAGTCAAAGAAAGTTGCCCATCACTGCTGTAACAAAGGGAGGACAATGTACTTCTGCGTTACATATGGTGATGGATGAATCTTCTTTAGATGATTGCAGATTGTATTAAGCCAACTAAAATTCAATCTGTTTGGATCAGTTTATAATCTAACCTTCGTGTGCTCATGCATGTTCATATTTTTCCATTCTTTCACAGTAATTGAAAGATGAAATAACACACATTCCATTAACCATGGTGAGTTTATATGTGTGTGTTTGTGTGGGTGTAATGCTGTTAAAGTAAAATCCAATCATTCTAAAAAGAAATTTGTACTGATTGGCCTATAAGTTTTAAAAAATGTTAATCAGGGAACTTTGTAGAAAAGCATAGACTGATGAAATTTCTCTGCCGTCCCTACTTAAGCCAGAATTTGATAGAAAAATTACTGCCAATTTTTATCACAGTACTGCTGTCTTCCCTCCAATGAGGCTGGAAGAATTAGATATGATGAAATTGGCTCAATGTGACCAAAGCAGAAGATGGCCACATGTTTCCTACTCTGCTCAGAATAAATTTGATGTCAAGCTCTGGAACTGAAGACAAAGAACAAAAACTTTACAAGCATATATCTATTTCAGAGTCCTGTTCGTTTAAATATATACCAATTACAATGTTGTCTGGCAGTGAGCTAGGGAAGGAATACCAACACATTCTATCAACTTGAGTAAACATCTAACTTTGGAATTCAGTCTAAATCAAAGGATTATCTAATACTATTCTGAGATATTTGTCGATTTCCTGTTCAACCCAAGCGTAACCACCATCTTCCCAGCCTTGGTTCTGAAGATGGTAGAGACACAGCCTGCAATCTTCTGCATGTTAACCTTGTTCTTTATACTAAGCAACAGTCTTTCCTTAAAATAAGAAGGCCATGGGGCTCAATTACCATTTGGCTTCATCCATCCCAAAACTTCCTCCATGAGCAGTTAATTCACCTAACTCCAGCAGAGATAAGATTTGGAGATGGCATAGCAGTTCAGTGTTCATGCTGCTTTTTCTTGCTGGAAATCCTTGTGAGGTCCAGCAGCCAGATGTGTAGACTATTTAGCCATGACAAGTCACATTGCCTGGGGTGCACCACAAGGAGGCTAGTCTACATTGCACTGAGTTGGGCTGAGAGAAGGGACTGGCCCAAGGTCACCCAGCTGACTTTTGTGCCTAAGGCGGGACTAGAACTCTCCTACCACGCCTGATCGGCTCTTGGGCTGAGAGAGAGGGATTGGCCCAGGGTCACCCAGCCGGCTTTCGTGCCTAAGGCGGGACTAGAACTCTCATGCCACGCCTGATTGGCTCTTGGGCTGAGAGAGAGGGATTGGCCCAGGGTCACCCAGCCGGCTTTCATGCCTAAGGTGGAACTAGAACTCACAGACTCCTGGTTTCTAGCCCAGAACCTTAACCACTAGACCAAACTGGCTCTGTTGGAACCATTGATGGTTCTCCCAATGAATGCACACTTCATCACTGGTTATTTCAAGTAGCTTTTTAAAAAAAAAAAATCCTGCCCCTGAGTTCTAGTATTTAGTATTGTTATTTGGTATGCACTTAAATGTAAGTGCAGGAGAAGACAATAACAACCCTGTGGGGTAGATTCACTGGCCCGAAGTTAGTCAGTCAGCTTCTATGGTTGAGATGAGACTACAACTTTGGGCGTCCCCATTTTTAGTCCAGCACCCTATAACTCCACAGGGGTTCTCTGGATTGGTTTGGATTTGTAGATTATTTTCCATGACTCATAACTGTGCAATACCCCTCTACACATCTCAACACCTTGAAATATTCGTTAAGGCAACACAATCTAATCTAGGTAAACTATTCTACTTGTTTTCAATATGATTCAAAGGCAAGGTTTCCAGTAATCTAGAAGTGCAGCAACCCTTAATACATTCATGGTATACCCTATAGTTACAGCTGGAATTTACATCCATTTGATGATTTCTGTTGGTGTACAACATCCTAACCCATTAAAACAATTGTTTGGGAAGATTTACCAAAGTCACAGCATGTGTTCCTTGCTAAAGGGTAATAAATGTTCCCACAGCTATTTGCAGGGGGCAAAATCTAACAGGATGGGTGAGACAGGAAAAAAAAAATGTTTGTAGAATAAAGACCCTTTCTAAGAATTTTAGTTCAGGTAATATTGAATGAAACCCTCCTATTAATTCATATCAATACACAGAGGAGCAATGGGTGAAGAGAAGAGACCAGAATGGATCGTGGTTCTTTCAACAGTATTAAAGTAATATTAAAACCTGGCTCCACATTTTAACATGAAATTTAAACTGGCTCCAGTTTATTCCTCAATGGTGAAAGTAAAAAAGTCATTCTACAAGTATGCTTCTGTTTCTGCAAGCCATGTTATGTGAAGCAAACTGTCTCTTTTTCAGACTAAAAGATGTTGCTTCATCAATAGCTAGCCTCTAATTGAACATCTTTATGGATGAGGTGGCACCTCATCACTTCCTGGTTTGTCATTAGAACCATTATCCAGAACATGTATTCTTCTCATGAGTAGCTTGGAGTTATCTGAAATGCTTAGGGCTACCAGTTCTAGGCTGCAAAATCGGATAGGCATTAGTTGGCAACAAAGTTTCTTCTGTACCTTTTTGCTTCCACTTAGTGCCCACCTGAAATTTTGCCCCCCAAATCTCCTAGGCCTAGACATTTTGTTAGGTGGGCACTATGCCTCTGGCTCTGGATCACCATATGATGTCACTACTTGATTGGGGCACTCTCCTTAGTAATGTCCTAGGAAGAATTGTAATAATCATTTAATTTCCTTGCCCTTCCACAAACATCAGGACGAAGACTCTTCTCCAGGTCTTATTCAGCTCAGATGCAGCCCTACTGTAAAAAGAGTGGGCAAAGTTCGAAGGATCAAGGCTGTAATTCAACCTCCCACCCTTCTGAAGGACCAGAGGACAGATGTCACTGGGACGGGTGGGAATATTTGGCCATCTTGGATGGTTGGGGAGGTCTCCCAAGGAAAAACACACCACTGTTACAAGTACCCCAAATAATCAAAACAGGAACAAATGGGAGGAAGTTGCACAGCAAACTTTGAATTTTGGCAATACATTCACAGGATGCTGGAGAACTGTCAGTGGGGTGTTATGGGGGTCACATTATTCCTATACCTAGGTAAAGGTAAAGGTTTCCCTTGACGTAAAGTCCAGTCGAGTCCGACTCTAGGGGGCGGTGCTCATCTCCGTTTCTAAGCCTTGGAGCCGGCGTTGTCCATAGGACACTTCCGGGTCATGTGGCCAGCATGACGACACGGAATGCCGTTACCTTCCCGCCGAAGCGGTACCAATTAATCTACTCACATTTGCATGTTTTCGAACTGCTTGGTGTGCAGGAGCTGGGATTAACAACGGGAGCTCACCCCGCCGCGTGGTTTCGAACCGCCGACCTTCCGATCGACAGCTCAGCGGTTTAACCCGCAGCGCCACCGCGTCCCTATTCCTATACCTATCCGTGCACTAATGTGACACAACTATCTTAGCACAAGTGAAATTTTGGAGTCCCTGGTGCTCTCTGAACTTGGTTGTTTGCTTGCAGACATTTCATTACCCAATAGGTGACTTCCTCAGGCACCAGATGCTGGGTAATGAAACGTCTGCAAGCAAACAACCAAGTTCAGAGAGCACCAGGACCTCCACAGTTTAACCCTGAGCTACAGATATTCTCTTTTATTAGAACAAATTAAATTCTTCAGTGGCTCAGGAGGAACTCATAATAGACTATCCCCCCACCAAGGCTTTGATTTCCCAAGTTTTCCTGCCTCCTGCCCTGATAAATCAGTGCCTTATCTTGTCAAATTAGTGGTAATGTGCTAGAATCATCTTAGCATTTCAGTATGTTTTTATGAATATGAACATTTTTGTTTCTTTATGTTCCTTATGTTAATGTATTACTTTAACTTCTGTGCATTGGCTTGTCTTTCAATATGGAATAAGGATCATTACATTCACAACAGTAACCTTATGGCATCTGTTATGGAGTTGCTTAGCACAGCTTTGGCTTTCAACTAGCAAAAGGAACAAGCACTGTAAATCTAGCTGAATTTCTTAAGCCTACTGTTTACATGGGCTAGGATTCAGTAGCAAAGTCAGCTCAACCTCTGACAACCATTTTCCATGAGAAGCTAGCAAGCAATCAAGATATCTTGCTGCTATCTTAGCAGAACTGCATCCCTTTTTGCTTTCACACTTTCCTCCATACGCTTTCCTAAGCCATGGTCCTCAGATCTAATTCAAACTCACTTTCCTTCCTGCACCAATTGGTTTGAGTTTGAGCTTGTTAGTCCTGATGGAGTGGATAGGGTCCTTGATGCTGTGACTTCGGCCATCTGAGTTTTAGATCCATGTCCTTCCTGGTTGGTTCAAGGCTTCCAGAAGGTGACAAGTGGTTGGGCCCATGTGGCAGTTTATGCTCCCTTGAGAGAGGAGGTGGTTCCACTCACTGCTTTGTCAGCCCTTTGAGGTAGGCCAGGTCAGAAACAGACGCCACAAAGACTACTGCAGTTCACTTTATTTTATTGATGCAGGGAATATAACAGAATCTTGAAAGCCTGACAGAGTTTCTCTCTCCCCATTCTTATACCCAAGAGAATCAAGGTGGGATGATTTTGAGTGTCTTTCTCATCCCCTCCTCTCTTTCAGAACTAAGCTGGTGTTTATGTAACTGCCCTTGCATTCCTTCTTCAGAGTTATCTCTGTACTCCTCTACATTCCTCTCCTGGAGAAGCTGTGGCTGGGCCTGACAGAACTGAACAATTTCTATGGAAGGTTGTTGAGAGGGTGGTCAACATGCAGTTCAGAGGCCCCTGAAGGAAGTGGATTAATCGGACCCGTTTTAGTTGTGTTTCAGACCTGGTTATAGCACTGTTTTATTATACGTCCCCCAGAGTCACTTTTGTGAGATGGGCGGCTATGTAAATCTGATAATAAAATAAAATAATGAAATAAACTATCTATCAGGGTTTCTTTTTTTCATTGTTTTTATTTGTAACCACCTGGAGTCGCTGGGAGTCGGGTGGCACATAAATGTAATTATTAGCAACAACCACAATAATAATTGCTGAGGTGGAGGGACCGTTCACAAGATGATCTTGTAGTTCCGTTTATGGGACCACCTCCTGAATAAGGGTCATTCTGCAAACTGACACCCGTATAGCACCTGTCAGTAAAAATAGGATCAGTTTCGTCACCTCACAGAGCTGTTGTTGTGTGGAAAATAGGAGGAGGAAGGAGTATTAGATATGTTTGCTGCCTTGAGTTATTTATAAAAATAATAAAGGGGGGATAATAATTAAATCAATCAATCAATCAGTCTGAAGCACAGAGGTTATACTGCACCAAATTCCCAGCTTGCTGTCAGGTGCAATCTGAGCCCCAGTTCCAACCGCAATTTATTTGTTTATTTATTTGATTTCTATAGCCGCCCATCTCAGCAAGTGACTCTGGGCAGCAATGGTCCAAATAAGCCTACTCTGGAGCAAGAGAGAACTCTAGCCCCTGAAAGGCATTGAGCATTAGACCTGTCTGGCATTCCTACAACCGCTTTCATCATACACTTCTAAATCTTCCTAAACAACACAGTCCATAGCCAACCTCCACACATTTCCTAGCACGGAAACTCAGGGGATCTGATTCTGAACTGACAAAAATATTCTTTTTTTAATATGGTCAGGGAAAAAGAAAAAAAAAAAAAAAACTAAGCGCAGTGGCTCATGCATTATACATCACAAACAGGCTGTGCTTCTCTATTCATTACACTATTCCCAGTCATTCTCACTTGCACTAAAGTTCGATCAGGCCTCAGCTGGGGACATGCAACCTTCATTTATAAAGTAGTATGGGTGGGGATGCAAGGAAGCTGAGTTATAATTATGCAGCATTGTTACTGACTTTGTAGATGTGCGTGGCTACGAGAGCGGATTCGTTTCATTTTCTGCAAGGGAACGAGGCCACAAAAAAGCTAAGAATTACTGATGCCTTACCCTGCATCTTTTCCTTCTTAAAAAAGAGAGTTTCATTTCCTTGGATTCATGGACTAGTTACCGTAGCTCAGAAAACCAAGTGTGCATTCATTTTATGACTTCTCTGTAAAGCACCTTGGAAGCACTTGTTGGAAAGGCTACTTATAAAATAGGAACTAAAAAAAGACTGTATAAATATATGCACCCAGCTGGGTGGCAGTACTTTGCTGATGGGCTGATCTTCAAAAGCTAAGCTACTTCCAGGTAGTTAATGTTTGGATGGGAGACCACTGGGAGATCCTAGAGATTAGATGGGAGACCACCTGGAATCCCAGGGTTGAAAGCTGGGAAGATAAATGGATATGGATACATACACACATCTGTCTGTCTGTCTGTCTGTCCGTCCATCCATCCATCCATCCATCCATCTATCCATCTTTTCCTAGAAGAAGAAAATGGCAAACCACTTCCATATTGTTGCCAAACAGATTATATATATAGAGACATATCCATCCATCATCCATCATCCATCCATCTCTATCATCTATCTATCTGCGTTGATATATTTATATGCACTGATTATGTTACCTAGTCAGGTAATGAAATGTCTGCAAGCACACAACCAAGCTCAGAGAACACCAAGGACTCCACAGTATCTATCCATCCATCCATCCATCCATCCTTCCATCCATCCATCCATCTATCTATCCATCTTTTCCTAGAAGAAGAAAATGGCAAACCACTGCCATATTGTTGCCAAATAAATTATATAGACATATCTATGATTTCAAGATTCCAACCAGACTCAAAGGATTTTTTTTTCATATAAAAAATGTATATTTTTTTTCTTTGTTACTAAAGGAAACACTCTACAGATTATATAAAACAGGACTTCCCCAATAGCTAAAATAGGACTTCAACTGCAAGACTTTTGTTTTATTACTTTAAGCAAGCTGCAGTTTCAGCTGTACTTATTATAAGCCATCTTGAGGACAAACTTGTCTAAATTTCTATAATGTAGCTTATATCTCACTTGGATGGGACCAGTATGTAAAGGACAGCAGGAGACAGCAGGAGATGAAATGTTAAACACAACTTTGAGACATGTATTATGTATGTTGTAGCACTACCACCACCACGCCATACCTATTTCCATCTTATTATACAGTGGGGGCTCTCAGAAGATTTCATGAGGAAATTTAAGCTTATTGCACCTTGCAAAACAGAGGAAAAAATGATAATGTTGGCTTATTTTCCGATAAAAATGCCACAAGTTATTTACCCAACCACAGTATTATGCATGCATGGGCTCAGCAAAGAAGTAAATCTTTCAAAAAGGGGGAAGGGAGAAAGAGAGAGCGTGCATGCGTGGAACAAAAGTAGATTAATTGAATCCTGGGACTGGGGAGTCTCATTTCAAGCCTTATTTACTATGCTAGCATAATAAATTGGGAGGTAATGTTAGCTCATCTGTCAGCATTTGTTTGCTGAGAAAGCAAAGGCCCTGCAGTTCTAAAGGGGATTGGCTGGCAAATATTTCAAAAACCAGCCTGATTTTTCTGCCGCCTCTGCAAGACACTCAAGAAACATCTGGCCAAAATTTGGCGGCGAAACTGCCTATTTTTAACAATGCAGTTAGTCATCCAACCTGCCCCCCCCCCAAGTTTTAAACTGTAAGGGTTGTCATATCAGGAAGGGAGGGAGGGGAAGGGGTGTTGAAAAACAAATAGGTATTCCATGCTCCTTACAACTCATAAAGGCCCAATATATACAACCACACAATTGGATAAAGGTTGCCCATTCTACTCTACTGCAAATAGAATTTTGGTCTCAAGTGTGTTTGGGTATAAGGATTAAAATACCACCTTGAAGAACTCAGAATCTTTTTCCCTTCTGTTAATCTTGAAAAGGCCAGCAAGCTTTCAGCAGGGCCAAGCTTCTTCTAAACTGGACATTTCTTCCCCTCCCCTTCTAGGATGGAGCAACAGATCCTTCACTTGGACCCCCTTTCTCGTTCAGGAAGCCAAGCTGCATCATCACCCAGCTGTTGCCCATGGAACAGTTGTCCAGATGATCTGCAACAGTAGCCTGTCTTCTATCATGCCTTGCTATTTCTCTCTAGTCCTGCCACAGCAGTGCAATATATTACCCACAGAATGGTTTACATCAGTACATAACTGGAAAAGGTTAAAAGGCCATTGTTTTTTGTTCCTTCAAGTTCGTCTTGACTCCTGGTGACTGCCTTGGCATGTCCCTGCAGTTTTCTTGGCAAGGTTTTTCAGAAGTGGTTGCCATTGCCTCCTTCCTAGGGCTGAGAGAGAGTGACTGGCCCAAGGTCCCCCAGCAGGCTTCGTGCCTAAGGTGGGACTAGAACTCACAGACTCCCGGTTTCTAGCCTGCTGCCTTCAACCCAGTGTTTCTCAACCTCAGCAACTTTAAGCTGTGTGGACTTCAACTCCCAGAGTTCCCCGGCCAGCATTGCTGGCTGGGGAACTCTGGGAGTTGAAGTCCATGCAGCTTAAAGTTGCTGAGGTTGAGAAACACTGCTTCAACCACTGCATCAAACTGGCTCTCAAAAGGCCTTAGGATAACCTCAAGAAGACAGCAATTTCCCAGCATTTCTTATTGCAACCTGAACAGCTCTTGGACAAGTTTCAGAAATTCCACTAATTAGTTTGATGTTTGCCTCTGCATGGGAAGCCTCTGAGAAATGTAACCAGTGTGCTGACACAGTATGTGTGCACTCATATGGGACTTTTATTTAGGATGATTCCAAATTCCTTCCCCCTTAATTTCCCTCCAGGTTTAGTGGTGCTGCTTGACTTTGTCACAGTCATGAGGCTGGAGAAACACATTTGCTCTCTGCCATCGTTCCCAATTTAAGTTCCTCCAGGTTTATAAAGAACATGACAACAACAGATATCACTTGGGTGTCAGGATCTCAGTTCAAATGTTGGTTTGTCATCCTGGAATTCCCCAGTGAAATTCTCGAGAGGTCATAGGCTCAAAATCAGTTTTTCTTCCAACTTCAGCGTATTAAATGGAAAAGTAGAAGAAAGTGGCAGGTGGGGGTGGGGAGAGGTTATTTTTTGCCCTTTGTAGAAAAAAAGGGAAGATGACTTTGACTGGAAATTAAAGCTACATATGAATAGGATCTGGAAGCAGGCAAGGGCAAACCACTTCCAAAATTCTTGCCAAGAAAACTGCTGGGACTAGTCCAGGCAGTTGCTTGGAGTCTAAAAAATGATGTGAGGTACACACACAGAGAGAGACACAAAATAGGATCAGGCAAAGGCAATGATGTTTCTTTTGAATAATACATCTATGTCACTGTTTCTCAACCTTGGCAACTTTAAGACATGGGGACTTCAACTCCCAGAATTCCCCAGCCAGCCAAGTCCCCATGCTGGCTGGGGAATTCTGGGAGTTGAAGTCCCCATGTCTTAAAGTTGCCAAAGTTGAGAAACACTGATCTATGTAAAGGAATTTATTGCTGAGCTTGGTGTAGGTATGAGAGCTTCCTTAAGGGGGGAAGGAAGGAATGAGCCATTAAGGAGGGATTTGGAGAAGAGATTACCCCTTCCAGAAATAGAAGGAAATGTGAGAAAGAAACTCAAGATAAACTTTATTTTTTGAGTTTAGTATAAGATGGGACAGAAAATTTTGATTTTGTATAAGATAAAATAAGCTTTTGTTTAGTATAAGATGGGACAGAAAGAGACTTGGACATGTCTTCAAGACCACAACAATAAAATAGCATTATAGGAATCCCTGCAGTGTCTGTTTCTTGACTTGATTTACCTCTGTCAGGTGAAGAAGATGTAGGAGAAAAGTATGGTTTTGAGAACTGGATCTAACTTCGAATAATTATCCGAATTAAGGTAGAATTAACAGGTGTAGGTTGCAAAAGTCCCGACGACAAGTAGATGACAGCAAAGAGATTCTCAAAAACATGGAGCTCTTGGTAGCCATTGATTGTTGATAGGGCTGTTTTAGCCCAGATCTGGTAACCTAAATAAGCTGCACTATTACACAAACACACACACACACAGAAGCTCCTTAGGAAAAAGTGGGAAAATATCCTGTTGCTGGATTGGAAGAAGGACAAAATGTAGATCAGTCTTTGTAGTCCTCCCTGACATGGACACCCTGCCTATGAATAGACTTCAATTCCCCAATTTGGGAATTTGAGGAGTTGACTCTTAGCATTGCTGTGGTGTTTGGGAGTTTGGGGAGTTGAAGTCTGTCCTTCTGGGAGACCCCCAGGGGTTGGACAAGGGGTTGAACTAATACTTTAGAAGGGGAAGTGAAAACTTAACAGAAAGTGTTTTATTGTGCTCAAAATTCTTTTAAAAAAATTTGCACATTCAATTCCTACCAAAGAATGCAGGGGTACAGAGATCTACTCAGTGTACTGACATGAAGATGTACTGAAATGTAATTCCCGCCAAGCTTATTGGAACCTACATCCCAGTAATTCTGTTTGCAAACTGGAACTGACTGGATGGGCAAGAAGGTAGGTCCAGGGTCACAATAAAAAGTGCTATCCCTTTCATATGGGTGTGCATTATTGCACATACACAAAGAACATGGCTTGGATTACAAAACCATGCTTGCCATCATTCAGATTTTGACCCTTCCACCCAGACACCAACTGGTCTGGTTGATTTTGTTATTCTACCTTACAACAATCAAGTAGCATTTCTAGAATCCCTGCAGTATATGTAATGATATGAGGGAGTGACCTTGGGAGATGGGGGAAGAGCCAGGAGAACAGTCAGATAAGAGGCAGCTGAGCCTGCAGAAGGAATGTGGGTGTGGCAAACATCTGAGAAGGCACACTCCCTGGTTTCTTGGGCTGTAAAGGTGATGGGGGAGAAATATACTTTCAGAGTTGCAAGATTCTGTTAACATAATCTTACACTAAAGTAGAATTAGTTCATCTGGCTGTGTTTCCTGTTGAGGCTAACTCGTAAGGCTGACATCGTCTCCTTCCTGACCTGGCCTAATTTGAAGGGCTGACATGGATGTTTCATTACTCTATTAGATAACATCATTAGTGCAGGAGGCATGGAGAAGTGAGGGTCCTTGGTTAGCACTTCTCCAAAAATCCCACATTGCTGATGTTGCCTAGTAGGGTAATTAAATATCTGCAACCTAAAAACCAAGTTCGAAGAACCCCAATATTGCAACACGCCAACCTTGAATTACACATATTTGTTACCATAGCTTTTGAATCCCCAAAATAGTATTTTGACTGCAATTCTATCCTATGGCCAAATCTAAGTAAACAGTATATTCTATCAATGAAATTGGGGATCTGGTCATGGTTTGGAGCCTGCTAGATGGTTATACTGGTTGATCCATGACTTGCACTTGCCTGCCCTTTAATCTTTTTTATGTTTTTCAGTTTTAATTTTGGTTTTAATTTGGTCTTAAGTGTTATTGTGTTTTTACTGTTTTCCTGTATTTCATTTATTGGTTGTGTTATTTGGTTGTTTTTAACTATGTGAGCTGCCCCGAGTCACAAATGTGAGATAGGCAGCTATACAAATTGGATGGATGGATGGATGGATGGATGGATGGATGGATGGATGGATAAGGAAGGGAAAAGGAGGAACTGCAATTTCTCCTCAGATTCTACACAGAGCCTTGTTACAAGGTTCATTCATAATGTCCTCCCCAAAAGACAAGAACAATCCCCTCAATAGAATTTTCCTCTATATTTCTATATAGCATACAGCTATGTGTAGATCCACATGTAAAAGCAGATTGTTGCAATTTACATTAAAAAAAAAAAACACTACAGTTCCATTTTGAAAATGGTGAGTTGGGTTTGCTGCATAGAGGTAACTTTTAGGTGATTGATTGATTGATTGATTGTGATTACATGCCATCAAGTCATTGTCGTCTCTTAGCAGCCACATAGATTTTCTCCATGACTATCCATCCCTAACCTGGTCCTTCAGGTATCCCAACAGGGCACCCATCACACTGTAACTGAGTCCATCCGCCTTGCTGCTGGTCGTCCTCTTCTTCTCTTTCCTTCCACCTTTCCCAGTATTAGAGACTTCTCCAGAGAGCTAGGGACAATAATCACATAATATGTCTGAAGTAGGATAATTTGAGCCTGATCATTTGTGTCTTGAGTGAGAACTCTGGGTTGATTTCTTTGATGATCCATTGGTTTGTTTTCTTGGCTGTCCACAGTATTCTCAGGAGTCTTCTCTTACACCAAATTTCAAAGACATCACTACTCTTCCTAACCTGCTTCTTCAAAGTCCAACTTCTGCTTGCATAGAATGTCACAGGGAATACTATGCCTGGCATGATTCTGATATTTGTAGATATAGACACATCACGGCATCTGAATATCTTTTCCAAGGCCTTCATGACTGCCCTACCAAGTGCTAGTCTGTGATATATTTCTTGACTGCTAGTTCCTTAACATTTAGGGAGGCATATACAGTGTTTTAAATTCAAACTTCTGAGCTTGAAACATTTCAAATAGGACCGAGGCAGCTCATTTTATGTTCAAAATAGCTGTTTTGCATTTAAGCTAGGAGTTTTGAACTCAGAATGGTAGAGTTAAGTTTTGAAACATTTTGAATTCAAAATGATTTGCACATTTCTACTTCCAGGCCTCTACTCTCCCCCACTTATATATCATTAACTTGAAATTAAGGTGGTGATTGTTCCTTCAAAATCTCCATGGCCTGTGATGTACCTGTGGCCTCTGAGCCCATTCTTATCTTCTACAGATAAACACATGGACACATATACATCCCAAGATCACAGACCACAGGAATGTTTCTGATTTGATCTGATCTGTTGAATCAATTTGCTAAATCAGGACATTTCAGTTGGAAATTGATTTGATTTGAAGCATCAGCCTGGGTTGATTTGAAAGTCAGTGCATTTGCACACAGACAGAGAGAACCATCTTTTTCCCATGCACAAAAGATCTGTCTATCACAGAAACTCAATCACTGATTTGATTTAGGAAAGTGAATCCATTCATCAATTCAGTTTAACTAATTTGACTCAATTCTTTAACTGGAACACTAAAGCATCATTGAATCCCACTGACAAAACAAAGAACGTAAGGTCCATCAACCCCTTAGATAGAATTAGCTGTCCTAAAACAGCACTAATGCCAACCCTCCCCTTCTCCCAGTGATGAACTACCCAAAATAACTTTAATCTGCAAAATAGCCTAGATTAGCTTTTGGATATCCACCAAAGTTTGCTAGCAATGTGACGTATAAATTGATTCCCTGGGGGATGTCCTGGGCAACTATTTCAGATAAAATGTTCCTTCAAAAATGTTGTTTTGATTATTGTGTGTGTGTGAGACACACAAACAGACACAGTATATATATGACAAATAGAGGAAAATTATCAGGCACAGATCTTTGGTATAGTAGTCAGGGTAAGAGATACCTCTATCAGTATTCAGTGATGAAATGCCAAGAAGGAAGCAGCATCTTGCAGGGTCTTGCAAAGGTTTAGCAGAGATGGTAAAAGATTCTGTCAAACTATCTCCTGCAAATCCTTTTCATGTCTTGGGAAAGCAAAACAAACAAATAATAAGAAACAAATGCATTTGGAATATGCTGCCTAGTGACTTCTCTATCTATCTATCTATCTATCTATCTATCTATCTATCTATCTATCTATCTATCTATCTATCATCTATCATCTATCATCTATCATCTATCATCTCTATCTATAGGCTCAGGCTTGTTGTTTATTCGTTTAGTTGCTTCCGACTCTTCGTGACTTCATGGACCAGCCCATGCCAGAGCTTCCTGTCGGTCGTCAACACCCCCAGCTCCCCCAGGGATGAATCCATCACCTCTAGAATATCATCTATCCAACTTGCCCTTGGTCGGCCCCTCTTCCTTTTGCCTTCCACTCTCCCTAGCATCAGCATCTTCTCCAGGGTGCCCTGTCTTCTCATGATGTGGCCAAAGTATTTCAGTTTTGCCTTTAATATCATTCCCTCAAGTGAGCAGTCTGGCTTTCTTTCCTGGAGGATGGACCGGTTTGATCTTCTGGCAGTCCAAGGCACTCACAGAATTTTCCTCCAACACCACAGTTCAAAAGCATTGATCTTCCTTCTCTCAGCCTTCCTTATGGTCCAGCTCTCGCAGCCATATGTTACTATGGGGAACACCATTGCTTTAACTATGCGGACCTTTGTTGTCAGTGTGATGTCTCTGCTCTTAACTATTTTATTGAGATTGGTCATTGCTCTTCTCCCAAGGATTAAGTGTCTTCTGATTTCCTGACTGCAGTCAGCATCTGCAGTAATCTTCGCACCTTGAAATTCAAAGTCTTTCACTGCTTCTACATTTTCTCCCTCTATTTGCCAGTTATCAATCAAGCTGGTTGCCATAATCTTGGTTTTTTTGAGGTTTAGCTGCAAGCCAGCTTTTGCACTTTCTTCTTTCTCCTTCATCATAAGGCTCCTCAGTTCCTCTTTGCTTTCAGCCATCAAAGTGGTATCATCTGCATATCTGAGATCGTTAATGTTTCCTCCAGCGATTTTAACTCCAGCCTTGGATTCCTCAAGCTCAGCATGTCGCATGATGTGTTCTGCATACAAGTTGAATAGGTAGGGTGAGAGTATACAGCCCTGCTGTACTCCTTTCCCAATCTTAAACCGGTCCGTTGTTCCGTGGTCTGTTCTTACTGTTGCTACTTGGTCGTTATACAGATTCTTCAGGAGGCATACAAGATGACTTGGTAAGGCTCAGGCTTACGATATCCAAATATACAATTAAAATGGTTAAAGAACATTTTAATCATTGTCACATGTTGGCTCAAAATATAACTCTCTCTGTATCTTTGTGACTGTGAAGTTATTCATCGGAAGACATGTCATTTTATTCCTTTTGATCCACTGTATTTGAGGAAATTAAATTTGGGGCAAGGCACTTCCAAGGGAGGAGACAAACAAGATGAAGACACAGACAAACTCAATCAGAGTTTGTTTTATTTATTTGGAAATAATTAATAATCTGGAAGGACATAGCTGGAGCCATCATGAGCTCACAGGCACCAGTAAGTGATTGGAATGGGACCAACTGGCTGTTGATTGAGGTATTATCATGTCGCAGATTGTGCAAAAACATTTTAATTGCTCAGACTTGCACCTTGCCTTATGCTAAATCCCTGATGATGCAGAAGTTTAGAACCAAGGCTAGATAAATTATTATAATATTAATTCATTGCAGGATTGGTCAAATTCCTTCAGATGAGGAGCAACATTTCAACAATCCAAATCAAGCTGTGGCTGTAAAAATTGGACAAAACATCTTCTTCTTCATCATCATCATCATCACTTTTTGTATTATTACCTCATCATTAATTTCCTCATTTTCACTACTGTGCATATTATAATCATTATTACTATTATCACCAGTATCATTAACATTGCCACTATTATTATACGGATGATCTGATACTGTTATCATTTATTTTTATTTATTTATTTTTCAAATTTCTATTACCACCCATCTCTCCCAAAAGGGGGACTCTGGGTGCTTTACAATAAACTTGTAATAATGGTTATCATTACTAATACCAGCTCTAGTACTAATTATTATTAACAATACTGCTACTATTGTTACTACCGTGAGTTCTGTATATCTTTTGCCTGTGCTTCTACCTCTCCGATTCTTTCAGTATGCCCTGTTGAAGGAAGCAGGAACATCTTGTTATAAATCAAGCAATTTCTTCTCCTTGAGGGATGCTTAATTTACTTGTTTAATGTTTGCCTTGAGTGAAGCAGATTGCATTGCAGATCATGTAGGTTGGGCTTAATTTGCAGTAATTTAGGATGGAGTGTCTGCAGCCCAGGAGGCCACACAAAAATCTCAGAGGGGTCTTGATGTGATCTGTGGGCTCCTGATTTCTTGCTACAATGGAGGATGCAATTGTACAGTTCAGTCTCATCAGCATACTGATGATGCCTTACTGTGAGCTGACATATGAGATCCCCCATAGGTTCACATAGATGTTAAAAAGCAGGGATAAGGAAGTAAAATCCTCATATACATTACAAGGAAACATCTGCTGGGACAATATCTTCATTGGAGATGAAGGAGGAAGGAGCAGAATCACTGTGCAACACTGTTCCCTACTCCCAACCCTCATAGGCCGTCCAGAAGGATATCTGTAATGGAATCCTCTGAGCCTAGGAATGGGAATGGACATTTGCAAAAACCCTGCAGAACAAGAATGAATGGACATTCCACCTGTATCTTCTCAACAAATAGCCAGCTTTCACATTTAAGAGGATCCTCTCTCTAAGAGGTTCCTTAGAAAGAGGATCCTCTTAAACCATGACAGAGTTAGAAAGAGGATCAAATACATCAAGGAGGACATGCCTTAACATACTTGCTGATAAAAGTGGGGCTAAAATATACACATATCCAGTTTTTCAAGGTTCTCTGTATGTTGTTTTATTTTTGGACTGTAAGCAACCCAAAGTTGAGTTTTAAGATGGGCGGTTAAACAAACGTAGAGAGAGAGAGAGAGAGATGATAGATAGATACTGTAGATAGGTAGATAGATAGATAGATAGATAGATAGATAGATAGAGAGATAGAGAGATAGAGAGAGAGAGAGAGAGAGAGAGAGATAGAGAGAGAGAGAGAGAGAGAGATACTGTGGAGTCCTTGGTGTTCTCTGAGCTTGGTTGTGTGCTTGCAGACATTTCATTACCTGACTAGGTAACATAATCAGTGCATATAAATATATCAGTGCAGATAGATAGATGATAGAGATAGATGGATGGATGGATGGATGATGGATAGAGTTGGCACATACTGAAAGCAGCCAGAAAGGGTACAGATCCAGCCCATGCTGCAAAGCATCCTATCCACTTTCAGTCCATTCAGTCCATTTCACTCATTCTGACTTCAGTCCAGAAGCCAAGATGAGTCCCAGATAACATTACAGGATGTCATCTCAGTCATCTCATCAGATACTGCTCATTCAAAGTCAGGGCTAGAGGAAATATGAGCAATTTAATTAGTGAAATGTTATCTGAGCAAAGTGCAGCAGCTTGCAGCTGAATTATCTATTCTTCCCCACAGGTAAGGGGCCAGCATAAACAGCATCATCAAACAATTTCCATTCAAGTTTCCCAGGTAAAAGGTACAAACACTTTACCATATTTACTGCAACTATAAGGTCATATAATTTCTTAACCACTATTTAGTCACCTTCACTACCAACTTCCCCCATCAATAATCCAAGTGTCACTTCTATTGCTTCATCAATCTGAGCTTCTCCATGAACTTAGGTGCTCCCAAGGATCAATGAACAAAGAGAGGACATTCAAGGGCATTGCCCACTGTCCACCTCTGAATTCTAGAATCTGACCTTGCAGTTGATGGAATTTCCTGCCGGATTGCTGGGAAAATCTTTGGAATTCTAACTGAGCTGGGCAGTGTATAAGGATTGTAAAATAAAAAAGTGAACTAAGAGAAAAAACAAAAAGGCTGATCTGATCCTCATTCCCCACATTTCCTTCCTGCTCATTTGTAACAAAAAGATAATCCTTATGTTTGCGGCAGGTTTCATTCAGGCAGCTGTTCAAACTGCTTAAACCTGGTTAGTACCAATAACTGAGCATTATATCTTAAGTGTCCCTTAAGTTTTGTTATTTTTCCTTCTAGTGACATGACCGGTTTTATGTGCTTCAACACTTCTTTAGTTCTTCTACTACTATTAAAATACTACTAATACTATGACTGAGATCCAGTTTGGTGTAGTGGGTAAGACACTGGGCTAGAAACTGGGAGACTGGGAGTTCTAGTCCACCTTGGGCACAAAACCAGCTGGGTGATCTTGAGCCAGTCACTTTCTCTCAGCCCTAGGAAGGAGGCAATGTCAAACCACTTCCAAAAAACCTTGCCAAGAAAACTGCAGGAACTTGTCCAGGCAGTCTCCAAGAATTGGACATGATTGAATGAAATATATATGCATGCACACACACACACACACAGATATACTACAATGGCATAAGAAACGGTGGATTTTTCTCTATGGCAAGCTGTCTATTCTGATAAGGATAAAAAGTAGGCATCCCACCAGAACATCAGGAGCAAACTCCTTGTTGTCCCTGGGTGAACCCTTGGAAAACAGTAAACACAATTCCATTCCTGGATTTTTTTCCCCCCATCTACTGAAATAATCTTTCATCTCCCCACAATACCCTTTCTCTAAATCATACTGGTAAATAAATAATAATTTTAAAAAGCTGCCAAAGTGAACCACAGATGGATGGGAGAGGATTGTCTTAGTGATGTTACACCAACAATAATAAAAACAATAAGAAATGTGGTAAGCCTGTTCCTGGAAAAACAGATGTTTTGTCCTCTTTTTTTTAATAGACCTAATATCAGATTACTTGATAGATATGTCTGTATGTTGCATCAGACTTTGATATAGTTTTTCTGCTAAAATGGAAAAAAAAAAACCCTACTGTAATTCACACAGTACATCCTCAGCATTAACAACAATAACAACAACAAAGACAGCTTTAACTTATGCTGGAATCTTACAGAATGCTGGTAGATGAGTTTTGTCCTGTCTTGCGTGTGTGTGTTTCTTTCTAAAAACACAGCATAGAGTTAAACTGAATGGAAGTCTTCAGGGATATCCACTTCCAGCCCCCACCCATTCTAATTCTAGAACTGAACACACGTAGATGGCAATATGATTAACACATTTTCTCATTTCATCCAGACTGTTCCCCATTCTTCCTTTTTTTGGCTTGGAGTTAGCAGACCCTTCCCAGGCTCAGTAGGAACAATCATTCTGAGACTAGAAAAACTCACGCCAAGCATCTGCTTTCTCAGTCTCGGCATTTGTATGCCAGGACTTCTATACTATTGATTGGAATCTGGCTTTCCTCCCATAGCCCCTTTACAGGCATGAATTATGAGTCCTTTTTTTCCAGACAGTTATATGCAGAGGCATAACTCAGATGAAAAGGATGGTAAGACTAGAAGGGAAAATTCTTCCAGTTGTCCTACTTTTGGACCTTCCCAATGTAAGGCTCACAACTACCAATGTCTCCATGTACATCTCTCTTGATATCCAGCAAGATTCCTGCCCCAACCGACCATATCAAGAAAATATTTTAATGTTTAGCTTCATATTGTTGTAAGATAGCTTATTTGCAAACCTTCCATTTCTCCTTGAAAAGACTTACTGTATAATGAAATATACCTTGCATGGCTTTTAAAAAGGGAAGGCATCCTTACATTTGCTTAAACATTTAAATTAACATTTAAAAATATAACATAAGACCTGCTAGATCAGTCTGAAGGCCTACATAATCCAGGTCCAGTTTTCCAAGTGTTCTAGAAGGACCCCATGAAGGGCATCAAGACAGAAGCACTCCCTTCTTTATGTTCTCCAACATGTTGTATTAGCAGACATAGTGTCTTCAGAATTGGAGATAATATATAGTCAGCATGCCCGGTAGCTATCTATCTCCATAAATCTGGCCTCTGTAAATCTGTCTTAACTCCCTTGTTAAAGCATTCAAGTTGGGGCCATAAACTAAGTAATGACCTGGCCAAATCTGAGGGTGAAACTAAACTACTTAGGGTGATGAAACCCCCCCCCCCCAAAAAAAGTGAAGAGCAAGGCTCTCTTTAACAAGCAAATGGCTAGATAATTTGTTACCGGTTGTTTCAGAAGCGTGTGGGTTTTGATTACAAGAAAGGAGATTTAACACAACAACAGAATTGTTTAAGGATGCAAATGTGTGCAACTGAGTGGTAGTGGACTCTTCATTCAAGACATCATTAAGCATGGAATGGATGGCCACACATCACTGTGTTGCTGTAACAATGCAACAGCTACACCATCAGAATTAGGTGATCTTTGAGTTTGTGGAGTCCTTGGTGCTCTCTGAGCCTTGTTGTTTTCTTGCAGACATTTCATTGCCAGAATAGGCAACATCTTTAGTGCAAAGAGTGGGCCTTGCTCTCAGTTTATATGCCATGGCTTGCCCTGCTTGTGTTGGTGGAGGTGTTGTTCTCTCCTTGGGAGTTCCTTGATTGGGCTGTTGTTTGCTGCTTGGTTGACTGACTGAGTTAATAGTTCCTTGATTAGGATGTATTGTGCTGTTTGATGGTTCATCTGGTGTTAATCCTAGTGTTGATTTTTGCATATCTGGGGGTTGATTGCTGGTGAGGAGGTGTTGTGGTCTTTTGGCTTTTCTATTGTCTCTTTTGAATGGTAAATAGAAAAGCCAAAAGACCAGTACACTCCCTTGCCAGCAATCAACACCCAGATATGCAAAAATCAACACCAGATATACCATCAGACAGCACAATACACCCTAATCAAGGAACTATTAACTCAGGCAATCAACCAAGCAGCAAACAACAGCCCAATCAAGGAACTCCCAAGGAGAGAACAACACCCCCACCAGCATAAGCAGGGCAAGCCACAGTACATAAACTGAGAGCAAGGCCCACTCCCTCTTTGCACTGAAGATGTTCCCTAGTCTGGCAATGAAACATCTGCAAGAAAACCACAAGGCTCAGAGAGCACCAAGGACTCCACAGTTCAACCCTGAGCTACAAATATTTGCTTCGATTGATCTTTGAGTTTCTTCCAACTCTGTAATTCAGTTGATGATCAAGTTTCATAGGGATAGTCTCTAAGTCCTTTGCTTTTTTTCCCTGACCAGAACAAGGAAGCTCCTGATTATCCTACTTTCTATCTTGTTTATTTTATCACTGGGATATTTTTATCCCGGCGATCAAGCAATGTGTTTTCTAACCCCCACCTAAAGTTCACTTTTCAATGAAACATTACTGTTTGATTTGATCCCAGGCAATTTGCCCCAGGAGAAAGAGGCTGTCTGTTCCTTCACTCAAAGAAAGCAGACTGTACGGACAGCTAGCAGATGGAATGTGTTTCAGATACACCAGGCCTGTCTTGGGAGTTATTCTTCCATTTGCCACCATGACGACTTAGACTGAAAACCCAATTCGGCTCTGCGACATTATCTTGTCTCTCTCCAAGCTATGGCTTCATAGATTTTATTTCATCCCCCTTCCTGCACTTTTGTGACAGCCTGCTTCCAGACTGGGATTCTCATCTAGTCCCAGTGACTTTTTAGAGGTCACTTCAGGTCAAGTTGGACATTTTGCACCTCCCCCCCCACGAAGCAATGAACGGGAACCTCTTTTCTACATTTGTGTATAATGCTTGTGCTGTGCCACTTATTTGCACAGGGTGGGTGGAAAGGAAGATTCTGTAGGTGGAAATTAGAGGATGGGGGAAATGACGGCCTCCCTAGAAATGAAGTGCCCAACATCAATCTTTAGAGGCAGATGCAGAAAGTCACTTAAAAGTAAGGTCTCCTTCAAGTTAAGCTCAACTTCTGGTGGCTTCATGGACAGCCTTTCATGGTAGACCAGACTAGGAAACCAAAGTTACGAATGTTAATACTATTTTTATCATAAGGTTACAGTAACAGAATCTTTCAAGCCTGAATGTTCCTCCCCTTCCTTCCTTCCTTCCTTCCTTCCTTCCTCCCTTCCTCCCTTCCTCCCTTCTTCAAGAGAACTAAGGAGGGTCAACCTTTTCTCAACTTACGTTTCTGCCCCAGACTCAAATTTCTTTTATCTGACCATTATCTTGGTTGCAGTTCATCCTCCAGTTCCTTAATTCTTTCTGCCCATTACACCTATGCAGTTTTCTTAGTAACATCACAGAAGTGGTTTGCCATTCCAATTTTATGGCATCAAATTGTTCCTAACTCTATATTTTTTTAATGTGATAGAAGAGGGGAATTGTGACATAAAGGACTGGAGGAAAACCACAACCCCAAAATAAAATAAATCATTGGCAGCCAAGGTAAAAAACAATCAATGACAATGAACATAACCATCTCATTGTCAATCCAGGC
The DNA here is from genome assembly GCF_035149785.1 of Candoia aspera. Taxonomy (NCBI): domain Eukaryota; kingdom Metazoa; phylum Chordata; class Lepidosauria; order Squamata; family Candoiidae; genus Candoia; species Candoia aspera. The sequence goes on from NC_086153.1 coordinate 11,843,513, forward strand.
CCCTTGCCCAGGCACAGAGCCATGTCTTCAAGACCTTGTGAAAGGCTGGTAGTATATTGGCTAAATTTTATTCTCATGAGGAAAACATCCACATTTAAGCAAATCTAAGGGTTCCTCTGAAGAGAAAGTTGGGAGAGTCAAAGAAACACTTGACAATTTGCTCTACTTATGCTTTGTTCTCCTTAGCAGTCAATTCTCTCTGCTTTTTCATTTCCTATCTCTTAAGGCAAGGTATAGGCAATATTTTTGGACTGCTGGGCATCTTGAGAATTTTGAGAGGAATTCATGGACACTAGCACAAAGTGGCTGCAATGGTGAGTGTAACTAGTCATGGGACATCATTTCTTAAAAAAAAACAATATTGTGATTTGGTTTTGTGTCACCATCTCTAGTCTTCCATGATGCTTCCTTAATCCCAGGTCTGTTTGGGAACACTTTCAAACCACAGGGCTTCAGTTTCCCACCATCTCTTATTTTCTAAGAATATCTATGGGGGGGGGGGGGTGCGGTCCAGAGGCATTCTTGTAATTAAAGACAAGGTTGGATTGCAATTTTGCTTTGCAGGCCACCAGTTTCCCATTTACTTACCAACTGATTGATGCAACTTCTTTTTCTTTTTATGTTGAAGGAAAACATCAACCAGGCAAGAAATGGAATATTATAGCATTAAAAGAAATACAATTAGCTTCTAAGCTAAAATTTAGCTTGTTTAAGATTAAAAATAAGCTTAATAATAATGAGGAGAAGGAGGTGGTGGTGCTTTTGATGGTTAGTGGGGACATGAAGACTGCTTGGAACCAAGGTAGATATCCACCAACATCATGTTGCCTACCCCTTTTATAAGAGAAGTCATCCAATAAAAGACATAAGAACATTAAAAAGAGAAAAACTGGTATCTCCTCCAGAGTGTTTTGTTTCCAGTCAAAATTTCAAATTTCTGTTCACTCAGAGCTTGGTTTAGAAGGAGAAACTTCTAATATGATGAATTGCAACATCTGATCAAGTTCATCTGGTTAAGATGTTGATTTTTGTGGCATTACATTCCACTCTGAAAAATCAAAAAAGAAAACCCCTTGAATACCCAACAACTTGCATTTCAGAACCAACCTGATAGGTAAGGAAGGGTCTCCTGCATCCCACCAATCCTTTGGTGGGCTAATGTACATGCACCACAGCTCCCAGCTGTATCCATGGGCTGAATTTTCATAGCGTTGGACCTCAAAGGTATCCTGCTTGATATTGTCAATTGACGGGAGGATGACCCTTTTCCGGTTCTCCTGGATTCTTGAGAGAACTGGCTCTGCCCTGAAAGGGAACACCAAACCATTACTTTTGAAAGATGCTGGCCTATTATATTCCAAGAAACACACAATTGATTAGATTGGCTTTTCTTAACTTGATACCCTCTGGATACGTTGTGGTTGATTTTGCCTCAATTCCTAGCCATGAAGTAGCAGGCAGAGGAATGCAGGATTCAAACCATATAGCTTGAATGAAGGATGAATATATGGTATATGCAATCATTTGACCTGGAATCAAAATTCTAGTCCACCTACCCCCATTCTATATTGTTCTTCTTCTTCTTGTTGTTTTTGTTTAAAATCCTACCTTTTCCCTGGAGTTCAAAGGCAGCTTTCATAGATTTTCATTCATTTTATGCTCACAGCAACAACCCAAAACATAGGTTGGATTGAGAGACAGTGACTCACCCAAAGACACCCAGGTTGAGGGTAGACTTGAACCAGGGTCTCCCCTATCCTATTCCAGCACTTTAACCACTAGAACACATTGTCTCTCTATTCTGAAGAATAGTAGCCCTTCCAGTTCTTGAGTAGAAGAGATTAGGAGATGAATCAGGATCCAGCCCTGTGCTATAACATTAAACTATTGGTTATTTCAGTATATCTCCCGAACATACAAAGCAAGAATCTTTAATGGGGATGCTGGGAGCTAGGTCTTAGAGTTTGTGCATGGAAATCTCTGGCCCTTATGAAGGCAAAGTGGACTTGAGGCCCAATGAAATAAACCACTCAAGAAATATTTGGATATTTATTCAGTCCTGGCTTATGTTAAGTCAATAAATCCTCTAACAATTGCACCAGCTTAGACAGTATCAAGGAACTTCACCTTAAACGTCTTGTGAAAAAAGCATGTGATGGTAATGCAGTTATCTCAAGGTTATTCAAGTACATCTTTACTTATCCCCATTCAAACACAGGAAAGATTTCACACTTGCTGACAGCAAACATTGTGGAAGGGAGGGAGATCAATTGAATCCATCAACAGGGATTTTAGGCTGCAATCCTAGGTGGATGCCTGAATGTAAGTTTTCATTGAACTCTGTATGGCTTACCTTTCAGTAGGCATGGAAAGAAATTAACTGTATGTTTGCCAATATGCATTCCCACTTCTGACGCAGGTTTAGTAAAGCATTGCTTGAATGAGAAATTAGCATTGCAACTGACACAGCTCCAATGTCATGCAGCTTTCCAAATGTGGATGCTTCTCCTGACATTTAAATGCAAACCCTAATCATGGTCTCTTTATATTCCCATCAGAATCTAGTGTCATATGAGACTTGGAGGTCCTCTTTGCATCTCTTACATGCCAGCTTCAAAACGCAGCAATACAATGCTTAATATTGTTTTTTTCTTGGAGGGGGTAATCAACATTTCCCCAAAAATATAAAACATAGAAGAAAAGTAAAGAAGAAAAACATAGAATAAAATAAAAATAAAATATAAAATAAAAATCACAGCATTGCTATGTAACAGTCTTACCTCTACCCACTGTGCCCCTCTACCACCCTCCCCCAAGTTTTAAGTGCTACCTTCTTTGGCCAAAAGCCTGTCTCCACTCAGTGCATCATCTTTAATGCTATGAAATCGTCCACATGATGTGCTCCTGGTACCAACCTGCTTTTTTTTTTTTTAACAACAGGCTCTCACCATAGTAAAAAGCAGAGATAAATGCTTAAGGCCTCCTCTGCACTTTGGAGAAGCTCTTCCAGATGCCCCTTCAGTAAAGAGCAGTCTTTCCTTCTTCAAATATAACACCAAGCTCTGAAGAGTGTGCAGCCTGAGAGGGATTACAGCATTTAAGCTCGGCCTATGGATGCCCGTGTTGAAAAGAAGCCTTTGGAATGTACCTTTGGGGTTTATTATTCCAAAGGTAGCACTAATAACTTGTTTGAAATCAATTTGCCCCCTCCCCATCTGTTTTGCAGACATACTATGATTTTCCTCCCCGGGAGCGATAGCTGCTTCTTTTTGTGGCACAGGATGAAATGTGCATTAGGCTCTCCTGTCACATATATATCAAGCAGAAAGAGGAAGAGAAATGACCTCTTCTAAAAAATAAAATCAAATTTACCACGAGGAGAGGAGGAGGAGGAGGAGGAGGAGGAGGAGGAGGAGGAGGAGGAGGAGGAGGAGGAGGAGGAGGAGGAGGAGGAGGAAACGGAAGAATCTATTAATTCTAGTCTTCTCATGGACTGTAATTTAACACTATGGATATTCTTCAAGAGGTAACTCTGGCAGAAAAGTAGCTTTTTAGAAAAGTAGTTTAGAATGGTTTTGTTAAAAGTAGCGATTGTAAATTGCTTTCCTGTTATGTATCGGGCTGGGGATGATAATGCTTCAGGTGAGATTGGAGGGGATCATGGGGTTAGAGACAATGTGCTATAGTGGTTGCGTTTTTGGACTAGGAGTGTCAAGACCCAGTTCTAGTGCCCCCTCAGCCATGGATGTTCGCTGGGTGACTTTGGGCCAGTCCCCCTCTCTCAGCCTCTAAGTCAGTGTGGAATAGTGGCAAAGGTGTTGCGCTAGGAGTAGAGAGACCCAGGTTCTAATCTACTTGTAGCCACAGAAGTTTAATAGATGACTTTGGGCCAGTTTCTCTCTCTCAGCACAAGAGTCAGTGTGATATAGTGGTTATGGCGCTGGACTAGAAGTGGGAAGACGAGGTTAGTCTGGCCTCAGTCAGAGAAGCCCACTGGGTGACTTTGGGCCAGTCCTTCCCTCTCGCCCAAGAGCCAGAGTGGTGAAGTGGTGAAGGGGTTGGACTAGCAATGAACAGACCCAGATTCAAGTCCCCACTCAGCCACAGAAGCCAATCAAAGAAAATATTTGTAGCTCAGGGTTGAACTGTGGAATCTTGGTGCTCTCTGAGGTTGTTTTCTTGTAGACGTTTCATTGCCAGACTAGGCAACAACAACAACAGCCATCAACAGGCACATAGAGGTAAACAACATTTACATACCATTCAAAAGAGACAATAGAAAAGCCAAAAGACCAGAACACCTCCTCATCAGCAATCAACACCCAGATATGCAAAAATCAACACTAGGATTAACACCAGATGAACCATCAAACAGCACAATACATCCTAATCAAGGAACTATTAACTCAGTCAGTCAACCAAACAGCAAACAACAGCCCAATCAAGGAACTCCCAAGGAGAGAACACCACCCCCACCAACACAAGCAGGGCCAGCCACAGTATATAAGCTGAGAGCAAGGCCCGCTCCCTCTTCGCACTGAAGATGTTGCCTAGTCTGGCAATGAAATGTCTGCAAGAAAGTAACAAGGCTCAGTGAACACCAAGAACTCCACAGCCACAGAAGGTTCCTGGGTGACTTTGGCCCAGTCACTCTCTTTCAGGCCAGGCTAATTCACAGGGAAAAGTAAGAGAAGGAAATGCTAGGTACACCATCTTGAATTCTCAGAAGAATGGTGGGATAGAAGTCTATCGGATAAATAAATGGCAAAATGAACCTTAATTTCACTTCAAAGCAGTGCGAGCACTCTGCATGATAAAATATAGGTGTTGCTACCTCTCCACAGACTTTATTTCAAATGACATTAGTAAAAAGGAAAAGCATTTATTAAGTATCAGGAGAAAGGAAGAGATGCCCACTGGACTGTCTGGAAGCCAATGCAAGTCATTTTTATCTCTTGGTACTTCTATGTGTACCTCCTAATTGGAATATTGGCAAGGCTACTTATTCATTTATGCCTTCGATCAGTCTTCTCTCCTGGTGAGTGCCTGGACAATTCCATGCAGTTTTCTTGGCAACATTTTTGGAAGCGGTTGCCAAGTGGTTGTCTTCTTCCTAGGGTTGAGAGAGAGGGACTGGCCCAAGTCACTCAGCTGCCTTTGTGCCAAAGGCAGGATTAGAACTCACAATCTCCTGCATTCTGCAGACTAGTGCCTTTAACCACTACACCAAACTGGTTCTCTACTTAGTAATCACTAGGAGTTATAAGTTGCTTCATTCACAGGAGTCTAAGCAGCTTTCATAATCCAATGCTCAGCAATATATAACAAAAATATTAATATAAATAATATTAATTAATATTTCTCTTGATGGGAACCTTTTATGAGTTGTATGGGGCTGGCTGCAGCTTTGAAATTCCTTTGTTCCCAAAGAAGTTCCCATCAATTGTGCCAATCTAGGTAATAGTTCCCATTGAACCAAACTTTAAACTTTATTTTCTTGCTTTCTTTTCTCTTTTTAATGCAGTATGAGCAACAATCTTGAGCAAAGGATCATTACCTTGTTGTGGTGCTGGAGCTTGAGCACCTCAATGATGCCATGAGCTAAACCCTGAAGGGCCACCCAAGACGGGAGGGTCATGACAGAGAGGTCAGACTAAATGCGATCCCTGGGGAAGGTAATGGCAACCCACCCCAGTATTCTTGCCATGAAAACTAAATGGATCAGTACAACCAGAGATATGTCGGTATACCATCGGAAGATGAGACCCCCAGGTCGGAAGATGGTCAAAATGCTACTGGGGAGGGACAGAGGATGAGTTCAACTAGCCCCAGACGTGATGACGCAGCTAGGTCAAAGCCGAAAGGACGGCTAGCGGCCGACGGTGCTGGTGGTGAACGGCGAATCCGATGTTCTAAGGATCAACACACCATTGGAACCTGGAATGTAAGATCTATGAGCCAGGGCAAATTGGATGTGGTTATTGGTGAGATGTCAAGATTAAAGATAGACATTCTGGGTGTCAGTGAACTGAAATGGACAGGAATGGGCCACTTCACATCAAATGACCACCAGATCTACTACTGTGGACAAGAGGACCACAGAAGAAATGGAGTAGCCTTCATAATTAACCATAAAGTGGCTAAAGCAGTGCTTGGATACAATCCAAAAAACGATAGAATGATCTCAATTTGGATTCAGGGCAAGCCATCTAACGTCACAGTGATCCAAATATACGCCCCAACCACAGATGCTGAAGAAGCTGAAGTAGAGCAGTTCTATGAGGATCTGCAGCACCTACTGGACAACACGCCTAAAAGAGATGTTATTTTCATCACGAGAGACTGGAATGCTAAGGTGGGCAGTCAAATGACACCTGGAATTACAGGTAAGCATGGCCTGGGAGAACAAAACAAAGCAGGACATAGGCTGATAGAATTTTGCCAAGATAACGCACTCTGCATAACAAACACTCTCTTCCAGCAACCTAAGATACATGGACTTCACCAGATGGACAACACTGAAATCAGATTGACTACATCCTTTGCAGCCAAAGGTGGCGGACATCTATACAGTCGGTAAAAACAAGACCTGGAGCTGACTGTAGTTCAGATCACAAACTTGTTCTTGCACAATTTAGGATCAGACTAAAGAGATTAGGGAAGACCCACAGATCAACTAGATATGAGCTCACTAATATTCCTAAGGAATATGCAGTGGAGGTGAAGAATCGATTTAAGGGACTGGACTTAGTAGATAGGGTCCCGGAAGAACTATGGACAGAAATCCGCAACATTGTTCAAGAGGTGGCAACAAAATACATCCCAAAGAAAGAGAAAACCAAGAAGGAAAAATGGCTGTCTGCTGAGACATTAGAAGTAGCCCAAGAAAGAAGGAAAGCAAAAGGCAACAGTGATAGGGGGAGATATGCCCAATTAAATGCAAAATTCCAGAGGTTAGCAGAAGAGATAAGGAATTATTTTTAAACAAGCAATGCGTGGAAGTGGAAGAAGACAATAGAATAGGAACGACAAGAGACCTCTTCCAGAAAATTAGAAACATCAGAGGTAAATTCCAGGCCAAAATAGGTATGATCAAAAACAAAGATGGCAAGGACCTAACAGAAGAAGAAGAGATCAAGAAAAGGTGGCAAGAATATACAGAAGACCTGTATAGGAAGGATAACAATATCGGGGATAGCTTTGACGGTGTGGTCAGTGAGCTAGAGCCGGACATCCTGAAGAGTGAGGTTGAATGGGCCTTAAGAAGCATTGCTAATAACAAGGCAGCAGGAGACGACAGCATCCCAGCTGAACTGTTCAAAATCTTGCAAGATGATGCTGTCAAGGTAACGCATGCTATATGCCAGCAAATTTGGAAAACACAAGAATGGCCATCAGACTGGAAAAAATCAACTTCTATCCCCATACCAAGGGAAGCACTAAAGAATGTTCAAACTATTGAACAGTGGCACTCATTTCACATGCCAGTAAGGTAATGCTCAAGATCCTTCAAGGTAGACTTCAGCAATTCATGGAGCGAGAATTGCCAGATGTACAAGCTGGGTTTAGAAAAGGCAGAGGAACTAGGGACCAAATTGCCAATATCCGATGGATAATGGAAAAGGCCAGGGAGTTTCAGAAAAACATCTATTTCTGTTTTATTGACTATTCTAAAGCCTTTGACTGTGTGGACCATAACAAATTGTGGCAAGTTCTTAGTGGTATGGGGATACCAAGTCATCTTGTCTGCCTCCTGAAGAATCTGTATAACTACCAAGTAGCAACAGTAAGAACAGACCGGGGAACAATGGACTGGTTTAAGATTGGGAAAGGAGTACGGGAGGGCTGTATACTCTCACCCTACCTATTCAACTTGTACGCAGAACACATCATGCGACATGCTGGGCTTGAGGAATCCAAGGCTGGAGTTAAAATCTCTGGAAGAAACATTAACAATCTCAGATATGCAGATGATACCACTTTGATGGCTGAAAGTGAAGAGGAACTGAGGAGCCTTATGATGAAGGTGAAAGAAGAAAGTGCAAAAGCTGGCTTGCAGCTAAACCTCAAAAAAACCAAGATTATGGCAACCAGCTTGATTGATAACTGGCAAATAGAGGGAGAAAATGTAGAAGCAGTGACTTTGTATTCCTAGGTGCAAAGATTACTGCAGATGCTGACTGCAGTCAGGAAATCAGAAGACGCTTAATCCTTGGGAGAAGAGCAATGACAAATCTCAATAAAATAGTTAAGAGCAGAGACATCACACTGACAACAAAGGTCCGCATAGTGAAAGCAATGGTGTTCCCCGTAGTAACATATGGCTGCGAGAGCTGGACCATAAGGAAGGCTGAGCGAAGGAAGATCGATGCTTTTGAACTGTGGTGTTGGAGGAAAATTCTGAAAGTGCCTTGGACTGCAAGAAGATCAAACCAGTCCATCCTCCAGGAAATAAAGCCAGACTGCTCACTGCTCACTTGAAGGAATGATATTAAAGGCCAAACTGAAATACTCTGGCCACATCATGAGAAGACAGGACACCCTGGAGAAGATGCTGATGCTAGGGAGAGTGGAGGGCAAAAGGAAGAGGGGCCGACCAAGGGCAAGATGGATGGATGATATTCTAGAGGTGACGGACTCGTCCCTGGGGGAGCTGGGGGTGTTGACGACCGACAGGAAGCTCTGGCGTGGGCTGGTCCATGAAGTCATGAAGAGTCAGAAGAGACTAAACGAATAAACAAAACAACAACATGAGCAATAATGGGGAATCTAGTTCATCTTTCAAAGAGATGCCCCGTTTTTAATCTTGGGACAGGTTTAAATTTTCCACCAGACAGAAATTCTTTCTTTTCTTTTTTTTTCTGGAAGGAGAAAGAGGACATGAGTTGTGAAAAAAGATCTAAACTGCTAGTTTGAACTACAAGACTACAATAGCTGAGTTTATCCAACATGCTTACTCTCCAGATTGATACCACTACCAACAACAAAAATGCATTGTTCACATAGCATGCTATTCATTCATTCATTCATTCGTTCGTTCATTTTATACGGTTGCATACCTGCCAAGCATCTCTGGGCAGTTAACAAAAGTTAGAAACAACAAATTTAGAAAAATGATAAAAATAATTAAAAGACAGTAAAATAAAACATAATGTACTAGGTATCCAACACCTCATATAATACCAACAGGTCCATAATGAAGCCATTAGTGGACATCTAGGACCACTGAATGGAGCAGAGCTTAATACAGTGGAGAAGCTGTGCACAGAAAAAGAATTTATCTTAAATAGCTTTAATGAGCATGTCAGAGAAATACAGGTTATTGATCTTACACACTCAGCCCTCTCAAGCATAAAGCATCACATGCTCAGACAAAGCAGGTTTAAAAGTACAAAGAGTCTTACTGACTTTATTCTTGGTTCAGTTACATCCATCTTCAGTGGAAAAATGAAGATTCTTTGTTTCACCTGTTCCCTAAACTTAATGAACTCTTAGCCCTCATAGCTGCTAAGAGCTGTGTGCAGAAAATGGGGAAAAGCCTTCTTTTCTTAGGCCTACTGCATAGGGCCCAGAGATGGCGGGAGAGCAGAGCAGCATGCTTGCTGCCTCCTTGGTCCGTGGAAGCAAGAGGAAGAGAGCAAAGAGGAAGTGGAAGTGGCAACAAACAGCTTCCTCAGAAACATGGAGAGTTACATCATGGGATGAACTCATTTTGCATGTTAATGAGGCATGCCGGATTTGCCAGGACCTCCAACACATAAGACATTGTTGTCCAGCATCTGGAGGAAGAACCAGGTCTTTAAGACCTTGATAAAGGCCAGCAGTGTTGGAGCAAGATGAATTTTGGAGCAGACACTGTTTTCTACAAATATATCTTGACTGATGGTCTGATTTACATGAAGATAATGTTCGGTTTTCACAACTCCCTAAACCACAAATGATCCAGCCCCATTTTAGCCCAGTGTACCATGTCTGAAAGCCTAACTAGGTATAAAAGTAGTTCCCAAAGCTAATAAAGATTCAGAAGATCATTAGGTAAGAGCTAGCCTCCAGCGTCTTGTTATCTGTGAAGAGACCCACCTCCTTACTGGATTGTAGGAAGGCTGTTAGAAAGAAAATTAAAATTTCTACCCTAATATCTGAAGGGATATTTGTACCACTAACAGTTATCTTCCTGTCACAAGTATAACAAAATAATATTATTAATATCATATTTCAGAAATGGAGATTAAGGTTGAGAGAACACTTGGTACCTCTTGACTTGATGAAAGAGATGAGATTTAAACCATGAATTTTCAGATTTGTAGTCAAAAACTTTCAGCTGCTATATTATATCCATACCCAAACTATTTTTTTTTTTCATTTCATGATAAAGGCTTCACTTAGGGCTATTCACCAACAAACTGTTCATATCACTTGGAGCGTGGCAGCCTAGAAAGCTGAATGTGTGCATGTATGGAGGGACAGCATTATACAATATTTCTCATTCCTTGCATTGCAGAGTCTTATTGATAGGGAAGAGAAAACATAAGTACAAGTAAACAGGAAGATACTCTACAGCAATAACCTTCTGTCAAGATATAGAGATTGTCTTGTCACATCTGAAATGAAGTCAGATTGATGTCTGCAATTTTGTTTCCTTTTGGTCCCCTTCGGTTTAATAAAAAGAATTGCAAAACAGATAAGGCACTTCAGTGAAATCAAGAACAGACAAGCTCAATGCAAGATGGGTAGAAATGAGCTAACGCTGAAGAATTAAAACAGCACATCTTACATGGTCACCTACCAGCCTGCGGTGAACTCCACGTGAGCATCAAAGAAGCCTGTGATCTGCCCTGATGCCACTTTCCAGCCTTCAATGCGAGCTCGGATCAGGCCCTCTCTTTTCTGGTTGCGGATTACCTTCACCAGGCCTGGATATCGCTTGTTGACATATTCTTCCAATGGTGCCTTCAGTTCTTCTAGAAGGAGAAAACAACAAGAAGCTTGGGTGCCTAGTTCACAGTAGGTAGTCAAAGAACCTCTCTATTATCCTTTCTGAGACTCCCCAAACCCACTGTGATTGCAACTACTAAAGATCTGTAGGATGGCTTCCCATCATTTTGAGAAAGGAAACAAAGGAATATGTTAGCATATCCTGAAAGAGGCAGAAATCTTCAAAAGGATCCACTCTCAGAAAGCATGGACCTGCCTTTTTTGCATCTTTGTCCCACCCTCTGTGACTCTCTGCCCTAAAATGTGCAGTTCCCAGCTACCAAAAAATTCTTCATCTGACACTTGGATATTGTACCAATCAAAGCGAATATTTGCAGCTCAGGGTTGAACTGTGGAGTCCTTGGTGGTCTCTGAGCCTTGTGGTTTTCTTGCAGACGTTTCATTGCCAGACTCAGCAACATCTTCAGTGTGAGCCTGAAGCATTTGACAGCCATATGTGCTCACCCTGAAGATGTTGCCTAATCTGGCAAAGAAACGTCTGCAAGAAAACAACAAGGCTCAGAGACCACCAAGGACTCCACTTGGATGTTGTCTCAGTTGATCAACTGAGTTACACTGGCAAATAGCTTAGGATCAGGATTTGCTCAAGCAGAGGTGGATGACCACTTTGGTAGACCCTGGGGCACCCTTGAGGAGATGGACCAAAATATTCAGACCTTGGTTGTGGTTGTGGTTGTTGTTAATTTATTTGGGGATTTTGGAGTTGGGTGAAAGGAGTTAAATAGCATCTTAAGACTTGCAGAACTTCCTAGACTTTGCAGAGGAGTCTCTATGGTGAGGTAACGATCTTAGGAAAGAAAAGGTTTAGTTAACCATACAACAACATTTCTCATGATATGTTGGACCAGAGGGAATTAGCTTACCTTTATACAAGATTAGGTCTGTTTAGATAGGGCCACTAGATTGAGAAACTTCTACTGTCGTTTGGTGGTCATCTGGATTTTTGCAGTCCAGATCTGGTAGCCCTCATTTAGGGCTAAATCTAACCCCTTGGGATAGCTGGCTCAATCAATTATCTGGGTTATTTTCCTTTTTTGGAGTTATCACAAATTCTACCCCTTATCTGCTTTGACACAATTAAACATTTATGGAAGTGCAACCAGAGAGCAGCTAACTAAGTGGCCAGCTGCAAATAAACCACCTGTCTGGATGGAGTTTGGGCAAACAGTGAGTGAGAGAGTGGTCTGAAGTCACTGCTCCACCCAATCTATTGTCTAATGGTAGTGCCAGATCTATCTAATAGCAAGGCAGTTTCTTCTCTGGGCAAGTTGAACTACTGATTTGTGTTTATGTTGTAAGGAAGAACAAAACCAAACCTAGGTGTTTCTATATGTATTTCTGCAAGCCAGATAATCACCCATTTTTAAAAATTTCACACCTGATGCAACACTTCCATTTTCTATCTGCCCAGCTCTCCTCCTGTTTCTTTGATGCAAGAATCTCAGGATGCTGACAGCAATGGCCAGCAACTATTGTCTAATGATTTAGACATCACATCAAATCTTACTGAATGAGCACAAAGTTCAATTTATGATTCCTGCTTCTGGTTAGTTGCCCAGTGACGTGCTCTGCTGACCTTGGACATACCATAGTTTGGAGCACCAATTTTCTGAGATCATATTGAAATGTATTGAAATTTCTGAATTGAAATGTCATCTTCTTACAGGATTTGGACATCAATTCAGATGTCATTTTAAGGCAATGAGGTAGAATACAGATAGCGACTTAGAACACTTGAATGGAAATTAACACAATGCTTGGCCAAGAAGCTAGAAATTGATAAACCTATTTTACACTAAGTCAAGAGGGTTTAACCTATATTGGATAACTTAAAATTAATATATGAGCTGATTATAATCTATAAAATATATATGGACATTCCAATACATGCCACAGTACTGTGGAATGTACAAAATGTGATTTTCCTTGAACCTGGTAAAAGTGTCATTGTGTTCCAAGGTGAAGGATTTGATGAGCTGACCATAACCAACTCACCAATTATCAGCATCACAGCAAAGTGATTCACTGTGGCTTGAGTTGCCACATGGACAGAAGCATGGTTTTTATTCAATAATCTGGAAAGATATTGCTAGTTTGAGTGAGGCTATAAGTCAAAGGAAGTTTTTGTTCAAGGCATCCCATTCTTTTCATTCCTTTGGCATTCTGCACGTTAGATACTGCTCATTTTTGTCTTCCTGAAGCAGCTAGTGTTTTCATGGAGAAGGAGAAGGAGAAGGAGAAGGAGGAGGAGAAGGAGGAGGAGAAGGAGGAGGAGGATGAGAAGGAGAAGGAGGAGGAGGAGGAGGAGGAGGAGGAGGAGGAGGAGGAGAAGGAGGAGGAGGAGGAGAAGGAGAAGGAGGAGGAGGAGGAGGAGGAGGAGGAGGAGGAGGAGAAGGAGAAGGAGGAGGAGGAGGAGGAGGAGGAGGAGGAGAAGGAGGAGGAGGAGGAGAGGGAGGAGGAGGAGAGGGAGGAGGAGGAGAGGGAGGAGGAGGAGGAGGAGGAGGAGGAGGAGGAGGAGGAGAGGGAGGAGGAGGAGAGGGAGGAGGAGGAGAGGGAGGAGGAGAAGGAGAAGGAGGAGGAGGAGGAGGAGGAGGAGGAGGAGGAGAGGGAGGAGGAGGAGGAGGAGGAGGAGAGGGAGGAGGAGAAAAGGGCGAAGGAAATAACCTTTTTGTCTGACATTAAATATCTTGGCAATATGATTCCCCAGCCATTTGTGTTCCTTGTCCAAAAGAGAAAAGAAAATCCTAAATGTCCAGATGTAAAATATGGGAGAAATTGCCATAGGATTACTGACATTTAGATTCACAACATGGCAGACAGCCAGCTGCTATAAAGACTGTTCTAAAAAATGAAATAAAAATTAGAAGTGAGATTATTGGAAAAAGGCCATTAGAAGGGCTTTTTTGTAATGCCTCTGGTTCCATTGTCATGCCTGGTAAAGTTAATTTCAGCCCAGATTTATGTTCTATTCCTTTGACTTTCTTGGAATACTAGGCTCAAGGTCAAAAGTTACTCCAAGTTAAAAAGATTGGGTAGCATGGGATGGATATCTGCCATCTACGCCTGAGAAGGAAGAAAACTTTCAGTTTAACAACTTAGTTTCCAAATTGCATTATATCATGGTTTGCTCAACCATGGTTTGATGAATAGCCACTATAAAGACTCCCTCAAGTCAAGCTCCACTCCTGGGAGGTACAGGAGGTACATGGACCTGTCAGTGTCGTTTACTTGACAACAATGTGGAAGTGGTTTGACACTGCCATCTTCCCAGATTCTTTCTGGATTCTTAGTCTAGTCTACACCCTGAGGATTTCCTAGTGGTCTTCCATCCAAGGTCCAACTGGGTGCAGCCCTGCTTAGTTTCTGAGCCCTGGAAGGTTGGCCAAATGCTGCTACCTGATGAGACATAAAAAACAACCTACCCAATGCCCCTTTCCAGTCCCACTCTGCCCAAACAGGAGGGAAAAACTGATCTGGGTTTCAGGTCTTCCGAAAACATACAAGCACGTCCATTGTGCCATTTCATTAAAATTCAATTAAGTTTCAATAAAGTGGAAAAGTGGGGGAGGAAAAGAATCTTATTATAGTCATTTTATGAGAGCCATAACCAATAAAAAAAAATCCTAGTCAGGTATATCAGATGAGTTTAATTGATTATTTTGTTAAACCTGCACACATTTAGAAAGGAATGAAATGATAAGTACTGTATGTAGTAGTCTCCTTCAGAGTTTAGGTGGAGTTCTAGGTATTAAAAAAGGGGAACTTCCTTTAAATGCTGAGAGCTTTTCTCTTTGATTCATCAGCCAGGATCCACAAACCAACAGTGGAGCAGATTTAGAGCTGCCCATGGCTGCAATAGAAGAACAGAAACACCATGTGTGTTCTGTTGGCTATCCAAAACAGGGTGAAAACATCTGGCATTTTTGAAAGATTGGGGTGGGAACACTCCCAAAATGGCTGTCATGGGAGAGCAGTCCATTTAGAAAATGGCTGCCTTGGTGGAGCTCAGTATCCCCATTGATCAGGAGGATATTTTCCACCAACGCAGTACTGTAGCACAGACATGTTGGAACTTTTAGTACAATGAAAAATACATTTTTTCCCTTCACATCATTTTCCTTTTACTTTCTACTGTCCCAGTGGGACCCTCATGGAGACCAGATACATTGCAGAATGCTATGAAGGCTAGGCAAGATGTCAGCTTCCTAGTTAATTTTATTGATGTATTGATTTATTAAAAGGAGATTAATTTATTATTTGATTAGAAGAATATTAAAAAGTTGGGGGGGATGTCTGTCAGTGGGCACATAGGTGCCCATGGGTCCAGACTGACTATCTAAAAACTTCCTGTAATCAAACTCCGAGTCTCAGCTCCTGTATGTGCACAAAGCAGTGAATTAACGTAACACAAATTGCAAATAGGCAACACAATTCATGTAAGGCCAAATTGGAGTTGGTTGGTTGGAGCCTATTCTCTCTGTATTTCCCACTCCTTCTTCCAGATATCAAAGAAGAGGATTTTTGTTTTCAGGCTGTACAAATTTGCATTGTAGTACATTCCATCTTGGGAGAAATTCTCTGCCTAAGAAAAGTGAAAGGCCTCTGAAGCTCCAATCAAGAATCTAGATTTGCTCCCTGACACTTCACATGGATTAGAATTTCCATCCATGGAAAATGGAAGAAAACACCTTTTTAATATGACCTTAATAGAAATGTTCTAACCATAAGTGCTTGTCTGTGCACTGTCTCTACACTGGAAGTACGTATTTTAACTGGGTCGCATCTGTTAGGGAAGTAACAATAAGCACAAAATTGGATTCAATGACTTTAAAATCCCTTACTATTTTGTCCCTGAACATACAGTATGTTTAGGATTTAAGAAGCTTGGAGGATATGGGTGCCCATGTAATCCTGCCTTCCATATCTATATGAGAAACACTTCTTCCAAAAATCATTCTGCTTTACTGTGAAGATCTAAAATAGGATATAAGCGTGCTTGGCCAAAAGCCCATGCAGAAGTTTGTGTCACATTCAAAAACCAGTTTGTGATGGATGTCCTTCCCTGCATAATTTTGATTTCCTAGAGCTCCATTCCATTCCTTCCTGATTTTGCTTTTTATATATATTTTTCTCCTTCCAAACAGGGGTGCCTATATAATCCTCTTTCAGTATAATGTTCCATGCATTATATAATGTTCCATGATGGCTATAGACCATGAAAACATAAACCATCATAAATTTGTTCATCTTTAAGATGCCAGGGGACTCATAGTTTTCCTTTAACAAGAAGATTCCTTCTATCTGGAGTTGAGAACAACAGAATATATCTCTGCAGTTGTAATATCCAGACTGCAAAGCTGGGCATTGAATGGAGTCTGAGTTTCCATTACTGGGGTCACTTATCTGGGGGGAAACCCTGTGGATCTCAGCTGGTCTTGCTTTTGAACAAACATCCAGAGATTGGATCATTAGTGTTAGCTTCCATGCATCTATGTCACCTTTCTCAACCGTTTGGCCCTGGAGGGACCCTTGAAATATTTTTCAGGCCTCGGGGAACCCCTGCATATTCAGGCTCAAATGTAGGCCGGAAGTTACAAAAGTATTATATTTGTTTCATGGGTAGGCCTTGAAACAAATTAACAGTGTTCTTAAACTAAAAATAAAGAATGAAGAATTACCTCTTTAATGTGAAGCTGCCCAGATTTGAAATAATTTTTTAAATAAATCAAGATCTCCCAGGGAACCCCTAGGGACCTCTTGGGGAACCCCAGGGTGCCACAGAACCCTGGTGGAGAAACCCTGGTCTATGTTGTTTTTCGCAGGCAAGTTTCAATAGATTACTAGGGTCATGAGGATCCTGAAAAATCCATGTTGTATAACAACCTCCTTTAACAGGATAGTTATCTGACTTCCAAAAAACCTAATGGTATTTATATAGTAAGAATTTTTTTTAAAAAAAAAGTAAGCTGGAGATTACATTTATTTTAAATGTGCAAGGTGGCTGAAGAATCTCTTTCGTTTTTGCTTACATTTTAAATGATCTAGTACATTTACAATAGTATCAAGATCTTGCCTATAGTTTTCATTCCTTCTCTGACGCTTGCTAGATTTGCTCTGTAAACATGTACCAACCTGTAGTCAGAAAGTGCTGAAGAAGGAACTCAGCTATGAGACAGGTATTGCTAGAAGCCCCCTGGGCTTTTTAACGGTTAAGTTGGAGACGTTATGCTCACTTGTTCATTCATCTCAATCCTCCAGATCTTCTGAGGGAAAATACGACCAGGAGCCCAACTTTAGCCATAAATATATTTCTTTTACTGTGGATCCCTCTGGGAGTGAAAATCCCAGATCCACTTCTACAGGAATTAATGGATAGTTTTTTTAGATCTCTCTGATTCAATGAAATAGAGTCTCATCCCAAAGGATTTCACTGTCTCCCAGTGTGTGTAGGCAACCTGAACTCCCTTTTGGGGTGGGGGTGGGGGTGGGGATCCTGGAGCCCTCACTAGCATCAGTGCCCAAAAATCAACACCAAGGTTCTTAACCATTTCCTTAATCCAGGAAAAACAGAACCAGAGTTTAAGCCTAAAAAAGGTTTACCAAAAAAGATCAGGGCCTTGTAATGGTGTAGGCTTTCACAGACAGTATCTGTTGTGCAGTGTTGGGCTTCAGGGTCTAGACAACATGTTTCGCTGGCTACTGTGGCTGACATCTTCAGAGGCAAGATGTAGCAGAGCACTTTGCCTTTGAAGATGCCAGCCATGGTTGCAGGCGAAATGTCTGGAAATCTGTTGTCTAGACCACAGTCGCTAAACCCTGAAGCCCAACACTGCCCAGAACAGGGCCTTGTCCGCTTAGCATAATCATCGTCTAGACCATGGTCATTGTCTAGACCACGGTCGCTAAACCCTGAAGCCCAACACTGCCCAGAACAGGGCCTTGTCTGCTTAGCATAATCATCACCTAGACCATGGTCATTGTCTAGACCACAGTCACTAAACCCTGAAGCCCAGCACTGCCCAGAACAGGGCCTTGTCTGCTTAGCATAATCATCGTCTAGACCATGGTCATTGTCTAGACCACGGTCACTAAACCCTGAAGCCCAACACTGCCCAGAACAGGGCCTTGTCTGCTTAGCATAATCATCGTCTAGACCATGGTCATGTCTAGACCACAGTCACTAAACCTTGAAGCCCAGCACTGCACAGAACAGGGCCTTGTCTGCTTAACATAATCATCGTCTAGACCATGGTCGTTGTCTAGATCATGGTCACTAAACCCTGAAGCCCAGCACTGCCCAGAACAGGGCCTTGTCTGCTTAGCATAATCATCGTCTAGACCATGGTCATGTCTAGACCACGGTCACTAAACCCTGAAGCCCAGCACTGCCCAGAACAGGGCCTTGTCTGCTTAGCATAATCATCATCTAGACCATGGTCATTGTCTAGACCACAGTCGCTAAACCCTGAAGCCCAGCACTGCACAGAACAGGGCCTTGTCTGCTTAGCATAATCATCATCTAGACCATGGTCATTGTCTAGACCACAGTCGCTAAACCCTGAAGCCCAGCACTGCACAGAACAGGGCCTTGTCTGCTTAGCATAATCATCGTCTAGACCATGGTCGTTGTCTAGACCATGGTCACTAAACCCTGAAGCCCAACACTGCCCAGAACAGGGCCTTGTCTGCTTAGCATAATCATCATCTAGACCATGGTCGTTGTCTAGACCATGGTCACTAAACCCTGAAGCCCAACACTGCCCAGAACAGGGCCTTGTCTGCTTAGCATAATCATCATCTAGACCATGGTCGTTGTCTAGACCATGGTCACTAAACCCTGAAGCCCAACACTGCCCAGAACAGGGCCTTGTCTGCTTAGCATAATCATCATCTAGACCATGGTCGTTGTCTAGACCATGGTCACTAAACCCTGAAGCCCAACACTGCCCAGAACAGGGCCTTGTCTGCTTAGCATAATCATCATCTAGACCATGGTCGTTGTCTAGACCATGGTCACTAAACCCTGAAGCCCAACACTGCCCAGAACAGGCCCTTGTCTACTTAGCATAATCACCCTGCGTAAGTCAATTCTTTCCTTCCTGCAAAAAATTAAGTGCAGCTTGAACTATCACAAAGTTGTCCACCCCTGGAATACTGGGTTGGGAACAGTGATTCTGAGATTAGCACTGACTTTATTTAAACCAATAGATGAGAAAAATGTCCCTTTGGACATTTGGACAGCTCATCGCCCCAGAAATCTTCTTGGCCTTTTCTCTTGTTAGAAGTACTGTGGGCTGCCTCAGACTCTCCTTGTATCATTTCATAAAATTTGTGATTCTCTCCACTCTTCCTTTCTCCCTTTCCTCCCCTCTCCCATCCACTTTGACTAGTAATTATGCTTGCAAGAGCCATGTGCGTTAGACATAAGCATCAAAGCAGGCTTGACTGCAAGAAAATGTAGTGTACAACCAAGGGCCAGTAGACCTCTTGGGCTCAGATTGAGAAAATGTCAAGTAAAAAGACTGAATAGAATAGCTACTGCTTCTGTCCTTTTATGTCTATTGTTCAGAGGACATATCAAGTCATGCTGGGTCAGTCATGTTTTCATCATATCCAGATATGCACACACATGTGCACATACATACAGGTAGTCCTCACTTAATGGCCATTTGTTTAGTGATAGTTCAGACTTAAGACGGTCCTGAAAAAACTGACTTATGACCAGTCCTCATTCTTATGACCACTGCAGAATCCTCATAGTCAAGTGATCACAATTTGGGCGCTTGGAAACCAGTTCACATTTATGACTGTTGCAACATACCGTGGTCATGTGATCACCATTTTCAACCTTCCTGGCCAGCTTCTGGCAAGCAAAATCAATGGGGAACCACATGATTGGTTTAACAACCACCACAAAAAAGGTCATAAAATCAGCTCAGATTTGCTTAATGACTGCTTCGCTTAGCAACCAAAATGCCAGTTTCAATTTTAGTTGTTAAGTGAGGACTACCTGTACTGTATTCTGAAGTGGAAAGAAAAAATATAATACATAGGCACACAAGCCAACCACAGCCCTTCTAAATCAAATCAGCTGAATATGTTGTATTTTTACGCTTTAAAAAATCTAATTTTGACAGTGAGGTATATACTTTTATAATGGAGTATGGAGTATCTTTTGAGATACTTCAAAGAGGTAGTGGCTTAAAACTTGGCTGATTTTGAAAATGCTAAGCAAGATCAAACCTGACTTCTATAGAGGTGGAAGACTGTCAGCAAATCTCAGAGCTGTAGACTAGATTGGAAAGTTTAAAAAGAAAAACTCTCAGAAGGCAATGGCAAATCTCTTCCATGGCTGCCAATAAAATGACCCAGGTGTGTTCATGAAGTCATCAGGAATCATCTTAACCAAACAGCATCTCAACATTTAACTCTCATAAAGCTGTTCCTTTTTTCCTATTAGTTTTTATTGTAAGCTGCCCAGAGTCCCTCCTCATGGGGGAGATGGGTGGTGATTAAAATTTGACAAATAAATAAATAAGACTAGCCCAATGTTTGACAGAGTAGGGATGTAGGATAGGCTGAAGCAGTAGCGTGCTGATAAATATTTAACAAGATTTGCTGCCTTCATTGCTGTTGCCGTGCTGCAGTGTCAGCTGCCAAACAGCTGATCATGCGCTAGGCTTTGGGGCTCAACTCTGCTTTCAACTGGCTCGTAAAATTTCCAACAAACGATCGGCTCACACCAGCTGACTTCAGCACACCACTGGGCTGAAGACTCCAGTGACTTCCAAAATACAATTTGCCTTCATCAAGAAACAAGGAGAACATGTGAAGTTGTAAAGACCAGAGCAAAAGAAATGTAGTGGCTACCTATCATTAGAGTCAAATAACTGAAAACTCTCCACTGGTTTAGGAAAAATCCAACAGGAACGAGAAAACTAAAAAAAAAAACAGGTGTAGTATAGACCCTTGCCTATCAGATTCCTTCTGCTTCCTAGCAAAAAAAAAAAAAAACCAAACCCTAGGCCAAAGTGAAGCTTTAATTCAAAGGTTTAATTTGAAGGCAATTTAATGAAATTGTCCTTTCAAATTGAATCTTCATCTGAAATGGCTTAATTGATTTAATGCTCTGAATAAAACCAGTTGCCAAGAAATCAGTTCAAAAATTCAGCGTCTGCACCAAATTGAGCTTTTGAATAGAATCAATTTAAAGAGTTCAAAGCAAAGACTCCAATTACTATAAAGACAGGATATCACACCTGATTACTGAAGTAAGGATAAGAATTTTACAAAAATGTTCTTCGGTTGGTGGTGGTGGGACATATTTCCCTATCAAGTTGAACAAGAATAGTAAAAGCAAGTAATGCAAGAAATTTTGGGCACTCAGTCATCTAGAGGAGACCTACAAGATTCAGAGTCTTTTCTCCTTGAGAAGTACATGGGGATAGGCTAGATGACAGACTGTCTCTGTGGTGCACTCCCCACCATGAAACACACTTCCTCCAGAGATATAAGTGGTCCCAATCCTCCTTGCATTCCATGCACAAGCAACATGAGTGTAATCCCATCATGCGCTTGCTATTAGTTGATTGTAGGTATCTGACGTAGGAAGTTTGATTGTAATATTGCTTTAACTTTTTGTACCTATTTTCAATTTCCGTAATGTGTGTTTTGTGCTTCCTCACCCAGAGCTGGTCAGGACTCCAGCAGGCTACCAATATTGTTCAACTAAATAAATGAATAGTGAATGTTTCATAAGTGTCCTGCCTGCTTTGTCTTCCCCTCCCACTAAAAGCTGAGCTTCGTACCTTCATCACTGTTGTCATCTACAAGGATGATCTCCTTCAAGAGGTGAGCTGGAGTGTGGTTTACAGCGCTGTGCACCGAACGGAGGATGACTGAAAGTGCCTCGTTGACAAAGATAAAAATAATAGAAAGCTGTGGGAGTTCCTTTGCGTATTTAAGCTGTTTACACCTGGAGAGAGACAGAGGAAGAAAGGCTAGCCAAAAATTTAAATGGCTTTACAAAAAACACAGAAGTATGAACAGAGTAGCTGTACCTGCCCCACCTGAAGAGGAATATATATATATATATATAAAACGATGGTATCTTTAGCTATCCTAGATCCTTAGGAAGGATGTGATACTTTTGATTAGCACAACTATCTGGTAGACAATGTTTAAATAACAATAGTATTAATAGAACAAAAGAATCCCAGGCCTGAAATTTGCATATGCTAATGTGCAGGTATGTGTTTAAATTTGGAAATATTCTGAAAGTGAAAGGTCCCCTGTGTAAGCACCGAGCCATGTCTGACCCTTTGGGGGGGATGCCGCTTTTGCTATGTTTTCTTGGCAGACTATAGAGCGGGGTGGTTTGCCACTGCCTTCCCCAGTCATCACATTCCCCAGCAAGCTCGGTGCTCATTTTACCGACCTCGATAGGATGGGAGGCTGAGTCGACCTGAGCCGGCTACCCGAGAATCCAGCTTCCGCTGGGACTGAACTCGGGTCATGGGGAGAGTTTTGGTTGCAATACTGCTGCCTACCCCTCTGTACCACACGAGGCTCTTTTGGAAATATTAGTTACCACCAAAAAAACAATATAAAACTGTTCACTGTAGTTGTGTTTTTACTACAAAGTCTCCTAAGCCAGTGTATCCAATAGTGGAGAGGGAACTTGAAGGCCATCATCCTCCCATCTTAGGTATCCTTGTCTCTGAACCAGACCTGGACTGGACAGGCCTTTAGAGAGAGGACCGGGTCTTCACATAGAGACACTCCAGTGTGCAGTTGCTGAAGAAAAGGTAAATTCCATGTCTGGAATCACCAGGAAGGAAAGAGAAAGTAGAACTATCACTACAATTTTGTGTCAGTCTTCCCATGTAGACCAGACAGGAAGCACAACCAGATGAGCTAATTCTACTTTATTGTAAGGCTACATTAACAGGATCTCGCAAGTCTGAAAGTACAATTCTCCTGCTGTCACCTTTACAGCCTGAGAAACTAGGGAGGGCCCCTCCTGAGCCTCTTGCTCCACCCACTATCCAGCTGTGGGCTATGCTGTCTCTTATTTGACCACTCCCTAGACAGCATCTCTTCATCCCATCTCCCAAGGTCTTCACACGTACCATTACATTATGTCCTTACATGTATCAGTAAAGAGACCACACTAGCATTCTGGCCCATGCACCTTCACAAAGGTATTATAGAGGCGAAGGTGCAACAATAGGTGATTAAAAGGCTGAGAGGTCTTGAGTACTTCCTCTTAAGGAAAGACTACAGCAACTGGGGCTCTTTAACTTGGAACAGAAAGGTATGGGGAGGCATGACACAGGCATACAAAATTCTATTGGCTTGGCACCAGGTATCTTCAGAACCACCTTCTCCAACTGGAACTACCCTGCCTAACTAATTCATCCCGAGAGAAATCTCTGGTAGTCTCCCACTTCCGTGAGATGCATATGATAGGATCTATTTTTTCTGTGGCAATGCCTATAATCAGCATGGTTTTAGCCTTCCAGAACCCGTAAAACACAGACCTGTCCTGGAGGGTCTACAGTGATACATGATGCCTACAATGGAGGACTGTACTATATTTGTATGATTCTCTAGTGATAGAATTTTGATTCTTTGACTGTGGTTGTTTTTATTTTTTTAAGTTTCATTACCACAACCCCCTTAGAACTTTTGGATCACAGGTGGCATTAAATCTAATAAATAAATGAGTGAAATAATGCCATTGAGTGGCATCAGGGAGGCAAAGCCAAAGAACTTTTTCTCCCTCTCTAAGATGTTAGAGGAAAAAGTTCTAAGGTTAGAACTTGAGCTCAGTCAATGAAACTAAAGACAAGGAGGCAGAGAAGCAACAAAGGGAAACAACTCTGTCACACAGCACATGGCAAAACTGCATTCACTGCCAGCAGCTGGGGTGTCCATAGAGAAGTCAAAAGGGCAAGGGAGTAGCTACAACTGTGCAGTCGAAATCCCATGGGCCAAAGCTAAACTTGAAGGGGTGGGGCTTCAATCACATGGTCACAACTGCTACAGGTAGCCCTTGCTTAACGACCACAATTGGGACCAGAATTTTGGTTGCTAAATGAAGCAGTCATTAAGCAAATCTGACCTGATTTCACCACCTTTTTTGTGGTGGTTAAGTGAATCACCGTGGCCCTTAAGCAAGCCATGTGGTTGTGAAGCAAATCATGCAGTTCCCCATTGATTTTGCTTGCCGGAAGCTGGCTGGGAAGGTCAAAAATGGCGACCTCATGACCGCAGGATGCCGCAACGGTCATAAATGCGAACCGGTTGCCAAGCACCCAAATTGTGATCACGTGACTGCAAGGACACTGCCATGGTCATAACTGCGAGGACTGGTCACAAGTCAGTTTTTTCAGCACCATGGTTGCGATGGAATGTGTTCCTGAAGGATGGGGTGATGTGGTAGATTCCAGTGAGGGTCCTGGTTCCTGGGGGAGAGAGCATTCCAGACTGATAAACGACTTCACAGCCCAGACCCGGTGGCTGGGAAGGTCAAGAAGTTCAAGGCACCCCTCCTTAGGTCCCTTTTGGGTTGTTTCCTTTAACTTAGTGCAGTAGCCTCAGTCTGGCAAGATTCTGTCTGTGGGATGGGAGCAATAAAGAACTAGAGTTGGAGTACCGTCTCAGCATGGTTTCTGTTCCCGGTGACCTGACAGTCGTAAGTCTGAACTGTTGCTAAACTAATGGTTTTTAAGTGAGGACTACCTGTATCTTGACATGTTGGAGCCCTCCCTCTGCCTCCCCCACGCCCCATGGATGCCCCTGGCCAGCTGTGGCAATGGCAGCCAATTGGGGTAGCTTTTAAAAGGAGATGGGATACATTCATGGAGAGTCAGTTTGAGTGCCTCCTGGCCCCCATAGCTGTCTATTGCCTTGGGAATCACAAGCACCAGGCCTTAAATCCTGGTTGCTGGGAAGCAGGAGTGGAAGGATGTCTCGCCCCACAGTTCAGGCTTGTGAGCTCCCAAGTTTGCCACTGTAGACACCAACTGCTGGAACAGATGGACCAATGAGCTGACTTAGAAGGGCTTTTTCTATATTCTTAGGATTCAAGGCACATACACGGGCTGTGCTGGGTTTCAGCTCACGCTAAACAGACCAGGCTATCAGCTGAACATGTCATTTCCCATATTAGCTCTGCTGGACCTGATCATAGCGGCCAAACCAATGCATTCTGAAAGTTCATTGCAAAACTGGAGAAGGTTTACCCTCTTTGACAGTTTCTCGTAAACAACAAGTACTTGAAGTACGTTGCCTGTAATTCCTAAGCCAATAAACAGTATTGAGAACCTGTCCTCCATGAACTTGTCTGGTCCCCTTTCAAAACCAGTTCAATTGGTGGCCATTGGTTTGTTCTTTATAAAGTGGTGATAGCAAAAATCCTATAGTTTACCCCTGGACTGAATTCATTGAAGTCTATTCCATTTGATTTCCATATTAATCTGCATTGGGGGGGGGGGTGGACCTCTGATGGGATTCTAGAAAGCATTTCAAAAGCATTTTCCCTTTAAGATATGCACTTTTAAAATACATCTCACTGCTCTATTTCAAACAAGTGTGACATCAAAATATTCAAGGGTGAAAAACACAGCAGAGGAAACTAAGTTTCCATCCGCACATTAATCCATGAAGAATAGATCGGGTCAATTGACACTGGAATTCACAAATACGTTATTCTTCAAGCATCCTTTTTTTTTTTTTTTTGTGCTTTAGTGGCAAGAAACAAGGAAAGCAATTCAGCTGAATGATATTTTATTTGTTTTTCTGAACTGCAAGCCAAGGTGAGCTTGTTAGATTGCAATTACAAAACAGGTTCTTAGATCCAAATGCGGATAAAGTTATGTCCACTCCATCATCCCTGCCTACTTTGAGGAAACAGGAATACCCATAAGCAGAGAATTTACTCTATGCAGACATTCTCAAGCTGGGGTGGGTAATCCACAACTTCTAGACCATTTACTCTATGGTGTCCAGACTCACTTCTGAAATGGGAATAAACCAAATTTAGAATGGTCTAGTGTAGGGAACCATGGAGATGACCTTGGAGAAACTATTCAGAGAAACTATTCAAAGGGGCCGCGGTGGCTCAGTGGTTAAGACGCTGAGTCAGAGGACCATTAAGGTCAGCAGCTCGGCAGTTCGAAACCCAAGAGTGCAAGCTGCATGACAGAGTGAGCTCCCGTCAACTTGTCCCAGCTCCTGCTAACCTAGCAGTTCGAAAGCAAGCAAATGCAAGTAGATAAATAGGTACCACTTTGGGAAAATAACAGGGACATGAAAGGAGCCCCCTCAGGCATCCCCCAGGCAATGGTGATATCACCAGCACATCCTTTCAACACAGAAGCACATTGGTAGGTGCTTCTGACACACACACACACACACACAAACTGTTCAGAAACCATTACAAAAAACAAACAAACAAACAAAAAGCACCTATCACACCACTTTCAAAAGTTGCAAGGGGACAGATAGTGTGGGGACAGAATGAAATTAGTATCATGGGGGTGTTGGTCAGGAGACTGGGCTCCCTGAGAGAGAACATGGGACAGTTGAGAATTATTGGGTTCAAATGAGTTGGGGGCACTGCCTGAAAAATAAAAGCACACACAACTCATTAGGCTGATTATTGGACACAAAGTTCATGACCACCTGCTTTGTTGCCTTGCACCCAGGAACGCTGACCTTGCTTCCAACATCTGGATCCCATGAGTCTTGCCAACACCACAATCACTCCATTCACGTTATTTCTTTACATATAGTTCTGTTCATCTGAACTTGGATACTGCAGTTGGACTATTCTTTTGTTTAAATGTCTTCAGGGGGAACCCACTGCCTTGGACACCCCTTTCTTCTCCCTCTATTTTGTAGGATAGAACATCATCACACTCTGAAGTCTTTGCAATGTCACCAGCTGTACTTCATGCAGACCCAGGCAAGGGATAAAGCAATGTATGATTGAAGAAGAAGAAGAAGAAGAAGAAGAAGAAGAAGAAGAAGAAGGAGAAGAAGGAGAAGAAGGAGAAGAAGGAGAAGAAGGAGAAGAAGGAGAAAAGGAGGAGGAGGAGGAGGACTCACCACTAAAGATATATGTGTCAGTCTATTTGACATCTGCTTAAAGCTGAAAGTGATTTTTTTTCAGCTGTGATACAGAGTCTCTTTAACAAGATTTAATGGAATGAAAGAGATGGGGTTACAAGAATCCCAAGAAACTGTACTATTTCCCATCTACAACCATTGTATCTCAGTGTATCTTAGGATAGGTTTGCTCTGGTGGCTAAGGTGCTAGACTAGGAGCAGGAAAGCCTGAGTTCTAGTCCTGCCTTTAGGCATAGAAGCCCACTGCATGACTTCTATGGCTAACCGTTCTCTCTCAACTCTAAGAAGGCAGTGGCGAACCACTTCTGAAAATATTGCCTAAAGAACTGCAGGACTTGTCCGGAAGTCAGGACTGACTTGAAGGCAAAGAAAAAGGAATGTGAAAACATCTTTATTTTCTTTCTAATTGCCTTCCCATGAACCAGAGAGCTGGTGGGTCTTTTCACTGATAATAGAGGAGCTTGCAGTTGGCTGTTTACACAGTGTTTTCTTTTCTTTATCAGTCTGGGAACCAGCTAATACAGCATCAATAGCCACGTGTGAGGAATGGCATTATGTTTATTAGGCTAGCCCCTGCCCCAACATTCATCCCAGATTCTCTATGTTCTGAAGTCCCATCATCACCAAAATCAGTGAGCACACACTCCAACAGAGCTATGTGAATTGGTCAATCGCAAGGGCATAAATAAATAAACAAATAAAATCGTATTTTGCACAGTGAGCATGAATACATTCACCACTGCAAGATTTATTGCTATTTAGATATATGGCCTGCCCTTCAGATACTTTATTAGGGCAGATTGCCACAAACCATTAGAAGTGATATCCATCAATTAATAAAAGTAGCTCAAAATAGAAAGGCCATAAAGCACAGGGTGAGTCCAGGATTCTGCCTCTATTTCAGAATTTGGAAAGGACAGTTAACCTTCTGGCCAACAGTTGCCATAATACAATTAACCTGAATTAGTTTAGCTTAGACTAAACTTTTATGAGAATTAATGAACTGAGTTAGAGAATCTGCACAACTCCCTAACCCACCAGATCTGATTAACTGGGGTTAGAGACTAAAACTTAGATCCATTGGAATCAACACTTTGAACTTGCTTCAGTTTCTGAAAATTAACTTCAAGAGACTCCAGTAGACCTGTTAATATCAGGCTGCTAAATCCAGGCCAAATGTGTTGGTGTCCAGAAGAACCACCAAAGTGACAATAGAGACCACAGAATCTTCTTATATAAATAAGTAAGATTGATTAGATGCCAGGCAAAGCAAAGTTGAAGCTCTCTTTGATATCTTCATTCTCACAAAACGTTCCTAGATTCTTTTTGGCACCAGAGATATTTGGGGATATCAAGGTACTGGGCACGATTTTTGTTGTCAGAACACCTGCAATCTCTACCTTTACCTGGGAAGAGGGAGGAATGAGCATTTGGAGTAGGAATGGCAGAGAGGGAGAGAGGGTTAGATAAGAAAATATTGTATTTCCCACTAGCCAAGACCACTCCAGTTCCACTAAGGAACTTTGGAGTGGACTCAGCCTAGAAAACTGGTACAGGTACTAGAAAACAGAAGCAGTCAAAGGTCCATAAAAATAAATCACCAATCTATAGGGGTAATGTTTTTGTTAGATGAACTGAAATATTATAATCATTGTGTGGGGCTGGATTCTCCAGAACTCTTCATCTGGCTAAGGTAAAGGTAAAGGTTTCCCTTGACGTAAAGTCCAGTCGAATCCGACTCTAGGGGGCGGTGCTCATCTCCGTTTCTAAGCCTTGGAGCCGGCGTTGTCATAGACACTTCCGGGTCATGTGGCCAGCATGACGACTCGGAACGCCGTTACCTTCCCACCGAAGTGGTACCTATTGATCTACTCACATTTGCATGTTTTCGAACTGCTAGGTGAGCAGGAGCTGGGATTAACAACAGGAGCTCACCCCGCCGCGCGGTTTCGAACCGCCGACCTTCCGATCGACAGCTCAGCGGTTTAACCCGCAGCGCCACCGCGTCCCTTCATCTGGCTAGACGTTATTAAAAAAAACAAGGAATAAGGAGAAAGGAGGACAATTTAAAACATTAAAGCTAAGCTTGCCCCAAATTTGAAACTTCAAAGGAATGTGAGAGCACCTCCAGGAATGCAGACTGATAAATTGGTCCAAAGTGGATACAGACAGGACTGACAATGTGAAGTTACAAATAACAAGAACTGCAAACTGTAGTTCATTCTTCACCAGAATAACATATAAACCCATAACGACAAATGTAGACACAAGGAAGGCCAATTTCTTTTTTTAAAAAAAAGCAAAAATCAGGAATGTCCTTAATAAATAGGCAGAGAGGCTGTAGGTAACATATCAACACTACATCACTCTTTTTTCATTTTCTTCATACATTTTTCACCCCAGCAGTTTGCTTTGTGCCCACTGACACCTTCAATATTTGGCTAATGAATGACAATATCTGTGCTGATTTCTCAGCGACAATAAGGTTCCACAAATGCTTTCTCCTTGACACTTGACACATTTCGATAACTTGGGGGCTTAAATATCCAAGCAGTGTGTCTTCCTCTGGCCCCAAAGATAGATATGTGGCAGGCCTGAACTGGATCTCTTTTAAATATTGTTTAAGTTGCTGGAATGACACTGAAGCAGTTATGTGCCAAGGCTTTCCCCCCTCCATTTTCACTAAAATGAGCTTGGCCACTTTACCCTAGCAGCAGCAGCACAGACAGCTCTGTTTTAGTAAGTTAATAAATTTCTTTAATGCCTCCCTCTTGCATCTGACAGTACTCTCTGGTAGTAACACTGAGGAGGACGAAGGGCAGAAATGCCTGAGTTGAGAATTCTTAAGTACTTGCCATTTCAACATAGAGGTGTTTTACTGTCTTAACTCACAAGCAAGCACTGCAGTCCTCACATCCCTGTTGCAAGTGGCTCAGAAAAATTGAGAGATGTTCCTTTTTTATTAATACTGTGACAAAGCCAGAGAGCCAGTTTGGTGTAGTGGTTAAGGCATCAGGCTAGAAACTGAGAGACTGTGTTTAGTCCCACCTTAGGCACCAAGCCAGCTGGGTGACCTTGAGACAGTCCCTCTCTCTCAGCCCTAGGAGGAAGGAGGCAAGGGCAAACCAACCCT
This sequence comes from Candoia aspera, assembly GCF_035149785.1. NCBI lineage: Eukaryota > Metazoa > Chordata > Lepidosauria > Squamata > Candoiidae > Candoia > Candoia aspera. Next base: position 11,873,778 of record NC_086153.1, read on the forward strand.
GAAAACTTGCCAAGAAAGCTGCAGGGACTTGTCCAGGCATTAGCTAGGAGTCAACACTGACTCAAAGGGTCAAATAAATAAATGAATAAATGATAATAAGAATTTAAAAAATGGCAAAGCCACTGTGCTTGGGAGAAGCTCAGAGGGTGCTGATTAATCATTCACTGACAGAGAGATCCACCTTACAATCATTGCAAGGATATCCCCTCTCCTTATAATGCCAACCTCATTGGTGTAAAATTTCCATGGTCATGTTTGGTGATGAGCTTGCTTTGCATTTAGGCTGCTAGTTCTGGTCATGTAGAGCTTTCTGTGATGACTGGAACACTCAACACTCATCTCTGCAATTTTTCCCTAGAAGATCAGAAGATTGGGGCACACAGAAAGGCTTGAAATGCCACCAGGAATGGTGGGGTGGTGGTGGACTTTGTGCAACCTTAACACTATCTACCTCAGGTCAGATCCTCTTGTCCATGATTGGATGCTGTAATAGAGGACCCTAGCTTACTGGTAGAATACATGCCTTCAATGCTAAAGTTCTTAGATTTAATTCCCACATCTCAGATAACACTGGGAAAGACCCCATCTAAACCCGCAAGTCAGAACTTAGAACCTGCAAGATACCTATCAAGGTCAGTAGTTCAGAGCTAAATGTCCCATTTAATTTCCATATTTCACTTGAACCAGCCTTTTATTTAGAACATGAAGACTAGAATCTTATTTTGTCCTCTGAGTAGAAGAGCAGAAGATTACAAGCCAGAAAAAAGTCCTGCCTGGAACTGCCAGAGAAATACTGGTTAGCAGTGTAAGCTAGGAGTGAGCAATCTATTGTTTAGGTGTATGGTTTTCCTGTAGTTTTCACTTTAAAATGGTGGGGATTGGGGGTGATTGATGACAGTTGTGGTCAGGTAGGGATCCAAGACCTGAAAAATAGAGTCTGCATGGAACCCTGGGAATATAGGTTGTCCAACTTTAGGATAAGCAATCCTGAAGTACCTTAATATATGTGCTGTGTTCATACAACATTTCTGGATCTACATGATACACTGAAACTAACCAAATAGCCTGGATTCCCACAACATGCTAAGTTACAAAAATACTAAATTCAACACAGGCCAAGCTTGAGAATATAGGCAGTTTGACTAGGTAGAAGCCAGCTTCCTAGGTTTCAATGTTGCATGTTAGATTAAGAGCCATACTGGAATCAATGGTCACTCTCTCTCACTCTAGAGTAGGCATCCCTTTCCAGCTCATACATCTACCCTGCTCCCCCTTCTTACCCAGCATAGAATGCTGAAGTTAAAACACATTAGAATCAAGAAGACTAGAAATCCCCATAGTTCAAAACCAGGTGAAGTATTGTGGATACAAATTCTAGACTAATAGGCAGCTATCAAAAAGAACGTTTCTTTTGGAATCTGGTTGGGGGTTAACATAATCAAGTGCTGAATGTATTAATGATCACAGGGGCTTGGCCAGATAATGCTGATTGCATCACTCCAAAATTATACAGCAAGGATTTCCAATGATTAATCAACCTAATGCACTGCAGGGCCAGGAAGAAATCATCTCCTGCATCTGTTTCCTAGTAATTCTTATTGGCTGAGTTGGCATCCTTAAACAAATGAGTGGAAGACTTAATGACTTGCATCCATTCTTGCAAAGTCTGGTTACTATGGGGCTGGGTAGGGCACCTTAGTGTACTGGCTGTTTGGTTGGGTTATGATACAATGTATAGTACAAGCACCCCTCAAAAAAAAAAAAAAAAAACTCAATTCAGCCAACCAAAGCATGAACCCACCCATTCAATTTGGTGAAAACAAATTTGCTTTTCAAGTTTATTTGAAAGAGGAAGAGACTTTCAATGAAAACCTCAGGAGCAGTATGAGCTGGTGTGTGTTGTTGTTTATTCGTTCAGTCGCTTCCGACTCTTCGTAACTTCATGGACCAGCCCACGCCAGAGCTTCCTGTCGGTCGTCAACACCCCCAGCGCCCCCAGGGACGAGTCTGTCACCTCTAGAATATCATCCATCAACCTTGCCTTTGGTCGGCCCCTCTTCCTTTTGCCCTCCACTCTCCCTAGCATCAGCATCTTCTCCAGGGTGTCCTGTCTTCTCATTATGTGGCCAAAGTATTTCAGTTTTGCCTTTCATATCATTCCCTCAAGTGAGCAGTCTGGCTTTATTTCCTGGAGGATGGACTTGTTTGATCTTCTTGCAGTCCAAGGCACTCTCAGAATTTTCCTCCAGCACCACAGTTCAAAAGCATCGATCTTCCTTCGCTCAGCCTTCCTTATGGTCCAGCTCTCACAGCCATATGTTACTATGGGGAACACCATTGCTTTAACTATGCGGACCTTTGTTGTCAGTGTGATGTCTCTGCTCTTAACTATTTTATTGAGATTGGTCATTGCTCTTTTCCCAAGGATTAAGCGTCTTCTGATTTCCTGACTGCAGTCAGCATCTGCAGTAATCTTCGCACCTAGAAATACAAAGTCTTTCACTGCTTCTCTATTTGCCAGTTACCAATCAAGCTGGTTGCCATAATCTTGGTTTTTTTGAGGTTTAGCTGCAAGCCAGCTTTTTCACTTTCTTCTTTCACCTTCATCATAAGGCTCCTTAGTTCCTCTTCGCTTTCAGACATCAAAGTGGTATCACCTGCATATCTGAGATTGTTAATGTTTCTTCCAACGATTTTAACTCCAGCCTTGGATTCCTCAAGCCCAGCATGTCACATGATGTGCTCTGCGTACAAGTTGAATAGGTAGGGTGAGAGTATACAGCCCTGCCATACTCCTTTCCCAATCTTAAACCAGTCCGTTGTTCCGTGGTCTGTTCTTACTGTTGCTACTTGGTCGTTATACAGATTCTTCAGGAGGCATACAAGATGACTTGGTATCCCCATACCACTAAGAACTTGCCACAATTTGTTATGGTCCACACAGTCAAAGGCTTTAGAATAGTCAATAAAACAGAAATAGATGGTTTTCTGAAACTCCCTGGCTTTTTCCATTATCCAGCGGATATTGGCAATTTGGTCCCAAGTTCCTCTGCCTTTTCTAAACCCAGCTTGTACATCTGGCAATTCTCGCTCCATGAATTGCTGAAGTCTACCTTGCAGGATCTTGAGCATTACCTTACTGGCATGTGAAATGAGTGCCACTGTTCGATAGTTTGAACATTCTTTAGTGTTTCCCTTTTTTGGTATGGGGATAGAAGTTGATTTTTTCCAATCTGATGGCCATTCTTGTGTTTTCCAAATTTGCTGGCATATAGAATGCATTACCCTGACAGCATCATCTTGCAAGAGAGGTGGTTTGTAGGCATGTCCAATCTTTCACTCTAGGATGCTCTTTCCAGCAATTTACAGTTTTCCTTCCTTCTTATAGCTCAGAAAAATCCAATCAGGAACAAAAGCAATGTTTGCTTTCCTTGGGGGACTTCTCTGATTCCCAGATGAGGTTGGATTCTTCTATCCCAGCTTTGAGAGCCACAGTCTACCAGTAGCACCCCAATGTTACAGACAGGATTCCTTTCCAGGAATTACTGGAAATGTCAAAGACCTATCCTAGACCTTCTGAACATGAAGCATGTTCTATGCTTCTAAAGTCCCTGTGGAGGAAGTCAGCTATGGATACCTCTGAATCAAATATACAAAACAAGGAGACTGGGTTATAAAAATCCAATGTAAAATATTAAGACATTGGATAGCAAGATTGATCGGAGAGAGGTGTTTCAGGACCCTGGACAGGTCCCAAGGGGGAATAAAAAACAATTTGCCCCAAGTGGGAAGTGTTAATAGACTCCTGATGGTTCCCAACAGGTACCTTATTTCAGCATATCATTCACTCATTCATTCAATAACAAAATGTCTCTAGGTATATTGCAAAATAATAAAAAAAAATATTTTAATGATCCCTCTAACATATGATCTCTACATACAGTGTATCAAGGGGTAATAAGTATGCTAGTGTTACCAATATGATACTTTCCTCTTCTTTTCTTAAGAGTGAATCTGGGAATTGAAAGAAGCATGGATAAACCATATCCAAGTCTTCCAAAATTTGCAATTGGCATGCACTATTGCCAATTATGAACACCAGCAAAAGTGATGGACAGCAAAACATGATGGAATTTTCTGTGCCTATAAGCAGGAACCTTGTGCAGGTCAATCTTCTTGTTCTATCTCACCTTTAGCTTACCTGAAGGGCTGTACATATAAATGCAGAGCTTAAGAGGTGGGAGGTAACTACAAATTTAAGTTTGGATTTGAATGGAATCATTTCATCCAATCTGTGTTGAATTAATTAGGCCACAGTGAATTGGCAGCAGCCCATCCTGATAAGGTCTTTGCTTTGTGGAAGCAAATTTCTCCACCTCAATGCTTCATCAAAGGAGAACTAATCCACCTCCACCAGCCTCTTTGCTTCAGTAACAAGGGCATCTACATATGTGCAGAAGCTCTGTTGCAGAGGGGAGCCAAGTGAAGCAGCTACTCCTCTCCAATGAATAAAAGCAAGGTGTGGCTTCACTTTACCTTACTGCTTCGCTTTGAAGGTGTGCTTTCAGTCAAAGCTCCTGTGAAGCAAGGTGCCCCTCCAAAGATTTTCACATCTTAAGAATTCATCCATTATGTTAGCAATTAATTGCATGAGCCTTTAAGCAATTGGACACACATTCCATAGGAAAAGGGGGGGAAAGAAAAAAAATAGCTGTGGAACACTTTTCCAGAGAAACATTCTTCACTTTGCAACAGTGTCTCCCATAGAAACATGCCTTAGCACTATGAGAAAACACCCCAAAGTCTGCAACACACACGCTCACACATACACACACACAGCTTTTGGCTTCTCTCAGTAGAAAACAACCTCTTTCAAAGCTCCAATTCATACTGAGAGTGTCAGTTATTGCCCTGATTAAAGTGGATTAGTTGAAGAATGCTTGATTCAAACCCCAAGATCAACCAGAAAATTAATTGAGCTGCATGTGATTATGTGGTGCTTCAGAGAACGCAGTGCCAGAAAAGGGAGAGAGATCTCTTGCAAGCTGCATACACTCAGCTTCCCCAAACTTTCCGAAGAACGAGCTTTGATTTACGTGCATATTTTTCTTTGTGCTTTGCTCATTGTTTTACATCTGCAATTCTTCAAAGGGGGTTATCAATAGGAAGTCAGTTTGTGCCTAATTTATGAAGCACTAGGCAAGCGGCCTTCTGACTGCACAAATACATTCCTCTCTGAAAATACCTGTTGATAGAACCCTTTGATTGAGCTCACAGAAAGAGAAGTGGCTTTCAGTGTTTGTTTGTTTGTTTACTTATTTATTTGATTTCTATAGCCGCCCATCTCAGCAAGTGACCCTGGGCAGCTTACAACAATAGAACTATAAAAACACTTAAAACAATTACACATAAAACAATTAAAATATAATGAATACAAAATATGGGCATTATTAACTTATTTCCCTACAAGTAGTAGAGTAGCTGAACCAGAAAAGCACAACCTTTTTTCAGGCCAAGGTCTGTACTTGGCCTTTGATTGGTCCACACAGACTACATTCCCTGAAGTGGGAAGGGCCATGACAAAGAAAAGGATGGGGCCAAGACTTGAACTCAATTTGACCAATCTTTGCTTCTTTTTAAAGGAGTGAAATGTGGAAAATATATTCAAATGCCATGATATGTCTATACCTACAAACGTTAGAATTGTGCAAGCCATGGTATCCCTGCGACACTCTGTGGAAGTAAAAGTTGGACTTTGAAGAAGCAAGATAGGAACAGTATGGATCTTATAAACTTTGGTCTTGGAGAAGACCTCTGAGAATACTATGGACAGCCAAGAAACCAATCAAGTGGATCATTGAACAAATCAAAATTCTCACTCAAGGCAGAAAATGACCAGGCTCAAATTATCCTACTTCAGACATGTAAAGATCTAGCTCTCTGGAGATGGCTCTAATGCTATGAAAGGTAGAAGGAAAGAGAAGAAGAGCACAACCAGCAGCAAAGTGGATAAACTCAGTTACAGTGGAGATGAATGCACCATTGGAAGACCTGAAAGACCAGATTAGGGACGGATTGTCCTGGAAAAACATCTATGTGGTTGCTAGGGGTCAACAACAACTTGATGGCACATAATCAAAAGGAATGAAATATGGTAAATATATGATCCCCCTCCCATGTTAACAATCAGTTGGTGAGAACATCTGGAGACCTCTAAGGGGTAGACTTAAAGACTTTTAGAGCCATGTGCATCCCTGAGTTCTCAAGATGTGACCTCTGATTTAGAGAATGTATTTCTGCTTTATTCTTTAAGTTCTTCTACTGCACAAGTAGAAGTATTTGGGGGTAATGTCCACCTTGCTTTCCTTCTGATTTATTGCAATCGTTATCAGCTCAGAGGCTGCCTATGTTATACCAGTTTCAGGAGGATGGTCTTAACCCTAACTGCCCAGAGTTGCTCTCTGGGTGAGATGAGTGGAGCACTGCAACCACAGGAAGATATCTGCAGAAGTGAGACCCGATGATACTTATTTGCACCACAACATAATTCAATCTGGGCGTGGATCAGAATGTACTACTGAGAACCCTCATTTGGGATTTATAAGCTGGGATCAAGGGGCTTAGGATGTCAAGCCCCACACAGCTGAACAAGACCATCACTTAAGAATGAGTCAGCAGTGTGGTGCAGCTGCCGAAAGAACCAGTGCATTCCTGGGCTAAATCAACAGAGGGATAATATCAAGATCACGGGAAGTGATAATACTGCTCTAGACCACACTGGTGAGGCCACAATTGGAATCCTGCATCCAGTTCTGGTCACCACAATACAAAAAAGATGCTGAGGCCCTAGAAAGAGTGCAGGGAAGAGCAACAAAGATGATAAGGGGACTGGAGGCTAAATCCTATGAAGAACGGCTAAAGGAACTAGGTATGTTTAGCTTAACCAAAAGATTGACTGAAGGGAGACATGATAGCTGTCTTCCAATACTTGAATGGCTGCCACAGGGAAGAGGAGATGATTTATTCTCTGTTGTGCCATGGGTGGAAGCTCATCAGAGGGAGATCCAACCTGGAAACAAGGAGGAATTTCCTGACAGTGAGAACTATTAAGCAGTGGGACAGCTTGCCTCCCGGAGTTGTGGGTGCTCCATCACTGGAGGTTTTCAAGAAAAGATCAGACAACCATTTGTCTGAGATGATATGAAGATTCCTGCCTTGGCAGTGGGTTGGACTAGAAGACCTCCAAGGTCCCTTCCAACCCTATGCTTCTATGATTCAAAGGAAGCAAGAACTATGAAGATTTCAGGAAGGTTTCTTTAATGCAGGTCTTTGAGTAAATACAACATGTTGGAATCCAGAAGAGAAATTTCCCAGCCTTATTTATAGTGAATTCATTAATGCAGAGATTCTTTGAATGATTTGAAACATTTCTTCCCAGTTTCTTGCTACTTGGGCTGAGTTGCCCTTTATGAGATAAGCTGTGAGCAGACTCCCCTTCTGTATCTTGATTGTTTATTGCTACTCTTCCTACCACTGCTTTCCCCAGTCCACAATTTCTCACATTGCTATAGTCAAAGCCAGAAAGGGTTGAAAAATCCAGTTAATGGAACACCATTCTCATCCAGGTAAAGCTCTTGCTTGAACAGGAAAAGGAAGTGATCAGTTTGAAAGCTTAGGGCCCAACAGGAAGATTTTTGCCTTCCTGTTTATGCATGGGGCTAAACCAAAATGTCTTTTCATAGAATGATATAATTTAAAGGTAGGAAGGGACCCTGAAGACCATCTAGTCAAATCCTGTACCCAGTACAGGAATGTACAACTGCAATATCCATGCCAGACAGCCAACTAGCCTCTGATTAAACAATTCTAGTGAAGGAGAGTCCATCCCTCCTGAATCTGCTCCACTGTTGAACGGTTCTTACCATTAGGATATTCTTCCTGGTGTCCAGTCCTTATAATTTAAACTCATTGTTCCGTCTTATGGAACAACTGTGCATGATATCCCTTGGCTTTATATGACAGTCCTTCAGATACTTGAAAATTATTATTATTATTATTATTTTTATTGGGCACCCAACTCCAGTGGGCCCTGGGTGGTGTACAAAACTAGAGAAAACATAAAAACAGCTAAAAACGTTAAATCAAACAGACAGGCCAGACTAAAATAGACAGCAAAATCAACAAAACAGAACAGGGGCCATTGAACAAACCATAAACATCAGCCCCAGGCCTGGGACCAAAGCCAGGTTTTTAAAGCTTTCTGGAATGCTAGGAGAGTGGGTGCCATCCTTATATCTGGGGGGATGCTGTTCCAGAGGGTGGAGGCCGCAACAGAGAAGGCCCACTTCCTAGGTCCCACATGATGGCAATGTTTAATGGAGGGGAAGTGGAGCACAGCCACTCTGCTGGAACATACTGGGCAGGCAGAAACAGTTGGAGACAAGCAGTTTGTCAGGTATCATGTCTTCCTGCAGCCTTCTTTTCTCTAGACTAAGCATACTCAATAGTTTTAACTATTCTCATAGCCTTACTCTTTGTGAGGTTTTTATTTTAAGGCCTAATTTCAGAAACTCACAGCACAAGCCATGATGGATATGCGAAGTTCTTTATTAGGTCTTTACCTCAGACTGTCAAAGCCACAACTGGCTCCACTTCCTCCCGCCTCCCTCCTTTGTCTTCTCGCCTTTTCTTTGTCCCACCCCTTCCTCTGCGTTGACAGCTTGCGTGATGGTGGCCTCTCAGTCTCTCAGTTGTGAATGGGGTTGCTGCCATCTGCTCTCTTCTCATCCCTTGCCCCTTCATTGCCTGTAGTCTCTCCTCTATCCTTCCTTCCCTTTGATGTGTAAGGTTAGAGCACCCAGGTGCAATTAACCATTGCCCCTGGGTTCTCCATCCTTACACTCGTCCAGGCCCCATCATAATGGCTATTCTCTTCTTCTCAATGTTCTTCCTAAATGTGGCACGCAGAATTGGATGCAGTGTTCTAGGGTCGACTGCCCAGTGTAGAAAAGAGAGGAACAGTTACTTTTCTTGATCTTGTCTTGATCCTGGATCAGTTTTTTTCTTAATTTTGTTTTTGTTTACACAATGTATGAATCCAATCACTACAGTTTACAAATCCAGATTATAAATCCAAGTAAATACTGTCTTGTTCCACAAAACAAACCATGGCTTAGCATGATGTGTGAGGCCAAAACTATATATTATCCCCCTGTGCCAAAGAAGATACTCTCAGATTTAATATGTTTGCTTGCTTTTCAGTTAGCTTTATGTGTGATCCAGGCCATTATACCTTTTTTCAAGAAACAATGGTTTAAAAAATTCAGGCTTAATGTAATTTGGACACTTATTCCACTGCCTCAAACAATTCAGGAGGTCCTGTTGGGCAAAATTTGGATGACATTTAATTCCAGTTTTCTTTCCCAATTCCTTGTTCTAAGAAAAAAAAGTCAAGCTATTTTAACTGAAGGGAAACCTTGAAACTCATACACTTTTTAAAAATAAGATTAAAAAACAGCAAATGGGAGGGGAAAAGCCTGCTGGCTTCCTTGAATCTGTTGGTTTGTGAATTGCCTAGTGAGCCCATTAGTCTGTACTGTATATGTCCTCTGGAGTTTTGCTGAAAGTAATACATACTTTAGAATGCTGGATCCCCTGCTAATGCAGCAATCTGAAACCCAATTAGGCTAAATTCCTTTGACTTGCCTCCATTTTAATCAGAAGCTAAAACACTTGAGTTAATTGTTGTCATTGCTGTTGTCTTCTGCTTCCATAAAATCCACAATCAAAGTCACAGTTGATGCCTGCCAAATAAGGCAGTGGTGGAGGGGGACAGTGGAAGCTGGTATTCTGAAGGTAGAAGGCAGGAAAATAGCAAGAAATAGATTGGAAAGAAAATAAACAATTAAGTGAGCTACAGACTTTTGCTCCCTCTGGGGGCTTCTGTAGGAGGAGGGGTCAAGACAATCAAAATGGCGATTGCAGCTGCACAAAGTCCTGCCCCTGGTTTTAATAAATAGTGTATGTGCAAAATATTAATGAACATTGTATGTGCAAAATACAAAATGTAAAAAAGGAATGGGGATTTAATCATGGGATTGCAGCCACCATCTTGACTTTTTAAAATTCCCTCCCCCATGGATGCCTCTGCCTCCAACTTGAACAATGCTATGAGACAAAGCTTCAAAGCTGGAAAAACTACTTTTATGGACAGATTTGAAAGTTGTGGTAAAGAGGGTTATTCAAGCTGAGGCTACAGAAACAATGTTAATGGGGCAGGAAAGGTACAAATGGCAGCAGGAGGCATGTTCCCATATCTTGCTAGACTTTAAAATGGAGTTCGTAGACTGTGGTTCAGCATGGTGTGAGAAATAGTGGTGTTTTCAGAAAGGGTCAGAAAGGGCAAGGTGTGGGTCACACTACACAACTTCCCTGTCCAAGCCCCACCCCTTTTATTTGCATATGCAGCATAAAAAAGAGTTGAGCTTTGATCTTGATGCTGCAGCCACCATCTTGCCTGGTTTGATCTCCCCCTGTGAACACCACAGGCAGGAGCCCAACCATTGTCTTAACAGGTTGGATGAACCAAGTCATGACATTAAGCCACAATACATTTGTGAGTTTTCTAAAAAATGGGCATGCCATGTTTTGTGAAGAGAGCAATTTATAACCTGGACTAAGCAAGTTGTGTGAACATTCAGCTTGATACAGCTTTGCCCTCACATATTTCTCTATTAGAAATGTCTACCTTTGAAAAATTCTGATATTCTCAGGAATTATGCCATCCAGCTTCACATTCTCAGAGAGACAGAATGAACGGCCTATGCCATTAGTCCACCTAAGAACAATTTTCATCTGGTGATGCTTATGGACAACTGAAAAACAAAGGCTGGTTCCATTGGCCTAACCTGAACCAATCACAGCTTACCTCTTCCCTTCCCATAAACATTGCTTGCAGTCAATCAAAGTTCATTCTGTATGAGTAACTGTACAAAAGGCTATCTGAAATGCTGATCATTTTCTCTCCCTGCTGTTTTTGTACTGTATCTCCCTGGGTGCAAACTAGATGTCATAAAGAAATGGTGGGAATTGCCAAGAAGGGAAGAGAAGCCAAAGTCAAGGAAGACAAAGATTAGAGAAAGGAATTAACAAGGAATTTCAATGAGCTATTAGAGACAAGAAGCCGTATTGTGACAACATCTGTAAAGACTCTGATGATAGAAACAGATACAGAAAGCGAGAAGTCTTTCAGAAGCTCTCCCAGTTGAAAATGAGGTTCCAGACTGAGGCTACAGGAACTGATGGAATATCTACAAAAATATGGAAGGCAACAGTAGAAGAATCAGTAATGATTCTAACCAAGCTATGTCAACAAATCTGGAGAATTACACAGTGGAAGAGGTCAGTCTCCAGATAATACCAAAGAAGGGAGACTTAACTGAGTGTCAATTGCACAATATTCTTAATTTCATGTAGTGGCAAATAATGCTTTTGATCATCAGCACAGATGTTTGTGTGTGTGTGTGTCAGAAGCACCTACCAAGGTGCTTCTGTATTGAAAGGATTTGCCAGTGATGTCACTGTTACCTGGGGGACGCCCGAATAGGCTCCTTTCATGTCCCTGTTATTTTCCCACCAAAGTGGTACCTATTTATCTGCTTGCATTTGCATGCTTTCAAACTGCTAGGTTAGCAGGAGCTGGGGCAAGTTGACGGGAGCTCACTCCGTCAAGCAGCTCACGGTCTCGGATTTCGAACTGCTGAGCTGCCAACTTTAATGGTCCTCTGACTCAGCATCTTAACCACTGAGCCCCACAGCCCCTATCAGGACAGATTAGAACCCTACATGTAAAGGATTATGCCAGATGTTTAGAAAAGGCAAAGAAACATGAACCATTATTGCTGATGCATGCTGGATAATTGAGAAAGCCAAAGAATACCACAAATAAGTTAATATGTGCTTCATTATAGAAAAGCCTTCAATTGGGTCGACCATGTCAAGCTGAGAAATGGCATTAGGAAAATGGAAATACCAGAACATCTCATTGTTCTCATGAGAAATCTGTGCACGGAACAGGAAGCCAGGGTATGAATGGAACATGGTGAAATAGACTAGCTCCAGATCAGCAAAGGAGTGAGACAAGGCTGCATATTCTCACTTATTTATTTAACCTATATGCTGAATATACATTGAGGGAGCCTGGATTGGAAGGAGATGAGTATGTTTTCAGAACTGGAATAAGAAACATTAATAGCCTGTGCTATGCTGATGACACCACTCTGATAGCTGGAGATACAAACGATCTGCAAGCTGTAGTAATGAAAGTCAAGGAGCACAGGGGAAAACATGTGACTGTAATTAAATGTAAGGAACACCAAATTTATGGCAACAGGTACAGCAACTGCCCTTAGAACTGACAATGAAGATATTGAAGTGATGGATAGTTTCTGCTTTGGGGGATCGACTATCATCAGTAACTGAACCAGCAGTCAAGAAATAGGCTTCAGAGGAGTACTTGGTAGTGCAGCAATGAAGGTCTTGGAAAAGATATTCAGATGTCGTAACAGATCTACACCTCCTGAGAATTCTATGGATAGGTAAGCAAACAAATGAATGGATCGTAAAGCAATCGATCCAGTGTTCTCATTCAAGGTACAAATGGCCAGGCTCAAATTACCAGGTTTTGGGTACATTATGTAAAAACCCAAATTTCTTGAGAAGTCCATAGTGGTAGGAAAGTTAGGAGGAAAGAGAAGAAGAGAACAAATAGGAGCAGGATGGATGGACCCAAATGCTGCCATGATGAATGCACTCTTGGGAGACCTGAAGGGCCAGCTTGGGGACTCCTCATCTCAGAGAAGGTCTGTCTATCTAGTCACTAAGGATTGCCACTGATTCCAACAGAAGAGAATATCTGTAGCTCAGGGCTGAACTGTGGAGTCCTTGGTGCTCTCTGAGCTTGGTTCTTTGCTTGCAGACATTTCACTACCTGACTAGGTAACATCATCAGTGCGAGTGAGTGTGGGGTTTGCTCCCTGTTTATCTACAGTAGCTTGCCCTGCCAGGGGTAGGGGGGGCAGGTTTCTCCTTGGTAGTTCCTTGATACATAGATACATAGTTTCTTGGTAGTTTCTTGACACACATAGAGATAGAGATTGTCCTAACAGTCAGAAATCACGCTGAGACGAGGAGTAGGTCTCTAGTGTTTATTACTGCTACATAAAACAGAATCCTAACAAACTGAAGAAGCGTGGGAAAAACCCAGACAGATAAACCCCAAAAGTTAAGGCGGGTCTGACCTGTGTCTCTTTGAATGGCTGCTTAACTCCTCAGTACTACGCATGCGTTTTCCCCCCTGGATAGAGGCCCCCTCCTGCTCGCCATCAGTACTCATGACAGAGATAAACCACATTTATCTCTAATTATCACATAGAGATAAACCACATTTACACACCATTCAAAAGAGACAGTAAAAAAGCTAAGAAAGAAACAAAAAGACCAGAGCACATCCTCTACAGCAACCAACACCCAGATAAGCAGGGATTAACACCAGACAAACAATCAATCAGAAAACAATATGCTAATCAAGGAACTGCCAAGGAGAAAACCACACCCCCACCAACACTGGCAGGGCAAGCTACTGCATATAAACAGGGAGTAAACCCCACACTCACTAGCACCGGTGATGTTACCTAGTCAGGTAATGAAACGTCTGCAAGCAAACAACCAAGCTCAGAGACCACCAAGGACCCCACAGATCTACACTGACTTGTTGGTACAAAATCAACGCATCGGTCAATCAATATGGCTATAATCCCTTAGTTCACATTTTGAACACACAACATTTTGGACATCAGAGACTGAGCAGCACATGTGAACAAGGCAAGAGGGTTTGGTTAAAGCAGAACCTGGATATGTTTAGAATAAAACCCAGATCTGATTCATTTTCTTCTTTATAACATCATCTTCCCCACCCAATCCAGTTTCCCTGTTGTATATTGCATTGCTTTACAACTGCTTGCTTTCCCATGTGAAAACCTATTTTTTTTTATTATTATTTTTTCTGGATGAAAGAAAAGCAATGCACGTCCTCCAATATATTGAAATTGGCATTTCAATACATAATTCAGCATCTACAGGCTGCAGAAGAGCAGACTGTGAACTCCACGTGGTTTGGAATTGACACACAGGCATTCACACTGGTTAGAGATGAAATGCATCTCCCAAAGGGACTTTAACAAAGCGGGGAGAGGGAATTTGAGAGAGATAAATATACAGAGCCACTACACATCATCAACAGGCCAATTTGGTCTAGTGGTTAAGGTAACGGGCTAGAAACCAGGAGGCTGAGAGTTCTAGTCCCGCCTCAGTCATGAAGGCCAGCTGGGTGACCCTGGGCCAGTCCCTCTCTCTCAGCCCAACTCACCTCACAGGGTTGTTGCTGTGGGGCAAATTGGAGGAGGAAGGAGTATTAGGTATGTTCACCTCCTTGAGTTATTTATAAAAATAATAAAGGCGGGATAAAAAAATAAAATAAATAAAATAAAAACAGGTCAATTACCCTGGCACAGTTGTATGCTATACTACCTACCTAGAAGAATCAAGATTCAACAACCCATTTGCTTCAAACATCTGCCCCAAAGCAGAAACTTCACCCCCTATAAGCAGGACCTGCAATGAAATGATTGCTTTTCAAATTAGCCAATTATGCCCTTTTTAAGGAAATGTCATTGTGTTCCCTCTCCCACACAGTTCACAACTCACTTTCCCCATAGTCTGTCCACATACTGTGTTTCCTAATCACACACAGTCCTCACTGGATTGCTTTGAAGTCTCCACTTCACTGGGCCTTTTTTTTTCCTCCTTGTATATTTTATAAATTGTATTATCTTTGGCAAACCTTCAAACTCCCCCAAAGCTTATACACAACTGATGCCATTTTGACTGCATTACCATTGAAACTAATGTTATGAACATTTGCAATAGAAGGAATCAGACCTGCTGTTAACATCAGCACAGATCCAAACAAAGAAATGTGTTGGTGCATTAATCTCACCTTTTGGGAGATGATGTACACCTTGAAAAAAGGACCAGGTTGACAGCTACTCAAAGCTTGGCTCGAATGTGAAGAGAGGCTGCTGGTGTCATTTTAAATCATTTACAAGGTCAGACAAAAGTTCTTATTTTCCACATTTGAAGAAAAGAAATTGTGATTCAAGGCCTACATATTTATGCTAAGATGAAATATATAGATGCCTGGAGCAAAGCATCTCTCTTGATCAATCTGCTGTACTAAGATCAGCTGGGAAAGCTGTTTGACATCCTTGGATAAGCTGTTGAGGCCAGGGCTCCCCAAGGGCCCTGTCAACCTGCTTCGCTGAGGCCCAGTAAACATTTCCTAAAGGGGCCTTTGCCCCATTTCACTTTGAAAAAAGCGACTGCATTACTATTATCCACACCTGGAAACTACTAAGCTTCCTGCTAGGACCGATAACCTCTGGGGCTTTGATCCCTTTCTGGCCATTGCTGTAGGTCAGTGTTTCTCACCCTTGGCAACTTTAGGCTGGCTGAGGAATTCTGGGAGTTGAAGTCCACACAGCTTAAATTTGCCAAGGTTGAGAAACATTGCTTGTAGGTATTATCATGGGTTTTCCAAAAATGCAGTAGATTAGGAAGCCACAAAGCAGATGTGACTCTAACGCTTATTATTTTATTTATTTCCAATATTTATCTCCAGTTCCTATGCTAGCAGACTCTGGGCAGGTAACAACAAGATAAAGTATACCATATGAAGAAGAAAAATGGTAAAACACAGAATGTAAGAAGGCACCAAGGACAGCTAAGGACCAACAGCACACTCAACCCAGAGCGTTTTAATTTGTTTGCAAATTCTAAGTAGGGCCATTTGTATTTCTGGGAGGATGATACTCCGGGGGGAGGGGCAGGGGGGCCTGCAACTCAGAAGGCCTGTGGCATAGTCCATACTGTATGAACCTCCCAAAGAGGGAGGACCCTCATCAGGCCCTCTCTGGATGCCTAGACCAGATGGGTAGATTCTCTCCTGGTAGTTCCTGGGTGTGATGGAATGTGAGGGTGGCCATGGAAGATGGGACGGGTGGTGGTGGAAGAGATACTGCCTAGGAAAAGATCAGATAAAAGAGAAAGGAGCCCAGAACAGAGTAACAAAGAAACTTAGAAAGGGCCCACCCTAATTACTCTAGTGGTAAATAGGGAGGGTGGGAGATTTGTATTTTCAGACTTCCAAGATTCTGTTAATGTAAGGTAAAGGTAAAGGTTTCCCTTGACGTAAAGTCCAGTCGTGTCCGACTCTAGGGGGCGGTGCTCATCTCCGTTTCTAAGCCTTGGAGCCGGCGTTGTCATAGACACTTCCGGGTCATGTGGCCGGCATGACGACTCGGAACGCCGTTACCTTCCCGCTGAAGTGGTACCTATTGATCTACTCACATTTGCATGTTTTCGAACTGCTAGGTGAGCAGGAGCTGGGACGAGCAACGGGAGCTCACCCCGCCGCACGGTTTCGAACCGCCGACCTTCCGATCGACAGCTCAGCGGTTTAACCCGCAGCGCCACCGCGTCCCTATATCTGTTAATGTAGTCTTATAATAAAATAGAATTAGCTGATCTTGTGTTTCCTGTCCAGTTTACCTGGGAGGGCTGACATCAATCCTGCAAGTCTGAAAGTACATCTCCCCCCCGCATCCCCTTTACAGCGCAAGAAACTAAGGAAGGTCTCTTCTGAGCCTCTTGTCCTGCCCACATTCCTGCTGTGGGCCAAGCTACCTTAGCTGCGTCTCATTGCCCTGTCTCCCAAGGTCATTCACACATACCATTACAATTACTTCTAGAAAGGCTAAACCAACATCCATTTTGTTATCATTTTTGTGCCAGAAGAACTTAAAAGAGGAGGAGGAGGAGGAGGAATAATTTTATTTACCTCATCTTTCTTTTACCTGCTCATAATCAAAATTATAATTATCATCATCACCACCACCACATTGGCATTAGCATTATCATGCTTTGCATACTGATCTTTGTGCAGTGACCAGAAGATTCAGCACGGGCCCAAGTCAATTATTTGGAAAACAGTACAAGTAGAAGCCTAAGACCAAATCAAAATTACATTTCAAACCAATGACTTTGCATCTAGCCATTGTTGCAGGAGGAAAAAAAAGATAAAAATGAGGTAAAAAGAAGATGGCACCTTTTCACATTCCATATATCAAGCCAATGGGACTGGCAGTCAGCTCTTCCTGGTATCTCTTATATCTCTCTTCAGCCATCTGCTAGTCATCAAGGTTTTGCAGATCAGATAATGTAGCTCTATCACTGAAGCCAATTAGCTTTTAAGACCCGGGGCCAAGAGACACACAGCTCTCTCCTTGAACACTGTTCCACCTTATCCCAGTATCTGTCCCTAGAGACAACTGCCTCCCTCTACTACTGCTCCTCTTCTCTGGTGGGAAGTCTCAGACTTACTTAGTTGGACGATAATCTGGTATGGTGCGGTCCAGTGATATTTTCTCACTGAGATAGGAATTGTAGCCATATTTCTCATGGGGTCCTTTGGCTTTCTCTTCCTCCTCTGGAGAAAGAGTGGCAGGCAAGCCACTTTTCCCACGACCACCGTAGCCTTCAATAAGCCCCAAGGACTTTGACAGACCTGGAAAAAAACAAAGCAGAGACACACAGAGAAGAGTCAGTCTTGAAAGGAGACATTGGAAGCTATGATATTCACCTTCCCTTGACCCAGGTCCATAGCTATAGAAAATCATCAGAATATCATGGGTGTACTGGCAGTCTATACAAAAAGGAAGGGAAAAAATCCTAGTTGATCCATCTTGTTAATGAAGAAATAGTCTATAGGAAGGTCAATCTTACCTCCTCATAGGTGTCCACAGGGGAAGGCAAAGGAAGAGATGCAACATCATGTCCTCATGAAAATGGCACCAATTATTTATTTTATTTATGTATCATATTTATATGGCCACCCATCTCAGAAAATGTGACTCTGGGCAGCATATAATCAAACCATAAAAACAATTTTTAAAAAATTCAACAAATACAAAAATTAAAATTAGTATTAAAAGGCTAGGAGAGAGTGTCAGATGTTATGAACAATGTCTATAAATTATGTAATTTCATCATTTGTGTTATGATATCATGACAGATGTAATTTCCTCACGGTTTCTACTGGATGCCTGTACTTATCCTTGTTCAAACATGGGATGTGATTCATGGGCATTTGCCAAAATGAGAGATCTCAGAGATTGAAGATGACCTTGAGAAGACCAAAGATGCTATTTCATTGTGACAAATCATATCAAAATGCTAAATTTCAATCACTTCTTGCAATGAATCTGGTGAGGTAAGTGGACAAATGGGAAGAAGAAAGAACCTAAATAAGGTTTGCTAAAAAGTTGAAAAGAGAAGAATGTCTCATCTCTAAATTATGAAATCCAGTTGGAAAAACTGAACTTTGGATTAACTTTGCACCAACCAATATCTTTTCCTAGTTGGTCAAGATAGCATATATGTTTTTCTTTCAGGGTCTCTTTCTGTCTTCAAAATAACCCTGTAAAATAAATCAGAATGATTCCAAAAATTGTTTCTGAATTGAAACATCCAAAAATTGTTACTGAATTGAAATTTTTAATGTGGCAGAAGAGGAAAACTATTAAACACATGGGAAGCAATCATATGAAATTTATATTGTTGCATTTTAATGGATGCACAAATTAAATTCAATCAGATCCAAGGAAGCTTTCATCCTGTCTCACTCATTTGATTTGAGTGGGTTGGATTGTCACTCTTATTTAAGAGTTTTTATACTTATTGCTATGGGGACGCGGTGGTGCTGCGGGTTAAACCGCTGAGCTGTCGATCGGAAGGTCGGCGGTTCGAAACCGCGCGGCGGGGTGAGCTCCCGTTGCTCGTCCCAGCTCCTGCTCACCTAGCAGTTCGAAAACATGCAAATGTGAGTAGATCAATAGGTACCGCTTCGGCGGGAAGGTAACGGCGTTCCGAGTCGTCATGCTGGCCACATGACCCGGAAGTGTCTATGACAACGCCGGCTCTAAGGCTTAGAAACGGAGATGAGCACCGCCCCCTAGAGTCAGACACGACTGGACTTTACATCAAGGGAAACCTTTACCTTTACCTATACTTATTGCTAATTGTCATGCTTTATTATGTTTTCTGAAGTTAACCATTGGGAATCTACTACGTGATTAAAGTGGTGTAAGCATTTAAGGCTGGGAATCTTCTTCATCCACAAAATTGCTGTTAGATTCAGTTTTGCAGCAAATGCTCATCACTGCCCATTTTCAAGAAAAAGCACAACTAATAAAGAATGAGCTACATGCACCAAAGCCAGTGCTACACTCTTAATTCTTTCTAATCAGGTTCATACTAGCCCATTTCCCCCATAGTTAGCAGGTTTTTTTAAAAAAATAGCTGAAATGAAAGCAATTAAAACAGTGTAGGTATTTTCAAGTCCTTTTCACCTAATCTATGCAATAAAAGTACATACTTTTCCTAATGTGCCAATTTCTATCAGCCATGTGGTGTACCATACTGCATTTCTGTACTAATATAATAATAATAATAATAATAATAATAATAATAATAATAATAATAATAATAATAATATAACTTTATTGATTAGTCAGTTGACCATATCAAAAAGTTGGGCATCAGCCACAATAAAATATGGTACAATGAAACAGATAAAATGCAATAAAATAAGATAAAATATACTAAGGTGAGATAAAATACAATAAAATACAGTAGGGTAAAAAAGAGATAAAAGAGTAAGATAAAAGTGTCATTTTTGCACTAGTTTCATCCATATGCCCATTTAGGGTCTGCATGTTTCTTTAATGCATGCATTTTTCAATGCACTATTTAAAAAGATGATCTGCTGGGATTCTCTTCCTCCAATATATGCCTTTAGGAATCCTTGGTATGAAGTATTCTCATATTGGTTTGGGAAGTGCAAATTTAATCACTTCTTGTCTAAACATGAACCAATTATCTCCTCTATCCTGATGGATAACAAGACATAAACCAACTCTCTCCCTAAACTAAATTATAACCAACAAGAACATTTTATTATTATTATTATTATTATTATTATTATTATTATTATTATTTAGTGTAAATTCATTTCTCATTAAGATTGTATGGTTATATTCACACGTGTTTATCCAGGTTGCTGAATTTACTGATTTTTCTGGATTCATAGCCAGAACCAGAAACTTCTGAGTTTGTAACTGAGCCAAATAGGCTGGGACAATGTACCGACCCAGAAGATAAATAAATAAATAAACAAATAAGAGCATCTGCTCAGTCTTTGGGCAAAAGATGTGGGAATACAGTACTGTGAGGAGGCAAATCAATGACAACTTACATAGTGAAAGACAAAATCATTATGTCATGTCCAAAAAAATTCAAGGTTGCAACATACTCCTATAGTTGTTTCTTCTCCTTCTCCTTCTCCTTCTCCTTCTCCTTCTCCTTCTCCCTTCTCCCTTCCCCCTGCTATTTAATTTGAAATGTCCTATTTATGTGTTTCCTGTAGATATCCCAGAAAAATACTGATAAAAACATATTCCCCCGAACTTACTCCTGGGAAACATTCAGCTACAAAAGTACATATTTACTCAGTGTACTGAGATCCATGAGGCCCCCACCTTCTATTCTTCTGGAGGACCTTAAAAAAATGGGCTCTTCCTACAAGTGTTGGGGTAGGGAGAAGCTGAAGCTCAGTGGTCGTGCTTGTTTATGTATTGGGAGGTATTGTTTTCAGGCACTGGGTTTTGGGGGATGTTGGTTTTTATTGCTTCTTTGATCTTTTGATTGTTCTCATTCTGAGCTGCCAGAGTTATGGTACATAGGATCGACAGCCATATAAGTTTCTAAATTAAATTAAATTAAATTAAATTAAATTAAATTAAATTAAATTAAATTAAATTAAATTAAATTAAATTAAATTAAATTAAATTTCTAGAGTTGAATGATGACTACCCTTCAATATAATTTACTGATTATTTATCTCAGTCAATATGTGTACATCATATCTCAGCATCTCCATTTCATGGTGTACTATGTGCTCAAACATGAAGCTTATGTATAGCATTGGATTATTTGGTTTCCTAGCCCAGCCACGTGTTCAGGTAGTGGAGACTCTAGGAACTTGATACAGAGGTCTTTCCAATTCTTCTCTCTTTGCTTTCACCAAAACATGTCTCTGAGCAACTGTTCATGCAAAATATGTCCTTTATCTCCTCCTGTCATGAGTGAGGATGGCGAGCAGGGGCCCCCCATCCAGGCTGTAAAGTGCATGCGTAGTACTGAGGAATTAGGTGGCCATTCAAAGAGACACAGATTGGGCCCGCCTTAGTCTTTGAGGTTTATATGTCTCGGTTTTCCCACGCTTCTTCAGTTTGTTAGGATTCTCTGTTATGCAGCAGTAATAAAACACTAGAGACCTATTCCTTGTCTCAGCGTGGTTCCTGGCTGTTAGGACACCTCCTGATCTTATCCAGTGTTGTCTACTGCTACTGGAAAAGACTCTGTAAACATCCTCAGGAAGAGGAAGGTCTCTCTTAGCTTTGCTTCTAAGATGAGTTTATTTGGGAAATGGTAAGAATTGAGTAAGGGACCTTTTTTTAGCATCATTAAACTATATTCATGCACAGTGGTATTCAGAGGACATTGAAGATCTATGTAACATCTCAAGATGGCACAGTGGAAAGAATTTATTATATGAATCATTAGTAAGCCTAATTCCTCTATTCTAGCTTGTGTCTCACAGGTAAGCCAAATTCTACTTCACATCTGAATCCTAACAAGTTAAATCTCCCATTACTCCATAGTATTTGAATCAGAGTAAGACAAATTCCATCTAGACTGACTTACAAATAATCCAAATTCCCACCTAATCTCTAAATCATTAGTAGGCCAAATTCCCCATTCCCATATAGCATCTCAATCATGACTTTGCCAGATGCTACTCCCTTGCCAACAGAGGGCCAATTTACTTTCTATTCTAAGAAAGTAGGTAGCTGCCAAGTAAATATCCATTTTCTCAATCTGAACAGTGAATAAGCTAAACTGAATGCCGATTTAAAGGCCAATTTAAGCCTCCATTAAAGCACACGCTTGCACACATGCACACACTCAGACACAATGCCAGTCTCAGACTTTCTGAAAATAAAATGAATTTTCCTTTCACCTCTTAAAAGCAGAGCCACAAGAGTGAATACCCCCATTCCAAAAAGGGAAAAAAAACCCTGAAACCCAAGCATGTCAGGAAAGGAATCAGAGATAAAGTAATATTTTATGGCATGCTTCACTGTGCATTATAGAGAGCTGTAGCACCTGACATTTTTACATTTATTTTTAGGAGAGATTCACACCTCTCTCATTGTCAGGCACTACTGAGCTCTTTGATGGATGATTTTATTCCTGGCTGTGATATTTATTTTCCCATCTTTATGGTTCAGAGATTCAGGCCCTCTAGGCAGGTCTTTGTGTCATGCTTTATTTCAGTAGAAGGTGACGAAGAAACAAAAAGAGCTTGGCAAAGAAAGCAGCTTAACTTGATGAGCCCTGGGTTCCATGCTCCCAAACACAGTTTCCAAAGCTTCTCTTCTCCATCTAGGCTTTCTACCATTCTACCATCATCCAAGGAGACAGGTGACATTTCCTAATGATGCTCACACAGAAGAACAAGGGAGTGTCTAAATAAAAGACAAGGAGAGATCTAAGAGATGGATATAATTATTCTTTAGTCGTTTGGTTTGTGCCTATCACAGGTTCTACTGAAATAAGTTAAGAATGAGTGTCCTGGAGGCACCAATTGGAGAAAAGTTTTCCCCAAGAAATGAGCCGAGCATGATACATTGCAGAAAATAAAGTCTACCTACTTATATATCTATAATTTCTTAGGAAACATTGTCTCTTTTTCTTCTGATTCTAGCCAGAAGGGAGCTTACATTTGGAGAAGATCATAGCTAGGAAGGGAAAGGATAAATCCCCATTCTGTGTCCATTGAGATTTTGAAAATAATCCCTTCAATCACCTGAATTCAGGAAAATAACTGCAACTTTGCTGCAGGCTCAACAGTTAAGACCATGTGTAGTTTGTCTATATGAGAACCCTGGGAGATTTCATCTGGACTCAGTCCCAAAGATTCAGTATAATTTTTTCCCCACAATAATCCATCAGAGGTTTGTAGAAGTTCTCAAGCAGGGCCATTTCTAGTCCTCTAGTCCTTTTCTGCTGTTAGCAACTGGTCTTTGGAGGCCTCTTCCCACTAACACAGCAGGACACATATAATTGAAATACTAATACAACTGATAGGCTATTATCTCTGAATGTTAACACTGATGGCCATCACTGTATCTTGGGTAGCAAATTCCACAGTTAAATTTTATCAAGTCCTCCTCCTCTTCATGTCCTTAATTTCTCACCTTACATCTTCTTTGGATGACCCCCAATTCTTGTATTATGAAAAGCAGTGTTATCAGAATGGACCATCAGCACATATAGCATCTTGCTGCAAGGTTCCCTAGCAACTGGTGTTCAAAGGTATATTACCTTGAATATTAGAGGATATTCTAGAGAATATTAGAGAATATTACTGTCATCATAGCTAGTAACCATTGACACCCCATCCACTCCATGACATTCTAGGTTTTGCAATACAACATTCTGCACAAAGCTTGTACAGAAAGGGGCACATAAGTGGGAAAGTGTGCACAAACAATAGCATATTCATGGAAATAATAAGAATGGCATTATAACAGAAAACATTGGTTGCAAAAAAATATACAGGAACAGTCTTTTTAAACGGTTTGTGGGGGAAAAGATTTCTGTAAATGTATCCAAATATTCATGCACATTCTATTCCCAAAAAGAAGTTAATAGAGAAAGAACAGCAAAGTGAGGCAGTAATGGGAAGGAAGGAAGGAAGGAAGGAAGGAAGGAAGGAAGGAAGGAAGGAAGGAAGGAAGGAAGGAAGGAAGGAAGGATTCTTCCCATTGTAAACTGCCCAGACTCCCTCTGGTGGGAGGAGATGGGCAGGCAGTGACAAATTTGATAAATAATTAGAAGGAAGGAAGGACACAAGATAATTACATAGAATGTAGGCAAACAAAACAGGGAACATTTAAGTTTAATAATAAAAAAAATATTCTGGAAGTGAGTGAAAAGGGATAAAAAGAAGATTCCAGCACAGTGGATGAAATTAAAAATGAGAATGAGAATGATATCTTGAAGATTAGAATTGAACTGAATGCCATAAATGTTAATGTTTTAAAACATGATGAAATGGAAGTCTTAATGTGGTGAGAATGTTGGAAAATGGTAGGACCACAATTTACATGATGAAACTGGAGGAATATTAAAATACAGATGTGGTTTCATATGGAGACCATACAATTTGCTTAACATCAATGTGAAAGCAGCACCTTTGTCAGACAATTGGAAGAATGCCATTATTTCCCCGTTATTCAAAGGGAAAGATCGAAAATGTGAATATGGAAAGGAAGGAAGGGTGAGTTTGTTCAGTGCACCTGGGAAAGTGTTTTGCATTTCAATTCTGATTGAAACAGTATGAAAGGTGATGGTGAACAAAATTCGGGAATTTTGCCAGGCAGGGTATGTGTGGACCACATTTTTCCCTCTTCAGCTGGTCACTGAGAAATGTATAAATCTGAGAAACAGTTTATTGTACATCTGTTGGTTTAAAGGAAGCATATAATAAAGTTAATAGGTTTGAATCACGGGCTGTTTTGCATGAATATGAAGTCAAAGATTAGTTGATGCATCTGATCAAAACAGCATCTGATGGAAGTAAAGCTTGCAGGAAAATAATGAAATGCTTAGTGAATCGTTAAACTTTGGGCAGGGCGGAAAGTAAGGAAGTGTAATATCCCCTTACAGGGCCAGTTTGGTGTAGTGGTTAAAGGTGTTGGACTAGAAGCTGGGAGGCCGTGAGTTTCAATCCTACTTTAGCTAGGTGACCTTGGGTCAGTCACTCTCCCAGGACAATTACAATGGCAAATCACTTCCAAGAATGTCACCAAAAAAGTTGTGCACATGTGTACTTGTCCGGAGTCAAGACTGACCTGGAAGTACTTCCCACCATATACTTGGCTATTTCATGTATTTATAGATACATTCATAAGGTATGGTTACATGCATGATAAAACAAGAAGAGGTCAGGTCAAGAATGTATGAGTACTCAGTGGCTATGGACTGAACCCAAAAGAAAAGGTGAATATGGAAACTAAGGAAGTTTGGTCTGACAGAGTGTGGTGCCGAAAGGTACCATCCACACACTTGTGGGCTGTATTAACTACCAAGCCTACGAGATTCCCCCACCCCCTACAGAAATAGCCCCCATATATGTGAACTGCTTAAAGTGCCTTTGTAAGAAAACATTCACAGCAAGCTGAACTGACCCTGAGTAGCAAAAAGGAGAAGACTCAGTCAGGAACCAGTGGCCCAGTAAACCACTATAGTGTTTATATTTACTATATATATAGCATATGATGAGTACATGACAAGAGAAAGGCAAATATATACACACAGTCCACACAATTATATACAAAAACTTCTGAGGGGATACAGCAGTAGCCTCATAACTGAATGTCCAGTTCAGCTATGCAGGCAATCGCTGCTGGTGTTGCTTCATGCAGATCTTCCAAGGAGCCAGGGAACGCACGTCGTGGGCAGTCTTGCACAATATGTTTAATAGTTCGCGTATCAGCACCACGGTCACAATAAGGAGAATCTTTCCAGCCCCATTGATACAGAGCAAAGGCACCCCTTCCAGCACCACATCTTTATATTCACTGACCATATCTCAAAGACAGCAAAGACCATATCTCAAAGACTAGCATGCTGACCTAGTAGGAAGGGATAAATAACAAGAAGGTCACCCAGATGGATTATCTAAACCAGGGTTCCTCAACCTTGGCAACCCTAAGCTGTGCGGATTTCAACTCTCAGAATTCTTCAGCCAGCAAAGCTGGGGAATTCTGGGAGTTGAAGTCCACATAGCTTAGAGCTGCCAAGGTTGAGGAACCCTGATCTAAACCATTCCAATGTCATGCTGTAATTTCCATTGTATCTGCCTTTTTCTTTGTCTTGTCTTTGAAATCTGGTGGGCCAAAGGTATAAACTGTAAGCTGTGGCTCTACTTTTGCTCAGGGCTGCTCAATAAGCTGCCAATGCTTTGCTGGGAACTCAGCGTACACTGTAGTTGTTTGCATACTTAATAAATTCATGTTGCATCTTCAAAGTGATTCGGTTGCTTTAGGGTTTGGCCACAACAAGAGAAATAAAAAATGAGAGTCAAACTGCAAAACAGATATATAAAGGAAGAGCGAAGGGGTCCAAAGGAACTGGAAAATCAAGAAAACTATAGTTGAATGGCACTGGTAAGAGAAGCTGAAAAAGAAGTGAAAAATGGAGAGAACAAAAAGGCAATGCATGAAGCAATGAATGGACATGAGGAAAGCAAGGATGGTCTACAAGGATAAAAAGGTATGAAGAGGAATAAAGAACAGTGTTTGTATAAACTAGGCTTCAGTGTATTTGTTTCCCCTTTCCTTATCTCATGCCTTTAATTTATTTGGCTTATGACTTCTTACATTTTTAATGCACTTTGCATAACGTTCTTTGCCCCAAAAGAAAATAGCACAATGGGAACGCATGGATGTAAAATTGCTTGTTTGTAGAAGTCTTAGACAATTTGACCAAGGGAAGAATTCAGCCTTAAGACCATTGGTTGCCTTCTCCATCCTATAAATCAGTATTTGGGATCTTTATTCATCCACATCCCTCCTTTATCTCTGTAATATTTCTCCATATTTCTTCTGCTCTCTCTAACTCTTGGAATCTGTGAATCAATGAATCACCCAAAGCCAATTATCTCATTTTAGAGGAAACAACTGCAGTGCATCACACATGATGCACTGATGTGCATCATATGGGATTCCAAGGAAGCATATACTAAAGTGGTCACTTTAAAGAGAGGCCACTTCCTCTCTCTCCCTCTCCACAACACCCAAAGCGATTGTCATAAAAATGAAAGCTAACTCAGGCACAGTGTGACAACTCAGCTTTGCCAATCTCCATTCTTTACAACCCCTCCTGTTCCAACAGGTCTTCCTCCTCACTCACTGCTAGCGCAACTTGTCAGAAAGGATTTGCCAAGATAGCAAAGGAAGGACAGTACCTTTAACTGCCCAACTTTAAGTCTAACTGAAACAAAAGAAGAGCAGGCTTGAAACCAACTGACAAGTTGCCTTTGAGAAGGAGAACTCATTATTAAGGCTGGCCTCAAGGAAAATCTCTGAAGCGCCAGTAACTTCACCCATTCAGGTGTAATGCCATGTGAACGCCTTTCTCTTCACTTCCTGGAATTGCCTGAAAATCTAGGGAGGCTTTTAAGAAAGCCTTTGAAACCTCTTGAGTACACAGGAGAAAATGTGGCAAAGGTTTGGCGGCCTGATAATAGATGTTATCTTCTAGGATAATAAAAGAAGGAGTTTTGCAAATTGAACAGGTAAGCCAACAGCACTGAGCAGGCTAGGTGCTATTTCTGTTGAGTTATTTAGTTATTATAAGTACTTTTGGGGCAATATTCTTCAGAAGTGCTTTGACATTCATAACTACTTCCTAGAGCTGAGACAGAATGACTGGCCCAAAGCTACCTTCCTGGCTTTGTGCCGAAGGCAGGACTAGAACTCAGAGTCTCCCCACTTGTAGTCCAGCACCTTGACCACTAGACCAAACTGATGATCATCTTTTTTTGTTTGTTTTGTTCCTTCAAGTCAGTCTTTACTCCTAGCAACCACCTAGACAAGTCCCTGCAGTTTTCTTGGCAAGATTTCAGAAGTAGTTTGCCATTGCCTCCTTCCTAGGGCTGAGAAAGTATGACTGGTCCAAGGACACCCAGGTGGCTTCATGCCTAAGGCAAATCCAGAACTCACGTTCTCCCAGTTTCTTGCCCAGATCTTTAACCACTACACAAAACTGTCTCTCAGGGCTCTGATACACTACATAAACTATTTCTATTACAAATTAATAGAACTGTCAGATCCCCCCGATCAAAGGTTTCACAGAAATCCTTATCAGAGCATCTCCCATCATTTCCTCCTCCGAGGAATGGAATCTGTGTCGCCAGATGGGAGGGGGTGTGAAGTTGGAGTGTGAAGTGGTTTATTATGGTTATGGTGGACATCAAGGACACAGGGTTGAGATATGCCAGGAATACCATTTGGATGGGCGGGGGAGTGACATGGTTTCATGGGAAAGGGGACTAACTAAGAGAATGTAGTTTTTAAGTTAGGTTTGAGAGGGGAAATCTTTATTCACAGCGTGCCTTCTGTACCGTTCATTAAAGGAAAAGGTAAAGGTTTCCCTTGACATTAAGTCCAGTCGTGTCCAACTCTAGGGGGCGGTGCTCATCTCCGTTTCAAAGCTGAAGAGCCGGCGTTTGTCCGTAGACACTTCCACGGTCATGTGGCCGGCATGACTAAACAGAACACCGTTACCTTCCCGCCGAAGCGGTACCTATTGATCTACTCACATTGGCATGTTTTCTAACTGCCAGGTTGGCAGGAGCTGGGACTAGCAACGGGAGCAAACCCCGTCATGCGGATTCGAACCACCGACCTTCCAATCAGCAAGCTCAGCAGCTCAGTGGTTTAACCCGCAGCGCCACTGCATCCCATTTATTACGCTTCATTAAAACAGTTAAAGGAATCCCAGCCTCCTGACCATGATTGTGTGAATGCTCAAGTGATCAGGCGCTGACAAGAACATAGAAAAGTGAGCATTTCGGATTCAAAGGCAAAAAGGTGCTTCTGGGCACGCGTGGGTGTTCCTGAGGCCAGAAACTCAGTAAAAGTGCAATGTCTTTTCCTGAGATCATGTCGAACAAGTCTGGGAAAAGATATAGCTGCTTTAACAAATTGCCAGCAAATATTATCTTTGTAAGTGCTCTGAAACACCTTTTTGCCTTCAAATTCAAAAGTTCTGCACAACCCTAAGAGAAAACATTTGGGAGGAATAAAGAAACACAGTGTACTAGCACCTTGTCTCAATGAATTGATTTTTTCTAAAAGAAAATATTTCATTTGGGCTTTGCTTTTCAATCCTTCCATTTTCTCCCAGTTTTTCAGAAACAAAGCAGCAAGCAGAAGTTCTGGGAAAATAAAATGCTGCTTTTTTCTGTTTATGTGTCCAGTTTTTGCATATTGAGTTTTCACATCTCCATCCTGCCACTGATTCTTAGGAATGGCTCCCTTTGGTTCTGTTGACCAGCTTCTATTCTAACCCACTGAAACTTTCTTCAGCCTCTTTTATCCTGCAGTGGACATTAAGAGGCAGCCATCCTTGCATTTCTTGAGCTAAGACCTGGGTCAAAATGTTTGGAGAAGAACTAAGGCCAAAGTATACTCACTTTCCACCCTGCACACATTAGCTCATAAAGTGCTGATCAAGTCAGTTCAGCTACGAAATGTGGATCAAATCAAGTCCTCAGGCATCTAACTGTCACTCTGTGGGTGAACTGTGGATGAACTGTGGTGAAATGGGAGGCTGTGCTTATTTAAACAAGGGCTAAATGCAAGGAACTGAAAAGCTGCTAGAAATGAAAGGGGGATTTAAAAAAAAAGCAAATGTAGATTTCCCAACAGCTGAACTGCCACCAGGGAAATGTAAATTAAAAGGGAGTCATCTACTCCCCTCTATTGTCTCGCACCAAGTGGAAAAAGAATGCTTCCCATTTGGTGAGCTGTAAAGACTGTAATATTGAAAGCATGGTTGTATATTTCCCAGATCTTTTTAAAGGGGGGGTGGGGTGGGCGGGTTCCCTTAAAACCAAACATTCAAGGTAGGAACAGTTCCTTTCAAAAAGCCTTCCAGCAAGGATGCTTGAAAAGTTCTTTGCAATATATAGCTCATATAACACACACCCAAAGAGCTTTGGGGAAGCGTAGCATGCATTTCTTACTCGCATTATGAAAAGCTACACAAGATAAGCATTGGAAGGAAGCATTTAATTTTTTTTTTTTCTGTCAGTGCACTGACCTACCAGAGCTATCAGGAAGGGAAATGGAATGGTGCATTGAGCTGGATGAATGTCAGCACCTAGACAAAGGCATTTAAGAATCAGCAAAAGGTGAAATGAGAGCATTCATAGGAATAACCGGAGAAAAAATTGGATTCTGAGCATCCAAGTATTACACATTTGGTCAAGTCAGGTTAATGCTGTACTGAACTTTTCATTTGCGTTTTACTCTTTTTTTCCCAGTTCCATGGAAAAGAATTTTTTTTAAAAGAAGAGAATTTTGTTGACATTTTCAGGACTGCGGTGTCTTGCTCTTGCATTTCTTTAATTATGAAGTGACTAGGGATTTCACTGGTCACCTATGTGTGGATGGGCTTCTTTTACTGTAAAATCCTCTCTCCAGCATTCTGCAGCCTCTCCCACCCATCCATTCAATATAAAGGGAATCAGACCAAAGGGGAAATTTCCTCCCATTGGACCTAAGAAGTTTTTGGAGAAGTTCTTCTCCTGGAGAAATTGACCACCTCATTTTTCTACCAAAACTTGGGTTTTAGAAGGCTGTGTGTGTCCATTGAACCCTAAGGGAAGACATTGAGGGAGACGCTCTTCCCATTGGGCTTTTTCAGGTTGGAAAGTACGAGCAGCTAGGGGTAATGGTATGTGGGAATGACCTTGGGAGACAGGAGGGAGAGCCAAAGACTGGACAACCAGCATGTAAAAGATATCTCAGCCCACAGAAGGAGAGGAGGGTGTGGGAAATGTTTCAGAAGGGACTCTCCCTAGTTTATAGAGAGTAAAAGGAAAGGAGGGGAGAAATACTTTGTCTTTCAAGATTCTGTTAATGTAACCTTATAATAAAGATACAGCTACTACTCCTGGTTGTGCTTCTTGTCTGGAGTACCTCACAGGACTAATACAGGGAGAGTAGAGAATGATGGAAAGATGTTTATGAGCAATGAGTACCAACAATACATTATCTCCAATGTTCAAGGAAGCTCATAAACATCAAGAGAAATTCAAAAGAAATTCTCGAGCATTCTGAAAGTTAAGATGGAAAACAGAAGCCCTGTTTATGGAAAAGGCAATCTGCAGAAACTGCAAAGCAGATCTCAGCATAATATGAAGCAGGACTACTGATGTGATCAGCGTATAGCCCCCTTGACTTCCCATCTAGCTATATACCACTAAAACTCTCGAGTCTGTAACCTTTGACTGGGTAAAATGGTGCATCATAGGGCAAAACTTTTTCAACCTCAAATGGGCTAGCTTACAGAATGTGTCCAAAATCTGGGACCCATGACTCCCGTGGGATAGAAATTCGGCAAATTTTATAAAACATTTTGTGACATTAAAAATATCATAAAACATTTAATGACATCATACAAAATGTCATAAAACATTTCCTGAGGTCAGCTCCTGATGTTTGACTGCTGTACAGTTCAAAATGAATGACATGGGCTATTTTCAAGGCAGGTACATCTCTGAATATCTCCCCGAATTTTTAAGAACTTTTCCAGTGAAGGCAGTACATTAGAAGTTCTGCCATTGTTGAAGGCACTGAGGAATCTGGCAAGGAAATATCTCTGAAACAATGACCCACTGTGTCATGGGTTATCTAGTACATCCATAAAATTCTAGGGGGGCTTCTCAGAACTGGAAGTGCAAACAGCCAGAAAGGCTGTAGAAGGGATGCTCTTTGGAGGAGAGTGAGCCATACATAAATCACCACAACAGAATATGCAACAGAAAAGTGGAGAGGTGGGGGTGGGGAGCTCTAGGACTCTCTGCAAACTTGTAACAAGAAAGCAAGTCCAAAAAACATCTCCCAAAGGAGTCTAATGAATGAGGTAGGAAAACAAAAGACCTGTTTTCCATGAAAACTCCAGAGAAATTGAAGAGCTGCTTATGAATCCTTATGAGATGATACACAGAATCAACACTTAAATAAACTTCTGATTGGGAAAGCTCTCTACATCTTCCTCCCATTCATCCCTCCATTTTTATGTTCTTTTAAATGCTTGACCAAGAGCTTTACTCTTGCAGCCTAAGAGGAAGATTTACCCAAGACATGCATGTGTGTACATGTGTGCATATACCAACACACAAGTACTGTTTTCATGTGTCGCCTTTAACGACATCACAAATTAATTTAACCCTCTGGAGTGTAGGAAAAACACTCTCATTTTCCAAGGTAGCTGATTTCCTTTGTTCACTATCTTGTTAAAGAGATAAACTAGTAGTTGTGAAATTAATTATGGCTGGTCCTCTTTGAAGGCCATTATCTAATGCAGTGTTTCTCAACCTCGGCAACTTTAAGATGTGTGGACTTCAACTCCCAGAATTCCCCTGCCCACACATCTTAAAGTTGCTGAGGTTGAGAAACACTGATCTAATGCCATTTACCATTTAAACGCAATCAGCTCCCAAGAAAACATTAAAAGACAGAGAGCTTTGTTTTTGTCTGACTTTTTAAATTGTTATTATTTCAAACAGGCCACTAGCTTGGGTTTTCAACCATTAGTGATTGCCATCTCAGTTTGTCAGAAGGTGGTGGACTTAATGTGCTGTCATTTGTGAGAAAAAAAAAATATGAATCATATTTTTAAAAAACTATCAACCCAACCCTTGGGTTAGCCTGGCTGGAAAATGAAGTGTCTTCCTAGATAGAGCACAGAGCTAGTAAATACGGGGATGGTTAAAACCGACTATGTGGAAGAGTGAGCCCATGAAATGAAGTGGAAAATTCACTTTTCCTGGATGTCTTCAAAAAAATGCTGGATGGTCATCTGTCAGGGAGTCCCTTGTGGATATTGCAGTGAGAAGGGGGTTGGACTAGAGGATCTCTAAGGTCCCTTCCAACCTTTGTGGCCTGAGAGGAAGGCAGACATGCTCTATTTCTCCTGAATCCTTTACATTTATCCTGTACTGAAGGACATAAGTATACACTTTTCTGATCCAACCTCTATCTATCTCCAAGGTTGAACTTGAAAGATGGGGCTGCTTTGGAAGTGGGAAACCAAAATAAATCAGGAGGAAATCAGGAAAAAGGGGGTTAAAAGCTTTGTTTGTTTGGTTTTCTGTTTTTTTAAAAAAAATGGTTTTCTTTTGTTTACCTTGGGGGACACTTGGGCAAAACAGCCTAGCCAATACTCTAGGAGGCAGAAACACAATTCAGAGTGACCTTGGTAGGTTAAAGAAGTAGGCTGCGTACAGGAGAACAACATTTAATAAAGGAAATCAAGTGCACAGATGCAGGAGATGGGGCACCTGGCCTGATGTAAAAAAAGGCTTTGGAACTGTACAGGACCTTAAGCAGAGGATGAGTCACCATTGCGACAGGACTAATGTAAAGTCAAATGCAGCTTTAGTCTGCATTAGCTGAAGTATAGTTTTCAAACCACAGGAAATCATAGTTCCATTTTGTTCTACACTGGGCAGACCCCACCTCAGGGATGGTGTTCAGCTCTGGATATGGCATTTTAAGAAAGGTTCAAGGAAACTAGGTCCAACAAGGATAATAAACATAACTGGGAGAATTAGGGAGATGTTAAGGAAACTAGTCTTGAGAACAGGCAGCTGAAAAGGTCGTGATAGTACTTTCTGGGTACCTAAAGGAGCATCACAGACCATTCTCTTTCACTGCAGAATTTATTTATTTGTCAATCAAATTTGTCACCGCCCATCTCCTTCAAGTGGAGGGACTCTGGGTGGTTTACAATATAAAACAATAAATATATTTATATATTATATTTAAATATATAATATAAAACACACTGAATGAATGAATGAATGAATGGTTTGTAACAAGAAAACAGAATCCATCCAAATGTTAGGAAAACCTTAGCAGAAGCAGTAGTTCAACAGTGGAAATAGTTGCTGAGGAAATGTTGAGTTCTCCTCTGTTGGATGCGTTGGAGAGGCGGGATGGTCTTTTATCAGAGTTGCTTGCATCTGGATTCCTGCACTGAGATTTGATGGTCTAAAGGCCCTCTTCTAATGCTATTATTCTCCACATCTCTGGTCAAAGTAAGTTTCACAGCCAATCCTACACAACCCCATCTTATCCTTCTCCACATAGTCCCTTCAGCCAGTCCTGTACAAGGACATAAAACTATGCTTCAAGGTTCCAGTCTCCAAGTTCATAGGACTCCCTGCTCACCAGTATCCACACACTGGGAATAAAACTGGACTTCTTTTACATGTGTCAATTCTGGTAGGAGCACTACCTCTATGGACTTCCCATCTGAAAGGGCTCTCCTGGCTAGTTCAGGCATCAATGCCAGAAATGGGGTATGACTAACAATCACCTTGGAGACAGGAGCCAGGACTGAAGCAGCTGTGTGAGAAGCAAGTCAAGAATCAGGACTGAGATACAGGAAGATGCCTTATCTTAACTAATAACTTGAACATTGGTTACCCATCTTCCTGTCTAGGAAGATCCATTAACCATCTTGGGTTAGCATATCCTATCTAAGCTGCAAGAATGGAGACTGCTGCTAAATGGCAGCAGAAAAATACTGAAAACTCTAACTCATTGCTGTTCATTCTCTTGTAGCAATGAAGGGGCTGCACATCCCAATGACACTGACCTATAGCACTGTTAATGTACCATCCCAGAAGGGTTATCCATAACAGGCAGGTGATAGAAGAGGGGTAAGACTAAAGAGGCTCCACTGGAGAAATAAAAGGAAATCCAGTTCAGTATTCTGCCAAGAAAACCAAATGGACATTCACAACAAGAACAATATCAATATAATACTGGAAAATTCCCTCCCCCCCTCCTCAAAATAAAAAGGTTTGAAGGTATCCAATGAGCTAGTCTGGAAGAGCAGAGGACAAATATGAGTGGCACTGGTATTTATTATGTGGCTGTATTAAAGCCAAAAGTATGCCCAGCTGCTGATTCTGGACAGAGCAAAAGGGAAGTTCAGTTCTGCAAAGATATGTATTCCATTGGTATACGGAATGTCAGAATCATTAATGAAGGCAAGACTGTTGTCAAAGCAGAAATGCTAAGATTGAATCTAGAATCAGCAGACTGAAATAGACTAGAATGGGTCACTTCACACGAGAGGAGCATCAGTTCTTCTACTGCAGAGAAGGGAATTGTGGAAGAAATGGAGCAGCCATCATTATTAACAAAAGGATGTCCGTGCTCAGACGCAACCTCCAAAAGAATAGAATGATGTCGGTTTGAGTCCAAGGCAAGCCAGTCAATATTAACAGTGATCTAAATCTATGTTCCAAACCCCTATGCAGAGGAAGAGGATTTGGGGAACTGTTCTATGATGACTTGCAACATTTTGCTGACACAAGATAAAAAAAAAAGTCAACGATAATTATAGAAGACAGGTATGCTTCTATTGGAAACAAAATATTGTCTGGATTAATTGGGAAATGTGGTCTTGGTACACAAACAAAGCAGGGGACAGACTAATACAATTCTGCTAAGAAAATTTAAAATTTGTAGCAAATATCTTCTTTCAGTAATGTAGAAGATGACTCTAGACACTCTGGACATAACCAGATGGACAACCCTAAAATGAAATTGGTTGTATTTTATGCAAGCAAAGGTAGATGAGCTCTATCCAGTCAGCATAAGCAAGACCTTGTGCTGACTGCAGCTCAGAATATGAAGTTCTCCTTGCAAAATAACAATTTAAAGAAAACAAATAAAATCACCAGACTAACAAAGTACAACCTCAGCATTATTCCATATGATTATGTGGTGAAGTAAATAATAGATTTAATGGGTTGGATTTGATAAATGGAGAGCTTAAAAAACTCTGGTATGAAATGTGTGACATCATTAAAGATGAAGCAAACAAAAATATCCCAAAATGCAAAGAACAAAAGAAAGCAAAGTGTTTCTTTGCTGATCTGCTGAAAATAGCGAAAAGCAATTGGAAAGTAGAAGGCAACAGTGCCTGAGGAAAAATTGCCAATTAAATGCTGAATTTTAGAAAAAAGCAAGAAAAGAAAAAGGGTTCCATCTGAGTAAGCCATGCAAAGAATATAAGGATAACAGTTTACAATAATAGAAGGATAACAGAAAGGACAAAGAGATTTAGTTAAGAAATTTACAGAAATCAAGGGTGCAAAAAAGGGCATTATAAATTATAAACAAGGCAAAAAACCACTAGACAAGGAAGAGATATACAGAAGCACTGTACATGAGACAGCCCAAAACTGATGATAGGTATGAAGGTCTGATTGCTGAACGAGAGACAGATATTATGGAAAGTGTAGCTGAATGGGTTCTAAAAAATATTGCTTGCAACAAAGCCACAGAAGTTGATGAAAAACCAACAAAACTGTTTAGAATCTTACACAATGATGCAATTAAAGTGATACATATGGTTTGCACTAGACAAAAGATTAAAGTGCAGAGATATACCCCTGAAAGCCAAAGTGCATAATGCCAAGGCCATCGTTTTCCTAGTTGTAACATATGGCTGTGAAAGCTGAATCATCAGAAAGGATGAAGAAAGAAAAAATGAAGGCTTTGAATTGTGGCAGTGGAGAAATTGCTGAGACTCCTTTGGACCCCTAGAAGAACAAATCATTCAGTGCTAGATGAAGTAAAACCAGACTGCTCACTGGAACCACTAATAAAGCTAAAACTGAGATATATTGGACACTTAATTGAAGGGCAAGAGTGATCAGAGAAGATTCTGATGCTGGAAAAAATCGAAGGCAATCAAAAAGGGGCCAACAGAAGACAAGGTGGCAAGATCCTAACACTGATGATACAGACAGGAGCTTACATGGACTCAAAGAAATAGTTACAGAGGGATAATGATCTCAAGGTGATGTTCATTGGATCAAAGAGATTTCAAAGCCAATAAATGTCTGAACAAGAATAATGGCAACCACAACAGTGAAGAGGTTGTCCAGATTTTGGGCCCTAGTAGGTAAGTTTAGTTCAGGAACTGAAGGTACTTCAGTGAAAAAGATGTCATGGGCAGTTAAGTGGCTCATCAGAAGACAGAGCTGGAACAGGAAACCTTCTTAGCATCTTTCTATCCAGATTTTTCTATTTATTAAAAAGCCCTAGGATAATTAACCAGACCAGATCCTGAAGGGAGAAATAAGGACATCTCTTCCATCCTGCTTTAACTCTGAAGTGTCAAAAAGCTGTGAAGCCTCTTAAACATTAAAGGAAAATGGAAAAGACCTCACTCACCTCTTGCATTTTAGAAACTCCCATCTAAGCCACTATGGATTTTTCCTCCCTAGCTTTATATTACTCCCTGTTGCATTCATCCCATCAGAGATCTCCTGGGAGGAAAACATCAATATTTGCTCCCACCAGAATTTGTAGCCCACGTCTTTTTCATCCCTATTGGGATTAATTTCCCTTTCAATGCATGAACTTTTTGATAGTCTGCAAAAGCCACTACAAGCATGGATTAGCTACATGCATGAAGGTGACTTTTGCAAAGGTTATTCAGAAAGTGGTACAATTCAACCTAAGCCACTAAAAAAAAGAGAGAGAGATTTAATCATTCAAGGTGCTGGGATAGTTCTTCCCCAGCTGATGCAATATCTCCCCTCTTGCAGCACTCTTCTGAAAGATAGCCTGATAACTAAAGGTTAAAGAAATAAATGAAACCATCACCAATCAATCAATCAATCTGCTCATACCTGTGCCTTGCCCACACAATCCTTTTCTCTCCACTTGCTGTAATAAATTAATTCATAGGGAAGTAATCTCAGTCTCCTTTAAGACAAAAAGAAGACCCACCATTCACTGAATGAATGGCCCTTGAAGCAGTGAATTCCACTCATTAATTGTATGCAGTGATAAGAAATAAGAAGGGAGGGAAGGGATGACCCAGAGATGATGGTGGTGATGATGATGATGATACACACACACACTATATCTACCACTGTCAAAAAAGAAGCTCTGCAAGGACATAGGTATACATAGGCATAGTAAACAGCAAGCAGGTAGTTGCTGTTTACTGAATTTATATTTCTTTGTTCACACACAGAATTCAAGATGACATTATTCTCTTCTCCTGTAATGGAATGTGAGAATGACCTTGGAAGATGTGGGGAAGAGATGCTACCTAGGGAATGATTTGATAAAAGGTGGAGGAGCCCACAACTGAGTAATGGGCAGAGAAAAAAAAAACTGCCCTAACTGGTTAGGCAGTAAATAGGGACAGCAGGAGATCTGTACTTTCAGACTTGCAAGATTCTGTTAATGTAGACTAACCATAAAGTAGAAGTAGCTCATCTGGTCATGTTTCCTGTCTGGTATACCTGGGAGGGCTGACATCTCCCTTCACCTCCTTGATTCTCATAATATCCCTGCAATGTAGGTTGGGCTGAGAAATCATGACTGGGACCCAGGCCTCTTAGAGAGCTTCATGACTGAATGGAAGATCTAAATCCAGAAAAGAGGGGGAAGGCAATGCACATGCGCTCCCACCCATTTTTAATTCTCAATCCCCCCTCTACCCCCTCAAATTGCATCTATTCAATTTTTGCAGTGGTTTCTGCAAAACTATCTGGCCCAAGTTTTGGACAAGCCCACTCCTTCTGAAAAAGTCTGGGTCTATCCCTGATGTTACGGAGTCACCGGTAACACTGTGTAATAGGCTGTGAGAATACAGTAACCTTGAGAGACAGGAGGAAGAGCCACAGCCTAGACAACAATAAGAGAAATCTGAGTCCAAAGCAGGAATGGGGGTGGAGAAAGCCTCTCACAATTGACCCTACCTAGTTCTCTGGAATGTAAAGGCAGGGGAGAGGGGAAGCACTTTCAGACTTGCAAGACTCTGTATAATAAAGGTAGTGTTAGCACTCATGGCTTGGGTTTTGTGGTCTGGACTACCTGGAAGGGCCAACACACTCCTTGTGACTCCTGGTGCTCCTAGTTGCCTGAAAGGTAAGACTCCCAGAGTAACCAGATTCAGCTTGAAAAAGGCTCTCTGTGATGCCTTGAAAAAAACCATGTATGGAATGAGTTGATGCAAATATGGTTCCTGTCTGTGGAGGATGGGAGTTACAGTCCAACACATGGGCGAGGGGAGAACATCAAGTCAAAGGAAGTCACTATACGGCATCAAGAATTCAGTGTTTCTCAACCCTGGCAACTTTAAGATGTGTGGACTTCAACTCCCAGAATTCTTCATGCTGGCTGGGGAATTCTGGGAGTTGAAGCCCACACGTCTTAAAAGTTGCCAAGGTTGAGAAACACTGCCTTAAACAGTATAAGCATAAACCTAACATAAGCTGGCATAAACACAACGGCCCATTTCTTGGTTTCATTTTAGAGTTCATTCTATGAACTTGAGGTTTAGAATAAATGATGGGAAACGTGCTGGCAAAACAGCCCTCAGTCAAGCACAAAAAGAAAATGTTTAGAAGAAACAAGGTGCTAAGAAGCCCTTCATGTCCAGACCCACAAACACAAGAAGGGAAGAGAAGATGGATCAGCTCAATGAAATTCCAAGCTGCCTTGGCCTAGAAATAATCTCCCATAGATGTCACATTGAGGTAAGGTGATGAAATGGTCGGTTCCTTAGACTGAAGCCCATTCTATAAACAGAGGTGCCAGTTTCTGGCTCTCTTCACTTCTCACTGGGCAATAGGAAGGCTGTTAGAAAGAAAATCAGAAATCTCTGCCCTGGCGTACATGGGATATATTGGTTTGAAATGGGAAAGAGTTCAGTTGCCGGAATTCTTGGAACCCCACCTTATTCTTTTCAGTAAATCTTGCTAAAAGAACTCTGTAAGAATCGTGCTTGGAAAAGATTCACTTACAGTTTTTGGAAGCTGCCAAAGAATCTTACAGCTGGTCTTCATGAATCCTCCAGCAATTGATGATGTCCTATCCTATGTCTTACAAGTAACTACTGCGGCTTCTGGCTCACATCTTGGTTGCTACATTTGCACTGCTTGGTTTAAATGAAATGCAATCTATATAAAATAGAAAACATTTTTATCCTACTATGATAAAGCGACAGGCAGAAGTGAGTAGAAATGAGAAGGCTCCTTCACGCATACATTTATTCAATAACTCTTTTTGATTCCCACCCAAAGGAATACATTCAATCCCATAAGCTTTTAAGATGGATGAATCCAACCTCTAATTTCAAACCATCTCCGTGTGTTTCTGCAGTGCTTATTTTTTTAACCCATTAACATCTGCTTTTTGTGCATTTGTACTTTGATCATAATTGGTTCTTTTAAGTTGCTTGTAAGCATTATTCTTTTGAAGTTTCACTCTGAAGCTTCTGCTGTTTTTTCTTTGCCACTGACTCCTTTTAATTACACAGCAGACATTCCTTGAATTAAGCTATTGCTCTTGCCGATGTCTGTATCCATTCAACATCAGGGAAATGAGATTGAGATGGGAGCATTTTCTGATTCCAGCAAGAATTACCTGGATAGTCTCCTGCAAGTTCAACCCTGATGCACTCCTTGGCTTAAAATCCACTGGCTGATGGTTACAGCTTATGGCTTTGGATCTGGCAGCTAACACTAACAGGCTGAAAGACCAGCATCTGAAGTGAGATGGAGTCCTTCTGACTTCTTAAATCCTTCCTAGTATCCCATGATGCCCTACACCTGGAGATTATTGGTGAGGCTTTATATTATTGGCCCGCTCATATAAATAAGCCACAGCTCCTGACCTAAGGGCTTGCAGTCTTAGGGCTGGCTAAGCTTAAAGGGTGGTCTGTTGACAGCAGCTGTGGTAGTTGGAGAAGAAGGTTGTGGGAGGGAGATGGCAGAGGATGATGACCAAGTGAAGACTGCAGAGGAAACACCAGCTGGAAGTACCCTTACCAAGGCCTGTATAAACAGATTCCCCCATCCTTCTTTGTTGTTTGGCTGCGACCCAGCACATATTTCAGGCCCAGAATAGAGCAGATCCCTCATCATAGACAGCCAGTTTGGTCTAGTGGTTAAGGTGCTGGGTTAAAAACCAGGAGACTGAGAGTTCTAGTCCCGCCTTAGGCACAAAAGTCGGCTGGGTGACCTTGGGCCAGTCGCGCGCTCTCAGCCCAACTCACCTCACAGGGTTGTTGTTGTGGGGAAAATAGGAGGAGGAAGGAGTATTAGGTATGTTCACCGCCTTGAGTGATTTATAAAAATAATAAAGCTGGGATAGAAAATAAATAAATATTGGAAAGCCTTACTTAGAAGAAAGAAGGAGCCAGAGACTTTCCAAATAGGGAATTGCCTTTATGCCAAGGCAGGAACACCCACTGAGTCTGTTGGTGCAAAAGGAGGATAATAAGCCTCAAATTACTGTAGCCTGACCCATTTTTTTCCTTGGTTTGATACTGTTTTTTGAGAAATTACTTTTGAGTTCTTGGTTTAGGCTGTTGACACTCCAAAGAGTTTGTTTTCATTTTCAGCCCCTGACCCTGAAGGGTATGGAGAGAATAAACTATGGCAGGTTTTCTACATACAGGTAGTCCTCACTTAACAACCATTCATTTAGTGATGGTTCAGACTTACAATGGTGCTGAAAAAAACAATTTATGGTAGGACCTCACAGTTATGACTATCATAGCATCCCCGTGGTCACATGATCACGATTTGGACGCTTGGCAACCGCTTCACATTTATGACTATTTCAGAGTCCCATGGTCATGTGATCGCCATTTTTGACCTTCTTGGCCAGTTTCTGACAAACAAAATCAATGAGGAACTGTGTGATTTGCTTAACAGCTACATGGTTTGCTTAACACTTGTGGTGATTCGCTTAATGACCATTGCAGAAAAGGTTGCAAAATTGGGTCAGATTTGCTTAATGACTATTTCACTTAGCAACCAAAATACTGGTCCCAATTGTGGTTGTTAAGCGAGGACTAGAATTTGGAATCCAGTGTTTGTTTTCTATTACTCCCAAGTCAGCTCCCCACCTCTCTGTCTACAAGGGACTTTGCCACAAGCCCCTTCTGTATTATTTAGACATGCAGAAGTTGGCATAATTTAGAATGTGCAGCCAATAAGTGTTTGAGAAGCATGTTCTCTACTGGCTGGCCATGGCAGTGAGTTCTGTAATTGAATCCTTCACATTTTCAACCACCCTGCACCTCTGTCTCATTTTCTTAGAGGACTGACTGGACAAGATTTGGAAACTGCACCATAGTTGGCTAAGTTCTTGTATTTGGACAACATGGCCAATCAGGGAAGGATAATTTGACTTAAAATTGCTTTGGTATCATTTTGGATTAGTGGGTTCACAAAACAGACTGGACCACTTAAGTAACCCAGTGAAGCATGTTCTATGAATCCATCAATAAGTATTCAATATACACAAGAATGTCCTGAAGTCTTCTTCAGATTTACTTAACCTTGAGATGAAGATAAGAATGAGCTTCCTGAATCCAAAGAACCAAATTCTGGCACTGATTCCTACCATCTTTAACATCTCAACTGTGAGTCACAGTGCTGGGTTCATCTGGGGAACAGAGAGGAATATTTTCCAAGAAAAGGACCCTGGGAGTAATGTCTAATATAGCAGCCTTATTCAAGACTGAAAGCCTTACTTTCAGATGGGAGGACTTCATTTCCCAGAATCCCCAGCTGTCAGAGCCATTGCTGAGATTTCTGGATGGTGAAGATGACATATTGGAAAAGCATTCAGTTGGGGGTATCCTATTATTAGATAGTTCACTGTAGCATCCCATCTGGCACCATGTCCTGATTCATGCTGAATGGGCTTGGATGAAACCTTAGCTTTTTAGTATGAATGCCTGTGCCAAACAATAAATAGATCTTGGAACAATGTTTGTGACAGTGGTGTCTTGAGATTTCACCAGACCCTGTTACTGAATACATTTCTACGCCCGCGAATCTGACTCTTGATTCCTAACAGATTTTTTGGTTAAAAACTGTTTACCTCCTACACTTCAAAGTGATGCAGAGTTGTGCTGTGAAAACACCACCTACCATCAGCACCTTCTGTCATACCCAACAATAAAATACTTTCAAAAACATGAACCCAGAAAAATCAGGATTCAATAACAGTACCTTGAAAACAGAGTCCTCTTTCATGGAATCATAGAATCATAAAATTGGAAGGGACCTACTTTACACACACATGGATAAGCCCATTTGTAGACAAATGCTACTGAATGCAAGTCTGAATGTGCTTCCCCCCTCCCTCCCTCTATCTTCATGACAACGAGAGTGGCTCATGACTGAGATGCCTTCTGAAATTACATTTCTGCCCCAGACTCAAATTTTGTTTATCTGACTGTTACCTTGGTTGCAGCTCTTCCTCCTGTTCCTCAAGGCTATTCCTACTCCCAATTACAGACTGGTATTTAGGGGGCATCAAATACACATAATGATATTTCTCAAATATGGTGGTTAGTGTCTTTTCCTGTGTTGCTGAGTGCTGGACGTTGGTCATGTTCCAGCCCTTGTGAAGCAATAGGAGAAGAAGAGGAAGCCATTTAAAA
This sequence comes from Candoia aspera, assembly GCF_035149785.1. Lineage (NCBI taxonomy): Eukaryota > Metazoa > Chordata > Lepidosauria > Squamata > Candoiidae > Candoia > Candoia aspera. The sequence goes on from NC_086153.1 coordinate 11,917,326, forward strand.
CCAATAGACGGCATTTTGTCTAAAGATCTCTCAAATGTTGGAAGCTGTATTGTTGTCCCTAATAAAAAATAACATTCCCATTGAGCAAACTGAAGCCATAAGAGGTAGGAGCTTAAGAACACTTTACTGACCATCCTTGATCAATGCCAAATTCAGATCTCATTGCTGAGTTGTCTGTTAGGCAAACATTTCACTCAGTCGAGAGAAGCATAGCACTACATATTTTCTGCAAATGACTCCTTGTGGTTTCCATCTTATTCTGTTTCACTGAGCTGTTGCAGATGATGCCCCGAGGTCAAGAAAATCTATTTGACTAGGTTTCATCCAGCATCATGTAATTGTTTTGCCTCTTCAGAGGCATCCTCTGACTATGGACATTTTGCACTACTCAAAGCTTAAATGAAGTATGTTGTACATTTGATGGCAAGAAAGATACTTGGAACACACTGGATGATGTTCTGACTTATTTCTCCCAGTCTCATTTTGGTTGGCTTTACACACTATCTTACTTGGTTTGACTTGGTGTATAATGTGAACTCAGCCATAATATTTTGTAAACTGTGGGCTAAGTGTTAGTGGAATGTATGAACCCACACCCTTGTGGCTTATTTGATAAACAAGGGTTAAATAAGCCAAGATATATGAACTCAGCTCCGTTAAGCTTTTATATAGAAAATATTCCTTCTAAATATTTATATGAATTTATCCATTGGTATTTCACAAACAAACAGGTTAAGACTAGGCCCCCCTTCAGTGATTGAGAATTTAATGTTTTTGGAGTGGAGAAGACTGCAGAGGACAGAGAGCAATTAGGTGGGGAAATAATGCAGAGTAGGCAGGGCTGTGGGCACCAATGATTGTTCAAATGATTGTTCAAACATGTTCATCTAATATGCAGGCAAGAAAATTGGGTAGCTGATTTCTCTGGGTAGCTCCAAGGGAAGAAGATACAGTCTAATAATGATTCAAGACCAGGATTCTTCCTTAGCAACGATAACAGCGTTGGTGCTGAACAAGTTCTTATGGGGATTTAATGGAAGCATGAGAAGCCAGATAGGCCATAGATAGCAAAACAAACAAAAAACTGCTTTTGATCAACTGAGGAGAGCTGCAGAACAATGAAGAAATACTGTGCAATGAAAGTTAGGACATTCACTGGTATCTTCTGGACTATCTCAGAACCAAATAGAGGAGGAAGATTATACTCTGCTTATAAGAATTTTTCAGACCTGATGCTAAAAGGCAAATGCCGTCTTGAAGTACTGTGCCCAGTTCTGGGCCAAAGCATCAAGAAAGGACAGTGAGAAATTGAAGGAAATTTAGAGGAGGGCTACCAGGTTGGTGAAGAGTGTTGAAAACAACCCCTATCAGGGTTGGCTAGAGGATCTGGGTATGTTTAGTCTACAGAAGAGAGAATGAGAGAAAAGATATATCAGTCTTCAAATATCTGAAAAGTTGTCACACAGGAGTGGACTTACTATTGCTTCTGAAGACAGGACTGGAACTAATGGGTTAACATTACAAGAAAGGAGGTTTAGGCTATTACCTGACTGCACAAGCTGTCAGAAAATGGAACAGGCAGTTCCATGAAGTGGTGACTTCTTCATTAGATGTCTTCAAACAGAGGCTGGGTGGTCATCTGTTAGAGGTGTTCTAGTGGACCCTGCACTGAGTGGGAGCAGGGGGGAGGAGTTTGACTGAATGACCTTGAAGATCCCTTTCAAATGTATGATTATTAAAAGTATAAAGGAACAAAAGAGCATTTGCTGATACAAAGTTGGAAAGAATGTTAATATAAAGGAAAATACAGTTTAGCTTGATGGGAAGCAGAGTAACCAAGTTATCTGTGCCTCTGTTGTGAATCTTCTGTTAACAGTTGATAGGCAGCTTCAGGACATTTGTTCTTCTCTCTGCTTCCTGTATTTATCGTTGTATCATATCTGGGCTCAATAGCCCTCTAGACAGAGAACTTTCAATACAAGGACCATCTTATGAGAGTCATTTGCCTTTTGTTCGGTTAGAACTGTATCCACATTTATTCATTCTTAGCTCTATAGAGTTCAGCCTTTCATCCATTTCTCCTTTTTTGATGTTAGGACACCATGTTACACGGCTATTGTTTCTATGTTTGATCACATTCCTTCTGTTTCTATTATTACTGCAAAGGCAGGTCAGAAAGAGAAAGTGAACATAATTCATTATTTTCTTCATATTCATTTACCAAGAAGATACTGACTTTTGCTGCCATCCTGTTAGCTTCTCTGATGGTTACATTCAAAGAGAATGACTGATGAGCAGAAGAAAGGAGCCAAGGATGGTGGTAAGCAGTAACATTATCAGCAATAGACAGCCTTCTCTCTCCTTCCTCTTTATCTTATTAGGATGGTTCTTTGAAAGAACATCAGTTCATAGGGAATTTGAAATGCTGGCACGCCCTCACCAAACTAGCTAGGCTGTATCTAAAAACTTCACAAGGTTTAAATGTGAATTAACTAGGAATGTTCCTATTCACCCCTTTGTAGCAGAAATAAGAATTAGGGCTATGCAAAATTGCCATTTGAAGATTCAGATGGAAGATGACCCAGTTGAATCATTCCTCTGAATCAAGTATTTGATGACTTCATTCAACACAATTGCCTTTGAAATGATTCAGCAGCTTGATGAACTTCCAACAGGCATGCGGTGGCTCCTTTGTATGGAATTAGGTATTGGGCTTGACTTGATTTGTCAAATCAAGTATCTGAATTGGATCTTCAAGGATCCTCACAGCCATCATAAGAATATGAGTGAGATGGGCAGTGACTAAATTTGATAAATAAATAAATATTATTTATTCACCATTAAACTGTATTAAAATGGTTAGCCTTTCAAATAGAGGATATCTTCAACAAAACAAGTCTCAACAGGTGACAGCAGATAGCCAAGCATGTCTTGGCACAGAAGCTGATGGGAGACCACCAAGGAATACTAGACTGAGTCAAACCATAGTCCCCAAAAAAGGCAATGGAAAACCCCTATTTTTGACAAGAAATCTATAAGGGCATGTGTTGAGCTCTACCCTTTACCTCAATAGAACAAGAATGTGCAACTATTTTCACATGAAGGATAGGACTTGGCTTCTGAGTCACATGCCCTTAGGGTGAAGCTTCAGGGAAGAAATAAACTTGGATCTAAGTCAACATTAATTTAAATAAAAATGAATGGAGTAAGTGTATATAGCATGCTTGGTTCCTGTGAGTTGAATACTTTGCACTGACATACAACTTTGCAATAACTTGTGGAGATATTCTCTGTGAGCTACATTCAAGCACAGGAGGCACTGGAAGGAGGTCTTAAGTTTTGAATTTCTGCAACGGAGGGCTTCTTCAATATCATTTCAGGTACAGGACTGTCCTCTGTAAACTAGGGCATGAAAATATCTAGGTGTTCCAAGGTCTAGAGGATTTGGGTCAGGCATAAGAATTTATGGATGCAGATCATGGTAGAATTCATAAAGAAATTCAGTGAGAAATCCTGTATCACATTCCTTCTTAAGAAGAACTCCAAGTCTTCTATCAAATTCCAAGGATTTCTTGACTTCCTGACACTCTGCCTGTCAAGTAATTTGGTCAAAATTCCCTGAACTGTTTGTCTGAAACAGGGATGACAGATCCGGGTCCTTTCTATGAAGGAATGTCATCTGATGGGACCCAGGAGGAGAGCATTTTCTGTCATGGCACCTGCCCTTTGGAACATCGTCCCCCCTGAGGTGAGATTGACCCCAACCTTGTTGGCCTTCTGGAAGCGCCTGAAGACCTGCCTTTGCCATCTGGCTTGAGGATCCAGTGAAGTTGGTGGAGAGCCCGCTAAGTGGTTATATGGTTAAGAAAACAAATGGTGTTCTCCCACAGATTGTTTTTTTATATATATATATATTAATAGTTCTTGCTGTTTTATTGTTTTTAATTATTTTTGTGGTTATACTTTTGTGGTCGTTTTGGTATTTTTTTTTCAGATGTTTAATTTTGTAAGCCTCCTGCCAACCTAGCAGTTCGAAAACATGCCAATGTGAGTAGATTAATAGGTACCGCTTCGGCAGGCAGGTAACGGCGTTCCGTGTAGTCATGCTGGCCACATGACCACAGACAAACGCCGGCTCTTTGGCTTTGAAACGGAGATGAGCACCACCCCCTAGAGTCGGACATGACTGGACTTAATGTCAAGGGAAACCTTTACCTTTACTAAGACACCCAGAGTCACAGTAGTAAGAAGGGTAGCTATATAAATTTAACAGATAAATAAACTTGTGGATTCTATGTTAGTCTTCCATTAGCCCAAGATTCACACTGCTGAAAATGGATGGCAAAGCAGCTGAATGTCAATGAAGTGATTGGGGCAGTTTTGGGGGAAAGAATAGAGGTTGTTTTCGGGTTGGGAATGAGAGTAACTTGCCTCTGAGAGGTTTTGTCCTCTCATCCCCATCTTTAACATCCCCCCAAAAGGGCAAGCTTTCTTAGCCAGTATCAGTAGCTAAATCAGTGGTTCACAGTTGACTTATTTCAGTCCTTTAGAAGATAAGGACTTTGCATTGTAGCCCCAATCTTTCAACCCTGATCTTCTGCTATGACTTATGTTCCCATGGAATTTCCTTTTTAAAATAAAAAGTGCATATCATACCTTCCATTTTTGTTTTCTTGTTATGTAAACTTCTCAGTATAATAATATTTGATGTTACTCTATTGATTACTATAAAGTGTGACTAATTTACTATAAATCAATATACTATATATCTACTGATCATAGGGACGCGGTGGTGCTGTGGGCTAAACTGCTGAGCTGCTGAGCTTGCCAATCGGAAGGTCAGCGGTTCGAATCCGCGTGACGGGGTGAGCTCCCGTTGCTAGTCCCAGCTCCTGCCCACCTAGCAGTTCGAAAACATGCAAATGTGAGTCGATTAATAGGTACCGCTTCGGCGGGCAGGTAACAGCATTCCGTTTAGTCATGCCGGCCACATGACCACGGAAGTGTCTACCGACAAACGCCGGCTCTTTGGCTTTGAAACAGAGATGAGCACCGCCCCCTAGAGTCGGACATGACAGGACTTAATGTCGAGGGAAACCTTTACCTTTACTATATATCTACTGATATATATATATTTAATTTGATTATGTGCCAAAGTCATTTTTGACTCCTAGCAACCACATAGATACATTTTCTCCATGACAATCTATCCCTAACCTGTTCTTTCAAGTCTCCCAATGGTGTATCCATCACCACTGTAATAAGTTAATTCATCTTGCTGCTGGTCACCCTCTTCTCCTATTTTCTTCCTCCTGTCCCAGCATTAGAGCCTTTTCCAGAGAGCTGGGTCTTCACATAATGTGTACAAGCTGATATTAAATAGATATTTAATATTTTGTTCAATATTATCATTTCTGTTATTTTAATACTGCAGATAAAAACACTGGTCATAACTTTGGGGGGAGGGGGAATCAAACAAGCCATCATTGTCCAAAAACCTAAGTAATGAGCATGTTCATTTAGCTAAAATAATGAAAGATACAAGAACCAATGAGAAGCATGTCTAATGGAATGGATTTGAATGCCGTGATCCAGTCCTGAGCCTTGTGTCATTCCATCAGCACGCTGACAAAGGATATGGGAACTATTCAAGGCATTGACTCAAATTTATTATACAAGCTTAACATTCAGCAACTTCTGTAAGCAGTGATTTTGCTATCAAGAGAGCTCTTAACACATCCCCTCTTTCGCCTGCATTCAAAGAGTATTCAATTTGACTGAATAATAGGACATTCAGTAGTAGTGTTAACATGCAGCTCTACTTTCCCAGCAACACTGTTTATTAAAACCTCCTTTAATCTACGAAATGCTCATTAGCACCACTATAATTTATAAAACAATCCCGCACTCTGACAATGTTTGATATTCAGAGAGATCACAGTAGTGCTGCTGCTGCCTAATCCTAGGCTGAAATCTGTTTTTGCTTTCCTTGGAATCCCCCGCCCCCAACTATAAAGTGAGGCTTCCGTTTTTCTACCTTATTCTCCAATTGCTTGAGAACTTTAAAAAAAAAAAAATTCTGGATGGTGTTTTTGAGTTACTACTGTATGTTGTCAGAGGCAACGGCCACAGCTACTCCTGGTATGGTTTTCTGTGCCTCACATTTCTGTCACTCTCAAGCCCCCTGGGTTGCCCACAACCATATTCCAATCAGAAAAATTATTGGTGGGAGGAGTTCCTTGAATTTATCATCCTTTGAGCGTCAGTTAAAGTATGGGAAGCCAGAAAGTCTGCAGACCACTGGAAATAAGTTTGTACATTTCGTTTGTTTGTTTGTTTATAGCTCACATTTATATGGCCACCCATCTCACACAAGGTGTCTCTTGGCGTACGTTCTCACCCATTTGTTGGTATCTTGTCCCTAAATATGTGGGAAAACATTCCTAGGAGAATTTGAAATTTGAATTTGAAAAGCAAATTCTCTTTCCACAAAATCAAGTGAATTTTACTTCAGAGTGGGGCCTTCCTCTTGGAAAGTCCACAGTGCAACAGCCAGCGGGGTCCCAAATCAGAGAGGGAGGGAGGGAGGGAGGGAGGGAGAGAAACTGTAAACTTAATAAGGCGAGTGAAAAAAAAATATTATCTCTTATTTTTACATTCATGCATTAGACCTATGTATCTTCTTTCTGATGCAGTGGATTCCTCTACAGTGTTAATCCCAATGGAATATGAATTCCCCTTCCCAAATAATTTAATTACTGCAAATGGGGGTAACATTTCTAACATTCTTTAAGAGGAATAGAACAAGGGAATTGTGATTAGAACAAGTGAAGTGCTGAAAACAAGAGAATGGCTGAAAACAAGAGAATGGCTGAAAACAAGAGAAGTGTAAATGGCTGCAAACATTATTGCTAAACATGGTGGAAGGCTTTGAAGATTAGGTGTCATTTGAGAGGCATTGTTTTGACTTGTGAATTTCACCTCTTTTATAACACCTAAACAAATTCTTTCATTCCATCCAGAGGTGTTCCCTCTTTCTCTTTCTCTTCTTTCCTTCCCTTCTCAATGAAGCTATCCCTGCCCTTATTGCATCTCCATCCAGTTTTCTTCTTGTTTTTTTTTCCCCTGCTGGAAGAAGGAAAGGGGATTCATATCAGTGTCCTTGTGTGCCTGTCTGTGAGGGTGGTTCAAGTGGGTGGAAGAATGATTTGTACATGCACATAAAGGCCTTAAATGTATCATATTGGTACCAAATAAGGATGTCCAACATGTCAGATTCCAAACCAGAACGGTCCTTCAAAGCTTGTGGGAGTGTGAATGTAACAACTCTTCAAAACAGCTTTTCCCCCCAAGGACTGTGCACAGACTCTTAAAAATTTGCAGACAAGTGGTATATTCACACGTCCACATGCTCCAACAGACCTTTTTGCACAGCTCTAATAAAGAATTTGTCTTTCTAGGAAATGGAACAAGCAGAAAGCAACACAGTTGATGGTGGAAAGAAGTATGTTAAAATCTATAAGATGGTGGACTTATAAACTGAAAATTCATGTCTATACCTTGCACTTTATCTCCTGTGTTTTTATTCTATTGAACTGTGAAGTAAATGTGCCATACGATAAATAGATAAGATGGTGGACATCATCTCAACTGAACATCTGTCCCATTTGTAGAAGCAGTGACATTGCATACATCTACAAAAAAAGGGTTAGGGCTTTGGTCACAATTTTTACCCCCCTTAAATTGTCCATGACCCTATGGCTGGGTACAAAGAACAGTCTAAAGTCTAAACCCAGGTTGGCAAACCCAAGTGACATGTCCATGTAACATTTATGCCCAAACCAATCAACCATACTCTAGCTTAACCTGATGTCCTTGTTCACACAACATGCTAAGATGAGATTCAGTTGCTATTGCTAAACCTGAAAGACTAATTCACATGGGCAGCCACTACTCTCAACTACCCTTATTTCTCCTGAAGAGACTTCTGCTGGTGAGCTCTTTAAGCAGGCATCCCTTCTTGAGGTGACTGCTTAAGTTGTCACCCAGTGATGCTGAAGCTACCTAGGAATAAAGTACAGTTCACATCTCTCTGCAGAAGAGAAATCTCTCAGGTGGGCTTGACAGTGATTGCCCAGGGATGTTCCACACTAGCTTCTGTGGCCCACTAATTCAAGGAGGACATATTATGATGGATTCTGCAGAACCAAACAAATGCTTTCCTGAAATTTTTTTACAAGTAAAGTAATTTTACAAGTAATTCCATCCCACCTTTTTCTGTTACACTGTGTGTCAGTCAACCTTCTTGGATTTTTACAGCAGATGTATTTGTCATTGAGAACACAGTCTGAATAGACCAGTCCCAACTCTAACCAATGAGCTGCCTCTGGCAAGCCCACAAGCAAAGTTTACTTTCCCCTTTCTCAGAACTAACACTATGTTTGAACATAGAGAAGTCATACAAGTATCTTGACCAACAGTCACAGAAAAGGTGATCCCTCCACAAGTATTCCCCAGAACTAACTCTGCCTTTGAATGAGGAAATACCATACACCCCTCCTAGGCAATACATTGGGAGAGATTGATCCTCCAGTGAATATATTCAATCCCCTTGTAAAGCCATCTACATCAATGGCCACTGACAGATATTCTGCCAGAAGGAGATCACATAGAAAAGCCATGTCTGCAAATGCAAAGTGAAAGGAATGGCTGTGGCAGAACACACTGACCTACAAACTATAATACCACATTATGCTCTAATACGCCATGCAAACCCAGTTCCATTCTTAGTTTATGAGTCCATGTGTTGTGAGAAAGCAAAAGTGGAGTAAACCAAGTAAATATGTCAAGCTGATTGTTAATTTATTACCACCACCTATTTGTGCAACTCTAGGCAGCTTACACTAGACAGAGCTAAAATTATCCATAAAAGTAATCCAACTTTAAAATAGAATATGTTGTTGTGGTACTTGAAATCCTCCTGTCCAAATGCCCTACAAATGAAGACTATCTTCAAAGTTTTCCAAAGATAAAAGGATAAGAGTCAACCTGATCTCAGGGGGTATGCTGTTCCAGAATGTGGGAACTAATGTCATCAGGTATCAGTTGAACACTCTTTCTTTCTTTCTTTCTTTCTTTCTTTCTCTTCCTAGTGTTTCCCACAGCTGCAGGATTCACTTTTTTGGATCAACCAAATGTTAATACTTTGGTTGCAACAGGAATTGACTGACTGGTTTGTCACCTGAGCCTGATATCAGGGGCTGAGAGAGTGACTGTCCCAAGGTCAGCCAGCCTAAGCCAGGACTAGAACTCACAGTCTCCTGGTTTCTAGCCTGGAACCCTAACCTCTACACCAAACTGGTTCTCATAGCAGCACATACAGTGTTCAGGACCTTGGAGAGCTCAATGGAGAAAGTACAAGAGCTGTTTCAGTACCTGTATCGATGAAACACATACTGTTATTGAAACAACAGCTCTTGTACTTTCTCCATTGAGCTCTCCAAGGTCCTGAACACTTCTTCTCCCCACCCCTCAGTTCAGAGGTGCGTTTTTCCCATGTTATTAATCATAAAAGGAGAGAATCATAGAACTGTGGAGTTGGAAGGAATTAAAAGGATCATCTAGGCCAGTGTTTCTCATCCTTGGCAACTTTAAATGTGTGGACTTCAACTCCCAGAATTCCCTAGCAGCATGCTGGCTGGGGAATTCTAACTTGATCATAGCCAAAAGGCTGAGAAGTTGACTGGAGAATTCTGCAAATTGAAGTCCACACATTTTAAAATTCCCAAGTTTGAGAAACACTGATCTAGACCAATCCATTGCAATGTGTGGGAAAACCAGTTGAACCATTTTTTAGATGTGGTTGTCCAGCTTCCTACTAAAAACCTCCAGAGATGGAGAACCCACAACTTCTGTAGGTTGACTGTTTTTCTGTTGTACCAATCAGGAAGTTTTTCCTTATATATTTCTTATATTTAAACAAAATACGGCTATGGGGAGTGTAAGGGGGTGTCTTTTTTAATGGTATAAAACTATTTTAGAGGTTGTTGAGGGCATAGGTGTAAAAAGCTTAATGACTGCAGGTTTCATTTCTATTATGGCAGTGTTCCTGGTCCCTGTTATGGTGGATAAAATGTGGCTCTCAAGATGTCAATAAACAACAACTGCCCAAATTCCCAGCAAGACTAGCCAAATGTGAGGGATGCTGGGTTCAGGAAAGCTGGGGAGCAGTACATTCTCAGTCTATGGTTTAGGAAAGTCATACAATAATTTCAAGAAGTTCAGAATTTCCCTAAGGATGTACAGCATACAACAACTTGGAGGAAAGCAGGCTGCATAGAACTACACACCATGCACATCACATCTAACTACATCAGAGAAATAGGCTGAAATGTGCAGGTCAGCTTAAATGTTTCATAATATTTATCTTCCCAGACTGAAGGGAAACAAAACAATTCATGACTTGTAGCGGCTGAGGGATCAAATTTCTCTCTCCAGTCAAGGAGATTAACATCACAAAAGATATCAACCATCATGTGTTATTGTAACAAAGGCACATTGCTAAGCTGGTGGAGTTAGAAAACTGTCAGCATTTTCTATTAATTTTTTCATCTTTCTTATTTTTTAAGCCTGAACAGTTAGATTTTCTCTGAGTGAAAATCAGACATGCGTGACATCCTACCAGGGAATAAATATGCTACGTGAGCACAAACACACCAGCGAGAAAACATGCCAATTTTTTTCTCATGCTATACAGAATTAAGAAAGGCAGAAAGAAGGTGACAATAAGTGTAACCACTCTGGCATTTCCTACTTTTAAAAAAATCAGGTTGTAATGGGAATGTCAGTTTTTAATAGAGGAAATCCAAATCTTTTCATAAACAAATTCATTCTTTCTTCTGTACAAGTCATTTCAACACAGGTCAAAGCTACTAATTATATTAAATAGGTCAATGTTATCACCATATTCTTAGAAGAATTGAGATTAGAAATGGCCAGGCTGGGGCTATCCAGAGGCTTCATACTGCAACCCCCACAAGCCTCAGCATGGTGATTTTATGAGAAGGGAACTAAGGAGAATAACCTAGAACAACCGAAGGTTGCCTAGATTATTTATTTACTCACAGAAAGCTGAGACCAATCCCCACCTCCCAATACAAAAGAACCATCATAACTAAGTTAGCCAAGATTCATGGCTAGCTCTACTATGGTGCAAAGTGAGGTAAACACCTCAAGAAGCAGATTTGGGGTGCCATGAAAGGACAGAATATTTTTAATTATTCACTTCATTATTACTGTACCTTTCCTATCAAGCATAGGAGTATATTGCCTCACATACAGAAATATAAAGAAAAAGGAATTTCAGGGAAAGAAAAAACATTTTCCCTGAGATCACTTTATGCTTTCTCTGAAAAACTGAAAAATACATCATGAAATATTTACTCATATTTTTATTTCAAAGTAGCTATTCCCAGACATTTCCTTTAAGGGATCAGAACTTTAAGTATTTGAGGATTATATAAGGTGAAAGATGGCAATCCAATCCCTGTAGGCACCAAGGCCTCCTTCCAGATAGTTGAAATTTCAAGAAAACTCCAGATTTCTCAAGGTTTGTTGTTCCCACTTAAATCCAATGAAATATGAGGCAAGGATGCCAAAATCACACAAGATTTAAAGCTTTAACACTAGGACTTGGCAAGATTTGACTATCTTACAATGTTTGGGCCATTCAACATACATATATCTGTGTGTAAACATATAATATGCACATACACACATATTACATGTTTACACATCCTGAGAAGGAGACCTTTATGGGGAAAAAAAGTATCAACAGACAATCTTCTCTTGCTGCAGAAAGAATGGAAAGTGGGTTTAAGGAGAAAGGATGCAGAAGTTGTCTGGCCCAGAGTGAAAAGAACTATGTTATTCAGTGACAGAATTTCACCAATAGGACAAAAAGGATGGTTGGTGGAATGATGAAGTGGAAAAGGCTGTGGATAAGAAAACCATTATTTCTGTGAAAATGAGGATAACAGATATTCTATAATGTATATAGAGAGAAAGATGATAGATGCAAATATGTAATCAAAGAGAACAAAGAACAGTTAAGATTAAAGAGGAAATGCAGGCCCAGGTTAATAGAAAGAAAATAACTTGTGGAATGGGTAAAAAAGGGCTAAACAAGGAGCCTTTAGCAGAGTGAACAGAATTAACGTTTAATATGAAAAAAATGATTTGCAATGAAACTGAGAGGGAATACCGGAACAAGTATTAGAGATTATATAGCAATAATAGTGACACATTGAAGAGTAGAATTAAAATAAAAGGTACAAATGTTAGCATCAAAGAAAAATGATAATGAAAAGAAATTCATATTTACTGTGAGAAAGTTGAAATATGGAGAGAACAATTGCAGGTTATAGATAAAGGCTGAAAAACTAAAACTAGTAGATGAATTTGTGTACTTTAATAGAATGTCTACTAAAGTTAGGGAAATGGAGGGAGAAATGTTAATGTACAAATATGGGTAGAATATGGGTAGAAAGGTACTCTGGTCTGTTGCAAGGAATGAATACTTATTGAAATAAGTGAATATAGATGTATATAAGAGCATATTTCTGCCCACTTTGCTTATATGGTAAGGAAAATTGTGTGTGTCACAAGAAACATCATAATTAATGCAGTGGGAATGGATTACTTAAGTCTGTGTTGCAGAACAAATAAGGGTGAAGAATGAATGAGTGCTGAATGAATGTGGATTGAATAAAAAAGAAGAACTATTTGAAAAGATGTGCACTGAGTTGATTTGGTTGTACAGGGAGATGGAATGAGGATCAAACTGCAAGGAAGGACGAATGAATGAATGGGTTGAGAGAAAGTGGTGGTCGGATAGAAGTGATAAAATTCTGGAAAAGAGAGATGTGAGAAGTTTGAAGACCAAAAGTGTCACGAGCACTGATGGTGAGCAGGAGGGGGCCCCTATCCAGGGGAGAAAACGCATGCGTAGTACTGAGGAGTTGAGCAGCCATTCAAAGACACAGATCAGACCCGCCTTGACTTTGGGGTTTATCTGTTTGGGTTTTCCCATGCTTCTTCAGTTTGTTAGGATTTTCTGTCTTACGTAGCAGTAATAAACACTAGAGACCTATTCCTCATCTCAGCGTGGTTCCTGACTGTTAGGACACCGCCTCCCTATTCCAGGCAGCAGCTAGGGCCTCCGCTCTACCATGCAGGAGAGACTCAGGTATAACCCCCAGCTCCCTCTGAAACCCAGCCGGGTCCATCAGTCGCCGGGGGCGGACCAATCGAATGGGTCCTGCCTCCCTGCGGAGGGGGGCGGCACGAGAGAATCTCAAGGCCACCAGGGCATGACAAAGGGGAAAGATGTAATTCTCCCCTCAGATCATCTTGCCAGGTTCCTGACTGTTAGGACCAAAAGGCAAGGTATGAAACAGTGCATGGATGTGATGAAAGCAAGGGTGGTTTGTATGGTTAACAATATTTGGAACTGTATAGTGAACAATTTTGGGGTAAACTAGTTTTAGCTGTACAGGTAGTCCTCACTTAACAACCATCCATTTAGTGATGGTTCGGACTTACAAAGGTGTTAAAAAAAAACTTAGCACCAGTTCTCACGCTTATGACCATTGCAGCGTCTCCACAGTCATGTGATCATGATTTGGGCCCTTGGCAACCGGTTCGCATTTATGGCCAATACAGCATCCCATGATCACATGATTGCCACTTTTTATGTGGCTGGCTTTTGGCAAGCAAAATCAATGGGGAACCATGTGATTTGCTTAATGACCTAATGGTTCACTTACTGCCTGTGGTGATTCACTTAATGACCACTGCAAAAAAGGTCATAAAATCAGGCTGGATTCACTTAATTTGCTTAGCAACCAAAATTCTGGTCCCAATTGTGGTCATTAAGTGAGAACTGCCTGTATTTCCTTTTATTTTTCTTTCACCTGCCTTTAATTAATTTGGCTAACACTTTCTTACTTCCTGTGTTTTACAGAACTTTGCTTACTCCAAAAAGGAATATTTATTTATTTATTGTTCAAATTTTGTTATCGCCCATCTCCCCCAAAAGAGGGACTCAGCTATTTACAATAAAATTAATACTATAACAATAAATGTTAACATCCCATAACAATAAAAACAAGTTACAAATATAAAATACAATATAAATAAATGTAGAATCCAAGTGGCTATAAAAACTGCAATCCAGTGGGAGGGGCTCTAAGGCGCGAGCCACCCCCAGGAATGGCTACCCACCTTCCCGCCCCAAGCGAGATGGCAGAACCAGGTCTTCAGGGCCTTCCGGAAGGTCAGGAGTGAAGGGGCCTGCCTCACCTCCGGGGGCTAGATGTGTGATGGTGTAACATGTGTGCACACAGACACATATGTATGCACCATGGATCATTTGCACTAGTAATGGCTCCCAAGCAGTTTTAAATGGTACAAAATTGTGAAAGTGAAATGTGAAGGGAATTGTTCTATTGGAATACAGCCAATCAAGAAAAAAGCTGAGATATGAAACCGTAATTAAATTTGTTTCCGTAAAAGCAACACTTTCATTTTTAGAAGTAGAAATTACCACTGGTAATTCAGATTAATGAATTGAAAGTAATCAGGCAATCTTTCATGTAGCAAAAGGTGAATTCTGATTTTCCATTTCTCCTCCCTATTTTCACCTTCCCTCCTCAAAATTTAATTGTCCAAGTGGTGACAACACTGCAATCAGATCAGAAATACATTCATCCTGCCCACGTATCAAAGTGGAGTGACTCACCATTGACTGATGGAACTGTATTTTGTAATTTTATACACCAAACATATGCTCATAAACAAATTAGCTTATATTTATTTATTTTCATTTATTTATTTATTTTTATTATCCCTTTATTATTTTTATAATAACTCAAGGCGGCGAACATACCTAGTGCTCCTTCCTCCTCCTAGTTTCCCCACAACAACAACCCTGCGAGGTGAGTTGGGCTGAGAGAGAGGGACTAGCCCAAGGTTACCCAGCTGGCTTTCATGCTTCAGGTGGGACTAGAACTCACAGCCTCCTGGTTTCTAGCCCAGCACCTTAACCACTAGACCAAACTGGCTCTTATGTATGTATTGCATATATTTTTATATGTATTACATATATGTATGTGTGTGTGTGTGTGTAATATGTGTGCGTGTGTAGGTGTATGTATGTATGTATGTATGTGTGTGTATATATATATGTATGTATGTATGTATGTATGTATATAACATGCATATATGTATTATATATGTAATACAGATGGTAAAGGAGAAGGATTCACATTGGGTCAAGGATAGAAGTTTTGGAATCCAGAATGGCTCTACTGAGGTCAGCTTTCTGAGGCTCTTCCAAAACTATCAGAATCTCTTTTAGCTTGAGTCTGAAAAAGAATATGGGATATAAATGCTGTGGAATCAAAATATAGTTCAGAAAAAAAGTCAATTCAGTGGACAGGTTTGGATAAAATTTGCAGATGTTAACTGAAAGGAACAGATCCACATTTAGAGGTCAGTATTATAATTGAAAGAGAGGCACAGTGAATCTCAGTGTGGACCAGCCTTTTTCAGTCTGGTACCTTCCAGTGTGATGTGGTGCTTAAAATGTTGGATCAGGACAGGGGAGACAGAAATCTAAAGTCCCTCTTCAGTCATGGAAACTTGCTTGAAGGCTTTGGGTCAATCATTCTCACTGAGTCCAATCTATCTCCCAAGGTTGTAATTATGGGGCTAGCATGTAAATACCTTTGAGTTCCTGAAGGCATGGTGGGATAGACACATAAAATAAATAAAATGGGCCTGTGGCCACAACTCCAGAATTTCTAACCAGTATGGCCACTGAGAGTTGCAGACCCATCACATGTAGAAGACATATTGGAAGAAGGTTGACAAGCTCACACAAAGTGAGCCAAGGGTTCACAATAGCGTAGGTCATTTTCCTTTCCTTTTTTTCCCAAGTATAGGTGCACAACTTTTGGCTACCTGGATATCTTTGCACTCCTAAAGTAGCTGAGGCCAATGCCTCTAAAGGGGCAGGTCCTGGAAAAAAGTGAGATGTGGCTAGGATGAATATCATTTGATTTAATTCATTCTTAATTTAACCTCGTTTAAATCTAAATTTTGAGATTTCATTTGGTGTAGTGGTTAAGGCATCAGGCTAGAAACCGGGAGACCGTGAGTTCTAGTCCCGCCTTAGGCACAAAGCCAGTTGGGTGACCTTGGGTGAGTCACTCTCTCTCAGCCCTAGGAAGGAGGCAATGGCAAACCACTCCTGAAAAACCTTGTCAAGAAAACTGCAGGGACTTATCCAGGCAGTGTCTGAGAATCAGGTGTGATTGAACAAAAAAAAAAAAAAAATCTAAATTTTAGTTTAGTATAGTTAATAGGATTACTCTGCCTTCTTTTAGTCATTGTTCACTTCAGTGGCAACTTTTAGAGGACCTTTGACAGGCTACATCAAAGGCTTTGAGGAGCTGTGTGAGCTAATAGACAAGTAATCCTTCAGCATTTGAATGTGGTTAGAAATTAGTTGCTGATGAGTCTGAACATTGGTTTGTTTAAGGATGCTATTTAAGAGGAGAAATCCTGTTTTAAGAAAAAAAAATCTGGGAAGCAGAGACATGAAAAGCCATATAGCTAATTTCAATTAAATGTACAGATGGTTTCAGACCAAGTATAATTTTTAATATGAAGGCAGAGTTTGGGTGTTGGGTATACACTGGATAATCCTAGTATCAATCTAATGAATCACTTTTTGATAGATTTAGCCATTCCTGATGATCACTGGAACATAAAATACTAAATGGCTCAATAGTTAGCTCAAGAAATTCTTGAAGCAATAAAACTTTTATGATCAATGTCTCTTAGACCAGACAGTTTTAATACCAGAATTTCATAAAATGTCTCTTTGCAGTTTCTCACCATGGCTTCTTGGATAGTTTCAAAAAAATCTAATTTTTGTCTCATAAAGATGATGGAGATTTTATTTTTAATTAAAGAAAGCTTAAAATCTGGAGAAATATGGTGCTGTAGTCAGGAAGCAGAGAAACATAGAGACCTGCCTTGCATCAAAGGAGAGCATTTGTCTGTCTTTACATAGGGTCTAGGCTATCCTGAAATCTGTCTTCCAATGTCTCAAAAGTTTACTTCCTCTCTGAAAAAAAAATGCTTCTGTTTTTCCATCTTATTCTTAGAGTGCCTGAGAATTTCTTTCAGATTGCTCTTGGTGCGGCAAAGATGACATTGGAGATGACTTTGTTGAAGGTGATAAAAGGAACTATAGCTAGAAATCTTATTTTCCTGTGACACATTTGTCTATTATTCAGCAATTTCTCTGAATGGCTGCACTTTCCAATCTGGAAAAGCCCAGTGGGAAGTGTTCCCCCATGAGCAATTCTGTTGGGATTTAATGGAAATGTAGGAAGCCAGCAGCTGGAGACTGCTGGAGGGAATATCGTACAATGAAAGACAGGACATTTCTGCACATATTTATGCTGGCTCTCTGTGAAGGTGGTAGACTTACTAAGATGGCCATCCTCAGGCATTTGATGGTTCCTGAGGATTTTCTGAGGAAGTGTGGGGAATGTTCTGTTGACTTATGTGAGGTAGTGGAGACATGGTATGATTGCTGAGCAGTTTTTTTACCTTGTGGAACCCAAGGATGTAGATAGGGTGCTTTAGAATATCAGCTCCACTACTTGTGGGCTGATCCATGCCCTAACCCTAATGAATGGCTATCAGGGCATGAGTTACCATTGCCAGGGAATCTTGATCCAGGTAGAGTTGTAACTAGCATACTAGGTGAAGTTCTGAGACCTGGAATACCTTGCACTGGAATTCCCAGGAACCTGAGTTCTGACCCCCCCCCCATCTCATGACCACCATCTGGAATCACCTACTTACATAGGAGCTGTCAGCCCCACTAGATGGATCAGATCAGGAAATCAGCTCTTCAAGAAGGCTAAAACTATTTTTATTGACATTGGCTATTATGACAGAATCTTGCTTGTCTGATTGTGCTGTGCCTCCTTCTCATAGGTCAGTGAATCAGACAGGCATCTCTTCTGAATGTTCTCTGGCTGTTTTGGACTTTAAAAAATGACTGGGCAACAGCTCCTGCATATCTCTGTCAAGGTCATCTTCCTGGTTCTTTACAAGAGCAGAACAGCCATCCATCAATGCCCCCAACTCCTGCTTCTGTAAAGAGTGCTGAAGGAGATCATGGTTGGTGGATTCAAATATCACTGAGAGGTCTAATAGGACTAAGAAGTGTACATTCTCATCATCTTAGTCTTTCCCCCTCCCTTGAGAAAACTGACCAGATAAAACTGACCTCTCTCCTAGGGCCATAAGTATGAAAGAAATAAGGGCATCTTCAGTGCTAGAGAAGCACTTAGCATGGATCAAGGAGGACACCTGGACAAAGTGCAGCTGGCTTGTGGCCAAGCCAGCAAAGCACAAATAAGCAGATGTAGATGATGCATTGCTGTGAGGTTTGGTTCAGCAGGTAGCTACTGTGACCTACTTACTACAGAAAAGGTTTCCTTTTCCCCCAAATTAAAACAAGCAAGCCAGGTAAAGGAAGAGACTTCAGGTAATTAATTTTCTTATAAGAAATATTAGTTAGTCCATGTACAGCAAACCAAGAGCCCTGCAATTCTTCTGGGCTACAGGTAGTTCTCGCTTAAAGACCATTCATTTAATGATGGTCCGAAGTTATGATGGCCTCAGAAAAAGTGCTTTATGTCCTGTACTCACACTTATGACCATTGCAACATGACATACCACCTCTGCAGTCATGCAATTGCAATTCGGGCACGTGGCAGCCAGCTCACAGTTATGACCAGTTGCAGCATCCTGCGGTCATGTGATCATGATTTGCGACCTTTTTGCCGGTTTCCAGAAAAAAAGTCTGTTGGGGAAGCATGATTCACTTAACAACCATTATAAAAATGGTCATAAAATCAGGTTCTGTCACATGGTGATTCACTTAATGACCACTTTGCTTAACAACCAGTTTTCCAGCCCCTATTGTGGTTGTTAAGGGAGGACTACCTGTACAGGTCCTATAATATCTGCTGAGCTTGAAGAAACCTAAAACTGTACATATTTTGTGCAGTTTAAAAAACTGACTTTTGAAATAAAACAATTTGTTCTTGATTGCTGAATGTTGAAATGAATGTCTTTCTCAAAACTGGAACTTGAAATTTGAGTTTAGTTTCTGACAATCCATTTCATCACATCCCATGGCCACTTTTATCTTTAATTGAGTAATCAAATTATACAGCCACTCTCCACCTAAAACTCACATTAAAAATCTCTTTGAAATAGTGGAAATATCCCAACCTGTTGATGATCATGTCATGAGGTTCTGCTGTTCAAAGGGGGGAGAAAAAGGAAAATATTCTATTAGGTGTAAATGTCAGACTTGCCATTTGGATTAGAAACAGTTAATCCCAGAAATGAGAATCCAAGAGGCTCAGATTAATAGTTTGTATTCGAAGGGAAGTTAAGGTCACGTCTTAACACAAGAATTCCAGCAAGTGCCCTCCTTTTCTTCAGCAAAGGATTGTTACCTTGTTGTGGTGCTGGAGCTTGAGCACCTCAGTGATGCCATGAGCTAAACCGTGAAGGGCCACCCAAGACAGGAAGGTCATGACAGAGAGGTCAGACTAAATGCGATCCCTGGGGAAGGTAATGGCAACCCACCCCAGTATTCTTGCCGTGAAAACTAAATGGATCAGTACAACCAGAGATATGTCGGTATACCATCGGAAGATGAGATCCCCAGGTCAGAAGATGGTCAAAATGCTACTGGGGAGGGACAGAGGATGAGTTCAACTAGCCCCAGACATGATGACGCAGCTAGCTCAAAGCCAAAAGGATGGCTAGCAGCCGACAATGCTGGGGGTGAAGGGCGAATCCGATGTTCTAAGGATCAACACACCATTGGAACCTGGAATGTAAGATCTATGAGCCAGGGCAAATTGGATGTGGTTATTGGTGAGATGTCAAGATTAAAGATAGACATTCTGGGCATCAGTGAACTGAAATGGACTGGAATGGGCCAATTCACATCAAATGACCACCAGATCTACTACTGTGGACAAGAGGACCACAGAAGAAATGGAGTAGCCTTCATAATTAATCGTAAAGTGGCTAAAGCAGTGCTTGGATACAATCCAAAAAATGATAGAATGATCTCAATTCAAATTCAGGGCAAGCCATCTAACATCACAGTGATCCAAATATACGCCCCAACCACAAATGCTGAAGAAGCTGAAGTAGAGCAGTTCTATGAGGATCTGCAGCACCTACTGCACAACACGCCTAAAACAGATGTTATTTTCATCACGGGAGACTGGAATGCTAAGGTGGGCAGTATAATGACACCTGGAATTACAGGTAAGTATGGCCTGGGAGAACAAAACGAAGCAGGACACAGGCTGATAGAATTTTGCCAAGATAACGCACTCTGCATAACAAACACTCTCTTCCAACAACCTAAGAGACAGCTTTATACATGGACTTCACCAGATGGACAACACCAAAATCAGATTGACTACATCCTTTGCAGCCAAAGGTGGCGGACATCTATACAGTCGGTAAAAACAAGACCTGGAGCTGACTGTAGTTCCAATCACGAACTTCTTCTTGCACAATTTAGGATCAGACTAAAGAGATTAGGGAAGACCCACAGATCAGCTAGATATGAGCTCACTAATATTCCTAAGGAATATGCAGTGGAGGTGAAGAACAGATTTAAGGGACTGGTCTTAGTAGATAGGGTCCTAGAAGAACTATGGACAGAAGTCCGCAACATTGTTCATGAGGCGGCAACAAAATACATCCCAAAGAAAGAGAAAACCAAGAAGGAAAAATGGCTGTCTGCTGAGACACTAGAAGTAGCCCAAGAAAGAAGGAAAGCAAAAGGCAACAGTGATAGGGGGAGATATGCCCAATTAAATGCAAAATTCCAGAGGTTAGCCAGAAGAGATAAGGAATTATTTTTAAACAAGCAATGCATGGAAGTGGAAGAAGACAATAGAACAGGAAGGACAAGAGACCTCTTCCAGAAAATTAGAAACATTGGAGGTAAATTCCAGGCAAAAATGGGTATGATCAAAAACAAAGATGGCAAGGACCTAACAGAAGAAGAAGAGATCAAGAAAAGGTGGCAAGAATATACGGAAGACCTGTATAGGAAGGATAACAATATCGGGGATAGCTTTGACGGTGTGGTCAGTGAGCTAGAGCCAGACATCCTGAAGAGTGAGGTTGAATGGGCCTTAAGAAGCATTGCTAATAACAAGGCAGCAGGAGACAACGGCATCCCAGCTGAACTGTTCAAAATCTTGCAAGATGATGCTGTCAAGGTAATGTATGCTATATGCCAGCAAATTTGGAAAACACAAGAATGGCCATCAGATTGGAAAAAATCAACTTATATCCCCATACCAAAAAAGGGGAACACTAAAGAATGTTCAAACTATCGAACAGTGGCACTCATTTCACATGCCAGTAAGGTAATGCTGAAGATCCTGCAAGGTAGACTTCAGCAATTCATGGAGCGAGAAATGCCAGATGTACAAGCTGGGTTTAGAAAAGGCAGAGGAGCTAGGGACCAAATTGCCAATATCCACTGGATAATGGAAAAAGCCAGGGAGTTTCAGAAAAAACATCTATTTCTGTTTTATTGACTATTCTAAAGCCTTTGACTGTGTGGACCATAACAAATTGTGGCAAGTTCTTAGTGGTATGGGGATACCAAGTCATCTTGTCTGCCTCCTGAAGAATCTGTATAACGACCAAGTAGCAACAGTAAGAACAGACCACGGAACAACAGACTGGATGTTGGGAACAGATTGGGAAAGGAGTTCAGCAGGGCTGTATACTCTCACCCTACCTATTCAACTTGTACGCAGAACACATCATGCGACATGCTGGGCTTGAGCAATCCAAGGCTGGAGTTAAAATCGCTGGAAAAAACATTAACAATCTCAGATATGCAGGTGATACCACTTTGATGTCTGAAAGCGAAGAGGAACTAAGGAGCCTTATGATGAAGGTGAAAGAAGAAAGTGCAAACGCTGGCTTGCAGCTAAACCTCAAAAAAACCAAGATTATGGCAACCAGCTTGATTGATAACTGGCAAATAGAGGGAGAAAATGTAGAAGCAGTGAAAGACTTTGTATTCCTAGGTGCGAAGATTACTGCAGATGCTGACTGCAGTCAGGAAATCAGAAGACGCTTAATCCTTGGGAGAAGAGCAATGACAAATCTCGATAAAATAGTTAAGAGCAGAGACATCACACTGACAACAAATGCCCACATAGTTAAAGCAATGGTGTTCCCCGTAGTAACATATGGCTGCGAGAGCTGGACCATAAGGAAGGCTGAGAGAAGGAAGATCGATGCTTTGGAACTGTGGTGTTGGAGGAAAATTCTGAGAGTGCCTTGGACTGCAAGAAGATCAAACCAGTCCATCCTCCAGGAAATCAAGCCAGACTGCTCACTTGAGGGAATGATATGAAAGGCAAAACTGAAATACTTTGGCCACATAATGAGAAGACAGGACACCCTGGAGAAGATGCTGATGCTAGGGAGAGTGGAGGGCAAAAGGAAGAGGGGCCGACCAAGGGCAAGGTGGATGGATGATATTCTAGAGGTGACGGACTCGTCCCTGGGGGAGCTGGGGGTGTTGACGACCGACAGGAAGCTCTGGCGTGGGCTGGTCCATGAAGTCACCAAGAGTCGGAAGCGACTAAACGAATAAACAACAACAGCCCTCCTTTTAGATGAGATACCAATACATAGGCAATCAGCAGGTCAGAACTGTTTCCTCCTGCTTTTTCTGATTAGAGGGCTGGGAAGATGGGCAGTCTGCATCTGGTTACCTTTGAAAAAAGTCATTTAAATCAGTAGAAGAAGCTCTCATAATCTACATCAGGGCTTCTCCACCAGGGTCCCACGGCACCCTAGGCTTCCGCGAGAGGTCCCTAGGGGTTCCCTGGGAGTTCAAGATTTATTTTAAAAATTATTTCAAATCCAGGCAACTTCACATTAAAGAGGTGAGGTAAGTTTCGTTCTTTATGTTTAGTTTAAGAACACTGTTAACTGAGCCTGAATGGGCAGGGGTTCCCTGAGGCCTGAAAAATATTTCAAGGGTTCCTCCAGGGTCAAAAGGTTGAGAAAGGCTGGTCTACATGGAAAGACATGTCGCACCCAGATTAGGCCTAGTGTGGGAGCCAATGCAGAAACCTGGCTGTTGACGATGCTACCTGCTCTGTGCATACTGCAATTGCTAACTGCTGGTCACTTGTTGGAGCCCTGTGGGCTCAGATTTGTTTGCTTGGGGCAACAACTGGGGCAAAAGAAGACCGTGGTGCACTCCTTGTGCTTGCTGGCTCCCAGGTAGCTGCCTCTTCTGCCTCAATTCCTTGTACACCTTGGTGTGAACTCCACTTTCCATAATTCCCAGACTAGCATGGCATTCCTGAGAATTCTGGGAATTGCAGCCCACATAGCCACACTGTTTATTCATCCAATTTGTCCCCGCCCATCTCCTCCCTTCGGGGGACTCTGGGCAGTTTACAGTAATCAATTAAAACAACAATTACAAAATCCACAATATAAAATTACAATAATAAATAATGTAAATAAAGTAAAAAATAAAAAAGTCCAAGTGGCACAAGAATCTAAAGCAGTCCAAGTGTGGAAGGAGTGGTCTATAGCAGCCATCCCCATGTAGAACTATTCCCTTCTCTGACCCCAAGCAAGGCGGCAGAGCCAGGTCTTCAGACTCCGCTGAAAGGCCAGGAGCGAGGGGGCCAATCTCACCTCCGGGGGCAGCATGTTCCACAGGGTGGGAGCTACTGCGGAGAAGGCCCTCCTCCTGGACCCCGCCAGATGAAATTCTCTTGCAGACGGGGTCCGCAGCATGCCCTCTCTGCACGATCGGGTGGGACAGGCTGATGTAATGGGGGAGAGGCGGTCCCTCAGGTAACCTGTTTCCCACTGTTACCACGTCTTACCAGTTCATTTTTGTCCGGAATCAACCATTCAGTGGTGAACTCTTCCCGAAGAGAGACTCTATTAGCCATTGCTGAATTTATCCAAATGATCTTACTGCCTGCATCAATATTATGAAGTTCCTTTGCTAAAGGGTGGTATATTTTACCATGTTTTATAAAATAGGCAGTCCTCCCTCTCTACCAAACACTACAGAGATGTTGATTGTTTTTGAAGAGGAGGAAGACGACGAGAAGACGAGAGGCTGGAGGTGGTTGTTTTGAATGTTTTGCTCAGGCACAAGAAAAAGCAAGAAACAAAAGGGGGAAGGATGGAACACATCCCAGTTCGAGCCAAATGATAATGGGGAGGGGATGGATTTACTCAGAACCCATTAGAGGGCCATTTATAGCACATTTTCCTCCTGTTCCTGAATGTTCTGATTGCCGGTAATTAGCAGACACTGAGGAAAGTAAACAGAGATGAGAGTAAACATATTTGTTCTTAGGTAACTTTCAACCGTGCAGCCCTGCCTTCCCATCATCCACGCCCTGAGCATTTCCAATGTGCTGGACCAAAGGGCTCGGGCACTTATCAGCTCTAAAAGCAACACGCTGACAGATAAGTGATAACAATGACAGAATTATAGAACTAAATGGAACCAGAATGCAATTAGATTCAGCCTTTCAGATCAACCCCTTGGCCCCCCCAGGGATTCGCCTTTGAAATCTATACCACACAGAGCCACTGCATGCTACAAGCCGCTTTGATGCTGATTTTGTATGTGCATGCAGGGGCTTATAATATGATGCTCCCTGAAGTCCAATTAAGAACATGAGCCACTATCACTGATAGTGATCACTATCACTATCACCAATTTTCTTGTCCTTGGCCAAATATAATCAAGATCCCTATTTTGCAAAGGAGCTGCTTAGGTTCCTGCTGGTGTTGTGATTGGGAAAAATGCTTTCAGAAGGAAGTGACCTGCCTTCATGTGCAGTAAAACACCAAAGGTATTACACATGTGCCATCTCTCCAAAAGTGAACCACTTAATCCTGTGATTCTACTTAAAATAAGTCCCTTGACTTCAACGAGACTTGCTCCAGCTAAAAGAATATAGGGGGCAGCTTTAATGTATTAATGGGGACAGCATCATGCATGCAGGCAGACTTGTCTAGCAACAATAGACCTGTGATGAACAGTAGTTTGTAAGGTTGTCCCCCATTTGGGAGTCAGTCTCCAAAAGATGCTTTGGGTAACGAAGGAGTACAAATGTAGCATCTGCTTATAATACGTAAAGCAGCTGCGTCTTCTCCTGATGTTGCAAATATTCCCAGAACGAAGGCAAGGCTGTTTTAAGATGTTTCCCAACAACTTTTGGTGATTTGATCTACAGTAAAGTGTTTCACAGCCCTACTAGGCAGCTCAGAACTAAACAGCAAAAAAGAAAAGAAAACCACTGCAGATTTCTATGGGAATGGATTTGAAATTGCTCTCCAACTGGTCCCTAGCAAGACATTGATGCAGTGTTCAAAGCAGCCATCCTTCTTGGCTTAAAAATCCATATACACGCAAAATCCATTTCTTTCCAAAAAGGGCATCCCAAAATGTTTACTTATTTCATTTGTTTTTAAGCTGTATAAAACACCTCACTCCAGAGGCTCTAGGATCCATATGTGCAGGGTTGTCATGTATAATGGCTTATACATGGCTTAAGCATGAGAAAGGGCACAGAAATGGAAACCGGGGCCACCTGATCACCCTGGAAAGAGGGGGAAGATAACAGAAACCAGGCTGTTGGCTTTCTTTTGGTGTGAAGGGAGGTAGCCTATGGGCACAATAAATGCCACTGTTTATGGTACACAGTGTTAATATCTGTAATTAGGTGGGTTAAGAGTCCCATTAGTGGGGGGAAATGTAGAGGTGCTGGGATAGCCATAGTAAGGTCATCAGATATTGCATTTCACCTGTAAAGGTCACAGTATGATTTACATTACTTTATCATTCCTATGTAACCTTTCGGAGTGTATATCACCCATAGCCTTGTTTAGTTCAGGGTTCTTTTGTATTCTTGTGGCCAAGAGTCTAGGGATCAATGTAGTTGTGCCTGCCAATAAAAGACAACAGATACTTTGTGGTATCTATCTCCAAATGCTTTGGTTCCTTATTTAAAGTGGGCATTTTCCTACAACACCTGCAAAACCCAAGACAAGAAAAACAAGCACAAGATAAAAAATACAATAACACCTGTAAGGAAGAGCTAACAATAATGGCACAGATCTTGTTCTAGTTGCTTCATCACCAAAGGCCTTCTAGAAAAAACAGATTTTAACTATTCTCCAGAAGACTGTATGAGGGCTGTCTGCTCCCCACATTGTACATCCAGGTAGGAGGTGATTTTCAGGATTCATCTGGAACAGGCAGGCAGACTAGACTTGAGATAGATCAGCGTTTCTCAGCCTCAACAATTTAAGACGTGTGGACTTCGACTCTCAAAATTCGTGCTGGCTGGGGAATCCTAGGAGTTGAAGTCCACACATCTTAAAGTGGTTGAGGTTGAGAAACACTGAGATGGATGATCTATAAGACGCCCAAGCTATGAGCCATAGAGGGCTTTATCGGTAACAACCAGCCCTTTGAATGGTGCTTGGAAACAAACCAGTAGCACCACCATTGTCCAAGAAACACTCATTTTGTACCACTTGAAATTTTTAGTCCTCAAGGGCATCTCCATGCAAAAATGGGTAGCTACTGTTACCAAAAGTCAGTCTGTCTGTCTGTCGGCGTGTGTGTGTGTGTGTTGGGGTGATGGTTACGCTTTGCAAAAGCCTGCATTGAAGCTTATGTAAACAAAAACAAACAAAAACTACTTCAGGGGAATGTAATAAATAAATAAATAAATAAATAAAGTCAGGGCATGAGTTATTTTTAAATCGCGTATATTAGTAGAAAGGGCATATAAAAGTCAGGAATATTTGTGAGTGAAAATGAATGTGGATTTTTAAAGGTTTTTTGTTTGTTTTTTTAAGTCTGCATTTAAAATTGGAAGAACAGCCCAAAAGATTGTTCTACTAACAGGGACAGTAAAATGGACTGGACTAATCTGCAGTTATATCGCTTAAATAAATGCTTCAGTTATTTTGTTTTTACAATGCTGTTGCTACCCGTTTTATCTTATTATCATTGCTCTCTACGGTATGCTTACTTTAAAGTTAATACAAGTAACTTTAAAAATGCATACGGACATTGCCAGAAATAAAATGGCAGGCAGTTTAATCTCAGTTGCTCAGTGTAGTGGCATTACAGTACCAATTTGCTGAGTATGAACCTCAGTGCTTCAGATGGCTTATATTTGTATCCCAAGGCATCAGTGTTCTTACTTATTTATTTTATTTATCAAATTTTATCACTGCCCATCTCCCCCCCAAAGGACAGACTCTTGGCCGTTTACAACCTTACCTGTGTGCATCTTGGTTTAGCACATACCGTATTATGTGCATACACACCTCTGGACACAGATTATCCCATCCCAACTCATTCCTTATTCTGGAGTGTGATTTAATAAAAAAATGGAGTGCTACCTTTGAAAGAAGAATTCCCATTGCATCATTTTTCTGAAAAAAATCATTTTGTATAATTCCATGTATATGTCTTTTCTCTACTCTTTAATTGAGAATGCAATAGAGTCCATCACTGCAATGCAGGTAGACTTCTTTTTATCTTTGCTCTTTGGGCTAGCCAACAGTCTAGATTTTTTCTGAAGGAACTCAGTACACATGGGATCACATCCTTCAGAACATCATGAAGAACTTCTGGTTCCGAGTCTTCTTCTAGAAGAAGCAGAATAGGCTGGTCGTTCATGTGAGGAGGGAGAAAAAGATGACATTGCTCTTTCAAGATCCTTATGGCCACATGCTCAGATGTTGTTTATGCTGTGGTCTCCCAAGCAGAATTTAACCCTTACACTGAGTCTGTCACCACCCACCATAGACATTGCATGTGTACAGCCCTGCCCCTGTATCTTGCCACATGCCCAAGTGGCAGTAAAAGGCTGTAATTTGGGTACCTGACTAAGTCACTTTCAGCACCCACCAGGTAAGTAGGGGGTGGAGCTCTACTTTCATTACTGAATAGAAACAAAGAGTTTAAATGACTGTTCTTCACCCTAAGGTCCAAATCTTCCAGAGATCCAGGTTTGCCTCAGATAATTTGTCTCTCCACAGCTGTCTACATTACTCAGATACCAGTCTGGATATTGTGTTCTGTTCTGGACACCCCACTTCAAGAAGAATGCAGACCAACTGGAACAGATTCAGGAATAGCAACAAGGATGAAAATATGCCAGAAAATTATGAAAAGAGAATGAAATAATTGGGAAGTTTTAACGTTGGGAAGACTGTAGGGGAGATGATAGCACTTGTCAAATACCTGAAAGTACATGACACAGAAAAATGTCAAGACCTGTTCTCTTTTGAGACAAGCCACAGGACACAAAATAATGATTTTTAAGTTTTTGAAGGCAGATTCTGATTGAATGTTAGAAAAACCTTCCTAATAATAAGAGTTGTTCAGCTGTGGAACCAGTGACCCATTGAGGTGCTGGTTCTCCTTCCCTGTTTTCAGACAGAGGCTTGGACAGCCATGTTATCACAAATGTTTTAATTTGGTTTCCTGCATAGAAGAAGGTTGGACTCAGTGGCCTAACGGGCCCTTTCCAACTTAAAGATTCTGTGACACACACATCAAAAGAACTAACGACTGTGGCATAAATTCTTTGAAAGCAAAGAAAAGGTCAGAATGCACATTTCCTACACATCATTGTATAATGTTGAGGGCTTCTTTTGTTGTTAAACTTGGTACAGTATTATTCAATGGCATATTTATTTAGTTATTTATATTCAATTTATACAGCTGCCCATCTCAAACCAGTGACTCTGGGCGGTGAACAAGCATAAAAACCATTAGAACAGTTAACCACAATACAAAAAGAAATTAAACACAAATAGCAGCCAAGAGATATAATCTGTCAGTGTCAGCACAACCAAGAAACGGGGCCCTTCACACACTCAGGACCCCAGACCTGGGCACATAGCCAGGTCTTCAAGGCCTTCCGAAAGGCCAGCAGGGTCAGAGCCATCCTAATCTCAGAAGTGAGGATGTTCCAGAGGGCAGATGCTACAGCAGAGAAGGCATGTCTCCTGGTCCCCACCAGCAGACATTCCTTGGCTGATGGGACCCAGAGCATGCCTATCCTGCCAGACTGGATAGGATGGGTAAAAACACCTTTGAGTAGAACATCCCTCAGGTAACCCAGTCCCAAGCCATGAACAGCTTTAAAGGTGACAACCAGCACCTTGAATTGCACCTGGAAACACTCTGGCAACCAGTGCAGCTCACTCAGTTGTGGTGTTAAATGTGTTGAATATCTGACCCTGTTTACTACCCATGTAGCTGCGTTCTGCACCAGTTGAAGTTTCTGAATGTTCTTCAAGGGCAGTCCCATCTAGAATGTGTTGCAGTAGTCCCAACGGGAGGTCACAAGCGCATGAGTGACAGTGAGCAGAGCCTCCCAGTCCAGAAGTGGGCTCAACTGGTGCACAACCCAAAGGTGTGCAAAGGCCCTCTTAGCCACCACTGCCACCTGCTCTTCCAGCAGGAGCCGTGAGTTCCGAATAACGGCAGTAAATCAACAAGAGTCTTCTGTTAGTGCTAGAAGGCTGTTCTTCTTTACCCCTTGGAGGAGGGAATAGAATGGCGGAATGAAAAAGACCAACATCACTCCCAGGCCCATCCTACAATGCATCCCAGAGCCAAGCATTCAGCCAAATGATTTGAAGTCACGAGGCACCGCTCTCCTTTGCTCCCACAGCTTCAGCTTGGCAGCTTTGTCAAATTCGTTCTCCCCTTTGCATCAAATAGGTCACAGCTTTCATATTTTGTCAAAAGGGAAACACGGAAAATGTCCAGCCAAACAGTGCCCTCAATCTGCAATGCTTAATTAATAATGTGGAGGGGGGAAACTTTAAAGGAGATGAAATTGAGGCCAAACTGAGGCTGGGGGGAGTACAGCTATTCAGATGTTGCCGTCAAACATTAAAAATAATATGAAGGATGCTATATGTACTCAGCTTTGCTCTGAGACATGAAAAGGTCTCAATGCATCCTCCAGTAATTTGGTGTCCTGTGTATAATATGTCAAAGACTGACAAATGAATTCATGGTATTCTTCTGTAGAACCTCCTTGTTTATTTAGAAAGATTGCCAAATTCCTCTAACACTCTTCCCTGGAAGCACCTATGCCCAGACCAGCTCAGCTGATGAAGAGCTACAAATTTTGGAGTCAATAGATACCAATAGCTGAGCGTTTCTTTGCTGTGCATTTCTTCCCACAGGCAACTGGATTGATAAAGAGTTTATAACTCTCCAGGTTCTTTCTCAGCTCTTTTCAAAATAAAATACCAGGAGCTGAACCTGGGCTGTTTGGCATACAAACCCTGCATTCTCACAAGAGGCTAATCCAACCTTCTCCAATATGGCGCCTTCCAACTGTGTTCAGACTATGAACCATCTTGTCTGCACCAGATGTGGCAGAGAAGTTCCTAGCCCCAACTAAAATTAGAACGGAACCCAGAGCATCCACAGGGACATGATCTTCTCTGCAGCAGAGACGTCATCCCCGGGGGTGGGAGGTTAATAACCTAGTGTAGATATTATACTTTAGACATTTTGGAAATAAAATGGACTCAGTAGAATTGAAGGAACAAGAACCATTTTTTCCCCCAAAGTCCTCAACAGAGCAGAGCAAGAGATTCCTAAACACAGCATGCAACATACAGTATGGTATACGCAGCACACAATAAACAGAAGAACCTCCGCAAACCCTCTTGCCCTCCCTGTTATCTATCAATCAATCAATCAATCAATCAATCAATCAATCAATCTAACCTGTATGCGGCCTAACTCCCACCAAATCCAGATGGATACTGCACATTTTTAAGGTCCTCAAAGAGGCAGCTAACCTCATACTCTGAAATGGACTGTGCAGCTAATACAATAAATAATAAATTCCTTGCCTGAGGTTTGTTATCTCATCAAGAACATGGACCATCAGAACATCTCAAAATGGAGGCATTGGGGACTTAGAACAGTGGTGCTTAGAATATGCTATATGGAAAGCAGGAATTGTAGCTTAACACATCTCTAGGACATCACCTTGGGGAAGGCTAATGGATAGCAAAGAAGAAGACATCCCCTCCCAAACCATTAGATCATGGGGGGGGGGGGGCAGGATCCCCTGAATTTGAGTAAAAAATTTGCTTCCCTGTAATATTGACCCACTGATTCTAGCCCTGCCTTCTGGAGCAATATAGAACAATTTATTGCAAGATATCTGCTGAGTATTATCTTCACCAGATCATCCTTTATCATTCTGACTTTATGTTATTATTTTATTTTATTTATTTTTGTACCACCAGTATATCCCAAGAGCACAGAGATTTGGTCTACTTTCAGTGGCACAGATTTACCAGATAGCAGGAGACAGGGTTCCAGATCTCAACAGTAAGGGTTATGGACACTGCACTGTGGGGATTAAAGTGGCCACTTCTCCATCAAATTCAACCACATCAGTGCCTCACCAGCAAATACTTAAAAGATGGAGAGATGTTAGAAGTCCCTCCAGTAGCCCCAGGATGTGGTTCATGCCAACTACAACAACTCCCAATGCTGATTCAACCCAGGTGCTCAGATCCTGGTCAAAGCAACATGCTCTCCATACTTGAAGGGAACAGGTTGGTCCAGGAACTTTAACCAGAGGAGGAGGAGGAGGAGGAACTAAGTCAAACTATTTAAAGCTATAATGACGACTTGACTTCTCCCTTCCTCCTATTTGTTACTCAACAACAGTGGGTGGAGAGAAGGAATATCTGCTCCTTGAATTTATAGAGATGAGTTGCTTTCATGCCCTCTAGATTGAATGCCAGGACACAAACATTACACTTTCTATTTAATTGTGTGTGTGTGTGTGTGACTCAATAACAACAAACCTGGCTGTCACAAGAGATTCCACTTGCTGATCTCAGAAAAAAAGTAAATTATACAAAATTATGCCATGCCCTGTTGCATGGCAACAATGTGATATAAATATGGACGAACCCTGAGTGTTATACATCATTGTGTTCAGTCACAGCAGTGTATTAAACTTGCTTTTTAAGAGAAGCCACAAACAGAACATGCAATGAAAACTTCACACCCGCTCGGCATTGGCAGATTTCTCACCCAACAGTTCATTTCAGGGAATGAAATGAAGCCAAAAACAGCAGGAGAGAAAGAAAGGAGAAATCAGAGCAATTTTTTTAGAACACAGGAACCTCAAGAGAAAACTTCTTACCTCCTTAAAAAAAGAGGCATCAAGCCTGACAAAGTACAAAACAAAATGATTGGAAAAGTCAACATTTGGTGGTATCTTCTGTTTTTGAAAAAGGATTAAAGCAGGATGGGCAACTTGGAGCCTCAGTGCAATCTCTGTCCCTCTCAATCCCTGAAGCCTCCTTGAAAGTGGCAGCTTTCCTTCCTATCCACATTAAAGTGATTTAAAATAGGCCTAATGTAGTTCAAACAAAGGATTTCTCAAAACTTCTACCCATCCCAGGTGGAAAAAAAATCAGAAAATTCTGGCCCCACCAGCATGTATGACAATGTTCCACCCACTCAACATTACCTCAGTGTTGTGTTTGCCAGTCTCTTGGCCTTAAAACAATTGCCTATGCTTTGGGTAAAATACTGGAGCAAGGGGAATCCTTTTTAAGGAGCAAGAAGACAATGAAAGAAGGAGTTGTAATTACAATGCACTGTATATGGGTCTGCTGTTGATGACCACATGGAAGCTGCAGTTGGTTATGCACATAGTTTAGTATGCTTATATAATACCTCTGAGAGCTAGTTTGGTCTAGTGGTTAAGGCAACAGGCTAGAAACCAAGAGACTGTGAGTTCTAGTCCCACCTTAGGCATGAAAGCCAGCTGGGTGACCTTGGGCCAGTCATTCTCTCTCAGCCCTAGGAAGCAGGCAATGGCAAACCACTTCTGAAATCTTGCCAAGAAAACTGCAAGGACTAGTCCAGGCAGTCACCAAGGACCGGACACGATTGAACGGCAAAAAAATAAAATAAAATAAAATAAAATTCCTCTACTTTGTGAGCTGCATTGTTTGCCAGTGGGCTGCAGTTCAGGATGCTGGTCCTTGCCTATAAATAACCTAGGCTGTTTGTGGGACTGCCTGATTGGTTCTGGCCTTTCTGCCCATCTAGTAAGATCTGACAAGGTCGGCATGTTTTGGGTCCCATCGCTTAGGCAATGTTATCTGGTGGGGCATTTTATGTCCCTATCCCCATCCTTTGAAACAGCATCTCCCTGAGATTTGGTTGGCTCTGACCCTGCCTGCTTTTCCAAAGGCATTCAAGACCTGGCCTTTTCCCAGATGCTGGATAAGGGAGTGTTTGATTCCCATCGGCTGAATTTTTCCCAGCACTTTATGTTTGTGTTTCACTTTTTTGTTCCTTGGGTTGTTTTTATATGGATTTAATTTTTGTTCACTGAAGAGGTATACCGGCTTGAGTCAAGTGCTCAGTGGGTGGCTATATAGATAAATCAAACAAACAAATAAAACAAAACACACGTCTATTGAACTGGGCATACTGCTGAGAAAATAAAGGGAAACACCCTCGCTCTCTCTTATAACAGTGTTCAGTTGCCCTTTTTCATCCAATGCATAACTGACATGTGGGACTTCTTGCCAGACAGTTCTGAAGATCAGATAAGTATATGTAGGATTAGGGCTGTTACATGCATAGGATCACACAGCAGAGAAGGAAGACTAAGGTTAACTTTTCCACTCAGCAATGAAGCCTTCTAGATGTAATGGCCCTGAGACACCCCATGTTTGCTGAATGGTAACAAAGATGCAGAGAACGCATGCACAGCACCAATTAATGCATCTTGCCATTAACAATTTGAGAGTTCCAGTGTGGAAACAAGAATGGGCACACAATTCTCCCAGTGCACCTTAACCAATATTAAAATAGATAAATTGCTATAACCACAAAACAGCTTTTGCAGAACAAGTGGTCTAATCTACTTAATTCAAATACAGGTAGTCCTTGTTTAACAATGTTAATTGGGACCAGAAACTCCATCATTAAGTGACATGGTCATAAGTCAAAAACCCAAGTGACTGTGTCACTTAACAGCAGTTCCAGCAGTCCCAGTTGCCATCATGAAATGAGGACTGTGTGGGTCATTAAATGAGGACTTCACATGACTACGACTTCCAACTTCCTTCTGGCTTCCCTGTTGACTTCGCAAATCGTGATCACGTGACCACAGGACACCCCGACGGCCCAAACTGTGAGCTCTGGCCATAACTACCACCCATTCAGTGCCATTGTAAGTTCAAATTGTCACTGAATGAGTGGTCGTTAAAGATTTAACAGTAATAAAAATATGAAAAATAAATAAAATAAAAATAAAGACCACCTGTAACAGCTCCTTTTAACTTCACTATATGATTGCTCCTGAAGCAACATTTTGATCCAGCCGCAAGATCCACTTGGAACTATCCATGGTGCTGAATGAAATTGAACTCTTGCTTTGACCTTTCTGCTTCAATTTAAATTGCCACCTGGTTGGGACCATCATTCCAAAATCAAGCACTGACTGTCCCGGGTGTAGTTCCTTCTACTCAGGTCTCTTGTGAGGATCAGTTGAGATGGGGGTAAAAACACCTCTACCATGCTGAGTTCTTTGGCTTAAAAATAGAATAAAGCAGTATCAACATATCCAGGGAACATTTACATATATTTCCTAAATGGAATCCTTGCTCTCAACATGTTTAACCCTTGTATGGTCCCAGGCTCTCCAGTGTCTTTCAAATTTGTGATACATTATTTGGGAAAAAAGCATCTAAATTATTTCATCAGTATCAACAATTATCATCTCATCAAATGACTTCAGCAAGGATAAAATTTGCACAGGAGAAATTGCATTCATTTGGTTCTGCCTTCCTTTGATTTCTACCCAAAGAACTTCAGAAAGAGGGTCAGGAAGTGCAACTTAGGTTAGCATAGATCTTTCAATAAATAAAAATAGTTTGAATTTTATGTAGGTCACCTTGCCTGGCTGTGGTAATCAACTTCTATTCAAAGTTGATTTGGTTTTGTTCCTTATTAACTTAATGCTAGAAATGTACAAATGCCCCATTAAGGTGTTACAGATGTGGAGTAACCTAAAGTTTTGAAACATGGAGGTTAAATTTTATTGATTTTAAAAAAGCAGTTTTGTTGTAATTGGAGGTACAGCACATTTTGCATTTACAGCAAAAACTACGTTAAACTGAAATAGAATTATAGAATGAGATGGGAGGGACCATATGGATCATTTAATCCAACCCTCTGCAAATGCACAGGAAAAAATATTAAACTATCTATGAGTCCAGCTTTTCCTTAAAAACCTCCAGCAATGAAGAATCCACAAGCATCAGTAGACTATTCCACTGTTGTTACCATCAAGAAGCTTTTCCTTATATTTAAATGAATTCAAGGTAGCTGCAACTTATATCTGCTATCACACAGTCCTCCCATTGATGTCTCTCTCTACTTTCTTCCCTTCCTTCCCATGTCAGACTTTTGATTCAAAGTTTCTTAGGAGGAAGAGCTAGTCCCTGACATTCTCTCAAAGTACTACAAGGCAGGGATTCCATTTCTCAGGTGTGATGAGCTCACTTGGAATTTTGAGGGCATGCTGTGGACCTTCTCACAAATTGCCTACCATGTGGGCTTTCCCATGCACTGAATGGCAGCCACAAGGGACAAGAGGGACAAAACTGTGGAGTTTGTGCAGCATGCTGGAAAGTGTTTGGCATGAGAGATCAGAAAGAAGACACCAGGCATTTCAGCAAAAGGTTGTATTCAAAGAAAACATAGAACATAAACAGTTTCTCATCCAGATCCCTGGATGGGGTTCAAAAGCTTCTTAAATACAAAAAGAGCATATTTACCAGTACACGCACACATGCAAGTGTGCTGAGCAGAAGGTTGAAGAGAAGCTGCAAACAGGAGAAGCAAGGGGCTGGCTCTGTCAGAGCAGGCTTATTTAAATGCAAATCAAGGAAGGAAGCAGAGCATGGTTTCAGTTTCCCATATAAGGTCATTGGACACTTAAACCTTGTTGACCAAATGAGGCCTGACCTTTTGACTCTGCCAAAAACTTAAGAAAATGATTGGTTACCATGGATACCTGGATACCTGGCATCTCTGTGACTTGCTCCTTGTAGCACAACAATGAAATACCAACAGAAACTAATAACAAAACACTGATTTACAAGGGTGTTCTCTTCCAGCCCATTTTTTGTCTTTTTTTGGAAGTATGCCTTCCAAACAAAGACGGGAGTAATTCTAAACACAGTACTAGATTTTACCCACCCATCATCTTATTTTCCAGAATAGCTTAAGGGACCTATTGGAGGTGCAAAGCTATTTCTAGAAATAAAGGCAGTGCTAAAAGCCAGAAACTTGCTTTCCGGAAGGCCAGCATCCTAATTTTTAAAAATTAAAATGATTTTTTTAAAATATATATATATATATATATATATATATATATATATATATATATATATAT
Organism: Candoia aspera; assembly: GCF_035149785.1. Lineage (NCBI taxonomy): Eukaryota > Metazoa > Chordata > Lepidosauria > Squamata > Candoiidae > Candoia > Candoia aspera. The sequence goes on from NC_086153.1 coordinate 11,954,048, forward strand.
ATAAAAAGACAGGTGATACAGAAATGTGGGTAGGAGGAAGCAAGGTGGCCAAGGGAATAGTGGTGCCTATGAGTGCTGTGTTGAAGTCCAACTATAAACACTGGCGTGATTCTTTTAAAAAAGGAGCATAGGAAGCAAGGTTAGTCCGTAAGAAAAAGGACACCAGACCCACATTAGAGCAATAGCTTTATTTGGATTGATCCAAATGTGACAAAGTGTGCAAAAGTTTCAACTTCCCCAGTTTTTTGTTTTTTGTTTTTAAATCAGGCTAGAGGTTAAACAAAAAGGAGGAGGAAAATAAGAGTTGTAGGCTTCAATCCTACATGGATGTATTTGGAGATAAGTCTCCAGGAATTCAAAGGGACCGATTTCCAAGGTGACATATACAGGCTGTAGCCTAGAGAGTAACTTTAAAACAGAAAAGATACTTTATGTGAAAACAGTAATTTATGGTGGATATCACGCTAAGCCATAATAAGGAGTTCATTTTGGGGTTAGTGTAGCATGGTGTATGAACTATAATTTACAGTTTAACAGGCTGTACAAAAGCAACCAATTTAAATGTATTTAATGAACTGTATTTTTAAAAGCCATGGTTTGACACAATGAGTGAGCCCAACCAAGCTCACCTTTGTACAGGACACCATGGCATTTATGCAATGTTTGGCTCCTGTAGATGCAATTGTAAGTCAGAGTAGATGTAGCCTAGAAAGTTTAAGGAAAGTGTCTTTCCTTAAGAAAGAGACCTTAGGGAAATGGCTTCTATGGGATTCCACTTTCTCTTTGATGTGTAACGTTGAGTGGCACTAAAGAATATCGACTGGCAGGCAGAATGAATCCATTGTGAAAAAGAATGGCAAGGGACACTGTAAGAAAATAGTAATTCTCCTGGATCGGGAAGCCCTTCTGTCAGTCACTCATGCCCTGGTCATCTTCTGTATGAACTACTGCAATATGCTGTACATGGGGCTACTCTTGAAAAGCATCCAGAAGCTGCAGCTGGTGCAGAATGCAGTGGCATGGGCAGTTATGGGTGCCTCTAGGGTTGCGCATGTAACACCTCTGCTGCATGAGCTGCATTGGGTCCCGGTGTGCTTCCAGGTCCAGTTCAAGGTGTTGGTTATCACCTTTAAAGCCCTTCATGTCATGGGCCCAGGTTACCCAAGGAACCATCTTGTCCCAATTACATCGACCCGTCCCACCTGGTCCGACAGGAAGGCATGTTATGGACCCCATTGGCTAAAGAATTTCAACTGGTGGGGTCTAGGAGGAGAGCCTTTTCTACCTTTGCCCCCACCCTGTGGAACATCTTGTCCCCTGAGGTCAGGTTGGCCCCCACTCTTCTGGCCTTCAGGAAGAGCGTCAAGACCTGGCTTTGCCAACTAGCTTGGGGATCCAAGAGTGGCTGGCAGCCTTGGGGGTGGTTGGTGGCTTAAGACGCTCTCTCTGCCTTTTAGTTTTCCTCTTTTATCTTTCTTTTTTTCCCCATTTTTATAATGGTTTTATAACTTTTATTTGTAAGTCACCCAGAGTCACTTTTATTATTTTTATTTATGAATGAATGAATGAATGAATGAATGAATGAATGAATGAATGAAATGCAGAGTTTTCAGTCCTGGGTTTTCTAATGCAAAGACCTTCTAACATACAAACCTTTTATTTTTATTTATTTATTTTAATTTATAAATAAATAAATAAAATGCAGAGTTAGCTTGTTCTCAGTCCTGCGTCTTCTAATGCAAAGACCTTCAAAATGGAGTGTTTCCGAACAGACTCTGAATGAAGCTAAGACACGTCTGTATAAATATGATTTCAGGACATCTTGTGGGACTATGAGATCTGCGAGAGAACTCAGTCCTTTTCTTTCGGTGGATCTGGGCTGCCACTTCCATGTGCCTCAAAAGAACAAATGCACCAGCGATCTGCATTAAGGTGATCAAGTCATAACAACAACAACAAAATAATGAGGTTTGGTTTGGGGTTTGACATGATTAAGATTGTTAAAATTGCTGTATTATTAAGTATAATAGCAGACAATTTATATGCTTCTTAGTTTGATTTTTATTATAGTAGACAGGAATGTACAGAATAGTAGTAGGAAGGAAATAATCGAGTAAATGCATTTGGGGGGAGATGGGTGGTGACAGAAATTTGAAATACAAACAAATAAATAAATAAATGTTATCTTTGGGGGTGGAAATTGATTAGGAGATACTGTGTGTGTTTCTTTTAATATAAAGGGAGGGAGTAACTGCATTTAGTGATTTTTCTAATGTGCCAATGGTATGATTTATAGAAATAATGGGACTTCTGTTTAATATAGAGTAAGGGATTGATTATGGAAAATGGATGTATATTCTTGCTGTTAAAAGTCGGAAGTCATCTTTTTCTGTAATTTTTTTTTAATGTTCTTCTGTGTTTTCACATCTTTTTAGTTCCTTTTTTTCTTTGTATTTTTTTCTGTAGCTTTTATCTTTGTTTGAAATTTAATAAAAATTCTTATTAAAAAAAAAAGAACAATTGCACCAAAAAAAAGGAGATGAGAGGAAGACACAGACTTCCATATATGGGGCTGTATTAGTGCATACTGTAGGTAGAGGTGCAGATGTGAAAATGGTAGTGATAATGCAGTGGTCATCAATCCTTTTTGCCTTTTGATGTCATCCCACAATCTCCCACAATGCCCCAAATATACCATTCCCCATCCCCAAAACTATGGGATCACCAAATACCATGAGATTTCAGTACTCACCTCTTTTATGCAAATGCAAAATCACTCAAAACATGTAGGATTTGGTAACTTTGCAATTTCACATAAATTATGTAAAGACCTCCCTGAGTTTGACTCCTGGTAACAGCTTTCTTGCAATGTGGCTTGCTTGCTTCCTTCTAGGATGTTTTTTGATTTTCCACTCTAGCCAATCTTAGATGGTCCCCATCCAAAAACTAATGAGGGCTTGACGCAATTAGTTTCTGAGATCAGCCAAGGTTGGCCAGGTACTGCCACCTGCTGAGGCAAAAACTACATATTTAAGGTCAATTTGGAGAGGCCACAGACACTGCATTGGGGTATAAGAGGCGCCATGTTGTCAACCCTTGCTATTGTCTAAACCAGTGCTTCTCAACTTTGGCCACTTGAAGGTGTGTGGACTTCAACACCCAGAATTCCCTAGCCAGCCTTGGTAACGATCCTTTGCTGAAGTCTGAAGATTTAGACTTTGGCATTCTTTCAAAGGAGAAGCGATTTTCAAAGAATGTCTTAGAAATGGAAATGAATCCAGTGTTGTATTCTTTCCCTTAGTTACAAGATGGCCAAGTATGAATGTTGAGTCTTTCACTGCACAATCCTCTCTCCAGTGATCTGCAAACAGACTGCCTGGCTTCCTATATTTCCATTCAGTTCCAGGAGAAGACCTCAGGTCAGGAAAGAATTCCTCCCACAGAACTTTTGCAGTAGCAGTGTTGCTTTCCCTGCTAGGAGGGAGCCTTGCCCTTGAGAAATTGCTGGAGAATTTCACCTCTCCCTTGAAATTCAGAAAGATCCTCCATTTAACCTCTCTCCTTTCTTTCCTTTTTCCTGTTGCATTTTTAAAGTACATTTTTGAAACATGGTACATTTTATGTATTTTGTAAAACACTGCCCTATCATAATATTGTACTGTATATACACTAAATAACAATGTAAGTATATAACTTTTGTATAAAAGACTACACACCTTAATAAACAAAGAACCTATTCTATCAGAGAAACAAAGCAGGAAAAAAATCATGCTAAGCTTTCTATAATGAGAAAAGGCAAAAGGAAAAGAAAAAAAGACAAGCTCCCTGGAAACAAAACAAAAAAGGACAACTAAACAAAAGTAAAAATTCAAAAAAGAATAAACCCAACCCCATGACTAAATGATATCTATGGGTAGTCCTCACTTAATGACCACTATTTGGCCCAGAATTTCAGTTTCTAAGCAAAGTGGTCATTAAGTGAATGCCTGATTTTATGACCTTTTTTGTGGTGGCCATAAAGGGAATCACTGTGGGTATTAGGTGAACCTGTTATGGAGATTGCTGGTGAAGAAGAAAGAGGGTCCTCCTCTTCTTCACCAGCAATCTCCATAACAGAACCACATGGTTGTTAAGCGAATCACATGGTTCCCCATTGATTTTTCTTGCCAGAAGATGGCCGGGAAGGTAGAAAATGGTGATCACATGAACACAAGACGCTGTGATGGTTATAAATGCAAACCAGTTGCCAAGTGCCCAAATCATGATCATGTGACTATGGGGACGCCGCAACAGTCATAAGAGTGAGGACTGGTCATAAAGTCATTTTTTCCAGCACCGTCATAAGTCCAAACCGGCACTAAACATATGGTTGTTAAGTGAGGACTACCTGTTTATCTCAGGCTATTAAAACAGTATAACTCTCTTCCCTTTCAACATTATTTTTCTACAAATAATTTAACTGGGCCATACAGAACCATACTGTCTAGGCTGGCCTGTTGTTTAGTGCAAAGCTAATTCAAAGGCTCAACTTCCCTGCAGAAAGATTTCTAAAGGCTACTCGTGATCAACTCTGATTTTAGCTGGAGAATCCTTCAGGTAGCAAACTGCCCCTGGTAAAGAAGATGGCCTTCTGGCTGAAGAGTTTCTGCAGTAGCCTTGAAGTAGCATTTTAAATTACCCCAGATGTCTGGGGACCAATATTATGGCAGCATCTTTATCACACCGTCAGTAAGTCAGCCCCTCTCCCTCCATAGATTCCAACAATAAACACAACGGGTGCACTTTTTCAGTTGGTTCAGAGACAGCGTGAAAAAAGCCTTAGAAAAATAAAAGAGCTTAGCACAGCATGATCCGGTTCCCTTACAATGGACAGCAATTTGCTCAGTCTCAAATTCTTTCTACTCCTCCTTTTTTTCATTGCTTCATTATTCTCACCCATAAGAAGAATCTCAGATGAAAGATTTTTGATCCTTGGACACAGACTTTTTGGGGAGGCCTGATGATTCCCGAGAACAGACTTAAAGAATTTGCACTTCTCTGAAATGGCTGGAAAATCCAAAATGTCCTTTCCTTTCCTTAGAAAATAATCTGCCGAATGGCACTTCCTCACTTCTCCACTCATGGTCAGAGGGAAGAATTTTGTGCAGAACTATATATAGATCTGACACCTTAATAACTTAATATTATTGAAAGAAGTCATATACCCCCCTCCCTTCCCCCCCCCGGGGCCTTTTTTCCCTTTAAATACCAATAGAAACTATTAACAGAATTATATACAATGTAGAGCTTGAAGTTCTGCTAACCGAGAAGAGCTGATCAGTTGATTCATAGATCTACATATGAATAGGGGTATCATTAGCCCCCCAAAAAACATGTCTTTAGAAAATGCATATCTAGATTCATTTTGTTGTCAGTTGCTTTGAGTGAGGTAGCAGAAGGGCAAGCCACACACCATAGATTACTTATGCAGAAAAAACCAGACAAAAAGACAAAATATCCACAGTTTTTATAAGTTCCATTATTAATGATCAAAAGTGGAAGATTCTTTTCTTTCTAATGTATGAACATTCCGTTAGCTGTAGCAGGAGGATAGCTGTGTTGATCTATGGTAACCAAAAGGAGTCTGGTGTCACTAATAAATTTTGCTAAAATACATAAGCTTTTGTTACTACAGGTCAGTTCATCGGATGCATGGAGTGGCTAAAGAAGATCAGGGTTATATTCTTACTGGTAGAAAACCTGATGAAGTTAAAATTGAAATTGTTGTTACAAGTGCCTAATACACAGAATAAAGTAGAATTATACAGGGTTTTTAGGGATGCATACTTATTGGTTAGATTTATACCAAATTTTTTACCATTTATATTCTCTTCTATTTCTACCAAAGAGCCATAGTTACCACACCTTTGCAACAACTGTAGCAGGATATAGGTAGTCCCCACTTACCGACTGCTCATTCAACAATGGTTCAAAGTTACAGTGACACTGAAAAAGGAGATTTAGGACCTGTCCTCGAAGTTGGGACCGTTGCAGCGTCCCCGCGGTCACATGATTGTGATTCAGACACTTGGCAACCGGTGTGCATTTACAATGGTCACAGCATCCCATGGTCATGTGATCACATTTGTGACCTTCACAGCCAGCTTCCAACAAGCAAAGTCAATGGGGAAGCCAGCAGGAAGTCACAAGTCGTGGTCATGTGATGTCACGCTTAACGACCATGAGTTATATGCTTAACAACCACAGCCGGAACTATTGTCATAAATCAGTGTGGTGACATGATGTTTCAATTTATGACTGTGTTGCTTAGCAATGGAGTTGCCTGTCCCAATTGTGGTTGGTAAGTGAGGAATACCCGTACTGAATTTCAGCAGTTATATATACATGAACAGACATTTGCAGAGCTTAAAGATTTGTTCACTAAGGTAAGGCATCAGTTCTGAGATATTATTGTGTTGATAACATGGTTACTGTTCCAGTTGCAGTGCTATATTCTTGAGAGCACCCTCAGTCATAGAAACTTGTTTGTGATTTGGGTTTGTCAAGCTCTCTCAGACAAACTCAGCTTGCAGGGTTATTCTTACCGAATAAAATAGAGATCTCCCCATAAAGCAACTTGAGTTCATGGAGGAAACACAGGACATAAATCTAAAAAAATAAATCAGAGTGCACAACCCATGGGCCCAGAGAGGCAGCCTGTGTAATTGTTGACTTTTTTTGCTTCATCTTAGTCCACTCCTTTTTGTAACATCACCTCTGGTGAAAGTTCCAGAGAATTCAAAAAGTTGTGCACTCTTTGATAACCTTAAAGTTGCCAGCCTAATTGTGGATCTTCAATACAACTATGCAGGCCCCCAACTAGGGTCTCTGTCACTCCGGGGCAAACAAGGATTCTGTGCCCATTTTGGCGCCCCCCCCCCCCCAGTGCTCATTTTGGCACCTCCCCAGCACAGCGCCTGGGGCACATGCCTCACTTGCCCACCCACCCCAGTTGCAACCTTGCAACTATGCCATATTTTGTTTGTGTGTTACCCTAGCTAATACTAATCTTAATTCACCATATTGAAAACTTTTTATACTGCCCTGTGCATTTTAATTTTTGCTCACTACCTTGAATAGGTGTCTGAATAGGAAATGGGATGGAAATCAAATAAATAGATGGTGCCTCTCTGCCAGGTTTGTTTGCTGGCAAAAATGGAAAATGGAAATGTTAAAGCAGAGGGTTTGCAGCCTCTGGAACAGATAGATTCTGCTGCATGATTTCTTACTTTTGACTAATCAGATATGGCTGCCAGCAACGTTCTCTAAGCCATTCAAGGCTTCCTGCAAAGATCAAGACAGTTCTCCAGTAAGCAAACATCAGCTATCTACAGAGGATTCTGCAAATGTTCAAGATATTTGAACAGCATGAAATGGTTGCTGTGGGTGTTAAGCCCTCCATTTTGACAAGCAAATGGCTTTCACTGGGCCAGAGAAACCAGTGGATGCCTTATCAAAAAGAGCTTGATGGTCACTCTTTCCTAGCTAGCAGATCTCTTGCATGAGTCCCCCTTTTTGGGGGGAGATGGGCGGTAATAGAAATTTGAAAAATAAACAAATAAATGTATGTTTCTGAGGGAGATCTTCTATCCCAGCTGAGAGGAAAGACAAACTTAAAGAATACGTGTCAGCACATTGGGAGAGGCAGAGAGCGCGAAAGAAATCAAAGCTGAAGCCATCATTATGATGTGGGCAGAGACTGGAAAGAATTTTATTCTGCCTACTTCTTTAAGCACACAAGGCCAAAATGCTGATCAAACACTCATGATTCTTCATTCTGCACTCTCCTCTGAATTTTCCAATGCAGTTTTCAATTTAGAAAATATCCATATCCTGGAGAAAAGAGACATGTTTCCAGAGAGAACGCATACCCCCAAAAACCCCAGAGGAAAATATTTAGAAAAAAAGAATATTTTATGGGAGAAAACCCATTGACTTTAAAATCATATTTTTGTGTGTTTTATTTGTAACTGCAATTAAATAAAATTAAGTGGAAGGAACAGCCCAGAACTGGGGACCTGAATTATGCAGATATTGCTGAATTGCAAAGCCCAGCATCCCTTGGTACAGCCTGATCTGGCTGGGCTGACGGGAACTGGCAAACCCCATGGAAAGGGTACCCCTGTTGATTGAGTGGCTGGCTCAACTATTCGTATGTGCAAAGGTTCTTAGGGAACAACACAGGAAACAAAAGTTAGGGTTGGAGTTGGCTTTTTATTTGCACCTAACTTTAAATTTCAGTGACAAGTCCTTTAACAGAGGTACAGATGACTCCTTAAAGCTTTTGCCTTTCCAAATTAAACAATGACTCCAAAGCGGAAAACAATATCAACATAAAATACAGAGTATAGGAACTTCTTGCACTAGATATCTGCAGGTAATCAACTGGCAAAGACAGCCTGTAAGACCCAAATGAAGACTCCCAGGTAAGCCAATTTACTTCCCCAACAAGTGTGTCCTTGGAGGTTTTGAAATGAGGCTAAGCGAGTCAACCAATTTTCCAAACAGGGCTTCTGTCCTGACTAGCAGGAACCACGCCGAGACGAGGAATAAGTCTCTAGAGTTTTATTACTGCTACAGTAGACAGAAAATCCTACTAAACTGAAGCAGCATGAGAAAACCCAGACAGATAAACCCCAAAAGTCAATGCAGGTCTGTTCTGGTTCTCTTTGAATGACAGCTCAAACTCTCTAAACTACGCATGCGTTTTCCCCCCTGGATAGGGCCGCCCTCCTGCTCACCATCAGTGCTCATGACATCTTCCTTGAAAGGGTCTGAGAAGTTCTTAGGCAGTCTCTGCACAACAGTCCCTGCAGGGCCTGAAAAACAGAGTGGGGTTCTCCCACAAAGATTTGTTCTCCAGCTTCCCTCTGATTTTAGCCTGTTGGCCTTTATAAAACCCTATTCTTCCCTCCTCTAGTCTTTAGGAATTTCTGTCTTTGTATTTTGCCAAACCGTACTTCTCCAAATGATAAGGGAGGCCTAAGATTATTCCTGAGAAGACAGAGTTCCCCCAACAATATATAGCACACTAGAAGATCTTCTGAGAAGGAAGAAGGTATTGCAGACAATTCGGTTGCCTTCACATAGCACAATAAACCCATCTGGGCTGACAAAATGGCACTGATGTAGCTATAATACATTCCATGACCCAAACAGTAAACTATATCACAGTTTAACATGATGGCCTTGTTCATACAACATGTGAAGACAATGACTGGATTCCTACAACATGCTGAACAGATTAGCCAATACCATTTGACTCTAGTTTAGCATGTAATGCAAGCCTTTTTGTCTCAAGTGGTCTTCCTTTCTTTCTTTTCTTTTTTGTGCCTTTGAGTCAGTCTTGACTCCTGGCAACTGCCTGGACAAGTCCCTGCAGTTTTCTTGGCAAGACTTTGGAAGTGGAAGCATCCTAGGGCTGAGAGTGTGTGACTGGCCCAAGGTCACCCAGCTGGCTTTGTGCCTAAGGTGGGACTAGAACTCATGTTCTCCTGGTTTCTAACCTGATGCCTTAGCCACTACACCAAACTGGCTCCCAAGTGGTCTTTCTTCCCCCCCAGGAAACCAGTAGGATGTCCTGTCCATGCTGTACTTGCAAGGATCACCATACTGGGGATAAAACATTCCAGTATTCTGAAAAACATTCTGATTCTCGTCTGGGGTGCACCAATCTAGCCATTCTGGGGCTGATTTGGTAGTTTTCTGGAATTAAAATTTCCAGAACAGGAAGGAATTCCCAGTATTCCAACCATGTTCCAACCTCAAGATAGAATGCTCTAGAGCAGTGTTTCTCAACTGCATGTTTCAATTCTGGGAGTTGAAGTCCACACATCTTAAACTTGCTGATGTTGAGAAACACTGCTCTAGGCAACACTGGAATGCACCATCCCCAGAATTGTGAGTTTTGCACACAATTAATGGCTACTGAGCACCTCAATCCTAATTAGCTGTCTTGGGACTTCATCCCTTATGATCTACATATTTTTCTAAGGATTTTTTTTTTTTTTAAGATTGGTAAGCTTTGGGACTTTGGAAAGCCTTATGATATTTACCTCCTATATAAGTGTTTACATCTCTAACATCAGAAATAAAAGGAAAGAACCATTCTCAACACTACAGGTATTAATTCATCCCAGATTTAAAAAAGAAAAAACTGCCTACAAGTTATTATTCGCAATTCAAAAAGAACCTTTTCAGCCTACAAAAGGCATACTGAACTAATCTATGCCTAAGTAAGTCCTTCAATTTCCTGCAGTTTTTCTTCTCCTATGAAAGAGATTTCTATTTTTCTACCTTGTTCCTGGGCCAGCTTTTGAAATTCTTTACAATATCTTAATACAATAATTCAAGCACACACTAGATAGCAAAGAAGAAACATGGAAAACATTATTTTCTGCTATCTAACAGTTGTCCAGATTTTTGCAACCCAGATATGGTAACCCTACTGGTTCTAACCATTTACTGGAGGAATCTCCTGGAGGAACCCTAATTAGATCATCCAAGGCACCGATTTTTCTATTTGACTTTTCTCCATGGACTTCCATCCCCCTAGAAAACACCCAAGAAATTAATCTTCTTAGTCTATCAGACAATGGTAGAAAGCAAAGACCAAACATTCTTGTCTTGTCCCAGATACTCACCCTGCAAATATAAATAAATATTAAGGTTCCTGATAATTGCACTGATTAAACAGTGCCATCTAGTGGGAACCCAGAACTGTGCCTTCTTGGCCCCCACTGTCTGGAATACCATTGCCCTGGAGGTTCATCCAGTGCCGCCCTTTAGAAAAGCTCTAAAAATCTGGCTTTGCAAACACGACGGAAGCCATGGTGATTTCTGGTCCTGAATTTAGTGACTGCTCTGTTTAGCGACCATTTGTAGTTAAGACAATAATGAAAAAGTAACTCTGCAACCAATCCTGTCATTTACAACCTTTGCAAGTCTGTAAAGCAAAGGAAAGCTGAAGTAAGATCATAAAGACAGTCTCAGTTTCACTTAGCAACCACTTTGCTTAACAACTGAGTTGCTGGTCCCAATTGTGGTCACTAAACGAGGACCACCTGTAATTGCTTATGTGGCTTTAAACTGTTTCTGTGCTTTTAAAACTCTAGATGCTGCCTAGGAGACCCAGTTTGGTATAGTGGTTAAGGCACCAGGCAAGAAACCAGGAGACAGAGTTCTAATCTTGCTTTAGTCATTAGGCACAAAGCAAGCTGGGTGACCTTGGGCCAGTCCCCCTCCCCCAGCCCAAGAAGGGCAAACCACTTTGGAAAATCTTGCCAAGAAAATCCAGGGACTAGTCCAGGCAATTGCCAGGAGTCAACCCTGACTCAAAGGTGTGCGTGCACACACACACACACAAACATGTTTCCTAAATCCTTTGGAATTTGATGGCCCATAAATTCAAATAAAAATGTAAAAATAAAATAGAGTTGGTAATGAATGAATTAAATTTTATTTTAACTGTAATTAACTGCAGCTGTCCATTTCTGCATCCTCTCCCCTGGATGTTTGAACAGATATAATATATGGTGAAGTCTCAAATTAGTGAACTGCAGCACAACTGACTTCACACACACTGGACCAAATTTCCATGGTGATTTATGTAATTTGTATGATATGTTCCTTTGTCTGCGTAAATCTACATTGTTTTGTAATGGCATCATCATACCAACTATGTAAAGGATGTAAATGTCATCTGTGTCTGTCATGAGCACTGATGGCGAGCAGGAGGGGGCCTCGATCCAGGGGGGAAAACGCATGCGTAGTACTGAGGAGTTAAGCAGCCATTCAAAGAGACACAGATCAGACCCGCCTCGACTTTGGGGTTTATATGTCTCGGTTTTCCCGCGCTTCTTCAGTTTGTTAGGATTTTCTGTCTAATGTAGCAGTAATAAAACACTAGAGACCTATTCCTTGTCTCAGCATGGTTCCTGGCTTTTAAGACAGTGTAATTTGTATCATGACATCATCATGCTAATGATATAATATGAAGATACAACACTGCCATGATTTTATGGATAGCCCCTTGTCTCCCCAACCCGCAATGGTATGTAGGAATGACCTTGGGAGATGGAGGGGAAGAGATGCTGCCTAGGGAATGATAAGATAAAAGAGGGGGGAGCCCACAGCTGCATAAGGGGCAGAGAAAAAAAAACTCAGAAAGGAATCTCCTTAATTTATCAGGCTGTAAAAAGAGACAGTGGGAGATTTGTACTTTTAGACTTGCAAGGTTCTATTAATGTAGCCTTACAATAAAGTAGAATTAGCTCATCAGGTTGTGTTTCCTGTCTGGTCTGCCTGGGAAGGCTGACACACGCAAATCAGTCTGTTAAAAAAAAAATATTGTATTTGGAATCGGAGTTGATTCAATCCTTTTGCATAGCCATAGTTTTCGTCTTTCCTCTGTTCTACCTTGTTGGGCAGAGCATAAGAAAGCTGTGGAAAAGGAGTTCTCTGTAAGTGCAGCCTTTATACCTGCATCCTCATGTGTTCAGACTGAGATTTATTGTTATACATCCCAGAAGTGATGGCATAGTATCTATCCTGGAAGTATAGGACAAAGAGTGTCTGGCAGCCTGTTCTACCTCACAGGGTTTTAGATACCTTCATTCTTCTGCCACCTACAACCTGGGCTGAGAATGTTCTTACATGCCCCTCACTTTGTTACTTCTATAATGTTTTTGCTTCCTGACCTGAAAATAAACAAAACATGGGGAAGATTCCTTAGGGATTCATTTGAAGTGTGAGCAAGAAAAGCTGCAAATCTCTGGAGAGATCAAAGACAATTCATGACTGTAGTACATGCAAAATTTCTCTGCCCTTATTATGACTTTTTCACTTTAGGAAAAAAAAAATCAGAAGCCATTCTTTCTCTGTTCAATTAAAATGGTAAAAAAAAAAGAAGAAAGAAGCAGAATTAATTTAATGCCAAGCACTTGTAACATCACCTAGTCCAAGATTGAATGTGTAGACATCCAAAGGAGGAGGAGCATCGACACACAAAGAGCCCCAATTACAATTGTATCTCTCGTCCAAATTTAGCCTATGCTTGTTTCTTTTCTAACCTGGTTCAGATCACACTGCAGATACTTAAAGCCCTGTAATAGTGTTCTTAATGATGTTGAATTGCTGTTTGACATCGCTATTACAGCTACTACTATTACTACTTGTTAGATATATATCCTGCTTTCTCTTGAAGAGTTCAGGGTCGTTTACACTGGGATGCCCCAAAATCTTATCCCCACAACTATTCTATCAGGCAGGCTGAGAGACAGGGACGGGCTCCAGGTCACTCAGTGAATTTCCATGGCTGACACGGAACAGAAATGGTGGGGACATGGCAATTGTTTTTCTCAATAGCCGTCTCTTCCCTCTGGGACAGCTTGGCCCCCAAAGTCGGTTGTCACCCAATTCTGGTGATATTTCAGAAGATGCACAAAACAGTCATTTTTAAGAGAGGATATAATTTCTACTAGTTTGGGTTATTATTTAATGGGTGGGTTTTAGGATCTTGTTGATGCTTTGTCTCATATGTCATAAACCTCTTATTTTCAGAAAACTAGGTAGCACATAAATTGGGGTAAATAAATAAAGCAAATAAACTTGAATGTGGATCCTTATCTAACATCTTAATTACTACCGCACATTAGCACTCACAATTGCACTGCCTTTGTGGGAGGGGATGGTATAATGATATAGGTTTGGACAGGTCACCAGCTGGGTAACCTTAGGCCAGTCACTCCCTCTCAGCCCTAGGAAGAAGGCAATGGCAAACCACTTCTGAAATCTTGCCAAAAAATGCTACAGGGACTTTTGTTTTGTTAGATTTATATCCTACCCTTCCTTCAGGAATTCAAAGTGGCATATATCATGTGCCTTCCTCCCATTTCCCCCACAGTCACAACCCAGTGAGATCAGTTGGGCTAAGAGATGAGGGCTTGCCAAAAGTCAGCCAGTGAGCTTCCGTGGCTGAGAACGGACTAGGACCTGGGTCTCCCTGGTGTCAGTCCAACACCTTTGCTAATAAATCCCTCTGGCTTTACAATGGTTTGTGAGAAAGACCTTGGGAGACTGGGGCAAGAGATGCTGCCTAGGGTATGGTCAGATAAGAGACTGGGCTGTAAAGGAGATGGGAAGAGACTTCCCTTTCAGACTTGCAAGATTGATGTCAGCCTTATTAGGTAGACCAGACATGCTAATTCTACTTTATTGTAAAGCTACATTAACAGAATCTTGCAAGTCTAAAAGTACAATTCTCCCCCCATCTCCTTTACAGCCCAAGAAATTAGGAAGGGTCTCTTCTGAGCCTCTTACCCCACCCACTATCCAGCTGGGGGCTATGCTGCCTCTTATCTGATCTGCCTCTTATTAGATCTTATCTGATCTGGTCTACTGGCACAACTGCAGTAAATTACAGCAGTGTTTCTCAACCTTAGCAACTTTGTGTGGACTTCAACTCCCAGAATTCCCCAGCTAGCATGTTACCTGAGGAATTCTGGGAGTTGAAGTCCACTCATCTTAAAGTTGCTAAGGTTGAGAAACAGAGAATACTGTTGGCAGATTGCTAGGAAAGCCTTTGGCCCAGGAGAGATCAGAAAAGTCACACACCAGGCATTTCTATAAAAATAATTTTATTTACAGAAAGCAAAACATCTTTAAAGGCTTCTGCATTCTTGCAGGCTCTCAGTGAGAGCTGCTTAACTCTACATGCCTACACAGAAGGGAAACAGAAACTAAAACAAGACCAGGCAAGTTCTTCCCCCCCAGGTGCAAAAATTAACTTTCGAAAAGGGGACAATTAAATTCAACCTCTTCACCCGGCCAAAATTATTAGTTACCATAGTAACCTTAATCTGTAGTAGAAAACATTAACAAATACAAAGCAGAATGTAAGGCAAAGGGAAATCTCATCTTTTAAAAAAGGGGAATTGCTTGTGGGAAAGGGCAAGCTAACACTCCCATTATTCCCTTCCCCTCTAGCACCTGCTGGAGACAGAAAATTAGTCACGTAAGGAATGATAGAAAGAACGTGGCATGTATACTTTTGGCCAAAGGACAGACGGGATGGACTGGATAATAAAATGAGACACACTTATCTCATTGTCAGTTTTATTGATGGGAATCCCCACTGCTTTAAGAACTTGATTGCACTATTCCTGGCTGCAGTGACATTTGGAATTAGCAACGTCATAGATGTCTTTAGAGTAGAAGGTAGACATAACACAGAAAAATAGCATATTCACAACATAAATTTCTACAGGGAAGGGGAGAAAGGGCCATATTGCAACACTGCATCATTGCATTGTAAAATATAATATTATATTAATATAAATATTATATTATATTAATATAAAATATTTGATTAAAAATTATGCCAGTATTGGAACAGTGGATCAATAACCATTACATTTATTGCTAGAAGTTGGAGTGGAGGGGGATTCTGTCATCTGGGAACAGGGCTTCTCAAAAAGCTTACTGGGTCTGATGGAACTATTTGGGACTCGATAAAAAATCAATAACAGCACAATGTTTGTTTTTTTTTAACAAAATGTAATAAGTACAGCAAGGATGTACTGCTATAGTAAGATCACAATGCCTGGTTGATTTTTTTTTTTTAATTATTGCCTTGGATTAATTGATTTAAAAAGTAATATTGTTGTGAATCACTGGGTGGAAATTCCAGTTCAGAAACATCTGGAGGAGCACAGATTATACCATAAGAGTCTGAAATAAGTGGCAATGATGGAAAAATAATGAAATGTGCATCACAACTTCATAACGCAAGCCATGACTTTTTGCTCTTACTTCCCAACATTGGATGCAAGCATGGAAGGTACCTGGCTTGGGTCATGACATTACAATGAATGTTTCATCATTTGGGCCTACTTGCCTATCCCTGAGAAAGTCTGTGAATTCCACTCTTGTTCTAAATAAATAGGATTAGATTCAAAATATAAATAAAAGGGTGTCTCCTCTGAGTCAAGCTCAAAGACTTCATGGATGTTTCATATCCTTAAAATAGAACCATAGAAATTATGGAATAATTATGTAACAACCTATTGTTGGTCATGCAAAATTCTATTTCAACCATCAGTTCAGTTCAGAAAATCCATCTGATTTGATCCAGAGGTTTGAACTGAATCACCAAATTGAACTGATTTTATCTGGAGTGTCTCAATTCTGTGAGGAAATTTGGGCTGAAAAAAGTGAGCAGCCCAGTCCCACCAAGTAAGGTCCATGATTTCCCCAATCCATGTCCAACATCTTAACCACTAGCACATGCCAGCAAGTGCAAGCCAGAGTGAGCTGTTCTAAATAGCACAGGGTGAAAAACTGAAAAGATTCTAACAGGTTCAAACAAATGCCATCTTATCTATTTTTAAATACTTAAGCCGTGTAGTCAGAAACCTGAGCAGCCGTATTCTATTCCCATTTGTCCAGACAGTCATTTAAGAAAATACATTAAGTTCAGGGCACAGCTAGTTGACAATCCCAACTGCTGTATAACAAGCTTGAACGGCTGCTCATATATTTGTTTCCTTCTCTCTCTTTTTTTAAATGAACTAAAATGTCATTTATCGAGCATTATTGCTGATAAAACTATTAAAACACTTGGCATGCTGCCACCATCAGCTGAAAATAAAGTTCATCCCTTCCATTCAGCAGGAATAATTGGAAAGTTGTGGATTACAGTTTTGTCTTATGGAGACAAACGTGGGGGCATGGGGTTGGGGGAGGGAATCAAAAGCCCAACCATATTGCAGTGCTCTGGGAAGGGTAAAGCTGCTAACAGTGGGTGACTAAACCCTTCTCATTTCACGAAGTGGATAGACAGGATGAGCTGATGAGTTCCCATTGGCTATTGATGTTTGGACTGCTCTGATGCACAGATGGTCTAGGAGATCTTGAGTTGAACTTTCACCAAGGTGAATGCAATTTCAGCTTTCAGCAGGACAGGTTATCCCAAAGCCATGGATGACTCCTAACTTTTGGGGGGCTGTGTTCACCTTGACCTCAACAGTGAATTCTGATTTCCCAGTATTTAGAAGTAGGAATCAGAAGAAAACTGTACTTTTCATCAATTTTTTTAAAAACAAAAATAAAAACAAAAATGAATTAAAGAACCTGTCCCACACATTTTGCATCACTGCTCTTCCCATTTGGTCTCCCAGAAAACCAAGAAGTATGAAACAGTAATCTGCCTGGGATATGACTAAGACATGAGAAATAGCAAGCAGGCCAAAAGAGAATACTTTGGAAGATCTACAGGATAAAGAGTTGAAACAAACCTTATCTGATGCAGAAATATTAAAATATAAAGAAAATGTTGAAATGCCGGAAAATTTTAAAAACTGTGGATTATAAAACAGAGGTTACAGTTAAAGTGGAAATAAAAGTGGTAAGGCAAGAGAATGACCTGGATAATGACTCCTTACTGGATTTACAAAAGAGGTTTGCTAAAGCCTCAAAGAAGCCTTTGGGATGGGAAAAAGAAAAACTGTAGACAGATGAAATCCTATGGCAACATCTGAATGAATTAAAGATCAAGATTGTTAGAAGCAAAAGGAAGGAGTACAACATTGGTTTGTTTGACCAAGGTTAAAATAAGACACGTTTCTGTAAAATTGTGGGAACCTTTTATGGACTTTATGGACTGAAGTGTTAATAATTAATGGATTTGGGTATGGATATAAGGGATGGGTTATGAGAAGAAGAGATACTTTCTTGTAAACTTATCAGAGGTGAAGAATTACTACATTTGTCTGTGCTTGTGATGAAGATCGGAAGTCACTTCTTTAAATATTTTTCTTTTTATTTGTTCCTCTTTCCTTTTTTTCTTTTGCACTTTCTATTCTCTTTCCTTATTTTTCTTTTCCTTTCTGAGTTTAATTTGTATTGCCTTTTATTATTTTTTAAAATTCATATAAATATAAATATATATATGAGAGAGAAATAGCAAGTAGAGCCTTCCAGTCAAGCACAACTGACACACAAGACAAAGTTGTGCAATGTGCAAGAAGGCAATTGCCAGAAGTTTTCCATAAAATCCTACTAAAGGAGATGGCAAAATGCTGGTTGGATTTTGCTACTGTTAAATGGATACAGAGCTGGCTGAAGAAGGGTACCCAATGAGAATGAAGGAGGAATTGAGTGGAATCCTGTATGGTTCACTCTAGACACTGTATCGTTCAACTTATTTACAAATGGATAAGAGGTTATTAAACATGATTATCAATACATAAAGATAGGAAGGATAGCAAATACCTTAGAAGACAGTGTTAAGATTCAGGAAGTCCTTGAGAAGCTAGAATATTAAGCAAAACTGGCAAAATATATTTCAGCAGGGACAAATGCAAAGTCCTTTATTTGGGTAGGAACAATCAAAGAGACTACGCTATTACATGCAAAAAAAAAAAAGCAGGGGTTATGGGACTTGGAACATCACAGACTAAAAATGAGCCGACAGTGTAATGCAGCTGCAAATTACTGTAAACTAAATGTAGTCATAAGCTGCATCAACAAAGATCAAGATGAGCCATTGTTCCTCTCTATTTTGCACTGGCCAGACTACACCTAGAATACTGCATCCAATTCTGGGTTCAACATTTTAGGAAGAACATCGGCAAACTGGAGCATGTTCAAAGGAAAATGACTAAGATGATAAGAGATCTGGAAAGAAAAAACTTTTGAGGAATAATTGGAGGTTTTGCTCCCCTTGAATTGAAGAACCCCAAGAGCCACCTTGAGAAAGAAGAGGCATGTAATGGTGGTAGGTGATTCCCTGCTGAGAGGAACCCAGGCAGCTGTGTGCTGATCCAATATGCCATGGGAACTTGGTGATCTTCCAGATGCCCATATCCAGGACATAATACAGAGGTTACCAGGACTATTCAAATCCACCAACAACTCTCCTTTCCTTTGAGTAATATGGGGATGAATGACACAGCCAGAAGAGATTTTGAAAGACTCTCTGGAGACTACAAGGCCTTGGATAGGAAGTTGAAGAAACTGGGAATGCAAATTGTTATTCATTTAGTCACTTCCAACTCTTCGTGACTTCATGGACCAGCCCACGCCAGAGCTTCTGTCGGTCGTCAACACCCCCAGCTCCCCCAGGGACAAGTCCATCACCTCTAGAATATCATCCATCCACCTTGCCTTTGGTCGGCCCCTCTTCCTTTTGCCCTCCACTCTCCCTAGCATCAGCATCTTCTCCAGGGTGTCCTGTCTTCTCATTATGTGGCCAAAGTATTTCAGTCTTGCCTTTAATATCATTCCCTCAAGTGAGCAGTCTGGCTTTATTTCCTGGAGGATGGACTGGTTTGATCTTCTTGCAGTCCAAGGCACTCTCAGAATTTGGAATGCAAATAGTTTGCTTATCAATCTCTTGTTGAAGGTCATGACCCAAGAAGAGGGGCCTTGGGCATAAACAACTAGATGCATGGATGGCATCATTGAAATGGTTTGGGTTCTATCACAATGTCATGTACTATTCCCATGAAGGATCCCTAGGGGTTACATCTTATAAAGACTGAAGGAAGGGCCTGGCAAGCACCTCACTAGACTCATTAAACTAGAACATAAGGAGGTGGGTGGCAAAACCCCAGAACCAAATATGCAGCCAAAGACTTGGGCCAAGAAAGCGGAACACAGGGAGAGAAGCAGGTGGCCAGAGTAGGCACTCAGGAAATTACAACAGTGAGGCTAGTAGGTGGTGCCATCCAAAATCTCAGATGTCAGAGTACAGGAAACTAGCATGGAGAACTACAGATCCTAACGAGGGAAGAGTAGTGTGATGTGATAGGCATCATTGAGACTTGGTGGGGGTGATTCCCATGATGGAGACACAACACTGGAAGGCTACAACTAATTCAAAAGAACAGATCAACAGAAAGAGTAAGAATGTAGCACTGCATGGAAAGAAAAAAAGTATATTTGCACAGACAGAATGCAGCTGATTATAGGCAAAGCAACTGGAAGAAGTTTCAACAGCCACAAAAATGGATCAGAAGCTACATGTGGTTACAGCTTCCTATCCTCGAATTAGGGGTGCATTGCAATTGCTGCTCTCTGACTCAGAAGAGACTTGCTAACTCTTTGAGCGTATGTGATCAAAACATGAAAAAAGAAAATTTGTGCCGACTTGTGGCCAGGAACATTGAGACTCTCATGAGATAAGAATGTAGAAGATTCGTTTTTTTAAAAAAAAATGAAAATGAAATTACATTCTCCTGCAATGTTCACACATGTCTGATTTTTATGATGCGGTTCTCTGAATACTTCCTAACCTAGGTATATTAAGATGCATCAAAGGGGGAAAAAAAAAACTACATGCAGTAATAAGAAAGAAATTGCTACCATGGCATTGTATAAAGCAAAATCGCTTGGAGAAAATTGTATCTTTTAAGCAAAATTACACACACACACACACAGACATCTATATCTATCTCCAGGTCTGCTGTTAATTCATATACTGCAAATGTTCTACATTAGAAAAACATTAGAGAGATTGTTTCTTTTATATATAAAATCACAAACCTATGCAGAAATAATAAAATTAAAATATGGGAGCAGGGAGGAAGTAAAAAACAGAGAAATTAAAATCTGGTCTTGGAGTAGAGGCATGCATCCAAAAATCATGGGACTAGGACAAAAAGTGCAGTTAATCTTAGTTTAATGAATGTAACTGCATTTTAATCTAATCCAATTAAAATGATAACTCTTTGCGTATTTAAGAATCCTAGCCTTCTTTTACTCCCAGTGTTCTCCACTGAAAGACATTTCAGTGGGATCTGTATCCATGTACTTTGGGTTCACATGGGATTTCCATAGATTATGCACTTGTACTCTGTGATCTATCTCAATTGCATGCTGCAACTGCTATGCCACAGCATGGCTAACATTGAATTATAGTTGCATTGCAATGCAACAGGTATGTACTTACCTCCTTTTGGGTATCCTGCCTGTTGATTGGATTCATCTTTAGATAGCTTTGAAATTTTAGGACTTAGGCCTGCTAAAATATTCTGCTGGCAGACTCTTTTCAGCACTGTCCATTGCAGGATGTCTGTGGACAGCTCCCTGGTCTTCAGTGCTGATGCAAAGTGTGGAGCCCTTGGTGCTCTCTGAGCTTGGTTGTTTGCTTGCAGATGTTTCATTACCTGACTAGGTAATATCATCTGTGCTGGTGAGCGTGGGGTTTGCTCCCTGTTTACATACCGTAGCTTGCCCTGCCAGTGTTGGTGGGGGTGTGATTTTTTAGTTCCTTGATTAGGGTATTGCTTGCTGCTTGTTTGTCTGCTTGATTGGTTGTCTCCTTGGTAGTTCCTTGATTAGGGTATTGTCTTCTGCTTGATGCAAAGATTTTGAGCTGATGCAAAGATTTGGAGCAGGTCTGCAACCTGGAACCCATGGGCTCCAATGTCCTCATCATCCTCAACAGGTCCTCTGTCTTACTTGATTTTAACTTGTGTGTGTGTATGTGTTTAATCCAGTGTAAACAAAACAAGGTGGAAGCAGCCTATCATTAATTCCAGTAATGCCTTTGAGTCCCGCATTGGCATCCTTAATTTTTTTGTTTTGTTTTTAATGATAGTGGTTGCAATTCAGTGTTTTCTTTGAATACACACCCATCTGCCACCCCCAAAAAAAGAATTGTTAAGTTGGCAGACAGCATTCTGGGCACAGGTAGAGAGATATGAGAGTTGATAAGGGAAAAGTTTCCCAAATTGTCTAGTAAATGGTTATTTTCTGACTAGTCAAGGTCACTATAGTGACAATTTTTAGGACGAGGCAAGCTATCACTGATGGTGCCCATTTTATCACAGCATCCCATGTCATTGTCTTGCAAATTTACAGTGTGTCCACCCACCACAAAAGTTTACCGATTTTTGACCAGGATGAAATTTATCGTGCATGCCTTTCCTTTATTTATTTATTTATTTGTTTATTTATTTATTTTACTATTGCTGTAGCCCAACTGATTAGTAGAAGTAGAAGTAATTTTCTATTGCACCTGTACCTAAGCATGGTGCAGTCATAAGATAAAAAACCAAAATTATAATATACTACAAACAACTGTGAAGTCACCATAAAAACACCACAAGATTATTTCTTGTGAAATAATCACAAGAGTCATAAAAAGCATGCTTATAGACTAAAAGACCTAGGATATCTGTATAAATATGTCTGTGTGTGTGTGTGTGTGTGTGTGTGTGTGTTTCACAGACAGGGCCACAACTGGGGGGGACAAGCAGGGCTTGTGCCCTGGGTGCCACACTGGGGGGGGCACCAAAATGAGCGCTGGGGAGGTGCCAAAATGGGCATGGAATCCATGTTTGCCCCAGGTGACACAGACCCTAGTTGTGGCCCTGTTCACAGAGGCCGACATTTTAAGAGAGCTGACTCCAAGTGTCAGTTCTGAAGAACCAGAGTCAAGTGAGGAAAAAGAAAACCTCAACCACAACCTGGATATCCTCACAGGCAGGCAAATCACTCAATCCCACCCCAGTAACTGGACCCAATACACAGGCTCATGAGCCATCAGGTCTTTCAAATAATTGCACAAGCACTTGCACAGAGTACAATGTGTCAACCCCTGCAATCTATAATGCATCCTTTATTAATACTCAACCAATGAATGGCAATGAAGATAGGAGTGAAATAATCCCAAGGGTCATAAAATCATGGGGTTGGAAGGGACCTTCGATATCTTCTAGCCCAACCTTCTCCCCAGGGCAGGAACTCTCCGAACACCTCAAATGTCTGTCCAGACATTGCTTGAGAATCTCCAGTAATGAAGCACCATGACTCTAGGGGGCAAGCTGTTTCACTGCCTAATGGCTCTCATGGCCAGGAAATCCCTCCTCATTTCGAGTCTGAATCCCCCTTTATAAAATTTCCACCCACTGCTACTCTCAGGAGCTATGGAAAATAAATCCACACCCTCTTCTCTGTGACAGCCCTTCAAGTGATGAAAGACTACTAACATGCCTCCCTTTAGCCTTCTTTAAGATAAACATGCCCAGTTACTGTAGAATCATAGAATCGTAGGGTTGGAAGGGGCCTTCAAGGTCTTCCAGTCCAGCCCCCTGCCTAAGCCCAAGGCAGGAATCCTCATAACATCTTGGACAAATGGTTGTCCAATCTCTTCTTGAAAACCTCCAGCGATGGAGTTCCTTTAACCTTTATGGGTTTTAGCTTCAAAGCCTCCTATAAGGGCCAGAGCATTACGAAGAGCAGTATTCTGCATATGGGCCAAATGCCAAGATGAGGTAGCCTGGCCACAGGCAGCTACAACAATCCAAGCAAGACACAACCATGGTTTGAACCAACTGCTTAGCCATCTCAGTACTGAGGAACCAACAGATCCTACAAATCTGCCTTAAATAATGGAAATTACAGATTTTGATTGTTTTTTCAATGAAAGACTCTAAAGGCAGCCAATCATCAATTTAGGGTCCCAGATTTTTCAGGTCCAAGGAGCTATGATTCTCTTCTGGTACAGTGCTCAGTCTCCACAATTATACACAAAATTTAAAAACTGAGAAAAAGCCCCCGTTTTTAAAAGAATGGTTCCTTCTGTTCCAAAACCTGTAAGCTTTTTTGACACCATTTCTCTCTACAGCTCAACTCTCAGCAAGACAATGGTTACTTTTAGATCAAGCCTTTGGCAATATAGCCGTCAACCTTTTGGCTGACAACTTAACTTCTTTTATCCCTGGAGTCTGGAGCCTCTACAGCATTGACAGAGTTGGCTTCATCTGTCTTCTAGCTTTCTTTAATCTGCTTTGCTTAAATATATTATTCTCTATCTGCCCTCCCCTCTGCCCTAATTCCTTAGCAAACCAGAAGGAAAACATGGTGGGCTTTTTCCCTACCATTCTGGTTCTTGTGGTGACTAAATTCTCCACCCAGTATTTTGAGTGTCTGTTTCCTGGTTTCTATACCATCTTCTATGCCCTTGTAAAGATTTACACTGTTCTTACACTGTTCAGGAAATTGTTAAAGACCTGGTTCTTTTCCCGGGTGTTAGGGACAGAGGGACGCGGTGGCGCTGTGGGTTAAACCGCTGAGCTGTCAATTGGAAGGTCGGCGGTTCGAAACCGCGTGGCGGAGTGAGCTCCCATTGTTAATCCCAGCTCCTGCTCACCTAGCATGCAAATGTGAGTAGATCAATAGGTACTGCTTCGGTGGGAAGGTAACGGCGTTCTGAGTCGTCATGCTGGCCACATGACCCGGAAGTGTCTATGACAACGCCGGCTCCAAGGCTTAGAAACGGAGATGAGCACCGCCCCCTAGAGTCGGATTCGACTGGACTTTACGTCAAGGGAAACCTTTACCTTTACTAGGGACAGAGTGATAGTAGGCCCCCTTCTCAGTTATGGCTGGCTTATAGTTGGTGTTCTGTTTTCCCAATTGGTTGCATTCTTTCTTACATGTATTGTTTTTTTATTTGTAAGCCACCCAGAATCATCAAGGAGGTGGCCTCAAAATTTGATTAAATAAATAAATAAATAAATCTCCTTAAAAAAAAAGTCCCTGAAAATCCAATTGCCTAAATTGGTCTTGGGGTCTTCCAAACTGTTGCTACTCAGGAATTTGGAAATCCTAAGGTCACCACACATTAGATCTAGGAAATGTATGGAGAGCATTGCCTGAAAATTGAGAACAAATGCAAAATAGCTAAACAGACTCATTGTTCTCATGTGTGTTAAGATGGTGATTGTGCCACAAACCTTTTAGGATCGATTTTTGGGGAGTGTGGGATTAGCCATGATATTAACAGATTGAGTTACATAGGTAGGTGAAATAATTATATGTGCGTGGATATTCACAAGATGGAGGTATCAGGAGGCTCTGCAAAAGGAGAAAAGGAGATTTGGGTAGGGAGGCTGAGAGGAATGCCCTCAAAAGTTTTTCTGAAAATGGGAGGTCTCATTGGTCACAGAATATTGTGCAGACATGTACAAAATGCTTTGAACTCAACTCAACAGCAGTTCTGAGCTCCGAATGGCTCCATTTGGGCCCACCTCCGGTCATATCGAAGGCACCCTTTCAGCAACATTATGACCCCCCATTTCAAACGTTTCAATTTCAGTCCAAAACGTTTTGCATCCCTTTACTGTGGAGCAATGCATAATTAAATAAAATGCAAAAAGTTGCATAGACAGGACAACTATCCCAAGACAGGAGAATGGATATCAGTAAGACAAGAAATAGAAATAGCTCAGTTTCATTTCCATATTTTATTTAATTCATTCATTCATTTTTATGGCCTCCCATCTCAACAAGTGACACTTTTATTTATGCCTATGACCTATCGTTTTCATTTATTTTTAGTAGCTTTTTAAATGAGATTGTTGTGAACCATTTTGGAAAAGAGGTGGGATGTTGCATAAGAATATATATATCTGAACAGATGCTCTTCATGTTACAATGTCTTGATGAAAGTTTAATCTGTATCATGTTTTTCTGTGTTTTAGTCATCCTTGTGACACATATTTATTTAGTTACTTTTTATAGCATTATTCTGAATCATTTTAGAAGAATGCTAATTCTTAAAGGAAGGGTGCTAAATAAAATAAAGAAATCTAACCCTGGTTTCAAATTAACCTGTAAGTGGCATTAATTTCTGCTCTTGCTCACAGAAGACAGTACAATAGTTAGGCATCACCACAATAGCAAAAGGTGTTAAATATCTTAGCTGAGTCTTCCATTCACCCTTTATTCAAGAACATAAGCTTAACCCTCAACCCTTCTGGATGAACCAAGCATCCATCTTGTTCTGCTGGGCCTCATGGTTCTGCTGAATAGCAGCAGCATGGAATCTGACAGTACCTCAACCACAAGAAACTGGGTTGGGAAGCAGAATAATTTTCAGGAGTAATAGAATTGCCTCCCAGAGTGTTAAGGCAACAGATGGACCCCACGTGCTCTGGTAAAGGAGAACTAGTAGAGTGTACTGGTTAAGCTGTTGGGACTAAGAGTAGAGAAACCTGGTTCCTTGTCCCTCTTTAGCCATTTAAGTTCCCTGAATGACTTTGGGCCAGTCCCTCTCTTTGAGCCCAAGAGCCAGTGTGGTATGGCGGTTAAGGCATTGGCCTAGAAGCTTGGAGACCCAGGTTCAAGTCTATCATCAGTAGCAAAAGCTTCCAAGGTGATTTTGGGTCATTCCCCTTCTCTCAGCCCAACTGTAATGATTGCCTAAACCCAAATACTCAGTCTCACAAGCTCGGGCTTAAAGATAACTGATTTATTAAAGGAATAGTATGCAAATACAGAGAAAGCTGAGAATGAGCAAAAGCGCGCCAAATACAAACTTAAAAGCCTTGCTTGTGGGCAGGTCCCGCCCAGTCGCCCGTCAGGACGCTCCCCCTCCCAGGTGCTGAATGCCGTTAGATGCGCCTGGGAAAGTAACCTTGAACAGGAGCGCAAACCCAAACATGCATTCCAAGCCCTCAAAACAAGGGAGGGCAACAGAATGGAAAAACCCCGGGTAAAGGGATACGGAACAGAGAATGACATGTGAAACGTTACAATGTTAACCAAACATTAGAATGTGAACATGACATATTGCCCCCCTAAAAGAAATTATGGAGCTGGTTTGTCAGGATAGGCAGAGTGAAATTGGGCTACGAGACGAGGAGAATGCACGTCTGGAGCAGCAACCCATTCAGGATGAGGGAAATGTTTCCAGCGGACGAGGTATTGTAGAGTAGAGCGCTGGCGTCTGGAATCGAGAATAGATGCCACCTCGAAGTGTTGGTGGTTGTCGATCATGAGGGGAGGTGGAGGAGTGGGTTGTGGATGCCAACGGTCCGATGATAGGCAGGGTTTGAGTAAGCTGCAATGGAAAACAGGATGTAAACGTTTAAGGTTGTGAGGTAAATCGAGTTTAAACGTAACAGGGTTGAGCTGAGCAACAATTGAAAAAGGACCGACAAATTTAGGACCAAGTTTCTTAGAGGGTTGTGGGGACTTGATAAACTTAGTTGATAAGTAGACTTTATCCCCGACTGCAAAGGATGGTTCTGGGGAACGCTTTGCATCAGCATGGCGTTTATAGGCAGCTTGGGCATGTTGGAGGGCAAGTAGAATATTAGACCATGAGTCTTTGAGAGAGTCCGCCCAGCCAGCGAGGGTGGCCGGGAGCGGTTGAGGATGAGGGAGTTCAGGAATGGGAACAAAGTCGCGTCCAAAAACTGTTTTAAAGGGAACTTGACCAGTGGTTTGATGAATGGAATTGTTGTAAGCGACCTCAGCAAATGGGAGTAGATCGACCCAGTTGTCTTGTTGGTAGTTAACAAAAGCTCTGAGGTATTGCTCTAAGGTAGAATTAACAGCCTCTGTAGATCCGTCCGTCTCTGGATGCCAAGCAGTAGAAAGTGACTGTTTCGTACCCAGAAGTTTCAAAAATGCGCGCCAAAATTGTGACGTAAATTGTGTGCCTCTGTCACTCACCAAACGGGCGGGGATACCGTGGAGGCGGTACACGTGGATGAGGAAGAGGCGTGCCAGCTGTTGTGCGGTAGGGATAGAAGCGCATGGGATAAAGTGGGCTTGTTTGGAGAAAAAGTCTTTGACGACCCAAATGACAGTTTTGCGTTGACTAGGGGGTAGATCAACGATAAAATCCATGGAGATATCCTGCCACGGGACCGACGGAGTGGCTACGGGTTGAAGGAGACCCTGGGGTTTGCCCGGTTTGCGCTTTATCGCCGCACATACAGGGCACGCAGTGACATATTCTTTCAAGTCTTTGAGTAAAGTTGGCCACCAGAACTGCCGGCGAACGAGGTGCAAAGTTTTCACGTAGCCGAAATGCCCAGCCAGCTTGTCATCGTGGCAGCGCTGGAGTATGGTTTTTCGCATAGCTGCGGGTACATAGAGACGATCGTTGCGCCAGGCAAGATCATCGGTGAAAGTTAACATGTGTCTGTTGGCTTGCAACCAAGTATCTGTTTTAAGGTGGGAGAGCAACTGTTGTTGCAAATCGGAGGGAATTGACAAGGGAGGTGAGCTGCTGGAAGGCTGAGCGGCTGGAGGAGGAGTCGATTGTGCTCGAGTCTGGCTGCGAGTCACTGCTGCCAGACTTAATTGTTTGTCGGTCCAGACGGTGCCTTGGACCGTTGGCCCTGGGCCATCATCTTGGGGTCTGCGCGAGAGTGCATCAGCCAAAAAGTTTTTCTTGCCTGGTATAAATTTAAGAGTGAAGTCAAAGCGGCTGAAGAACTCAGCCCAGCGCAGCTGTTTGGGACTGAGTTTTCGGCTGGTGCTTAGAGCTTCCAGGTTTTTATGGTCAGTCCAGACTTCAAAAGGGTTGGAAGTACCTTCCAATAGGTGTCGCCATGTTTCCAAAGCCGTTTTTACAGCAAAAGCCTCCTTTTCCCAAACGTGCCATCGTCTCTCTGTTTCAGTGAATTTGCGAGAGAGATAGGCACAGGGTTTTAAAGCGCCAGATTGATCAGATTGTAACAAAATTGCGCCTATGGAAAAATCAGAAGCATCGACTTGTACAACGAAGGGTTTAGAGGGGTTTGGATGCTGTAAAATTGGTTCTGTGGTAAAAAGTTGTTTGAGCGTTTGGAACGCTTGCTGACAGGCTGGAGTCCATTTAAGGAGCGCGCCTGGGTTCTTCGAACGTCGCGTATCCCCCTGTCCTTTGGTTTTTAATAGTTCAGTAAGGGGGAGGGCGATTTCTGCAAAATTTTGGGCGAATGCCCGATAGAAATTAGAGAATCCAAGGAAACTTTGTAATTGTCTCCTGGTACGGGGAGGCTCCCATGCTACAATAGCTTCTACTTTTGCAGGGTCCATTTCAATGCCCTGAGCTGAAATTCGGTAGCCTAGGTAATCAATTTGCGATTGATGAAACGCACATTTTGACAGTTTTGCGTACAACTCTGCTTTTTCCAATTTAGCCAGTACCTGACGCACCAAGTGGATATGTTCTGACATGGTTTCAGTATAAATCAATACATCATCCAAATATACTAGTACCCCCTTAAATAGGTGGTCATGCAAGACCTCATTGATTAACTGCATAAAAACCCCGGGTGCCCCAGATAAACCGAATGGTAAAACTTTATATTGGAAAGCCCCAAGAGGACAGTTGAACGCTGTTTTCCACTCATCCCCCTCTCTTATGCGAATGCGAAAGTACGCTTCTCTCAAATCCAGTTTTGAGAAAATTTTACCTCTGGCCAGATGTGATAACATATCTTTGATCAGGGGCAAAGGATATTTATTTAATATTGAGACCGCATTGAGCCCGCGGAAATCGGTACAAAGCCTTAATGACCCATCCTTTTTTGGCCTGAATAGGACAGGAGCTCCTACCGGGGAATTAGCAGGCTCAATGAAACCCCTAGCCAGATTTTTGTCAATGAACTCCCTTAGCGTGGTAAGCTCTTTGGGAGACATGGGGTATATTTTTGGGTGAGGCAATTTTACATTTGGTAAAAACTCAATGGCACAGTCCGTTTTTCGGTGGGGTGGCAAGCGATCTGCTTCCTTTTCCCCAAATACTTCAGCAAAATCTTGGTACTGATTGGGTAGCCCCTCAAGAGGTTGAAGCGTTTGTACAGTGGTATACGCTACCCCTCCACCCTCCATGTCCTCCAATAGGTCCTTTTCGGGTACTTTGTAAAATCCATCCGCAAACGTCACAGTTCTATGCAGCCAGTTGATGAAAGGGTTTTGTTGCACAAACCACGGCATCCCCAAAATTACCAGAGGACCCCCCACTGGAGCTACCACAAATGGCAGCTTTTCCTGATGGGAGCCCATCTGCAAGGCGACCAGTCCCGTGGAAAGATTGACTGCTTTCCCTCCCGCCATAGTTCCATCCAACTGGGTGAAAATCATGGGTCTTGGCAAAGGGAACGTGGGCAGTTCTAGAGCCGCTATGACATCAGGGTGCATTAGAGAACGGGAGCAACCCGAGTCTAGCATGGCCCACACTTCCACCGTTTTGGTTTGTGAGCCCAGCTTAAGTTTAACAGTCAGTGTGGGAAAGTTTCCACTCACCGAATCATGGTTACGCCCGGTTTCTTCCACCTGCCCTAGGGCGCCCTTCAGGGCAGGTGGTAGGCTTTTCCCGCCGGCTGCTCGAATTGCAACTCTTCCTCCTCTTCTCCGAAGGGTAGGTCGGGGGGGTCCAGTTCCGCGAGGGCTGCCTTCAGTTTTCGCGGTGGAGCAGGAGCAGGCGTCTTTATCGCGGGTTTCGTCTGTCGTTCCTCTGGACGGCGTCTCGGGCACGACGTGGCTCGATGCCCTTCTTTCCCACATCGGAGGCACTGACCCTTGGAGAACCGTTGCTCCCTCTCTTCTTCCCAGGTTTTTGGTTTGGGGCGGCTGGCAGGTCCAGATGCGCGCGCTCCTCTAGCGAGACGTGTTTGTCTGAGCTCTTTGGTATGGGCATAGGTTCGTAGGGCATTTTCTGCGCTTCCCGCCAACTGAATCCAGCCATATAGCGTTTTAGGATCATCTCTGCCCAGAGCCCATCGAAGGATTTCGGGTTCAAGCCCCTGCTTGAACAATTCGATGATTGTTGGCTCAGACCAGTCTTCCACTTTTCCTGCCAAAGCTTTAAACTCCAACGCATATTTGGCAACTGAGAGGGACCCTTGGTAAAGTTTCCGCAGGTCATTTTTAGCCGTTTCTTGAGCTAGGGGGTCTTCGAAATGCTCTTTAAGTGCCCACAAAAATTCATCGAAGTCCTCTAACTCCGTTGCCTCAGCTTGGCATAGTTGCACATACCAATCCGCTGCCCTTCCTCTCAGCTTGTTGGCAATGAAATTGACCTTGCCGTGTTCAGACCGAAAGTTCCGACCCCAATCTTCCATATAATGCTTGGCATTCGTAATAAAGAAGGAGAGCGTTGCGGGATCCCCATCAAACTTCACTCCAAATGGTGGGAATGTTCTTGCCGGCTCAGCTGGCTGTGGCGGTGCCGCGAATGACAGCGTACGCCGAGCCCCCACAAGTGGTCGATCCCTAGGAGGTCTTGCCTCTCGCTCTCCCCTTTGATGGGCTGATCGAGTCTTACTTCTCCCCCGGGTCGACAGGGTGCTGTGCCTGGGGTACTGTGACGGCTCTTCCTCCCAATCCTCCGGGGTGGGCTCTGCCTCTCTGGGCTGATCCTCTCTGGGTAGATCCTTGAGGATCGTCACTATTAAATCCATTTTATCTTCCAATGCCCTCATACGGGCCGGAGTGACCGGCTCCTCCGGGGGTTGGTTGGTTATCACCACCTTCGGTGACAGAGGGACTTCGTGCTCCCAGGCCAATTGGGGAGACCCCCTCCCCGTGGTTCTTTCCATAACAGATCTCTGTTCACTCCTGAGACTCTCCTGTATGGATGTCAACAGCTCGTCCAATTGGGTATCTCGCAACTCCCGACGTGCTGCTCTTTGCGCTCTCGAGGTTAGCGCTGGCCGGCTTTTGACCACCTCCCGCTCTTCTTCGCCTCCCTCACTTACGCGAAGTTGAGGTTCTGTCATCGCTAGCGTTCCCTCTTATCCAAGAATTGGATGGGGCCAGCGGAAAATGGAAAAAAAAGATTCTCAGCTTTATGTAATGATTGCCTAAACCCAAATACTCAGTCTCACAAGCTCGGGCTTAAAGATAACTGATTTATTAAAGGAATAGTATGCAAATACAGAGAAAGCTGAGAATGAGCAAAAGCGCGCCAAATACAAACTTAAAAGCCTTGCTTGTGGGCAGGTCCCGCCCAGTCGCCCGTCAGGACGCTCCCCCTCCCAGGTGCTGAATGCCGTTAGATGCGCCTGGGAAAGTAACCTTGAACAGGAGCGCAAACCCAAACATGCATTCCAAGCCCTCAAAACAAGGGAGGGCAACAGAATGGAAAAACCCCGGGTAAAGGGATACGGAACAGAGAATGACATGTGAAACGTTACAATGTTAACCAAACATTAGAATGTGAACATGACACCAACCTACATCACAGGGCTGTTCATATGGGAGAAAAAGAGGGTGGGAATGCTATCAATGTGAGCATGAGCTCTGGAGGAAAGTTGGGATATTAAAGAAGATGGGCGGGGACAAATAAAATAAATAAATAAATTTCTGGTGCCAAATTAGCCATGAGCAAGGATGTGGAATATTTGGGGCATAGTGAATATTGGGGGGGGGGGGTAGCATGGCTGGAGCTACTATCCCAGGGTTGGTTGGGGCTAGCCAAAAAAATAATTTAAATTTCAATTTGGTTTAACTGAAATAAGTATCATTGTCTCTTTTTAATAAGGTTCCCTTTCTGCTCTATGCAGGGTATGGTCAAAAAAGTAAAGATGGTGGCCATGATAATGCAGTCAAAGCTCCCCTTGTTTTTATGTGTGAAGCACATAAAAAAACAAGCAGAGTTTGTACCAAACTGTCACAGATGCCATCTTCATTTTTTAACCTGCAGACATCCCTGGATCTATGAAAAATATGTATGTATGTATGTATGTATGTATGTATGTATGCATTCATTCATTCATTCATTCATTCATTCATTCATTCATTTCAGGTTCTCTTGTCTCATCTGTGTATGAGAGCATGAGAAGCTGGAGAAGTACCAGGGCCTGAAACAGGAACTAGAGAGGATGTGGGAAGTGAAGGCCAAAGTGGTGCCAGTGGTGGCAGGGGCACTCGGGGCTGTGACTCCTCAGCTGGGAGAATGGCTCCAGCAGATCCCAGGAGCAACATCAGAGCTCTCTGTCCAGAAGAGTGCAGTGCTAGGAACAGCTGAGATCCTGCACAGAACCCTCAAACTCCCAGGCCTCTGGTAGAGGACCCGAGGTTGAGGAAGGCACACACCACCCATAGGGGTGAGAAGGAATATATATATACAAATATATATACACACATACATAGAGACACTATATATGTATACACACACACACACATACATACAGTGTGTGTGTATATATATATATATATAAAATTGATTCAGAGCCAACTTTTGGAAGGGCTTTGAGCACTGTACACTGACTGTGTGTGTCAATGATCCCCTGACCCCAAGGAAGTGGGAGAATGAGGGAGCCAAAGAATAATCAGGATAAAGCAAGGGAAATGGTTTGGTACTTTAATTGAAAGCCAAAGCCTGCATTTCAGGCTGAGTATCTTTTTATTAAATCCCCGTACATTTCCCAGATTGAAGCAATGCCATCAGAAGGGAACACCCCCTCGGTTCAGTGGAGATTGTTCCCAGCTTTGTCCTGAAAAACTTAATTGTGACATTTTATTAATGCTTTGCTTTGTTTGGTTGCCAGGGTTTAACAATGGTGTTCCACAGTGGAGCATTAGCTCCTTTGAATATAAAGCAAATAAAAGCAAGATAGAAGTATAGGCAGTGGTGCAAAGTAGGGGGTGGGGAGGAGTTGGCAATGTATTCTTCAGGCGTGTCTTGGGGCAGTTCAGATGAGTTTTTGTACTTCAAAAATATCACAGCACATGCTCAAAAGGAGCAGAGTACAAGGCCAACCACCCAGTCATTGAAATGGGGGAAGATTCCCAGGGGGAGGGGGGAAAGCAGCTATAGATCATACAGCACCCTATCTTGGTATCATACAGACTGAACTATTCAAAGCTCATGTACCTGAATCCATTAAATATAATAACTATATCCATCTATCTACAGACAACTCTGAGTGGTGAAGATAGTTAGCTAGTAATGGTGTATGAATATTCAATCTGGGCTTCTATTAGATGGCAGTTTGACTGAACATCCAAAGAAGATTAACTTTCTAAATCCAAATTGCCCAAGTGGATGCATCCAATTCAAGTAGGACTGCTTCAGACACCTTTTGCGTCATCCATCCATCCATCTGTCCATCCATCCATTTTTATTTATTTATTTAATCTGTTCAGCCATGCCCAATTCTCAGAGACTGTCTGGACAAGTCCCTGCAGTTTTCTTGGCAAGGTTTTTCAGAAGTGGTTTGCCATTGCTTTCTTCCTAGGGCTGAGAGAGGGGGACTGGCCCAAGGTCACCCAGCTGGCTTTGTGCCTAATGCAGGTCTAGAACTCATAGTCTCCCAGTTCTAGCCCAGTGTCTCCACCACTACACCAAACTGGCTCTCATTTTTATAATCCAGTGTAATTCATAGATTTGCACTGATTTGAGGATCCCAATGAAACTGATTTGATGATCCAAACTAAAACAATTGGATGGTTCAAATCAGATTCAGGCCTATTAGTAATTCTACTTCCATTAAATCCCACCTCCATTAAATCCCACCTCCATTATCTTCAACAGTAGATTGGAAAGAATGGTTCACTTTTTTTAAAAAAAAAGTTGTCCTCATAATTTGCCACAATATGGGTCAACAACTAGTTATGAGTTGATCCTATCCTCCCTTTGCAGTTCTACTTCCCTTTTGCAAAAATTGCGGGCAGGTTTTTCAGAAAAGAAAATTGCAAAATCAGAAGATGCAGGAATCACACAACTGGGCAAGCCTTTCCTGAAATTCTGATCTTAGGTAGCCAGATCTTTCACTGTACAATCCTATATTGTGCTCTGAGAAGTTTTTTGAAAAAGGCAAAGTCAGTGGTGTTGATTTTATAACTCACAAGCTGCACTACCTTTAAGTTTTACAAAGCAAAAGCTATCAACAGAACATGCGGGGATCCACACATCAATCTGCAAATCTGTTGGGAACAGTTAAAAACATACTTCGTTTCTTTTCAAGGCAACTTTTTAATTAGAATTCTCACCTGGAGTCTTTGCAGCTTCCAACCATGCTCCAGCCCACACTGCAGGTTTAAGATTCCTTCTCTACACCTCAGAAGTGTTATACTGCTTGAGATTTTAGTAGAAAACCTTCTAGTTGCACCAAAAAAAGATGTGTAATTTGAGGAGTTCATTAGCAAATCAGTGCAAAAATTCACTTCAATTCAATAGAATCTCTGAATTGGCTTGCTCGAGTCAGATTCTCGATTTAGATCTAGTTGTTTAATCAAAATGAGTGCTTCTAAATCAGTCCAGTGATTCAATAGCCTTTGGTGGGTGAATACGTGAGTGTCTGTGTATAGGCTTTTTAATTCTCTAACTGAATGTTCTAAATCAGATTAAGCAGTCCGTTTTGAAAATCTGAATTGACTCAATTATTACAATCAAATCACACTCATTTGCACACCCCTATGAATCAGCAGCTTCAAGGGTGAGCGTTTGGAAGGGCCAGAGTCTTTAGCTTATTTACAAATATGCAGTGACTTCATTTGGATGAGGATTGGTGCTCAGAGTTTCTTCATCCCCCCGCCCCAAATCGC
Source organism: Candoia aspera (assembly GCF_035149785.1). NCBI lineage: Eukaryota > Metazoa > Chordata > Lepidosauria > Squamata > Candoiidae > Candoia > Candoia aspera. The sequence continues at coordinate 11,989,370 of NC_086153.1, forward strand.
CTCCTACAGCAACAGCTTGGGTGCACTTTTGCTATTACTTCCTCGGTCTCTGGCCCAAATTACTTGATCCTTGGGGTCTGACTACTCAAGCCTTATTTAAACAATTGGAAACTGCAGGCTTTTGGTCATTGGCTTTATAGTTATGGCTCAGTTAATTCAATGGCCTTGAGGCATCTTACATAAAATACATCAGAAGCTTTGGGGGAGAGAAAGAGAGGGGGTAGGAGAGAGAGAGAGAGAGATGTCTGTCATCTCCTATGGAGAGAAGACTACAGTATGGTGATAAAGAAAAGTTCTGATGGAGAAGGTCAGTTCCACATACTGTAGGTGATGGCAAAGACCTCTGATATAGACCATGAAACGCAGTGCTGTTAACCTGGCCTATACTGGGGCATTTTAGCACAGAAGAAGATGGGAAGGGAAGCTGATCTTCCAGAGAGATAATGTTTGATGGGTGGCAAAAGCAACTTAAAAAGTGTCAGTAGATGAGAATGGGGGCATCCATGGAGGGGAAGGTCAAAGAAGTCCAGATAGCAACTACAACTGTGTAGTCAAAGTCCTGCCTTTTTGTATGTATGGATATACAAAGGGGCAAGGATTTAATTGCTTAGTTGTGAATGCCATCTAGACTTTTTTGACCATCTTGAATGGATGGGAGCAAAAACTGTAGCCTGATTACAGCAAACTAAATCTTGGCTTGCTGAAGCATGGCTTGTTGACTCAAATCCACTTGGCTGGGTTAGCACAATAGAGTTGAGCCATAAGCTGTGGTTTCCTAACTATGACCATTGGGTACACAAAAGGAACTAAGCCCCAAACAAATAAACCACACATTGGCTTTGGGTAATGTGTGAACCAAGGCCACGTGTTGTTCTTGTCCCAGTTAAATATTGGCCATACCCTCATCTATAGTTGGTATGGTTTTGAGTAGTCAGCTTGCAGCCACCATTCCTTGGCTGCCTGCAGAAAGCTGTTCTTCCTGGAAAGTCAAAGAGACTGTGATATATGCAGAATGTCTTCCTAGAAGAGGTAATGGCAGGCTTGCCCATCAGCAACAGAAATGAACAGAAATCACAGACAAGCAGAGCTCCATAACTTTCTGCAGATTAGAAGCCATGATGCCTTCTGCTGGAGTTTTAGCAAGATTATCAGATCCTCCTGGCTGCAAGACAAATGAGGAGATAATGCAGCTTTCAAGTGTTACTACTGTTGATAGATTACGGGAAATAGAGGGACTGAGAGAATGGGAAAATTCATTAGGCAACTCATGAAATTCCTGTTTCCTTTTCTTTGATGGATCCCTAATTTATATGAATAGTTTGAATAGTGGCACTTCTCTACGAGAAGGTTTGCCTTTCAAACTAAAAGCAGAAGGTTGCAATTCAGCTATGAAGATAATTATCTAACACTCAGTGGCTTTTCCAAGTTGAACCTACACAGTCTGGAAGAAGCACCATTGGGTTCTATAGAGCTTAAGCTAGATCATCATGTATAGATTTGCAGCCATGCCCCGTCAGTTTAATAGAGAGATCTTTATTACTGGTCTGAGGACTATTATGATGAGCCTCTGCATCTCAAAATTGCACCACTCAGCATGCTACGTAACTTAGGTAAATGCAGTATGTAACCTTCTAACTCCTACAAAACCATTTCAGTTGTGCTTGCCCCCTTCTCTGCAATTCACCTCCTTGTAAAAGCAGTGGCTGCACAGAATCACCAACAAAGAAGACAGTGCTGGACTAAACAGATCACCCTTCTCCAAAATGACATTTTTTCACCAACGTAAGTGAAGTCAATATGCAAGGTATACAAGCCATTGTTTATTTGTGCTGGGGGAGGGACCCTAGCTGACCTAAAGACAAGCTCCTACACTGACCCAGGGAAAAGCCTATCTGAAAGTCAGAAGATAAATGTCCTTCAAGTCACATTCTAGTCTTGGTGGTGTCATGTAAGGCACTGGTATGGAAGGAAATTGCCCCTGCGTTCTTTCATTCTTTTTTTTTTTCAACTTCCCAGTTTATGCTACAGTCCGAGATTTCCTTTGGTCTTCCATCCAAGAACTATTGAGGTCCAACACTGCTTAGCTGATCAGCCAAGTTCAGCTAGGTGTTGCCACCTGCTATAAGCAACATCTCAAGATTGCCCACAATAGGTATTGGCTAGGAGTAGGCATCCTGGTGCTCTCAAGTTGTTTTGGTGTTAAATCATCATTAGTCCCAGCAATCCAGGCCAATGACAAGAGTGTATAGTTACCAATAACTCTAGAGCACTGGATTGGCTACACCAAGTGAGATGAACCAGCGTTCTAACTCAGCAGAAGGCAGTTCCTGAAGCTAGAATTCTCACATATTGCTGAAACATAGTAGACCATCATTTGTTTTCAGAAACTGCAAAAGATTTGTATTAAAACCCAGCACTAAACAAGAGTGAACAGGGGACTCTCCAGAGTCTCCTCCAAGCCTTGGTGCACAACAAGGAACCAAGATGGATCTACATATCACTGCAGAATTTAATAATAATAATATAATTTATTAAACTTGCATGCCACCTGACTCTCAATGACTCTGGGCAGCTCATAACTATCAAAGAAATTACAATAAAGTCAATAAAGTAAAGATAAAAGATGGCAAGCATGATGAAGTGAAGGGTCTCACTCTCCCTCACCAAAGGCTTGGGTGAACACAGTCACAATGCCATGAACTGGTTATATGACTTTGACTTAAGTTGTAACAGAAGTCCAATTCTGCGCTCCCACAACCAAGGTATGCTGTAGCTAACATAGCCCACAAGGTTGCAACCACCAGAAATCCAATGGTCCATGTTGATGTAGAAAAGGCAGCCCTCTTTTTGCCTTGTTGGGGAGATGAACCAACGTTCATCTCCCCAGCAAATGGGATACTTTGGGGGAATTCTTGTCTGTTCCTTCTTCATAGGAAGGACTCGACAGGTAAACCTCCTGAAATGCCTCTCTTGCTTTACGGGGCAAGAGTTTTCCCCATGTATTCACTTACTAGCAAGCTGAGGGCTCCAATAGCTTGGACCATGTCATCTAGTTAGACAGGGCTGCATCATGCAATTGGCCAAGGTTAAGATTTCAGGGGTGTATGTGTGTGAATAGTCAAAGTCAATACATTATTCTAACCTTAAAATAATAAAAGCAACCATGAAATGATAGAAAGCTGTACTCCTTGATACTTAACAGGATGAGCATTAATAGCCACATTTCAGCAGCACAATGAAAGAAAATTCTGTGGGCTCCAAAAATCAAGGGTGATTGGAGACTGCAAATCTGTTATAAAAGTGCAGTTTCTCCATGGCCAGTGATTTGGAAATAGTGACTCAAGGCATCCCCACTGATCTAATACTTACTACCTGTATTTTATTTCTAAGCTCAAAAGGATGTGCTAAGTGGCCCTAGACAAAGCACACCATCCACATTTAATGGCTGCATTCACACAACACATTTAGCCTGATTAGCCCTCTTGGGGGTTCACTCAAAGGACAAAACAGGCTAAGGTCACCTAATATATTAAATATATCTCTCCCCCACATATGCACACATAGAAACCTTAACCAAGCTTAATATTAATCAAACTAATCAACCCAAGCAGGCTATATGAATGAAGCAATCAGATTTTTACCTGACCAGATTAAGCAAATTATGCAAACACCGCCAATGGGAATCTCAGTGATTCACCTCTTAGAATCTTGCAGCCCATCACAATGCATATTTACTTAGGATTAAACCCCATCCCACTCAAACAGACTGCAGCTTTAGCATTTTAAAATATGTTCCCTAAAGTCAAGACTCTTATATTGAACTTGATGGAGGGAAGAGTTTAGAGGTAAATCAGTTCTCCTCAAAACTAACTTCCCCTTTGTCTCCGACTTGGTGAAGGGATATAAAGCAATTACTAACAGATTCTTCCTTCTCTATTTTCACCTATAGATGACATCAGCTCTAGTGATTAACTTTACCCAGTAGAGTGCCTGGATCCCAAAAGCTTGCAACACAATAGCTACAACTGAAATAATAGGGAGCTTTGAAGGTGGAGAGAAAGGCTTCTTTAAGCTCCATGGGAAAAGCAGGCAACATCCTGATTTTTTTTCCCCATGCCACAACACACACACCAGAATCATTGCATGCACAGAGGACCCCACCAAATGTTGGCCAGGTGCAAAAGCAGTACAGGGGACATGCAATGAGAGCAACCACCATAATCCTGCAAAAAGAGGTAGTGCCAACATAGAGGAATTCACACTTTAAAATATGCTTGAGAGTACATGGAAGAAGGCAAAGTCTCTGATCTTAGCCTGAGAAGATAAAGCACCAGACTTTAATACAGAGGGTAGGTTCACACAGCAACTTTAACCAGATCAATTAAACATCAACTGCTGCCTTTGTAAAATCAAGTCAGGATGTGTGTATCTTAATGTATTGTGCAAACCTAGCTCAGTTGGTTAGTTCATGCTACAATATATGGTGCAAAGCTGAAAAAGAGTTAATTTAGTAACTAGGTTTGGCATGCGGTGGGAATTCAGCCAGAGAGAAGCTGCCATATCTAATCAGAGGACTGATCCTCCTAACTCTGTCTTATCTACACTAATGAGCAAATGTTTTACAGAGTCCCTTCCCTACCTCATATCTTCTACCTGTAAAATATCTGCTAACCATTAAGCCCCAACCTTAAATGTATTGGCCATTGCCTTAAACCAGATCAAAGTATTTGTCTGCCTTCCTCAACTGTAGTTATCCAGGGTGTCTAGAAGAGGTCTTTTCTATTACCCTTTACCTGATTCTAGATCTTTCTAGCTGGAGAGGTAAGGAATGGAATTCATGACCTTCACCATGCTTGCCACTAGCTGTAGACTTTTTGATCTAGACTCTCCACCACTTGCAAGTCAATTCTTACAATGTCACCCCAAAATAAAGAGCACTTGGAACTACAAGAGAGTTACTGGAGGAAAGAACCCCCAGGAGAAATAGCAGACTTACCATTTAGTTGCCGGTAGACAATGTCCTCAAGAAGTGACAGCCGTTTCAGAACTGCATCCTGAATGGGGTTGGCTGGGTGGGCTGTCAGGTTGGCCACTTCTGCCCTGGGATGGATTTCATGGAAAGCATCACCGTTCTTCACCGCAATGGGCCTGCACTTGGCCAAGAAGAGGACAAAGCCAGCCACTGCAATCAAGTTTAAGATCAGCAAGACTTTCACTCTCCTTAGAGAAGCCATCAAGAACTTCCCAATGTGGGACACATGCAACTCAAGCTGCTGTTGCTTTGACAATTACCAGAAGAGGGGCAGAGATACTTGGAGGAAGATAACCTGTGGTGGAGCTGGCTCAGGAAGAGGAGGAAGAGGCCGGTGGTGAGGACACCTTCCCCACTCTTGCATCCTTGGCAAATCTCCCTCAGTTTGCACAGCTGGGTTATTTAAAGCAACAAGTGTTTGCAGGTGGCAGAGAATTGGAAAAGCAGACTAAATTGGAGGTCTCACACCAGAGACAAAGGCTTGCAATGCTGGAAAGCAGGAAAGTCCTGGCTCTCTAGAAGATTTAGTGGTGAGAGGAAGTCAAATACAGAGCACCCTTTGCAGGGACAGGGAACCAGTCCCAGAAAGCTCTTCTCTCTCTGTGCCAGCCTCCTCCAGACCCCCTTGGACGCTACTGGTTTTTGGGAAAACCAAGCCCCTCGCTTCTGAGGGAGGGGGGGAGGTGTTGGAAATGATTCACCACTGCAGAAGACCAACTTCCCCGATGGTCGCTGGGTGTTCCAGTGTGACTTACTTGCCAGGGGACGATCCAGATGAAATTCCAAAGTCCTGGGGTAGCAGAAAGGGGGTGGAGGGTAGAGAACGAGGAGGCTGCTGGATTCTGAATAAGAACTCAAGGTCCTTTTCAACAATCAAAGAGTTGACCTAGGGAAACCTTGGGACAAAGCAGCATTTTCCAGGGCTTTCTCTTCAGCACTGCAAGAGGAAAAAGCAGAGCAAGAGGACAAAGGGGAGAAAGACACAGGGAAAGAGAGAGAAAAAGGACGTGGACAGAAATTTTAAAAGGATAACTTTACTTCGGGAGGCGGGGGGGGGGGGGAGACCCAGACAGAGAAACGTTTCCCCAGTAGGGGAGTGACTTCTCTGCAAACTTCTGAATTATTATTATGGGGGCGGGGGGGGGGAGGAGGATGAGAAGAAGTAAGGAAGGGACACTTTTTCCTCTCCCCTCTGAGGATGCGGGACTAAGCACAAAGCCCGCCAACCCGCTTTCGTTCCCTGCGGGAGAGATGTCTTTTAGGCGGCGGAGCAAGAGGGAAGAAAGAAGCTGGCAAAGAAAGAAAGGGGGGGTGGGGGGTGGGAAGGCGGAGGGGAGAACCCGAACAAACGAAAGGGAAAGTCGGAGAGAGAAAAAAAAAATCTATCGAGCGACCAAAGAAGAGCGAAAGCCGCCCTCAACTCGAAAGGGAGAAAGCGCGAAAAGGCAGCGAGGCGGCAGCTTGGAGGAGATGCTCTCCGCTTCCTCTTTGCTTCTTCGCCTTTTTTTTTTTTTTTTTAAGTCTGTGGGTTGCAGCCGCAGCAGCAGCTGGGAAGCGCGGGGTTGGGGGGGCCGCAGGTGCTGCTAAGAGGCCCCTCTCGCCCCTTTCTTCCTCCCTCTCCAGACCCCTTCGGATGGCGCTCCGTCTGCCAGACGCGCACTCCGCCCCGGGGCGCTCGGGGCGGCGCGGTCTCTTCGGCTCGCCAAGGATGCCGAGCTGGTGCGCTGGAGAAGCCCGGGCGAGGGACCAGCGCGGCAGCGGCACCCCAGGAAATCAAGTCATCGTGGCCTCTGCGGAGCGCGGCCCAGAAGTCTTCCGGAGCGCCAGCGAGGAGGAGCCGCAGCAGCAGAGGCCGCCGGTCCCTGTGCTGCTGGGGGTGCTCCCCGGCCCGGACTTCCCATCGCCGCCGCCGCTCTTCCAGCTGCTGCGGTTGGAGCCATACGCTTTCGCCGCGCCGGGAAGAGGAGGGGGGGGCCTCTCCTTTGCATGGCTGGGAGGCGGCGTTGCATAGAAAACCCGGGCTGGAGACCAGGCGGGGAATGGGGGCGGGGAATGGGGGCGGGGGGGGGGCGCGAGTCGAGCTATCGGGGCCCACCAGGCAGGGGTGGGACGAGAAACCGGGACCAGCTAGGCAAAACGGGTTGGGTATGCCCCACATTCCAGCTTACCCTGGTTTACTGGACCAGGGCCTAGACCAAGAGGCTAACTGGCAGGGTTGGCCTAACACAAGGCACCCCCAGGTCACCTATGGCAGCTGCTGGGTATGTAGAGACAGGTTTGGCTTGAAGGAGGTCAGCTAGTTTCAACTGAGTTGAGTTGTGGTAAACCTTGGTTCAGTGACCCAGGAGGGACATGCCATGGGAAGTCTCTAGGATGGCAAGCCAAGTCTCTCTTGGCTCTGTTCACAAAGCCCACACTGAAGCAGGCCAGTGGGAAACCTGGGCGCTGCATTTGCACACAAGAAGCCAGGTGCGGTTCGTATTAATCACAGTTATGCTTTCTGGGGCTTAGCATGCTGTACAAACCTGGCTTGTTTTGGTACTGTGTTGCTCAGTAGTGTGGGCATACCCAGGAAAGGTGCTGAAGAAACCCTGGTTCTGCAGATCATTCTATCCTATCACTGGAGTGAAATGGAAAGTTTTGTCAGCTTGCCCATAAATCCTCTCATAGCACTTATAGTAAGTGTAAATTATTGCTATGGTCTGCGGATCTCTGCTTTTATAGCCCTCTGGCTTGTTGCTTTCTCAGAAGTCTTACCCTCCTGAAAGTTGGAATTATGATCCTGTGTTTACAGTCCTCCAACTGTGCTTCTCGTTGCTTTTCTCCCTCATCCTGAGTTGGCTACACCATGTTGTTCTTCGAAATGACCTCCTGTCGCTTCTAGAAATCAGCCCTGCTCTGGAAGTCAACATATGTCCAGGAACTTGCTGTTTGCATCAATAGGCCTTGTGTAGCTCTGGTTTTAGTCTGAGCTCCATGTGCTTCTGATGTTTTCCTACCCAGAATCCATGGCTTTATGCCTCCTTCCTTGAGACAGATGTTCTGTATACACATCCTTTTTTTCTAACAAGGTAGGAAATAGAGCCAGTTTGGTGTAGTGGTTAAGGGTTAGTGTTTCTCAACCTCAGCAACTTTAAGATGTGTGGACTCCCAGAATTCCCCAGCCAGCATGGTTTGCCATTGCCTCCTTCCTGGGGCTGAGAGACAGTGACTGGCCCAAGGTCACCCAGCCTCAGGCAGGACTAGAACTCTCACTCTCCAGGTTTCTAGCCTGGGGCCTTAACCACTAAACCAAAATGGCTCTCCTCTCTCTTTTTAGTCCTGCATATTTCCTTAAATTAAGTGATGGTTTTGCGATGCAAAGTGTTTCTTGTCTATTATTCCTTGGTATCCATTTAATGTATCCTCAGGGATACTCTCAGATATTCTAATAGTTTTCAGTTGGTACAGTATAGTTTGCCTTGAAAAAATTATTGTTGCTTTTCAGGATCAAGTGTTTCATTATTATTATTATTATTATTATTATTATTATTATTATTATTATTATCTAGATTCCTATCCCATCTTTCATCCAGGAACTCAAGACAGCATACGCAGCACTCTCTCATCCCATTTTTTCACCCAAATATCGTATTTATTTATTACCTTTCAAATGTATGTAAAATCAAGAAGAAAAACAGAAAAAAGAAAACCGAAAAAGGGTTAAAAATTACAAGCACGGTAAGTTTAAATAAAAATGTCAAAGTAACATTAGTTCTACATATTAAAAGTTCTTAGATCACTTTAGAACTTCAGACCTTTTTTAAAGATTGAGTTGATATCTAATAATTAATGACAGTAGACTGTAGGAGTTATAAATCAAAAAGAGAAATTACAATAATTCCTGTGAGATAGGCTGGGTTGAGAGAGATTGGCCCAAAATCATCCTCTGAATTTCCATGACTGAGGGTGGACCTGAACACTGGTCTCCTTGCTCTTAGTCCAGCACTTGTAACCACTATATCACATCTGTCTCTAGCAAAAAAAAAAAAAAAAGTGTTACCCTAAAACTTAATGTTTTTATCATAACAGAAGTTTCAGTGGGCTCCATACCTTGTGAACAAATGGCTTATTTACTAAAGGGCTGCGACACTTGAGTTTGGAAGGGAAAACAAGTGTTTTGGGGTACACAGCTGTGTCTGTAGCACCTGTTTGGAGCTGCATAAATCAGATGCTCTTTATTTGGAATCAAGTAGTTGCCCTCCACAACTCTAGGACATCTTCAGGAAATGATGTGGTTGGTTTAAGGAGTTGTAGATGGATACTACAGGTAGTCCTCGACTTACGATAGGGACAATAAATAAAATGTGTCATTAAGCGGTGCAGTCATTAAGCAAGGCATCACATGACTGCACCCAGTTTTATGACCTTTTGCCATGGTTGTTAAGTGAACCACTTGGTCCTTAAGTGAATCATGCAGTTCCCCATTCATTTTGCTTGATAGAAGCCAGCCGGGAAGGTCGCAAATGGTGATCACATGACCCCAGGATGCTGCAACCATCGTAAATACATGCCTGTTGCCAAGCACCCCAATTTTGATCATGTGACTGCAGGGATGCTGCAATGGTGTTAAGTGTGAGAACTGGTCACAAGTCACTTTTTTCAGTGCCGTTGTAACTTCAAATGGTTGCTAAACAAATGGTCGTAAGTCGAGGACTACCTATACATGTGTGCCTGGGCTCTCCAGAGTATATTTTTGCCTTTAAACCTGAAACACTGGCTTTTTTATAATACGTTGTTACCTTTTCTTCTTTTGGCAACAAGGTTTTAATATGGACTCACACAGAGAGATGGAAACTATTGAAAGCTGATGAGTAAACTTTGTTGAGAGTATGTGGGTTGGGTTAAAACACTGTTTGTTATTTTTCTCTCTTTCTTTCTCTTTCCCTGTGGTAGGGTTCTTGGTATTATCTGAGCTTGGCTCTTCTCCTGCAGATTATTACCAAGCTAGGCAATGTCACCAATGCACTAATGAAACATCTCCAGGAGAACAACCCAGCTCAGACAACACCAAGAAACCAACAATTCCACTCAGTTCGACTGAGCTATATATATTCTCTTTTCCTGACTTTTTAGAGCCATCTTATCTCTTTTCCATAGAAAGCAAAGGCAGAAGCATAATAAATTGATGGTGCAAACCTCCTTGTGTGGATGCTGCTGGACCCTTATTGCACCACTGACTCACTACTCTCAGTTGAGAAGTGAGCAAATAACATCTGATGAGCCCCTCTTCAAATTTCACATCAGATCCTTGGAGGAAAGAAAAGAAGGGAGAATTGAAAATAGCACGTGATAAATTAAGCACTAATAAGCATCTGGGATAGCCATTTGCAGAGTTTTATACTGTATCAGGATAGCTCTTCCCCCCTCCCAATCTTTTTTTAGAATCTCTGCCCAGTCTGATTGCCAAAATTCAGCAGCTCAGTTTGCTGCTGGAATTTGCAGGATGTTATAAATATGTTTTCATGCTTTTTACGCAGCTTTGAAGCATGGGAGTATAATCTTGCTTGGACGGTTAAAAGGTTCTGGACTTTGCCCCATCCACTGTTTCATTTGAGTGGAATTCAATATTTCCTTCCTATGGGGAGGGAGGGCAGGTCTGACCCTCAACCCCACCCACAGAGAGTGTCCTCAGTAACAAAAATTAAAGTGTGAATAAACAATTACGACTGAAAAGTGGTCTTCTGAGTCATCATACTGATGTTTGGGCAAACAAATAGTAGAGGACAATCAATTTATATTTTGGAAGAAAGAGGGAGGGCAAAAAAAGCAGGAGACCCCCAGATCCATTAGTCCTGACTCTGTACTGCGACAAATACATTTATAAAATAAAAATAATTACCTCCAGATTTAACAATCTCCCAGGAGTGGCCACGTGGCAGTGAGAGAGTCAGGAAACAGTTGAGCCTGTAGCTATAGCAGTTCCCCATGTGGAAAAGTGTTGAAGTTGGATCACTGTGCTTTGTTCAGTTCCAGCTTTCCTGTCTGGCCTGCAACTCTTTCGGCTGGGGCAGTGCTATATCAGAAGCCTATGGGGTGGAGGAGGCTACAGAAAGGTGATATGTCCAGTCAAAAAGCAAAATAAGGATTCACGCACATTCTTCAACTTAGCATTCAGCTGACAATCCCAGTAGGTTGCCACGGTTTCATTTTTGTTTTGTCTTAAGTGTTTAAAATTTATTATTATTATTATTATTATTATTATTATTATTATTATTTCTTCAAGTCAGTCTTGACCCCTGATGCAACAAATCCATGCAGTTTTCTTGGCAAGATTTTCAGAAGTGACTTGCTATTTCCTTCTTCCTGGGGCTGAGAGAGAATGGCTGGCCCAAGGTCATCCAGCTGGCTTCTGTCCCAAAGACAGGACTAGAACTCAGAAACTCTCCTTATTTCTGGCCCAGTGCCTTTAACCCCTACACCCAACTGGCTCTCAGATCTGAGGGTATGCACGCTCTTTCAAAGCCAGAGTCATAACTGGCTTTTGAATACCAGGCTAGAGGTCACATGGGAGGCACAAAAAATTAAATCAATCTCTTAATTTAATGCAATCAGTACAATCGCTAACTCTCCATTTATTTAGTATTTCTCCCATTTGGAATAAAGGCCAAATCTAAAGCAGGATAGATTTTTACTGAGAAGCAATTGGGTGGACAGCTGTAACCCACCATACCCAAATTCAAGATTTTCCTTCAAGTATTGCCTCTAATGGCAGCTGCGCTAAAACATATTTTTTTAAAAAATTATTGACCCTTTTTTGCATTGAACACCTGAGTAAGGAGAAGGACCACTGGGGATCTAAGCACTACCCAAAGCTCACTCAGCTTCGCTTCTGAATTCAGATAATGTCAGCTGGTTGATGCCTGCTGACATCTGTGGTGACTTTTTCAATTAAAGAAGTGGGGAAAAAAATACAGATCTGATCTTGATTACAAAATGTTAAAGACAAGGAGAATACTATGTTCTGCTCTCCACCCCCTGATCGTCCAAGTATTATCCTCAGAGCAACCTGGAGCAGCTAGACTTTTTTCAAATTACCATAACCACCCCTAAATAATTTCTTCTTTTCCTCTTTCTCTCGTACACATATATATGGCAGCATTTTTAGAAGGGTCCTTGAGTCTAAGCTTAATCAACAGGCAACTCTGGGGCCAGAGTTCACACATCCTTCATTTAACAGGTCACAGCAGTGCTGAGCATTTTCTGGATGTCATGAAAAGGTTCATTGGCCAATAGTGTAACCTCAATCAGGGAGCTGAAGTTGGTGAAAGCAAAGGAGCTTGCCATCAAATTGGCATCCACCCTCTTTGCTTGCAAAGTCGCTTTGGTCTTGCCCTTCCAGTTTGCCTTGCTGGGTCTCTTCCTCCCAACTTGTCCTAAGTGAGATTGGAAATGATGCAAAACATAGCCAGAACTGTTTGGATATTTATTTTATTTATTTATTTATTTATTTATCGTACTTGTATCACCGCCCATCTCCCCCACATGGGGCACCCTGGGCGGTTCACAGTAAAAACAATTTAGAATTCAATACAATTATAAATAATAAAAGTATTGTTATTAATTATTAAATTATTGAATATTAATGATGATGATAATAATAACATCCAAATAAGGGCAGATCAAATTCAGCCCATAAAGGGATAAGGCTGGTCACTGCAGGGCTAGGGAACTAACCAGCCCCAAGAATGGCTCCTCCTCTCCCCACTCCAGGCATGGTGACAAAACCAGGTTTTCAGCTGTTTCCTGAAGTCCAGAAGGGAGGAGGCCAACCTCACCTCCTGGGGAAGGATGTTCCAAAGGGCAGGAGCTGCTGCAGAGAATGCCCACCTCCTGGACCTGCCAGATGGAATTCTCATGCAGACAGGGTCCGTAGCATGCCCTCTCTACATGACCGAATGGGACTGGTTGATGTGACGGGGATGAGACGGTCCCTTAGGTAACCTGGACCCATGCCATGTAGGGCTTTAAAGGTGATAAGCAACACCTTGAATTAGACCTGGAAGCAAATTGGCACCCAATGCAGCTCTCAGAGCAGCGGAGTTATATGTGCTGATCTTGAAGCACCTAAAATCATCTGCGCAGCCACATTTTGGACTAGCTGTAGCTTCCAGATACTCTTCAAGGGTAGCCCCATGTAGAGCGCACTACAGTAATCTATATAGGAGATGACCAGGGCATGAGTGACCGTTCGAAGGGCCTCTTGCTCCAGGAATGGGTGTAACTGGTGCATAACACAAAGTTGCACAAAGGACCTTCTGGCCACGACTGCCACCTGCTCTTCTAGCAGGAGTCGTGAGTCCAAGAGGACCCCCAAGTTACGCACCGGGTCTGTCTGGGGCAGTGCAACCCCATCCAGAACTAAAGATGGCAAATTCCTAGGAGCCGAGGGGCTGTTAACCCACAGCCACTCCATCTTGCCAGGGTTCAGCTGAATCCTGTTGTTCCCCATCCAGACCCCAACAGCCCCCAGGCACCTGGGAAGGGTAGCCACAGCATCACTTACTTCCCCCAGGATGGAAATGTATAGCTGAGTATCATCAGTATATTGATGATACCTCATCCCATGGGGATGGATGATCTCACCCAGCAGTTTCATGTAGATGTTAAGAAGGAGCGAAGAGAGTACTGAACCCTGCGGCACCCCACAAAGGAGGGGCCATGGGGCCGATCCCTCCTCCCCTATCAACACCAACTGGGATCAGCCCTGGATGAAGGAGGTGAACCAGCATAAAACTACACCACCCACCCCCAACTCCCTGAGCCGCCCCAAAAAGATACCATGGTCAATGGTATCAAAGAAAGGTCAAGGAGAGCCAGGATGGATGCACTGCCTCCATCCTGCTCCTGCCAGAGATCATAAGTGCGACCAATGCTGTTTCTGTTCCATATCCGGGCCTGAAACCTGACTGAAAGGGGTCCAGATAATTCGCTTCATCCAGGATCCTCTGGAGTTGCAATGCCACCACCTTCTCAACCACCTTCCCCATAAAGGGGAGGTGGGAGACTGGATGAAAATTGTCCAGTACAGTAGGGTCCAGTGATGGTTTCTTGAGGAGGGGGCGCACCAGAGCCTCCTTAAAGGCTGCCAGAAACACCCCCTCCTGCAAGGATGTATTTACCATCAACTGGGCCCAACCACACGTCACTTCCCGAGCTGCCTTCACTAGCCAGAAGGGACACGGGTCTAATTGACAGGTGGTGGCATTTACAGTCTGGAGGATCTTGTCCAGTTCCTCAGTCTAACAGGATCAAACTGTTCCCAGATAACTGGATAAATACGTTCCCCAGGCATCTCCACAGACTCTGTCTCACGCTTGGAGTCCAACTTAGAGTGAATCCGAGTGACTTTATCCTGCAGATGCTCTAAAAACTGCTCAGCACGGCCCTGTAGATGATTTTCCAGAGCCCCTTTCCCCAACAGGGATCGGATGATCCCAAACAGGGCCGCTGGGCGGCATTCTGCAGATGCAGTGAGAGTGGAGAAGTACTGATGTTTCGCCACTCTTACCACCACAAGGTAGGCCTTAATTGTGGCTCTAGCTTGTGCCCGGTCAGGTTCAGTCTTTGTCTTTCTCCAGTGGTGCTCTAGGTGTCTCTTAATCCTCTTCAGAACCGTCAGCTCCTCCGTGAACCACGGGGAGTATCGGGTTTGATGGGATGAGAGAGGGCGCACAGGCACGATCCTGTCCAAGGCCCAAGTTGCCTCCCTATTCCAGGCGGCGGCCACGGCCTCTGCTGGACCATGCAGCAAGTCCTTGGGTATAACCCCCAGCTCCCCCTTAAAACACATTGGGTCCATTAGTTGCTGGGGGCAGACCGATTGAACAGGTCCTGCCTCCCTGAGGAGGGGAGTGGCATAGGTGAAACTCAGGGTCACCAGGGCGTGGTCTGAGCATGACAAAGGGGAAAGATGTAACTCTCCCCTCAGACCACATTGCCACTGCTCCGACAAGAAAACCAAGTCTGGTGTGAGGCCACTCTCTTGAGTTGGGTCCCGAATAATCTGAGTCAGGCCCATGGCCGCCATGGTGGCCATGAACTCCTGGGCTGCCTCCGAGGCCCACCCCAGGGATGGCAGATTGAAATCCCCCAGCACCATAAGCCTGGGGTGCTCCACCGCCAGCCCTGAGATGGCCTCCAGCAGCTCAGGCAGGGAGGTTGCTATGCCGCAGGGAAGCTGGTACAGCAGCAACACTCCCAACTGTTCTCGGGCACCTAACTTGAGAAACAGGGTCTCACAACCAGCTACTTGTGGAGCAGGGCCCCTGAGCAGGGCACTAGAGACTCTCTGATGATAATTGCCATAGTGGATATGTCAATTTAAAATCATAAATGGCCTGAACATAGTAACCCAACACCCCCTAAAGTCAGTAAGTGAAACCATAACTGCTTGCAGATGTTCGACTTTTTCTGTCTTTGGAAAAGCTGATATGTAAAAGGATTGCAGTTGCTGTGCAGATGGCATAGCTTGGAAAGACAAATGGACCTATCCCAAGCATGTACTACATGATTACTAAGTTCACCCATCATGCTAGATCTTGGTCTAACCTAATTATGAGTTGTTGAATATTTATTTGTTTATCAAGTTTGTCACCACCCATCTCCTCCCACCAGAGGGACTCTGGGTGGAATAAGCCATCATGGCTGATTTCCCCCCCAATACGCAACTGTAAACCATAGGTTATGTATAATACATTGCTCTAAGTTGTCATGGGATTTAGGCACTGTGGGAAATCTAACAGCTAGTGGCATGGAGCATTTTTGCTTTATTGATTTTTATGTAATGGAATTGATTTACCAGCAGTTTAGGAAGAATATGGGATCACATGTGTCTTAATTGGTTTTGTCCTTTCAGGGACTGTAAATTGATTGGTTTTTATTAGGCTGTGGACATGCTTTTCTAATTTTATGTTGTAAAGGTCTGTAATAATTGGCTGTCATTGACATTCTGACATGTTCATTGCCTTTGGAATAGGTAGCGCTTTGTTGAAAGGTGCACTGGAAATAAATACATTATTATTAAGCAAACCATAGATAAGCAAATCATGGCTTAGTACTATGAATCAACCCAGCCATTTGGAGACCAGGAAAAAATATGTTGTTCCTTTACATTCAATATGTCATGGGCTGCTCCTCCTCTCCTCCAATTTTTAGTCTTTCCTAGCCACAGCTGACTTGGCTTATTTTGCAGCTAAAACTGTACACAGTCATTGTGTGCAAATGTGGCTGCCAAAGTCTTGCCTTGGAGATTAACAGTAGAAAGGCTTGGCTTCACTGGACAATCCTGGTGTGAGAGATAAGCCAAGAGCCAATGGGTCTCAGATGTCAATTGTGTCAACAACCAACAACTTCTCAGCTTCAAGGTGGAGAACAAACTTGGAAAAGGCCAAAAGAAACAGTGTGTTTCCATTGCTGTGGATATAAAAGGGGCTGTACCCTCACAGTAACAAAGGGTCATCAGCTGTTTAATGTGCCTTCAGTCTATTGTTTGAGATACTTCTGCCAAGTTCAGGCTTAAGAACCTGCCAAGTTGGGGTTCTGAGACTGATAGCTGAGTCCTGGTTCAAGAAGGCTGACCATCCTGGTTGGCAAAAGGTATAACCTGGTTTCCAGAAATCTTCCTGTCCAGGCCATAGAGGGTGTTTGCCAGCAATTCATCCACCAGTTTTGATTTCAGTCTGAGCTGTAGAAGAATTTAGGATCTTGTCAAGTTTGTCTCACCTTTCAGGCTGTTGCTAAGGAGCCACTTAGGATTGTCCCAATAGAAGAGAATATCCGTAGCTCAGGGTTGAACTGTGGAGTCCTTGGTGCTCTCTGGGCTTGGTTGTTGGCTTGCAGATATTTCATTACCAGACTAGGTAACATCATCACAGCACTGACCAACTCGGATGGCTTTAAACAAATTCAAAGAACGCTGTTCCTGGTGATGACTTGTTACTTCTAGGATCAAAGACAGGATGTCTCTCATTATCAGTTTTGGGTGCTTTCCAGTGTCATCTGGCTGGTAAAACAAAGCCAGGCTAGGTAGCTTTTTGAGATGATCCAACTAATGCTGCCCCAGGTTCTGTTCCACAATTTCTCCAAAGCTTTCTACCCTGTGAAAAAGTCATGTTTTCCACTTTACTCCTACGATGCCTGAGAGCTTTTTCTTTCAGACTTCTCTGGGCAATGTATTTGAGCCAACTTTCTGGGTGAAGGTGGTGGAGGACAGTTACTTGCTGTTGTATGTCTTTCTGTCACTCTGCAGCTTCTCTGCCTTTCTCATTCTGAAAACGCCCCCTTGGAGGAGTTTCTTCCTGGTGTGTTTTCCTTGGAAGCCCAGCCTAACAGCTGGTAGCAACAACCATCTGATTTTGGCTGATTGCTGCCCCCCCCCCCAAAAGCCAAGCAGAGTTTGACCTTGTTAATATTTGAATGGGAGACCACTAGTAAATACCAGAATAGTTGGATAAATTGAGAAGTTAAAAAAAAATAACTGGGAAGAAAAGAAGCCATTAAATGGATAGTGGATAAAAGTCACTGGGAATAGAGCTGGACTTGAGAATTAAAAAATAAATTAATGAGAAACAAGGGCAGCTGGAGAGCCCTGGAGAGAAGGTTCAGAAAGAGAAATTGAATATTTACCATACCCCTTGGCCGGGTGAAAGGAGTATGAGAACATCACACTTTGCTCATGAGCATTTTCCCCACATTTTCTTCTTTTGTGGAAGAAATGTTGACCACAACTTCTTTTTTTGTCTGACTGAATGAGACTTGAAAGGAAGAAATAGGAGACTTTTTCTGAAGTGGTTAAAGTGCTGGACTAGAAACCAGGGGATTGTAAATTCTAGTCCTGCGTTAGGTGCAGAAGCCAGCTGGGTGATCTTGGGCCGGTCAATCTCTCTCAGCCTAACCCATCTGACAGCAGTGCTGTGGTGGTCAGCAAGGTGGGAGCATGGTGTATACTGCCTTGAGTTGTACAAAATGAAGGTGGGATGATAATAACAACAGTAATAATGAGAGCCAGTTTGGTGTAGTGGTATTAGCACCAAGCTAGAAACCAGGAGACCATGAATTCTAGTCCCACCTTAGGCAGAAAGCCAGCTGGATGACCTTGGGCCAGTCACTCTCTCTCAGCCCTAGGAAGGAGGTAATGGCAAGCCACTTCCAAAAGTCTTGCCAAGACAACTGCAGGGACTTGTCCAGGCAGTCACCAGGAGTCAAGACTAACTCAAAGGCACCAAAAATAATAATTGTAACACCAGCACAGCTCTTAAGTTGTTATTGGTGATGAATACATTTTTTGGTTTTTTTGCTCTTCTTTTTCCTAATTCAACAACATGAAAAAAATGCTTCAGATGCCTTTCCAGAAAAAAAAAAAAAAGGTTTATTAACTTAGACCAAAAGCATTAAGACAGAAAATCAATTGAGAAATTTGTAGCAATTAATAAACTCAAAAGACTTGTCTCACAATTTTCCACACATGAATAGAAGTGAACAAATTGAATAAAAGGCAACCAGATGGTCCCAAAATATTCTTGTAATGATGATTGGCTCAACCACACAGAATTATGTGGCCATTTTTTCACAAACACAAATGGCCCAAACTTTAAGGTACCAAATTTACATGGGGAAAATATCTGAATTAGAAAGATACAGGTAGATGTTATCCTTCATTGTGATCATATCTTGCTAGAGTATATTTGTACTGGGACTTCTAAGATGATGCAGAAATATTTTGGCATTTATGCACTTCTTGGATTTCTATCTGTCTTTACAGGGGCTTATGCTACAATTCTTCAGAAGGAATTAATTCATTTTCTATTGTTGTCATACAATGATGTGAATATATCACACTGAAAATCTGTGGGGAGGAAGCATTTGAGACTGATGGGCTTTATTATCTGTTTAAGCAAGAAAAAAGAATGGCACACTTGTGTTTCTGGTGCAGTCGACATTAGGCTGTGTCCAGAGCTCCAGGGAAGACCAAACTTGGAAATCAAAGACATGCAAGCTAATACTACTTTTCTTATAAGATTGTAACACAATCTTGCAAGTCTGAATGGGCTTCCCCCCCCCTCCCTTTTTCATCATGAGAACAAGGGAAGGTCATATCTGAGATGCTTTCTCAAAATACATTTCTGTCCCGGATTTCTTTTACCTGACCACTGTCCTGCTTGCAGCTTTTCCTCCTGTCCCTCAAGGTTATTCCTTCTTCCCATTTCAGTTTTTGATCCAGTCCACAAACTGGATTAAATGGTCCCTGTGCACCCCATATTACTGCAATATGTAGATCTACTCTCTATGGTCTCATTCTAGGATGCTACCCACAGAGATGGTGGTTATCAAAAAAAAAAAACCAAAAACCAAACAAGAACAGATGTTCTGTGATTCATAAAGAAGGAAGGCGGATAACATATTTCCTCCTATTTCTTGACCTACTTATCTCCCTTTGAAGCTTTCCTTTCCCTTTTCTTTTTGCTACATTATGGTCTTCTTTAAACTTTCAAAAGCATTACCTATAGAGCCTGTTTCTGATACGTATTTGCAGTTTCTTGCACATAAAAAGGTGCTGTGTACTGTTAAGCCAATCCCATTGATATCAGCCTTTACATTACCTTTTTTTTTTTTTTTTTAAAGGAGGCTTGGAGTTCATTGTTCATGTTAAAAATATTATGTATTCCACATCAAGGTTAAAATAAATTAATTCTTTTATCCCATGTCATCAGCAAAGAGAGACTTGTTTAACACAGAGTGTACTAGTATTATTTATTCATTTAGGTCAGTCATTCCCTCAGGACAATCTATGTCTGCTTCACTTAATCTAACAAGAGTGAAAGGTTAATACAACTCAAAAGAAAGAGCAGAATCAGGAGCAGCTGGACATAGCTAAGGTGTGACCCTCCCCCAGTCTAAGGAGTCACTCCTGATTTTCTGGAAACGATCATGAAACCACCTGACTATGTCATTACACAGCCAGTCCCGGAAGTGTCAAAAAGTGTGGTGGTGGTGGAAATCCCTCTATGGAATGAATCTGGAATTGCTATAAGCGCATCTAGCTTTTTAAAGTTTAAACACAAATGGAGGAAACCCCTTTGGCTACTGCTTATATTTCAAATAAAATTAAATATAACCCTCACCTGGTCTGCTGACTATTTATTCAGGTTTGTAAAGGGAAAAAAAAAGTCAGACCCCAAAACTGTCCAGCAGTAGAAGTACCTTTTTCTTTTAAAGTTTGTTCTGTAAACTGCTATAAGCCTTGATGGATATGAATGTAGTAAGGAAGCAACCAATCAAATAAATAAATAAAAAATAGATTTTTTTTTAAAATTGGCTGAGATGACTTGAAAAAAGTCTTTAGACACATTCATGGAATTGTTATTACAGTTAATTTTATCTATCCTTTGTGGTGGAGATCATTCTGAGATAAGCCAGCATGGAGCTATTCAGTAGCTCTCTTGTTTTAGCTGACTGTATAATGGCTCTTGGATTAATTAAATGGATTTAATTGTTATATTCATTCCAATTTCTATCTTGGTGCAGCAAACTCATCTTCTGAGTTCTGAAATGGAGCCGGTTTGGAAATGATGACCATTATGTGCATAAATTTTGTTTTGTTTTTCCTCAAAAGTGAATGCCTTTGGCAAAAATGCAATTAGCACACACATTGAATGAATAAACAATACATGGTTAGGAGCGTTTTCTGCCTTGACTCCAGGCTTTACTTGGAAGAGTTGACATGCTCTTCCTCACTGTTTCCTTCCTCCTTGAGAAGCACTGAGGTTCTGCTGATCCATCTTTATCAGCCGCTTGTCCGAGAAAAAAGTGGTTTTCTGCATGCCACTGCAGTACTTATATGAAGAAGTCTTCCGTGATTTTGTTCCAATGGGATGCTTTACTTGAAGCTTCATCAAAGCCAAATGTCTCTTTGAAACTCCACACACCCCTGTTAAGTGGACAGTGAGAAGGCATGGTCCAAAGTTATGCAGTGAGTCTCTGTGGCTGAGAGGGGAATAGAACCCAGGTCTCTCCTCTCCTGATCCAACATCTTCTCCATTACACACCATTGACTCTTGGACCAAGGGGGAGAGGCTGACCCAAAGTGACCTGATATGCTTTAGTGGCTGAGAGGGGACTGAATTTCGATCACATGACCACGGGGACAATAAGTGCAAGGACCAGTCATGAAGTTACTTTTTCAGCATCATAACTTTAAACAGTCACTATGCAGGGCAGCCATTAAAGCGAGGACAACAATATGTGATGGTATGTGGGAAAGGCCTTGGGAGACTGGGCCAAGAGACACTGCCAAGGGAACAGTCAGCTAAGAGGCAGCATAGCCCTCAGCGGAGTAGTGGCCAGAGCAAGAGGCTCAGAAGGGACCCTCCCTAGTTTCTCAGGCTGTAAAGGAGGTGGAGGGGAGGACTGTACTTTCAGACTTACAAGATTCTGTCAATGCAGCTTTATAGTAAAGTAGACTTAGCTCATCTGGTTGTGATTCCTATCTGGTTTACCCCATAAGGCTGACATTGTATTTCCTCGTGCTATTCCTTGAGCATTTCTTGAGCATTCCTTGAGCATTCCTTGAGAGCCCCCCATTGGGGGAGATGGGCGGTGATATAAATTTAATAAACAAACAAATAAATAAATTTCTCCACAGTTCTGTAGTTTGTGCAGGATCAGTGCCAGTCAGCCTCTCTTGGGCAGCTGTTGCCTTGCCTATTCAAGAACAAGGCTCCATTTACAGTTGTATGCAAACATTTAGGCACCCCGGATCAAATTATATGTTTCAGTAAACCCCTAAAGGAACAGAAGCTAAGATAACCTCTGCATGGAACAACGAGAAATAAGATATTCTCCTGAACATTTGAATGCAGACATGCTATATACTTGTAATTGTTCACTGATTCAAAATAAATGAACAGTGAATATGGCAGATGCAGAAGTTTGGATTCCTATTCAGGCAATAATCTGTAAAACCTCCATAACAGCTTTTAAGCATTTCCTGAAGCCCAAAGAAGTTTTTTTTTTTTTCTATTCTTTCACTCAAAATTGTTTCTGACTCTTCTTTGCAGGACTCTTCTAAGTCAGGAATTTTCTTCACTCGTAATGCATGATTGCATGTTTGAGATCTCTCCAGAGCAGGGTTTCTCCACCAGGGTTCCATGGCACCCTAGGGTTCCACGAGAGCTCACAATTTATTTAAAAATTATTTCAAATTAGGGCACCTTCACATTAAAGAGGTATGTTTCATTCTTTATTTTTAGTTTAAGAACACTGTTAATGCATCTATACAGGCCTACACATGAAACGGATATAATAATTTGGTAAATTCTGGCCTATATTTGAGCCTGAATGTGCAGGGTTCCCTGAGGCCTGAAAATTATTTCAAGGGTTCCTCCAGGGTCAAAAGGTTGAGAAAGTCTGCTCTAGAGATTTTCAATAATATTCACATCTGGGAACTGTAAAAGCCATTCCAACACCTTTATCTTTCTTTTCTGTAAGTACTTGCAATGGGCTAGAAACCAGGTGTCATGTTCTCATTTCAATGTGCTGTTGGCCCAGGGCCAACGGTCGCTTACAACAATGCCGTTCATCAAACCACTGGTCAAGTTCCTTTTAAAACGGTTTTTGGACGTGAGTTTGTTCCTATTCCTGAACTTCCTCATCCTCAACCGCTACCAGCCTCCCTTACTGACTGGGCGGACTCTCTAAAAGACTCATGGTCTAATATTCAACTGGCTCTCCTCCATGCCCAAGCTACCTATAAACGCCATGCCGATGCAAAGCGTTTCCCAGAACCATCCTTTGCTGTCGGGGATAAAGTCTACTTATCCACGAAGTTTATCAAGTCCCCACAACCCTCTAAGAAACTTGGCCCTAAATTTGTCGGACCTTTTCCAATTATTGCTCAACTCAACCCTGTTACGTTTAAACTTGATTTACCTCACAACCTTAAACGTTTACATCCTGTTTTCCATTGTAGTTTACTCAAACCCTGCCTGTCGTCGGACCGCTGGCATCCACAACCCATTCCACCACCTCCACTCATGATCGACAACCAGCAACACTTCGAGGTGACATCCATCCTCGACTCCCGACGCCAGCGCTCCACTTTACAATACCTCGTCCGCTGGAAACATTTCCCTCATCCTGAATGGGTTGCAGCTCCGGACGTGCTTTCCCCTCGTCTCGTAGCCCAATTCCACTCTACCTACCCTGACAAGCCTGCTCCATAGTTTTTTTTAGAGGGGCAATATGTCATGTTCTCATTTCAATGTGCTGTTAACATTGTAACGTTTCACATGTCCTCTTCTGTTCCGTGTTCCTTCACCCGGGGTTTTTCCATTCCTTCACCCTCCGTTGTTTTGAGGGCTTGGAATGTATGTTTGGGTTTGCGCTCCTGCTCAAGGTTACTTTCCCAGGCGCTTCTAGCACCTGGGAGGGGGAGCGTCCTGACGAGGGATGGGGCGGAACTTGCTCACAGGCAAGGCTTTTAAGTTTGTATTTGGCGCGCTTTTGCTCATTCTCAGCTTTCTCTGTATTTGCATACTATTCCTTTAATAAATCAGTTATCTTTAAGCCCGAGCTTGTGAGACTGAGTATTTGGGATTAGGCAACCGTTACACCAGGGGACTGTGAGTTCTAGTCCCGCCTTAGGCATGAAAGCTGGCTGGGTGACCTTGGGCCGGTCCCTCTCTCTCAGCCCAAGAGCCAATCAGGCGTGGTAGGAGAGTTCTAGTCCCGCCTTAGGCATGAAAGCTGGCTGGGTGACCTTGGGCCGGTCCCTCTCTCTCAGCCCAAGAGTCAATCAGGCGTGGTAGGAGAGTTCTAGTCCCGCCTTAGGCATGAAAGCTGGCTGGGTGACCTTGGGCCGGTCCCTCTCTCTCAGCCCAGCTTACCTCACAGGGTGGTTGTTGTGGGGAAAATAGGAGGAGGAAGGAGTATTTGGTATGTTTGCTGCCTTGCGTTATTTATAAAAATAATAAAGGTGGGTTAGAAAATAAATAAAAATAAATAATACCAAAACTAGGGTCTTTTCATACCATCATGGATCTGAAGTTAAACACACAAATGGGCTATATCATATTGCTAGACATGTGCTTTGCATGTAAAACCTGCCAAATTTTCTTTCTGGCCTTTCCAAATAGATCTGGAAAAAATTATGATCTGATATCCTGGAGAAGCAGTAGTAATCAGTTTCCAAGCAACCTAAGGCAAACATGTGGTCTACAGAGGCCAATGGTTTGGCCCTAAGGACTTTCTCTGTTCCTAAGTCCTTTTCTCATCCGTCACCCTCTAAAGTAGTGTTTCTCAAACTTGGCAACTTTAAGACATGACTGCAGCCTGGACTGGGGAATTCTGGGAGTTGAAGTCCACACATCTTAAAGTTGCCAAGTTTGAGAAACACTGCTCTAAAGCATATGCTTATTTCTGCTGCAAACAATAGTGCTGAAAAGCATTTAGATCAGGTTGTGAATGTTCCCAGAATTACTATATAAACAGGGTTTATCCTGACACTAGCCAGTAGATGATGATGGCATAGAGTCTTCAAACAAACAAGATTTCCATAAGAGACCCTCACAATATACACAATATACCATGCATACTGCACAGCACCCACAATCCCCAGACAGCACAGACCATCATTATGGGAACTGTAGTCCAAGATCCCAAAATTATAGCATGCTGCCTTAAGGACAACTGTGAAAATGCCATTTATTTATTTCTTGCCTGAATGCCACATCGCTTTACTGGGCTGAAACAAAATCCATGGCAGATTTAGAGAGACTAGCTGAATCTCTAGCTGTGACTTCCAAAGAGTGAAACATGCTGGAAAATCCAGTGCATCTCAGTGCTTGAAAAATGTGTGACCTTTCTTTTTCCACTGTTAGGGATCCCTGATACTCCTGTCCTCATGCCTTGCTTAACAGCAGATGGAACAACTTTGCAGCATCCACTGAAAGGACTGTAGGGCTCCATTCCCTTCCTTAATAAGGCAGTGGGAGGTAGGGAGAGACAGCAATCTCCAGGCAATCTAAGCAGGGAAACAAACTACTTAGAAAAACCTTGTAAAATGCCTCATACCTTTTATGTCACCACAGGACTGCCAAATGTTCCATTTTTTGTGAGGAGTGTGAGGAGGAGACACTGAGCCATTCCTCTTTTTCAGCCAAAAGCAGCCTGCATTTTATTTTATTTTATTTGTAAAGCTGGTGAGTCAGAAAGGTCTCAAGTATTTGGAATTTATTTGCAAACTATCCACATGAAGTGGAGGAAAACTGTTGGAATGAAGTTGGCAGTTGTTTGGGGTTCAGTGTTTCTGTCTGCGTTACTTGTGCAATGCATACACACACACACACATTTAAATATCACCACCAACACATACACACTTTAAACAGTAAACACGTATGTTTCCTGCCCCTGTGAGACACTTTCCCCCTATGGATTGCTAAATTATTGGACCAATGACTCCTTTCAGGAAGTGGGTCAGGTTGACAAAATGGATGCTTTGTATATCCTCCTTTGCACCTTAAAACTGTCAAAGCAACCCCAAGACCAAAAATGGGTGGAAAATGCTAAACCATCTATCTTTGGGCAGCTGCAGAAGAGGGTCAAAAAAGGCAAGCTGGTGGGTACAACTACACAATTGAAGCCCTACCTTTGTTTAATGTGAGCCAACGTCTTGAGTTTTTTTGACCCTCCCCCACAGACACTCCAGCTATCCACATGAGTAACATCATGATGTTATGAGACACTCCCCCCCCCCATTAAAGTGCAGCCCCCAGCTGAAAGGTTTTACAGATATGAAGGGTGTTTAGCTCCAGCTGCTAATTTACAGTCAAGGATGAGTTGACTGAATGACAAGCTAAGCCTGCCTTAGCTTAAATCATAAGAGACGCCCATGACTGTTGTGCTAGATAATACAACTACCAATGGTTATTTGTCCTTTTCATTGGCTCCTATCCCAGACGTTTTTGCAACAGCTGGTCAAGTGGTATTTCCTGCTTCTTCCACCTCCAGACACGCATTCCAGTTGAAATCAGAGCTACCATGCATGGGGTGAGGAAGGGGTGGGGTAAAGCTTGTCCTGCACCTCCCTCTTGATGTTTCTTATAGAGTTGAGAGCAGCAAAAATTCTGTGTCTGCAATGGCCCATTTGCAGACACTTCCAACTCTGTGCTGAGTCCGGAAGGGGGATTTATCTAAATTAATCCAAATTTACAGGTTAAACTAAAACTTACGATGCCACATCTGTTGTATGAGGTAGGTCAGTTGATTACACATCCCACTTTCACATTTTGGGTTTCAAATGAACCAAGACCTGAAATCTGGAAGAGGAAGGAACCCAATGACTATCTTCTACAAAGAATAATGGTTGGGAGGTCCAGATGTTTTGGAAAATGGAAGCCACTTGGAACC
This sequence comes from Candoia aspera, assembly GCF_035149785.1. Lineage (NCBI taxonomy): Eukaryota > Metazoa > Chordata > Lepidosauria > Squamata > Candoiidae > Candoia > Candoia aspera. The sequence goes on from NC_086153.1 coordinate 12,015,846, forward strand.
CAAACTGACTACATCATCCAACCTTGGCTTCCTGAGTTATTGCTAGCAGCTAGTCTTCACCCCAGCTGTTTCAGAAGGTAGATTTGCTTGGGAAGGAGAACAAAGCGGAGATGGGGATTTGATCATGTAGGGTGATCATGCCTGAGTGTGGTGTGGTGGTTGAAATATTGGCTAGCCAGTCTCTTTCAGCTCAGCCTATCTCTCAGGGTTGCTATTGTGGAGAAACATGCGAGGAGGGAGTGGTATGTATGACACCTTGACTTCTTTCATTCAGCCCAGCCTATCTCTCAGGGTTGTCTCATGTGGAGAAACATGGGAAGTGGGAATGGTATGTATGACACCTTGACTTCCTGAAGGAAGTGTTTCTGCCCGTCCAATTCGATCTGGTAGGTTGAGCATGCTGCGGGTCCCATCAGCCATGTCAGTTGGCAGGGACTAGAAGGCGTGCCTTCTCAGTCGTAGTGCCTGCCCTCTGGAATATCCTCCCTACAGAGATTAGGATGTCCCTGACCCTGTTGGCCTTTTGTAAGGCCCTGAAGACCTGGTTATGTGCCCGGGTCTGGGGCCCCGAACGTGTGAATGGTCCCATTTCTTGGTTATATTAACATCTGTGCACTGCTTACTTGGTGGCCATGTATATTTATTCTGTAATTTAATTGTTTTAATTGAAATTGTTTTAATTGTTTTAAAGTTTTTATTGTTGTAAGCTGCTCTGAGTCACTTGCTGATAAGGGTGGCCATAGGAATCAAATAAATAAATAAATAAATAAAAATCTAATGAATAAAAGAAATAGAAAAATGTTCCTCAACTTGAGCTTCCAGAGCAAAGATGGGTATATAGATCTAAAAACTAATAAATGCTGTTTTTGATACCTCTGATTAAGGTGTTGTCTACTGAGTTTTATTAAAAGTTTGTAGAGTCTTTGAAGAAATAGTGTCACTTCCTTTTTAGGTGTATTTGGGAGGGTCTCATTCCTGCTTGAGTTTTACCTGCTAATAAATAATTTGTAGAAACACATTTTAAAGACCTGTTTCTCATGCCAGCAATGCTCAAAGTTGTCTTCAGATACGTGAAGGCCAGTCATGCAGAAGACAGACTTCTTTTCGGTCTCAGCTGACCCAAGGCAGAGCTTGAACCAAGTGGGAGGAACACAAGGGAAGCTGATTATGGCTGACAATAACAGGCTGCCTCAAGAGACGAAGCACTGTCCATCTGGCAGGAAGGATGTGGTTGCAAGAATACGGCACTAAGAATGTTGTTCTAAATAACTTTCTCCAATATAGCCATCCTTCAGGCAAGTGTGTTCAGTTCCAGGAATTCTGAGCATGGCCATCACAGCTGGAGAATTGTGGGAATGAAAGCTCACACATATGACAGCCCCCAAACCCCAGGTTAGAGAAGTAAATATGGATGCTATTTTGGTACCAAATCTGTACTTAAAATTCAGGGGCAGGTTGAGAACTACAGTGGGTGAAGCGTTGACACAAGATAGGCAGAGCCATATTACATATGTTGGCAAGGCCTGCCTTTTCTGATTTTTTCTGGATTTGGCTATTTTCTTGTTTTTCAGCCTATTTTAAGGTAGTACATTGCAATTTTTGATCTCCCTGATTTTTGACCATTCAAGTTGGAGGCAGCTTGACCCACAAAATAGTTTGAGGGTCAGACGAAGCGCTGGCTCCTCCATTACCTACCTTGGTTTAAGGCTGCTAAGATGCCTTCCACTTCCCAAATTCTATGGCTTCTACTCCATCTGCTGTATACTGTATTCACTTATTCTGCAACAGCTGTTTCCCACCATTTAAAAACCCAAAGGATATTTGTTCATTGAGTTAAATATATACTTGGAGAGTGGGGAGCATAATCGACCTAAAATAGTTCAAAATATAACTCAGCAGCTGCAGGATAGAATATGGCAAAGTCAGCCAGTGTTCTGTTTCATGACTGTCCATGTACTGAAGATAAGTTGTATCTCCTGTCCATGCTTTGCTTTGAGATTTAACTGCTAGATGCTAAGACATGCGTTCTTAAGTTCCCTACCATTTCACAGTGGAGGAAGGCAGAAATAGAAGAGAAAGTTGTTTGATTTGCATTTGAAGGAAATCTCATTTAGTCTTTCCTTTTAAAACCTAAGGAGGTGGCAGCACCTAGCTGATCTTGGCTGATCCTGAAGAGCTGCTGTTCTCTTAGGTCAAACTTGACTCTTGGTACCTTCATGGAAACACATGTGCAGTTTTCTTGGAAACAGTGTGGAAGTGGTATGATATTGTTTCTATTTCTAGCCAGCAATTCTAGAATTTCCTGATGGCCTCTGATCCCAGTGCTAATTGTCCAACCCTGGTTAGCTTTTTCAGGGATCACACAAAGTCGTCTAGATGCATGCTGCCATCTGCTTGAAAAATCCTGGGGTGTTAAGGTGGCTGGTATGGAAGAACAGATGCTCAAAACACTGTAATGCCAACCTAGTCAAAAATAGTTGCAATCATACCAGGGATAAAAAAAAAAAGCCCATTTACGCCTTCGGCAACATTCCTTCTATCAGAGAGGAACACAGAGTGACTCACTCAAAGTAGCTGCTGCTTTAATAAATATTTCAAGCCAAGGAGTGATTGGATGGAGAGATTCTGGGGAAATCTGAGCATAGCCCACGCATGTTTAGTAAACAAAATGCCCTATGTGAAAAACCAAACGGAGGCCGCTGACAACTTTATCACTGTGTCTGTTCATCAGTGGGAATTGGTCTGCCTCTTTTGGCAAACTCTGGAAAAAAATCAGCATCTTATAGTTCATCCTGTGATGCAGATCTGGACAGCATGGATCTTTTCCACAGCTGCCATTAGCCCAAATGGTTTCCTAAACAATTGTGGGGATTAATTGAGTGATTTCTGAGTTGTGTGATTTGTGGTGGGGCTCATGAACCCTATTTCAGAGAGAAATCTGACAGTCTTGTTAGGAAGCTAAGGGTATACTACTTAATATAGAAATGGGGAAGTTATATGACTGGGTGTATCTTTGAAAAGTTGTGCCATGCGGATGGAGTCTCCTCCATTGATTCCTCCATTCAACTTCATGAAAGAGAAGTTACCTTCAACATTCTTTCAAAGTGGAAGAGAGTCTGGGTGAAATACTGCACTTCTTGGTGGAGTTTTTATTAGTTACCAGGTGGCCAGGGCCTGTGTGTATGTGTGTGATTATTTTGTCTTTCACCATAAATTCTTTTCTTCAGCAGTCTACAAATTCCATGGTTTATAGAACCATAGAGCTGAAAATTGCTTCAGAGTTTATGCAGTCCAACCTTCCACTACAGCAGTGTTTTTCAAACTTGGCAACTTTAAGATGCGTGGACTTCAACTCCCAGAATTCCCCAGCCAGCAATTCCCCAGCCAGTGAAGTGATACCACATGCTAGCTAGGGAATCCTGGGAGCTGAAGTCCACACATCTTAAAGTTTTTCAAACTGCCAAGTCTGAAAAACACTGCACTAGAGCATCTCTGGCCAATGATAATTCCCACATTCCAATGGATTGCCATGGCTTTGGGGGCCTTTCAGCAACAATCTTATTCTAAGTAACAATAGAACATCCTGTCCTTGAGAATCTGTTCGGGATAATGTCTATTTCCCTTGCAGAATCCATCCATCCATCCATCCATCCATCCATCCATCCATCCATCCATCCATCCAAAGACTAAGTTCACTTAATCAGGTTATTGAATTAAATCCATATCCAGGCTCTGAACCCTGAGCAGGCTGGGTTTGCATAAACACTAAGGGGCAAACAAACAAGTAAAAGTTCAAACTAACCAAGATTAGCATGTTGTGCGAATGAAGCCATGAAGTCTTTAAATGACCTGATTACACCCGTTCATGGCAAGTTGGCACGGTCCATTTTTTTGCTCCCAATTTTAGTGGAGAACTTCAGCACTCCCCTCCCCACTCCTAGAAAGCAAGCATGGCAGTAAAAGGGGTGTTGGCTTCCTCTGTGCATCATCTCAGGTTTGCTTTTCTTACTGTAAGTGTGAGATTGTGACATCATAGCATCCTGCAAAGTATTGGGGTTCTTAATCTTCTGAGTGTTCAAATCCCTTAAGGAATATATGAATACATCTGATTCCCCACACAGATGTTCACCCTCCAGCCAGTGGAAAGTGATGGATACTAACCACCAGAGGGACTAAGGAAGCAGACTCATCCATCATCCTCACACAAGACTGTACATTTCAGAGAACCAGTCTGAGCCCAGCTTCAGCCAGTGTAACTTCTGGTAGTTTATTTTTTCTTTTCAGCTTCCAAAGGCCACAGAAGCATAGCTGGTGAAGTGATGGCACAAGCATCAGCATTAGTGTCAGCACTGTATTTCTTCTCTTGCAGGGACTGAATGCACCCATGTTACCTTTTGCTTGATTAGGAAAAAGGTGCCACTCAAAATAATTGTTTCTGCAATCTCATTTGGATAGTGTAATCTGGGGATTCTCTGCAGGTTGCAGAATCAGTGCTGGGCCACATTGATTTGCAAGCCCTAGACTGCTTGCCCCTTCTTTAGATCCTCCCCCCTTGGCCTCCCTGTACCCCAAACTGGCATCCATAATGTGCAAGCACACAGATTCCTATCAGACATTTTAAGGACTGTTATTATTCTGTTTGATATTCTAGAGGTGATGGACTCGTCCCTGGGGGAGCTGGGGGTGTTGACGACCGTCAGGAAGCTCTGGCATGGGCTGGTCCATGAAGTCACGAAGTGTCATGAGTAAGGATGGCGAGCAGGGGGCTCCCATCCAGACTGTCAAGCGCATGCGTAGCACTGATGAATTGTTCAGCCATTCAAAGAGACACAGATCGGGACTGCCTTAACCCTTGGGGGTTATATGTCTGGGTTTTCCCACGCTTCTTCAGTTTGTTAGGATTTCTGTTAAGTACTAGCAATAAATATTAGAGACCAGTTCCTTGTCTCAGTGTGTTTCCTGATTGTTAGGACATCAATCCTAACAAACTCCTACTCCCATCGAAAGAGGGAGGAACAAGCAATTAAGGAGATACGTTTAGAAATGTCTTCAGAAAACCAAGAAATGCTGCTCGCCATCCTTACTCATGACACGAAGAGTCGGAAGCAACTAAACGAATAAACAACAAGTATTCCCCAGTTTGGTAAACTGATGCTGATGCTAGGGAGAGTGGAGGGCAAAAGGAAGAGGGGCTGACCAAGGGCAAGGTGGATGGATGATATTCTGGAGGTGACGGACTCATCCCTGGGGGAGCTGGGGGTGTTGACGACCGACAGGAAGCTCTGGCGTGGGCTGGTCCATGAAGTCACGAAGAGTCGGAAGTGACTAAACGAATAAACAACAACAAATTATTCTGTCGTTGCTGCTGCTGCTGCTGCTGTTGGTTTGGTTCTCTCTTTGCTGACATTTCTCCTATGCTTCTTTTCAATCATTCATTGGGGGAATAATGCAGTAAAAAGGAACTGCATGAGAAATTTGGGGAATGAAGGGAAGATGTTTCTTTGGCAAAACATAATAATGGTGTGGGCCAGGGAAAAAACTGGATTGTTTTTACACTGATGTTGACTTACTGTTAAATATATTTCATGGGATCATCCCCTACTCATGCATTTTATATATTTCCTTTTATATAACAGAATTTTGTTTCAAGAACAGCGTGGTTGTCTCCAAGGCTTTGGGAAGCCAGATGCTGCCCTGGGACAGGAGCATTTTTAGGAAGGTGTCAAATCTTCAAGATGATGGCCATGGCTGCATAATCGAACATCTGCCCTTTTATACATGTGTTGTATGTCTAAAGAGATGGCCAAGGAGTGTGTGTGAATTTGGAGAGCCATTTTCATTTTATAATCCTACATATTTTCCAGTACTTTTTATTTGGCTGTTGGTCCTTAACATCATGACTTTCTCCCTTGGGTCTTGGAAGCTGCTTCTTTCATGCATGTTTTAAAAATTCAGCCCAAGAAGCTGAGATAGTGACATGGTTGTAGTTAAGAAAAACCAAGATGTCACTTAAAAGTTTTTAAAAATCATTGCTCTGCACTTTTCCTTGATCAACCTCCACAGGCATTTTAATTTGAACGAGGGTGTAATTAGTTCACTCCAGACTCATCTTTTGTAGCACCTCATTACAGTCCAGGGATGTGCTGATTGCCACAGTTTGGCAATCCAGAATGTTTTCAAGACATTCCCAACCCCCATGGGAAAGGGACAGGAAACGGGTGGAAGGTTTATGAAAACAGTACTTTTTCAATATAACCTTCCCCATGTTGCTCCCATTTTACAAGATAAGGGCCTTCTTCCAAATATGCAAAAGCTGGTCACTGTTTTATTCCTGGCGGTCCTACCTGCAAAATGAACATGATTATTAATAGAAAGAAGGTTGTTTTAAAAGCCTTCATCATTCTGTGATTGGATGTTATCTTAACAATTCAATTAGATAAGAGGCAGTAGTTGGGTCAAAGGTCTTAATATAATCTGGGATTATATTTTTCTTTTGATTTCACTTTCATAATCTTAAAATCCTCCTTCCTCCAGGGCCGGTCCCAGTCGGTGTTGATAGGGGAGGAGAGATCGGCCCCACGGCCCCTTCTTTGTGGGGTGCCACAGGGATCAGTACTCTCCTCTCTCCTTTTTAACATCTACATGGAACCACTGGGCGAGATCATCCGTCACCATGGGATGAGGTATCATCAGTGTGCTGATGATACTCAATTGTATATCTCCATCCCAAGTGAAGTAAGTGATGCCGTGACCACCCTCTCCGAGTGTCTGGGGGCTGTGGGGGCCTGGATGGGGAACAACAGGCTTCAACTGAACCCTAGTAAGGTGGAGTGGCTGTGGATTAATGGCACCTCGCGTGCCAGGAACTTGTCATCTTTAGTGCTGGATGGGGTCACACTGCCCCAGACAGATACGGTGTGTAACTTGGGGGTCCTCTTGGACTCATGACTCCTGCTCAAAGAGCAGGTGGCAGTTGTGGCTAGGAGGGCCTTTGCGCAACTTCATGTTGTGTGCCAGTTTTGCCCTTTCCTGGACCGAGAGGCCCTCCAAACAGTCACTCATGCCCTGGTCATCTCCCAGATAGATTACTGTAATGCGCTCTACATGGGGCTACCCTTGAAAAATATCCGGAAGCTACAGCTGGTCCAGAATGCGGCCACGTGGACAATCTTGGGTGCTCCAAGATTCGCACACATAACACCTTTGTTGCATGAGCTCCACTGGGTCCCAGTTTGCTTCCGGGTCCAATTCAAGGTGTTGGTTATCACCTTTAAAGCCCTACATGGCATGGGACCAGGATATCTGAGGGACTGGCTCATCCCTATTACATCGACCCGCCCCATCCGGTCATGCAGGGAGGGCATGTTACAGGCCCTATCTATAAAAGAATTCCATCTAGTGGGGTCTCAGAAGTGTGCCTTCTCTGCTGTAGCTCCCGCCCTTTGGAACATCCTTCCCCCAGAGGTGAGACAGGCCCCCTCGCTCCTGGACTTCTGCAAAAGATTAAAGACCTGGTTTTGTAGGCAGGCTTGGAATGGGAGGGCAAATAATTACACCTGGGGATGGCTAGCGCCATGAAGTGATCTGGAGGGACCTACCACACTGAAGGTCTGATTAAGATCTCTTCACCATGTAGATTTTATTATATTTTATTGTATTTTGTAACTGTAATGGTTTTATATTTTAATCTTGTTTTATTGTAAGCTGCCCAGAGTCCCCCCATTGGGGAGAGATGGGCGGTAAATAAATTTATAAAATAAATAAATAAATTTATTAAACAAACAAATAAATAAATAAATAAAAGTAGTATTCAAATCCTACAGCTAATGATAGGACTTGTCTACCATTTGCTTCCTTTACAGTTCCTCAGGTTACCTCTGCTCAGTGTTCCACTCATTCCGAACGGTTGATTAAATGTCAGAAACTCAGAGAATCATTGATTAAATCTCAGAATTGTTAATTAAATGTCAGGATAGATTTGGGGAGATAAGAATGGTACCTCCAGCTTCCATCACCTCCCAGACGTATGCTCAAAAGCACCTGAAGATCAGAAATTGCATCCCCTCTGCAGAGGCAATTGTGCAGCCTGCACAATTTACCATCACTTTAGCTTCTTCTAAGCCATAGTTGAATAGCTGAAGTGATGAATTAGGACCCAGGAGACAAAGGTTTAAAGTCACCATCAAACACACAAGCTCATTGGGGGACTTTGAGCCAATCACTAGTTATTCCCTCACTAGCAATTCAGAGCATCTTGTAGAGTCATCCAACCATCATTGGGCCAAAATGAAGGTAATTAGGACAGGTTTTATATCATTTCAACAATAGTTGAATGGCTGAAAATGCTATATTTAGTGACATATAGTAAAGAAATGGCCTCTGCCTCTCAGACTATTCTATTGCACTAGAAAGTGGTTGTGGGGAAATATGGGAAGAAAGAGTGCTATCCATCCTGTCTTGATCCCCTAAAGATGTGGTATAAATAAAACAAGTCAAGAAATGATTTCATAACTAAAGAATTGCCTTCCAGGTTGAAAATCTTTTCCTGATCCAAGAAAAGGGGAAAACAATTCAGTGAAATTCCTTTCTTATGGTCTTGGAAGCTTGTGCAAGCTTGTAAAATCTTGCCTGTTCTGAAAGAATTTTGGGTCTTCATTGGAATAGTTGAGTAGCACCAAGCATGAATATTATTATCATTTAGGATATATTCTGGTTGTTCTATATTTTTTGTATGTTGCACTGTCTATGTTCTGTTGTTCCTATATACTGCCTTGAGTGCTTGAGATCATGGGGGTGTATAAACATCCTAAATAAATGCATATTTATTTAAAAGCATATTTATTTATTTATTTATTTAGAAGGAGTATTAGGTATGTTCCCCGCCTTGAGTTATTTATAAAAAAATAATAATAAAGGCAGGATAGAAAATAAATGAATGAATGAATGAATAAAGAATGAATGAATGAATGAATGAATATATAAATAATAGGTAAATGTAGTAGCATTTTGCTTCAACCTGGTCACCTCGGATTCAGGAGAGAATTTCCTGAAGACTTCAGAGAAGATTAGAAAAGCATTTCAAATTATACCCCAGGAACATCCCCAGAAACAACCCCCTTGGCAACTGCCTCACCTGATTTATTTTTTTATCTGAAAAATGAAAAGGGGAAATTAGCAGGCAACAGCAGAAAAGAACACCAGCCTCTAACATTTTCTATGCTTATGAGATGTATAGGCTTTTCACTTTTGGATGAAGTAAAAATTGAGGGTGATTCTTACCTAATGCTTTAATGGGCCCATCCCTTTCAGGTGTCTGTTACTTTGAACTCTACAATTTGATGTTCTGCTGAGATCTGAGAGGAGACCCCTCTTCCAGGCAGTCTCTGCAACTTTCAGCCATAGGTTGGTAGGAGAAGCTGCCTTTCCATTTGCCTTCTGCCCAAAGGGAAAATCATATATATTCAGGCAGAGTTTGGGCTGGGTGCTTTTCCAAATTCCCTTTTTGATGGCAGTGCTTCCAACAATATTTTTTTAACGTTTTCTGTTTTTATGATCATGTTTAATTTTACGTCTGTTTGACTTTATTGCACTAAGCCATCTTGAGCGCTGGTTGTAATAGAAAAATGGTGTGGAGACTTAATAGCTAGTTGTTTTTGTATCCTCAAAGAAAACTGCAAAAGGGCAGAGAGCTGAAATTTGGTGGCATCATTGGCTACCACTTACCTGAAAATTCATGACTATTGATGACACTGTAAGCCTGTTTCTGTGTAAATTCTGCAATGAAATGTATGCCCCAGGTAGCATTTTTAAATGCCTCCCGTCAGCAGATTCAGAATCACAGTCGCTTATGATATGCCACGCTATTTCATTTTTATATTTTCACATAATACCCTTCCATATTATTCTTTGCAGATTTTTACTTGGGAACTCTAGCATTTGATATTGGCCTCTTCCGTACCAACTTTTCTTTTCTTCGTTGTTTATGTGCATAAAATTCTAGTAAATTTTGCCATCCCAGTTTCATATGTTCACAGTGAGTGGGAATCAGAACATTACAACTCTTTGTCAAACTGGGTGGGATGTGGCTTTCAAGTTACACACTTGTAATTGTCCATGAAGAGTGGGGAAAATCCAGTTGTGATTTTTTTTTTCCCCTCTGCATGGGCAAGGTTTAATAAGTGAGAATACTGACTAAGGCTTTTGTGAAATGGCTAAGTGATGGAAGGGGAGCAGAGAGGCGGTGAGCAGAGAAGGCCCCATTTGCACATTAAACTCATGCTGTCGGACAGAGTTATGAATGAGGTTATAGAGTAGGAATGTAAATATCAAATTCAATATTCTAAGCCAGGGATGCATAGCCTGAAGCTCTTGGCTGAATTGGCCCTTGTAAGCTTTGAATGTGGCCTCAGATCCCCTCTAGAAGTTGCCAGCCATTTGCAATTTTTATTGTGACAGAAGGGAGGAATTATGAAGTAACCAGGGAGTGATCAAGTTAAATTCAATTAAGTTTAGAGTTTTGTCTTGATCGAATCGACTTTTTGGAGTGCCCTCACAGCATCACCCTCAAAGAACAAGTTCAGCTTTTGTCTCCTGAAAATATTGTACAGCCCTGTTTTAAGAGAAAAGAAAGAAAGGTTGGCTTCAAAAAAGAGATGAATCAATTCATGGACGTCATAGGGATCAATGGCTATTAGCCTTGATGGCAGTGGGACAGCTGCTGGGAGGCTAGTGGGCTTCCTTGAACAGTTGGTTGGCCATCGTGAGAACAGACTGCTGGATTAGTTGGGCCAGGGGTTAGATCCAGCAGGACACTGCTTATGTTCTTAAGTTCTAAAGAACCTTCAAAACATTATCTCCTTATTCTACTATGCTTTCCACACAGACAGTTCCATTCAAAGTTTAGCGTAACCTCAGTACATTCCCAGTTTTCTGACCCCTGCTGAAGATTCTCCAGGATGGCAAGACTAATGCTAGGGCAGTGCCTACTCATTCTATTGGCACCACATCAATCTTAGACAGTGCAGCCTTATTCAAGATCCTTTCAAGTTCCTTCTCGCCCAAGGCTTTGCCTTAAAGAAATTATTACCTTGTGAACTCTGCCACCAAAACTGGTAACTTTCCCTTCATTAGTGGTCATTTCATAACAAATGGCCATTCTGTCCAAGGTAGCCATCTCTCTCTTTCTTGATTCTCTTCTGCTGCTTGTAATAGTGTCCCGTCTACCTCCTCACTGTCTGCCAGCCCTTCAAGGTAGACCAGATTAGAAAACCAAAGTTATGAATGCTAATACCATTTTTATTAGAAGGTTACAGTAACAGAATCTTGCAAGTCCCCCTCCCTCCCTTTATCTTCATGAGATCTAGGGAGGGTCAAGTCTGAGACACTTTCTCAATGTATGTTTCTGACTCGGATTCAAATGTCTTTTTTCTGCTTGTTGTCTTGGTTATGGTTCTTCCTCCTGTTCCTGAAGATTATTCCTACTGCCCATTGCACTGTCTTATTTCCCCTCTTGTTCTCCCATGAGCCTTTTTTCTTCTGGTTTTCTTATTTATTTTTTATTTTTAATAATAATAATAATAAAAATAAATAATAATAAATAAGGTGGAAGACCTGCAGCTCTTCAGATGCTGTCAGGCTAGTTCACATCATGGGTGTCAGGGTCAGCCTCACTTCCCAATAAGACACAGACTCACTTAATGGGTATTAAGGATTTCTGGTTTATTGGAATGATAGCTGACAGAACGAAAAACGGGAACGGGGTAGGTGGTGTGGAGGTGCCCCTTTTATACCCTCTTGTATTGCCCCGGGCTTCCCCACCCTGTTCTGACCCGATCCCTCTTGATGGGACCCTTGATGGCTGCCTGGGCGTTTTCCCGGTGCCTTCCTTTGTCTCCCAGCGTCGGTTGTGTCCTCCGGGGCACCAGGTGCGTCTTATCTTCGTTCCTCTGACGTCCTTCTTTTCAGCTGCCTATGGGTCCATGGGTGTGGGTGCTTTTGGGTGCTTGTGTTAATCCCTGGTTTGATTATCTCCTTCCTCTTCTCCTTAATGATCATGATCCACGTGGTGAGGCTCTTTGTGCCTTGCAACGAGGTCATGACAATGGGACTGTTGAAATGCTGGACTATAGCAACATCAGTGTTGTGGATCAGGAGTTCGTTAGCTCTGTTTCATAACTTGTGAACTGTCCAGTCTTACTTGGTTCTACTCTCTGAACGCTGTTAACTACTTTCTTCCTTCTACGATGCAGAGAAATCTTGCATTTTTCTCCCATCCAAGTTTCATTCAAGCAGAGGGAAGAAAAATTGCTTTAGAATTCCTTTCAAAGGAGAAGAACACTTCAGTGATTTTCTTTTTTAATGGCTGGAGGGCTTAACCCATAGAATGATGGTCAAGGTATGATGTGTGCATGAGAGTGCTTGGTCTGTCATTGTCCAATCCTTTCATCTGTGATTTGCAGCTCCTTGGCTTCCCATTGGTCAATTGAGTCCCAAGAGAAGACATCATGAATATAATATCACTATGGATAGCCAGAAATGTCTCAGGCTCAGCATTAACCATTGGCTACTTTTTAACGTCTTTTATGCTTTGGTGTGTACTTGCCATGTTAGCTATTATACTATATTCTTCTCAGGTTTGACAGGGGTCTGTAAGAGAAGTTTATAATTCTTAAATCCCCTTTGGATAATTTTATTGTTTTATTTACATGTAAGTATATGTATACAGTATGTGTATGTATATACATTTGCACTGTGTTTGTATTTTATATTGCTGTTTCAAAGTTTATATTACCTGGATTGCTAATTTTAATCCCTTTTCTCCTTGTTGCATATGGGTAGCCTGAGCAACGCTTAGCATATTTTGATTTAATATTGTCTTTTAGCCAAAATCCCTTGTCTGTATGTACTCTTCCTAATTATCCCGATATTGTCAATTTAGTTTTGGATATTTTGGATATTTGAATCCCAGTTCCCTTGTGCTAGTTAATGACCACAATAAAGTTATGTATTTTCTGTTTGGACAGTAAAAGGAATAGACTTCCATGAAGGTTACTTCTTTTTCAAAATTGGGAAGTGTGAAGCAACCAAGGCGGCAGCGAAGGGATGAAAACCAGTGTCACCCAAAATATCAACACCAGCAGTCGCATCCTTCATTCTCCCATTCCAATGGGAAGCCAAGGAGCTGCAAATCACAGATGAAAGGATTGTACAATGACAGACCAAGCACTCTCATGCACTCATTATACCTTCACTATCATTCTCCAACATAAGCTCAGAAGGATCATCAAGAGCAGGCTGAAAGAAAATCTCTAGCACTCCAAGTAAGGTAAAGGTACCTGTTTAGTCATGTCCGACACTAGGGGGCAGTGCTTATCTCCGTTTCATGGCCGAAGAGCCAGCGGTGTCCAAAGACACTTCCGTGGTCATGTGGCCAGCACGGCAGTCATGGAATGCTGTTACCTTCCCGACAAAGCAGTACCTATTTATCTACTCGCATTTGCATGCTTTCGAATTGCTAGGTTGGCAAGAGCTGGGGCGAGTGCAGGAGATCACTTCATCACGTGGCGCTCAGGTCTCAAAGCACCGAACTTGCAACCTTCTGGCTGACAAGCCTGGCGTCTTAACCACTGAGCTCCCACACCCCTTAGCACTCTAGGAGTAAGGTAGAAAAACAGAATCCTGGCTTACCAAGGGAATAATTGTTTGAGAAACTGCAAAACAGACTTCACCACATGGATATTCCTGGCTCTCCCGCCAGTGGCCCTTGGCATATGTTCTTTTTTAAATCATGGAATTCCATGACATCTGACATGATAAATGTGATTAATTCGCACAGTATTAGCATTCATGGAGATATCAGTGGCTATGTGATGGCTGCATTGTCCTTCTAAATACCAGTGCTAGGGAGCTATAGTGGAAGAGACTTCAGGGTTCGGTTCTGATTGGCTGCTGTGTGACACAGAATACTTAACTAAATCAGCTTTTGGCTTGATTCAAAAAGACTCTTCTTACAATCTAAAGTCCCACCAGGATACCAGCCTATGGGGTGAGGAGGGGCACATTCATAGACTTGTAAATCATATGAGCATTAAAAAGAGTCTTTGGGATCAAACCCATGTAGCTGAAAGATGAGAAAACATCTGTCCTCTTTCCTCTCACACTAGCCATCGATAAACAAAATTCCAGAGTCGGTAGAGATATCAGAAGTCATCTAGTGCAGCCCTCTGCATTTCAGACAGTTGACAATTTCAGACTATTGGCAATCCAAACTCTCTTTGAAGACCTCCGGTGAGAAGGAACATTCTCACCTCATGAGGCAATCCATCCCACTGGTTGACAATTCTTACTGTTTGATGTTTTGTCTGTCCCTGTTGGCAAGAAATTTTCAGACAAATCCACAGTAATAAAAACAAAATTGGACCAAGCAATCTTCTCCCATTTGCACTGGCCAAATTCAGATAGTTGTTGCTCTTTCCATTATGGAGAATACAGTGTTGCATCAACCAGATAGACTTAGAAATGATCCAATCTAGCTTAATCACTTGGTCCCTAAGTTAGAGCCATTTTAAGTTAGTTGCAATTGGAGCCTATTGAAATTGATGTGAAAAGCTCATCATGATAACCATGCTAAGTGCCATTAGTTTCAATGGGAATGTAAGCAATTTAGGGAGGACAAACGCTAATAGCATGGTGGATACCCAAACCAATAATAAACAATTTTATTTGTTCTCATTTGACAACAGTATTTTCTTTTCTTCCTTTATCAGAACGGAAGTCTGTTCGTTTCTTTTTCAGGGATCAGAACAATGAAATTAGCATTACACATGTCATTATCTTTACTTCAGTGCTACTTTCTGGTTTTGAGATGCTTACATTTGTACTTTAAGCTCCTATCATAGTTGAATCTGTCATCTGACTCATACGAGAATTTAATTGTAGAAGGCAAGTTTCACCTGAGTGGCATCACTTTTCAGTGACTCACACAAAAAGACAACTTTCAGGATGAGCTGCAAGTTACCCTTGAGGTCATCTAGTCAAACCCACTACAGTGCAGTTCAAGAATCCCAAATAAATCCTCCCTCTGTCAAGCCTCCATATGAATTCTGAAGAGGACTTGACCATCCCTCTTGGTCATTGATCTTCAATAATTATATAAGCTTGTTGTAAGTGGAAATGCTGTGAATTGAACCGGTGACTGCTTGCTTACAAAGCAAAGTGCTCTACCGTTAATCTACAATTCCTCTTCCGAAAAGCCCACGTACTTCATCTATCTGCCAGGGTATCTTGGGCATTTGAACCAGTCTCACCCTTTGGACAAAGTGCAGAGGAGAGCTGCCAACATGATTTATCAAAGGGCTCAAACCATTTCCCTACAAGAAAACACAAAGAATATTTGCAATTGTTCCCTTGGAAAAGGGCCACTGAAGGGAGATTTCATTGGGGTATATGAAATCATGATGGCATGGAGAAGGTGGACAGACAGAAGTCTCTCCCCCTCTCAAAAAATTAAGACCAAGGATCATTCAATGACGCTGATTGGAAGGAGATTTAGAACTGACAAAATAAAGCTCTTCTTAATTAACCTGTGGAATCCATTAACACAAGCTGTTATGGCTGCTAACCTGGATGGTTTTGAAAGGATTGGATACATGAGTGCAGCACAAGACTATCAGAGGCTATTAGTCTTAAAGATTGAGTGCCACCATCAGGAATTGGACACAGTACTCCAAATGGGGAAGCTAGGGAGGTTGCAGACCTCCGGAGAAAGTATTGCCCAATGAAAGAGAGGACATTCACAAGTACCCTTGCCCACCTTGTAACTCCATTAAGAGAAGTCTATCTTCCACTCATGAAAGTTCTTCCAAAATCCTCTTCTCCTCTGAAAGAACTGAAAAGCAAAATCTCTTTCATCAAACCCAATGAAAACTGGAAGGAAAAAAATGCAGAATTTCTCAACCTAGCACTAGTATTGGTTCAAAATATTAGAATCATGTTATAGATCTTGCCAATAGAAAGAAAATTGCAAAGCTGATGGGAAACAGCATCCGTCTGATCTGGAATGTTGTTTGTCTTTCACTGCAAAGCATGGAATGCATTTGCAAGTCATAAAGGAAGATTGCTTTCCTGGAGCTTTCCCTGAATACCAGCTTAATTTATGATGCCATGCAATATTGGGGCAAGAAGGTGAGGACATTACATTAGAAGGTGTTTCTTCAGCCTCTCAGCGATAACAACCAAGCTATTAAATACATCTGCTCCCAAATTATTGATTTCACTGCTTATTTCAGTGACAAGCAGTAGGGTGCTCTCACGACCCAATTACCTTGGGTAGTTAAGCTTGTTAAGACATCTGGAATGAAGGAAGAAGTGTGGGATGGTTGCCTAGAGACTCCATGGAGTAGAGGGAATGTAAATATGACTGATTGGGAGGAGGTGGGAAGCAATAATGAGGTTGCATTAGGAGAGCAAAAGCTTTTTGCTCTGAAGGCAATAGGGGCAAATAGCATTTGCTGCTAGGAGAGATATAATCTGCATAGAAGCAAGCATGACTCTGTGTGTTCTAGTAATATTGTCAAAGTAACGAGGAAATTAAGTAGGGGTCACCCATGTGGCAACCTGTAATGGTATGGGGGAATGACCTTGGGAGACTGGATGAAGAGAAGCTGCCTAGGGAACAGGCAGATAAGAGGGAACATAGCTCACAGCTGCATAGTGGACAGAGCAAGAGGCTCAGGAGGGACCCTCCTTATGTTCTCAGGCTGTAAAGGTGACAGCGGAAGATTTGTACTTTCAGACTTGCAAGATTCTGCTAATGTAGCTTTACAATAAAGTAGAATTAGCTCATTGGCTGTGTTTCCTGTCTGGTCAACCTGGTACGGCTGACACAATCTGAAAAGACGAGCAATGTTAAGGCTCATCTTGGTTATATTTATTGATGAAAGCTGCAATCCTACAGTCCATGAGAGAGTGTCTTGGGAGTGTCCAGAATGTGAAGATCTCCATCTCAGAGTCCCGTCCTTGGCAGGTTGGTCTGCAGTCAAAAGCTGTCTTCAGAAGCTAGTGCTCTTGTGGTATCGGTGCTCCAAGATGAGGAAAAGGCAATAATCCAGAGCAATGAAGGTAGCGCATGTTGGGAGCAGCAGGATCTTCAGCCTTCACATTTTCCTTTAGATAGAAATGATCTAGGTGGTCATCTAAAACATCTACAGGGCACTGAGTTGGGAAAAGGTGATGGACACAAATGAGTTATGAAACCTCCAAGGAAACACTGCCTACCCCCAATCTTAACAGCCAAACAACATGCAGATGGGAAGTTTTAAATTAAGCTAATGTATAGTTCCACAAAGTAGAAAATAATGAGATCTCACTTCTTTCTTTAGAAAATGGTGTCTTTTAAAAAGAGCGATATCATCATTGAGCAGGTGCAGTGTTCGTGAGGCTGGATCTGTGGAATTTCTACCAGTTTTGCTTTCAGAAAAGTATTGAATCTATTTCTGGGGAAGAACAAGTGCCCAACTATATATATCACAAAGCCTACTGGCAAAGCTCATCAGATATACAGAATATAAAGAGAATGTATCTATCATCTTATCCTCTTCCAGAGTTAGCAACATTATGCAAAGTGCATAAAATGAGTAAGAAATAGTAAGCATTTAAAATTAAACACCTAGATAATGAAAGGCATGAGATCCAGAAGAAATGTAAATATGCAGGGAGTACCAAAAGCCAGGCCCATAGAGAAAGTCAAGCCCCACAAACAATTTCTTATACAAATTACGTTAAGAGATGGAATTGGTGGCCACTTTCGGTATACCCTGTATATACATCAACACTATTCCCTATACAATCCATACCTTTCCGTCTTTGCAAATCTTCCATGTTTCTACCACATCCATCCATCCAACCCCTTTTTTTTTCTTTTTCCTCTCAACCCATTCACTCTTCTGTTGTATATTTCTTTTACAATTTGATATGCATTCCGCATACAACCAAATGACCCCTACGCTATGCTTTTGTATTGGTTACTCTCTTTTATATTCAGTCCATATTCATGTATTGATCCTGCCTGTTCTTGAGTTATCAGCCACAATTCTTAAGCAATCCATTCCTACTGTATTCAATTTTCTTTTTTGATTCTTTTCACACACCCACCTCTCATCTGATGTAAGGGAAGGCTACTGCACACTCTTATACCAGCTTCTTGGATTCTCAACAGACCACATACACATACAACCCATTTTTCGACTAGCATTTGCATGTCTGCAAATGTCTTCCTCCATTTCCCCATCATTAGTAAACATTCTACCAAGGTGCACATATTCATTTACTTGTTTGGTTGTTTTTTTTTGGAACTCACAATTGTTCATTCCATTTTCATTGCCAGACACCTTGGTCTTTGATACACTGATTTTCAGATCAATACTTGTCACAGCATCATATGATCTAACAGTTGCTGAAAATCATTGAGGTCCTCAGCCAATAACAAACCATTATCTGCATTTAAAAGTACATGTGCATTCACATTTCCAACCAACATACTACTAATATCACTCCAATCATTCCTTATATATCTATCCATAAACACATTAAGCACCCAGAGGATCTCCCATCCTTCTCTTACTTCCTTCTCAATGTTCAGCCGTTTCCTAAGCACCCCATTTATTATCACCCATGCTTACATTCCACCATATGCTGTTCTTACCAATTCAGCAACAAAACTTCATCCCAGTAATTACAAGAAACATCCCAAAATCTACCCTATGTACTTTATCATACACTTTGTCTAAATCAATGTATAAGAATAATATTCACAAATGAGGTTTCCACACATGTTAAAAAGCCAAACAGTCACTTGATAAGCCAGTGTTTCTCAACCTTGGCAACTTCAAGGCTGGCTGGGGAATTCTGGGAGTTGAAGTCCACACCTCTTCAAACTGCCAAGGTTGAGAAACACTACCATAAGCATATCATTTTCTTTAACTTTCCCACAGCAGTTACAATTTAGACTAACATTTCTTTTGATTCCACTTTTCAACATATCATTATCATTTCCATGTAAATCTCTAAAATATTCCTTCCAACATTCCTCACTTCAGTTCCATGAAAGATAATTTCATTACTTTTATTTTAAATTCCATATGTTCTGCCAGAATCTCCTTGTTTAGCAGTGTTCACCCACTCCCAAACCAGTTTTTTCTTCCCAACAGAAGTGATCTGCCTCTTTTAATCTTAATTGTTCTTTGCTCTCTTTAATTACATTCTCTGCAACTATACTTCTCTCTCTATGCATATGATAGAATATTTCTTTCATACTGTTTTTTACAGCCATCTTTCTTTTACATGCATTTTCCCCTTATCCACAGCCTCTTTCACTTCATTATTCAGCCAGACCGCTTTCTGTTACTGTAACTCTACATACTGTATATCTGTAGATCTTTGTAGCATAATTCTTTGTAGTATACCTCAGAACACTCTATTCTGAGCAGCTTCTACATCATCTTTCCTTATGCCCACTTTCTGTTCGTTTTGTGGGGAGCTTGATCTATCTTCTAATACTTCATACTTTTTCTTTCTGCTCTTGTTCTACATCTTAACTTCACTCCAGTTTCTTTCACTTCTTTTCTTTTCTTCCATACAGTATCTGTTTTCCCCAAGACCTACTGTTGGCAGTATGAAATAATGTTCTATCCCATATTAATAAACTCTCATGATTGGAGTATTCTTCACTAATTCTCTCAGTCTTTTATCATAAACTATCAAGTCAATCATGCTTTTGATTTCATATTCATTCCTTTGTAACATGTATAACTGAACAGACATTTACTTAAACTACTTAGTCTAAATAAACTTGTTTCAAAGCAGATGTTCACCAAACAGCCACCATTTTCATTCATTCTTCAGTCTCCAAATGGCCCTATCGTTTTCTGCACTCTCTTGTCTTGGTCCCATCCATTCATGCCTAGCAGAATGTGCAGTTTTTTTCCTCCCACCTTGGATTCCACTTATTCAAATAACTGCACAGTTGTTCCCAAAATGTATAGCTGGTTCTTCTATTTGTCATCATTCACTGGAATTTAGCATGAAACTAGCACCAACTTATGGATTCCTACATTCATACAAACCCACAACAGTGTACATGACTTCATACTCCCTTACATGCATTTCGTTTGTTCATTCTTTCATTCATTCATTCATTCATTCACTCACTCACTCACTCACTCAATTTACTTTGTACCACCACACTCTTCAAAGACTCCTGGTAGTCACATAATTAAATTATTAAACAATACAACATTAAACATTATTTTAATTTATTATTTATTGATTAAATATATGGCTGCCTATTTCAGGTACATGACTCTGGGCAGCCAACAATTAAAGACAGAATGAGAGCAATAAAGAAAATTATGAATTATTATTAGTCTCCCAATTGATATTGATCTCAAACATTAAAGGCTGTTGTGAACAATTCTGTTTTTATTACCTTCTTAAACACCAGGAGGGAAGGTACCATGCACATCTCCACAGGAAGGGTGTTTGAAAGGGTAGGATCCATAACTGAAAAGCACTAACTTCTCTTGGACATGTGAACTGTTGCAGTCCAAATGTAGTAGATTTAGTAAAGGCAAGCAAATTAGTAACTTCTCAAATTAGTAACTCTGCAAAGGTAGGCTGGAGTTGAGGCAGCCTAGCCGCCTAAAAGGACTGTCCATAGAGAAGGTCAGAAAAGTCAAGATGATAGCCATGACCATACTATCAAAGGCTGTCAACCCAACAAGGTAGACCTGACTAAGAAGCCAATGGCATATAGGTCATTGTTGTTGTTTATTCGTTCAGTCGCTTCCGACTCTTCATGACTTCATGGACCAGCCCAGGCCAGAGCTTCCTATCAGTCGTCAACATCCCCAGCTCCCCCAGGGACAAGTCCGTCACCTCTAGAATATCATCCATCCACCTTGCCCTTGGTCAGCCCCTCTTCCTTTGGCCCTCCACTCTCCCTACCATCAGCATCTTCTCCAGGGTGTCCTGTCTTCTCATGATGTGGCCAAAGTATTTCAGTTTTGCCTTTAATATCATTCCCTCAAGCAAGCAGTCTGGCTTTATTTCCTGGAGGATGGATTGGTTTGATCTTCTTGCAGTCCAAGGCACTCTCAGAATTTTCCTCCAGCACCACACTTCCAAAGCATCGATCTTCCTTCGCTCAGCCTTCCTTATGGTCCAGCTCTTGCAGCCATATGTTACTACGGGAAACACCATTGCTTTAACTATGCGGACCTTTGTTGTCAGTGGCATATAGGCCAGGACTACCTTTATTGTAACAGGTATAGCAACAGAATCTTGCAAGTCTGAATGTGCTTCCCACTTGTCTGAGATGTTTTCTCAAGTCATTTTCTTGGCCCAGGCTCAAGCCCTGTTTATCTGACAGTGGCCTTAGTAGCAGCTCTTCCTTCTGTCTTTCAGGGCCATTTATTTATTTTATTTATTTATTTATCTCATTTATCCCCGCCATTCCCTATGTCACCTACAATGCTTCCCCCATTTTTTTTTTAATGTGTGCCACTGTATGTAGAAAAGAGGCAGGGTTTCAGTGGCAAAGTCGTGGCTGCCACCTTGACTTTTTTGCCCTCCTGGCAGATGCCTCTGCTGCCCTTCTGACTGTCTGGAAGTCATTCCCTTAACAGAACCAAAGGCAATATTTTAGACCACATCCCCACACACACAGTGACCCCACATAGACAGCATCAACCAATCTATCTGCACTGCACTGTGGGAGGGGTCTAAGAGATACATTGTGAGCCAGAGCCACCTGATTGGGGCTGCAACAATCCAGATGACCACTAGAAGACAGCAACAAGTTGAAGTTTTCTGTATCTGTAATGGTATGTGGGAATGACCTTGGGAAATAGGTGAAGAGATGCTGCCTGGGGAATGGTCAAATAAGAGAAAACGTAGCCCACAGCTGCATAGTGGGTGGAGCAAGAAGCTCAGAAGGGACCCTCCCTATGTTCTTGGGCTGTAAAGGTGACAGCAGGAGAACTGTACTTTCAGACTTGAGAGATTCTGTTCATATACCTTTACAATAAAGTAAAGGTATAATTCATATGTTCATATAGTTCATATGGTCATATAGTTCATATGGTCATGTTTCCTGTCTGGTCTACATGGTAAGGCTGACAGGATCCTAGCCTCCATGTAGTGTGGTTTCTGTTATGTTGCAGCCCAGATCTGAATCCCAGATCTGACAACCCTAACCCTAACCCTAACCCTAACCCTAACCCTAACCCTAACCCTAACCCTAACCCTAACCCTAACCCTAACCCTAACCCTAACCCTAACCCTAACCCTAACCCTACCTTTCTTCATGTGGAGTAAACTCCTGGCAGCTGGTTACAATTGCTCCTTTGGCATGTCCCTTCCAGGACTGGGCAAAGACCCAACTTTTGTTTGATATCTAGAGCAGGACTTTCAACATCCTAATCAGCCAAGCCTCAAGATGTTCCTAGAATAAGCCCAGGCTTCCTCAGTGCAACCTGCTTTCCAGAATGCTCCAGCCAATCTATCAAAGACCAGAAGGTCTCGTCCCATTCCCCTTATGTGCATGGAAATATTCCACCTAGTGATCGACATGTTTCACTGAGAGTTCAAACACCAAAGAGCATTCGGCCTTTTATTTTTTGGAAAGCAAGGCTGAGAGATTAGCTTTGAATTGCATTAAAGATGAGCTCATGGCAAGGTGAGTTTCTGCAGCACAGTAAAATCCATCAGTCGTCAGGGCAGATTAATTAATGTAATTTGAAGCAGCGGTTTTGCTAATGGTAGCAAATGAAGCTCATTCCTCCCCTCCATCAACCTCCCCCCTAAGCCTGAGGATAGATCCTCAAAGTCTTTTTTAAATTAGAGGGGATTTTTGTAAAGGCTGCTGCTGTTGCATGACCTTGAAATCCATGTTTCGCTTCCTTTCATCAAAGTGACAGGAGAAGATGGATATGTTTCTTATTGGTTTTCATATTAGTTTTGAACCACATCAGATCTCGATTTTTAAAAAATGTTTGTTTCAGCACACGGTATATTTTGTCTTATGAAAAGGCAGTGTGTGCACCGGTTATCCTGATGAATTAAAACTGAGGAAACCCATTCAGCCATGGAAGCATATTGGGCGACAAGGTATTGGGGCTTATTCAACAAATCATAGTTAAAACAAGCCACACTGAACACAGTAGTTGAATCAAGCCACCCATGATGGAAGTTTGAAGCTAAAGTATTTCTACGGGTTAAATCAATAGCTGATGACGTAGTGGCTTCTTTTTCAAAGCATACTATAAAATAACACAAGGCAAGCAGCAGCAAACTGTATTATAAAGGGAAATAACATCATTCTACATCTGGCTGCCTGTTCTTATAGTAGCTGGCATGGAGTTTGCATGGAGAAATTCCTGGGTTTGATTCTCAGATACTACGTAAGTGGGCAAAAAATTCTCAACTTAAACTTTGGAGGCCACCATTGTAGATAATGGTGTCCATGGGATGTCAAACCAGTCATTCTGCTGAAAGCAATGTCATGCCACAAGCCCCACCTCTTTTGTACAGGCATTGGGATAATGCCCAAATGTCCAAAAGGAATGGAGCTTGCGACGTGACAGTGAAGCTCTGGTTTGTTTGTTTGTTTGTTTATTTATTTATCAATCAAATTTGTCACTGCCCATCTCCTCCCACCAGAGGGACTCTGGGCGGTTTTAGTTATTTTGAAGACAGAGCTGAGGACATCCATGAGTGTAGATATTAAGGCTAGGCAAAGCTTGAATCTGAAGGTCAAACTGTGCCACAGAGGACTCAACAGACCTCTTGGAACATCAGTTGATGACTTTTTAAAGCAGCTGCCTCTTTAAAGCAGCTGCCGCACCCCCACCAAGACTGGCAGGGCAAGCTTCTATATATAAACAGCCACCAAACTCCACTCTCCCGTTCAGTGATGAGGTTACCTAGCCTGGTAATGAAACATCTGGAGGAAAACAACCAAGTTCAGGGAGCATCAAGTACCCAGCAGATCAACCCTGAGCTACATATTCTCTTCCACTGTCTCTTTTCTAAGGATAGTGTGACCACCAGCTGCAGGACCAGCTCAGGAAAAGACACATTTAATTTTAGGGGTTGCACAAATCAAAGTACATGCTTCATGTGTGCTAAAGCACCTTCCTTTTTGCCTTTGAATCTGAAGTGCTGCGTAGCCACAGCAGATAATTCTACTATCAGATGGTGGCCTGATGTCCGATTTAGTGTATGTCAGCTTCTCCATCCATAGAATCCTAGAGTTGGTAGTGTTGGAATTATCAGGGGTCAATTCAGCATTGTCTCATAAGCATAAGGGGGTCTCTCTAGCAAACATGTCTCTACTGTGCTTCTAGGGTGTCACATGGGTCACCTGATTTCCACTTCCTCCTTCTTCTTGGGCTTGGGGATTAACAGTCTCCATTACCCTTCTGGCACACACGCAAGCAGGAGGTGCTGCAGGAATGCAGCCCTCCCCCTACCATCTCACTTGCACCCAGACTTTCTATTCCACATAGAAAGTGTCTACAAAGAACCAGTGATGATTAAGTGCTTTCTACTATGAACCTACCTGTATCCAGATCTACTGAATAAAAGTAAGCTATCTCCATTTTCTTCATCTAACTACAGTGTGAAGACTGAATTTATTTCTGAACGTAATTAAGCTTAATGTGCAAGTTCCCTTTTTGGTTCACACTTCTACTCTACAAGTTGCTGTTAGCTGCTTGGAGTTCTTTCATTAACCTTTAAAAACCCCATCAGGTAGAAGGTTTTCCATCTCCAGAAGTTTATCAGAGGAGGCTGGAGAGCCACTTCTCAAGGGTGGCTAAATGGATTTTCCTGCATATCTCTGTGGTCCTTTCTATCTCCCCAATTCTATGATTCTTTGAGTCTGTGAAGCCACTGAGTGCAAGTTCTGTAGGCCACCAAATTCAAATTCTGTTTGCTATAAGAAATTTAATGTCTCCCTGATAAATGGCTGTCTGGTCTCCATCTGAAAACATCCAATGGGAGCCCATCACCTTTTTGGGTGATTAGTTCCAGTGCTGAACTGCTTCTAAGCCCAGTAAGGTCCCCTACCCCCACCCCGGGAGGCAATAAGGTTCTGCCTTGTTGTTGTTGTTGTTGTTCGTTTAGTCGCTTCCGACTCTTCGTGACTTCATGGACCAGCCCACGCCAGAGCTTCCTGTCGGTCGTCAACACCCCCAGCTCCCCCAGGGACGAGTCCGTCACCTCTAGAATATCATCCATCCATCTTGCCCTTGGTCGGCCCCTCTTCCTTTTGACCTCCACTCTCCCTAGCATCAGCATCTTCTCCAGGGTGTCCTGTTCAGCAAGGTTCTGCCTTGCTGTGTTCTAAATCCATAATTCTATGTTCTGAATCCTGGAATGAGAAAGACTGGGGCATGGCTGCCTTTGGTGTGTTCTCCTTTCAGATTTAAAACAAGCTGTCCTGTTCCACCTCAGGCTGAACTTGCCCTTCTCCTTCAGTCTCCATTATTCCTACACATCCATCTTGCCTTCTGTTCACACATGCAAATGGCAGTGTGGCCAGCTGCTTCAAATGCCCCCAGCTGTAACAAAGCTGCCTAAACAAGTGATGTCTTTTTCAATCGCTGTGACAGTTTATATCCATTTTCCACAACTAGTCATGCTGGAAGTTGAAGTTCTTAACATCTGGAGGGCACCAAATTGGGGAAGGCTGCAATTATAAACCTCTGTAAATCACTGAAGGTCAGAAAATTGTGGCAAACTAAGAATTGAATCCATAAATAAGTATGCAAAAACTACTGTGACAGCCAAGCCAAGAGCTGTATCACATGCATGAAACCCATGTTACTGCATGAAAACAGCTTGCCGGTCTATCCCCCACCACTCCCAAGTTGTCTTTCAGGCACCCCATTGTGACATCTTGTTCTTTCTAAGTCACTCTCAGATCTCACAGCCACCCACCAACCTGCTTGTTGTGCATGGTGATCTAGCTTTAAATATTGATTCTAGGTTGGAGGTTTTAGCAAGCCGAGCCAAATATCAATTTACAACATTCTATGGCATCCTAATCTTTCCTTAGATTTTCAGTTTGGACAAAGTCCAGATGTTCTTTAAAACAGGGGTGGGCAGTCCCATAGCTAGTAACCACAAGTGGTCCTTTACCCTTTGTGGTCCTCAGAAATTTAGCAGCATCTTGCCAAGCAAATAAAAGGGGAAAACCAACTTTGATGAATGAAAAATGGTGTATGAAGCATTGAATAAACTTTACACACTGAAATAAATAATTTAAAAAACCCCTCAACCACTTCCTTAAAATTCCTGATCCACTTGCGTGATGCCATTGCATTGTTGTGTGTCCACTCTGATTTTTAGCAGTCCAAAAATATTCCCATTCTGTAAGATGTATGGCCTCCAGCTGCTGAAACATTGCCTCCCTTGGTTATATCTTCTGTTAGTGCTCCTGATGCTAAAGCCCTTGCCCTTTTGGCTCCCAACTTGTTTTCATTGCTTTGCTTGGGGTAAGGCAGTGCTTCTCAACCTCAGCAACTTTAAGATGTGTGGACTTCAACTCCCAGAATTCCCCAGCCAACTGGCTGGGGAATTCTGGGAGCTGAAGTCCATACATCTTAAAGTTGCTGAGGTTGAGAACACTGGTGTAAGACATCTTAAGAGTGGGCATGTGAGAGACTTTTGTTTAGTAGGAAGAGAACCATGTTAGTCTATGGTTGCCCCAAAATCAGGAGTCTGGTAGCACCTTTTCCAAGTAACAAATATTAATAAAAGGCATATGCTTTTGTGAGTACAGCTCAGTTTACTAGATGCACTAAGTGGCTGAACCACTGTAGGATTTAAATTGGAATGAGATGGGAGAGGAGGGGAAGGGAAGGAAGTAGAAAACAAGGTAGTTATGCAGGTGCAGGTTACACATAAGACAGATTAGGTAAAGGTAAAGGTTTCCCTTGACATTAAGTCCTGTCGTGTCTGACTATAGGAGGCGGTGCTCATCTCCGTTTCAAAACCGAAGAGCCGGCGTTTGTCCGTAGACACTTCCTCCGTGGTCATGTGGCCGGCATGACTACACGGAACACCGTTACCTGCCCGCCGAAGCGGTACCTATTAATCGACTCACATTGGCATGTTTTCGAACTGCTAGGCTGGCAGGAGCTGGGACTAGCAACGGGAGCTCACCCCGTCACGCGGATTTGAACCGCTGACCTTCTGATCGGCAAGCTCAGCAGCTCAGCGGTTTAACCCGCAGCGCCACCGCGATTACTAGTACCTTATCCATTAACAACTGTAATGTCTAAAAAAACCCATTGTGTTTTCTGAGACCTTCTGAGATTGCTTGCAACCTTTTGATGTATATGACTTCAGCAATCCCTTGCTCAATGATGCTGTTAAACTTTCTCTTTTTCCAAAACAGCTACTCTGAGATCTATAATGAAGTGTCCTAGGAGGTTGAAATGCACAGATCTTACTTTGTCCTTATTTTGAGTCCTGATGGGAAAATGGTCTCCATTAATTCTTTTGTGCATAGTTTGCCTTGTTCGTCCTAGATAGAATCCAGGGAGGCATTGCTAACCAGCGATGGCCTGTGTTAGAGGAAGAGCATATGGCAGTACCGCTCATGTTGTGTTTGTACTGGTTAGGGTTGTGGAGGTGCTACATCTACACCAACAGCACCATCAGTAGAGGAGCCGCACACAAAACATAGTGGAAACTGCATTTGAAAACAGGCATTTTCTTTCTTTTTTAAACACACACACACACTTGAGATGAGGAACAGGAAGTATATCCAAAACCGAGAGCTTAGGTTTAGGGTGAACTATAGTTTCCTGAACTAACCCAGTTGGCTGAGTTGACCACAAGCCATAAATGAGCCAGCTGCGTTTTCGTTTAATGGGTTGTGTGAATTCAGCCGTGAACTGATCTTTATCTCCATATTCAAAGGTCACCCAGTCCACCCCTTGCCAGAATAGGAAATCTGTTCCTCTAACATTCAGAGGGAGCAGATGGAGGGCCTATTTTAGCTGATGAGTGGAATGAGCTATTGGTAACTCCGTGTGCACGTGTCCATGTATCTGTCAGAGCATCACAGGGCAATTTACCAAAAATAACCCAGTACAAAATTGTACAAAGCACTTGACCTTAGAAATACTGAAATCCCTGTCCAGCTTGAAAGCAGGGTGGCTCAACCACCACATGCATGCACAAGCCAGTGTGGTGTACAGCTATGTGGCATAGTGGTTAAAGTGTTGGAATGGAGATATCCACATTCTAGTTCCCCCTTCAGCTATGGAAGCTCACTGGGTGAATTGAACCAGTCTTACCTTCTCAGCCCAAAAGGCAGGGTGGGGTAGTGGTGAAGGTGGTGCATTAGGAGCAGGGAGGCTCAGGTTCAAGTCTGTTCTCATCCCCGAAGCTCCCTGGGATGACTTTGGGCCAGTCCTTCTCTCTCATCCCAACCTTTCTCACAGGGTTGTTGTTGTGGGGAAAACAGGAGGAGGAAGCATTATGTATGCTGAAGGAAAGGCAGCATATACATCCAATCACTAAATACAGGAAGCCCTTGCCTGGACCCCATATGCTTGCACTCATCTAAATCTTATTTTCAAAGGGAGGGTTGATGCCCTTGAAAATGCCCTCCTTGGAGCACAAAGGCTTCAGCATGAAGTTTCGATGTGTCCCTAGGCAAGTGTGTCTGTGTGTTTTCCAAGAAAGGCTGCAGACTCAGAGAGGAAATTTCTCTCTTCCTTGCCCACTAATGGACTCCATTCAAAAGTCTCCTCCACAGAACAATGAAGCTTTAAAATAGCCCCTCTAAATGGAGGTTATTTAAAAAACTCATCTGAGTGAGTGAGCAAGGAAGGGATTATATCATATCAGGTACAGTATGTCATATCTTTGCTATGAAGAGCATATTGGAAGTTCCTGATTATTTACCCTTCCAAAGTTTTAAGAACATACTGTAAGCACATAAGCAGTGCCCTGCTGGATCGGACCCCTGGTGTAAGGATTGCCTACCTTAATAGACTCAGACTCACAAGCAGGAACTTAATGATATCTGATTTATTAAAGAATAGTATGCAAATACAGAGAAAGCTGAGAATGAGCAAAAGCGCGCCAAATACAAACTAAAAACCCTCGGCTCAAACGTAATCCCTCCCCTCGCCCTGCCGTTGCAAACTCCCCCCCCCCCCCCCCAGGTGCTGGTAACCGTTTCTGCTGATGTCCTGGGAGAGGAACCTTGAACACACGAGATAACCCAAACACATTTGAATCCAGCTGCCAACATATAACAATCCCACGAGATGGAATCCTCCTCCCCTCCCAGACGAAACACGCATCAGCCAAATGACATGCGAAACATTACGATGTACCGGCAACATTGGAACGGTGAACATGACACCTGGGCCATTTCATCCAGCAGTCTGTTCTCATAGTGGACCACCGATTGCACATGGAAGCCCACTTGTCTCCCAGCAGATGGCCTTCAGGGGCAGCCCCATTGCCATCAAGGCTAAGAGCCATTGATCCCCAGGATCAACCCTTTTTTGAAGCCAGCCAAGCTGGTAGCCAGCACATCTCTTCCTGATTCTCCTTCAGTCTTACCCAGAAATTGTATCTAAAACATTAGTTGTACCTCTGATGTACCAAAGGTTCTGTTGCTTCTTAAATGTAATGGAATATCCTTTATAAACATTCTTAATCTTCCTGTGAGCACTTGAGAAGAAATGAGATTTGCAAATACAGGAAGTTTTAAAAATTCTGCTACCTTGAAAGAAAAATTTGCTACATGTCCACAGAGACTATCAAGCAACTTTTCAAATTTGCCATGTCCCCAACCTTCATTAACCTCATCTCCTGGCACCTTCTGAGGTTTTAGATTCCTTATCAGTATAGCTCCTGCCCTGCAGGATACCGCACAGAAAGAAACATATTTTGATTTATTCTCCTTGCCAGCATCATGCGCTGGAGGCTGTTTGGATGGATTAGAGGTCAAACCTGAAGTGTGCATTTTCCATGCAATCTGTTTTTTTGTTCACTGTTGAAGTTGCCCTGTAGCTTCTCCAGAATGACCTTGGAAGGCACAGTATTTCCAAAGCAGTTCAGTTCCTAAAGTAGATTAAGTTTCAGTCAGTTTCTAATCTTGATGCCACATAAATTGCCAAATTTGGGATATACAGTATCTCTGCCCCAAACTTGTAATTCTTTGTTTCATTATGAGTTGGGTGCAATTTGCTTTTCTCTGACTCAGAACATTTATAGATAAAAATCAGAGTATTCTTCAAGTCAAATTCAAGTCCTGGTGACTTCATGGATGTATCCATAGGTTTTCTAGACAAACTTCCTTGACAACCCAGAAGTTACAGGTAGCCCTTGCTTAACAATCGTAATTGGGATTGGAATTTCCAAAGCTAAGTGATGCAGTCATAAAGCGTGACATCATGTGACTGTACTGCTTAGTGACAGCATTTCTGGCAGTCCCCGGTTACCATCATTAAGCAAGGACCATGCAGGTTATTAAGCAAGGACCTCACATGATTGCAATTCTGACTGCCTGTCAGCTTCCCCACTGACTTTGCTTGTGGGAAGCTGGCAGGGAACATCACATCCAAGAACTAACAGGCCTGGCCCTGCTTAGCTTCCAGGCTCAATAATATCAGTCATGTGCTACCACCTGCTGACTCTTTAAATAAAACA
Organism: Candoia aspera; assembly: GCF_035149785.1. Lineage (NCBI taxonomy): Eukaryota > Metazoa > Chordata > Lepidosauria > Squamata > Candoiidae > Candoia > Candoia aspera. Next base: position 12,046,587 of record NC_086153.1, read on the forward strand.
AAATGTTCCTGTTTTAATAGCAGGCAACTGAGACAATCTGGTGCTCCATTTGGAGATATGTAGCCAATGAGGATATTGGAAAGTGGGACTACTTCAGCTGCAGTGTTCTCATTGGTTGCAGGCCAAAAGAACATGGCAGTATCTGATTGGTTCAGATATTGCTCCTCAAGCTTTGTGGAATATTTTCATTAAAATGGAGTGTGATTGGCCTCCTATTATTATTATTATTTCTGTTGATTTTAGCACCCCTTCACCAAATGAGTAGTACATGCCACAACAACTTAACTTAGTTTTCCAAAGAGACTTGTATCATGTGCATAAATGGCATGTACAGATCCTGACATGAGCTACAGATGCAATAGAAGTCTAGGTTGTCTAACACAGGAGAAGCAGAGACTGATATTTTACACAACCATTCATTAATTTCATTAGTCAATGAAGTATGCTTAGGATAGCATTTTGAGACATAGTTTCTTTGTGAAACTAATGATCTCATGTACATTGCAACACAATTGTTGAAAGGGCTAATTGCACATCGTATCTGTTTGTTAATGAATAAATCCAAGGGTATTGTCTGATTTATCGTTGCTCATTAGCAGCTCTTTGAAATATGGCAATGAAACAGAGTTGAATGTGCCACATTTTGGGGAAAAGAAATACATCTTTTGTACTGTTGCATTAGAATAAGGAGAGAAGGGGTAAACTGTGGCCCATCTTTTTTGTGGCCTAAGCACCCCCCTCCAATGGCAACCATTAAGAAATCACCAATCATCAAAAATCACTGTGGAGTTCAGGTCACTCCTAAGCCAGGCTTCTTCAAGTTTAAAAGATAAAAATGAGAACCAACTAGTCATCTCTAAACCTCTGCCCATCCTGATGACACAACCCCATCCACTTTGCACCATCAATTCACCAACTATACCGTACGATCAGGAAATTAGTGCCCACCCCAGCATGAGAACCCTGGAGATTGTATCTCACAAAAGCAGTTCAACATGCCAGAAGAACCCCTGGATTTACATGGACATTTGAATAATATGATATGCTCCCCACTTACTTCCATTTCACTTACTGACAGTCTCTCATTGTTTTTGCTCTGTGAATGGACAGGTGTGACCTATCTGTGCCCAAGTCTGCCTTCCAATTCTTCAAAGGTGATCTTCCCCATGAACACTTTATTGGGGTGCGTCCTTCCTTCCTTCCTTCCTTCCTTCCTTCCTTCCTTTATTTCTTGATCGTATTTAATAAATTTATAGGCCGCCCATCTCATATACATGACTCTGGGTGGCTCACAGTTGGTCATTTCTTTTTAATTTCTCTTGTTGACCTTTTGACTTTACTTGGTGGTTGAAGAAGCTACTGCTGCTGTTGTTTTCTGTGCCATGCCTTTTCATTATTCTGTAGCCTCTCTGAATACCCATACATCCCAGCTTGAGAAAGCCCAAAGGGAAGAGTTCACAAATGTTTTTCCTTGATATTTCATGGAATTGTGGGAAACCAGGAGGCTGTTGACTACTGGAGAAATCAGTGTACAATGGAAGATAGGTGATTCACACGTAGAGCTTAGCCACTTCACAACTAAATAAGCAAAACTCCCTTTTTCTTAGAAAGAATTTTTTAGAGCAAACTCTCTTTCATCCAACTGAACAAGAACTAGTAGAGGGGGGGTATGCAAGATAATTTTTCTGCACTGCATTTAAAATCATTAATTTCCCTTCTCCAAGCTCTGATTGCTCACTCTTTCAAAAACGAAGTGATTTCTCAGTCTCTCAGGAAATTAGTTCCCAGAAATTAACTCCCTTTGCTGAAACATCAGTTGAGCATTCTGGATGACCAGCAACTTGTCACAATCTTTCTTCTTCTACTTGCTTTTAGGGTTCTTTGTGCTGGAGAATGAAGACTACAGATAACTGGATTTTTTTTTTAATTATTTGAGCATCAGGAAATATATCATTTGAGGAGATATTTGAGCAGAACTTCTGTAAGATTGATGCAGAAAGAACACATTTGCTAGTTCTAGAACAACAGGCCATTAAGCTTCCCTTCTTTCTGTGTCTAGTTCTCCCCATACCTCAAAGTCATTAATGAAACCTTTACTATGTTTAATCTTCTCTCCTCCCTTCCTTTGTTTGATTTTCCCCAAAGCTGCTATTAACTCCACAGTGGAAAAAAATCAGCTTTAGAAAGAGTTTTTATGTCTGGATACGATATAAATTAAAAATGGCTTTCTCTCTCTCAAACCCCACCCCTGCAAATGATTTAGACTTAAGCCCTTGAGTGCCCAGTTGGGTGCTATGTGGGTCTGCATATATGTACATACACAAATGCTCATAGAATGAGCTGATCATAATATATATATATATTCTTTCTTCTTCCCCTTCCTTCCTTCCTTCCTTCCTTCCTTCCTTCCTTCCTTCCTTCCTTCCTTCCTTCCTTCCTTCCTTCCTTCCTTCCTTCCTTTCTTCATATTCCAGTTCTCTCCCACACACTGTACCTTGATTGTGAGGAACCATGTTATGAAAATTAAGTGTATTATTCATTTAACTTGACCAGACAAGTCAGTTTCTCCTTGGAAACTGCTTGTGGTGAGGGGTAATTGCCCAATCAAATGTTTGTTTTTATACCCTTTCTTTGAGGAGGGAAGGGAGACATGGAGAGCTTCCCACACAATCTTTCCCACATTCCTAGGAGACAGATCAAGTTGAACACCAAGGCTCAGAGTCATCCACTCCACACAAACACACACCACAGCCTGCCTCCCTTTTGCTTGCATTCCATATCCTCTCACCATTGTCCACTGGGCTGGTTCATTAGCCTACAGCAGTAGCCCCTGCAAATACCTTACTAGATGTTCTCACCTTTCTGAGTTCTCTACCAATGTTTCTCAACCACATTACAAAAAGAAAACAAAATTAGGGTTGTTGTTTTTTTTCTGTGAGAGGCAGGAGTGGGTAGAGGGCAGGTTTTGAACTTTCAGGAGGATGTTCCCCCATGTAGGGCCATGAGGAAAGTCCATGTTGTAGGCCCTTGAAAATTTTCTGACTTCTTCCAGGGGCTTTTATGCCACTGAAAACTCACGACAGTCTGGTCGATGGTCAAAAAAGGCAATCTCAGCTTTCGAGTCAAGAACCACTAATCTCTGTTTCTACTCACCAGGCTGACATTTGAAAGATCTAAGACTTTAAGTCTCCTGGAGTGAACAACAAGATCTCCTTGAGTGGCCATGCATGATATTTGTCCATTCATAGCTCTCTCAAAGGGAGCTGTTTACTAAATGCACAGCAATAACAACAAAATGAAAATAGTTTTTTTTTTTTTACTAACCATGTGAATGGAAAGTATATTCTGTAATTTCTTGGAAGCAAAAGAATTGTGCTTTTTCTGGACAGACAAGGAACCAAAAATTGGGTTTATGTGATTGCAAAGACCTTTCTGCAGATGTGATTGCATTGCACTTACCTTTATAGTTAGGTCTGCCTACAGATAGTCATAGTCGAGATGTCATTGGCTATACAAACAAAAAAGTAATAGCATGCTCCTTTCTCTTCAGATTATTGGCCAGAAAAGTGTCTGTATATTTTCCTACATACCTTGCACTCTGTAACTGTTTAGAGCAGTGTTTTTGAACCGACAGTCCATGGAACCTCAATGTTTCCTGAAAAACTTGATTTTTTTCTGCCATCTCCTCAAAGGGTCCTTCTACTTTTTTTCTTTAACGTCTTTTTCCCTTAAAAGTGGATTGGCAGTACTTAGAACAGAGACATAGTAGGCTGAATGTGATTATCTTGAACAAATCTCACCCTGGACAGGATATATACATATTCTATGTATTAATATAAGTAAAATAAAAATATGATGAAAACCTGTTTATTTTAATACTCCTTCTAGTCCCCAGTCCTTTCCTTTTAAATAGTTGTTGTTATTGTTATTGGTAGTATTCTTCGTATTGTTGTTTTCTTACCTTGTGTTTCAACTTTACAGCACATTGAAAGTAACCGGAGCAATGTGATCATCATTCTATAGTGATGCCTAATGCCACATGTTGAACAATGAGCATTCAATGGAATACCTCTAGATCTGTGGGGCCCAAACAGTCAAAGCCCTTGGTCTGGTCAGGATAGAGCTGATTCCTCCCCAACCAGACCTGCACAGCCTCCAGGCACTGAGTCAGGACTTTGACCACATCACACAGCTGGCCAGGGGTAGAGATGTAAAGCTGTGTATAATCTACACATTGATGATATCTGACCCCAGACTGGCAGATGACCTCATCCAGTGGTTTCATGTAGATATTAAACAGAAGGGGAGAGAACATCCTGAGAAATCCTGTGGCACCCCACTGGTGAGGGACGTGGATGCAATCTTTCCCCACTTGTCAGTGCCTATTGGAACCAGCCACAGGGAAAGGAGAACCACAGTAAAAAAGTTCCTCCCACCCCCAGCACCCAAAACTGGTCCACAAGGATACTGTGATCAACAATATTAAAAGATCAAGGAGCACAAGGATGGGTGTATCACCCTATCCCAGCATTGCCTAAGGTCATTGACACGTACAACCAGTGCTTTCACTATCCAGGAGGGACCTGAATCAGGTGGCTGAGCTAACAGAATGGAGAATCCTGTCCACTGTCCAGTAGAGTTACTGGAGTGAGTTTTGACTTGCAGGAGCATCTGTCTCCTTAAGTGCATAATTCATTAATCTTTGCTTTGTCCCTTAGGTGTTCAGTATATATTAGCCACCTCGATAGCCAAAGAAAGAAGATGATCAAAAAGCCTTTTGAAAGATGTACAATGCCATGAAGATACATGTAGCAACTTGCTTTTTGTCTAATCTGCATGCATGAATAGCCAAGGGGGGGGGGAATAGTGTTTAAGGACACAGAGCAGAACATTGTCTCAGCTTATTCACTTGAACTCATGTTCTATTTCTTAACCCCCACATACCTCAGTCTGCCCCTGTGGATTCTTTTCTAAACCAACATTAAACTTCAAGAGAGACACAGCCAGCCCTGCCATTTGGCAGAGTGAGGCACCCTTTAATTCTTTTATTCAGTATATGAGTAACAAAGAGAGATTTCTGTTGTACTGAAAATGGTAACAACAGGTTTGGTTTAAGCAAACAATCCTGGCTTCCCAGCTAAATCAGTGGAGGCCCCTGTTTCCTATCTCATTCTCTACTGCAGCCTGGAAGAATGTAATCGAGATGGCAATTAGGGGAAAGGGAAAGCTGATGAATTAACTTCTCTTGATCCTCAATAACGATCTCCTTTTCCTCCTCTTCCTGTCTGTTACAGCCTGACTTCCATAAGATTGGAATCTTCCTCACAGGAATAATCCAACTAGACCTAATACCCAGATGTCTTTTTTCAACCATTGCATTAAATATATTAATGTGGGACCCAAGATATCAGAGACCACCATATTTTATCATGATTCCCCTCCATATTGTTCAAGATAAAACATAGCAGGAAATCTACAGAGTCCTAAAGTTCTTTAAATACATATTCTGGGTAATTAGATCCTTGCAAGGGAGGGGAAAAAAGTCTTCCTGAAAATGTCCCATGGAGGGTGCAAGGGAGGAATAGAATAATGTTGTGTGTTGTTTCCAAGAGCCTCTAAATGATGGGTGTTACTCGTCTCATTTATCAAATATCATGGAATCTTAGAGCTGGAAGTCTCACAGAGGCCTCCCTGTGTTTAGTGCAGAAATGCAAGCTAAAATATCCCCCATGAATGCCTGTCCAGCTTCTGTTGGAAAACTTTAAAAATGTCATGCCAAACTGGCATAGATTTTTACCAAAGCAAAGGGTTAAAATGTCAGAAAAGCAGTGGCACTAACAAAATAAAATGTGAGTGAGATCTGACTCCATAATTCTACCAATATGATGTTATACTGTATGTAAGTGAGGAGAAAAGGGGACACGGTGGCACTGCGGGTTAAACCACTGAGCTGCTGAGCTTGCCGATTGGAAGGTCGGCGGTTCAAATTTGCGTGACGTGGTGAGCTCCCATTGCTAGTCCCAGCTCCTGCCAACCTAGCAGTTCGAAAACATGCCAATGTGAGTCGATTAATAGGTACCGCTTCGGTGGGCAGGTAATGGCGTTCCGTGTAGTCATGCCGGCCACATGACCACGGAAGTGTCTACCGACAAACGCCGACTCTTCGGCTTTGAAACAGAGATGAGCACCGCCCCCTAGAGTCAGACACGACTGGACTTAATGTCAAGGAAACCTTTACCTTTACTAAGTGAGGAGAAACACACTGCAGCATAATCCAAGATAGATTTAGATAATAACTTCATGTCTCCTAAATGTGATCACATTCTTCAAAGGGAATGCAAAGCTTTATTCTTCAAAGAAGAGTTTTATTTATTTAAAGATCTGCCCATACTGCATAAACCCACATACCAAAAACAAAACAAACACCACAATGGTGCCCTTACTATATTTTTTTTGTTGTTAAAATAATGAAAGAGAAAAAGAAAGAAAATAAGATAACTACTAAATATAGATTTATTTATTTTCCATCCCACCTTTATTATTTTTATAAATAATTCAAGGCAGTGAACATCCCTAATACTCCTTCTTCCTCCTGTTTTCCCCACAACAACAGCCCTGTGAGGTGAGCTGGGCTGAGAGAGAGAGACTGGCCCAAGGTCACCCAGCTGGCTTTCATGCCTAAGGCAGGACTAGAACTCACCGTCTCCTGGTTTCTAGCCTAGCACCTTAACCACTAGACCAAACTGGTTCTCTTAAAATTAAAATTAAAAAAAAGATTAAAAACATTATGAAAAGATTTATAGTAACTCATTTTCCCCTTCCCTTCCATTTGTCTCCTCAACTGCTGACCACAATTTAGATATCTATACTTGACACTGAACATAAAAAATAGTTGCTAATTTCCATTTAAGTCCCAGAAAGCGCATTCCAAATGTCTAAATTTGCCTTGCTGTATAATGTGGGGTGTCCTCATTATCAACACTCTATTCCATCTGTGAAAAACCTACCAAGGACAAGTAAACTATAAATAACAATGTTTTGAGACTTGGGATGATAGTTATAGGGAGAGCTCTTTTCCTGAAGTTAGGCAAATCCAACTGAGATTTGCAAAATTGAGAGGTTAACTTCCCTTTGTCTTCAGCAAAGGATCGTTACCTTGTCGTGGTGCTGGAGCTTGAGCACCTCAATGATGCCATGAGCTAAACCGTGAAGGGCCACCCAAGACGGGAAGGTCATGACAGAGAGGTCAGACTAAATGCGATCCCTGGGGAAGGTAATGGCAACCCACCCCAGTATTCTTGCCGTGAAAACTAAATGGATCAGTACAACCAGAGAGATTTCGGTATACCATCGGAAGATGAGACCCCCAGGTCGGAAGACGGTCAAAATGCTACTGGGGAGGAACAGAGGATGAGCTCAACTAGCCCCAGACGTGATGACGCAGCTAGCTCAAAGCCGAAAGGACGGCTAGCGGCCGACGGTGCTGGTGGTGAACGGCGAATCCGATGTTCTAAGGATCAACACACCATTGGAACCTGGAATGTAAGATCTATGAGCCAGGGCAAATTGGATGTGGTTACGGACTTGTCCCTGGGGGAGCTGGGGGTGTTGATGACTGACAGGAAGCTCTGGCGTGGGCTGGTCCATGAAGACACGAAGAGTCGGAAGCGACTAAACGAATAAACAACAACAAACTTCCCTTTGTAAGCAAAATATCCTTCCTTTAATTGATGCACAAGAGATGCAGATCAAGGCAAGGGAACTGGAGCTTCAGTAGGGAATTGCTACCAAGAGCAACCATTTCATACAGAGTTTCAGAAAGGCAGCCATGGTTACAATCCTTTCCTGTGCACCCAAGGAGTTTCCCCTCCTGTCATACCTCAGTGTTAAACTCATGCTTTCCAGTCCCAACATTTCAAGTTCAGTCTCACATCCTCTCTCAACTGCTGCCCTCTTGGTTCATTTGAGCTGAGGAGCATTAAATGGGTAGATCCAGGGACTGGTGAACATGTTTTTTACCTAAAGGAGTAGTAACAATAATCCTCTCCTCTCCTGAAGAACTGACCTTGGATCCAGAAGATTTTGCCAAGCTGTGCCCAGTCACATATACCACTTTGAGGAGGACCAAGCTTTAGATATATTTTTTTTATTTTTTTTATCCCGCCTTTTTATTTTTACAAATAACTCAAGGTGAGGAACATACCGAATACTCCTTCCTCTTCCTATTTTCCCCACAACAGCAACCCTGTGAGGTGAGTTGGGCTGAGAGAGAGGGACTGGCCCAAGGTCACCCTGCCAGCTTTCATGCCAAAGGCGGGACTAGAACTCTCATACCACGCCTGATTGGCTCTTGGGCTGAGAGAGAGTGACTGGCCCAAGGTCACCCAGCCAGCTTTCATGCCTAAGGCAGGACTAGAACTCACCGTCTCCTGATTTCTAGCCTAGCACCTTAACCACTAGACCAAACTGGCTCTCTTCTTTTATCCATTATTTCAACACTTTTCAGCCTGGATTCAGACTTTGTTTGGGGAGAGAATCAGCCGTGCTCCCATGGGAAAAAGAAAGAAGGTGCATGAATCAGCTGATCCTCTCAATCCCTTAGGTGTTTTCAATACCACTGATTGTGGTAGTCTCCTGGATCATCTCTACAAGTTGGGTATTATAGTGGTCCTCTGTTACAGTGACTCCATCCCGACTGGCAAAGATGGTGTCAGAAAGGCTGTTATTATTTTTGGTTTAATGCTTTATCAGTTATGTTTAATGTTAATGTTAAAACAGTTATCTTACTTTTTAAACCTTGCTTATGTATAGTAGGCTTGTAAGTCACTCAGAACCAATTTCAAAGGAAATGATGTATAAGCCTAGTTAAATAAAATAAGTAAAAAACGTAGTAAATAAAAAAATAAGTAAAATAAATAAATGTGGGGAAAATAGGAGGAGGAAGGAGTATTAGGTGTGTTCTCCACCTTGAGTGATTTATTAAATAAATAAATAAATAAATAAAGGCAGGATATTTTTTTTAAAAAAAAAAGTAATTTAACTTACAGATTCCTACTTCCATACCAACCCACAATCATCCATATGGCACCAATTCATATGTTCTGACATATATTTTATCACTTTAATGCATAATTAGACCTATAACTTCATTTCCCTGCTGTATTCATTAACTCCAGTCCAGAAGATCAGACCAGCTGACATCCTTCTTTGGACCCATTCCACTTGACCTGAATCCAACAAAGATGATCAGGAGACTAGAAACTAAGCCCTATGAAGAGAGTTTGAAGGAGCTTGGTATGCTTCACCTTAAGAAGAAATGAAATTAAAAATAAGAGCATTCTTCCAACCTGTGTGAAAGGATGTCACATAAAAGATAATCAAGACTGGTTCTCTCTTGTTCCAGAGGGCAGGACATGGAATAAGAGATTTAAGAAAGGTAGATTCCAATTGACAGAATTAAAACAACAACAACAAAAAAAGTCCTTCATAACAATATGGTTCAGCAGTGGAACCAATTACTCAGGGAACAGGCAGTGAAGGAGGAGGAAGCCCGTGTTAATCTATGGTAGTCAAAAATCAGAAGGAATCTGGTAGCACTTTTTCCAACCAAGGCATAAGCTTGAATAACAATATTAATTAAAAGATCTAAGCTCCCGGAGAGAGGATAGACTCCCTTTGCCGGATGTGTTCAAGCAACGGCTAGACAGCCATCTGGCTGGAATGCATTAATTTGACCTCTTGCCCTGAGTGGGGATTGGTGGTCTAAATAGGCCTTTCCAGCTCCATAAAACTAGAACCATTCTACCTCTAGAACCGGACAGTCTGCTCTGCAGGGAAGCGATCTCTCATTCTCCTGCCCATCTTTGAGAGTTTCCTTGGAGGCATGTATTTAGCCACTGTGTGATACAGAGGAGATGTACAGAAACCAAGAGCCTGGAAAAAGAGGAGCTGCAGAGTCTGAACAAGATTGAAATGCAGGTTACCATACAAATCTCAGGAACAGAACATTGTATGAACTACAGCAGGCTTTTCTTCTCCAACTAGTTTTTGTTCATGTAGCACCACCTAGTGATCATAGGACCACCTAGCCCCCCTCAATAACAGGAAATAATGAAGACGAAATAACAAGAACAAAGTAAATTTATGAGGACAGTCAATGAGTTGGCTCCAGACTTAGTTCAACTTGGAGCAGTTCCATGGAAATTTATGGGACATGAGTTGTAGAACAAGTCAGCTTCCAGATGTTGGTGAGCTGCAACTCCGAAACAGGCTCGGCCACCAGGCCCCGAAGTGAAAGATGCTGTCAGCTGGTTTCCTACCTCTAAGGAGTCACAGCTTTTCTAGTTTTAGCTTGCTGTGACTAAATCTGGATCCAAGCTGAAATACTACATACTGAATTACTCAGTTTTAAAGAACAATGCCGTGCAGAGCTCAACAGTTTGCATCCCTTGGCTATGTTTGTGCAGCATTCTCATCTTTGGTAAGCTTAACCATGGTTTACTCAACCCATTTAGTAGATTAAAGCAACTAATCTTTGGTTCAGCATGGCAGGCTGTCCTGATATATCCATTTGCTATGGTGGATTGCAACAGGGACGTGGTGGCGCTGCGGGTTAAACCGCTGAGCTGCCGATCGGAAGGTCGGCGGTTCGAAACTGCGCAGCGGGGTGAGCTCCCGTTGTTAATCCCAGCTCCTGCACACCAAGCAGTTCGAAAACATGCAAATGTGAGTAGATTAATTGGTACCGCTTCGGCGGGAAGGTAACGGCGTTCCGAGTCGTCATGCTGGCCACATGACCCGGAAGTGTCTATGACAACGCCGGCTCCAAGGCTTAGAAACGGAGATGAGCACCGCCCCCTAGAGTCGGACTCGACTGGACTTTACGTCAAGGGAAACCTTTACCTTTACCTATGGTGGATTGCACATGACCCCAAATCACATTGGTAGAAATAGGGACAGTTGGTTATGTACCAGGAACCCTTCTAGTAGCTTGGGACTATATTTTATAGCTTTCAAGGCTGTAAAGGGGTGGCGACGACCGACAGGAAGCACTGGTGTGGGCTGGTCCATGAAGTCACGAAGAGTCGGAAGCGACTGAACGAATAAACAACAAACAAGGCTAAGGACACAGGGCATAGGGCCAGGATTTTTCTGAGGACAGCCTAGAAGTATGCAGTTTCTAGTGTTTTTCTGGAACTTTAGTTTGTGCCTATTTCCTGCAACTTTGTATGAAAATGGCATCCCCAACTTTCAGCAGCTGCACCACAGAGGTTTGATGGCTTGGCTGAAGGAACTTGCAGGAGACTATAAAGTGTAGAGTGGCTGAGGAGGAACTGGAGGATTTGGAATTTCCTGTTGCCCACTCTTGATGTAAACAAATCTTTTGTTGTTGTTGTTCTCGTTCTCTTCCTCCTCCTGTTTTTATTATCACCATTAGATCTGGGCTGCAAAATTCCAGAAAACTGCTACATGACAGAAAGGTGATACAGAAAACTCTACCCTCTCTTGCAGCCCAGGTCTGATGATATCATCATCACTATCGTTGCCGTCATCATCATCATCATCATCATCATCATCATCATCATCATCATCTCATCCTTAAAGGTATGTGTGACACCACTGAAATGGAGATGCAGAGTAGTGTGAAGAACTGTACTTTGTGGTTTGTGTGTCTTCTGCCTCTGTAGTAACAAAAATTGCAATTCTAGACCAGGTTAAAGGATCTCCAAGAGCAAGGAACTCAATGGAAATAATTCCCTCTTCCCTAGTACAAATCTTTGCCTTTTTGGACAAGAAAACATTGCTTTGCTGCCATCTACTGGAGTATCTGTCTTACTTCAGAAAAGTGAAATAAAATTGCTTTCCTGCTGGAACTGTAGTCCAAAAATTTGGATGTGGGTAGGTTTGGGAGAATATTGTGTTATCTTTAGCAATGGTTCTGATAACACTATTATTCCTGGACCAATATATGAATTGACCCAGAATATACCCTCCCACTTCCCACTCCCCACCCCCAATTTCCCACTTTGAAAATAACATACAGAAAATCAAGGCTTTGGGGAAGTGCATTATTTAGGAGAAATGGTATGCAAAGATGTGTAAGTTAGAGAATAATGTGTAGGAAATAAACACCAGTGTTCACAAGAATTGGCCCAACCAATTCAATCTAGCTGGAAGAGGCAGCTGGTGATTCCCCATCTTAAGGAGGTGCAGTGGCACAAGGATGGGAGACACTGCTTTTCTCTAGCAGTGCCAGTCCTCTGGAATGACCACATTAAAACTCAGGAGAGCTCCAACATCAACCATCTTCTGGAAGCAGCTAAAACTGCAACTTTTCTGGGGGGCATTTGAGGAGTGACACCTGGTTTTTGAAGTTTGGGTTTTTTTTAATGTTGATGAGTTTTAATTGTATGGTGGACATTTTAATTGTTTGCATACTCTCCTAAATTGCCCAGGGTTTGTGGCAGGAGATAGATAGATGGATGGATATGATAGAGATAGAGATAGAGATAGAGAGAGAGATAGAGAGAGACAGAGAGAGACAGAGACAGAGAGACAGAGAGAGAGATACAGTGGATGGATGGTTGGATGGATGGATGGATAGTTAATAGATATAATAAACACAGCCGAGTGTAACAAGACACTGATTTTCCTGAAGGCAAGATGAGATTGTCTCCCCCCATCCCTTCTAGATTCCTAGGCTGCTTCTGACCACCTCCAAACTTAACCTTGCCTCTCCCCCCCTTGGGCCTGTGGGCTTCTCAACCCATTTCTTTATTTTCTAAACTGACTGTGGGGGCTAGGTTGGGCCTTGAGGCATTATGGAAATAAAAACATGTAGCCATAACATGTAGCTCAGAGTTGGCATGTTGCATTTTGGGAGTCCTCCAAGCATGATTTCTTGGGGTTGCAGATGGGTCATTACTCTACTAGGTGACATCATCAGTGCATGAGTTTTGGAGAAGTGAAGTTCATTGGTTGGAAGGGTTCTCGGTCTTGCTTGTTTTGCATCAGCTTGGATGGAATAGTCCTGAGGGTTGAAGTTGTTTTGTTGTTGACTGATGGTTTCTTGTTAGTAGATTTATTTATTTATTTATTCAGATGCCTTCAGGTCGGTGTTGACACCTGGCAAAGGCATGTGAAACAAGTCCTACAACATGGATTTACTAAGCCTTACTATCAAAACATAAGAAAAAAAACTAATTCAAGAAAAAGTCATTCCTAATGCTTCTCGAAACTTCTCTTTGAAGAACTGAGAGCCATCCATGGTCCTTAACAAACATCAGTGGGAATATGATGAACATTCTTTAAGATCTACAATAAAGAGATGTAACTTTTATGAAGGTAATTGTTCTCTGCTGTAACTGTCAGAAATAAGCCAGCTTTTAATTGGGCCAAACCATGAAAAGCAATTAGGAATAACAATATATATATATGTGTGTGTGTGTGTATGTGTGTGTGTGTGTAAAAAGTGTGAAATATGAATAAAGTCATGGAAAAAGGAACCAGTGTGTTTACTTGCAATCAGACGCTGACAAGAATTACAGAAGAACACACACAAGAGAACACAGTGACTTAAAGAACCACTTCGAACAATGTTTTTTTTTATTAATTGTCATGCTAACATACAGCCAGGAGGGAAAATTTGCAACAAAATAATGACAGGCAGACATTTAAAAGGAAAAAGAGGGAGAAGGATAAACGACTGCCAGATTTTAGCATCCAATTAGAATTGTTGGTGAAGCCACCCCAAACTTACTGGTTTAGTGCTGGGTAGAAAAAAATGGTTAATTTTTAACTAGATTAACCACACTGGACACAATGTCCTTGGTGTCCAGCTCAATACGATGTGTCTGTAGCAGGAGGTAACATGCGGTCAGTCTTGGCTAATCTAAAAAAAAAAAACATGCACACACACAGACAAACCCTAAGCAGACCTGAATCTGGGTAGTTTGATGTGGAAACTTCAGGCTTGTAAACTGGAACGCAAAGTCAAAAAGTTTTCCAGAAAAAGGCAATGCCGAGCCACTTCTGTATTGTTGCCCCGATAACCTACATGGATGTCTCCATGAAGTCACCAGGAGCTGAGCTCGGTTTGAGGGAGCCTTTACCTACCTGCACTGATTTTCTTCTCCATTGTGGTCACTGGTTCTTACCCACATTATTTCAGGGTTTCCCAGAACTACTACTTTGTTTTATGATGATAGGAAAAGGCTGTAAAACTTGTAGTCTCTGTTCCCTCTAAAGCAGTGTTTCTCAACCTGGGCAACTTTAAGAGGTGTGGACTTCAACTCCCAGAATTTCCCAGCCAGCCATGCTCTAAGGTGTGCATGTGTATGTGCATGCACTACTCGTCAAACCATGCATACAGTAAAAAGTTGAGTGCTCACAAAATTAAGTTGTTTAATAATAATAATGATAATAATGATAATGATGATGACGATGATGACTTGGTTTTCTCGTCAGAGCAGTGGCAATGTGATCTGAGGGGAGAGTTACAGCTGTCCCCATTGTCATGGTCAGACCACGCCCTGGTGGCCCTGAGATTCTCCTATGCTGCCCCCCTCCGCAGAGAGGCTGGACCCATTTGATTGGGCTGCCCCTGGTGACTGATGGACCCGGTAGGGTTTCAGAGGGAGCTGGGGGTTATACCCGAGGATCTGCTACACAGTCCAGTGGAGGCCCTAGCCGCAGCCAGGAATAGGGAGGCAGCAGGGGCCTTGGACAGGATTGTGCCTGTGTGGCCTCTCTTACCCCATCGAACCCGAAACTCCCCGTGGTTCATGGAGGAGCTGAGGGTTCTGAAGAGGATTAAGAGACGTCTAGAGTGCCGCTGGAGGAAGTCAAAGACCGAATCTGACCAAACACTAGTTAGAGCCGCTATTAAGGCCTACCTGGTGGCGATAAGAGTGACGAAGCGCCAATACTTCTCCGCCCTTATCGCGTCCACAGAATGCTGCCCGACGGCCCTGTTTAAAATCACTCGATCCCTTTTGGGGACGGTGGGACAGGTGACCCACCTACAGGGCTGTGCGGAGGGGTTTTCAGAGCATCTGCAGGATAAAATCGCTTGGATCCACTCTACGCTAGACTCCAAGCATGAGGCATGGTCTGTGGAGATACCAAGAGGGTAGACTTACCTAGTTACCTGGGAACAGTTTGATCCTGTTGGACCTGAGGAAGTGGACAGGTTCCTCCAGACAGTAAATACCACCACATGCCAGCTAGACCCATGTCCCTCCTGGATGGTGAAAGCTGCTCGGGAGGTGACATATGGATGGGTCCAGGTGATGGTTAATATATCCTTGAGGGAAGGGTTGTTTTAACTGTCTTTAAAGAGGCGTTGGTATAGCCCCTCCTCAAGAAACCATTGCTGGACCCTACTATATTGGACAATTTTTGTCCAGTCTCCCACCTCCCCTTCTTGGGGAAAGTGGTTGAGAAAGTGGTGGCTTTGCAGCTCCAGAGGGTTCTGGAGGAAACAAATTATCTAGACCCCTTTCAGTCAGGATTCAGGCCCGGATATGGGATGGAAAAGGCATTGGTCACACTTATGGATGTCTCTGGTGGGAGCGGGATGGTGGCAGTGCATCCATCCTTGCTCTCCTTGACCTCTCAGCGGCTTTCGATACCATCGACCATGGTATCCTTTTGGGGCGGTTCAGGGAGTTGGGGGTCGGCAGCGTGGTTTTCCGCTGGTTCACCTCCTTCCTCCAGGGCCAGTCCCAGTTGGTGGTGATAGGGGAGGAGAGATCCAGCCCTCAACCCCTCCATTGTGGGGTGCCACAGGGTTCAGTTCTCTCTCCTCTCCTATTCAACATCTACATGAAACCTTTGGGTGAGATCATCTGTCACCATGAGATGAGGTATCATCAGTATGCTGAAGATACTCAACTGTATATCTCCATCCCAGGTGAAGTAAGTGATGCTGTGACTGCCCTCTCTCGGTGCCTGGGGACTGTAGGGGTCTGGATGGGGAACAACAGGCTTCGGCTGAACCCTGGTAAGACGGAGTGGCTGTGGGTCAAGGGCTCTTCCATATCTGGGACTTTATCATCTTTGGTTCTGGATGGGGTTGCGCTGCCCCAGACAGACCTGGTGCATAACTTGGGGGTCCTCTTGGACTCACGGCTCCTGCTTGAAGAGCAGGTGGCAGTCATGGCCAGGAGGGCCTTTGCGCAGCTTCGTGTTGTGCGCCAGTTGCCCCCCTTCCTGGATTGGGAGGCCCTTTGGTCATGCCCTTGTTATCTCCCATATTGACTACTGCAATGCACTCTACATGGGGCTACCCTTGAAGAGTATCTGGAAGCTTCAGCTGGTCCAAAATCCAGCTGTGCAGGCTATTTGTGGCGCCCCTAGAAGGGCGCATATAACACCTTTGCTACGCGAGCTGCACTGAGTACCGGTTTGCTTCTGGGTCCAATTCAATGTGTTGGTTATCACCTTTAAAGCCCTATGTGGCATGGGGTCAGGTTACCTGAGGGTTAACATCCCCATTACATCTACCTGCCCCACCCAATCTGGCAGAGAGGGCATGCTGAGGACCCCGTCGGTAAGAGAATTCCATCTGGCGGGGTCCAGGAGGTGGGCAGTAGCGCCCACCCTTTGGAACATCTTGCCCCATCGCTCCTGGCCTTTTGGAGAAACTTGAAGACCTGGCTCTGCCAGCTGGCCTGGAGTCAGGAGGAGAGAAGTCATGCCTGGGGTTGGCTAGTGCCTTGAAGTACCCCTTCCACATGAAGACTGAATGAGATATAGCCATCTGGACTTTATTTTTATATATATTATTAATAATATGTAATTTTATAATGTATTTTATATATTTATTGTTTTATTGAGGATTTTGTTGTAAACCGCCCAGAGTCCCTCCAGTGGGAGGAGATGGGCGGTGACAAATTTGGTAGATAAATAAATAATTTAAGTACCATACTTTAGGTACCATAAAATTCTGGGCTCATGACTCATAGGAAGCCTCAGCACCTTCCTCCACCATCAAAAAAAGGTTAAATTAATTTCTCTCCTCCCTCCAAAAAAAAAAAGCTTAATTACATTCTGTTGAGTTTTGGGCTACACAAGGTCCATGATCATGGTTAACTTCATAAACATTTCAGTTAATCGTTAAAGTTGAACTAAGTCCAGAATACATCTAGAGAAGAAGGAAAGAAGGTGGTGGGGGGAGAAAATTACATTTTTGTATAATGCTTTTTTCTTTTTAATTTTTTTTTTCATTTCAAGATCAAATTCACCCCCCCGAAACAATTTTAAATGCTTATGAAATACTGATTGCAGTTATCAGTTACCAGTGATTAGTGAGTTTATATTGTAACCTGTAAGCAAGTATGTGCAGAGCCAGTTTAGTGTAGTGGTTAAAGACACCAGGCTAGAAACCAGGAGACTGGGAATTCTAGTCCTGCCTTAGGCACGAAGCCAACTGGTTGACCTTGGGCCAGTCCCCCGCTCTCAGCCCTAGGGAGGAGGCAATGGCAACCACTTCTGAAAAATACTGTCAAGAAAAATGCTGGGAGCAGTTGTCAGGAATAAAAAAGGAGCTGAAGCTCAAAGTGGGTATGTGACATACTATTATACTTTCTAGTTTCTGTATTTTAACTAAGAAATATGTAACCACTTTAACATGTTGCTCTTACATGAGGAGTCCTTGGTGCTCTCTGAGCTTGGTTGTTTGCTTTTATGTTTCATGACCTGACTAGGTAATATCATCATTGCTGACTACTGATCACTGATGAGGTTACCTAGTTGGGTAATGAAATGTCTGCAAGCAGACAACCAAGCTCAGAGAGCACCAAGGACTCCACAGTTCAACCCTGAGCTACATAGATTCTCTGCTATTACATGTACTTGCAATTTACTCAATATTGTGGCACACAAATTGGTATTTGGTTTGGGGAAAGCTGCCCAAAACATTGTTTTATGCATGTCATGTCAGAAATTAGAGGGAACATTGCTTGTAGTCCTCCAGATATTGGTATTGCTCCACCAATGGTTCAAATACCAAAGTAGTTTTCCCCCCAAAGTGGAAGGGGCTTCCAACTTCTGCCCCTACTGTCTACCACTGTTATGTTCTAGTTTATATTCATTGTAAGGAGCTCTCCAACAATCTTGACTAATCAGAATTCTTTTTCTCAATGCATTCCAGTTCCTTTATCTGCACAGGCAGGTAATTTCTTCCAGTGATTGTCCGTTGTTTATAAACTTCAGGGGAATGGTGTGACAGTGCATAGTGACCACGGAGGATGGAGGCAACCCAGGTAACTGTGGAGGAGGTAGACAACCCAGGAAGATGCTGCTTGGTATCTGAAATGGTATGGGTGTACAATGGTATGATTGATTGGGATTATGTGCTATCAAGTTGTTGTCGACTCTTGGTGACCACATAGATAGATTTTCTCCATGATCATAATGGTGTAGGTGGCAAAAATAAATGTAAAATGAGAAAATGAGCCATTTATGGCAGAGATGGGGAGTCTATTTTGCACTCCCACACCTAGTCAGCCCCACAAAGAGTCAAGGGTGATGGGAGCTGAAGTCCAACGAGCTCTGATGGCTTTTTGATGGGTTCCTGCCAAGTTTAATCTTGTCTTCTGAGCTGGGTCACGCCAAACAAAGAATGCCTACCAGTTTAGTTCACATTTTTTAATAACATGGCACAGATTTTACATTACACAAGGCTTTGCTCATGAGGAAACATGCTGTGGATTGAATGTCGCTTCAGAGTTGTTGTTGTTTTTTTTTCCTTTTCACATAAGATTTAGAAAGGACTTTATTACATACAGGAGAAACAGCAAAAAAGATTTGTATATAACAATATTTTTATACAATACTGAAAGCTATCACTACAGTGCCAGTGTACATTTTTTTCAGGGCTCTTTTTTTTTTTCTTTGTTTTGTCTTGTTCTTAAAAAAAACACTGCACAACATCTGGAGTTCACAAAATCTGAAGTTCACAACTAAAACTTTTTAGTTGACTACTAAAATAGATTTCTGATCATTAGAAACAGCGGTCTGTAATAGACTTTTTTTTTTCTTTTTGTCAAAACAGGAGAAACAATTTGAGATATCACTTTAACACTAGAAGACCAATGGAACTATTTTTCTTTTAATCCCATACACATATTTTTACAGCTTATTTAGGAGGCAAGGTATTGTACGCTTTCTGATAAAGTCATATTCTCTCCAAAGTATTTCAGAACAGAATTCAGCATTTAAAAACAAGACACTCATGAAAATGAAGGCATTGAACATATGAAAACAATTTCTACTTAGGAAAAAAAATAGGATACTTGTCCTTTTGCCTGTGATTGTTGCTAAAACAGTCACAGAAACCAACATCATACAATGCATGATAGCAACCTTTTCAGTTATGAACATCATCACAATTTTGAGTAATGACATGAGCACCCCCAAAATAAATCAGAGTATCATTTTTAAAATGGCCAAAATCTCATGTTGTTGTTTATTCATTTAGTCGCTTCCGACTCTTCGTGACTTCATGGACCAGCCCACGCCAGAGCTTCCTGTCGGTCCAAAATCTCATGGGATTGCCAATTTCATGCAATTTTAGGATTCTCAGCACTCCTCCCCTCCCCACCACCCCAAGTCTTGTAAGACTTCAATCTTCTCACCTGAAAATGCATGAGATTTCAAATGAGATCACTGACATCTCCTAGATGGGATGGTCTTGTGAGTTTTAAGCCTTTTCTCATTTCTGGAATAATCATGGTGGTCTGTGGATACCAGAGGGGGTTACAGGAAACATGATGCTCATGACCCTCTGCTGCTCACCCCTAGAATTATGGGACTGTGGGAAAAAATGTTAACGTAAGAGTGTCATCTTGCCAATGTCTCTCAAGAGCTAATAGCACAGTTCTGCACCTAGTCAAAAGTACATTCCATATAACAAGGCTTACTCCTATGTTAGTGAATGTAGAACTAGAGTCTGAATGTGGGAAAGGGGTTAAGAAAATTGGTACACAACCCCAAAATGAGAACAAAAATGGTTCTTTTTCGTAAATGACAAGGATATCCAAATCCTTAGATAGTTCCAAGTTGCTACTCCATATAGCACAAGAGGTATCAGGTTTACAACAGGTGGCATTTAGGAAAAATGAGGTTAATATTTTAAGGCCCAGCAATAAACTCATACCCCACACCAGGACAGGCAACATGGTGTGCTCCAGTTGTATTGGGCTTCAACTCCTATCAGATCTAACCAATGTCAAGATTTTAGAGGACTTTTGGGCAAAAAATCTTGAAGCGTCAGGTGCCTTTTGTTTGCTAAGTAGTGGAGGTGGGTAGAACCACTAAGGCAATGCCCGAGATAACCAACTGCCCACCAGGATTTTGGACTAAAACCCCCATCATTCATCTGCATGCAACACTTCCTTACTTGCCGTACCTCAATTAGGGATTTGGGTGCAAACATCCGGAAGACCATTTGGTTCTTTTTTGAGTTTGTACAACATGTAAACTCACCAAATGGACTGGATTTTTGCAGCATGTTAAACCACAAATAAACTTAACCAAGGTGAATATTAACCAAGGTTAGGACATATGAATATTGTTGTTAGGTCTTTAATCCAATTTCAACATCTGGTACAAGTATGTAACTTCATGGGCATCTGGGGGAGAGATTAGGGTATCAACTGGCAGCTGTGACTGCCTGATCAAAGCCCTGTTTATTTTTACAGGCATGGCACAAAAAAACACAGGTTAAAAAAATCAGCAGGGCTTTGATCATGTCATTGTGGCTGCCATCTTCACTTTTTTGATCCTCCAGGTGGACTAGCCTGCACAAGTGTAGGTTTTGTTTCATGACACTCATTTTGTCACTTGTACCCCCTGGAGAAACCTTTGGTTACAGTCCAAGTGTTGGATGAAACAAGGATGAACAAATGGGCGAAGTCAGGACAATGAGCTGCATTTGATGGAATTTAAATATTTAAATGCTGTTAAAACACAGTAATTTCTCATGCATTGAATAATTTCCTTCTTCTTTCATATTAAAAGTTATAATTTGGCAGAAAACCTGGGGGAGAGGGATTGTGAGTCCCCCCCTCCCGCCCACTTCCTACACTTTATAAGGCCTAAAAATAAGGACAGCCCAGACAGTATTGTTGGCTGGGTTCTCGGAGTTAAGTTCAACGGGTGCTTGGCTCCTCTAAATGAATTTCAGCAAAAATGGTCCACTTCTGGGCTTTAAAGTGTGATTCACAGTGACCCAGTAACAGCTATGTAGAGGCTGGATGTGATCTAACATTGTACAACATTTTTCAATTTAAAAAAAGAGAAAGAACGAACAAAACACTAGCTAGCAAAGAGGTGTTTTTTTTTAAAGCACTAGGTAGGAAATAAAACAACAGTTGATGCCCAAGTCCTATTTGTTGAAGATGAAGATGGTTTATTTCTTCATCCAAAAGTGTCAGGGATCTGTGGGTTTGCTCAGGGAAAGTATGACTTTATGTGTAGTTGAGTGTGTTGACAAGGCGCCTTTGAGTTAAAGAGGCTTTTGTGAAAAACCTCAAAATTAATTGCATAGCTGAAGGGGTTTAGCTGTCTTATGACATTAGATGTACCGCAGCTGCGGTCTTTCACACAATTAAAGTCTGCAAAGAGCACAGTTTAAGAAGTAGTAATGCATTATGTTACTTATTTTTTTCCCTATGTACATACTTACAAAGTAAAGCTTTCATCTTACCCATGTTGCATATATGACCCATTAACCGTTGAAATAGCATTATTTTCAACAACTCTCTTACAGGGGAGGAAAAAAAAAAGAGTTATAGTTTTCTTCATTTCAACCTGGAGACAATGAAAAGAGAGAGAGGTGGAAAGAGGGAAGGAGTACTCTGGTTTTTTGGGAGATTAAATACTGACTTACATCTTCTTCCTGTAGGGATTCCAAACAGTAGAAAGAAAGAGTATTTACGTAGAAAATGTGCCAACTTTTGTCTAAAAGGTTCTGAAAACATTTTTTTTTTCAACATATAATACAACCCAACCATTTTTTTGGAAAGAAAAGAAAAGAAAAGAAAAGAAAAGAAAAGAAAAAACCTTAGGACACCTGGGTCTATACATTTTATACAGTTGGGTCATAACCAAAGTCTACATTTATTGAGTAAGAAGATCCGATAGATTTCAGTTTGTCTTGGACTCGCTCCATTATTTATCGTGCTTCTATGTCTTTGAGAGTGTGAGAAGGTGGCCTGTCCCTCATTTCTGTCGACAAAGGGGTAGTCCTTCGGGGGGAACCAGGCCGAGGTCCCAGAGTGGAAATTAGAGGGGGAGGAGCACTCAGGGCTGCTGTGGGGGGCGTTTTATTGAGAATCCCATTCTGAAGTCCTGAAGGGGGACTAACTCGGGGATAATGCATACTAGGAAGTCCTGGAGTAATTAAACTTGGGTGAGCCAAGTGACCATCCAGGGCCGCGGGATGCACAGAGTGAAGCCGTACGTGCTCATAGTCCTCTCTGAGCATGTGTAACCTTTCTCTCTCATCCAGGTGGGCCCCTCTTTCATGCTCACGGCGTGGGTCAACCGAAAGGGGGTGGTGATGATTATTGTAATCGTGTGGCTCTCTGTCCCTGAAAGATCTGTCTGCATCGTATAGCCTTGGTGTGGAGAGGCGGTGCAGTGGATCATTCCTTAGGAGAAACTCCCTGCCCAAAGGATCTCTCCGATGGATGTCTAAGTCTCTGTAGGGATCCCTCAAGGGATCCCTCATGGGGTCCCAGTGGAATGAAGGATATGGGAAGCGTTCGCCACCTGGAATTGGGCTAATCCCCATAAACGGTGTCATCATGCGAGTCCTATCTAGACCACTGATGGTGTTCATGGGATGGATGCCAGTGACCCCCACAGTCATGGGCATTGACACTAAAGGGCCTGGATGGACACTGGCTGTGGGCATTGGTGGTGGCTGCTCAGATGGCCGGTGTGTCTGTGGTGTTTCAGGAGAAATGTCATGATCTTCCTTCCTTTCCTCTTTCACTTTGACCTCACTAGTTTTTTTCAGATTCTCATAAGCAGGCTCACTCTTCTTCTCAGCATCCCGACTAGAGCTGCTGTTAGGTCTGGTGCTTTCTGCAACAGGTGTCCTGGTGTAGGGTGAAGGCACCCGAGATGCTTGTTTAGATTCCTCCAATGGTCTGCTATCATGGGTCAGACTTTCTTTGTCCGAAATATAGTTGTCCTTTGCCTTGTGCTCATCAACACTGATATCCTTCCGTGATTCTGAATGATCCCTCTCTCGGTCTTTGGATTTCTCTTTTTCACGAACCTCTGGGTTCAGGTGGCTCCTGATCTGTTCCACTGAGCTGCGGCTATGTCCAAGGGAACTCACAGAATGGATAGGTGCTGGCGAAGGGTGGCTGGAATGTCTTTTCTCAATAGTCTCCCTAGAAGTATTAAAAGCACAAAAAATTAACACAGCAGAAAGATTATAGAGAGGCTCAGGACCAAATTTTTGTAAATACCCTGCATAATTATTACCCACCGAGTATGGGTAATTAGTTCCAGCTCCTAACAGTTTCAGTTGGTTGGGCCAAAGATCATAGCTGGTGAGGATCAGAATCCAACAACATCTAGAAGGCTACTAACTCCCTGCCACTTATATATCAAAACAGCCCTGCCTAACCTGGCACCTTCCAGCTCTTTCACTCTTATTTGGAGATAATGGGAGTTTTAATCCAAGGAATCTGGATTGCAGTAGGCTGTAGAAGGTTGCACTGAAGCCTGATTTATTTCAGTGGTGTTGACACAAGGGGTCAGCTCTAATGAGGATGCTAACACATACTTTGAGTTCCAGGGAGATAACACCCTCCCTCAGAAGACCCCTGTTCCACCAGAGGAAACAGCCAGGTGGCCTGAGACACCTCTACAGATTTATTTATTTATTATTCAAATTCCTATTACTGCCCCTCTCCCCCCAAAGAGGGGGACGCTGGGAGGTTTTTTACAGTATGTGAGACCCCTTGAGATACCTAAAGGTATAATTTGCTAGTGGGCCACGGTGGGATAGAATTGTGACCTTTGGGATATTCTTGCCAAATGTGGATATAATGTTGGCAGAAATTCCTTCTTGCGCCCTTCCCACAAGCATCTTCTTAAGTGCACTGAATGACACAAACGAGTGCAAGAATAGCTTTTAGAAAACTATTTGCTCTTTGGCTTCTGCAAATCTTTTCTATTTTTGTTTTAAATGACTAGACTGTACTGGATTATTTTTTTTGTTTTAAATGACTAGAGTGTACTGGATTATAACCATTTAATTTTTGTCCCCTTCCTATTTTCTACAATTGGTTTCAGGACCCACAAGACTCCTTTCTACCCTTTGTCAACTAATACTAGATGGAAAGCAAATTGCCTGCTGAGATGCTACAAAGTGTCATGCCATCCATCCACCCACCCACCCATCCAAAAAGGGGGAATGCCAGTGACCCCCACAGTCATGGGCATTGACACTAAAACTATTAGAACAACAACAACAAAAAGGAATTAATATATTAGAAGGAAAAAGATTAGTAGTGAACATTAAATATGGTTCAGCTTTTACACAGAGCATAACTAATCAGACCATTTAAACTTAAGTATAATTCAAATCCAGCATCTTCTAACAGCAGTAATAACTGAGCAGAACTCAGATCTTTCCAAGAAATTTAAGTAGATTGACCCATCAGTAATGCACAAACTCAGATTCAGGCCAACCTGTATATTTAGTAAGGAGAGGGACTATTGAAAGCAACAAGTATGGTATAAGGGGCAGCACCCAAGAATTTAAGATTATCTTGATGGCCTCATCTGAACACGGGCAGGGTTGCTGAACCTCCCTTCCAGCACACTTGAACATAAAATGTAATGTAGCTGCTCAAATAACTATGGGCACATTAAATTTTGCCTTTGTAGGGCAGTTACTCTGGCTGCCAGTTAGCTTCTGAGTGGCTCTTTAGGTAAAATTTGGGGACATGGAGGATTAAGCCTATCACCATGGATGGAACATTCATGGTTTGTTAGTAAAGAGCTTTCTGTGTGATTTGATGTTCTAAACTCAGTGTTTTGATGCTTTATAAACCACTCAAAGCTACAAATTTGAGTAGTAAAGAAGCCGAACTAGATTAAAAAAAAATTCCTGTTGATGTAAGTGGCCTCCTATGCAGAAAAAAGAGAATCGTGGAGAGGTAACTAGGCATAGAGAAAGATCTGCCGCTGAGGCCCTCTTAATAATGGAGATCTGTCATTATGCAGATCCAGAACAAGGACTCTGATCTTTACCATAGAATTCTGTGGTCCAAGCATTAGCAGTGCTTCAGCTGAGAGTATGCTGTAAGACAAATCTAAGTTTATCTCATTTTTCCCAGAAATCACTTCTCAGCCATTTGGCTAAGATCAAGTGTAGTATCATGCCATGTGTTTCTAAAAATCAGAAGTGACATCAGATGCAGAATTGGAAAGCCACCCTATAATTTAATATATGAAGCTCCTAATTCAGGGGTAGACCATCTTTTTGACAAAGGTAAGACCCCAGTATCTTCACACCCCTACTTCTCTATGCTGTTCTAGAGATGGGATGAGGAACTGGAGACTCAAGATATCTATCCATCATCTGTCTGTCTGTCCGTCTGTCTATCTCTATCAAATTTATATAGCTGCCCATCTCACCAGAAGATATTGTTGGACACTGTCTTTCCTTAGTTCCAGCTATCATGGTGATCAGAGGTAATGGCAGATCAGACAAAGTCTAAGGGCTCCTGGTTCCCCACCCCAGTTCTGGAAAATTCCAAGTCGTCTTTAGCAACCTATGACAAAAACCAAAAACCAAACACCCGAATACACTAGAAAAGTCCTATGTAAGACCATTCTCCAAATTAAATTGAACATCAAGATATTTAAATGTTTTGAAATGCGATGTAACCTAACAATTATTTTGGGTTCCATGAGCAAGTTCCCAGGTAAAGAATAAAGACTGCAACCTTAGTCTAGTATCAAATGCAAATATTTTGTAGTCACAGAATTCTAGGGAGTGAAATTTGAATCTTCAAATGGAAGCATCAGATGTAAAGCTAGATCTGAAATACTTGTTTCCCAGGCCGCTTTCTAAACTGTAGCTCCCAACCTGTCCTTTTAAGCAGATCATAAAATCATCAAAAGCTTTTGAGGACCATTATGTAACTCCGACGTCAGCAACACAGTACCTGTGGGCACCACTTCAGTGTAACTGCTCGAAACATATCCAGGGGGATAAACACTGAATACAACTATTTTTTAATGGCCAATCTCCCACAACCCCCAGATCAAAAAGGATTTTAGTGTTCCCCTCTAAAACCTTGCAAGAGTTTCATCGGGAACGTCAAAAGCTTGTGAGATTCCAAGCAAGAATGCTAAAACCTGCTGGCTAAAATCTTGGCAATTCTACAAGATTTTGGCCATAAATAGGTAGGTAAATAGAAAGACAGAGATAGAGATAGAGATACTGGTACAGGGATAATTTATAGTGTCATCACCAACCACTAGTGGCCCCTGGAACCACAAGTTGAGCAGCTTTTGTGCGTGTGTATATATATATATATATATATATTTCCCCAATAAGCAGGGAATAAAACTAAGCATGGCTCCCCATCCCATGGCTCCCCTCCACGATGTGTTCTTTTCATACCTTTCTTTGTCATCTTTACTAAGAGAAGCGTCTCCTTTATCTACATCTCTATCTCGTTCATGGGCTGCAGCAGACGTGCTGCGTTCCTGCTCACCTGGCTTCAGCCAGGGCGGAGGAATTGGGAACGAAGGAGGCGTTCGGTGCAGACGATTCCAAGGCTCGTGGGGGTTGCTAAAGCTCTGCATGCTGGGGCAATCCTTGTGGCCAAACATAGCGTTGGGTGCTGAAATGGTGAAGTGGAAGGGGTGGGGGGGAAATAGAAAGCAATACACTCAGTGGACGGTACTTACCAATCAAACCCAAGTTTGTTTATTTTAACAGCACTCAGAGTTTAAAATGAATACATATTATGGGGAGCTGGAAAAGGAAAGGAGATTAACACATCATCATTAGCACTTGGCATTCCTAACAATGGCAACTCATTTGAGTGGACGAGATGCAATTGCTCTGTTAAAAAGGCAGGCGGAGCAATTTAGGTGACCCCCCCACTCAGTGTTTGTTTATTTATTAACCGGAGCAACCTCCAAAATAGATCATAAGGCAGTAATAATCAAAGGACGTAAACCCAACCGCAAACTAATTAGGAAGAGGAGCCAGCGCAAAGCATTTTACATTTTAAAACATAGATGGAAAAAAAAGTGTCCTTCCTCCATTACAGGATTCTCAGCAAATTTAAGGCAATTTTCCATTTAAACAAATCAATAGTTTAAGGCAATGGATCTCAAACATTTTGGCCCCAGGACCCCTTTATATTCTTAAAAATGATTGAGGACCACAAACAGCTTTGGTTTATGTGGGTTATATCTATGGATATTTACTGCATTAGAAATTAAAACTGAGAAATTTTAAAATATTTATTTATTTGACTTTGAGGAGCCCCTGAAAGGGTCTCGGGCACCCCCAGGGATTCCCAGACCACACTTTGAAAACAAATGGTGCAAGGGAAATATTTAGTCCTCTTTTCAGTGTAACAAAACCAAATGAAACAAATCCTTAAACAGTAGCTGCAGCATCCAGAAGCTCACAGAGAAGACAATCCACAGAAGCAGAGTAGAACATAGACAATAAAAGCAGGAGCATCTGCAGGGAGGGGGTCAACAAAAGTCAAGGTGGTGGCCATGACCGCATGACTGAAGCCCCATTTTATGTTTCTCCCACATGTGAAAAAGGGACAAGGCTTTGATTGTGGGGTCGCAGTTGCCATCTTGATTTTTTGACCCCCTCCGTGGATGTCCCTGCCTAAAAGCATTTCAGAATGTACATATACTGAGAGACAAATGGCCAAATCAGTAATTTCCTAAGGCGACAGAGTTGCCCACATGCAGGATAATACCTGTTGTTCATTCAAGGAGGAATTTTGTGTATGCTTATGGACAAATTCTTTCTTTTCAATTTACCAATTTTTATTAATGCCTTTGTTCTTTTCTTCCTTTTTAAAATTTTTGCTAGCTGCCTTTTTATAGATTTAAAAGTACTTTGAATGAAGGAAGAACACCAGCAATGTTTCCTGTTACAACTGTTGACAGTCAAAACCATGCCGTCTCCATTTCTACAGTATTGCCTTTGCTTGGTCTACTGGAATACTAACAGGACGGAACATGGGCAAAACTACTGGAAGACCTGAAAGGCCAGGTTAGGGGCAGATAGTTATGGAGAAAATCTATCTATTTGGTCACTAAGAGTTGACGATGACTTGATGGCACATAACCAATCAATTAATATGGGCAAGGTGTCTTAGCAGACATATGGGCTCATTTAACGCAGGCTTTTGGTCAAGGACATGTCAGTATGGCAGGTGTTCTTCTGGGGCCTTTGAGACCAGCCTAGAATATACAACTGTGGCTGGAGTTAAATTATTTAGGACCTTCCCTTTCAGCAGTCCCTATTGAGGGACTGAGGGTTCAGCCAATGATAGGATATGTTCAACCAGATTCAGTTGACTGCAATTGTTATCAGATGCAGTCAAGCCCTATGAATTCATTTCACTGCTTGATCTAACTGTTAATCAAACTATCATCCTTTTCAGTTTTCAGATCCTCCTTTTTAGCTAGCAGTGTCTGCATTTTGCAACCAACAGCATCATGGAGAACACTGGTTTGTGATTCTTTTCCAACTCCAAAGAGCAGGTCCTATTTACTGTTGAATGAAATACTGTACTGGCAGGAACCTTTCAGCTTTGGCCCCAAAGTGGCAATCTCATTTTTAGAAGACTAGATTTTACCATTTACTGATGGAGCTCCCTCTTCTAAATTTAGGGACTTAACCTGTCCCTAACTTGACTTTCTCTCCTACAAAAGCCATTTAGCATACTCTTTTTATTACAATGGCTGAAATAATCTACTAGTATACTCAGGATGTGTTCATAGAAACAGGAGAGCTATTTATGTTAGATTACACGAACATTCAGATTTAATCATCATCATCAAAATTATATGATGGTGAATCTATTAGATTCATTCCAGCATAGAACAGCATTAAATGCTATTGAAACTGCCAGTAAAAAGAACATACAAAAGGATTACATACATTTACCAAAATTCACAAATCAATATATAATGCCAAGCAAATTAACATTTGTTTGTTTGCCTATTACTAGATTTTTATCTCACCTTTATTTCTGGTCAACTCAAGGCAGCATACATACCTAATGTATGAGAGCCAGTTTGGTGTAATGGTTAAGGTGCTGGCCTAGAAACCAGGAGACTATGAGTTCTAGGTCTCTGTTAGGCATGAAAGCTGGCTGGGCCAGTCACTCTCTCTCAACCCAACCCACCTCACAAGGTTTATCAATATAGAAAGGTGGGATAAAGTTCTCATAATAATGCTCCCAACTCCTGTTTTCCCCACAATAACCACCTTGTGAGGTGAGTTGGGCTGAGAGAGAGAGAGATTGGCCCAAAGTCACCCAGCCCGCTTTCATGCCTGAACTCATGTTCTCCTGGTTTCTAGCCAAACACCTTAGCCACTACACCAAACTGGCTCCTAATAAAACTAAAATAATAAAAAAAATGTGTTGAGATGGCACAGAAACAGTCACCAAAGACCCTCTAGAAGAATATAGTCTTTGCTATCTTCCAGAAAGCCATCTTCTAGAAGGCCTCCCTCCCTCCCTTCCAGCTGCCCACTCCCATAGACTACAATAGCAGTTCCCATTCTAAAGGAAGGATGTTCTGGAGTATAGGCATTATGAATGAAAAAAAAAAACACCTTCTGGTTTCAGCCCCCCTTACCTCACAGAATTGGGGTACCACAGGCCAATTCTAAGCTGCTCAGCCATATAAGACTTTATAAGTTGAAACTAGCATTTTGAATTGCACCTGGAACCCTACTAGTAACCAATGCAGGGCCCACATAATAGGTGTAATATGACTATAGTGATTAGTGCAAGTCAATATGTCAGGCATTCCATTTTGGACCAACTGCAGTTTCCAAAGGACCTTGTGTAGGAGTGCATGGAAAAGTCTGATTGCATGGTGACAAGGATATGAGTCCCTGTAGCCAGATCTTCCCACTCCAGGAAGGACCACAACTGCTGTATTAACTAAAGCTTGGTGAACTAAACTAAAGCCTCCTCATGGCCTCCTTCTGCCCATCCAGCAGTAGCTGTGAGTCCAGGAGCACCCCCAAGTTGTGGACCTGCTCTCTCAGGGGCAGTGCCACCTCTCACGAGGCAACAGTAGAACTGATAGAGAACAAACAGAAGCTCTGTCTGACTAGGGTTTGACTTCAGACTGCTGCATCCCATCTAGACCCCAACAGCATCTACACTGGGACAGGGCTTCAATGGGACAGGGCTCCAGCTGGTTGAATATAAGCTGAGTACAGGATAGTGATTGTAACCATAGTGATTGTAACCCATGCTGAATTGCCGGATGACCTATCCCAGTGGTTTCATATAGATGTTAAATATGGTACCCACCAAGAGAAGGGCCACTTGGCCAACCCCATGTTCCCACTATCAACTGGAACCACCCAAATGAGGGAGGAATGGGACTACTACAACATAGTGCTCCCAATACCTAAGCCCTGTAGGTGGTCCATAAAGATATCATGATCAATTGCATCAAAGGCAGCCAACAGGTCTAAGTCTAATAGGAGCAAGAGAAATGCACTACCAGATCCCAATAAAGATGGTCCACAAGACTGACCAAAGCTGACTCCATCCCATGCCTAGCTTAAACCTGACTGAAAAGAGTCCAGATAATCAATTACCTCTAGTGCTCTATATCTGAATCCCCAGCACACTCAACAACCTTCCCAAGAAAGTTGGAGGCAGGGCAATAGCGGTCAAGCAGCCCTGGATAGATCAAGGGGCTCTTAGGGAGGCAATACACCACAGCCCCTTTCAAGGCTGCTGGCATCAATTACTCCCAAAGAAAAGCATTAATAACCTCCCAATCTAAATTATCTCACACAACCCTTCCCACTTCAGAGTCAGGAGAGGCATGGATCAAGCTTCCAATGGTGCAATCATATCAGAGAGTACCCTAACTTCTTCCTTAGAATTCACAGACCAAAAGGCATTCCAGATAACCAAGCTAAGATACTCAAGGCAGAAAGCAAGCAAGCAAGCAAGCAAGCGAGAGAAACTTTCAAACTACATATAAAATAAGTCCACCCACATGTCTAGTCTCATATGGTCAAAACTGAAACTAATTGCCTCTCCTGGTGAAACTGGAAGCCTGTGAGACAGGGCCTGAATCCAGACAGTAACTTTCTGCAGGCTGAAAAATATTAGAGATAAGGGCCAAGAGAGGGTGTCTGCAGGGGTGTCAAAAAAGTCAGATGGCCCCCATAACTAAGTGATTGAAGCTCTGCCCTTCGTATGTGTCGCATGTGGAACACATAAAAAAGAGGCAAGTCTTTGTACAATCACAACTACCATCTTGAGTTTGACACATGCTCCCATGGCCAAGCATGCCTGATTCAAATTAAAAAAGAAGCTTGACCCTGTCCTTACCCACTTACCTTTTTTCCCAACTAAGTAACATTTTATGGTTTGTTTTCCAGTACAATGAACTTTGGTAGGAGGGGGAAGAAATTTAACTTCCCTAGGTAATCCTCTTATTCTAGAGCAGGGTTTCTCAACCAGGGTTCAGTGGCACCCTCGTGTTCCACGAGAAGTCATTAGGGGATCCCTGGGAGATCATGATTTATTTTAAAAAAATATTTCAAATTTGGGCAACTTCACATTAAAGAGGTAAGTTTCCTTCTTTATTTTCAGTTTAAGAACACTGTTAATGCATAATTCAAAAGTAGGCCTATACAGGCCTACAATTGAAATGAATATAGTAATTTGGTAGCTTCCGGC
The DNA here is from genome assembly GCF_035149785.1 of Candoia aspera. Classification (NCBI taxonomy): domain Eukaryota; kingdom Metazoa; phylum Chordata; class Lepidosauria; order Squamata; family Candoiidae; genus Candoia; species Candoia aspera. The sequence continues at coordinate 12,078,563 of NC_086153.1, forward strand.
CTACATTTGAGCCTGAATATGCAGGGGTTCCCTGAGGCCTGAAAAATATTTCAAGGGTTCCTTCAGGGTCAAAAAGTCGAGAAAGGCTGTTCTAGAGAAATGTTGTTCTAGAACCTTGCTCTAGATCTACCTTGATTTCCCAGGACAACTTCTGAAAACAGGTCACAAGCAAAGAAATGGAGTTGCTTCCTTTCCTGTGCCTTGAGATCTGCCTAGGAGAACAGTTTGGGAATCTGCCTGATCATCTGGGAAAGAACTGGATCATTTCAAAATCATCTAAAATAAAAAAGGGGGAAATACAACTGCCTCTTATCTCCGAGACCACAAAAATATTCAATTTTCATGCATTCCATGTGTGTGTATACATCTGTGGAAAAAGAACATTTTGAATAGTGTTTCTTTTGATGGCTGAGTTACACTTCATATTTAGCATATTTAGGTTTATGCTTCGCATGTGTAAGCCAATCAATGGTTATTCACTGAATGGTCAAACAAATCATGACTTGATATCATGTGTGAATTCAGTCTCAGCATGTCAGGTTTGAAAACAAGGAAGAGAAGGGTGGCAATGTCACTTGTATGTGGATACGGTTTCTTCTGATCATTTAATAACTAATCAGAAATAAGCAATTGCAACAGTCCCCAGCTAGATTCCTGTGAGATTTTGAAGCAACCCATGAGTCAATGGAACAGCGCTTTCCAGTTTTGGCAGGTTGGTATTCCATAAAAATCAGCCCAGATGAAAAGATAAAGAGTCTCTATAAATAATTCTCTACCAATGCTTCTATCAAAATATGAGTGTAGGTAGTCCTACTCAGCAACCGCAATTGGGACTGGCAACTCCGTCACTATGTGCCATGGTTGCTAAGCATAAAATCATGGGACCGTGATGGACTTATGACCTCACTTCCCATTCTGCCACTAAGCGAGTCACAGTGGTCGTTAAGTGAAAAAACACATGATCATGGCTTGCAATTTTACTTCTGCATTCTCCATTAACTCTGCTTGTCAGAAGCTGCTTGTGAAACACACAAATGGTGATCACATGACTGCGGGATGCTGCAATGTTTGTAAATGAAAGGACTGGTAGCAAAGCTAGGTTTTTTACCACCGTAACTTCGAACAGTCATTAAACAAGTCAGTCAGTAAGTGAGGACTACCTGTATAGTTCATTGCAAGCATAAATATGATGGTCCAAGTTGCCTTGTCTTTTTTTTTTGCTCACTACGTTTATGTCTCTGTGTGTGCATGTATATGTATTTGTGTATACACCCACACCCACACCCACACCCACACAGAGGCTCAATTTGGTGAAATGCTCCTTTCCAAACAAATGCGTGAACTTAGAAGATTAGCCTTCCAAAGCCAATTGATTTGTATTTATTTTATTTATTTACAATGCTTATGAGCTGCTCCAATCAAAGCCAACTCTGAGCAGTTTTCAATTTTACACATAGCCAGAGCCGAAGGAGAATTTACTCACTAACGGCATGGTTGCCAAGTCCCCCGAAGGCATTGCCGCTCATGGCTGCAAGGCTGGTGAACGTCGTGGGCCGATTAAAAGTCTCTGAAACCAAACGGAAAGATGCTAATGGGAGGAGTGTCACCTACTGTGATGAAACAGCGGCTTACTCGCATTTTGCTAGGGCAAGCAAAGCATTAACAGGACACTTCCTTATAAGGAAAAGAGATGGAAAACTAAGAGGACTTAGAGAGGGTGGAGTCAAGAAAGGAAAAGTATGGTTGGTAACTGGAAGGGATAAAAGAGGAAACGAAAGGAAACGGAGGCAATAAATGGAGGGAAGAGGAAGCAATTGATCATGGAGGAGGAGGAAGAGGAGGAGGGGACAGGAGGAGGAGAAGGAGGAGGAGGAGGAAGAGGAGAGGGAGGAGGAGAAGGAGTAGACAAGGGGAAGGGAAGGGAAGACAGAAGAGACAAACCATTGATGTTTCACCTGTTGTGCTCATACCCAAGCCTGATAATGCAGTAAGATTTTGTGCTGAATATAGTGACTCACTGCAGCTACCCAACCTGGTGCCCCTCCTAATTGTACAGACCATCAAGCACTGAAATGGTTAAAAGACTATGGCTAATAGTAACCCCAGATTCCAACACACTGGTTCTGGATTTTGCAAGAGTTTGTGTTAGAACACATAATTGGAAAGGGGAAAAAAAGTGACTGCTTGTGCTTTAGCAAAACTAGCAGCAAGCAAAAACATTTATTTATTTGATTTTATATAAAGAAATTCTTTTGTATCTTGGAAGAATAACAGTACTAAGTTTGAAGGTCTTTGAAGGAGAAAGGAGGGGGAGGTATGTGATTAAACTGTAGGTGACCTGCATTTCACTACAGCAAGTAAAATGTTAACTGGATGCTTCAATATACAGAGAGGAGCCACCATGTGAATTTAAGGATGTGCCAGTTCAGCGGGACTAACTTCAGGCCAGACAAACATGCTTGAGATGAACGCTATGTAACGTCTACTTTGTAATTTCTCCAAAATTTTCTTCTGATGCAAAAGATGGTTCTGTTTCCCTACCTGAAGCTCAGAATGTTTCAGAATTTCTTATGGTGCTTTTCACTTTCCTTTACAGTTAGAGACGGATGGTGAAGAATGTTATGCTGATGGTGTTATATTCTGTTACATAACTATCCATCAATCTGAAGCCTCCCTGGCTGCTCTCATTTTCCAGTCTGGGGAAAAAATACCCAAGGGGATATTTAATTCTATAGGTAGGATTTAATGGAAGCGTGAGAAACCAGGGATGCTGCAGAATACCGTAAAAATATAATTTAATGAAAAATAGGACAATCACATTCAGTCCTTAGCCATCTTGCAACTAATACAACACACACACACACACACACAAAACAAATTCTACCCATGAGAATTTTACTAGAATTTCTTTCTCCTTTGAAATAACTTTGGAAAGCAAATTCTCTTTCATTAAATGAAGTGAATTAAATTTAATTTAATTAAGTAAAGGGAGTGAATGAGAACCAATAGGGAAAAAAAATACAGGAGACTTTTTCCACACAGCAGCACTTCCAATTGAGCTATGAATGCTTTTCTTCACTAAGGAGAGACCTTCTGATGTTCCTGAATTGACAATCTGAAGGTGGGAATGAGGACCTTTTCCTGAGGAGACCTCCAAGCCTCCTCTGACTATAATTGCTGAAATTGTGATAGCAAAATGTCTCATCATTTTGAGGTGGAAAACGCTGAAAATGGTAGCATAAGCCCTAAATGATTAAAAAATAAACAGTAACTCCCCCAAACCAAGTCCTTCTGACTAACATGGTCTTTGAATATTAAATATAGTCCTTGACCATCAAAAGATTGTCCATCCCTGTTCTGGAGAGTAGAAAAGGATTGATATGTTTAAATTGAAGGGGAACAGATTTCACCTAAACATTAGGTGAAAGAAGAAGCTTCACGATGACACAAACTGGAACAGGCTGCTTCATGAAGTTAATCTTCTGCAGCAGTGTTTTTCAACCTCAGCAACTTTAAGAAGTGTGGACTCCAACTCCCAGAATTCCACGGTTCACACATCTTAAAGTTGCTGAGATTGAGAAACACCAATCTAGAGGAACTTAAGCAAAGGATGGGAGCCTCTGAGATGGGAATGGTAATAATTGCAGGATCCCTGAGCAGGATGTTAGGCTTAATAACTACTACACTCTCCAGTTAAATTTGTATTATTCTACATACTTGATGATTCTCGCAGGATGTAACAGTGACTTTCAGAGTTTAAGCGATGTAGCTATGCCAAGATTAAGCTAAGGTTGGGGGAAAAGTTATAAAGGGCAAGTCACTCTGCTCTTTGGATGCGGAAAAGTTCAGTGGAGGAGAATTGAAGTATAGTCAAACGATCATACCGACTTACTCTTCACTTCATTTTGCCAACCTTGAAGAACAAACACAACATAGAAAGTACCGTATGGATGTGACGGAAGCAGGAAGCCCAGAACAAGAGGCACTGTTTGCCTCCAACCATATTCGAAAGAAAATGAAAAAGATAGGTTGCTATACTGCACCATGCTAGCGTATGGAAGCTATAATGATATAAAGTTATAAATGCTCTTCTCCCACCCAATTCAGATTTAAAATAATTTGCAATCTCATCTCCATGATATTTGCATCCCACCTTTTCTCCATGAAAAAACTCAAGATGAAACATAGGGATTGGGAGCAGTTTCCCAAGTAGACATTGACCAGACTCAGATCTGCTTCGCATCATGTATCTTCAGACAACATCCTGAGGTCTGTGATAGCCTCTCAGCTGTGACAGGTTTCTGACCACTTTACTTTGAGAATTTCTACTTACCTAAATGGGCTGCTGGGTTGAGAAAGTTGCTGTGGTGTGGGGGAGGACCAAATGTAGGACCGGCTGGATGGGCGGCACCTATCAAAACAAATTCAAAAGCAAGCAAACCAAAACATTTGAGTAGAGCATTTGCAGAGTAGCCACTGTATCCTAAGCTTTATTTGGTTTAGCCAGAGATGCTGGGTTCTTGCACATTGCAGGACATTGGACTTAATGGCCTAAAGAGCCCTTTCCAATATTATGATGCTAATGTATCTGATTATCTCAAATAAGCATATGGGCAGTACATGCATATATCACCCCCCAAAGTCTGATCAAAAGAAGAATACATTTAAAACAACAATATCCCAGGAGATTTCAAGTCTTATATTTTAATTCATGCAGATGTTTATTTATTTGACTATTTATCAGTACTAAAACACAATCATATGTTGCTGAAGACTGCACTACACTGCCTGCCCTTCCTCTTCCTCCTGTTCCATTTCCAAACAGAGAGCAGATTGGTGGTTTACAAACTCACTGGTTGCAGAGAAAAGAGTTGATGGCCGAGCTAAGTCATGAGGATGGTGGATGCCCCCAAAAAGACTGGGACCTGGAGGTCTGCTCAGAAATTCAGGTTTCAAACCAAAATCCAATTTATGGGGATCTGTCTGCATCTGTTTCTGAAATAGGAAAAAAATCATGAAGGTGGAAGATTTTTTTTAAAAAAATGAACACAGTACTTTGGAAATCAAGGACAGATCAGGTTCTTTTTACAATGCATGTCTTATAGATGCAGATATCTGTAATCCATGCTTATGAATTGAAAACTAAGAAGTTAATATTCCTGACTATGACATATAGCAGGATTGAGGAACCTATGGCCACTGAGATGATGCTGAACCGCAATTTCCAATGTTGTAACAACTGGAGAACCACAAGTTCTCTACCTGACATATATGAGTGCAAGAAATGCCTTCAGCAGGCCAGCTGGTCCAGTATTACTCCATTTGAATGTCAGTGGCTCACCAAGGTATCAGGCAGAGATGAGCTTCTCCTATCAGCTATGTCTCTTGGAGGTCTCAGGGATTGAACCTGAGACCTATTCCATGCAAAACTCCTGCTCTACCATTTAACTATGGACCTCATAAAAAGCCCAAGAAGTATCAATCAATCAATCAATCAATCAATCAATCACCCTTTGCCCAAAGGAGCTCACCTTGACTTTCTGTTGGTGGTGGTATATCTGCCAAGCAATATGAACATGCATAGCACACCATTTGCCTGGTTTCTACAAAAGAAACAAGCATTAAAAAGTATTGAAAATAATACCTCTTAACTATAGGAATAATGGAATTTAAGCATGAACCTGTTGTTGCTTGAGAGTTGTCATCTATGGGCTTTTTTCAACACAAAAGCAATGCAGTGTTCTATAAAGAGTCTCCTATCCAGGCACTAATGAGAACAACTATTGTTTAGATTCACAGAAGTTGTAGCAGTATATACATTTAAACAAAAGATTCAAAACCAAAGGCCCTAGGACTGCATAGGCCCCCAGAAAACTTCACTCCCCCACCACCACGAAAGACACAGATCCTTCCAAAAATTATGACCACATTTCAATTTTCAATATGATGGAAAGGGGAAGTTATTAATTCCATGGTTGGAGAGTCATTTTATTAACCATAATTACATTTAAAAATCAATAAAGTGAAATCATGTCCAGGTTTTGTCCATCTATTCTTTTAGATTGTGAGCCTCCACTCTGCCAATTCTTAGCTGAGAAAAGTTGTGCACCCCTGTTTAAATCACCTTCTAGGTAAGTTCCCCAGATATAAGATTGGCTCCCTCCTTGCTCCTTTTCCAGAAGGCCCTGAAGACATGATTTTGTCAGCGGGCCTGGGGACCCCAGGCTGCTTTGGAGCCAATCAAATGGCAGATATGAATGGGTTTGCTGCTGGGGGGCGGTCTCTTGTGTTTTTATGGTTTTCAATTTTGTAAGCAGCCCGGAATCACTGTATGTGAGTTGGGCAGCCTTATAAATTTGTTAAATAAGTAAGTAAGTAAGTAAGTAAGTAAGTAAGTAAGTAAATAAATAAATGAGTTACAAAGCACTTTTACTGTTGGAAGAAGAGGATTCACACTTTGCCACAGAAATAACAGGATCAGCTTGTAAAATGGAGAGTGAGGACAACCTGTCTGTCTTGGGACATGGTGCCAACTGGTTGATGAGGCATCAAAGATGTAAGCATGGACATCAGTCATAGCCCATAACGCAAACATTAAGCCCACTCACACACCCTTCACCTACTCTCTTCCCACTGTCGCTCCAACTGCTGCAGCCACTGATTTTACAATGCAGCTTTTGATACGGCTATTGATGCCCTGAGAATCTTCACAATCATAGAACATTTCCAGCAAGACTTGGGGAAACAGATGTGCAGATTTACCAGCCCCTCTGGAGAGGCTCTATGACCAAACATAGAGTGTCCTCACACTGGCTGTTAATATAGCTAGGACCTGAGTGGCTCTGGTAGGAGTTGAACTTTAATAACCAAGTCAATGTGGTAAAGGCAAAAGTTGTGGCAACATGAGAGAGAGAAGATAACCACGTCCATCCAAGGTGGCTTGCAGACTAGACCTTTGAGGACACTGTGCAGCCTATAAGCCATGACTTGCCCATGAGGCTTGTACAAAGCAACACAGATTTATTTCAATAAAGTGATTTAGGCCATGGAGACACCATCACTCACTTCACTGAAGCAAAAATACCACCAATGCCTACATGAAACAATCTGGGTGGCCTCAAAGTGCTTTGGGTCAATACTGTGGCCAGAATGGTTCCATGTCGTGCATCTTGAGGACTGCCCACATCACACCCCAAAGCCATCCAGCCTGGGACCCCCTCAGCAAATGTCAAAAGTTGTCCAGTTGCTGACTTTTGGGGAGTGCTGCACATGCAGAGTTCACCTCCACAGTGATGGCCAGAACTTCTGGCAAGTGTCACAGAGGTACCACTCCTTGTGCTGAACAATTGAGGAGGTGAGCAATGTCTTCTCTGCAGTGCTTGCTTGCCAAAGCTTTTGGCAGGCACTTGGGAAGAGGTACATGGCTGGGTAGATACGCACATGCTGTGGGACTGTCTACAGGACTGACTAAAGCCAGGTGGTCTGGAAAACTTTCTGGCATGTATTCCATGGCATCCAGGCTGGCCACATTGAGTACATATTGTGGGCAATTCCTGTATGTTGTCCAGTCTGGAAAATCTTTGGCACGTGGCAAGATGCTCTTGGGTGGGTGCTGTTGATGCACTCTGGAGGAAATCTTGTAGCATTTGCTGAAGCTGTGCAATCTAGAAGCTCTTCAGCCAACACAGGAGGAGGCTTCTCAGTCTTCTCTTGCAGTGTGCATTCCGAATAGCCATTTGATTCCTCTATGCTAGATTTCATTTCCAGTTTCTCAGCATGTGCTCTGTCCTTATGAAGCCACTGCTGGCTGGACATGAGAAAGAGTCCTCCTGGTTTGGACTATTGGCCAAGAACATTAAGTAACATTGGTAAGCCAGCGGCAAATTATGTCACAACCATCCTCACATCATCACACAAATGACATGACTTATGCAGTGGAGACATGACGATCTTGTTACATAATCATGTCATTTGTTGGATGAGATCATCATGCCCAAGACTTCATGTTATTATTTATTTATTTATTTTATTCACTATCCTGCCTTTATTATTTTTATAAAGAAGGGGGCAAACATACCTAATACTCCTTCCTCTTCCTATTTTCCCCACAACAACAACCCCATGAGGTAGGTTGGGCTGAGAGAGAGGGACTGGCCCAAGGTCACCCAGCCAGCTTTCATGCCTAAGGCAGGACTAGAACTCTCATACCACACCTGATTGGCTCTTGGGCTGAGAGAGAGGGAGTGGCCCAAGGTCACCCAGCCGGCTTTCGTGCCTAAGGCGGGACTAGAACTCTCATACCATGCCTGATTGGCTCTTGGGCTGAGAGAGAGGGACTGGCCCAAGGTCACCCAGCCGGCTTTCGTGCCTAAGGCAGGACTAGAATTCTCAGTCACCTGGTTTCTAGCCCATTGCCTTAACCACTTGTTCTGACACCTGTTGCCAAAGTCCCACCTATAGTTGGCATGCAGATGGTTCTTGGAAACTGCAAAATCAAGAGCTCTCACCAGCATTGGCTTCATAAGGAGAGACTTATCATCTCTGACTCTTAAGTGGGGTGTAAAAGGACCTGTGATTTTTCAAAAATGATGAGACTGCATGTCAGCATGGCTAAAGGCCAGAGAATGTTAGTTCATAGCACCAACATGGGAATGTTAGTTTACAACACCAAATTAGGTCAGAGGGGCCCTAACCCAGGCATTCAATTTAGCCAATTTAGCCAATCTCTATCGCAAGGTCATCTCTAGAAGACCAAGATTCCTTGAAGCGTGGGAAGTGAATTCAGGTGGAACAAGTGAAAGCTGTAAAGCTGATTCTTGTTCATTGCTTTGGTAATCCATGACATCAGCTGCTACATACTCCCTGACAGGCTGTCACCTATTCCCTGCTTAGAAATATGTAGTCTCCATTTGAGACAGACTTATCCACGGTCACTCAACTTAGACCATCAGGATGTGTCTCCTAATATTTAGTTTTTTAAAATGCTGATTTTCTTTGTAGTGTTTACCTGAAATGAATGAGTAGAATGAATCATCTCTTAGTATAAGTGGGCATGTCCATTCCTAGATAGTTTCCACCGGGTCTACCTTGTGTGAGAATGTCCCAAATCAGTTTTTTCCCCTTGTAAATCTATTTGCATCTGGGGGTATTATTTGCATACATCAACTTGGCTTTAGGATGTGGAATGATCACTCCCCAAAGGGCCTTACTTTGCATCAGATCCTGTCATTCCTGCCCATCCTTTCACAACCAGAAGGGAAAGACACCTGTGTTGCTTTAAAAAATTCACCACATATTTTTGGGGTATCTGCACATCTTGTAAAAAATATTCACTATTACAAATAAGAGTAATGATGGTACATCTGAATGGATTCTCTGCATTTTGGCCCATTATTGCTCCATAGTATTGCCATCCTTTCAAAGTGGGGCATCTGCAGCTGGCCACTGATTTTGCTTCCTTTTCGGTTTTCATATCTTTCTTTCTCTATCCTGCAGGATATTTTCACACAAACACAAAGTAGCAAACACACAGAAAATGGTATTAAAATGTACCGTATCTAGTACTCTTTAGTGACTACGATTTGTGTGCATGTCTGTGTTAAGCATGGAGGAAAGCAGAAGAGGCAAAGGGCATGTGGGTTTGGCATCTCTGGAGGTTTTTAAGAAGAGGCTGAACAGCCACCTCTCAAAAACGGTTTCACTTAAGTTTTCTTGTACATTGCAGAGGACTGGACTAGATAATTTTTTGTGGTGCATTCCTATTCCAAAATTCCATGATTTTATGACAAAAAATGCATGAGTAGTAACTTTTATAAAGCATGGAAGGTAATTTTTTTTTTTTTTTAAGGAGGAACAGATTATGTCTCATGATTGGTACATCTTTGCAGGCAAAACTGAGAGAGAGATGCAGCTGGGGGAAATTCTAAGAAAGGCAGAAGAGGCATAGCAAAACAAGGCAGAAAAGGGTTAGTTGCCATCTTACCCTCAACATGGGCCTGAATGGATCTGTCAACTGGAAAGAGAGATAGAGAGAGAAAGAAAGAAAGAAAATTAAAACCTGTCACTCAAACCTCTGCTCAGATAATTGAAAGATCAGCACTGCTTCGTTAAGAATCTGGAAATGGAAAACATTACCTTGTTCTAAATTTTATATGTAGCCCCAAGTAAGCACTTTCTATTACTTTAAGAGAGAGAGGAAAAAAACAAAGCAATTGCTTTGTTAGCTTTGGCCTTAGGCCATCCCTATTGCCATCTAGCCAGCTGTTTTTCTAGCAATGTATCTGAACGGTTGGCTTCCCAGTTGATCATCCTGAGGACTGCAAGAGGATGAAATCTTGTTTAACACATCTTGCCTTCCCATCTGTTTTTGTCTGTGTGTCATGTCCAAGGGGTACAAATCCACCACTGCTAATATCTATAAGCCATTCTGGGAGCTTTTTGGCTAAAGAACAGTGAGGGAAAAATGTTTTATATAAATTAGCAAATAAATAATCACAATCCACCTTCCTGTCAATTACCAGGAAGCAAAGCATGGTTCCTGGTAATTGACAGGTCCTGACCACCAGGAGGCAGAACCTGGCTGGTTTCATCCTATATTGGGACTCTTCCGAATTCTGTCTGAAGAGTCCCAGTATAGCAAGAATCCAATCACGTACTGCCTCTTGGTGGTCAATATAAATAAAGACACCACATAAGATTTATATTGTATAAAAATTGGAAATTCCTCATGTAAAACCTTATATGTGGTGAGACAACATACTGTAACGTAATATCCATATCTCTCTAGTCTGAGAGCTTAGGGGAAACTGGATCAAATATACCATTCTGACAGTTAGTCAACTACCTTGGAAACATGTCTCCAAAGCAGTCTGTCCCGGAGTTGCATCATTTATTCATTCAACACTGAAAAGGAAATAACTGACTTTGAGTTCAGGCTAAGCACAAGCTCAGGAAAGTAAAAAGGGGGAATGCATTTGAGAAGAAGCTGAATTATCCATACAGAATGGCTAATTTGTATCCCCTACCTCCCCTGCTATTTAAGCATCCTCTGAGTCATTCAGTTCTAAAATTAAAGATGAATGAAGAATAGTACTGGGAATAAGCTCAGATTTTAAAGGAAGACTTTTCACCAAGAGAGAAATGCTGATACAGAAAATAATCATCGCTGCTAAACTTCTCCCCTTCTCTGGCAGCTAGATCAACCTTCTGCATATGCTACTTTTCTCTTTTCTCTAGAGCCTAGAAATTGCAATGACAGGTTCAATAGTTAACTAAATAATGATCAGCATCAAATGCCTTAAGATAGGAAATCGGATAAGGATACAGAACGAAAGGGAATCTAGAGAAAATCAAATTATTGTATTCATAGTGGCCTATTTAAATTCTAATTTATCTTTGAATGTGATTTTATTGCATCAGTTTCAGAAATTTAAGAGTGGGTTGTACTGCAGTCTGCGCTATTTATGACTTCTCAAGGAAACACTCATTTGGAGGGCTCTTAACAGGGACTTGAGGCTATGATATAATTGAATTTGTTCTAACAACTTTCTGACTGTAATTCCTTTTGGCTGCACACACTTCATTGGGATTAAACTCCTTTGAACTCAGTTGAACTGACTTTCAAATACACAAGGATTGGATCATGCTATTAGAGTGCCCTGATTACCTTTTGAAGGAATTCATGGAAGCTCAAGTGCGCACTTGTCACTTTTTCAGGCCATTTCATTATCTTCCTATAAATCTTATTTGTATTTTCTTTGGGCATGGGGCAAAGGCACCAATACTGGATTTGCCAGCAATATCATATTCCAACTCTAAATGTCTGTGATCATTCAACTAACCATGCCCAGGTCCCTCATGAAACTGGACTTCTTCAGGATGAACTTTTCAAATGGGATGGAACTTCTATGTACCTGCTTGAAGACATCAGCACTTGCTGCATTGACAATGAGAAGTATTATGAGCAGTATGACTTGGAGATACCAGGCTGAGGACTAAGAAGTACAAGCACATCCCATTCTTCATTTGTAGTACTTGCTTAAGAGGTCCCCAACCTTTCTGAATTGGCAGGCAAATTTGAAATTTTAGGAGTTTGTTGTGGGTGGTTTTGTAAAATGGCAGCCATGAGGAAGGCTTGCCTGTTCTTCAAATGGCTGTCACAGTGGGTATGGACAGTCACAAAATACTTATTTATCAGAAGGCAAATTTGTAAAGATGCTTATCATTACTCCCTTGATCAGAGAGAGATGCAGCTGGGGGAAAATTCTAAGAAAGGCAGAATTGATCCCCCAGCACCATCATTACCAGTTTATCTTTTTTTTTATTCTGAGCAGATGGGCACAATTTAAAAAAAAACACCCAAACCAAATTAAATAAAGAAAACTAATCTTTTCTTGGCCATGTGATGGCCTATCATTTTTATTCCTAAGATGTATTGTGGGGCTCAAAGGCATTTTTGGAAATAAAACTGATAAGCCTGCTTTGAACTTAACTAGCAAACAGAAAAAAACATGATAAGAATTTTTGTAAAAAAATAGGAAGAACTAGCAGGCTGGTAGGTATCCATGGGAGTGTCCATAACCCCCATGGTGGGAATCAACATCAGCTTTATGTGCTAACAAATATCTGACTATAGTTGTGAACAGCTGCCTTTACTTTATTGCCTCTACCACAGTCTTCCACAACCTGGATATCCTCCAAATATGTGGTTTTAAAACTTCCAACTTTTATTAATAGTAGTCCTATTAGCTGGGGATTCTAATTTTCTGAACTGATAAAACTGGAATGGAAACAGGTGAACTGAACATGTGGTTGGTAAGATGGGAAATGTAGTGATAATGAAACTGACATATTGGTCCATCTTCTAGATAAGGAAGATTAGGGGGAAGCTGGGGACAAGCAGAAGAAGTACCCTGATCTTCAAGCATAGAGAAGCTATGTTGAACTAAGATATGGTAGAGAGGTTAACATATTGGGTAATGGCTGGAAAGATCCAAGTTGATGTCTACGCTCACACTTGGAAGCTCATTGTATGGTCATTCTACCTCATCTAAAACTTTTCATAAGACTTTTGCAAGGGGGAAGTAGAAGAATTAATGCTGTGTAAGCCACCTTGAGCTGCTGGAAGAGAGACAGGATACAAAACAAATGAACAAATAAGCAAGCAATAAACAGGGACTCCCTGGGCATAGGCCATCTCTACACCAGGTTTTTATGTTGTCCAGGGTTTGCTTGCCAGTTCATTTGATCCATAAGACTGGTATGCTAAGGCCAATGGAATGCTAAGATCCAGGCCAGATACTTCCCTTTAATGTCTGGACAGAGGCCAAGAATCCAGGAAGGTTAGTAATGCCCAGGAGGAATACAAGACCTCTGCTGAAGCAACTAATCTCCTTGGGATCCCCCCAAGCTATATAACTTCAGTCTGATGTTATAACTTTTGTGTTCCCAGGAATAGAATGACCAGGATGCTTATTAATATTGTAAGATCATGTTTTGTCTACTGAATGGTCAATTCCATTAATTCATCCATTTGTGTTCAGGTGGAATACATGATTCACAGGAATTGGTAGCCGACGTAATTTTGCATAGGTTCAGTATCCACATTACCAAAGGGCAGAAAAAGCATGAATAAAATGCCTGAACCGAATGTCCATGTTTTTTTTAGAAGCTGTAACTTTACAGAACTTACCCTGGGATCTTTCTGGAGGAGGGTATGTGGAACAGCTCCAGGTCTTGTTGCAACATCAATAGGATTTGAAGTCTGCAAAAGTCACATATATGAAAATAATAGTTGCATACCAGTATATGCAAACTTAAATAAAACCAGTTTTGAAAAAGTGAGGAACCCTTAATGAACTATTAAATCAAAAATGGCCCACGAATGCTAGGTGTAGAATGTTGGTAAAAGGGGAATGCGTAGGAATTATTCTATCTATAACATTGGCCAACTCTTCTGGTCTTCCATTTTCAAATTGATTTTGGCTTTTTCTAATGCCCGACATAGCTCTCCCCTTCCATACCACTGTTATCTATATTTTACTTCCAGATTTTTAAATTTAATTTTATTACAATAATATATCAACAACTAGAAAAATTCAAAACAATACCTATAAAAATATCAAATGGAAAAGAAAATGAAAAAGCAAACACGTGCACATAAATTTTAAAAATCACATATCTTACAATAGAAACATAATGGCAACTCTGCAAACATCCAATTATAACTTGCTCATAGAGTATCATTTGATCAGTCTTTCTAATTTGTCAATAAAGAGCCAATTCAAAGGCTGAAAACGAGCATATATCTTTAGTTTAGGACTACATATCCAGATTAGCAGCTTTCCTGCAAAGCAAAATCATCTGTTTAGCTACTACAGTACTAAAGTGGGCAGGATCAATACCCAAAGCTGGTGTGATTCATTTTGAAAGGTTCTTAAGTGAGAGCTCCAGCAAAGCATTAATTTGCCCCTTAGAACTTCAACCTCACAAATTGAAAAAAAGAGTCCTACCCAGAGGGATGCCTCTGGGCCCCAAAAGACATGCTGGTGGCCCCATGTGACCCCTGGACCATAGTTTATGCATCGCCCCCCTCCCATTGTCCTTTGGTAATCATAAGAAGGTCCTCCTATTTTACTTTTTAGCAAATTTATATCTGACCCATTACTTACATTATGGAACAGCTAACAGAAAGAATAAAAAAAATCATATATGTATGTATGCATGTATATTTCTATTATTTATTATTCTATTCTATTCTATTCTATTTATTATTCTATTCTAATAAATTCTATTATTATTTATTAGTCAGTTTTTGATTATTCTTATCCATCCATCCATCCTTCCAGTCAGTTTTTGACTCCTGGTGACTGCCTGGACAAGTCCCTGCAGTTTTCTTGGCAATGTTTTTCAGAATTGGTTTCCCAATGCCTCCTTCCTAGGGCTGAGAGGGAGTGACTGGCCCAAGGTCACCCAGCAGGACTAGAACTCACAGTCTTCCGGTTTCTAGCCTTAACCACCACACCAAACTGGCTCTCATTGTTAATATATACCATACTCAAAACAGAAGAAGAAATATCCAGGCTAAAAGTGAAGTACCAAACAAAAAATTAAGATAAGGAAGTATATTAAAGGTGGACCCACACAGATGCTCAATTATTAGGGAAACATGCACCAAAATTTGTGACAGTGTGGTATAATGGTTAAAGTGTTCAAATCCACCCTCATCCTGGAACAACACTTTGGCCTAATCACTGTCCTCCCAGCCTACTTCATCAGTTTGCTAACGTGGGGATAAAAATGAAGGAAGAGATGCACATAAGCCACCTTCAGCTTTTGGAGGAAAGGCAAAATATAAATCTAATAAACAAATGAACAAACAAATAAGGGGAAAATAAGGTCAAGGGGCAAATGTGTGGGAAAATGTGCACGGATTACGGCACAGATTTTTGTGGGGAAAAGAAAATCTCAAACAAAATGGAAGAATTTTACCGTTGGAAAAATGCAAAATAACAACCTGACAAGTTCTGTGAAAGATATGAACCAAAACGATGGAATCTGCTGACATCTATTATAACTTAATATCACTGTATCACTGAGTTTACATCTGTTTTCCCTTGTATTTTATCTGATGGGTTAAAGGACTGGATGCAAGTTTCAATTACACACTTCCACCTCAGGTTTATTCAATATACTTCCTTATTCTATAGGCAGCCTTTGCTTAGCGACCACAATTGGGACCAGCAACTCTGTCACCAAGCGCTGTGGTTGCTAAGTGGAAATTCTTGTGACCACAATAGGCTTACAACCTCACTTCCCCTTCAGTTGTTAAGTGAATCACCGCAGTCATTAAGCAAAGCAACATGTGACTGCAACTTGCGATTTTACTTCCACCTTCTCTATTAACTCTGCTTGTTGAAAGCCAGTTGCGAAGCACACAAATAGCCATCACTGAAGGATGACTGCTGCAATGGTTGTAAATGCAAGGACTGCATAAATGCAAAGCTATTTTTTTAACACTGTCATAACTTCAAACAGTCATTAAATGAGGCAGTTGGTAAGCGAGGACTACCTATACTGGGTTTCTGAAGCCCTTGATTGGCTTTTTTTTTTTTAATGGAGAACTGCTTTGGCTATTTGGAGAAATGGAATGAACCTAAAGTAACAGAGTCTCACAGTTCTTCTCCCCCTCTATTTCTCCGTACTGTAGCATCTAAAATGGACCTGTCTTTTCATGCAGTTAATTACCCAAGCTGTGCCCATATCTGAAGCTTGCACATATCTGTGTGGGCAATGCTGTCAAACTACAGAGAAATAAGGCAAATGGGAAAGACAAGGCTTCTTCTGGAAACACACCTTGAAAATCTTCCCTCGGAATGCTATCAGTTTGAGTTCCTCATGTCTGACCCCCCAATCTTGCCTCTCTTCTTGAAGAGTCTCTCTGATGGCCTATTTTACTAAATTTGCAAGCCAGTGAGATCCTGAATACACATTCCAGTCTTCAGGCAACCAAGTTCGATTCAGACAAAGCAGAAATTAGATAAATCCCACGTTGCTTTAGGGAGGGCATCTGATCTAAGATGAAATAGCCTTGCCGGAACTCCAGCTCCATTCCCTAAGTTTATGGAGGTGTGTAGAGTTTTGGGAAATCGAAGCACAGTTTCTCTGTCTTTTCAATGCCCACCTCTTCAACCTGTTCATGAGCTGATTTCCCCCCGTCTTGCTGGGTCCAACTCCGTGAGTCTATATCCGAGTAATGAGAATAGATTTAAAAAAGAAAATGGCTGAAACTTGAGCCAAATCTTTTCAAGCCACCTGAGAACAATCATAAGGTTTCGAAAAATCTATCTTTTAAATAGATGGAAGTCGAATGATTTCAGAATGTGCATGATGAAGATTTAAAAGTTGATCTTTCTCAACTTTTCCTTCCCTATCCCCCACTTCTAATCACAGCACATGAGTTCAACTCATGGACATATGTCTGCATAAGGAGGGTCAAGTATTTCCATCCTAAATTACAAACTACAAGACTGTTCCTCCACAGGAGAAACTGATTATGAAATCAAGAGAAAATCCTCACTTAAGAAAGTACTTCCTTAAAAAATATTCAGAAAACAAGCCAGCTTCAATGCTGTGGATGATTTAACTCAAATGGATTCTTAACAGTCTGATTAGCATACATATGAAGGTCTCTCCTTAGAAGCCATAATCTACATATTTAAGCGGCCTGAATCATATTAGTGGGGCTAGTGTTCACATTGGGCAAACTTAGCTGTGGATTGCTGCTGAAAAAGGGTGGATTTAAAATACGCTGCTGAAAACAGAGATTTACACTTTACATGCATCCTCTCCTGCACACACACACACTCAACACTCCATACAAAGAAATAAAATACCTAGTGCACAAAAAACAGTTTACAGTAACTGGAATTTGAAAGCTTGTCTGAAGATCTCATCACTACTTCTAAGTTATCATCTTCTCATTCATACTCCTTCTGCATTTATAGTATTAAGCCTTAGGTTGCCTTCTGACTTAGCTCATATACCCAAACCATAATGCGGATTATTTCCTTTTAGCTTAATAAATTATGAAAACCCATCCATTTGGTTTGTAATCTTGGCAAGGCTATATATGTGGACTGATCCACTATCGTTTGTTCAACAAGCCATAGTTAAAACACACCCCAACTTAAGTACAGTGTGAAGCAAACAAATGCCTCCCCTTTTTCTTTTGCTCTCCAATTTCAGCCCATCCCTAAATTGTAAGCAACGTCCAGACAAATCGGGGTGAGTCCTCCCATTCACTGAGAGGTCAGAGAAATCCAATATTCAAGCCATCTGAAGGAGTCATGTCTGAACCGATGAAAGTAGAGGCAGGAAGATTATCCAAAGGCCCCCTCCTTCACCTTAAGAGGCAATGTGTGTTTAAAAGACCCAAGGGCATTCTCTCTGCAGAAAGGAGCTCAAGAAGGTTAGGCCAAGTTGCTGAGAGAAAAAAAAAGCCCAGGACCTATTCTAGCTTCTGATTAAATTGGGATTCCAGGAGACATGGAGCTCTAGGTATGACTGAATCAAAAAGCAATAGGAAACAGTTATTCATCACTTTGTTAGGGTTTTATGCTTTATTTTCTGTGGGTGGGTCTGCCGGATTGTCTCTGATCTTTTTGTATTGCTTTCTTAGTTTCTATTTTTTTTATCTCTGCAAATGTCAGATTGGGTACGGTCAATATCATTAACATCTTTGCTCTGAGTCCCCATCTTAAAATATTTGCAGTTCCATGACATTCTGCCCTGAATCTTACCTTTTCCTGTATAATTATTTTTTAAGACACTGTCTGCGATTTTTAACAGCATTATTTCCTCTATATGTTTCTTATTTTTGACTATTTAAAGTTTAGAAAGATTTATACTTTCTCTCACTTTTTAAAATGAATTTGGTTTTAAATTATAACTTGTGCTATACCTCCATATGGGGGGGGGGCAAACTGCTTTCTCTAGTCACCCACCTCAAAGCTAAAAGGGCTCAGAGGTGACACTGTAGTATTTACTTCTTTTTTTTTGTATATTTTTTTTATTAAAGAATTTTGAATAAAAGATAAAAACCATCAAGAACTAATATAAAGAAAAAGAAAGAAAGGGAAAAAGAGGAAGGAAGGAAGCTCCATGTTTGTGTTCCTCCATCCTGTGTCAATATGAGATTTTAAGTTCTCTTTAGGATAGGTTAATTATTTAATTTATATACTGCCCGACTCCCAGTGACTTTGAGAAGTTATGTCATGCATGTTCTTTGTGAAGCACAATCTATTTAAATAATGCTACACAACTGCGTGGGCAGATTCAGACATGGTTGTGCTTCAAATAGACCCAATGGGGTGAATCAGTTGGTTTGGGATGATCAACACGCAATGAGATAGCCTCATCTACTTGAAGCAATGCCCTGTTCCTTTTGTGACTTGCTCTCAGTATACTTTCCTTCATGCCAGAATAGGTTCCCAAACAAAATAGAGAACAATGAAAAATTGGAATTCTAGCTGGGCTAGAATTCCAATCTGTTCCCTGAAACCTGGTTTTGATGGGATGATTTCAACTGCAGGTGAAAGAACCTAAAAGCTACATAGTCTCCACCTGGATACAGGTCTTTGAAAGAAAACACTACCACTTTGGAAGGAGCATAGAAAACTCTTAGAAAGTTAGCACTATCAACACAGAATTGCCAGTGTGTTGACCTATGGCATGGGTGCTAGGGCTGGTTGAACTCAGGGAACATCTGACACGGCTTTTTTCAACTGATAGAAAGAATCCCATTCTAATCGGGCTCATGGGAAACCCTGAGATCAAGGTTTTCTTTTCCTATCAACAAGGTTTTTGTTTTTATAACCTCATCTCTGGGAGCCTGAGAAGTTTGTGTGTATGGTTCGAGTTTTCAGCTTCTTTTCCCATTGGAGCAGGGGGAAATTACTAGGGTAGCTATTGAATGTCTTTTCTGTTACATGTCTTTCCATCAGTAGGAAATCTTCTTTGCTGCTCACTCTTCCCAGTATGAATGAGTCCCATGGAAGAAGTTCCCTTCTGATGTTGTCTCCTGGGATTTAATGGAAGTGTGGTAATCTAGGGAAGCTATACACTACTAGTGAGAAGACTGTACAAGGAAAGGTAAGGGATTCACATCCAACCTTGGGCCACCATGCAAGCCACCTATGAAAATTTCACCCTGATTCTCTTTTCCTTTGGAAAAAATTTGGAAAGCAAATTTTCTTTCATTTAATTAAATGAAATAACTTAATTAAATGAATGAGAATCAAAAAGAAAAAATAATACGATGGAATTGTTCTGCACAGCAGCACTTCTGATGATGCTATGAATGCTATTCAACACTAGGGAAAGACCTTATTATATTCATAGGCACCTTTACCTTTGTGGAGCCCTTGGTGCTCTCTGTTTGCTTGCAGATGTTTCATTACCTGACTAGGTAAAATCATCAGTGCTAGTGAGCGGGGGGTTTGCTCCCTGTTTATATACAGTCGCTTGCCCTGCCAGTGTTGGAGGGGATAGGGTAAGCGACTGTATATAAACAGGGATAAAACCCCACATTCACTAGCACTGATGTTGCCGCGTCTGGCAATGAAACATCTGCAAGCAAACAACCAAGCTCAGAGAGCACCAAGGACTCCATAGTTCAACCCTGAGCTACAGATATTCTCTTCTATTGGAATCTTTATTTTTCTATGGTCTGCAGTCTGCTGTGGCCATCTTCTAGAGAATGAAAAAGACTACCATCTTCACATACCTGGCATTGTAAGAGACCCAAAATGACCCCCTCTGCAAACAAGAATAGATTCACACAACACAAAGACCTAAGCAAAACAGTCCATGGTATACAGTCTATGTTTACCTTGGGTTGAAATGCTCCTTGCAGCGAGCCAAAAGGACCAGTTGGAGGTATCATAGGAGGGATCCCAGATACAGCAGGAGGGTAGGAGTGGAATAACTATGGCAGAAAGAGATCAGTATTAAAGGAGCCTATTGTCTTTTTTTCTTCTTTTTTATATACAAGTCTTGTAATTTCAATTTACAAGAAAGCAAACGAGATGCAAGCATGAATGAGTGGGTGAACTGATTGTGTAAAACCATGAAGGACCACTGAAGTTTATCAACCTGCTGAGTACTGGGCAAAGGAGGAGATGATGCGCCTACAGAGAAATGACAACAATGACACCAAAAGGTTGTGCAGAGCATTTACAACATGCAAGGTGAGAAGATGAGAGATGACTGGTGCGGAGAGAAGAACTCAGTTGCAAGGACGCATCATGAGCCAGAACTATAGCAGGTATAAAAGGCAGATATCTCCGCAGTCTTGCGTTATAAAAACTATGGGAGCAAGGGGGAGGAACCAGTGCAGAAAGAAGACCTCATTGTCAATTGCCTTAGATACAGCACTTAAATCATGGCATGCAGGCCTCAGGTACCAGCCCCGAAGAGTTTTCATTCCACTTCCAGACAGCTTCTCAGTTACTGCTGAAATTTGGTAAGTACAATACAATTCAACTTAATGGTTGCAAGATTAGGTAAGGTAGAATCGGGGAAATTCAGGAATTAATATATGGATAGGATTATTTTTTAAAATGCATTTTTTATTCTTGACAAGAGCATATTTTCCTTTGACCCACACCCACTTACTTGTTATTCTGATCGCATGAGGCCTCAGAACCCTGCCCAGCAATTAGCATATAGCTCTCACTCTCTCCCAGAAAAGTGATGCATCCATGACTTAAGTAATATAGAACATTTTATTTATTTTATTTTCTGTTCCACCTTTATTATTTTTATAAATACTTCAAGGTGGTGAACATACCTAATACTCCTTCTTCCTTCTATTTTCCCTACAACAGCAACCCTGTGCGGTGGGTTGGGCTGAGAGAGGGGGACTGGCCCAAAGTCACCCAGCCGGCTTTCAGGCCTAAGGCGGGACTAGAACTCTCATACCACGCCTGATTGGCTCTTGGGCTGAGAGAGAGGGACTGGCCCAAGGTCACCCAGCCGGCTTTCGTGCCTAAGGCGGGACTAGAACTCTCAGTCTCCTGGTTTCTAGCCCATTGCCTTAACCACTAGACCAAACTGGCTCTCACAGAAAGGTGTTCTCTGCACTCTCAGGGTGAAAAAATCATTGATCCAGGAATGGAACATTCTGTTTCCTTTCAAAAAGTTGTTTGCCTCCAGACCATGCCATTCTCATGGAGGCTCAACAGATTGAGAAGTCAATCATCTGAATTTAAACAATTCAAGGTGACCTGGCAGATGGTCCAACCCCCAACAGTCTCTTTCATCCAAAATATCTCATCTGGAACATCTCAAGCCACTTCCAGTTCAGGGGACTGACTTCTAGAAGCCACCAACTATCTCCAGAACAAAATGATCTGGGAAGAGGTTTATCACAGTCTGGAGAGGGATATATCATTCTGTTCCAAGACTGACAAATTTTGCACACTCCTGTTGTCTAAACTGACCACCCACAGTTTTTAGGACTTCCCATCCATATTTGGAGAGCCAGGAGGTAGAACCTGAGACCATCTATATGTGTTTTGCCACTGAGCAAAGCACAGTTGCTTTTGAATTTAAAAGCAGTTTAGAAAGCAGGCTCTTCCCCAGTTTTCTACATATTGGAAAAGGAAGGAAAAAAGGCTCTGCAGTTTTTGATATAAGACTTGGCAAATATTACTGTTTAATTGAAGATGGGGAAGAAAATGCTATGAGTTCCAGGATTCTTGTTCCCACTCCCACCCACCCCCCACCCCACCATTAAAATGCAATTAAGAGTACAGAATTCATATACTATACGTAGGAATGAAAAGTATGCAGAGTTCCAACATTATTAGTGTGATCTACTGGCAGTCTCATCACACTAAGTGTACAGAGAAATAATAACAGCTTCTTCTCCACCCCTTATCTCTTGAATAATTACTTAACTGTCTGCAAAAGGCACAGATGGGAAATGCAATAACATTGCTTGCAATCCTATCTAGCTAACTTGGAAGCTTTGTATAACTAGATCACTGTTTCTCATCCTTGGCAGCTTTCAGATGGTAGACTTCAACTCCCAGAATTCCCTAGCCAGCCATGCTGGCTGGGGAATTCTGGGAGCTGAAGTCCACACATCTGAAAGCTGCCAAGGTTGAGGAACACTGAACTAGAGACTTGAGATTGCAAGCATAGTAATGGCTGTCACTTGGACTACAGGTTGGAAGTGGCATATAAATGTTACAGATAAATATATTTTCGGTATTCATTAGATTTATATCCTGCATGTTCTCCAGGGGCAAATGTCAGCTTGCAGAACGGTACCCTTCCATTGTATTCCCACAACAGTAATCCTGTGAAGTAGGTTGGGTTGTGAGAGGGGGACTGGCCCAAAGTCACCCAGTCAGTTTCCATGGCTGAGAGAGGATTTGAACCTGCGTTTCCCTGGTCCTAATCCAACACCTTAAACACTACATGCACTTCAACAGTATTTTGCATTTTGCCACCTAGCATGGATTCACTGACTGACTGCATTACCAACATTACTCTCTCGCTTTCTTGATTGAAAGCCTGTATGCTAGGCCAGAGGTGGAAACGTCTGACCCCTTCCTGATGTTCCTAGATTACAGCTTCATACAGCCTAGCCGGCATGGCCAAAGTGTAGAAAGGGAATTGGAAGTTGTACTTTAATATTAGATGGAGGGCCACAGGACCCTTCCTATTCCTATTTCAAGACTGCATTCATCAACTCAAGTGGCACATGAGGCTTTGTGTGGCATTCCAATGGTCATATTTGAAAAGGGGGCAGAAACAGGATCCTTTTATCTGCTGTATTTATATTGCAAGAACCAGTTTGGTCTAGTAGTTAAAGGTGCTGCACTAGATGCTGGGGGACTGGAGTTCTAATTCTGCCTTAGACACAAAAGCCAACCAGGAGACTTTGGGCCAGTCCTCCTCTCTCAACCCTAGAAAAAAAGTAAGGATAAACCATTTCTGAAAAATGTTGCCAAGAAAACTGGAGGGACTTGTTACGTAGCGACTAGGAGTCAGGTCTGATTTGAAGAACCATAACATTACTTATGTCTCGGTGAGCATGATTTAAAGTCCCAATTTTGCCCCTTAAACTATCCCCTCAACTCCACAATAACCAAAAAAGGCCAATTTGAGAGTAGGGAGGCTGTGCCCGCTCTAGAGGACACAAAATGAATACTGGTGGGCCTCACACAGCCCATGCTTTGTTCCCATCTCATACGTGAAAATATCCCTAAATAAAAGAATGATTCCACTCTCAGCCTACCAGGTGAGCTACCGTTCCCCATTTACTAAAGAAAAGAGTGTATTATTAAAAAGCACAGTTTTGAGAGAAACTGAGCTCATTAAAGCTTGCTTCTTTATGCCGTGCATTTATGTCAAAAATAATTGCAAAATGCTGCATGAGCTGGTACGGGTTGCTAATATGCTGATAATTGAAAAGAAGCAGGACAAGTAAATAAGAGTGTGGTCACTATTAAATCCCCAGCAAAGCAAAGCTTTTAATTCGGCTGAAACATTAATGCATTTCATTACCAGGCAGTTTGAGAGATAGGACACCATCTTTTCCATTTTACAGACCAGGGAACCGAACCCAAGGAACAGTGATGCTGTTCTAAGCCAAAATAATGCAGCTAGACCAAAAATAAGCTCACAAAAACAGCATTCTTTTGGAAACTGGATTGCACTGGACTCCTGATGCAAAGTCAAGGGAGAGTGAAACTGCCAGGCCTTCTAAACCCCAAAACTCAAAAAGCAGGCTATTATTATTCCCCATATGCTCAAGAATCCTCAAGCCCATTTGTATTTAACTTCATTAGGAAAATATAATAATTTAAGCTGTGGATGCAGCCACCTGGCTCCATATCTCTTCCTGTTGATAGCCCACTGCTGTTTTTAATGCTATTCATTTCAGCGTGAACTTCCAATGATGCAGAAAACACTTCCAAGTTTAGCTGATATTGGAACCAAAAGCTTTAAAAAGTCATTAGGCAGGCAAGGGTCTAGGTCTGAAATCACTTTTTAATGCCTAAAATGAGCATCTTTAAAGACTCCAATGTCTGTAACGTTTAATTTTCTGTATAATGTGCCAGTTCACAAAGATGGAGGGATGTAGCAATTTCATTGCCTGTTGGCTGTTAACAACAAAATGACCATTATGGCAATGACAATACTATCCTTCATCCCCCATCTCAACTATTTGGATTACACTTACAACAAACATCTCAACCTCATTCTTGGGAATCAAGCAAGTTAGTAGAAGATCCCACATCTCATGCTGCAAACCAGGCCCATGATGACAGTCAAGGACAACAGTATCTACTCAAAAGCTTTCCAGTGAAACTAAATAATGCTGAAGCAACACCTATCTTGGAGTGTCCTCTGTGGTTCCTGATAATTTGAACATTCTGAACTTTAGTTCAATGGGCAATTATTAAAATCTTTAAGCCTGGATCATTGTCAAGCTCTTGACTTCTGCCTAAAACCAGAAGAAATTCCTTTTCTGGGTCTCTGCCTAAAAAGGAAGTAATTCCATTTTCCAGTGTCTTTTTAGGTAAAGGTAAAGGTTTCCCTTAACATTAAGTCCAGTCGTGTCCGACTCTAGGGGGCGGTGCTCATCTCCATTTCAAGGCCGAAGAGCCGGCGTTTGTCCGTAGACACTTCCGTGGCCGTGTGGCCGGCATGACTACACGGAACACCGTTACCTGCCCGCCGAAGCGGTACCTATTAATCTACTCACATTTGCATGTTTTCGAACTGCTAGGTTGGCAGGAGCTGGGACTAGCAACGGGAGCTCACCCCGTCACGCGGATTTGAACTGCCGACCTTCCAATCAGCAAGCTCAGCAGCTCAGCGGTTTAACCCGCAGGATTTATTCTATTAAGAAGAAAGGAATTAGCCAATATATTCCCAACAATATTAGGATGGAGTCTTTCTCCCCCCCCTTCCTTTTTCCCCCTCCTCTTTTTTCTTTTTATACTATGAACTGGTTAACTGTCAGGTCTTTTGAATGATAATGATGGAGCTTGCAGGGGGAGATTTATAAAACTGTCTCCAGGTTCTTTATCAGTCTGGGAATTGACCATTACAGTCATATAGCCTTTTAACTATATGGTAAATGGAACGTGTTACATGAAGGTAAGGCTTTATTACCTCCTTCATAGGGGAAATAATAACTTGGTAGGAATATATTCCTAGTGGGGTGATCAATACATGCTTTCAGGAATTTGAAAAACACATTCAAACTTGCAAGATTGATGCATTTGGGAAAAAAAATGTTCCCATATGAGATACTAACAAAACTGGATTCCTTCATGGAATAGGAGGTTGGACTTGATGACCTAAATAGGTCTTCTAACTGTTATGATTTTATGAGCCTTAATCCTTTGTCAGGATTCAATTATATTCTTGATTTGGGTTGCTTGCTTGCTTATTTTTTTATGCTCAATTCTAATATCACAGCAGAGAAAACAAATACACTTTAACACAATACCAATTTTCTAATTACATTGGTGTCTTTTGTTAAGAGAGCACATACTGATCCAAAGTCCAAAATGGAAAAAGCAAATTCTAGTTTGCCTACCAATTTAGACCATAATAGCTCTTTGCTTTGGATCATTAAGTAAAATCCATCAGGTGGATGCATTTAAATAAGGTGCTGTTTAAAAGATTCAGCCTTTTAATCTTGTAGCTTTTGACTTCTATAAACCAATGAAATTCACTGGTTTATTCAGGATTATATTCCAAACAGCTTTGAGTGGATTATATCAAACAATAAATACAACAAAATAAAATCATAATAGAATAGAAGGCATCCATGTGCCAAGGGAAGATTTCCCACTCTAGAAAGGAGAAGAAATACTGCTTCCATTTTTCCTATGAGAATTTTTTTAAAATAAATAAATTATCCCTCTGATTAATTATTCTGCAGATTGGGTGGCAGGTAGCAGTCCACATGGACTACCACCATGTACTGGAATATTCAAGTAGTTTTGAGTATTGTCCCATTGGAACACAGCCAATGTTCCATTTTGGGTTGTTTTGCCTTAAAGTCAAAACAAAACTTCTTTCCCATTTTTGCATCTTTACTGTTCTCAGTTATGAGACATGGGCATGTGCACTGCATCTGGACAAATCACTGCAGATCCTATGAGAGTAATAAACATAGGATTCTATTTAACATGAGAACGCGGCTTTCTTGTCTTCATTGCTGTGTCAAACTGCAAAATAACAATCACCCTGGAACGAATAAGGAAGCCTGTAATAATAAGGGAGACTTTGGGAATTCACTGAACACCCAGCCTCATTATGAAAAACTAGACTTAGGCATGAGTGCTGAGAAAAAAGACAATGCCAACTTTAAAAAGAAGAAGATGCTACATCTTCAGGAAAGGCGATAGGCCGACAGCTAAAGCAACTGACAATATTGATGATAGACTCTTTTTATAGTGAATGGAGGTGAAGGAATGAAACATAAAACTGGATGTTCCATCAGTGACTGAGGAATGATATAAGCTCATGGAAGAAAAGCAATTAAAATCAGTTTAATGCAATAGTAAGAACTCACACTATGACGGTAGAAAGGATCAACTTTTGTAGGGTATTTGTCAAACTGTAAAAGGATTGAAATACAGACTCGTTACATTACATGTGTCGGGGGGAGGGTGGCAAACAATCCCCTGATTCAAAGAAAGGTTTTGAATGCTACCCTCTCTAAAGGTTCAGCCACCAGTTCTTAAGATGTAGATGGGGCATCCATGGGCAAGAGGAATAATAAAATCCAGATGGTAGCCACAACCACAGAATTAAAGCCCCACCCTTTTTAGGTGTATTGTATGATGCCCATTAAAAAAGAAGAGGGCTTTAATTGCCAGTTGTGGTCATCGTTCAGTTTTTTTGATGCTTCACCCCCCTCCCCGCACCTCAGATGCCCCTCAGTATAGACCCCAGCAGAAAACATCTTTTTAAAACATTAAGTCCCTGGAGATAAGAAGGATCAGGAATCAGTAGTCAGAATGAAGAAGAGATCAAGGAAAAGAAGGGTAACAAAATTTCAGGTATTAAATAAAACAAGCAAGGACCATACATTCTGTTCCTTCTCCACCTTAACATCTCAACCCTCACTCATTTTACAGCATCCTCACTTTTCACCAGATTTGGTTTTGGAAGACAGGGAATAGGTTTTAGTAGTAGTAGTAATAGTAGTAACAGTAGTAGTGGTATTAATATTCACAATTCTCCTCAGCTGACCAATACCTACTTCCCATTTCTCAGTCATCTCTTAGCTAGTTCTAATTCTGTTGACACCTACCCAAATGGAGTTTCTGATTAGAGGGACCAAAATTGGAAGATGATGATGATGGTGATGATAATAATAATAAATGTGTATGCTGCCCAACTCTCAACTTAAGAATGACAGAGATAGGGAGGGAGGGAGGGAGGGAGGGAGCGTGCGATAAGGGCCTAAACATAGAAATACCCCAACTGAGAACTTTCTAGCTTTTAAGTAATGCTGTAGAATAAAGGAGAGTGCCAGTAACAAGATTGACAATTCACTCATTTCTTTTCCCCCAACACCTCAGATTTATTTAAATCTTTATTTAAGACAATAAAGACGTGATGCCAGCAGACTCTTGTTATTCTCCCATTAGGCCTTTTTCCGCAAAAGTGCCATCGTTTGTTTACTCCCTTTATACAAAGATACTGGACGGTATCACTCCTGTGTTCCCTGTATTGCCCTCCTTTTTTTCCAAGACTGAATTGTGGGACTGCAATAAAATGTGAAGGTGGCCCCAGGTTGGGAAACGAAACTGGGGCTTTTGTGCCTTTAATTAAAAGGTTCCAGGTTTAATGTCGACCTGTCCACGGTTAGTAGAGGGATTACTGATGAACTCACACCATTTTAGTCAGTTTAAGAACTGTAGGACTATCCTATATAGTGGCAAAAATCCAGATGGCCACAAGATAGCAGCAGACACAGAAAATACTAGCTCTTGGCTGCCATCTAAGTGGCTGTCCAAATGTTTGCAGGTCAAATAGCCCTAAAGTATTGGTTCCCTACCAAGTCCCTTGTCAACATATATTACTATTATTATTACTGTTACTATATGGTAAATAGCTCTATTTTGATCTAAAAGAAAGGCACAGGATGAATAGAAGAAAGGCACCCATTAAAGCCTGCCTCCCACTTAAAACGAACAGAAGCAAGGAAAATATTAAGCTACTGAATAAATGGCCAGAACTTTCATACAGAAAACTTTCAATGAACATCGAAAATGGTACTTGTTCAGTGAGATTTACTTCATGCTCATTATCAGGGAAGGTAGAAATACACAGGGTATAATTTAGCTAAACCTCAGCCATGGAACCAAATTACTGAGACAATTCTATGGGGCATGTGCTGCAGTGTTACCCTAATTGTCTTTAGATGTTTTTTTTTTTTAATGGTCATGTTACTTGTTCTTTTGGTTTCCATTCTCTCTTTGCCACCCAGAGCCACAATTGTGAGATGGGTGGCTATATAAATTGTATAACGAACTAACCGACTATTTTTCTCCTCACATAAGCATGACTGATGTTCTCTTGATTGCAAAGAAGAAAAAGAAAGGTTAAATTACTTGTTAAATTAACAGTTCCAGATCTGGGCTGCAGAACACCAGATGACCACTGAATGATAGCAAAGGGTTAGGGTTCCTGTATTTTTGTTGCTGCCATCTAATGGTAGTTTGTATTTTTGCAGCCCAGAGCTGGTAGCCCTAATTAATTACCAAAATGGTGAGAATTCAGCAATAAGCTCATTTCCCAGTATACCTCCCTTTTCCACTCTAATTTCTCTAGTATGGGAACAGGCAACCTAGTTGTATTTAGATGTTTAAAATTACCACTCCCATAATCCCTAACCACTGACTATGCTGTCTGAAGTTTATGGGATTTGTCATTCAAGATCTCTAAATTGCCTCTTCCCAGATGTATTTCTTATCTAAGATCCAACTATAAGATCCAAGTTCTGGCTGTCCTACAGGTCAAGAAAGTACAGTTCAACATCCGCAGACTATACTTGGATATTAAGGTTCATATTTACTCTGGGGCAACAGAATCTGGAATTTCTAAAGAGAGAACCGTGTTACTTTTAGGACAAAATGCCAGATTATTTATATAAGGTTTCTTACCCTCATTTAACTATTCTGTAAAAGCACAAGAAACTATAGTCTCAAGTAGGCTATAGTAGGTGGTTGTTCTAGATGAAGATGTGAAAAACTGATTCTAAGTTCTTCAGTGTAATGCGCATGACCTACCACTGGATTATTAAATAGCAATGGATTCTTACTATAAGAAACAACTATGAAGCTGAATTCTACTCCAGCCATAGAGTACTTTCAACATCTCTCTATGTTGAACAGTCCCAGCCTGTTTTTCAACTCTATTTGCCTACATTCTTTTAACTGAAAGTGTCAGGGTTAAAACAGAGACCATATTTATACAACCCAAATATACTATACACTATATAAAACCAGCAAGGAACCCAATTATTTGGGTTATAGATCCAGGATGCTTCCATTTTACTAAACATCTGTATCATGTCCCACATCAAACAATGGAAAACCAACATTTCATATAGAAAGGCTTCATCCTAGTCCTTTTTTTGCATAATATTTCTGACAATAGCAGCTGGGATTGTTTGGAATGCATTTATGTAGAGTGGCAATACGTCCTTTATAAAAGATGGTCTTGTTTGCAGACAATGTACTACAGTAGTTAAATACGACTTTATTACAGGTTTAGGGAATCTATAGCTCTCCAGATATTGGCCTGGCTGCACAGGCAGCATGGTCAATACTGAAGGATGCTGGGATTTGTAGTTCCAGGTCATCCACAATGATGAAATGTGGGTAATAAATTTGGGACTCAGTGAATTAAATGACCCCTTCCAACTTGAAGATTCAGCAAAATCCATCCATCCATCCATCCATCCACCCATCCATCCATCCATCCATTGGACTCTGAAGCCCCCAACCCAGCTTGACTTGAAGGGCCACTGAGTCACAATTTTTTTTTCAAAGATTGAAAAACACAAAAAGAGAAAGAAACAGCCTCGAAGCTGTTCATCAACTGTGCATTAGCAATAGGTAATGTGACACATCTCATCACAGGTCCTTCTTCCAATGAGGTGGTATTTGATTTCTACTTAAATCACAGCTATTATTGCCCAATCTGCAACTATACCTATACATTAACATAAGCAAACTTTATGTAAACGGTGCTCTCTTTGGGCAGAAAGGGCAACATGTGAAATCAGCCAATCTATATGCATGGAAGTCCCTCTGCCCCAAGCCCCCTTCGCACTGCAAAGTGGGACCATCCAGAAGGTCCCAAATGCCTTTATGTCTCAAGTTAATAGCACCGTTTTTCCCCATGGCCTCTTCCACAAACATCTTTGTTGTTGTTGTTATTTGTAGCTGTCACAATACACTTTGCAACAAAAGAGGGTTGCGCGCTACTTATCCTCACATTTCTGCCTGGATTACGCACCATGGGAGGTGCTGGTGTTGGCATGATGGCCGTAGGTGGGATGGCGTGAGGAAAAGGCGTGAAGGTGTGCTGGTGCGTGTGTTGGTGCGTGTGCTGATGCTGGTGCTGGTGCTGGTGGAATTCCGTCCTCAAGTAGGGTGGCGGGCCCAGTGAGGCACCACGATCGGCGCTCTGGGAGGCCAGAAACCGAGTGTTCAGCTCCTGGCGGAGAAGATCTTGCTCTGGAAAGCAAGACAACATCATGAATGTTTCTCCCTTCCTCCTTTACTTATTTCAGTGGTCTTATGCATCACTCCAATCACTGCCAACTCTGAGCAACAGGCATGCTTAATTCTGTAAAGAGGGTTAAAAGTGTACATCAGCATCTATAAAATAACAACATGGCACAAGGCAACTCACAATTGTACACTAAGGAATAATATGAGAAACCCAAAGTCTGTCCCCAAAGTCTGTTGAGAAACCAGGTCTTGATGGCCTTCCTAAAACCCAGCAAAGATAGAGCCATATGCATTCCAGTGGGGATGCTATTTCAAAGAAGGGGACATCAAAGAAGAAGGCCTCCCCATTTCCTCAGCGCAGAGACCCAAAGGGAGCTCCTTCTATCTGACTTTATTGGATGGGCAAAAACTATTGGGAGAAGGCCATCCTGAAGCTACCCTTGACCTAAGCCATCTTCCCTCCACTGAGTTCTCCTTATTGCACAGAGGATTATTTTGAAATGTGTGGTTGAGCTCCTGCTTTCTTCATGCAAGGATAGGGGCATCCATAGGGGGTCAATGACATCAAAATGCTTGACCCGGGCAATCGAAGCCCTGAGACTTTTTACATGTGTGAGATGTATGTGACATACCCTAAACAAGGGCAGGGCTTTGATCACCAGGTGGTGCCCACCATTTGGATGCTGTTGACCCTCCACCCCTTGTAGTTACCCCTGTACAAGAACAACATATTTTTTATACTTCTCTCTGCTTTGCAGGATATGTGTGCTCAGTTTAGAAATGTAAGTTTCCAGATTGTAATTTTATGTTGCTGCTGCTGCTGCTGCTGTGGTTGTCAACCCAAATCAATCTACTGGAGCAGCCTTTCTCAACCTTTTGACCCTGGAGGAACCCTTGAAATATTCTTCAGGCTTCATGGAACCCCTGCACATTCAGGCTCAACGATAGGGCAGAAGTTACAAAATTATTATATTCGTTTCATGTGTAGGCCTGTATACATATGCATTAACAGGGTTCTTAAACTAAAAATAAAGAATGTACCTTACCTCTTGAATGTGATGTTGCCTGAATTTGAAATAACTTTTTAATAAACCGTGATCTCCCAGGGAACCCCTAGTGACCTCTCATGGAACCCTAGGGTGCCACAGAACCCTGGTTGAGAAACTGGAGGACACAGACCTCTACCAGTTATGGACTGTAATCTACCATGTTGTTCCAGCACAGATTAGTAGATAGATGTTTTTAGACTTCTCAATCTAGCCCTGAGAGAGAGTGAATCACCCACACATCCCCCAGGTAGTTTCTGTGGCAAAGGGGTGGCTAGAATCCAGGTCTCCCCATTCCTTAACCACTGCACAACACTGGCTCTTGTGCTGAAAGAGATTGTCTGGTTCAGAGTGATCCAGCCAGTTTCTGTGCCTAAGGGAAGACTAGAACTGGAGTTTCCCTGGTCCTAGTCCAGCACCTTAACCATTACACCACTGTTGCTCTCATGCAGTCACAGGTCTAGATCTAGATCTAAACACAGAGAGAGGAGGAGAGAAAGAAAGGGCACAGGGGAAATTATTCAGAAAAAGGACTTTGGACCTTATTCAAGTATGCGCCCAGCACATCTCCCGTGATTAAAGCAGGCTGTTGTTTTTCCGGTTTCCATATGAGATTGGAGGAAAATAAAAACTTATTAAGAGTTGCATTAACTTTAATGAATAGATTGCTTAAATGAGCAATCTCCTGTTTGTTTTTTTTCCCCCCCTCTTACGGAGAAGCCTGAAAAAGCAGGCTGCTTTAACGATCCGCAGAAAGGCGCTGGGCTGATGCACGGATCAAAGTACATTTTCTATATTACTTTCTAAGTCTCGGGGGGAAAGGATCCAAATATTTTGGGGGAAAAGAAAAGGTATGCACTATCTATTTCATTATCCTTTACAGAGATAAATACCTGGATGCTGCTGCCAATGTTTTTGAGGGATAGCGGACAAGTCTGCCCCTGTCTCTGGATTAAAAACAGGAGCAAACAAGGTGGAATCTTTCCTTCTGTTGGGAAAATAAACATCGGTGGCCCTTGGGAGGAGAAAGGCCATCTTGTTTTGGAGTTTGAGAGGGGCAGTGTACAGCTTGCCCTATGCATACAGTACAGGGATTTTAATCCTCTGATATTGGGACAGATTTATATAAAAGTTTTTGTTTTAGAAAACAAATACATTTGGGGGAATAAAGGCTGGGGGGCTATCTATATATCTATACCTCCACCATTTTATGTATCACTGAAACAGAAGATATTAGGAAGTGTTTCAAAAGCCTTCCGTTCTTTTTTTTTTCCTTTGGGGGGAGAGAAAACACCCTCTGAAAAAGGTTTTGTTCCAGTTTTTGTGTGTGTTTGTGCGTGTGTTGTTGTTGTTTGCATCTCTAGTTCAACTTAGCAAAAGAGAAGGGCCCCAACAGCTTTGCTTTCGTTTCTGAAGTGAAAATGGCTGCCGTCTTTCCTTCTTTCCTGGGGTGTCCATGGGGGTGGTCAAAACAGTCTAGATGGCCATGACAGCATGACTGAAGCTACACCTGGCTGTGCGGTTGCAGCCTCCATCTTGACTTTTTGGACTTCCTCATGTATGGTGAGGAAGGCAGGAAGGAGGGAAGGGGAAGGGAGGAAGGAGGCTTAAATAGCTCCATATTCTGTTTTTGAAGAGAAAATGGTTTCCTTTTCCTTCCTCCCTCCCTCCTCCTGATGAACTTTGCTGCCATTTGAGATTCCCTCTTGTCAAATATGGCCTAGCTCAATAAAATCTGTCGTACCAGGGAGTGTTAGAAGGTAGTTTGGAAACTACTGGTAGATTTCTGGAATATTTGCTCAAGATTGGAAAGGGTCTCCAAACAGATCAACTGTTTTAGACACTTGGATGCCAATTTGTGTTAGTATAGCCTAGGAGGCAACCTTTACATGCCACATCCATACTTTTTTTTTTCTTTTAAAGCCAACTTCTAGTGCCCTCGCAGCAGGATAATGATGTGGGAGAGCAAAAATGTCCTGTCCTCTGGAGAAGAGTTTGGGGGGCAACCTATATGCATTAAGCCTAGCAGAGGTCTAATATACTTACCTGAACCTTTATTTTTGCAGCTGCAAAAAAGCTTGCCTGTGCATGCTGTCATGTCCAAGCTTCACCCTTCCCTCTTAAAATACTTTAAACCTGCCCCCCTTGCAATAGGCTAACATTTCAATTAAAACAAGCAATGAAACAAGCATTTGGTCCAGCAAGATACACTTTCTTCCTTACCTGAGTAAGCAGTGCCAGCGGGATGGCCTGGAACCTGTAATGTCCCCGATGTCAGAGGAGGAGGAGGAGGCAATGCCGTGGGAGGGGCAAACATATTGGGGTGATGGGTGTGGGTAGAAGGTTGGAGGGCGGGTGTGAAATTATGGAGGGGGCTGTGATTGGGCAATGAGAGTGGGAAGGGGGATGCCGAGGGATGGTGAGCGATGGGTGGGGGAGGCGGTGGGGGTGGCAGGGGTTGAGTTTTGGCTGGGGTACTGCTTCTGCTGCTGCTGTTCATGGGAAAGAAAAGAGGCAGAAAGGAAGGTGTTAGCAAATGCAGGCCCACAGGAAGGAGTTCTCAAGCAAAGAATGTGGGAACAAAGTATTTTCCACATCAGATCAGAACCGCCTAATCTGTGGCATGTGAAAAGTGGCCTGAGGCTCCCCTATCCCAGCAGTCTTGATGGAAAGTGGGATGCAGGGCAGATGCAAGTTTGCCATCTCTCAGGATAGATTATGGCCAGACCGACCCTTTGTGCTAAAAGCACGGTCTCTTTTAGGCACAGTTGGCTAACCAACCATCACACTCTTGCTTCCACAAAACACCAAGCCTTGCAGGGCTGCAACTGGGGGGGGGGGGCAAGCCGCGCTGGGGGGTGCGCCAAAAGGAGCGCTGGGGGGTGCCAAAATGGGAGTGGAATCCATGTTTGCCTTGGGTGACACAGACCCTAGTTGCAGCCCTGAAGCCATGCACCATGTTTTACAAGCTGTAGTGGCTAGGTTCAGACAATAAGGTAAGCCAGGGGACTGGTTGACACTTGGGCAATTTTGAGAGCACGTTATGGCCATTCTCACAAAATGGCTGCCACCTTGGATATGACCAGTCCCCAAATGCTCATTTACCAGAATACCAATCCTTGAGACCTTCCCCAGCTATTCCAGCAGGCACTTGATCTTCTCACCTTACCTGACGTTTTCTAGGCAGAGGGGCCATACTTGCAAACAAAGCACAAGCCATATCCACCTGCCATTTGATTTCTGAAGAATGTCTCTTGGGTCTACATGAAGCCCAGACACTTTATTGGAAATACACACGGATAAAGGCTGATGCTCTTTCTGAGCTGTGAGCCAGTTTCCCCTTTATTTTTAATTTAAAAACATCTAACAACTAAAATTGAGGAGCGCAAGAACTTGATAGAGGCTGTGAGAGGTACCGCCGCTCATCTCTGGGTTTCATTAGCGGAAGCATGAATCCAGCCTAATTATTTAGCGCTGTATTTTTTTTCTCTGATTAGCAGCCTCTCCCCGGCACTTGAGACAGTAAGAGCCTTGCTCCACTTTCAGGCCTTTAAACTGGAGACAACATTACTGGAATTTGGCACTTTTCCCCTCTGAATCTTTAGCTTTTTGTCTAGTCTCAGTTTCCAGGGCTGGCCCAGAGTTTTTGGATTATGGAAGAAGACGTTATTTATAATTTGTTGGCTGTCTTCCAAATCTCCCACGGCACTCACCCAAATAAAAAGCTTGGCCCCTTTTCAAGAAATGTCAACATCTCTACTTTTACAACACAGCTGATGAACTGATGCTTGGAAAATGCTCAGCATGATCCTCACCTCAAGCTGTTGAGGCTTAAACTGCTGCTGTTATAAGCCGACAACTGTTGTGCAAGGCTACGGGAGGGAGGACGCAGCTGAGCAGGTGGTAGGTTTTGATGGGCCAGCTGCCCAGGAGAGGGAGGTCTTGGTGGGTGTTGTATTTGGGAAGGAGGGACTGTGGGAAACTGGGCCTCTTCCAAGGCTGGTTGCTTCTCTGGAGCTTCAGAATAGGATGAGTGAGCAGGGTGGACTGCAGCAGGCTCTGGAGAACGTGCCTCTGTTGGTGGCTCCAAACGAGGTGGGACCAAAGGCTGAGAAACTTGAGGGCAAAGATCCTGAGGCACAACAGGGTCAAGTGATGGCTCTTTCCCACCGTCCTGACTCTTCTCTTGGCTCCGTTCTAGTCCTGATATTTTGGGGACTGCCAAAGACCTGGCCTCTTGATCTTCATTTTCTGTTAGCGTACCAACTCCTAAGTCTATATCTGGGAACAAAAACATCAAACACAAAAAAGATGGTTGATGCAATAGGGTGAACTATACATACTCTGAAGCTACAGTTTGGCCTGTCATGTTAACACTCTATGGTCTGACCAATTTTACATTAACATTTCATCTCCTGATAGAAAATCTGGTTGCTGCCAATAGAACATTAGTTGCAGTCTACCTTTTATGAGAGAAGCTGGAGGATTAAAAAAAAAACCATCACAACCTCTTTATTAACCATAATTAATGCAAATGCAAATGCAACAAGCAGTTTTCAAAAACACAGTGAAAACACTAAGTAACAGAATTAAATACTACTTGTGAAGAAATGCAGTGGAACTCTTTGTTTACAGCAAGTGATTCAAAGATGAATGTCAATTGTCAGAGCATCTCAAAATCATGCATCAGAACAGAGAAGGCACTTATTCTTCTGCTTATTCTTTAAGCCTCCTGAGATGGCAAATTGAGATGACCCAATCCATTTTGTGCCAATGGAGCTTCAAAAGCTTCCACAGATTATCTCCACATAAACAACACTCCTACTGGAAATACCACTGAAACAAACAAGCTGTGCATGGATATACATGTGGAGACAGCCAGAGAAGGCCGCTGAAGTAGTTGAGCTGAGCCTCCTAAAGGACGTAGCTATTTAATATTTAGAAACAGGGTGTTTTACTCATGCCTGTGCATTTTATGAAGCATGCCTGTTTATTTATTTCTTTACTCAGTCACTCAGTCACAAAACCATAGCTCTGGGCAGCTTACAAAATAGCAACAATAGAAAACAGGAAGCTAAAGAAGAATCTGGAAAAACAATCCCAACTAAAAATCAAAACACCACATAAGAGGTCCATCACCCACTGTACCCCAAGGACTGAGAGAACAGACAGCTTTTGAGGGCTCTTTTAAATAGGGTCAAGTGGGGAGCCATATGAATCTCAGGGTGAATCTGAGGGCAGGTGCCATGACAGAGAAGAACCGATTCCTGAGTCCCACCAGATGATGCTTTTAACTGATGGGACCTGGAGCATGCCGACTCCGTCAGAATGTATGGGTTGAGCAGAAGTTACAAGGGACAGGCGGTCCCTCAAATATCAGGCTCCATGTCCTGAAGGGCTTAATAGGTGATAACCAGCACCTTGATTTGCACCTGGTAGCCTATGGGTAACCAAAGCATGGGCATACATGGGTATACCATGGCATGCCCGTAACTGCCCGTGCTACTGCATTGTGGACCAGCTACAGCTTCTGAGTGGTCTTCAAGGATAGCCCCATGCAGAGCTCATTGCAATAGTCCAGATGTGAGATGACCAAAGCATAAGTGAATACCTTAAGGTCTCCCTATCTATTTATCTATTTATCTATTTATCTATTTGTCTATCTATCTATCTATCTATCTATCTATCTATCTATCTATCTATCTATTTTCTATCCTGCCTTTATTATTTTTATAAATAACTCATGGCAGCAAACATCCCTAATGCTCCTTCCTTCTCCTATTTTCTCCACAACAACAACCCTGTGAGGTGGGTTGGGCCGAGAGAGAGTGGTCACTGAGAGAGAGGTCACCCAGCCGGCTTTTATGCCCAAGGCAGGACTAGAACTCTCATACCACGCCTGATTGGCTCTGGGGCTGAGAGAGAGGGAGTGGCCCAAGGTCACTCAGCTTGCTTTCATGCCCAAGGTGGGACTAGAACTCTCAGTCTCCTGGTTTCTAGCCCAGCACCTTAACCACTAGACCAAATTGACTCTGAGGTACGGCCACCACTGTCATACCATGTAAACTTATGCAAAGGCCTTCCTGGCCACAGCTAGCACCTGCTTCTTGAATAGGAGTTGTGAGTCCAAGAAGACCCCCAAATTGTGTACTAGCTTTGAAATAGGAAGTAAGATCCCATTCACAGCTAAATATGGAATCATCCAGACTCAGGCAGTCCAAACATCCACAGCCACTCAGCCTTATCAGGATTGAACCTAAGCCTTTTCCTCCCCATGCAAACCCGCACAGCCTCCAGACACTGGAACAAAGTGGAGCTATCTTCAATAGCTAGTCATTGAGAGCACACAGTTCACTGAATCACAGCTTTCTCCGTGATGGTGAGACAGACTGTATTCTTTTATTTTTTTTAAAAAATGGTAACTATTTCAAAATCTGAAACTAGAAGTTACTAGATAAAAAACCTTAAGCAAATTGATGCCCTACTTTACTATTTTTTGCTCTGTTGCTTTGTTGTTTTGGCCAGGCATATTGTCTACATATGGTCTACAACTCCTCCATATCAAGACTGTAATGGTAGATCCACCACTGCTACCAAGAGAGAGCAAACTCCCCGTCTGGTGAAAAGATAAAGGTTCCTTCAAGAGGAGTTCCACCAGACCTCAATTCCTTCTTGCTGGATCCATTAGACCTAACAATTTTCCAATTAAGCTATTGTAACCTGAAATGTGATGGAGGCTGCCAAGGTTTAGAATTCTTCTCAGTTGCTGAAATCCACAAAGACAAATTGAGGGGAAAGCTCTGGACTTGTTTTAGTCCCATTAGTTCTGAACACGCAGAGGCAGAGAGCTGACAGGACCTTGGCAGGTCTCACAGAGCTTCCACTTTATGCCTGCCATTTTGGGTAAACATTCATTACCTCAGCCAGTGCTCCTGCCTTTTTCCAGACCTCAGAAGGTCTGGGGGCCTCACATGATGGAAAACCTTTGTAAAAGGCTGAGGGAACAGGCATGGACGCCCAAGTTTCTGCTCCACGACAAATCTAGTTTTATTAAAAACATCTGAATTGGCTTTGAGATGTGTCTCCAAGTAAGGAAAGAAATGCAAGGATCTAAACGCAATAATGAGAAATGAAGCAACCCCTTCCATAGATGAAGATGACCATGAACCTGGCATTAAAGAAGTTGGGTGTGTATTTTCAGTTCGTAAGAATGCAAGAAGAGCCTTGCAAGAATAAGTCCAGTTTTCTGTGTTCCGCAATGATCCAACGGCTGTATCTGAGGAGCTCACAAACCTGGATGAGAAGTCAAGAGTCCTCTTTTTTAATTGCTTCCTCTTAACCAAAATTTAAGGTCAGTTGCCTGAAAATCCAGAGAAAGTAAACACCCATAAATTCTGCTTATTTATTGGC
Organism: Candoia aspera; assembly: GCF_035149785.1. NCBI lineage: Eukaryota > Metazoa > Chordata > Lepidosauria > Squamata > Candoiidae > Candoia > Candoia aspera. The sequence continues at coordinate 12,118,308 of NC_086153.1, forward strand.
ATGGATTTCTACACTGCCCAGGCCCAAAGACTCCAGGCAATTTACAAAAAGGTCAAAAGCAAGATGTATATATCAACAATTGTTTTAAAAGGCATCTCAAGGCCATACAGTCAAAAAAAAAACAATACTAAAAATCATCATCAAATGCCCATGAGTCAAAACAATTTTCATGGCTCTGCAGAAAACAAAATGAGGATGCTTGGTACACTGCTGGGGGTGTTGCACAGCAATGGGACACTCCAGAGAATTTTCGCCTTTAGAAGTATGGTATGTTCTTTTGAACTTTTGTGGGACATGACCCTAAGCATCCCTTCTCTGCTTGCATGCAACTGGGCAGATTCCACCTGGAAGAAACAGTCTCCTAAGGAGCCTGGAACTAGGTTCTCTGTTGTCTTCAAAGACAGACCCATGTAGAGTTTCATTACAACAACCAAAGTAAGTAGTGATGGGTGAGTCACTTTCACCAGAACTTCACAATCCACACAGTGCTGCAACTATGCCTAACATCTAACTTATGCACAACCTAATCAACTTAGATGAAGACCACTCAGGTTATGGTTTGTACCTGCTGTACCTCTTGAAGTATGCATCTGGGAAGACCTCCAATTGCAGATTTGTTTCTTCAGAGGGACATGAACCCCCCCCCCCCATCTAGAACAATCACAGGGCTGTCAAGGAGCCAAGATGTTTCTACACAAACAGTAACTTCATCTTGCTGCAATTCAACCTAAGTTTGTTTTCACCCATCCAGACCTACACGGCTTGCAGACACGGAGTCAGGATTTTTGTAGCATCTCCAGCCCATCTTGACACAGCAATGTATAGTTGAATATCATCAGCATACTTGTGTTTCCCCTTCCTAAACTGAAGGATGATCCTCCATGAACTTTTCCAGACTCCTTTATAAATCACTGCAATTGATTCCAATTGATTTTTATTACCACAGATGCTGGCAGTTAATTCCAGAGTTTATCCATGTTCTCTGTAAAAATCATCTACTTCTGTCAATTCTGAATTTCAATATGGGAGGAGCTTGAGTTCTAATATCTATCTATCCATCTATCCATCTATCCATCTATCCATCTATCCATCTATCCATCTATCCATCCATCCATCCATCCATCCATCCATCCATCCATCCATCCATCCATCCATCTATCTATCTATCTATCTATCTATCTATCTATCATCATATTTTTTTACTGCCCATCTTGTATTGCAACGACTCTGGGCAGTTTACAAGTAAAATTAAAAATAAAATATTAAAATATCATTAAAACAAATACAGTATAAAATATAAATACACATAAATATAAGAAATATAAAATATAAGCTATAAAGTCTGAGATGGTGGAGTAACGGTGTCATCATCGTCCCTGTTAAGGAGCCAACCACCCCCATGCTTGACTATCCCCACCTCCACCCCAAGCGAGGTGACACAACCAAGTTTTAACCCCCTTTTGGAAGGCCAGTAGAGTGGGGGCCTGCCTCGTCTCTGGGGGAATTTATTCCAGAGGGCAGGAGCCACGGCAGAGAAGGCCCTCTTCCTGGACCCTGCCATTCGACAATCTCTCATGGACAGGGTCCGTAACATGTCCTCTCTGCCCGACTGGGTGGGAAAGAAAGAAAAAGATAACTCTTCCCATTCTCTGCTTATGCCATTTATGTCTTTATATGCACTCTTCGTCTTTCTCTCTCTCTCCAATTTTATTTATACTTCACCTTACCCTCCTTCATTCCAAGCTAAAACTCCAAATGCTGTAGTCTTCCTTCACAGGAGGCTATTTGAGTTCTCTTATCATTATGCAAATAACCAGTACCTCCTTCCATTTTGCAGTGTGATGGCCTGCTTCACACAACCTGCTATGCTAAGAGCTGGATTTCCCAGAAGATTCTGAATCACAAGTTTCTCAAACCACATGTTAACCTAACCTAGCACGTTATATGCACCCAGCCAATGTATCACTTAAGTTAAGCTCCTAACTGCTGCCTCTAGGATCGGTGGTTTTGCTATGGGTAAATGGCAGTATGGCTGCCTCTGGTAAAGAATACACAGTAGGAGCTGTTTTGGTGAGAAATGGCAGACTGTCCTCCTATCTCATGTGACAACTTTGATTTTGGCCAATGGCCAACAACTATCTGCTGTCTTTTTAGCCCTGTTCCATCACTGCACAAAGCTTTCAAACCTCCACTCTTAATTTAGCCTCCATCCCTAATTTAGCCTAATATCATCTATTACTCCAACTGCCACTGGATCTCTACAGCATGGGTAAGCAACCTGCTGCCTTATGGGTATCTGGAGCTTGAATACCACAATGGAAGTTCAAAACATCTGGAGGACATCATACATAATGTCTTTCTCAGCACTGCTAGTTGAAATCTATGGGCTGAATGACCCTTTTGCGTGCAAAGCTTGGGTTTTACTGCTGAGATGTCGAGATGTCCTATTTTACAGACCCTGGGAATGGTAATTTTGAAAGAAAGATTTATGCCAAGATTGTAAGAACGCACATCCAGTCAACACTCAAATGTTTGGCTCCTCCAGAAAGGGAGATGCAATTATAGACCCTGCCACACAAAGAGAATAATCTATGTGCTTTCCTTGTTGACAGAGTCTCTGTTGCAATGGAAATATTAAACTCCCTCCCATCAATTATGGTAATAAAATAACATGTGGGTTTCTTTTTCATCCTTCAGCAAAGTTTTGTTCCATGAAAAGCTGGTTCCCCAGGGTGCAAATCTTTCCAAGAACATAATACCCCATTTTGCTTCTGTTTTGAATTTGTTCAACTGTCATTTGAGACTGACAGTAAATGGGTAGTTGGATTTAAGCTCCTAACTCTTTGCGACACTCTCTAGAGAAAAGGAGGGACATAAACCATCCTTGTTTTGGACAGATGCATATTTTAAACAGCTGGCTTCCTAACCACAGGAGAGACATTTCTTCATATGCATACAAACGTATAATACTGACTTCTGGTTGGATATGGCAATGTGCTAAATTACAATTTCAGCTCACTCCTGAGTTAAGAAGCAATATTCTTACCTTTTGATTGCTTTATTACTTAATTGGTAAACAGAACATCTTTCCTGTCTAAATTACTGGCCAGCAGTATTTCTGACTTAATTTACTATGGATCCAAACTTGAAAAAACAGAGAAAACAAAAGTCTACCCACTTCCTGAAGGAGAGCAGCCTATTGAGCTGGCAGCAGACATGATGATCACTTCAGTTGAATTTAGTCCAGATCAGAAGAAAAAGAATCCCAAAGTGAGTTTTTTTACCACTTTAAACGTTTTTTTTTTCATGCTACGCATACTGTTACAGTGTCTGAATTTATGCAACTAAAAACCTTACTGACAACTGGAAACAGAAGACTGATTATCTGAAACAGAGATTTGATAGTGTTGATTTAAAAGTGGGAAAAGCTGAACCATTTAGTGAGTGAGTCACATGAAACAATCATTATTTAGCTTGAAATTGTTGATAAACAATTTAAAACAGACATGGCAAATGTTATGAAAGTAAACACAGATCTTCAGGGCGAGGTGACCCACCTCTAGGGTCTTTACCACAGAAGTACTTTGTTTTCTAAACAATCTTTACCTTGCTGAACAGCTTTCAGGGAAAAAATATATAAATGAGGTTTTATCACTGCAGTTGGAGTATAGGCTTGAAACTGTTCATTCAGCTCATTGGTTGTGAGAGACCTGAAATCTATAGTACAGGATCATACCCTGCTTTTCAAACAAGGCCCAGTGCAAACTAAGCAAAAAGTAATTTACCTCAAGTCAGACAGCTCTCAGGGCTACATGAACACATGCTTATTGTTTTTGGGGGTTTCTTGGGTACCATATAAAAGTTACTTGACACTGCTTCCTTCTGAGATTTTTAAAAAATTTCCTAACCCAGTCTACGGCTCTGGGATGTCATGGTAATCTCCCATCCATGTATTTACCAGGTCCAATGCTGTTTAGCTTTTCAAAGGCTAATTTATTTAGATTTATTTATTTATATAAAATTAGAGGCTGCCCAGTTCCAATCAACATGGGGGAGGGGGGAACTTACGTTTTAAAAGCAAGAAACACTTTGAAATTAAGAAACAGATCATACACATCTAGAAGAGAGAACCACTTATAATAACAAAAGTAACCTACAAGGGCTCAACAGACCAACCTCTGCCAAGACATAGAAGAACAGCCAGGCTTTGAAGAATTTTTGGACAGGAGATCACCTTGGTGCTGCCATTTACTGTACAATATAGGATAACATAATATATAGTATCTGCCAGAATGGAGCCAACAGTAGTATCAACCTTGCAGGATAGTCCCAACATGAAGCACAGCCAGAAGTACTAGTTCTAACTTTACTGTAAGCTTACATGAACAGAATCTTGCAAGTCTGAAGTACATCTCTCCCCACTTGCCTTTACAGTCCAAGAAACTAGGGAGGGTCCCTTCTGAGACATTTGCCATGCCCCCACTCGTTCTGCAGGCTCAGCTGCCTCTTATCTGACTGTTGCCTAGCCTGTGGCTCTTCCTCCTGACTCCCAAGGTCATTCCCACATACCATTACAAGTAGTTAAAGAGTGAAAAACCAAGTAGGGCTGTGAAAAAATTGAAAATAATTTGCAAGAAGTGATTTGCACCTTATTAAAGCAACAATGTCCTTGTCCAGCCTTCCCTATAAGCCTGAAAAAGAGATTCTGCTGCTTTAAGAAGTCCTCAGTGGCATTTTTTTTAGCTTCAGCAGCAACTTGAAAAAAGATGTGGGTGTTTTAATGAAAAACAGAGAAGTGCTATGCTTGTGCCTGCATGAGGTCTGAAGCACTGCTCCAAAATCATTTTCAAGGCATGCACAGACATTAAACCAAGAGTTTGGAACTAGAAAAGAACCTTAGAAAGAGATCCCTTTATGGGTTTCCTGTCGACAAGTACCAATGGCCAGCCTAGCTGGATAGAGCCACTCCCTCTCCCAAGTACCAGTGATGGTCTAGGGCAGCTTTCCCCACCTACCACCATCCAGAAGTGTTTGGACTGCGACTCAAGACCTGGCTGTGCCACCTCATTTGGGGTGGAAGGGGGGATAGCTTGTCGTGGGGGAGATTGGCACCATGATTCAGCCCTGGAAAATTTTAACATTTCACCATCTTGGGTTTTAGTTTTCATATTTTATACTTTATATTTTAGAGCCTTTATTATTTTTGCATATTTATATTTTATAATGTACTTTTAATTGATATTTAATTGTTACTGTTTTTAATTTGTAGTAAGCCAGAGTTGCTTCGAGATGGGGGGCAGAAAAATATGATCAATAAACAAACTCCCAAAATTCCCAGCCAGAAATAGCAATGTTCTTCAGGTGAAGGATCTTTTGGGACAAGAGCTGCATTTCCAAGAAAGGGCTGGCATCTGGACAAAGAAGGAGCTGGAGACAGGACAAAAACCCAATCTGGTTTATTTTCCTGTTAATTTTCAGTGAATTAAATTCATTAATTAAACACAGCAAATAGGATTTAATGATTTGCCGCTTTCATCACAGTTTGGCAATGCTCTGAAGGCAGCTCTGAAGTGTTGGATTATTCTGTACCTTGAGGACAGACTTTTCCTGGGAAAAAAATTAGCAGGGGCTTACTAATCTGGACATCCCCCATTGGCCAATGCCTATAGTTCAGCACCTTCCATCTGCCTTTCCTTATCCAGATCAGAACGACCAACAGCAGTTTCTCTCTGCATGTATACTAGTATTATGGCTATTAAGTTGCCAAGCATCTCTCAACTAGGTATTTGATTGGGCTCTCCATGAAATTGCTGGAATGGTTTCTGTCCAGCTTCAAAGAGGAAAGGAAGGCTAGCCATTCACCTACCACACTTGCCAGAAGGTGGCACCATATGTGACAGAAAGCTGAAGCTCAAGAACAATGCACAGAGCTGCATACTGTCATCTGCAAAAGCAACATTACAATATGGATTGCAGAGGAACTCAACTTTTAAATAAGTGAAATACACTGGCAGTCTCCCATCCAGGTCCTAGCCAGCTTGGACTAGCTTAGCTGTAGCAAATTTGATGTATATGCCTTCTAACCATAAATCTGTTAAAATACCACCAATCAGAAAGACAGAGATATGACCAAGACATTTGTACCTTGATTGTAAAAACTGCATGTTGGTCAAAGTTGACTATGAGTATTCCTATCTGGATTCCTCAGTTGCTGGAATGGAAAGGTATATTGGCAATAATGTTTAGCCAATGTGATTAGTACCTATTAATAGTGTTATAATAAATCTAATCAACAATGTTATATATTCAGTCATCTTGTACAAATCTTCTCATAAATCTTACATTATTTCACTAAGGGTCTAATACACACTTAATGCCAATGTCACCTTTGGTAAACAGATGAAAAACAACTTCTACTGTCATCTTGACCCATGTTCCATGTATTGATCAGTGGCACATGTATACATACTTGGAAAAGCAAGTTGTGGGAGAAGTAACATAAGATTTATGAACATAAGTCACATCAAGCTGCCATATATCAAGTATCTGGACTGTCTAGTATTCTTTATGAAATACAACCGTTGGCCATTCTCAGATCCATCCTTAACTTCAAGCTACCTATTGCCATTGCCCTTTCTGTTCTCATACTTTTGCATAGAATGTTGAATACATTTTGATATAAAATTGATAGAATAGTTGAGTATCTGCTATGGCCCCCACTACTGCAGTCCCTGCCCTGCATTACTGAGAATGACTAGCAGTAAATCTCCAGGATTTGACCCATTTTTTTTTCAACCCTAGTTGGAGATACTAGGAATTGAATCTTGAATCTCCTGAATACAAAGCAGGTGCTCAGCTATGGCACTCCCTTAAAGAAAGCATTCCATAATAGAATTCTGATCCCTCCTTCCCCATCAACAATCGGATGATTAACCTGATGACTTTTTCCTAGATCCCACACCCTTCAAAAAATAAACCCTGCATTGGTAGTGATCAATATAGGTCCCTCACTGGACTTTGGATAGTGTGAGCTTTGAGCCTGCTTCTGACTCAGAAAACGAAACTTATCTGGAGTCAGAAGGGGAAAACGAAACTTATCAGGAAGGATTTGAAAAAATAAAGACCAGAAGTGACTCAGCAGAGCAGGAGAAACTAGAGATGCTGATTGGACAAACTTCGGAGGGAGAATTAAATCCTCCAATCAGTGCTCAAGAAAGACAAGCAGAGAAGCATGCAAATCAAAGGGCAGCCTGATTGGCTGCAGGTGAGAAACAGCGTGGGAAGGATCGTGTTAAAGGCAGATGCACCAAGAGCAAGCTGCCGGAGACAACCGATCCTTCAAGCTCACAGCATCTGCGGAAGAGTCCTTGCTCCAGTTGGAAGCCTTGCCTGTAGCCAGCATGGAACCTGAGCCAGTGCTTTCTGTCGTTGTGGACCTGCTTCCTGCACACACCACTCCGGCCAAGTCTCCCCTTGCCTCGCATCCAGCTCCAAGCCTCACCTCATCACTCCAGCACAAATCGGTCCTGCCTCCAGTCTCAAGTCTTGTTGTGACGTTCCTGCCAAGTCCAGCCTTGTCTCCAGATCTGAGCCTTGCCTGGACACTCCAGCCCAGTCCAGCCTTGTCTCCAGATCCAAGCCTTGCTTTGATGCTTCAGTCAGGTCCAGCCTCAAGCCTTGCCTAGATGCTCCGGTCCAGCCTCGTCTAGCCTCTGTGTTCCTGCTGAGTCCAACCTGCGTGCCTGTTCACAGACCCGTGCCTCAAGCCCCCTCTTTGCCACGCACTCTAGCTCCATGGAGTCTTGCAGGTTCAATAATGGAACTAGCTGAGTTCTGCCTCACTGTTTTGCCACAATCTGAACCTGCAGCCTTGCCTGGGTGTCCTTTACTGCCTGGGTGGACTTGATTGAATTGCATTGCCTAATCTATTACAAGGACTTTTTGCTGTTGTAAATAGTTATTATAAATAAAGATCTTAATAGTAATTCTGCCTGGCCGTCTCATAGTCTGAACAGGACATATAGAAGGTGGTTAACTCTTGTAACCAAGGGTCACACAATTTTGTTTCTTTTTATTGCAGCTAAAGATAAACATTTACTGGTCATTGGGAGGCTAAATCAGTGCATTTGATGTGTTGACAGCAAATCAAACAAAATAATCAATGCTTTCCAATTCATTCTATTGACTCTCTTCCCTCACAGCCCAAGGCACAAAGCTTGACATAGATGTTTAGATAGTATCAAATTGCTCAAGTTTTGAGAGTGTAGGCAATTTATTCAGGATTTTCTCATTAGTGTTTTTAATGCTCTTGGGCTTTCAAAAAGTCAAGGGCAATAGAAGCAGACTGGAGCATGATTGTGCTTTGTCTGGACCAAGAATGTTACTTGATATAGTGAAACAATTCTGCTATTATAGTATAAGAACTGGACATCCTAAAGTCCTTATTTCAGGGCTTGGCCATTCTCAAATTCAGTACATACTATTTATCCTTAACTTTAAGCCATCTATGCCTTTACCACATCCCTCTGTATTGAGTAATGCAACTGGGCTCACATCTTCTGCTAAGCCATAGGTAGAGTAGGACTAAATCCGGCATCCCCAACTGACCAGGTGGGCTGAATGATGCTATGGGCAGGTCATTTAAGACTCCACCCACTAACACTACCCATTTATTTGTGAAGGAACGATGGCTCCCCATATATTCTTCTACAGAGAAATCTACTTTTTCACTACTTTTTTACCTGCATGTTCCCTGATCAGAGATCATACCAAGTGGTTCCTGTGACTTTTGTTTGAATCCCATCATTCTTTCTCAAAGGCTCTGGCTGCTGAGGAAGACGGGGTCTCACCTGTGATTCTACAGGACAAATGAGAAGATCTAGAAGACAGATGAAGCTATGGAACAATACACAGAGGTGGACAACTTGGTGACCTGCAGATTTTGACTAACAATTCCACTGAGTCTGGAATCTAAAACTGTCATCTCCCATCCATAAGTCTGAAATGTTTTCCCATCATTTTTCCCATCTTTCTTCTTGCCACAAAAACATCCCTAAAGGGTGAAAAGATGGAGAAAATACACAATGTTCATGAACAAAGAAAGCAGCCATCACTCTTAAAACTCCATTCATGACACTAAGATTGGAGAGGATGATGACTGATTGGTCATTTCCTCCCTCCCCACCTGAAACTTTCCAAGTTTGACTTTGGAAACCTCATGAGGAAGATGTCCTGGGTGCATGTCCAAAGATAGAATGGGGCTTTAGAACCTCAATCCTCCACCCAACCCTGTCCTTTTGCAGATCTTGACCATGTGAGGGAGATTGAGTAGTTATTGGTTGTGCTAGTAGTTTATTAGAGATATATTACTATATATCTTCAGGGTATGAGGTTATTTAATCCTGTATTAGAAAATCTCAAGAATTAGGGGACCAACAGGAAGTAAGGATGCTTTCCAAAATGGCCACACTTTACAATGGGGGTCAGCAACAGGGCATCCATGTGTCTAAACAGTTCATAGTACCTTGCTATGGTCTCTAAGCCACTAAATTAAATACAATTACCTTTAAAAGAAATTAAAATGTCCAAAATCTCATGAGATCACCAAGCCATGCAAGATTTCAGTGTTCTTGTATGAGATCTCATACGTTTTTCATTGGAAAGATTCCAAGACAGCCCCACTCTCTGGGGGGAGATGGGTGGTAATAGAAGTTTGAAAAAATAAACAAACAAACAAATAAACAAAATATATTCAGTTCTACATTCAGGGCTTTAGTTACTATAGCTATGCAGCCTAGCCATGGTGCATATAGACTGAAGACATTTCTTGACCTTTTTCCCACCACATAGTCCAAACGAGAAGACAGATTTCTCCAATCACAATTTAACAGAGGTCACAGCGATCTGGTGATAGCAAACCTTCAATTTTCCATTTGGCTATCAATCAGCTGCTATTTATTTTTTGCTCAGCATTTCATCAACAGAGATTCCCACAAGCTTCACCAGCTTAATCCTTCTGGCTTTCAGAAAGCCTAGCTTAGTTTTGTGTAAAACATGTTTCTCAAGTTTATTAGGATGGCAGGCAAAAAGCTCTTAGCCTCATGGAAAAGATGGAGCACAATGAGAGCAATGTCCCTTAAGAGCATAAGCGCATTATGCTGGGTCGAACCCCTGGCCCATCTAGTCCAGCAGTCTGTTAACAGTGGCCAACCACCTGCACAAGGAAGCCCACTATTCTCCCAGCAGATGGCCTTTGGAGGCAGTCCCACTGTCACCAAGGCTAAGTGCCATTGATCCCCAGGACTTCCATGAATTGGTCCAACCTCTTTTTGAAGCCAGCCAAGCTGGTAGCCAGTACCACATCTCATAGTAGCAAATTCCCAAGTTTAATTATATGTTGTGTACAAGTTTAATTAAACATTGACATAAGAAGCCAGTGTTCATGGTTTCCCACAGTTCAATTACATCCCAAGGGAACTTTCAAGAGGGAATGATGGGCTCCACTTGGGAGACTCCATTAGCCCTTTTAATCTGGAAAATCTAGGCAGGGAGGGAGGCTTTGTAATGATGGGAAAAGTGCAACAGAAAACTGATGCCTTCCAGGATAATCTCAAAAACATGAGGAGAAATTTGGAAGAAATTCTCAAGCATCCCAAGAATGACGTTGAAAACAACAAGCTTCTTTCATGTGGGGAAAAATTCAGAGATAGTATACAGTATTGCAAAGCAGATTATGGAACAGAATTAATTAAACTCCCAACACTTTGTCAGAAAGGGAATTGTGATGGGCTTGTTCACATATCTCAGTTTAAGACATAATGGAAAGAAGGGACTGAGATTGGAATTGTATGTTGCACTAAACCATAGCTTGCTTAACCATGCTAATCCAGATATGGGCAATCTTTTTGTAGGATTACTATTTTTAACCTTGGAGAGTGGGGGGAATGTGTCTAGTGATACAGTGACATCACTGTGGGGGGGATGCAAAATTTATCAGCCCATTTTTCTTTCTTTTCACCTTTGGGCACAGTTTACAGCCTCAAGATAGATGTGTTAAGTCTTGTGGATATATTAAGCCTTGCTTATCACACCTGTTTCCAAGCTTTAAATAAAGCAAAGAGCAAAGAGATCACACTACTAAAATAAGCAATTTTCCAACAATATTTATCAGTATAATCAAAAAGTGAACAGAGTGCCATAAAATGAGGACTAGGAGCTGCAGGTTACCCAGCTCTGCATTAAGCCATAAATCATGATTTACAAACTGTGACAGATTCTGAATGAATGTTGGCGGGGGGGGGACTTCCTAACAATAAAAGCAGTTTAACAGTGGAACCCATGACCAGAGTGGTGGTGGGCTCCCTTCACTGGATGTCTTCAAGAGGAGAGCAGACAGTCATATGCTAGGGAGAATTAATTTGGTTTCCTGATTCAGACAAGGAGTTGGCCCCCATGGCACCTTGCAATCTGATAATGCTTAATTTCCAAACTATAACAACTGGGTTCACATCACTTATTAGTGGTTAAGGCACCAGGCTAGAAACTGGGAGACCGTGAGGTCTAGTCCCACCTAAGGCATGAATCCAGCTGGGGGACCTTGGGCCAGTCCCTCTCTCTCAGCAGGGCCACAACTGGGGGGGAGGGCAAGTGGGGCATGTGCCCCGGGCACTGTGCTGGGGGGGTGCCACAATGACAAAATAGTATTTGTATACTGAATGTATACATGGGGAGGGGGGCGCGGAAACCATGTTTTTCCCGGGTGACACAGACCCTAGTTGCGGGCCTGTCTCTCAGCCCCAGGAAGGAAACAACGGCAAACCACTTCTGAAAAACCTTGCCAAGAAAACTGCAAGAACTTGTCCAGGTAGTCACCAGCAGTCAAGACTGACTCGAAGAGACCAAGTACATATATACATACATACATACATAAATAAATGAAGAGAGATTACATTCGGGCTTTTTTCACACCCCACATTTAACCTGGTTACTGAATGAAACTCTTTTCTAAGGATGGGCAACACACTGCACCATAAACTAATATTTATTGCAGAAAAGCAAACCAAGCTTAACATGACCAAGCCTGGCACACTGAGCAAAAGAAGTTTGCAATCACCCCAGTGAAGGGCTTGTGTGAACACAACTATTAGGTTAACACAATCAGCCAGAGAAAGACTGAGGGGACCAAGAAGCAGAGGAGTCTCTGGATGAGAACATGACAGTGGGAAACCCTTTCTCCCTGTCACACTTGGTTGCAGCTTGGACTTGTCAGCAATCTAATCTTGTTTTCTTAGCCAGACAAGTCATGTCCATTTCTCCTCCAGAGTTCTTTGTTTGGGTAGGATTTGGATTCATCAAGCTGTCAGTCCTGTGCTGGGGTAGGGAGGGGGAACGGGGAATGCCTCCAAAACACACATAAGATTAGACAGGATTTGCTGTCAAACCAAATAACAATCTGACATTAAAAGCTCCTCATGGAATTTCACAACCAGTCCTACCTTATGTTGTCAGAGAAACATAAAAAGATTCCGAAGGGAGGGGAGGGAGAGACGGCAGAAATAAACAATTGTTTTGCATTTTTGGTTCTACCATTTGGGGTCCCCCAAGAACCCATCTGATGCAGCATGGCAGACTTTTATTCTGAATTGATAAAAGCAAAAAGGAAAGTACTGCAGAAGAGACAAATAACTTTTGTGGGATTTAGTGCATTCAAAGCCTGCCCTTTTTCCATGGGAATCAAGGCAGACTAATAAAGTTTGCCAAAATATTTCTCATGTAACAGTTGTAGGCGTCTCATTGAAAAGAGGTAGCACAAAAGGAAAAACAGATGAGGACAGAAAAGAAGAAGTGCAAAGCACAATGCAACACCGGTTTCAGGCCCCCATTTTGCTCATTAAATGTGCCCAATGGAGGAAAAAAATAATAATATTCGATTTTTAAGGGGTGAAATGCCTTAAATGTCTGAAAGTATTAAGATACCCATTTCATCCCTTAACACCCTTGAAGCCCCAAACCTTTCCCCAAAAGTAAGCTGATTTTTTTGCCCTACTTCAGAGTTCTGTTGGTGTACCTGCAGCCCATATTAAGCTAGCTGTCCATCCCAGCATGGAGATGCAAGAAACAACATCTCCAGCCACATCAACAAAGGTGTCTCCAGAGAAATAGCTGGAAAATCAGTCCAAACGGCAAGTGGCAAGGGAGAACCCAGTGGCTATGTTCACACAACAAGTCTAGTGACTGCATTCAGACAACATGCAAATCTTGCTTCATGTCAAGCTTGCTTAGCTTTTATTTCTATGGCTCAGGGTTTTATGAGAAACAAGAAAACCTGACTAGAGTACAGTTCACTGTATTGTGTGAATCTAGAAAATGGTTTGTCGGGGCTGTGAAAGGAGCTGCTATTTCTTCTTCTTTTTTTAGCTTTTTTCCCCCTCCAGTTACACATTTGTTAACATCCCTTTGGGGCAGGATTTCTCAACCAGGGTTCCACGAGAGGTCACTAGGGGTTCCCTGGGAGATCATGAATTATTTTAAAAATTATTTCAAATTTGGGCAACTTCATATGAAAGAGGTAAGTTTCATTCTTTATCTTCAGTTTAAGGACACTGTCAGTGCATCTATACAGGCCTACCCATGAAATGAATATAATAATTTTGTAACTTCTGGCCTGAAGGTGCAGGGGTTCCCGGAGGCCTGAAAAGTATCTCAAGGGTTCCTCCAGGGCCTGAAGGTTGAGAAAGGCTGCTTTGGAGCCTCCCTGGCTGCCCATTCTCCCTGATGCTTCTTGGGAAGAATTCCCACTCTGTCTCATCTCTCGGGATTTAATAGAAATGTGGTGAAGCCAGAGAGGCTGCTGGAGAAAAGATTTCACAGTAAAATGCAGGGTATTCAGACAGTCCTCTTGGCCCTCTTCTCATTTAATATGTCCAAGCATGCCCTACTCCAATTGTGCAAATTTCTCCAAAATCATCTTCTCCTCTGGAAGAAACATTGAGGGCAAACCCTTCTTACGTTAAACCGAATGAGACCGGTAGCAAACAGCACAGAGCACTAGGACATGTGCTTACATCTACACACACCAGTGGATGTTTGAACTGATCACCCAACAGTTGAAACATCCACAGCATTGGGAAGATGAACAAATCTGGGTATTGAGTAGGGGGTAGGAAAAACACTTTTGGTGTGAAACACACACACACACACACACACACACGTGATGGTTCAAGATCATTTTAGTTTCTTGCCCCCCAAAAGACCCTAGTCAGACATTTCAACCTTAGCAGCAGGTCAAATATACTGTTTCTTTTCGCTAGAGGGGGAAAAATATTTTGTCTCTGGGAAGCAGAGAGGAATATTTATTTAACTAGGTCGTTGGTTGTTGGGGTGGGGGCACATGTTTGCTTCTCCTCAATCTGGATTCCATTCAGTCAGTTACCACTCCAATTAACTAACAATTATTTAACATTAACACTAATTACAGATGCCAGTTAAGCGCCTACAGATGTCAACTGTTAGCTTTTGTACCTAATCACTCAATGAAATGGAGAAAGTTCAACAAACATCAATTAGCTAAGCAATTAGTCGGAGTTAGAAAAGTGCATGTTATCATGTGTGAGCTGATTCGATTTATTTTATTTTGGCAGTAAAAGGCACATTGGCTGACAAGCCGCCCGACACGGCTGCGATAAGATAAAGCCAGGCTGTTAGGGCTGTTTGCACAAGGGCAAGCTTCTCCTTTGGCTGCAGGGTGGAAATGACATGACCTGCTGAAGGTATTTGGGGAGGGGGTGGCGGGGTGGGGACAGGAATTCTTGCACTGCAATATCGCTCTGCTCAACACTGTGCAAGAAAGCGAGTGTGTGCATGCACACATTTATATATATATATATGACAAAAAATGTTCCAAACTTTAATCCGTTTTTTAAATCAAGGTTATTTAGCTGCAAACAACAAGCCTCTCCTGAACCTATTTAAACCTGCGGGGGGGGGGGGCTGGTTATTCCATCTAAGATGTTATGAGAAATTTGTCCTGGTGTACGATAAAAGCTACTTCAAAAACTACCCATGTGTGCCAAATGCCATTGTCAAGAGTCCTTTGTTTCACTGCTGGAACCCCCTCCAGAACGTCCAGAGGCCAAAGAGGATTCTGTGCACATGCAAAAGCCTTTTCCAGACACTTCTACAGTAAGAGCTACTGATGCAAATCACTTTGTCACAATGCTTCAATGACTGTGTTCCTTTGGGAGCACAAAGTGATTTGTTGAGGCAAAACACTACTACCGATGTCTTGTGGACAAGTACTGTATTTGGGGACAAGGCAAGGGACACAGGGAGAAGTTATATCGAATAGATGAGTGGGATGCTTTAGCAGATCCAAGCCTTCTATGCAGAGCAGGGGTTCTCTTCCCAGAATTATGCAAAGTAGCATCCTGGTGTTTTTATTTACTTTTATTCTTAAGGGGCTAAGTGTAACATTTTAGAGTTACCCTCAGTCTGGTGTTGGGACCACAACTCCCCAAATGCCATTGACAATGGTGGCAAGAAATTCTGAGTTTTCATTCAAGACATCAGAAAGACCTCAGAATAGGGAAGGTTGGTAGGAACTCAGCGACTAAAGACTTTTGTGTGTAGGTGTAAGCACATGTTCGCGCGCACTCATGTACACACATATAATCCAACCTGGCCTAGGTTTTCCCTCCAAATGATGAACACTGGTCCTCCATAGAAACTGAAAAGCACACAAAATGACAACTCTTACTAAGTGGAACATAAAAAAAAAAAGCTTTGTCTTCTACTTCAATTTATCATCAGGATTCTAATTATGAAGGGTGGTTTTTGCTAGGCAGGGGGATGGACACGGAACTGGGGGATACTGAATTATTACTGTCTTTAAAACTTTGCAAGATGCACATTTACTGCTGCTGAAAGAAAAAAAAATACCTATGAGATTTATTATATTATTCTTTCTTTGCTTTAGTCCCTTCCTCTTCCCTTTCCCTTCCTCCCTCCCCCCCTCCTTCCTTCCTTCCACCATTTTAGATTCTAGCCAAAGATCAGGGCTTATTCATTCCTGATTACTTGCAGGCCATTTCCAGCTGAAGGATGGAATAAAAATAAATATTGGCTACTTGCCCCTGAAGATGGAGGCACTCCTGTTAGCTATTGTGGCTACTGGTCACCAATGGTGGGTATGTCAAATCCTTCTTTACTTACAAGCAGCTCTGCAATTCTGAGACAGAAGCATCCTTTACTGATACTAATGCTAGGCCTAAATGACCTTTCAAAATCCTCCACCCAACTGTGGGCAGAGACTCCGCGTGGACTTCTCCCAATTTCTCCAGGAGGAGGAAGACTCCTCCAAGATTTTTGCAAGGTCAGGGCTTCCCCCCCAATGATAAGAGTACTGTTGTACTGACATAGCCCCAAAGGAAAAACTCCTCCTTCATCTCTTTGCTAGGAGATGAATGGAAGTGTGGGAAACCAGAGACAGTACAGATTGATAGAGTGAAGAAGGTACAGTGGAAGGCAGGACATTCAAAACTGACCTTTGCCAATTTGTAATTCAATAAACACAAGAACATCACAAGCAAAGGAGGGGGACAAATTACGAAAGCGGAGTTGCACCAATACGACACAAGCACCATCTCCTTTGTACATGTGTGGTGATGTTGCACACACTTATGAAAATGGCCGAGCTTGTGTCAATGGCACAACATTGATTTTGTCTTTTGATGACCACCATGGATCCTGTGATGCCTCTCATCATAGCCCACCCATTAACATTCACTCCTTTTCTTCTTGAAAAGAAAGTTCAAAACATTCTCTTCCAAACTGAATGAGAATTTGTTTTTAAATGCTGAAGAATTTCTCTCCTTGTTTATTTTCTGCTGCTAGTTGACTAATGTAAGAAGAAGCAAAGAAGACTGGGAAATCCACATGAGCTTCTTGTAATGTGGACTTGGAATGAAGAGAACAACCTTTCTTTTGAAGAATTCCCATGCTCCCAGTTGCACACTAGGACTCTAAATGAGGCGCATGAGAAATTGCCATCTGGATGCACCCTGATTATTATTTTTCTAAACAAAATAAATAAATAAATGAACTGGGCTTTCAGAGTGTTTATACATTGTGCAGACAAGGAGACAATCTGGTGCTGATAAGCCTTTTCTGAGAAACTCAAATAAAGCTTAATCTCTTAAACAAACACAGCAGTCAGAACAGATAAAAATTATGCATTAGTAAATATTACCATTTTGCTAGCTGGCAGTAGATTAGTCTGACTTGGCTAAAATCAACAGCCTCAAATACTTAAGGAACCGGCTCAGAAATGCCATCATCCTCTTCTCACAAAATGTTAATTATTTCATTTAGTTTGATCAATAGCTTGGCACAGTCATACTACTTGCAGCTTAAACAAAAACCCTGCATGCAGAAAAACTCAAGATATCTGAAAGCTGAATTTCTATGCAATATAATTTTTTCATGGATACATCCACATTGTCTATCAAAGCTGCAATCCTATACACACTTGAATTAAGTCACTAAGGATTAGCAGGCTAGATTGGAGTTGGCTCACAACCAAAAAGCTGAGCCCTCAGCAGTAACTTCACAGAACTTCACAGAAATAAATATAAAATCAGCAATTTTATCAGAACAAGCATGAGCAATATCTACAATCCTGTCTCTAAGTGCTAATTCAGGTGCTTCTACAAACTGGTAGTATCAAAGAAATTAATTTGAATAAATGCTTTCTTGTTTGTTTCATAATTAAGACATCTTTTAATCAACCTTAAAAAGCAATTCCTGAACTTTCTCCTCTGTCCATGCCCTGCTTTAAATGAAAGTGAGAGGTCTTCATCATAAATTCAACCACAAATGGACAACCTATAATAATCCAGATCTAACTTCAAGTCCCTGCATCCCTCACCAATGGTCAAGCAGACTGTACCTGCTGAGAATAGTAATTCAGCAACATCAGGGGTGTTTTTGTGTTTGTGCATGCCAGTTACCTATCCACTTTCAACACATGAAAGATCAAAATCCTTTTTTTCCAGGATGAATCTTGGTGGCAAAGCTAGGCAACTTCAGGTGAATAAAATATGGACAATTTCCATATAGTGATGGTGAACTAGCTGTCTGAGCCTTCTTGTTCTTTTTGTGGAAAAATTCATCAATTTAAAGGACTTTATTCAAAAGGAAGGAACCAACAAAGGAAAGTGGACTAGTGCACCTAACTTTTAATTGAGAATATGACCCTGGATCTACCAAATCCATTTAGGCAATGCCAAAACTTGGATCTTAAAAACAGAAGATCTTAGGCAACTGGACCATCCAGCACAGAACTGTCCATGTTGACTAGCTGTGGTAGCTCCCCATAATTTTCCAGCCTTACCTGGAGGTGCCTGATTTGAGCTTTGCAATCTTCAGTATGCAAAGCAGGTTCTGCACCACTCAGCTACAAGTCCTCCAGGTGGACTTGTTGACAGCTTCACTGACAGTGGACTTCCTCCCCTTGTTCACCATTTGGTAGCTCACCATCTGCTTTTGACCGCACCTTTCATTTCAAAAGCAGTCTGGGTTGTGGCGTGGAGCTGAGTGAGAAAATTGCTGCTTAGGAAATAGAAGTCCAAAGTCCTTCTTGCTTGGGCAGTATGGAATGTGCCTATCTTTGGAACCTGATTAAGAGCATAATTGCATTTTAAATCAATAAAGGTGACATTTTAGGAAGGAGTGGGGTAACTTATCAATACCCTTCAAATAAGCAGAGCAAGGTTTAAGGGTGAATGCAAATACTGTCTTCCTAATCAAAATCTCCAAGTTAGTTGCTGTCCTTTGTATTGAGATAAATTTTGGTGCATTTTATCACTACAGAGGGTGATTCTTCTGTATTAAAACTAATGAGGAGGGGGAGATTCAGGACTGTTGTCATGGGGTAGGAGGGCACCAGGTCTCTTTTGTAAATGTATTCGATGCCCCATACCTGGCTGAGGAGCAATCACTGTAAACAAGTAGGCCATGGATAATCATTTAGTAATGTGGTTTTAAGCATAGTATTATAGAATCACAGAATCATAGAATCACAGGGATGGAAGTGTCAGCGGTTCAAGGTAAATCAGACTAGGAAACCAAAGTCATGCGGGTTTATACAGGTGGTCCTTGCTTAACAACCACTTGTTCAGCAACTGTTTGAACTTACAGTAGTTCTGAACAAGCGATACTTACAACTGGTCCTCAAAGTTCTGGCTGTGGCAGTGTCGCCACAGTCATCTGATTGCAATCTGGGTGCCTGGCATCTGGCTCACAATCACAACATTGCAGCATCCCGGGGTCACATGATCACTATTTGTGACCTTTCTGATTTCCTAAAAGCAAAGTCAGTGGGGTAGCTGGCAGGAGGTTGCAAATGATGACCATGTGACGTCCCCGCTTAACGACAACACGGGATTTGCTTAATAGCAAGTGCTGGAATTTCCATCGCTATGTGGCACGGTCATGTGACATTGCACTTCACAACCGCATCGCCTAGCAACGTAAATTCCAGTCCCACTTGCCATCGTTAACCAAGGACTACCTGCACTACTTTTATTATAAGGTTATAGTAACGGAATATTTCCAGTCTGAATGTGCCTGACTGTCCCTCCCTTTATCTTTGTGAGAACTAAGGAAGGTCTTGCCTGAGACGCTTACTCAAATTACATTCCTGCCCCAGAATCAAATTTCTTTTATCTGACTGTTGTCTTGATAGAGGCTTTTCCTCAAGGTCATTCCTTCTACCCATTACAGAAAGGGACCTTGGAGGTCTTCTAGTCCAACCTCATGCCCAGGCAGGAATCCCCAGGCCACCCCAGACACATGTACGTCCAACCTTTGTTTGAAAACCTCCAGTGATGGAAGACCCATGACTCCAGGAAGCAGGCTCTTCCAGAGTTTCTTCCAATTTCTCTGTTTTCTTACATATATATCCCGGTTATACGTTGTTATACATCCATTTGCGTTTTGGCTGCTTCTCAACAACTTTCCTCTCCATGAATATTTCCCAGGGTGGTGGTGGTGTCTGAATCAGCAAAATGGTGGGCACAATTTTAACTCCACCTCTTTTGTAGGTGTGCAATGTCAAAGCATCTAGAAAAGAGGAAGAACTTCAAGCTGAACATCATTCAGGCTCCTTGCGGGTACCACTGCTACTTCCCTTCTTCCTATCCCCCAAGAAAACTTCTGGTGACAGGCCCCAGAAGAAATATATCCAATCTCTCTTTTAAGACCTCCAGAGAAGGGGAACATGTTATTTCATGAAGCAACCTATTCCATTGCTTGGCAGCTCTTGACTCTCAAGAAATTCCTCTTAATACCTAACCTGAATCTACTTCCTTGGAGTTTCAACTCATTAGTTCTGA
The DNA here is from genome assembly GCF_035149785.1 of Candoia aspera. Classification (NCBI taxonomy): domain Eukaryota; kingdom Metazoa; phylum Chordata; class Lepidosauria; order Squamata; family Candoiidae; genus Candoia; species Candoia aspera. The sequence goes on from NC_086153.1 coordinate 12,138,698, forward strand.
CCCAATTCTCCAGGGCAACAGTCCCTTTAATTGTTCTTCCTAGAACCTGGTTTCTAATCCCCTCACCATCTTGGTACCACTCCTCTGAATTCACTCCAAATTGTCCTTTTCAGACTGTGGCACCCAGGACTGGACACAACATTCCTCGTGGGAGGAAGGTAGAGTGAGACAATTACCACTCATGATATGGACTCTATGCTCCAATTAATACATTCCAAAATAGTATCTGTCCAATGCTCAACCTATAATTATCTAAAACAACCAGACTCTTTTCATACGTATTGCTCTCATGCCAGGTGTCCTGTACCCCTCTCCCTTTTTTTTTAAAATTCGTTCAATTGTGTCTGATTCTCAGAGAATGCCTGGACAAGTCCCTGCAGTTTTCTTGGTAAGATTTTCAGAAGTGGTTTGCCATTGCCTTCGTCTTCCCAGGGCTGAGAGGGAGTGACTGTCCTAACAGCCAGGAACCACGCTGAGACAAGGAACTGGTCTCTAATGTTTTATTGCTTGTACATAACAGGAATCCTAACAAACTGAAGAAGCGTGGGAAAAACCCAGCCATATAAACCCCAAAGGCTAAGGCGGTCCCGATCTGTGTCTCTTTGAATGGCTGCCCAATTCCCCAGTGCTACGCATGCGCTTAACAGTCTGGATGGGAGCCCCCTGCTGGCCATCCTCACTCATGACAGTGACTAGCCCAAGGTCAGCTGGCTTTGTGCCTAATGCGGGATCAGAACTCTCGGTCTCCCGGTTTCTAGCCTGGTGCCTTAACCACTACACCAAACTGGCTCTCCCTATACTTGCTCTTTTCCCCCCAAAATGCAGGACTTTCTCTCTGTCAACTAGGGGCACGGGGTGTTTAATAAATTGTGCAAATGCAGCCTGCTTGATTTGCAGTTCAAGGCAACAATTTATAGTTCAATGAACTGTGCAAAACAAGAAAATGTGTTAACTCAGTAATCAATTCAAGCATTTTGTGTATAGAGAACCACTGATATTAGAAGCTATACTAAGGCACTCTTACGTGGGCTGCTAAAATCTGGATAAATAATACATGGCTGCAAAGAGGGTTTTCAGAATTTGTTGGCAATTTTAGCGGGAGAGATATGATAGTCCCAGCTATGCTCAATCCTTTCTTCTATCCAGTGGACTTCTGTATCACAGCAAGGTTCCCCCCCAAAAAACAGCAGGAATCTAACACAATCCTTTTGTCTTGAAACAAAAGTCAAAAAACACATGGTGTTTCTACTCTGTTCTCTAGCCACAGATTACATTATAAAATCACAGGATCATAAAACTGAAGAATTGGAAGAGACCGCATAGGTCATTTAGTCCAGTCCTCTACAGTGTGCAGGAAAACCAGTTCAACCATCCGTGACAGAGAGAGAGGCTCTGCCTCTTAAAAACTTCCAGAGATGGAGATCCCTCAACCTCCATAGATAGATGGTTGCACTGTTATACCGATCTTACCAGTAGGAAGTTTCTCCTTAAAAAAAAAAATCAAAGCAGCTACAACTTTGACCCATTCTTTCTGTGGCCATGGAAAATAGTTCTTGACTATTTTTCCTATAGCTTCTCTTTAAGTAGCCAAACACAGCTATCATGGCTACCAAACATAAACCACAGATTCCTTCCTGCTCACTAATTCTGAAAGTTAACTTATGGAACACAGGTAGTCGAGTTACGATGGCAATTAGGACCGGAATTTCCATCCCTAACTGATGCAATCGTAAAGCGCAACTGCATCGCTTAGTGACGGCAATCCCTGCAGTCCCAATTGCCGTTGTTAACTGAATCACCATGGTCATTAGGCGAGGACCTCCTTGGAACTTCCTGCCGGCTTCCAACAACCAAAGTCAGTGGAGAAGCCGGCAGGAAGTTGCAAGTCGCAGGGGACTCACAGGCGGGTAAGTGGCTGCTGCTGGGGTGGGGGGGATGTGGGGTTGCGCTGGTGGCTGGACCGGCATGGCATGTGCATAGAGAGGCTTGGGGGGACTGCTACTGGGTGGAGGAGGGAGCAAGGGGGTGCGTGGGGGAGGCACAGCAAGGCTCAAGGAGGGTACTTAGTGGTGCAAAAGTGGCAAGAAGGTGCAGCAAGGCTCAGGGTGCACAGGGGTGCAAGGGAGGTGCAGCAAGGCTCAAGGAGGGTGCTTAGGGGTGCAAAGGTGGCAAGAAGGTGCAGCAAGGCTCAGGGTGCACAGGGGTGCAAGGGAGGTGCAGCAAGGCTCAAGGAGGGTGCTTAGGGGTGCAAAGGTGGCAAGAAGGTGCAGCAAGGCTCCAACCAAGTACAAGCTAGGCAAAAAATGCAGCAGTTTAGTTTAGTTTAGTTTAGTTTATTTTCTATCCCGCCTTTATTATTTTTACAAATAACTCAAGGCAGCGAACATACCTAATGCTCCTTCCTCCTCCTATTTTGACTCATTTGCTGTAGAGAACACATGCCTCTTGCCAGCACAGTCACAAAATTGTGTGATATATGGATGGGATAGGGCGAAATTCTCAGTCTCCATTCTACTTAGGAATCCAGAAAACATTTTTATGGTTGAACAGACTTTTGTCCAATTAGGTCAGAGATGCACAATTTGAAATCCAAGGGCTGCATATGACACCCAGATTGTTGTTCTTCATGTAATACAAAGGGAACATTATTAAATAGATATGACTGGAAAGTAACCATATTTTTACTTAATTTGCTTCATATTTAATGTAAACAGCATGAAATCTATTATTTCATTTGATTCACAACACATCACTCAAAAACTAAGTGCAGTCCTCCAACTTTGGGGGTTGGACCAAATGATTTCTAGGTCCCTTCCAACCTTTATACTCCATAATTCTGTGAAAGGTGTGATTTCATGATCCAGGCCAATACTGTTGACTGAGATACGAAGTAGCTCTGCAGGGTTTTAGACAGAGAAAAACAGAGCCCACCAGTTTCTACTCAAGTCTTTTCCATTGGTGTCTGCCAAGCACCAACTGTGATCTTCATGTAGAGGTCCTTCCTGTCATCTGCTCCCTATAATCAGAGATGGAGCTTGGCCATTCTGTATACCAACCATGTGTCTAAGCTGGGGTATAGAAGGCCCCGGCATGTGACCTTTGTCATAATCAAGGTTTCTCTGACCTTCACAAAACCTTTGCTACCCGCCACTGCCTCAAGGTAGTACATCTCAAGTTACATATAAAAGAAATTAACTCCCAGTCCCATACCACCTGAACCTTTGTAACCAGCAGTAATTCTTACAAGCCCTGACTGGCAGTATGTTTGGCTAAGGATTTCAGGCTTTCAAATTTCAGGCTTTTTACAACAGTGCCGTTGCTAAGGTGTCTGGGCTCAGCTGCTGTTCCAGGAGTATTTGGCATCGTAAAGCTCTACCACAGAGCTCTCAAGTTTCTCCGCCCCCGCCCCCACTCCCCAGCAGCCTTCACAGTTCTCAAAAGGCCAACAAATCCAGGACTCTCTCTTTGATGGTACAAAGAAGTTGCCAACAAAACTCTGCTGTGAGTCCATCTGGCAATTCCCAAGGGATTTTGAGGGAGGGGGTGGGAGGGCTCAACTGGCCCTTTTCCAGAAACAATGGAACTCAGTGGAGAATGGAGATGGTTGGTTAAAGTAAAGAGAGAGGAAGTTCATAATGGATGCCTGGCTGTGAAGCTGTAGCTGAAAGAAAGCTTTTGTGAAACAGATGGAGGCAGCAACCATTTGCTGGGTTCTGAGGTCCAGCTGAAACGTTTATGAACATGCTTCACACTGAGTCAAATCAATGGACCATTTAACTCCACGTTGCCCACACTGACTGAAAGCAATGCTCCAGTTCTTCCTAGCCCAATCTGGAGATGCTGGTGATGGAAGGAGGACTTCTGCAAGCAACTCATGTGCTCTACAACTTAGCTATGATGCTCTCCTAGAGGCTTTCAGTCAATCATATATCAAACATTGTCCTATTTTCTTTCCCACTTTTCCCCCTTGTCTTTCTTTGGCAAAGAAAATTGGATGGTAGTTTCCCATTCCAGGTACCTACCAAGGCCAGATCTGCAAAACTTCAGCCATAGACCTGGGACAACTTTCCCAACATGACCTTCACTGGAATAGTGAAAAGAAAGTGCTATTATTTGATAACAACATGGATTAGAAGGAGCCAATAACTTCATTTCTTAAATGTAAACACCTATAGGACAATATATATAAAGGCTTTGCAGTATTTGATAGCTATCCATAGCTTTTGGCCATGAAATCTTCATGGAACCTCTACGTTCTGAGGCAGTGAATGTAACTTGTTAGGGCTCAAAGGCAGAAGCCCATTCACAGTCTTCCTGGGAACACTTGGCTAATCACAACAGGAAACAGGATGATAAGACAGTTCAGTCAAGCGCCTGTATTTGCAGGATGTCATCTTGGAGGCTATACATAATGATCAGCTTACACTGTGGAAATGTAGTGCGTGGCTACATGATATCCCTTTTAATCCAAACAGCCAGACAGTCAATATTAAAGCTAATTAGATCTCTACATACTATGGCAATATACATCATTCTTTGTAGCCCAGGCCACAAATGTAGTATACGTAGCCTTTTAGTACACATAGCCTCAGTGACCCAAGAGAGTTGCGTCTCACACATATATCTCCTGGTTACCCTTTAGTCAAGATAAGTCAAGAAGCCTTCTTCCCACCCATGTGAGTGTGATCACCATTTACTTCTTTTCTCAAAGCAATTTCTATTTTAATGAATAGTGGGAAGAAAATGTACCAGGAAGAATACACCAGCACCTCAAATAACTAGCATTTGCTTCCAGCGGGAACCATCTTTGTCTAAAGATAGGACCAGCCTAGGAAAAGGTATTCCACTGCCTACAAGGGCAAAAATATTATTTCTGTGCAATGCAAAATTCCCTAACTTGCAAACAGATTAGGCATCTTACTAACAGCAGCAAAAGGATTCATAAAGTTTACATGAACTTTCTGTAAACACATCTAAACATTTAAAAGCCCCAACAGAAACCCCCTTACCCAAGAGGAAACTTCATCATAATACAACAGACTGAACATCTCAGCCAGCGGAGAATGGAGCTGTCAGTCGAAGAGGCTACTTTCTACTTACGCATTTAAATTGCAGAAGCTTTTCTTGCACTTAACTGTCGGCAATGTTGAAAAGTGTTTATTTCAGTTATGGCCGATACACTGCACTTGAACTCAATTATACCCCGGGGAGGGGAGGGGAGGGAAGGATGTCATGAATTTGACAAGCACCAGCTTTCCATGGGAAAATGTGGATTCATACAGACCTGCATAGCAATTGTGGAATTTGTTACAGGACTCCATGCAACAGACATAATTGGATTAATACTAGCAATTGATTTGACACCCATTATCTTTGGAGCTGCAAATTACTTTGGCCAGACGATATATGATACATGATGAATAGCAGAAACATCCTCATCCTCATCATCATCGAAAGAGGAATTATGATCAAATGCATCTATAAACTCTTTTTAATGTACTGTATATGCTCAAACTACTGGCTAGGGAATTTACTGACCCAAGTTTTCTTACATAAAGGACAGTGCAACTATACCCACACAACACATTCCATCTAATTAGTGAATTTACAGGGGGTGGGGTGGGCAGGGGGCTCAGTACACTGAACCATAAACTAAAACAGGCTGGTTCTGCACAACAGTGAGTAATAAAGGAAACTGAACCAAGATTAACATCAGTTAAACTTAGCATATTGTATGAATGCAGCCATTTAGATCTTTATCTGCCTTGGTTAAGCATGTTGTGTAAACACACTGAACAAGAAGTATGACACTTTATGGCTATGTTCACACCACTTGCTTAATGGGTCTATTATGAACTTAAGGGGTGCCTTCATACAATAGTCTAAGCTTGCTTGGTGTTAACCTTACTTGGACTTCTCTTGTGGTTACTAAGTTGCAAGAAACCAGCCTTTTGCTCACCTAATACAATTATCTAGCTGAAAAAAGACAACGTTGGAAGTCTCTCAATAAAATTGATTTACCAAGAGACTGAGAACTGTGCCTTCAAATTATGGGCAATTATTCAGCAAATATGTATGTATTAATTTATAAATAAATGTATTGATTAAATAAATTTAATTAATTAGTAAAGTTTTCAGTTATTTAAAAATGTGGATACCACCCACTCGAAAGACTCTGGGCTGTTTATAACAGTGGCATGCCATGAACTGTTCCCCAACCAACAAGCAAACCAATCCCAATAAAAACACAGTAATAAAAACGGAAAAACAAAGAAAAATTCATGTCTATCGAAACACAACCTATGACCACCATTAATGCTTAAATGCTTGATGGAATGGGATATTTTTAACAGCCTTATGAAATGCTAGCAAATTGGAGGGAGAGGTGAACCTCAGGGAGCAATCTGTTTCTTAATGTGGGGGTTACCACCAAGTACTGCCTGCAGGCACATATCTTCTTCATCTCATGTGGGATTGGGACCTTCAGTAACCCTTCCCAGGATGAATGCAGAGGACAGGCAAAATCTGAGAGAGAGAAAGTTCTGAAGAAATACAAAGCGGAGCTTAAGAACAGAGCAAGATACTAGCTTACATGGTTTTAAAAGTAGATTAGATGAACTATGGAGGAGGAGGAGGAGGAGGAGGAGGAGGAGGAGGAGGAGGAACCACCTACTAACCATGGGATCTGAATGTTCACTGTTTCAAAGATGCCACTGAAGGTGAAAACAATAATCCAAGGCACCACTTATCAATGGTGTCTTCTCAAAGACCAGCCAGAAGCGCTGAATTGACCACTGCTGGAATCAGATGATCAAGTAGGGAGTGTCTGATTCAATACAACTACTCTTATTTTTGAAACATTTTTTAAAGTATAACATTATTACATTCTGGCAGGGTTTCTTTGAGAATATTTGTCATAAACAGTCCAGGGTGGCAAGGCAGCCAAGGAAAAGCAGAGATATGGATGATAAGATCTCCAAACAGCCAGGGCTAAACCCTTATTCTGAGCACCTTTCAAGTTAGCTATTTAAAAAAAGCAAGGAACCCAGAGACAGTTTTCTTCTACTCATCCCAGTTGGACAGAAGAGGGCCCTTCTAAAATTAGGCAGAATCCACACCCATTTTCTTCTAGAGGTTTAGGGCTGCTTACTCTCATCAACTGGCACAATAAAACACTAGAGATGAATGCCACCATTCATCAACTCTTGGCTGGAGACCACTGGCTGGAGACAATACCAGTTAAGTGGGTGAGTAGAGCAAAGCAGAGTCCTATACTGCTATGTTTTCACCAGAGGTAGGAAAACTATGGCCCTCCAACTGTTGCTGAACAGCAATTCCCAGTTATCTCTCTACTACTCACTCTGATTCGAGCTGCTACAAGATGGGGCGTAGCAACTTCCAGAGGGACACAGCCTTCATCTTCCAAAAAGGAGATATACGTTTAACTGATCAGTCAGAGACCAAAACAGAGGAACAGCCTGGAGCGTACTCCTACTAAATAATGAAGTTTAATTTACTTGTCTTAAACGAAGAGACGTACGTAAAGCACAACAAATGGCAAACTTCTGTGTGTGATGCAAATGGAAGGATGGTATGGTAGAAGAGAAAACGAAGTCCAGGAAGTGTTCTGCAGCTGTAGAGTCCTTGGTGCTCTCTGAGCTCGGTTGTTTGTTTGCAGACGTTTCATGACCCAACTGGGTAACATCCTCAGTGCTAGTGAGCAGGGTGGGTGGGTGGGTGGGGTTTGCTCCCTCACTAGCACTAGCACACTCACTAGCACTGAGGATGTTACTGCAAACAAACAACCAGCCCTGATCTACAGTGATTCTCTTCTTTTGTTCTGCATCTGCCTGGAAGCAATTGTCAGTATTAACATAGATTTGTTTTCTGATATTGTTGTTGTTGTTTATTCGTTTAGTCGCTTCCGACTCTTCGTGACTTCATGGACCAGCCCACGCCAGACCTTCCTGTCAGTCATCAACACCCCCAGCTCCCCCAGGGACAAGTCCATCACCTCTAGAATGTCATCCATCCACCTTGCCCTTGGTCGGCCCCTCTTCCTTTTGCCCTCCACTCTCCCTAGCATCAGCATCTTCTCCAGGGTGTCCTGTCTTCTCATTATGTGGCCAAAGTAGTTCAGTTTTGCCTTGAATATCATTCCCTCAAGTGAGCAGTCTGGCTTTATTTCCTGGAGGATGGACTGGTTTGATCTTCTGGCAGTCCAAGGCACTCTCAGAATTTTCCTCCAACACCACAGTTCCAAAGCATCGATCTTCCTTCTCTCAGCCTTCCTTATGGTCCAGCTCTCCCAGCCATATGTTACTACGGGGAACACCATTTCTTTAACTATGAGGACCTTTGTTGTCAGTTTTCTGATATTAAGCAGCAGGAATTTAAATCCTTTTCAACAGAACTCTTCCCTTCCAAGTTATTATTTTATTTTACTTTATTTTATCCTTTTATTCTTCTCTTCCCTTTCCCCGTCCCCTTCTCTTTCTCCTCTTTCCCACTAGAAAACAACAGTCTACTAGCTTTTGAAGCACCTGAATTCTACACTGATCCTTAGCTAGCTATTCACAATCTCCCCTGAAATTACCATATGGCCCCAAGATTCTCAGGAGGGCAGGAAAAAAACTGCAGCCCATTGGGATGGAAATCAGGGGGCAGAAGCATGATCCGCCATCGACTCAAACAACAAAACAAAACAAAACAAACCGCTTATGTGCCGACAGCTTCCCAAGCAAAGGGAAAGAAAACCCTCTGTTGACTTTGGGCAACACAAAAGAAACCCTTAAGCTTTTCATGGGAATGAAACCCTGCAGCCAAGGAGAAGAAAGGGGTCCCTGTCAAGTGAAGGCTATTCACAACCAAATGGATGCCACCAATCAAACCAAGTAAGTAAACAAACTAAGAAGGTTGGAAAGGGTGTTTTGGTAAAAGGAAGAGGGGGCAGAGAAGAAGAGATGTCTACTTTCAATCGATCAGTGTCTATTACTTGTATGTGTTTGAAGACCTTCTTCTCTTTTATCAATGAGTCCCTGTTGGGAATCTTGGGTCTCCAGATTGGCTCCCATGTCGATTTGATCTCCTTGAAAGATGAAAGGGTTGTCAACGCAGCTTCCAAAGGAAACATTTGCCCCATATATAAGGGGTGGCTATATGACTTCACCCCACGTAGCTGTTCACTCCCAACCGTGCCTTGCCTGATTTTGACCTCAACATAAGGAGAAATGTATTAGTGTCCATCAACAGAAGAATACCACTTCAGCATTTCTCTTTCCACACCCACTTTTAAAAAAAGAAGAAATTAAAAATTTAAAAAATAGCAATAAGGCAGGGAGCGGGAAATCCCACAGTGGGGAACTTCAAAGAGATGCTAATGCGTAAAGCAGGACTTGTGCTCTACTATCACAATTAAAAATAGATATAATTCAATATACATCAAAGCCTTTTGGAAGAAGCGGTATAATTCCCAAGGGCTAACAGGACTAATGAGCAGGCTTCACATAGATCTTGACTCTATTTCTGAAGTGAGGGAGGAAGAGATGGGAGGAAAGAAATGGGAAAATTATCCATCACAAATGCAGGGCTTCCCTTCTCCCGGTCCAGCAATTTAATCACTACGCCGCACTGGATCTTGGGCTGAGAGAGAGGGACTGACTCAAAGTTTCATAGCTGGAGATTTCATAGCTGGTCCATGGTCTTCACCACTACAAACAGGTTGACCATATTCTGTATTTAGCCACCTAGGATGAATTGTACTTCCAGAGACAGAGGACTTTATAAAATCAGAAAACGAACTATCCATGTTAAGGGTCCAGGCCAAGCACTAAGTAATACTCCGTAATTTGACTTCATTAGTTAATCCACAATGAGCTGCCAAAATTCCTCTCCTGCTTTGTGCATGGAAATACTGTAATTCTTCTGACTTCTGTTCTTGTTCCAAGTCAAATTGGCCACTTAATTTAGGAATTCTGTATTTACGGGGGGAGGGGGGATAATTTTCTTAATAATAATAAAAAGTGGGTTTGAATGAAAAGAATCTTTGTCGTGAATGTGTGAACTGATACCAACAGCATCTCACATATGAGTTGCAACTACATCTTGAAGTTGACCTTGGGCCAGTCCCCCTCTCTCAGCCCAAGAGCCAATCAGGCGTGGTATGAGAGTTCTAGTCCCGCCTTAGGCACGAAAGCCGGCTGGGTGACCTTGGGCCGGTCCCTCTCTCTCAGCCCAAGAGCCAATCAGGCGTGGTATGAGAGTTCTAGTCCCGCCTTAGGTATGAAAGCCGGCTGGGTGACCTTGGGCCAGTCCCTCTCAGCCCAACCCACCTCACAGGGTTGTTGTTGTGGGGAAAATAGGAGGAGGAAGGAGTATTAGGTATGTTCGCCGCCTTGAGTTATTTATAAAAATAATAAAGGCGGGATAATAGATGAATGAATGAATGAATGAATGAATGAATGAAACACTGGACTGATTTGGGGATTCACTTGTTCCCCATATCCTTGCCCACTGAAGAGGTCCAGAGAGCCTGAAAGCTTGCCAATTCTTTTGTGATGATTTGGTTGATCCTAATGAAAGGATTATCCACCTGTGGATTTTATGCTTACAACAAGAGTCCATAACCTCTCCCATGCATTCTGGGAGTTAAGTCCACACATTTGAAAGTGGCCAAGGTTGAGAAACACTGTTTTAGATGGTCACAGAACCATCCAGCATTGGGGTAAAAAAACAAAATGGTCAGCCTAAATTTAATGTTCTTTCTGGTCACATCAGACTGCACTACCTTTCTCTCAAAGGGTGACCCAACAATCCCAGGGTTGTCTAGTTTCTTTACAAAATGCCCAATCTTTCTTCTAATCTTTGCCGTATCTAGATTTTAAAAAGCCAACTTATCAGCTGTGTTTGGTCAGCAGTCCCATGGAGATCCGGATAGTCCCAACCCTGTTAGCCTTTCACAAGGCTCTGAAGACCTGGTTGTTTCCTCTGCTGAGGTTTCTGTAATTTGGATGTGTTGTTTACTTCATACATCGTGGCTCATCGTTGTAGTTATTGTTTTAATCCCTGTACGCTGTCCAGAGTCACTGTTGTGAGGTGGACGGCCATATTATTCAAATAATAAATATACTCCAGTTAAGACCAAATTGGGGTTGAATCATTTGTCATTGGCAGGGTTCAGGCACTGACTTAGCACGGTCACAATATATGCCGTAACATAGTTTATGTGTTTCAACACTGCATGAGAAGACAGCAATTACGGTACGTGAACTTCAGGCCTGCAAACTTCAGGCCTGGATCTCGGATAACCACACACTGAAGAGAAGCTCATTTTTCAGATCTTAAGGCAGATGAGTGCCAATGTGGCAGATCTTCCACATTCCATAATTTGGAGAACAAGAGGCAAGAAAGTGAGCAGATATCCCCACTGCTAAACCACAAGTACAACCTTATGCTCTGAAGACTGACTGCAGCCAGCTCACAAATCCTCATATCCAGTAACTCTTACAACAATCATGTCAGTGATGTTAATTATGGGAAAATCGCTGACCATCACTTGTAATACCAAAACACCTCCAAAAGAAATTTGAAATAAATGCCGAAGTATCCTGAGAATGAGGAAGAACAACAGAAGCCTCTTTTGCCAGGGGACAAAAGTTTTTAGGAATTGAAAAGCAAATTCCAGCACATGTTAAAGGAAAATATCAAAGTAACTAATGAGCCTTTGAAATAAAGGCAATTGAGAATCATACTCCATGACTCTGTCCTGCACCACATTAAACCACGAGTTCGTTTAACCCAGTTGTCAAAGGTAAGGCAAAGACGTATATAGGATGCTCGGTTTCCTACTGAAGTTCAAGGGAGCCCAGTTCACATAGTGGTTAAGCTGTTGAACTGGCACCAGAGAGATCCAAGTTGACATCCCACCTCAGTCACAGAAGGTAACTTGGGGTCAGTTGGTCTCAAGAGAGGCCCAGTTTGGTATAATGGTTGAAGACACCAGGTTATTAATCAGGAAACCATGAGTTCTAGTCTTGCCTTAGGCACAAAAACCGGCTGAGCAATTTTGGGCCAATCCCTCTCTCTCAGCCCTAGGAAGAAGGCAGGGGAAACCACTTCTGAAAATCTTCCCAAGAAAACAGCATAGACTTGTCTATGTAGCTGCCAGAGGTCAAGACTGACTTGAATGCACCAGGAAAAAAAAAAACACCTCTCTCTCAGGAAAACTTACCGGTTGTTAGGGGAAGTGAAGGACAAAATGCTCTGTACTCTGTCATGCATAATGGAAAGAAAAGTGGGATATAAATCTAACGAACAAATAAGAGTTGCTTATGCCCCAGGTTCAGTACCTGCAGCCATGAAGTGGCCCCACAGCATTTCCAGTAGGTGCTTCCAAAATTGTTAAGAAGATAGAAGAGGGAAATTATCAAATACTGGAGGAGTAATTAAAGCAACTGAATTTAATTAAACCTTAATTAAATTCAAATGGAATTCAAATGGAATTTTATTCCTATATTACCTAGGCATGTTGTATTCATACAACACTCTTTAGCCAGTTACTGAATTAACCCATAATCTGGGTTTGCACAATACAACAAACCATGCATTAGTCACAGACTGCTTCTTGGGCAACTTCCTGATATGTGGGTTTCACTCTCAGAATTCCCCAACCCAAAGGGCCACTGCTGAGAATTCTGGGAATTAAAGTCCATACTGGAAGTTGCCGAGGCTGCAAAACATGGCACTAGCCAAACAGGGTGGGTTCATGCAACAGACTAAGCCATAAAACATACACACACACTCACAAAACACTGAACCAAGATTAATGCTAATCAAGTTTAGGATCTGCTAGTTCTTCATCTGGCCCTGTTCACTTTATTGTATGAACACAGAACCTTAGAATTAGAAAGGGCCAATTTTAAGCCACTGAGTTTAACTTCCTCTTCAGGATAAAACAGGGTCATCTGCAAGATGAAGTAAAAAAAAAAATCAAGATGGCCACAACTGTACAATGAAAACCCCACCTCTTTTCCAAAGGTATCACATGCACAACCCATGTAGAAAAAGGGGCAGAGTGTCCATCACACAGTTGCAGCTGCCATGTTGAATTTTTGGATGCCCCGGGGTCTGATCAATGGGAATAGAACAGAACAGTTCCTACCCATGGTCATTAATGTCTGCATGTGACCAAAAAGCCAAGCTGGGCCTCACCCAGAACAGGTGCCTATCCCTCACATAAGAGATGCCTGCATGAGGAAAAACAGTGCAAAAACCTGTTACTGTTGTTCTTCAGGAGGTCTTGTCTATTCTGAATGACAATAACCCTCCACAGTGTCAAACAGCCAACCAAGGGTCTTTCCAACTTCTGGCAGCTGGATTTGGCCAAACACAGCACCAGCATTCTGGGCTGCAATTTCCCAGTTTTTTCCCTATCTTTTCAGGTTTTTAGGAAGGAGTGGATTAATAATTCCTTTTAGGTTTTAAGCAAAGTAGGTGGTAGGAATAAGCCAACCTTGGATGTTCTTGTCAACTAAGCAGGGTCAGGCCTGACTAGTTCTTGGCTGAGAGTCTACCAGAAAATCCCAGAATTGTAGGCTGGACTGGGAAGTTGAAAGCTCATCCCAGGCATTCAGCTTAACTCAAAAGTGTTTGGACTTTTTTTAAACGTTAAAAAGTCAGAATGGCATTTTTCTTCATTCGGTTGATTCATTTTTGGTTAAATACTGCCAGGAATTTAAGTCGCCCTCAGACTTCAAAGACAGTGCCAGAGGGGGCCTCAGGACCTTCAAAACAGGTTCATGGCCCACCCTTTTTTTCAATAAAAGCTAAATGCTGACTCCGATTCCTCTCAAGGCAGACAGACTTTCAATCACTGATCAATCCTGCCCAAAAACTGTCTTTAGATTTCACAGGATGCCAAGTTTTTCTATAAATAGTCTGCTTAACCAAACAGGAACTTAATTATAAGTGGCTCAGTGAAGCAGAAGTGGTAGAAAATAAAGGCTAAATGAAGATAACCTGAATCTTAAAAATTGCCCATGTTTGATGAGGATCTTCTCAGTTTTCCATCTCAGTACCCACTGAGTATACACACACACACACACTCCCATTATACAGTGGTACACTTGAAATAACTTCTATTAATACATTGCTGCAAACCCCAGCTATGCTGTCTTGTTATAGCCATTAACCACACACCCACATTTATGGCAGCCTGGAAGGAATTAATGAAATCAAGCATATGTTAAACAGGATTGTTGCATAGTTTTATTGGCTTTTTAAAAGCAGCTCCCACAGATAGGATTCCATGCATAATCCTCACTAAATGAACCCTAAATGGCATTCATCAGTAAGTTCCTGGCATACAACTGAGTTCTTCATAATTGTGTACTCGTCACACAGCCAGATGGAAAATAACGCTGAAACATTTCAAAATATGGGTACTTAAATTCATTTAGATCTGGCAAATCAGATATCACTGAGTAATATTTATGATCTTTTTTCCCCCCCTTTTAAAGCATAGCTTCTCTTCACTGGGTTTCAGAATAACAAACAACATCCTAAAAAGTGGAAGAAATGTCCAACTACAAAGACAGGATTTATGAAGATTATGAAGTGTGATGGAGGTAGCGCAAGAAATGGAACTGTGGGAAGAAGTGTGTAAACTTACCTTTGTTTGTGACTGTGTTGAACAACTTTTCTGAACTGGCATCAGAGGCCTAAAAATAATAATAAAGCAAAAAACAAAAATACGTTAAACTCTTAAACCAACTATGGAACAGCACAAAGAAAACAAATATTGTTAATTCCATGGAATATACAGACCAGAAAATGTTATCCTTCTAAGTCACAGACAGAAAAAGATCTGGGGAGGACCAACAGCAGGGATGTGTGGTTGGAAACAAAAGATGAACATCTATGATGTTCAAATCGTCCATGCCCAGAAGATGGTGCTATTCGGCTGTGCTGGAATATCCTGTTGTCTATACATATAGCTATGTTACGTTTTTCATTTTGGAAAGAGGGGAAGAAATTGTGTAGAAATGCTTTTGTGCGTTTTTTTTTTCCTTTTTTTTATCATTCTTCCACTGTATTTAAATTATAAGCACCTTATAGATGTTGATCATTTGTCATGCGTCGAACTCCAAAGGAGCTGCAGGACAGTAGTAGTGGTTGGTTATATCCCAACCAGACCTCAAGAAAGCATATACACTGAATTATCTGTTTGCACAATGGCCTTGCTAAGTAGGCTGCAGGGAACTTCTTCACAGCTCAGATTCAACTCAAAGTTTTTTGACTTGATAGTGTCCCAGCTCACAAGTATCCAGACCACCAGATTTCTGTCGTGCTACTTTCTTCCTCTGATCCCTCTTAAAACGCAGGTGTTTTCAGAGCCTCCACAAGTGACATCTATATGAACATTTTTCCATTATTTAATGGTTGGATCATACCAAGTCACAGATCGGAGCCGCTATTTTAATTACACAATCATCTCAGCAAAATGCAAGTCCTTTCCCTTCAAGTTTACTATTATTTATATTTATTTAAGAGAAACCTATCTAAGATATCACTTTCTTATGCCAAATCGAAAATAAAATGGATCACACAGGACTTCTGCAGCCATTACAGGATTTTCCTTAATTTGGTAGTTGAATCCTCTCCTATCTTCACAAATCCGACTCCCAACCTTCTCTCATAAAGTTCTCAAGAGGCAATATTTCAAACCCGCAACCCAATCTGAGTAAAGCCCATTTTCAAGTGAGCAAAAGTATGCCAGCCAACTTAGCACATCTTCTGATTTTTAGGCCAAACCTTATCTGTTAAAATGTAGAGAAACTGAACAGATAACATCCTCCACCCGTACCACATCTTGCAGTTTGCTGTGTGCCTTTTGCTGTATCAGAAGGGTCACAAAAGCCAGATGTTTGAGTTTGCTTCAGCAGTACACAGCCAACATAATCACAATAAGTGTTTGGCTGTCATGTTCCCAGATGTGTTTCCTTCCAGGTATCATGGCTGGGCCTGCATTTCTTCCATTCTCTTTTTTTAGAGCACAATCCTAGGCGCATTTCCTTCACTGTAAGTCCCACTGAAGGCCATTACGTAAGAGCACACAGAACTGTAATCCTTGGCCTCCTACAAAATGGATCCAGGTACATATGTGGTTGTATATGATGAACTACTCCAATAATTTCATTTGATCATTCCTTTCCTTACCCATGAGACTTATGTTCTAGCACAAGCAGTGCAATATACCAGAAAGCACACTGTGTGGGTGTATATTTAACAAGCTCAACCATCTCCACTATATGTTTTGAAATCTCAAAGATCATAACAAGAGCTGTGGCTGAGATCTGTCACTCACCTACTTTTATGAGGGGAAAAAAAAAGTCCATCCTGGCTTAACTTTTAGGCTAGTCCTTAAAGAAATATAATATCTAGTTTTACGAAGATTCTACGCATGGAGGACAAATCACAACTTCAGAGAAGCAAGTAGACCATCCCCAAACCTATCTTCAAACAACTGAATTAAAAATAGACTAACGCACTGCATGCAAACCAATGACAGTATACAAGCGCCCATGCACACACACAAAACAATTTGTGCCTGATCCAATGTATCTTTACTCAGAAGTAGATTCCACTGGATTCAAACAGAATTAGAGCCAGTATGGTCTAGTTGTTAAGGCACCGGGCTAGAAACCAGGAGACTGGGAGTTCTAGTCCTGCCTTAGGCATGAAAGCCGGCTGGGTGACCTTTGGCCAGTCACTCTCTCTCAGCCCAACCCACCTCACAGCGTCGTTGTTGTGGGGAAAATAGGAGGAGGAAGGAGTATTAGGTATGTTCACTGACTTGAGTTATTTATAAAAATAATAAAGGTGGGATAAAAAGAAAATTAAATAAATAAATGAAATTTCCAGCTTGATTATTTCAGAAGCCAAATGAAAAGAATGAGGGATTTATTTATTAGATGTTGAAGAGGCATCATTCTAAAGGATGCAAAACAGAAAATCAGATTTATTCCTAGTATTTGGGAATAATCAGCTTGGAATCTCCTGTTCCTGATTATACCAACTTTGAAAATACTGGGAGCCTTATCTGCCATCAGATTCATCATGGTAGTAAAACAGCCAAGCTAATACGGGACGTAAACTAAACTGGAAAGATTGAAGCCGGGGGTGTCCCAGAGAGTTACACCAGTCATCTTGTTTCATCTGATTCAACAGATTTCTCATGGCTTTTGCAACCTCAAGATACAATCCAAAATGTAATATAAAACAGTAGTTTTCAATAGTGGAGTTGATCTGCGATTGTCAGTGTGTATTTCTTCGCTCTCCCTCTCTCTCTCTCTCTCTCTCTCCAAAGCTCCAACTCTGCTCATGTATGTTCATTCTCTCACAACATAATTGTACATATGTCATGGATATGTACATACAATCCCATTGTTTTTAAAAGAGAGATGGAATTTGTTTCGTATTCAGATACTGTATATCCAATGCATGTAGCTCAAACCCCCTTCAACTGTCATATACTAAACAGAGACAAAGGCCAGGATTCCCCACAATTTGATAGGAAGGGTGGTTATTTAAAAAGAAAAGAAGCAGTCAAAATTAGAAGGATCTAGCGACTGCTCTTGGAAAATATCACACAGTACTGTTGTATAAAGGTTGCTTGGAATGTTGGCTAAGCACAAACTGAAGCGATGTACATAGTCCAGGATTAAATGCAGAACCGTGACATCTGTTGTCCATCCAAGGAAGACATTCTTGCAGGGCAACGGAAAGGATAAGAAACTAGTGGCGGTAAATGAGAAACTAAATCGGACCTGACTGTCCATCAAAACCAAACAGGAGGTCTTTGACCATCCCCTCTTCAAATAAACTTTCCGACATCTGTCAAATAATAGATGAGAAGATTCATCTTTTTCCTGGATTGATTTTGGCTTGACTTCCACCTGGGATTTGAAGGTAAGAATTGCTCAAGGGTGTTTTTGGTTTTTTAAAAAAAAGCAGCACATGAAAAGATGTGATCCAATGGTAGAACAAAACATGGCCAGGAATGGGAGTTTATTAGGAGGAACAAGGAAACTTTATCATCCATTGGGTAAAGAAAAAGAACAGAGGGACAGAATTCTAGGCATTGTCCCATTCTGGGGGGAAGGAAGGAACGGGGTAATTTCCAGCAGGCATTTATGACTAATCCAGGAATGGCTAGAAGGGGGATCTCTTTTCTGGGGCGGGGGGGGGGGGAGTCATGGAGGCATCCATTTTGTGTAGCGCCTCTTGACCTCTTGCCTCAGGTAGAGCCACTTTTCACACTGCCGGGGGTGGGGGGGTTCCCACTGGTGCAAATCTGCACGCACAAACCTGGCTGTTAAAACAGATCTGGACAAGCAAGACTTTTGAGACTGGAAAGATGGGGAGGTAAGTACATACACTATACACATTGAGCCTCAGTCATCTTTGACCAGAGCTAAACTCTTATTACCTCTTGGGACCAGAGAGAAATTGTGCAAGTAACAAAAGGGGAAGAAGGAAGAACTGTATCTGTTCTACACACACACACAGAGATACACACATCCCACTACCTTCTCCCTGCTTCCCTTTCAGCTGAGCTGCTGGCTGCCTTTTCATCCCCTTGGCTTCAGATGCTAAAAGTCAGCAAACCTCCAGGCATCGGTTTTCCTCTCTTCCATCAAGGAATATACAGCCATACAGACAGAATGTATTCTGATATATATATCCTGTCCAGACAGAAAAGGTTGGCACTTTTGTTTCTTGGCATACGCCGAGGCCAAGCACTTGCAAAAACATCAACTCTGCCCGGACATGAAAGGCTTTTGAAAGTGGGATCCAACCCACTAAGCCACCTCCTGCCTAAGCGAAGGCGTGGGGGAGAGATCATCCAAGCCATAATTAGGGGCTGGGAGACTGCTTTGCATCAAGGCAATACTGTAAGCTCTCTGTAGCCTTTTAGCCTGGTGCAGGGAACCTCTCGCCCATCAGCCCAGAGCTGGGGAAGACAGAGGAGAAAAACAGCCCAGCTGCTTTTCCACTCATCCCTCCAATCTAGGGAACCACCTGGGGATTTCTTTCATGGGGGGCAAGCAAGAGGCAGTGTTCCCCCTTCTTCAGAGATACCAGATTTTGATTGCCCACCGATGATCCCACCATTAATATTATCATGTTTTGTTTTCTTTTATTTTAATGCATTTTTCTGTATTGGCATAAATTTGTATTTTATTTGTAATTCTGGTCTGTGACTGTGATAAAATACTGATTGATGGATACGAATTGATGATGCTCCCTGTTGGTGCTACTTTACCTGCCTGAGGTCATTGGACTTGGGAACACAGCAAGACAGGCCATAAAGATGACCCACCTGGATATGAGCAAAGACTTGGGTAAGGGATTGCCAGCCAAGGAGAAAGTCAGGGGAATGCAGCTATCGGATCAGGATCCTACCCTTGGCCATGGGATTTCAGGACTTGGGCCACGATGTCTCTCAGCCCAGCCTACCTCGCAGAGTGACTGTGGGGTAAAGCGGGAGGGAATGCTATATATGCTTCCTTGAAGTCCTGAAAGAAAGCTGGGACTTAAATTTAAGAAATAAACCCAGAGGCTGCCAGTGGAATATAACTCTGGACTAACAGCTAGCTTTGAATCATCACTCAAGCTCCACGGGTGGCTTTGGGGCAGTTCCTACCTTTCAGCAGGATCTACTTCATAGGGTTGTTGTAAGAATAAAACACTTCTGAAGCATTAATTGTGCTGTGATTTGCCTATCTTAAATAGAACGTAGAGCACAGAAGGACTGCCTAGGCTTAAGCAACTTTGTGGGAACTAAAATAATTCTTGAAGCTGTAGACTGCCCCAGAATTCTAGGGACACCCTTCTAAGTTTTGTTTAAAGGTTCTCAAACGAAATATTTTTTTTAAATGAAAATGAGTCTCAAAGCCTCTCTACAATTAAAGGTTCTCAAATGAAATAAAATGTATAATTTCCAAAAATGAAAACTCGGTCTCAGAGCGTCTCTCCACAATTAAACGGTGCTGCTCACAAAAAGCCATGGTCGTTAGTGGCAAGAGAAATAGGTGAGGTTTAGGAAAGCAGTATAAGAAGGCTTTTTTTTTCTTAACTATCTTGTCCTCAGCTAAACCTTGGCAAAAGAAAGTGGGTTTAGCCCTATGCCAGAGCTCAAATCTGATGCCCAGTTGAGCCTAGTCCTGAGAAGGGCAGGACAACAACACTGGAGCTTATGCAATACAAGAACATGGTGTTTTACACTCCAGTAAAACCAGCTAACCTGAAGCAGTCAACCAAGCAAAAATTGTGACTCCAGATTCTTACCAACCTAGTTTTCACATCCAAGCAAAGCCAAGACCTCAATAGCTGTCTGTCTGTGAGTCTCTTAATTACCGGTCAACACAAATCAGTAGCCAAGCATCTTCTTGATTAATCTGTCCACCAGAATCCTTCTGGAACCTGGAATGACTACTGTAATCCAAACAGACTCCCCTATTTCCAAGTGTATCTCCAGAATGTGGTTTGCTTGCTTCCTTTGAGGGAAAAAGGATGAGGACCAATCTTAATGGAAAGGCTTCAGTCCTGGGAAGGGAGGATCAACTCCTAAGACTATTTAAGGAATTCTCCATCCCCGAGTCTTTCAACTCCTGTCTTTGAGACTCCCGGAGCCGTCCGCAAGGAGAAATGCAGGAGACAAGAAAGGGAAGCCATACAATATATAGTTTGGGATGCTGCCCCCCACCCCACCCTCGAACGGTAGACTAACAGACGGCCGAACCGCCAGCATTGCTAAGATCGGACGGAGCGCGGAAGAAATTCCAGCCGAGTAAGCACAGTTACGAACCCACATACACAAAGGTAGCCCACGCACAAAGCTAGGTTACGGAGAGTCGCTCCGTTTTGCCCCGGGCAGAGCGCAGGAGGCGAATTACCTGGTCGTCCAGCGGGTTCAACAACCCAAGTGACAGCCGGCAAGTTCATGTCTGGGGAGGGACGCCGAAGGAGGAAGTGAATTTTCGTCCAACTCCGATCCGTCCAGCAAGAAGCGCTTATTCCCAAAGGCAAAACCAAACTATTCCGTCCAAGGGCGAATCCTTCCCCGGAGGGAGCCCAGCGCGCTCGGCCATGCCGGGAGAAACGGCGGCGGGAGAGACTCAATCGCGGCTCCTGCGTCGGTTGGGGAAGGGAGCGCAAGAGTGAGGCGGCTGATAAAGGGGAGGGGCGAGGATCGAAATCAGGGACCGCGCCGGGAGATCCCAGCCAGCAGGACAAAGGGAACCATGTGCGCCCAGGGCGCAGAGAATCCTTTGGCACCGCGCGCTCCGGAGAGGCTCCCAGCACCCAAGAAGGCGGCTGTTCCCCGGAGGGTGTCTCGCCGCCTCCGCAGAAAGAGGGGACGGAGCAAGAGGAGGGGGAATATCAACCCTTCCAGCTCCGCCGGTTCTGGAGCTCACACAAAGCGGCCGGCCGCCCGTCTCGCCGTCTTTCCACCGGCCCCGATTCAAGTGAATTCCATTGGCACCAAGGCGCGCCAGCGGCCAGGCGATCCCATAATCCGGGGCCAGCGTCGACCGTGGCCCAATCCCAAGGCGCTCCGGCGGCAACCCGAAGCCCCCGTCCCGCGCCACCAGCGCCAGCTCCCCTTCGCGCGGTCCCTCCGACGGCTCCGCAGCCTCCCTCGGCAGCCTTCCCACCGTGTGAGCCAGCGGCGCTTCCTCCCTTGCCCTGCCCTGCCCCGCCTCCCGCCCCGCCCCCGTCGCCGCTTGGCTCCACCGCCCGGACCCTCCCCGAGCCAGCTTCCGCGCTTGGTGGAAAATCCAAACTGCTCCCATTGTTAATCTTGAAAAAGGGGAGAAGCGGAGTGCGAGGGGGGACCGGCCGCCGAAACCCTCTCTGGAGAAGCTCCCGTCGGGGGCTTGTTAAAAAAAAATATTAAAGACCCGCTGCAACTACTTTACTCCACCATCCCGATTTCTGAAGAGCGCCAGCCAGATGCCTTCGGGAAGCCCACCGGCAGGGCAGGAAGAGATAGCCCTCTGGCGCTCTTTGCCCCCAGCCCTTGGGACCCGGAGGTAGGCTTCCTCTGAACATGGAAGTTCCATTCTTACCTAGCTCAGCAACTTTGGAGCCCCAAAGCGTCCCGATTCCAACCTGGTCTGCCAGGTCAGGATTACCAGGTTGCGCTTGCAATAATGCAAGCGACCGCTAGGTGGCAGGAAGGAGTCAGAGCTTTCTGGATCTCTGTAGCGGTCCTCTAGCGGTGGCCCGGATTTTTGCAGCCCAAATCTGGTAGACCTGTGCCAGATGCAACAGCTTCCTTCCTTTACTGACCGGCAAGAAGGAATAGATGGTCTCATTGCCCTAAGTTGTGAAGGCTGGAAACAACAATGGAGTTGGAAGGAGGCAGTTAAACCAATGTTACTCAAGTTCAGCAACTTCAAGTTGTGTGGACTTCAACTCCCAGAATTCCGGCTGAGAAACTCTGAGTTAAACCATCCAGTCCAATGCTGCACTCAGTGTCTACCACCAAACGGATGATGGCCCAGACTGTAATATGTCGTGACAAAAATTCATCATTTCCTTGAGAAGTTGGACTTCATTTGCTGAAATGCTTATAAATTAGGAAAGTTGTGGTCAAATGAAAAGTGCCTGGCTAGAAGGGTTGACTATGGGTTCTTGATATTCATTCCTAGTTTAAAGTTTAACAGGGATTTTTGTTCTTTTAAAGCAATGTAATATATTCAGTGATTTACAACTGCGTAATGATAAACATAGAAAACCAGAACCTCCATGACTTTTTAAAATCCCTTGTTTATTCATCTGTATTTTTCTTTTTACCCTTCTTTTTGTTTCTTTTTTTAGTGGGGGTTGTTTATATATTTTCTTTAACGTCTAATAAAAATACTAAAAAATTGTCCTGGAAGCTTACTGGTAAGACAGTATTTGTTTTAATTAATTAATTTAATAAATTTCTATGGCCACCCATCTCATAGACATGATTCCAGGTAGCTGACAGTTAAAAAACAATAAAAAACATAGTTAAAAAACCCAACAAGTTTAAAAACAACAAGTAAGTAATGATCACTCCAGTCCCCAGTGATCCAACTGTCCTCTAAATCTATTCCCCTTTGTCTAAATCATTTTTTTTTTTTAAATGTGATGCCCAGAACCAGACACAACATTTGGAATGGTCTGTGACCAAGACGTAATAGAGTAGAACTGATACATCCTGTCATCTGCATCTCTTGATGCAATGTAAAACTGTATTTGCCATTTTTGCTGCTGCATTACAATTCACTGATTCATATTCAACCTCAGTTCCAAGGTCTTTTTCATACATGTTACTCTATGCATTTGAGCTCTTCACCCTAAGTACAGACATTTGCATTTAACTCTGTTAAAATTCCATTTTTGTATTGTCTGCCCAGTTTTTCAACTTACAAAGTTCATTCTCAAGCTTATGAATGCCTTTGAAGGTATTAACTAGTCTATCCAATTTTGTGCCATCTGCAAATTTAATAGGCATCTCCCTCCTTATATTTCTACTTGTAATAAAATGTTAAAGAGTCCAGGATCAGCACCAAGTTTAACTGTTAGATTTCACCTCTGCACATTTGTGAATATCAGACAGATTTCTGCATGAACATAAAAAAGATAGGGGAACAGGCATATCAACTGATATAAATTAAATGCTGCAGGCTGGCTTCTGCTGGGAGTGTGTGGTGTATATATATTTGATAAATGCATACATTTTCACAGAAACATTTTTAAAAGAAAGACAAACTGATGAAGTGAAATGAAACAAATGCAAGACTGCAGTATAGGAGCAGGAGAAGTGAAACAAAAGTGAAAGTGTTGGTATAATCCATCTCAGCTTAACTGGGAAGATCTGAAAGTCTAAGGCAATAGACTTTCTCACTCACCAATCTGTCACTGGCCTGGGAAGCATCAAACTGCATCCTTCTTTGTAGGGGCAGGATTGGTGAACTAGCAAACAATTGTGGCCATGGCTGGAAATTGCCATGGCCACAATTTCTTTAAAAAATTGTTTAAATAATAAATAGTTTGGGGGTTTCTCTTTTAGGTTGAAGTGGGGATCCTTTGACCCTCCTATTGATACTGAACAATGCCACCAAGGGGTGCTGGGAGTTCCAGATAGTTCGTGAGCATTTGGTTCCATCTAGCCCACACTTAACTAGCTTGCTAGTCAGAAAGTTATGGAATACTTGGGGAAATGTTTTGCTGAAGTCAAGATATAATTAATTAATTAAGTAAGTAAGTAATTTCTATAGCCACCCATCTCAACCAAGTCACTCTGGGCAGCAAAAACAAATATCCAAAACACAATCTACTGATAAAAAAAAATGCAGTGAGTTTAGCCTAATAAGATATCTTCCTGACAAGTCCATGTTAACTTCTAATAATTACTGCATTTTGGAAGCATGTGGGCTAGGACTAACCCAGCAAGAGACTGGTAGGGATAATCTTTGACCTTCTGTTATAAGAACCTTCTGCTTAATTTCTGATCTTTTGTGTCTCTTCTTCTGGGTCCAAAGCCTCCAGATATTAGGCATGGCTGTAGTATAGTATACTACTATACTACTATTATGCTACTACAACCTGAATGCAGTCCTTCTGTTAATGTGAACCATTTTTACATTTGCCTTTTAGCTGCTGTATCAAATTGCTTGCTGAGGTCCAGCTGATGGTCTACTAGTGGTGCTCCATAGATGTGCTATACACCTGCTGCCAAACCAGGTTTCCCCAATCCTATAACTATGCATCTGATTTTTCCAACCAGATGCAGTACCTTGTACTTACCAGACACAACATCATCTTATTAGATATGGCTCAGTGTCAAGGTTATCTTGAATGGTGATTTTCTCCTCTAAGGTATTAGACAGTTTCTCTAAAGGGGAGTCATCTCCATAGCTGATAAGCATCCCTTCCATTCCATCATCTCACTGTACTATAGAGGTGTTGAATAGCAGAAGACAACGATGGAACCTTGGGGGACTCCACTCACTGCCTCCGTCCAGGAACATGCAGAACCATTGATGAGTGCCTTTTGGGTGCAGTTGCAAGTTGACTGAACCACAATTCCTCTAGACCACATTTATCTATCTTGTCCACAAGAATATTGTGTGCAACCTTGTCAAACCCTTTCCTGAGACCAAGGCACATCTTGAAAGACATATACAACTCCACACAGTTTAATTTTAGTTAAGGATTTGTTTTAATGATATACCCCACCTTTCTATTTATGAGGGAAAAAGATCCAAGTCAAACATATCCCCCCCCTCCAAATCCTTGGTGCTTCTAATAAATATTTCTCCATCCCCCCCACCCCCATCCCAACAGCATCAAACACACACACACACAAACAATAGTAACCACAAGCACATTAAAATAAGGCAAAGCTACTTCTGGAAAGTAAGAATAATAGATTTCTGGACAAAAATCCTTGAAGTAAACAGCATTAATGACAAAGACTATTTGTAGAAAATCCTGCAAGATCGACTTGGTTTTCATCTCAGAGGAAAAGAGAGAGAGAGAGAGAGAGATTTCAGTGCAGCTGTCAGCTCTAATGGAAATAGGCTGATGCGTCTCCAGTCTAATAACTCCCTAGTGATCATCTCTACAATAAGAGTCATTTTTACTCCAGGATTTGGTATTTTGTGTCTTATAGGTGGAATACCACACCATCCTATATCCAGCGGCCAGCTTTTCTCTTCCTTCCTCCTTCTTTCCACTTTGACAAATACTCAGCTCCTTCCTCTCCGTGGCCACCACCCTCCTCCCCACCACCCCAACCCAGCCATCCTTCCTTGGGGCAATGACTGACAGATTAATATACATCTACTACATGTCTTTGGAATCAAAAGGAAGGTGCTGTCAGAATCACTTGTCAGAAAATGAGATTAGGCGCACTTATCACTGCAGAGATAAGGTTGCATTTAATGAATGTAAAAAGCCTGCTTCTGAAGGGGAAAAAAGAGGAAAGGTGGGGTAGAGGGGAGGGAGAATGAAAGGAGGAGGAGGAGAGAGCAAAGGAGCAGAGAGAAGAAGGAACAGGAGGACTATGATGTGCTGGTGATCATGTTGATGATGATGATGATGATGATAGCTTTATCATACGTAACTTGGTCTATAAGCTTCTTAAGTCAATCAAAGAGAATATTTGTAGCCCAGGGTTGAACTGTGAAGTCCTTGGTGCTCTCTGGATCTTGTTGTTTTCTTGCAGATGTTTCATTGCCAAACTAGGCAACGTCTTCAGTGTGGCGTGAAGATGTTGCACGGAAGCTGTTGCCTAGTCTGTCAATGAAACATCTGCAAGAAAACAACAAGGTTCAGAGAGAACCAAGGACTCCACACTTCTTGAGTCACTATTTTCCTTCAGTATCAAACACAATGACTTGCCACCCACTTTAAAACTCTTCTCATGTGGCTCTAAGAAGACACGGAAAGTGAGAGGTGAGAGATTGCGACGTTGGGAGAATACCATACAGAGGTGTGCATATGGAAACACAGTTGGGCTTGTCAAGAAATCCAAGTCCTTGGCTACCTGTCTGTCTCTCTCTGAAAAACCCACAGTGGGGTTTCTGTGAAGTTCAGAACGTGTCTAACAAGTGAAGGATAACTAATGAGAAACACAGTGATATCCCATTGAAACCAATTGTGTTTTGTTGTGGAAAATATTTATCAAATCCTCATTCCTTTGCCCTTACGTCCTTTCTGATGATTTGCTAGTTATCTAACAGCTGTAATAGAGATTCAGTGGGCCACTCTACTTTCTTCTTCATGCCTAGTTATACATCTTTATCTTTCAGGTGAGGGGGATGAAGATGAGGCTGAAGAAGCAGATCTCCCCAGTTTTGTTTGCTATTATTATTCTGTAGGTTTGCTGTTTCCTAATTCTTAACGGAATTCTTAAAAAAATCATTTAGGATTGTGGCATGAGTCCTTTGCCTCTGTGGCCAGTTTGCTTGCAAAAACTATCAGGCTGGCATCAAGATTGACTCTATACAGTGCTTGATTGATATGCAGATGTATTCCTGATCATTGAAAAAAAATGCTATGAAAAATGCAACTTGATGTGATTGTACATAGTATTGCCTAAGGTTTCTCTTTCTCTAGCATAGTTAGTGGTGTCCAGGAGTGTGGAAGCACATCAGCCAAACATGGCAGGAAATCCATTGTGACAGTCATCAGATTGTTTTTTGTAGTATTCTATGTTAATTAGAAGAAAATATATATTATTGTGGATCAGAGGCACCAAAAGGCACAGAAAACTATACACAGTGCTCTGTAGATATAGTTTTCTGTGCCTGCCTTGTTTAGCAACTGTTTGCAGTTATAACAGTGATGAAAAAGTAACTTTATGACCAATCCTTGCACTTATGATCTTTGCAGGTCTGTAAAGCGAAGGAAAGCTGAAGTAAGATCGTAAGCACAGTCACAGTTTCACTTAGCGACTGCTTAATTTAATGATTGAGTTGCCAGTCTCAGTTGTGGTCACTAAACAAGGACATTCTGTTGTTCAGAAGTAAGAATGTATTTAGAGAAAATGTCCTAAAATCTTATTTCTACTTCACAAATTAAGACCAGATGTTTGGGAATCTGGGGAAAAAAAATGGATCAGAGTACTTCCAAAAGTATCTCTAATTGGTTTAAGGAGCAAATAATCCATTTTGCTGAAACTGCATTTCTACAGCATTTCAAATCTTGGTTTTTCAAGGATCTGCTCAATCTAAAATTAAAAGTTCTATGGTTTGATTCAGGAATTGCACTAAGCCATGGTTTGTTGAAATAAACCTCAATTAGTCATAGTCACACAACATGCTGAGCCATAAACCATAAACTGTGAACCAAAAGCTGATTTGGTTCACATGCAACAGGCTGAGCCAAAGGCAAATATATCACATTATGAGTTAGTACAGTGACTGAATCAGGTCTAAAAAGATTTTGCAGGCCCACTGTTAAAAAAGGAATAATCACATATGTGGCTGGGACATATTTTTAATATATATTCTACTCCTAGGTTAAAATATCTTGAAGGAATGCTAGTTAATATTTAAACACTGAAACGATAATAAATTGAACATTCAGTATAATGTGTGTATGTATGTATAAAACTGATGAGGAGGGAGGGCAAAAGTATTTATAAATGCCATTGGTCCCTTGATATCTGGGAGGTCACTATTATGATGTGTTTTAGGAGATGGTTGAAGATTCATTCATCTCTTTACGTTGCCCTCAACTTGACTAGTACAAATAAGGCAGGCTGGACAAGGATCAAGAAAATATGTGGTTGGCCAGATAGTTACAAGTGGAACAGCAGAACCAATGGCCCAGAAAAGTGGTGGGGTCTTCTTCATTGGATGTGTTCAAGCAGAGGCTAGACAGCCTTCCATCTGGGATGTTTTAAACTAGATTCCTGAAATGAGCAGGGGATTAAACTCAGTGGCTGTCAGCCCTTAGAGGTAGTTCAGACAAGAAGAGCCAACATGAGTACTAACACTACCTTTATTGTAAGATTATAGTAACAGAATCTTGCGAGTCTGAAAGTACATCCCTTCCCACTCACTTCTACAGTCCAAGAAACAAGGGAGGGTCCCTTCTGAGACATTTGCCACACCTCCATTGCTTCTGTGGGCTAAGCCACCTCTTAACGGACTGTTGCCCAGTCTGCTGCTACTGTTCCTCCTGTCTCAAGGACATTCTCACAGACTATTACATTAGCCTTCATGGTCCCTTATGAGGCTATGAGGCTATGATGGTGGGCCTCTACATTCTCAGGCTCAAAAACTGAGCCTGATCCCATAACATTAGACCAGATGGTCCTCTGAATATCTCAATAAATGCTATAGTAAAAGCAATATTCAGGTTAGCAACAGACAGGTGATTCTATTCTCAAAATGTTTTGAAAGCTTGTTACAATGGACTTCTGAGGGCTCCAGCATAGTGAACAAATGACAAAAGGCCTGAACCACCCTAAGCAGCTCTCTGGACACCTATTTCAGAATGTGGTAAAGTCTTTGGCCTTAATTTACTTACCTTGAAGTGATTATTGTAGAAGTGTCAATTGTAATAAATTAAGACGCATTTATTTATTTATTTATTTATTTATTTATTTATTTATTCTATGTTTACTCAGAAATTGGCTTTAGTTCAAGAAGGTTGTTCCCCACTGTATGCATTATTTTGGTGGGGAACAAGGTTGTAGGGTTCTCAAGATCAGCCTTCCAGATGTGTGGACCTCAACTTTAAGAATTCTTAATGCTGACCATGCTGGTTGAGAATACTGGAAGCTGAAGTCCATGCATCTGGAAAGGATCCAGATTTGGCCAGGTGTTCCAGCTTTGGCCAGCTGTTCCAGACTATCAAAATATGGTTGTCAGAGATGTGCAGAACACACACCAATCTGAGAATGAGATGTTCTAGACCATTTCCATTCCCTCTCTAAATCAAGCAATTTTGGAGGTCAAACATGTCTAGGACATCTCAACCTTTTGGGAGGATTTGCTTCCAGAAACTGCCAAAGTATCTCCAGAATGTCATGGTTCAGGAGGCAGGCAGTTTGGTAGAGTCCGAATCAGTGAGTTTTGTACATCACGAGTTATTAGCTTTTTAAAATACTTTCTTTCTCTTGAAATGGTGATTTGCAATGACCACGGGATCTCTCAAGTGTGTGAAGATAGTCAATAAATTAACAATAGCTGAATAGAACATTTGTGTTCTCAAAAGGGATTCTCTTTGAAACGATTGAACAGATTTTTCCTGCATTTAACCCTTGGCATTAACAAGCTCATTTATATTTTAAAAATTAATTAACAAATGCTTGCTGAAACAGCTATAGAATACTATTCCAAAACTATTCCATCCACAGTAGGAGGGTCAAAAAAGTCAAGATGGTAACTACACAATAAAATATCTCCCCCTTTTGATGTGCATTGCATGCACAACCCATGTAAGAAAGGGGTGGGGCTTTGGAAGTACTGATCAGAAAGAAACTTTGCCAGTGGAATGAAAGGAGCAGATTATTGTTTCTAGCTCTGCTTGAATCCTTCTTGGAAGGACCTAGTTACAGACAATAAAAAGAAGGATGCTAAGCCAAACAGATGTTTGAATGTGGTTCATGCATCATGCAAAATAATGGTGCAATTAACAATGGTTTGCTTATGTAAAGATGGTGAGGCCATGGTGTCAATGCAGATTTAAGAACTGGTTCCCAAATGGATAATAGCAACCCCTATATAAGCAGCCAACTGCAAACTTCCCAATTATCACTCATGGTTTAAAGCAGTGTTTCTCAACCTTGGCAGCTTGAACATGTGTGGACTTCCAGAATTCCCCAGCCAGCATGGCTGGCAAGGTCTGGGAGCTGAAGTCAACATATCTTCAAGCTGCCAGGGTTGAGAAACAGTGCTCTAAAGGAAGGCTTTTAGAAAGAAAATCACGAAGTCTCTGACCTGGTGCACAGGAATATGGTCCTAGATAGGACATCATTCCGATAGAAGAGAGTATCTGTAACTCAGGTTGAACTGTGGAGTTCTTGGTGCTCTCTGAGCTTGGTTGTTTGCTTGCAGACATTTCATTACCCAACTAGGTAACATTATCAGCGCAAGCAAACAACCAAGCTCAGAGAGGACCAAGAACTCCACAGGAAATAGCTTGTTGGATGGAATTTTTGGAAACCCGCCCCTTTCATTTCAATAAATCTTGTTGAAGAGAACTCTGTGAGACTTGTGCTTGGAAAAGAATCATTTTCAGATCAGGGTAACTGGTAAAGAGCTTGACAGTAAACATGGCCAGGATTTCCTGATTCTAAAACAATGTAAACAAAGACTGTATTCAGCCTATTATAGGTACCCTTTTCATGTGATTCCCATTCCCAAATACCAGAAAACTGAACTTCAGCAATGTAGTGGGAAGGAGATTCAAGAGCTTGGAGATCTTAAGCGACCCACATTATAACTATGGTTGACAAGCCACAATGGCAAGATCTACCGTGCTAAACAACAACCAAAGCAATTGCCTTTGTGGCTTAGCAAACTGTGTGAAAATCAGTCACAGCCATGTTGATGCACTGAGGCTCTTTCTTACATTGTCAGGGATAATGTTTTGGTCCAAGGTAGAAATCAGGCTGCATTTCATTCTGGATGACAATCCCAGACCAGGATTCACCCACCAACACTACCATGATCACTGTAATGGAAGGCTAAAAGGTGGGACAAGTGCCAGCTGTGCTCAAGATTCTTAACTGGGAATGGAGAAACCACAATTGCTCATGTCTTTTAATCTTTGTTTCCATTTCTCACCATCCTACGCCCCGCTATGCAAAACCTCCCATAAAACGGCTTGTGTAATAACTGCCTTGCTGTTTGTCTAAATGAGAATTCCAGTGTTTTATGCTAATTCACTTTAGTTTCTTTGAACCTGCAGTTTATAGGCCTGAGCTTAAAACTGCAATCTGTTCTGGATAAAAGAGAAGGATTACAAAAGGTTTCATGGTTTTTGTTTTTTCCCCCCAGTTTTTGCAAAGGCTGCGGAAAAAAATAACCGAAGTAATGAGAAAGAGAGAGAAAAAACATGAGCAAATTGGATTGGCATGAATACTGTGAAACTGGAGATTTCCTGTTTTGCCAAGCTGGAAAGAAAAAGGGAGGGGTTTTGCAGCACCTCACATAAAATATAGTGCCTCCCCCCTTTCTGTGATATTGGGGGACAGGTTGGGAAAATCAACTGATGTAGTCAACACTAGTAAATTTTGATGGGCAAGGAATTATTTAATTGCTCCCTATCAAGGAGCAGAGAAGTTTCATAGAAAGATACATTTGACCCTTAGAGCAATGTTTCCTTCAGTCATCTTCCCTTTACAAACACAAAATAGGTCAAAAGCTGCAAGGTTTTCTGAGATGGAGAAGCATCAAGTTGAGAACCTTGCAAACAATCTGAATGAATTAAGATGTACCCACCCTCCCATCCTGCCTCTTCCTCTGTAGTGCAGTCCACTGGAGTTGGGTGGCCAGTAAATTTAAATAAATAATAATAATTTCAAATGAATGCCTTTGCTTCCCTTCCCATAGCGAGGGAAGGTGAGTGATCCAGGAATCACACCTGTCCAAAATGTCAACAAACAAACATATATTTATTTATTATTCACATTTCTATCACCGCCCATCTCCCCCTAAACAGTCGGCTATATATATACAGTATACTGTTTTATTGTGAACTGCCCAGGGTCCCCCAAGTGGGGGAAATGGGTGGTAATAAAAATATGACAAATACATAAATAAATAACCAGGTCTTCAAGGTCTTACAAAAGGCCAACAGGGTATAGTCCCCTGGAGTGGGGCCTGGCTGATTTATAAAACCTCTGAACAAAAGCATGCCTGCTCTGCAGTCCAGGGCATGGGCAGGGGGGGGGGGGCACACTGCAACATTTTGTGGTAGATTTCATCTCCCCCTTCCTTTGAAACTAAACACCCCTTCAATTTATTCTCCTAAAGAAGGTGTTCTGATCCGCTGCATGGTCCCTCCTATGTTCTTATGGCCAGAGCGTAGAGTTGCCTTTTTACCATATTATTTTTTTAACTTGCACCAATTAGTCCTTGGTGGGTGCTGATTCATTCTGATTTCTTTCTTAGCAAATGCTCCTTCCTTTAAGAACCTCATCTCCATTTCTTTGTGCAGCACACAAAGCCGACTCTAGCTTCCAAACACAAGTCTCTTTCCCACCCCACTTACTGATGCCTCCTCTCCGCATTCACATTTTAATAAATGCATTATAAATGAGCAAGTAGGAAACAGTAAGGAAATGATGTTTTACTTTTAAATGCTAATTACGAAGCACGGCGCAGTTAATGTGCAGGGTGTTCTGTCAATTTTTAATGTTTATGCCAAGTGCAGTCTTCAATTTAACATGAGCTTTTAATCCTTTGAGTACTAAATTGCCTTTTAATGCTTCCAGCACAACATTGTGTTTGCACAAAGTCAGGCTTGAAAAATGTATTTAGCGCAAAGTCAGTGCACGTGTGTGTGTGTGTGTGTGTGTGTGTGTACAAGGAGGCACAAAAGCAGGACAAATTCTCTTTGGAGCTTCGGTTGAAGGCAGTGATTGGCTCAGCTTTCAGCAGCTGAACCGTCTTGAGAAGGGCACATACTGAATTCTATGAGATCAGCTGTAGGCATCTGCAGGTAAGCTACGCCTCGTTATTGATATGCTGGATATCTCTTATGCATTTGCCGCAATCATTTTCCTTCCGGATGATGCAAAATAAATGACTGGTATTTTTTAATTAAAGAAATAAATATTAATACGCTGACTTTCAGATCAAAATGAACACCTAAGGCAGGACAGAGGTTTAAACAACGCATTTACAAGAATACGGAATACACAGTATAGCAGCAGCAGCAGCAGCGCCTTTAAAGCAGCCTTTCTCAACTTTTTGACCTGGAGGAACCCTTGAAATATTTTTTCAGGCCTTGGGGAACCCCTGCACATACCTTCTGGCTGAAATATAGGCCAGAAGTTACAAAATTACTATATTGGTTTCATGGGTAGGGCTGTATTACAGGCATTCACAGTATTCTTCAACTAAAAATAAAGAACGAAGCTTACCTCTTTGAAGTTGCCCGAATTTGAAATAACTTTTTAAACAAGTTCTGATCTCCCAGGGAACCCCTAGTGAACTCTTGTGGAACCCTAGGGTGCCACGGAACCCTGGTTGAGAAACCCTGCTGTATAGGACTTCGTTAAGGAAATGTATATTTATGGATTTTGTAAATTCTGAGCTATTAGGGATCCAAACGCAACTCCTGAATTAATGCATTCCATAGCCTGGTAGCAGTGCGAAAGGAGGGTATTTCTCAGAGCTACATTGATGTCCAAGAAAGAAGGGGCATCTTTAGAAGATCCTTAACTGCAGATCTTAATGCCCAGGCAGGTCCATGTTTGTCCCCCCCAAGTGTTGAAAGTAGCATTTCAGGAGTCTGTATTTAGTTCTTGCTCTTCGTTTAATTATAAGGTATAGAGGTATCCAAGGGAATCTTGTGTTTTTCTTGAATTATAAA
The DNA here is from genome assembly GCF_035149785.1 of Candoia aspera. NCBI lineage: Eukaryota > Metazoa > Chordata > Lepidosauria > Squamata > Candoiidae > Candoia > Candoia aspera. The sequence goes on from NC_086153.1 coordinate 12,172,799, forward strand.
CCCTCCCGATAACTGCAACATATCTGGCTTTCCATATATTAATATGCAAGGGATTCTTCAATCCCTGCAAACCATTTCTGTGATCCCCAAGGCTACTCAGCTTTGTGCCCTCAAAATACATCACAGGGTGTTACCAGTTTCGGTTGGAAAACTAAAGAAATAAAAGGCACTAAACGTTTAGGTATCTTAGCACATCTAAAACTTTAACGTCAAGTCAGGTTTTTAAAAAAAGTAAAGCAGAGGGGGGCCCAATGTCAGCATTCACAAAGGGAGCAAGACAGGCAGATGACAAAACACGTGTCACACCAGTACTGTGACTTGTGTATTTGAGAAGGCATCGAGCCATAAGTCCATCAGGGTGCTATTTGTGTGATGTTGTAATAAGAAGAGTACTGTATTGTCCTTTTGGTATCATTCTTCTGGATGTCTCTGGGACCCAAAGTGGCCTTACCATGTGATGTCAGTCTAGTAGCTCCACCCCCCCATCATATGATATCTTATGCAGCATTTGATGGATTGGACAGAAAAAAACAAACCAATGGATCATTGAACAAATCAACCTTGAGGCACAAATGACCAGGGTCAAATTATCTTACTTCGAGCACATTATACGAAGACCTAGCTCTCTGGGGAAGGCTCTGATGCTGGGAAAGGTGGAAGGAAAGAGAAGAAGAGGGAGACCAGCAGCAGGGTGGACTCAGTTACAGTGGCAATGGGTGCACCATTGGAAGACCTGAAGGACCAGATTAGGCTTAGATTGTCATGGCTGAAAATCTATCTATGTGGTCGCTAGGAGTCAAAAATGACTTGATGGCACATAATCAATCAATCAGAAAGTGCAAAAGCTGGGTTGCAGCTAAACCTCAAAAAAACCAAGATTATGGCAACCAGCTTGATTGATAACTGGCAAATAGAGGGAGAAAACATAGAGAAATTGTATTTCTAGGTGCGAAGATTACTGCAGATGCTGACTGCAGTCAGAAAATCAGAAGACGCTTAATCCTTGGGAGAAGAGCAATGACAAATCTCGATAAAATAGTTAAGAGCAGAGACATCACACTGACAACAAAGGTCCGCATAGTGAAAGCAATGGTGTTCCCCGTAGTAACATATGGCTGCGAGAGCTGGACCATAAGGAAGGCTGAGAGAAGGAAGATAGATGCCTTTGAACTGTGGTGCTGGAGGAAAATTCTGAGAGTGCCTTGGACTGCAAGAAGATCAAACCAGTCCATCCTCCAGGAAATAAAGCCAGACTGCTCACTTGAGGGAACGATATTAAAGGCAAAACTGAACTACTTTGGCCACATAATGAGAAGACAGGACACCCTGGAGAAGATGCTGATGCTAGGGAGGGTGGAGGGCAAAAGGAAGAGGGGCTGACCACGGGCAAGGTGGATGGATGATACTCTAGAGGTGACGGACTCGTCCTTGGGGGAGCTGGGGTGGCGACAACTGACAGGAAGCTCTGGCGTGGGCTGGTCCATGAAGTCATGAAGAGTCGGAAGCGACTGAACAAATGAACAAGAACAATCTATCTATATATCTATATATCTCTTGGAAACCAAGCCAAATTTGCACCCATTCCTAACCTTATTTATAGCTGCCAAGCTTGACCCTAGACAATTCACCTATTGAGAAAATGGCTAACCTCCCTTATAGTTTTAGGGTGAAACTACCAATTTTCACCAATAGCAGTCAGAGAAGGTTTAAGGGTGCAAAGATGGGTGTGGGGGGAAGACAGTCAGTTGGCCCTACTATTGTTAAATGGAAGTCAGAAATCTTTGCCATATATCACCAAGCACAAGATAGATTTGGACCTTTTTTTCCTCTAGGAAACCAGGAGTTACTACAGTTCCCCATTTTAATGGGTAAGAAGGGAGAAAGAGGGAGTGAAATTATAGGCCTGCAAGGGCTTCTAATGAAAGGAAAAAGATCATCACATGGAAAAAGTCAGACAGACAGAGGTTTTGCAAAATTACAGTGGTTGATTTTCTTGTGGCGACAAACAGTACAGCAACTAGCAGGATCTGACTGGCTGTGTGGTTTGGGGAGGTTACAAACGACATCAGCACATTTTCGAATGGCAAGATCAGACTCTATCAAGATTCAATAATTCTATGGCTGTTGCAGACAATTTGATGGGCTGTTTTGCCACACACGAGTTGTTGTTTATTCATTTAGTCGCTTCCGACTCTTCGTGACTTCATGGACCAGCCCACGCCAGAGCTTCCTATCGGTCAACACCCCCAGCTCCCCCAGGGACGAGTCCGTCACCTCTAGAATATCATCCATCCACCTTGCCCTTGGTTGGCCCCTCTTCCTTTTGCCCTCCACTCTCCCTAGCATCAGCATCTTCTCCAGGGTGTCCTGTCTTCTCATTATGTGGCCAAAGTAGTTCGGTTTTGCCTTGAATATCATTCCCTCAAGTGAGCAGTCTGGCTTTATTTCCTGGAGGATGGACTGGTTTGATCTTCTTGCAGTCCAAGGCACTCTCAGAATTTTCCTCCAACACCACAGTTCCAAAGCATCTATCTTCCTTCTCTCAGCCTTCCTTATGGTCCAGCTCTCGCAGCCATATGTTACTACGGGGAACACCATTGCTTTAACTATGTGGACCTTTGTTGTCAGTGTGATGTCTCTGCTCTTAACTATTTTATCGAGATTTGTCATTGCTCTTCTTCCAAGGATTAGGCATCTTCTGATTTCCTGACTGCAGTCAGCATCTGCAGTAATCTTCGCACCTAGAAATACAAAGTCTTTCACTGCTTCTACATTGTCTCCCTCTATTTGCCAGTTATCAATCAAGCTGGTTGCCATAATCTTGGTTTTTTTGAGGTTTAGTTGCAAGCCAGCTTTTGCACTTTCTTCTTTCACCTTCATCATAAGGCTCCTCAGTTCCTCTTCACTTTCAGCCATCAAAGTGGTATGATCTGCATATCTGAGATTGTTAATGTTTCTTCCAGCGATTTTAACTCCAGCCTTGGATTCCTCAAGCCCAGCACGTCGCATGATGTGTTCTGCGTACAAGTTGAATAGGTAGGGTGAGAGTATACAGCCCTGCCGTACTCCTTTCCCAATCTTAAACCAGTCTGTTGTTCCGTGGTCTGTTCTTACTGTTGCTACTTGGTCATTATACAGATTCTTCAGGAGGCATACAAGATGACTTGGTATCCCCATACCGCTAAGAACTTGCCACAATTTGTTATGGTCCACACAGTCAAAGGCTTTAGAATAGTCAATAAAACAGAAATAGATGTTTTTTCTGAAACTCCCTGGCTTTTTCCATTATCCATTGGATATTGGCAATTTGGTCCCTAGTTCCTCTGCCTTTTCTAAACCCAGCTTGTACATCTGGCAATTCTCACTCCATGAACTGCTGAAGTCTACCTTGCAGGATCTTGAGCATTACCTTACTGGCATGTGAAATGAGTGCCACTGTTCGATAGTTTGAACATTCTTTAGTGTTTCCCTTTTTTGGTATGGGGATATAAATTGATTTTTTCCAATCTGATGGCCATTCCTGTGTTTTCCAAATTTGCTGGCATATAGCATGCATTACCTTGACAGCATCATCTTGCGAGATTCAATGGGTAAGTCCACCAAATTGTCTTCCAGCAGGGATTTTTATAAGTTGCAAACATCTGGTCACTGGAACTGAAGCTTTCTCAGATGAACTTGAAATGGTAAGGTTGGTCAAATTAATGGTTTGGGGAGGAATCAAAATCCACTCAAAAACTTTAATGCATGGAAAGGATATGTGAGCAGGATCTGATGAATGTGGGTTCCTTCCTGATCCTAGCTCATACAGAGGAACATTATCAAATATATGGAGACTAATCTGAAGCATTTAATTAATGCTCAAATAATGAATTAAAAATGAAATTATTTTTCAATTCTATCCTGGCTTCCACCTGTATTTTGAGGGGTGGCCCCAAATGTGGCGCATAGTCTGAAAAATGTTGCACCTGCTTAAGCCACAAAGTGGTAGAGCTAGACATCGTCAGTCTTCTAGATAGAGTCCACTGTGGATCTCTGGGTTCTTATTACCAAAGATGAGAGTCTCTGTACTAGTCTGATTCCATTTGTTGTTAATGGAATGGTAGGTGTTAATGAAATTTATGCTTCATCTGAACAGTTGCCCTGATGCTTGCATTAACACTAGAAGTGGGCAACGTGCAATTGTAGGGTTATCTGCAGTCCTCAGCCTCATTTCAAAAACCTTCTCTAGGTATTCAATCATTCTGGCAAGAGCTCCAAACAGAACAAGCTGCATCTCCATCTACGTTTGGCTCAGGCCCCAGCATTTTTTTGTCCAGTCCATTTTTGGTCCTGATATTGACCTATAGAGAGCTGCTATTATTAATATGTAATCAGGGCATTAGCCAAACTGATGGATGACCACAGATCACCAGTAGGTGGTTGTTGACAATGAATACTAAATGCCTTTCAGCCATAGGATATTTCAAAATGCCAGTTGTAAGGGTACAAAACACACAACAAAGGGAGGGACAGACCATTCATTTCCTGCTAGTGGCTTCCAGGAGGCAAATGACTGGTCACCATTGGAGCAGACTGTTGGATCGATATGTGCTTGATCTGAGCCAGGAAAGACCTTGTTATGATAACACAAGAGGGTTGTCAAAGAGATAAGCAACATTATGTTTTTTTTTTCCCTGTCAAAAGGTAGTGATGAAAACTGACTTCCCATTCTCCTAACCAGGATCTAGGGATAGCTTTTTAATCTCACAGGACTAATTAGACCAAATCATACTTCAGTGCTTTCTGTTAGCTCTATGTATCTCCACATGTATTTCCACCATTGGTGCCTTTATGTCAGAACAGCAAAATGGATTACTCTCTTTTATTGCTATTACAGAAGACCAATTCCATCTCCCATTACTTCTCCAGTAAATGATGACACACACACACCCAACATCTGATCAAAGATAAAGGAAGATGTTCAAGTTAAACTCGACTCCTGGTGATCTCAAGGATATGTCCATGTAGTCTTCTTGCCAAGGAAAAAGGTTTCGTCACTGCCTTCTTCTGGATTTTTTTTTCAAACTTTCTCTCTTTGCTACACTTCTGGGATTTCCTGATCGTTAAAATAGTACTTGACTAAATATTAATGTGCAATAGAGCATCTTTTTGATCATGGTGCCTCAACTATAGAGCTACCTATCATCAGCTGGCAAGGGAATTTAATTAGTTCTATATTGGTTGACCTTCATAGCTATGTAGCTAAATCTTATCTTTAGTAGACATAGGCAACCAGATCCAGATGTTTTACTCTTCCACCCATTCCAACCAATACAGTCATTACCAAGGGACTAGGGAAGCTGTACATTCAACTCCTATTTCTGCCTTAATTGTACTCTGTGCCTTCAACATCTTGTGGGAATCAGTGAGCCCACCTACTCTGAATGGCATCTGCCCATCCAATAAAATCTGGAAAGGAAGGTTCATTCTGAGTTCTGACCCTTAGGAAGTACAATATTGCCACCAGGGCCATGGGGATGAGCCAATTGCTGTTCCCCTTCTCTGGAACAACATATCCAGAGAGATTAGAGCAGGTCCGATCTTGCTAGGATTCCAGAAGGCCATTAAGATGTGGCTTTTCCAGAGAATCCTTCAGGGGTGATATGAATTTTGATCCTTGCTGGAGAAGGGGTATTGGAGCATCCCTTGGTACTAAATTCTGCTAAATTGTGCCAGCTTATTTCTTAATTCCTGTTAAGCTGCTAAAAGTCATTTGCAATTGGAGCATTCCTTAAATCTCAGAAAATAAATAAACCACTTAATGTTCATGGGCTTCCTGGAAGTATCAGATTGCCCATTGTGGAGGACAGGATACTGGACTAGATATATCAGATATAAGCAACCGGGTGTCCTCCTAGCATTCAGATCCCACCCACCACAGCCATGGCCAAGAGCAAGGGATTGTGAGCTAATGCCATAGAACCATGACAGTTATTTCCAAACATCTTCAGGATACCAAGAAGGCATCCGTCCCCAACATAGTGTCTTCCAGACATATTAAGGCTACAACTCTCAAAATTCCTAGCTGGAGATTCTCTAGGATTCCAGACAGAGGCCCTTCCCAGTTTTGGAGCCTGAACTGGGGAAGGAGGGAAATTCAGTGTGCAAAGCAGGTGCCTTAGCCTGAGCTACAGGACTCCCCCCAAACCTAAGTTGCCATAGAAAATACAGAAGGGTAGAGAAATGCAAACAGGAGGAAAGAATGATGAGGCATCCAAAGTCTTGGAAGAAGGTGGGTTGTTTCTGCTCCCTCCTCTCCCTGCGGTTTTTAAAATTTGTTCTTAAGTTTCTGTTCCACTGCTTGCATGGAAGGAATGCTTCTTATACCAACTCTTGGCTAGTGCAGCTGATGTAGCCACATTGGACCAATTTTAAGAGGAGGAAGCAGTTTTGGATCCAGCAGAGACCTGGACCGCATTAGATCCAGACCTCTCTCAGCAGTAAATATGTGGGAGCAACAGGTTTGCTCTTCCTCCTTTGCTTACCTGTTGTGCTTTTAATATTTATAGGACTTGCTGGATTTATTTATTTATTTGAAGTCTTGCATTTAGGCTATAGGGATTAATGCATCCACAGGCAGCTCCCTTGTTGCCCTCTCAGCTCCATGACTTCGTATGCTTTAGTGATCTTTCATTAAAATAAATAAATAAATAAACAAATAAATAGAATTGAAGAACTCACATGCTTCCAAGAAAAATGAGGGTTTTTTGTTTTTTGTTTTGGTTGTCGTTTTACGTGCCACTTGAGGTCATCCAGGAAGTGCCTTTTGAGATGCTGGATTGAAATACTATAGGATCTTAGGATTGTTTCAAGAGAAAGCTACCATATTTGGGCTGCAATAATCGGGATAACTACCAGCTGGCAGCCAGGAATTTGATTTTTCTGTACCACTCTGGTATCATCTAGTGGCTGTTTGGATTTTTACAACCCAGATATAATATCCCTAGCTCAGAAGGGATCTGCTCATGCTCATGTTCACTTGTGTTCTCTGTATTCTTGCCTTGACTATACTGTCAACGAGAGACAGCCAGGTTTCCAGAAACCTTTGTAACTAGATCCCAGAGGTGTGCCAACTGAAGCCAACCCCCTCATCTGAAACAGTGGTGGAAGAAGACCTACAGACTTGCTTTTTGCCCATGCTCAGTAGAGGAATTTGCCATAGAGCTATGTTGGGGCACAACGCCTTCCACACAAAAATGAACTCCTGGTCTCCAGTGCTGCAAGCATCCTTTTTGGATAACCTAATGTTGGAAAGGATGGGATGTTTTCACCAGACAACTAGGGGAGCCAAGAACACTTGCTGATGCACTGTAGATCCAAATCTATGTACCCCTGTGGTGGACCACCTCTTCGGAATATGACTGTGGTTCCGGATTGGCCAGTTATCATGCAGGATCCATGGCCCATTGGTGCTTTCACCTCCCTGCAGAACTAGCCTTCTGAGGTCTAGGGTGTCATCAACCTCCAATCTTCCCAGGGAGGTAATTAGTTTCCATTTAGAGGGATGACAAATTGATGGGCAGGGCTGTTGCTGATCTTAGAAGGGAAGCTAAGCAGCGCTGGCACTGGGCCCCTGGCAAGCCAGACTTGTAAGTCTGTCAATGCATTTTACAGTTTCAGAATTTAATCACTCACCAGCAGGAGTGGCATGACACTGCTGCTGGGGAAGAAAGCAGGGTGGGCGGGGGATCCGAAAGAAAAAAACAGGAAGAAAATGATCCCACGCCAGGGCCTCCTCTTCCTCCTGCAACTTCATTATCGCCTCTTGAAAGCCTGACGAGGACGTGTGAAATGGGTGAGCTGCACCGTTGCCTCGGTTAACGGCCAGAGGAGGAGGAGGAGGAGGGGAGAAAAGTCGCACATCATTAGGAACGGAATAAACGATATCGAGGCACAGAGCAGAAATGATTTGATTAGCAATTTCCAGTTTTGAAAAGACCTGGATGCGAACCAAATGACTAGGCAGAAGGTGCGATGGAGTTCTTAATTGCTGTAGCTGCACAGGGAGACGCAATGATTTGTGACACATAATACAGCACACGACGCCGACGCTAATAACTGTTAATTAACTGTGGCAGTGATATACTCTCAAAATGCACATATGAGTTACCATAATTCCTCGATTAAAAGCTGCACCGTGAGGAGCCAAAAAAGAAGAGCGCTTGATGGGTGTGTGAAAGAATCATTACTTTTTTTTTGAATGTAACCTTTCTTTGGAGCGTAGTTCACATCCCCATTACAGAGCCAAGCAGCTAGAAAACGCCAGGCATCAGAACAGACTTCTGCCAAAAATGCGAAACGGTTCCTGAATGAACCTTTCCCTCCGGAGGAGCAGTTATTAATTCCAAAAGACCGTTCCTGCACCACGCCATCTGGCAGGCGGCTAAGAATCCAGGAGAAAATGCTCGGAAAGCTTTTTTCCTAGATCCCGCTTGCCTGAACGCCATCATTCACAGGCAAACGTTCTCCTCCTTTCTGGTAATTTTCAACTTTGGAGAGGGGAACATATTTGAGTCGCTGTGAGTAGATTAATGCTCAGAAATGAGAAGGTGGTGAGGCCTGTAATGAGGAAAAAGGAGCAGAGGAGCATCAAGACTGCATCTTAAGAGGAACGGAGGCAGGACTTGACTTAACGTAAGAGGGCACAAGGCAGTCTTGATATCCTCCAGATGACAAGCAAAGTCACCTTTGAATTAAGTTCAACTTCTGGTGACTTACATGGATACAACCATGCATCCATGCAAATTTTGTGGCAGTGTTTACCACTGCTTTCTTCCATGATGTTTTTTTCCAACTTCCCAGTTTAATCTGCAGCCCTGGTATTCCCAGGTAGTCTCCCATCCAAGCCCTAAACAGATCCAACTCTGCTTACCTTTCTGCATCAGCCAGAATCAGCTGAACTATAATTTACACAAGCCTTGCTGTTGGCCACGCTGGCTGGAAGAGATGAGAGTTGAAGTCTAGAACATCTGGAAGGCACCAGGTTTCCACCCAATCTGTTAAGAGGTAGTACTGGAAATGTCTTTAAATACTGGAAAATCAATAGCAGAACTGATAAAGCAAATTTGTTTCCTGTTCTTCAGGGGGCTGAACTGAAGCAGGAGATCTTGGACAGCCACAGATATTCAGCAAGGACATCATCAGGTATGATACAAATCTCTTTGCTCAAATAAGCACATTTTGGGGGCAAAGTGCCTATAGGATGGCAGCCTGCCTGGGCAGGGTGATGGGGCAGATGACTGTGAAAATATACCAGCATAGATGAAGTTTGTCTCCCCAAACTCTGCCAGAAATATGGCTTTGGTATTTTTCTTCAATTATTGATGAATCTGAAGGTTTATTAGGCAAAGTGACACAGTTGTGACGCAGATGGAAGCTACGATGAAGTACTGGAAGTGTCCATTCTAGGTCATGCAGTCTTTTAACATATTGCATTTAGGTAGAATGGATGATCCTTTCTCATGGCTGGTGTTGAAGAGTTTCTTGGCTAGATGGATGGCCATACAAATTGAATGGATGGATGGATGGATGGGTAGACAGACAGACAGACAGACAAGATTCAGCTGTTCTTCCATTTACCTTTTATACATGGAACGGAACGTGCATCATGTTCTTTGCTTCTGACAGCAAAATGCCTTGGGCCAATCCAGTTCCAGTTATTTGTTTCCTCAAAATATATTACCAGGTTTCTCAAAATACTTACATTGGCAACCAGAAGTTAATATCAACAATGTCAATAGTGATGTTTGCTTCTATGGATAGACTGTGTCCAAACGACGTTATGGAAGAAATGGCAGAAGAGAAACATGCTTTATCTGACAAGACAGCAAGAGAGTTGACACTGAAAGTGGATCTACAAATGACAGGCTACAAGAATGACACAGGAAAAGATGTCTCATTGGACATACAAAAGAAATGGGTTGCTGTTTTAAAAATCAAAAGGGAATTACAAATAATAAACCAAGAGAGTGACCTGAATTCCTATATTGGATTTACAAAAGAGATTTGTTAAAGCTTGGATGAATCTTGTGAGAAGGGGCAAAAAAGAAATAAAAGAAATCAAGTTCTACACCATTACTTGAATGGACTAAAGATTAAGATTGTTAGAAGTAAAAGGAAGGAATATAAAGTCCATTTATTTGATCAAGGTTAAAATAGATATGTTATTATTTCTGGCAACCCTTAATGGACTTTTTCTGACACCAGGACTGAAATGATGAGGCTTGAAGGATTTGTTTATAAATAAGAGATGGGATATGGGATGAAGAGATCATTGGTCGTAAATTAAGAGGTGGTGAAAAGTTACTAAGATGGTTTATACTTGTGATGCAGGTTGGAGGTCACTTCTTTATATATTTCTTTTCTCTTTGTTATATTCTTTCTTTCTCTATGTTTTTCTTTTCCTTTGCACTTTTTGTTATTTCTGCTCTTCTTCCTTTCTTTTAGTTTGTATTAGTTTTTACTATTGCAATTCTAATCTTTAATAACATTAGTAAAGGTAAAGGTTTCCCTTGACGTAAAGTCCAGTCGTGTCCGACTCTAGGGGGCGGTGCTCATCTCCGTTTCAAAGCCTTGGAGCCGGCGTTGTCATAGACACTTCCGGGTCATGTGGCCAGCATGACGACTCGGAACGCCGTTACCTTCCCGCCGAAGCGGTACCAATTAATCTACTCACATTTGCATGTTTTCGAACTGCTTGGTGTGCAGAAGCTGGGACGAGCAACGGGAGCTCACCCCGCCGTGCGGTTTCGAACCGCCGACCTTCCGATCGACAGCTCAGCGGTTTAACCCGCAGCGCCACCGTGTCCCTTTAATAACATTATTTTTTTTAAAAAAAATACTTGAGTTGGCTGACATCTGAGTTAGGATATTTGAAGAACTGCCTTTAGAATCCTTACTGAATGTCCTTAGACAACCCCAAGAATGGCCAAACTGGGAGTAAGAAGAGGTAGCTGCCTCCAGGCTCTGGCACTCTCCTCCAAGTGAGAATCATCTCTCGTTCATTGGTCACATTCTGAAAGCTGCCGCAGACCATTCTTGTTAGGGAAACATTTCCAGGTCGCCCTTGCACAACATACTTGGGCAGTTCAGTCAAAACCTTGTAGCTACATTAACACAACATGCTAATCTTGGTAACCATGAGCTTTGCCTAGGTTTTTGTTGGTGTGAGCAACAAAAAACAACTGAACAACGGTTTGATCAGGTTAGACTTCAGTGTATTATGTGGCTCTAGAAACTCCTTGCGATTCTCACTGGCCTCACATGGGCCAGCAACTTTTATTCAAAGATGTACTGAATTTGCACATGGAGGGCCTTCGTATTCAGGTGAAAGCTTCAAGACTGGATTCATGGAGAGAGCTGTCCACCGAAGACGTATCCAACCTTGTCAGCTGAAACTTGGACCAATACACAGAGAAGAAGACAGGTGTCATTTACAAGATGGATGCATCTGAGGGCTATAGCATAGTTCGACGTCAAAGAAAAAGTATACAAAATGCATTCATCCTGAAGCAATGCAGGTTAAGTTGCTTTTGTCTTTATGTTTTCTCTAATATCTTTCCTCCCTGGGAAACAAATGAGATCAGCCTAATTGAACCGAGGTGAAACAGACAAGGAACCAGAAACTAACCCAGGATTCCCTAGCCCCAGAAGAACACACAGTGAAAACCATTTTGGTGCACTCATGCTATACATCACATCAAGACCGCTGCTGCTTTCAATAATATAAAAGAGAATAAAAAGCTGTAAATCAGCAGAAGAAAAGTGTAACCGCGGGAAACAGTTCTGGAGTGAATTTCAGAAATTCTGTTTCAATCGGCATTACGTGATAGAGGGATGTAGAGGAGACCTAAACCCCAGGAAAAATAAAAAGTGAAATACGAACTAACTGCCCACATCCCTATTCTCCCGGCCTGTAGGAAGCCTCCATTTATACGTAGGATAGTAAACTATGATGGATGGTTGAGATCGTAAGAACAGACATTTTTGCTCAGGCCAAAGGCTCATCCACTCCAGCATTCTGTATCACACGGTGGCCAGCCAGAAGTGTCCATGAGGTTCGTAGCTATGGTCAGGAAGGAAACATCACTGTTGCAGAGAGTTTTTAAGTTATGCTGATCAGGATGAGTTAATGGCCTCAAAAATAGTCATTGATAGGCCAGGCCATTAGAAATCTGTCTGGCCTGTTTCGAAAACCTAAATGTGTGGCCATCATCATATCTGATGCTGTAAGTGCCATAAACTAACTATGCATTATATGAAATAATACTGCCTTTTATCAGTCCTGAATCTCCTGCATTTAGTGTCAATAGATCAGTGTTTCTCAACCTTGGCAGCTTTCAGATGTGTGGACTTCATCTCCCAGAATTCCCCAGCCAGCTTTGCTGGCTGGGGAATTCTGGGAGATGAAGTCCACACATCTGAAAGCTGCCAAGGTTGAGAAACACTGCAATAGATGATCCCACCCTTTTTTTTTTCCTCACAGAGGGAAGAACAGTCCTTGCTCCACATTTTCCATCCTATGTATGAATTACATACTTCTGTCATGTTTCCTCTTACCCATCTAATAACTTATCTACCTAATGACTGCTGTAGTCTTTCTTCACTGGGGAGCTATTCAAACCCCAATCATTTTAACCCCCTTTTCAGAATTAAGTTTATATTAAACTCATAAGGCTATAGCACTGTCATTAAACATACAACGTACTTGTCATTAATGCAGTGGATATTCGTAATAATATTTATTTATGAAATTTAAAGACCTCCTCAATCATATGAGATGTGCTCACCATATCTCCAATGCTTTAAGCTTTCCAACCATTTCTAAAGAGAAAAATCACAAAATTTGACTAGGGTTTAAGACATTGACTGCATCCACACATGACTTATTTAGCGGGGATAAATCCCACTGAGTCTAATCACTTCAAAGAAGGAGTGGCAATGCTGGGTAGAAGAGACCTGGGACAAGATGTCCTCTGTGGTCACCCGCAACATACATAGTGGGCATTCCTTTAGTCTCTCTTTCACCCCACCCCACTTGTCTCTACAAGGGAGAACAATAGAGCACACAGCCCACCTGAAATTATTGGAATTTGTTTTGAAAAGAAGACAAGTTGTATATAATACTGAAACTGGAGCTCCTCAAACCCTGGAGCCCTAAAACTGCCTGGTGGCCAGGAGTGTCTACCAGGAGGGGTCAAAAAAATCCAGCTGGCCTCTGCACAATCAAAACCCCATCCCCTTTGTACAAGCATTGTGTGACACTTGTCAAAAAGGGGTGGGGCTTCAATGGTGCAGTCACAACTATATCTTGACTTTTTTGGACCTTCTACCGTGGACCTCCTGCCAGTAGTCCAATCCCAATGGATATCACAACCGTAGGCCTTATTCTAGGGCTGAAGTCGTTGCTACGGAATGTTTTAAGAGACATAGGTATCCTTTAACCACTCGCGGTAACTTTTCCATTATCTTTTTAAAGAGTTACTGATTAGAAAACAAGAACAACAACTATGCTTGCCTAATGATCGTTGGCCGTGGAGCTGAGGAACCCAAGGCTGGTGTGGGTTCGTCAGCTGCAGTGCTTTATTGCCTCTCCTTTGTAGTAAAAGTGACAAGTTGAACACATTATAAAGAGCTCAGATGTGCTATGTAGATGAAGCTTGCTGCAATATCTGCTTTCTCTCCATTATTTATGATGTCTGTATAATACAATGGACTGAGATTTAAACCATTGTGGTGCCGTTTGTTTTCCAGACCTCCAACAGTATAGCTACTTTCTCTCCCTTTCTCTCTTTGCAGAGAATTGCGTCTCTGTTACATATTAATCAAAAGCCTACACGCATACACACACACATATGCACAGTTCTGCTGCTGCAAACGAAAGGAAGAGAAAGATTAAAATGCTTGGTTTTTTCCTCAGCTGTCAAGGATAGGCTATAAAATCATAATAAAGGCTTCTAAATAATGTGCATCTGACAGGACTCGGTTCAGCTGCGCAGTCCTTTATGGGGGTTAACTACAAAATAACTCCCCATGAGTGATTGGGAACAGGCATGCATGTAATATTCTAATGCCAATGGCTACATAACTCTTTGCAAAGTTCATCTGATGCTGTTTCTAGCAGCCTGGTGGCGGGAAAGCCTTCTGCACGCCCAATATATGCAAGAGGGCTTCTTTAGAGAAATGGCAAGCGAGGGAAGGCCTTTTCAGTGAAGGAAAAGTGAGTTGCTTTGGATACAGAAATGTTGGCTGTATTCATGGTTGACTCAATCTACCTGTACGCCTGACTGGTGAAGCAGCAGAGACGGTTGGCACAAAGAAGTGCTGCCCCAGTTACACTGGGGACAGCTATCATTGCCAACCTTCCAATATCTGGTGCCAGTATCTGACATCCCACTACCCCAAAGAGCAGTCATCTGATGATTGCTATGGATGTTCTCCTGCTATGAATACCCAGTTACTTAGATCAGCAGAACAGCCCAAGGGTATCTGCAGTGTATAGTCAAGAAAGTCAAGATGGTACCATGTTGGGTTAAATTCTGATCAAAAACTGATCCCAGAGGACCTAACACACACACCTCTAATGTGAACCCAACTTCCACAGGGCTGTATTTTTATTCCTCAACATATAACATCGACATGCCAAGAGCCTTCAGATGAATCCTCTGCGATAGTCAGAGAGCACCCAATTCTATTACTCCCTTCCATCAAATACAGAAGGTATGGAAGTATTATATCATCTTATCCATCTTCTGTTCCAACACTGGGCAAACAAGTATCTCTAGCAAGTTCATAAGGAGGAAATGAAAGAGTTCAACATCTCTCTCCCCCCCTCCCCGCATCTTGTTCCCTAGCAACTGGCATTAAGAGATACACAGATTCTGAAGACATGTGTTCCATTTAGCACTTATTGCTAACATCACTGACAGACCTATAGCTGTCCATGAATTTGTCTAATGTGTTGTAACAGCAATGTGTAGGTGTAATTACTAGGAAGATGTTCAAGGTAAGAATGGGTTCTGCTAATAGTTACACAGTATTAACAAAAGAATGTTTATTTGAGAAACTTTTTTCCCCCCTAATCTTAGGGTGGCTGCTTAGATGTTGCCAAAAGGTGATAACAACAACAACAAAGTCCAAATGTATATAAAACAGACCTAATTTGGATGCATAGGTGCCAATTTTTAATTTATTATTGCATTAACAGAAATACAAGGCATCTCTCCCTAATGTGAAAAGCTGCAGATAGGTGACTTACAAGCCTGCACAGTCCAGACCAGCGTTTCTCAACCTTGGCAACTTTAAGATAGGTGGACTTTAACTCCCAGAATTCCCCAGCCAGCTGTGGATGGGGAATTCTGGGAGTTGAAGTCCATCTATCTTAAAGTTGCCACGGTTGAGAAGCGCTGGTCTAGATACTAAATAAGTTGTGATGGACAACTTCTGATG
Organism: Candoia aspera; assembly: GCF_035149785.1. Lineage (NCBI taxonomy): Eukaryota > Metazoa > Chordata > Lepidosauria > Squamata > Candoiidae > Candoia > Candoia aspera. Next base: position 12,188,285 of record NC_086153.1, read on the forward strand.
ATGGTTTTTGAATCTTGAAAATGGACTTCAAACAGAAGACTACTCTTTGTAAAATAAGACACATGACTTGCTATTAATTGAAGTGTGCTTCACTTCAGCTGCTCACCCAGAAAGGTGTGCTATGCAAGCATCATAGCTATCTCATCTGATCCTAATGAGAATTCCCTACCTGTGATGAAGCCTCCAACACACAAATCCTTTCCATATCTCCATGGCCCAATCAGTCAAAGTTGGCTGAATGTGTGTCTCTTCCCTTTTCCTGTAACAGTGACTTACAGACAGAACTTGCTTAACCCTAACTTCACTTGCCAACTAAGTACAAGTACTTAACACCAGATTTGTACTGCATCCTCATATACACCAGTAGCATGATAGAGGTGAAAAAGTCCATCTCAAGTGTTAGAAACACTCCCACCACACACCCAAACATATTGCTTACTCATTGCCAAAGGCCTCTTAGGTAATCTCATGTTTTGAAATAAGGCTGTATGCCAACATTTAATGTGTCTCTCCTCTGAGTGGTCCCAAAATTCAATCATGAATCTAAGGATTCTCATCTCCCTTGAGCAATGAGTTGAAACAAGCTCCCTCTTTCATAGAAGGCCTCATATTTCCCTTGGTAATGGAGGTGGGAGAAATTCTTCCTTTCCTTCAAGGCCTTATACTTTCCCCAGGAATGAGGATGAAACGAACACACCTCTTTGTATATGCCATGGCATAATAACTGTTTCTATTATAAGTATTGATGTTGTCAACATTGATGAAACGAAATGTAATTAAATATAATCCCCACATTGATTGGACCATAATTCAGTTGTGTAATGTTTGAACTCGGTTGTACTGCATATCCCTTTTGTTTTGCTTTGGTTTTTTATTAATGTAGCAAGGGCCAATGTACAAAGCATGAAAGTTCCCTTCTTCCCCATTAGGGCTATCCTGTTTGGGTTGCAGAAGTTGATGACAATTAGATTTATTTATTCATTTATTCATTCATTCATTCAATTTATATAGCTGCCCATCCCAAACCAGTGACTCTGGGCGGCTTACAGTAATAAAAACTGTTAAAAATAATATATATATATATATATATATATGTATATGTATATGTATATGTATATGTATATGTATATGTATATTTATTGATATTATTCTGATTTTATTATATTTTATACTGTTTTATTGTGAACCGCCCAGGGTCCCCCGAGTGGGGGAGATGGGCGGTAATAAAAATATGATAAATAAATAAATTTAAAAAGAACAATCAAACAATAAAAATAATACAAAAAATAAATATAGACATAAATATAGCCAAGAGATCTTAAAAACCATTGGTGTTAGCACAACCTTGTAACGGGGCCCTTCACGCACTCAGGGCCCCAGGCCTGGGCACAAAGCCAGGTTTTAAAGGCCTTCCGGAAAGCCAAAAGGGTCAGGGCCATCGTAATCTCAAGAGGGAAGATGTTCCAGAGAGCAGGCACCACAGCAGAAAAGGCACATCTCCTGGTCCCTGCCAGCCGTCATTCCTTGGATGACGGGACTCGGAAGAAGCCCATCCTGCTGGACCAGATTGGATGGGAAGAACTAACTGGGAAAGGACAGTCCCTCAGGTAACCCAGTCCCAAGCCATGAAGGGCCTTAAAGGTGACAACCAACACCTTGAATTGCACCCAGAAATACACCAGCAAACAATGCAGCTCCCGAAGCAGAGGTGTTACGTGTGCAGAGTAGCCAACACTATTTACATCCCAGGCAGCTGCATTCTGTACCAGCTGAAGCTTCCAAATGCTCTTCAAGGGCAGCCCCGTGTAGAGCACGTTGCAGCAGTCCAAATGGGAGGTCACAAGGGCATGAGTGACAGTGAGTAGTGCCTCCTGGTCCAGGAATGGGCACAACTGGCACACAACCCAAAGGTGTGCAAAGGCCCTCTTAGCCACGGCTGCCACCTGCTCTTCCAGCAGGAGCTGTGAGTCCAAGAGGACCCCCAAATTGTGCACCGTGTCCGTCTGGGGCAGTGCCACCCCATCCAGGACCAAAGATGGAAGAACTACAGCCTCCAGGCACTGTGATAGGACATCCACAGCATCACTCAGACAGCCCGGGGAGGAGATATAAAGCTGGGCATCATCCATATACTGATTATACCTCACCCCTAACCATCCGATCACCTCACCCAGCGGCCTCATGTAGATGTTAAATAAGAGGGGTGAGAGAACCACACACAGTAGGGGCCGTGGATGGGACTTCTCCCCTCCCACCAACATGGACTGGAACTGACTCTGGAGGAAGGAGGAGAACCAACGCAACACAGTGACTCCCACCCCCAACTCCCAAAGCTGGTCCAGAAGGATACCATGATTGATGGTATCGAAGGCTGCCAAGAGGTCAAGAAGAGCAAGGATGGATGCACTGCCCCCATCCTGCTCCTTCCAGAGGTCATCCAAGAGCGCAATCAATGCTGTCTCAGTCCCATCTCCTGGCCTGAATCCTGACTGAAAGGGGTCCAGATAATCCACTTCATCCAGAGCCCTTTGAAGCCATGCAACCACTTTCTCAACAACATTCCCATAAAGGGAAGGTTGGAGACTGGACAAAATCTTTCCAGATTGGTTGGGTTGAGCAATGGTCTCCTCAGGAGGGGGTGCACCATTGCCTCCTTAAGAGCCAGTGGGACCACCCCTCCCTCAAAGAGGAATTAACCACCGCCCAGACCCAATCACATGTCCTCTCCCGGGCAGCCTTGACCAGCCAGGAGGGGCACGGATCTAACATAGAAGTGGCCAACCTAACAGCTACAAGAACCCCATCCACTTCTTCAGGTTCAACGGGCTCAAACTCCTTCCAGATAACCATGCAAGCTTCAGACCCTGTAGCCTCCATCCACAAGAAAAAGGCTGTACCAGCTTTCTCCAACCCAATGGCAGTGGGTCCAAAGAAAAGCCAGGTTGGCTGTGGATATTGGGAGCTGTAGACTGACTCATTTGGAGGCACCAGTTGCAGAATGCCAAGCCAGGTAATCAATGCATCCTTTTCTCCAGGGTGTTGACTTGCTTCATGCATCAGCCTCCGCTTTCCAGCCCCTGACAGATTTGTGCTGATTATTCAGATAATCACAGAAGGACTCTGATTGCCTTTCATCTCAAGGAGGTAATATATACCACTGAAATTCAGACAAGCCTCTTCTCCTCCCACCCCACCCCACTCCCCTTACCCCATCCCTTCTTGGCCATCACAAAGTCTTAAAAGTCCATCAGAAAGGAACAGGTCATATGAAGTGCAAGTGCTAACTATCAAACTTCCTGCTCTCTGAGGAGCTTTCAATCCTACAACTGCTGACCTACCAGCCGGAGATGGGCTCATTATCCTCCTTATCATTAGACACCAGCTCACGGTTCACACTTGCTGCCCTGTAGGAGCACAGTTAGAGCTCAGGAGGGAAATTCAAAATGGAACCTGTTTCCATTTGCCCTAAGAAACCTGCTTCCCTCTCTTTTTCTCCCCCCCCCCCAATGTTGTTACATTTAATAAGGATTTTCAGGCAAGATCCAGTGGCTCTAGTGTAGTGACTCAAGAGAATTGTTTTAGAACCTTTCCCCTTAGTAGGCTATAAAGTAATCAATGGTTGAGCGTGAAGGTCCCTCTCTAGCTCATCATGTTGTTTCTAACAGCAGTGAACAGATGCTCCCAGGAAGCTTATAAGCAGCAGCAGAAGACACTGACCAACTCTTCGCATTTGTCCCTAGTGTCTGGTAATCGGAGATGCATTGCCTCCAACTTGGGACATTCCATTCTCAGCTGTCATTGCTAATAGCCAGGAAGCGATCCTTCCTGAATCCATCTAATCCTTTTTCAAAGCTGTCTAACCTTAGAATCATGAAGACCTCCATGGCAATTGATTCCATATTTCCTGACTCTAAGGGCATGACCCTGAACTCTAGTGCTTCATGTACATTCTTAAATTCTTTGGGGGTCCTTTTCATCATCCCCCCATGCCTCATCCACTTTTCCAATTATCATCTACAATATCCTTTAATGATAGGTTGGCCAGAAGTGAATACAATATCCCAGAGTTTGATTATGCTCAATTTCTCAGTTTTGTCCTCATACTTAAATTTATTCCATCTCATTCCTTCATTGGTTTTCTATCATATGATGGAAAGCTTGCAAAGAAACTTGTACAAATTTTCATGTATATTTCTCCCAATACCTTATAAGTATGCATTTTTCCTAATAACAGGTTTTTGTAACTGATTCTCCTAATGTAGTATATATAATATGCACATTTCTGTAGGCATTTTATACAAAATATTAGCAAGTACAGATTTTGAAATATAGAAATATGGCCAGACTCCTTTTTTATACTAGCTGAGCAGGTAGAGTCATATAAGAAGCACCCATCCTTCAGACATCCTAGCCATTAACCCAAGAAGTCCACCATCAGGGACGTTCTCTTTCTCATTGTCATCAGACGTGGGTGTGGTGACAGCACCTGACTACCCATCTCTGAGCTCGGATACTACGTAGGGTTGGACATGGCTAATATTTGTATGAGACACCATCTGTAGACTATACTGGGAAACCAAAAATGATTGCTGAAGAAAGCAATAGCAAACTTTTTCTTCATTGTCATCAAGGGAACCACATCATTGTTGCTGTGTAGTCACCTCAACTTAAGCACATCTTTACCTCTATGAAGAGTAGAGGCTGCTCTGTGATGGCCCCTGGAGATGGCTCTGTGATGACTTCCCTGGAGATCCACCACCACAGTCCTTTTCTATGCTAATTTTCATGGACAATGACAAATTTTATTGCTGTTATTCCTGCAGGCATTCAGTATCTGATGATAGGTTCTCTATCTAGGATCTGCCAATTATTTTCACAAGAAGGAGTTGTAACATTTTTGCAGCATATCCTCTAAAACTATTCTTCATTTTACAGGATTCCCACAATTTACTCCCTCCAAGTAAGCCACTCTATGACCTCTTCCTGCCACCATCAGTTTTCAAATTATTTTCCTCCATTGGAATGATCTATCCTACACCCCACGTGATTGTTTTGGAATTGTCATTTTTCTTTTGTCCCATTATCCTGCTTTGTTTTATTTTATAATGTCTGCTGGTCTCCTAAATAAGTCAATCTTCCCTGGCTCTGTTTGAGCTCCAGGCATGATGAAACATGCCCAAGTTCATTGTTAGAGGGAGCAGACAATATGGTAGTGATGATGATGGTGACAATGATGATGATAACTTAAACTGAGCAACTAGCTGATCTGAAAAAAATAAAGTGAACAAATACAGCATAAGAAACAAATGATGTGAGGACACTTTCTCTCTTATTCACAATGCACTTCCTAATCATTCCCAATGCTTGTTCATAACAAACTGGGTTTTTTTTGTGTGTTTTGTTTTTTTGCTTAGGGCTTTACCAGCTGCTATAGATTACCAGGGAGGACCAAATGGCCATTACAGAATGCCACAGACTCTATCATTCTGCCATATGGTCTGTTAGTAGAGAACCTGTTGCTTGCCAAGACTCAGACTGTTAGATGGAATTGCTCATAAACTGTAGCTTCTACCCTAGAAGGTATGACTGTTGTGGGTATATCTGGTAAGGCTCAGAACATTGTATTACTTCTCTCTATCTGCTGCACCATGTTGAATCCATGCCCAATTCTGATTAGGTTTCACACATGGCATTTGGCCTGTCTGACAATCCTAAAGTGCTCAATCTTACAACCATATTTGGATGTCATGGTAAGTGATAGCTTGCCATGAATATAAAGGTAAACTCTCACTTGAATAATTTCAGCTCCTGATGACTTCACAAGCACATCCTTGTTTTTTTTGGCAACAATATGGAAGTGTTTCACCATTGCCTTCTTCTGGATTGTTTTCTTTTACTTCCCAGTAGCCTAAAACCCTGGGATTTCCTGGTGTTCTGCCATCCAAGTATCAGATCTAATCCTGTTGAGCTTTTGAAAGTAATCAAGGTGGGCTGCTTACATCAATTATTTCATTCCCAGGCTCACATATGTTCTTCTCTGGCATAGATAAAAGGAGGACCTTGGACATTTTCATTTGTCCTTAAACTCATGAAATGGTGATTCATCTCAACATGTTGTTTTAAACACTGTTTTGCTTCAGATTGTTTACTTTATTGGATAGCAGAACTATTCTAGCTCTACTACGTGATTTTGGAGTCCTCTATATTCTTTCATATTATCTAAGGCATCCTTGTACAGATCCCAGGCTTCTTAATGGCTATTTGCTACAATGTGAGGATTAATGGAACCCTTAGTTTCCAAATGGTGTTAATGTTGCATATATTCAACACACATTCACAGAATCATAGAATTATAGAGTTGGAGGGTCTTGGAGAAAGAGTCTTGGAGGTCTTCTAGTCCAATCCACTGTGCAAGGCAGGAATCCTCAGGCCATCCCAGACAAATGGTTGTCCAACCTTTGTTTGAAAACCTCCAGTGATGGACCACCCCTTCCTTCCTTCCTTCCTTCCTTCCTTCCTTCCTTCCTTCCTTCCTTCCTTCCTTCCTTCCTTCCTTCCTCTTCCCTCGCTCCCTTTCCATTTTATCTGCATTAAAAATATAGAATTTGGACATTAAAATTTTGTATTTACACTATACATATTTTGGTATGTATTTCTGAGTCAAGACTTGTGCTGTTGGACCTGAAGGAGAACTGCTTTCTGATGCACCAATTCACTTAGGAAGTACAAATGAGGTTGAATGGCAAAAAAACCAAACAAAATAGGAAGGATGGATTTCTCCAGTAATAATGCAACTTCCAATTTCTCCAGTAAGCAATTCAGAGGTAGTTTACCACTGAATGGCATTTGCTGGAAGCTGGTTTGATCCTGTAGAAAAACAGCCAGGATCAGCTCAAGTCATTTAGACCTGTAAGGTAAAGCACAAGACTGTGTAGATACTGCCTACCACCCCCACCCCACACCCCCATTATGGAACTCAAGTGGCTTGGCAGTTGAAATGTACTTCAAGACAAGCAAGTTTCCTCTATATGAAGCCACCCAAGGCAGCATGTTAGCTTAATGATGCATGATGGGCTCCATGGCCACATCCATTGTCTCCCTTCAAGAAAATGAATTTCTGAGGAAGCTCAAGAGAAACAGCTCCTGTTGCTCCCAGTGATTGTGGCCAGGGACCATTGCCTCAATCCCCTAATGATAGGGCAGTTTGGAAAAGCCTCTTGGGGGTCCTCGAAAACATTTCTCCGTGTGAAACAAGACACTGGACCGTGGCAGGCCTTCAAGCCTAACCCACCTGGACTCTCCTAATGAAAGTGCAACGAGGGGCCCTTGCTGGCATTCATAACCAAACCACGGTTCCTAGCAAAGCGACTTTCTCACCACTTGGTCTGGACGCCACGATCGCCGGGTGGCTGCTTCCTCCAGCTTGCGGCCATGCCCCGCGCCATTTTACACCCACTGGGTCCACCGCCACAGCAATCTGTATCCATTTTAACCAGCTTATTTGTCCCCCTCCTCCGCACGCCTGCGAAACAGCAGGAAGAAGGCCCGCTCTAAAGCCGCAATGAAGTATTAACTCATACCGAACACAGTTTGTCTCCAAGGGGTTTCCTGCCCCCCTTCGTCATCCTATGTTGACATTTTAATCGTGCTTTTGTGGAAGCCGGCTGGCAGTATGTCATCAGGAATGGCGCGGCGAGGGGCCGGCAAGGGCTGCTCGCTGTGGCGGCTGCCGAGGGACGCAGCCGATTCTGACAGACTGAGCAATAATCTGAACTTACTGCACTGAGCCAGTGGGACACCAGCCGGCCCGCTTTATCTTCTTCATTAAAGTGTGCTCAGGAAAAAAAAATCCATTTTCCTTTAAAGTCTCAGGAACAGATGGAGTAAAATTAATTGCGCCATTAAGTCCCGATAGACAATACCAGAGTGGTTTTCTTTCAACAGTGCATGCGTGTTACAAAGTGCTCTTCGTAAAAGGCAATTACTGCAACATTTGCCATAAAATAAAGGTTGCTTTAATGGGCAATAAACACAGGCTTCAAATTTTGTATGAAATGGATCTCCAAAGGGTGCTGTTATACGCAGCTCAAAGGCACAACTGACTTTAGCATTTCAGCAGTGGCTCGACTCAGCTAACAGAGAACAATGATTTCTAAGACCTCTGGATGAAGATATGTCTGTTGCACATGGAGGTGGTGGGCATGTATGCATGTATACATGGGGGGTAGGTTTGTGGAGACACACACACACACACATGAATTATTCACGGCCCTTTATTGCAGGCCTTTCGCGCACGTGCAAACACACACATTCACACACACAGATCTTTTCCCCAACCTGCTCAGGAAACCATGGTGGGAAGAGTCTCCAGCAGCCGGGCTGCTGCTTGCAGAAACTACATCAAAACTGCCAGTATAAGGCAGCTGAGGCATATGGAAAGCTGGCAGGAAAAATAGGTAGCTGGAGGGGTGGGCAAAGGAGAGCTTGCCAGAGAATCAGTTGCCTTTCCCATGGAGGAAATAACAAGCTCTGATTTTCTCACATTATCATCCTGACAATGAGATAGAGGACTCAATATTACAGCTTCATTGAAAAAAAAAAGGGCATTTGTGGAGGGGGGGAGAAATACAGAAACCTGTTGGCAAGGTAGTCAAACTAGGATAGATTGTACACAGACAGTAACTCATGTAGCTACTGGAGGAAGGGACGATGTCGGATTGGGGTGGTTTTGTGTGTAATAAAAATTAAGAGTCAAATCCGGATTTCAGGTGGGGGGAGGATGGTTGTGGGGAGGTGCCAAAGGAGTCCGCTGAAGGTGTGATGACTTGTGGTTGCGTGTCCTCTTCCAGCAAGGGAGATTTGCAACAACATGAAAGCGCCCTCCGTATCAAACAAGAATGCTTCTCTTTTAGGATATAAGATTCCAACCCATCCAGCCCACGTTCCCCTCTTCCCATCTCTCCCCAAACATTCCAGGTTTCTTTTAATATACTATTAAAACACTATCGTTACTGAGCATACTCAAAACTTATTGGGGTATATTATCTGGGGGCAGACATGTCCTAGTTTGGGTTTGTTTTGCTTGCATGGTCAAATTTAGGTTTCTATTGAGCATGCTAATACTTATTTTTCCAGTGGCTGTATGTTAGTTCCACCTTCTACCTGCACACCTCCTTCACGCTGGCAACAAATTTAGCAAACTGATAGGTGCCAACAGGACAGGCATGGATGGAGTGATGTCAACGCTGAAGAAAATTAAATCATGTAATCCCCCTTCTCCCCATTCTGGGGACATCTCCCCCCCCCCCAATTTGGCAAGATTCTTCTTTCAGCTCTTGCAGAAAAGCATGGAGAGGAATCTCCAGGCTGTAGCAGAAAGATACTCAATTTGTTGATTAAAACTGGATAGAAATGGCTACAGTTCAGCCATCCTGAAGAATTTGCAACTCAAGCTAACTCACAGAAAATGCTTTGAGAATCATGAGTTGCCAATTATAAGCATCAGCATCACAACATCTGGTGGGGTGGGGTGGGGTGGGGGTTCCTGAACATTTCAATTTATCTCACAATAGAGCTATTTTAGGGCTACCTGATCTGGGCTACAAAAATCCAAAGGACCACTAGAGGTCAGCAAAGAAACAGAAAATGTCTTTGTTGCCATCTAGTGGTCATCGCAACCCACCTCAGGTAACCCTACTTGGTCCCATGAGAAACTTAACTGGGCCGATGGAGGAGGGGCTCCTTGATGGGGAATTTGAACTGTAGCTTGGAAAACCAGTGAGACTACAGACTGTGAAGGAGAAGATTGTGCAATGAACGACAGGACCCTCACCCACCCATACGACTTGCCGACTCTGCAACTACTTAAGTGCAGGAAGAGCACCACCCGCCATTCATGGCAACTTCTTTGAACGACATTTTGAATTTTCAAAACCAACTTCTCTTTCATCAAGTTAAGGGAACAAGATATAGAAGACAACTCTTTTGTGGCATGCTGTACTACCTTTCACACTTACTCCAAATCTACTCTCAACTGTTCTGCAAAGAGAAAAATCCAATTTTGCAACATTCAATTATGCCCTTAGTCAGCTTTTAGGTCACTAGTCCAAAAGTTAATATGATGATCCCAACCGTACTCTTTAGAAGGGGCACAGCACATAATTTAATGTATCAATACAGATGAAAATACCTACAAAGGAGGGAAGGTCAGCAACCTTTTTTAAAAATGAAAACAAACAGAACTTTCATAAGGAGGAACTAACTGCATGAACTAGCAAGGAGCAAAGGGTTGAGGGCCCATGGCCATAAAGAAGACCTTCCTGTTTCATATTGGTTTTCCTAGACAGAACATTAGGTTCAGTTTTAAGTGGAAGTACAATAATGGGAAAGATGTTGACATGGTGGTCTGTTTCTTCTGCTGTCTAAGTTCTTAGAATCATAGATTCAGAAGGTTGGGAGGGACCTTGGAAATCTAGCCCAGCACCTTAACCAAAGCAGGAATCCTCAGACCATCTCAGACAAATGGCTATCCAGTCTTTTCTTGAAAACCTCCAGTAATGGAGCACCCACAGCTTCAGGAGGCAGGCTGTTTCACTGCTCAATAGCTCCCACAGCCAAGACATTCCTCCTTATTTTGAGTCTGGATGTATCTGCCCCAAGGAGTCTCTTCTTTGATGCAGTTTTTAAGCATCCACAGCTTTTTTTTAGATTCATGTGGAGACCTGAAAAAAGGTCAGGCTGCTTTAATGAATGGTGCTATGCTCAGGTGAGGTCCAAAGCATTTCTTCCAAACCATTTTCCAAGGGCGCATTACAATGTGGTGCATTAATACAAGCACTGAAAAAAAAATCAAATCAACTCAACCTTCCGCATTGTGGAGAGTAATCTTCTATCCAGAATGCCATTCCCACCTGACTGCTGCCCACATGTTGGCAGAATAATCTCTTTCCATGTAACCAGATCCACAAGGCTGCAGACTAAACCTATCAATATGCCACTTACACGTTTCATTCCATTTCAGGAAGAACCATCCGGCACTTAAGGGAACAGTCCTTTTCCATTTAGCCGAACATTTTAATTCTTTTCAAAGTGGCCTCTGCTCCAATTGTTGCAGGAGATAGATTTACTGCAGGTCCCATGTGGAGAGTCAAACCTTTTAAATGGAGATATTTTGCAAATGTTAACTGTCAATGTGGAGGAAAAAATAATCAATTGGGCATTGTGGGAGTGTAAAGTCTCCCCCCCCCTTCCCTTTTGGAAGGGGAAATTAAAAGAAAAGAACATTATGTGCAAAAAGAGCCGATTAATAGAGGTTTAAAAGACGAAGTGCAGCACAAACCTTTAAGGGCAGATTTAGCTGGAGTCAAAGAATTTAAGATGTTATATAACCCACAGTGCTTGGTTAATATATGATAAGATCCAGCGCATGTTCTTCCTTTTTTTAAATATAATTTTATTAAAGATTTTAACAAAAACAGACAAAAACTAGCACAAACTAATATCGAGTAGGAAAAAGAAAAAGAAAGAAATCAAAGAAAAGGCCAACAGTGCAAGGAAAGTAAAATGGTAAAAGAAAAGTAGCAAAGAAAGAAAAAAGGTACAAAGACGTGGCTTCCGATTTTCTTTACAGCCTTTATAAGTACAATTATAAGTTTGTCTCTTGCTCTATTCTTGCAAGATGATGCTGTCAAGGTAATGCATGCTATATGCCAGCAAATTTGGAAAACACAGGAATGGCCGTCAGATTGGAAAAAAATCAACTTATATCCCCATACCAAAAAAGGGAAACACTAAAGAATGTTCAAACTATCGAACAGTGGCACTCATTTCACATGCCAGTAAGGTAATGCTCAAGATCCTGCAAGGGAGACTTCAGCAATTCATGGAGCGAGAATTGCCAGATGTACAAGCTGGGTTTAGAAGAGGCAGAGGAACTAGGGACCATATTGCCAATACCCGCTGGATAATGGAAAAAGCCAGGGAGTTTCAGAAAAACATCTATTTCTGTTTTATTGACTATTCTAAAGCCTTTGACTGTGTGGACCATAACAGACTGTGGCAAGTTCTTAGCAGTATGGGGATACCAAGTCATCTTGTCTGCCTCCTGAAGAATCTGTATAACGACCAAGTAGCAACAGTAAGAACAGACCACAGAACAACGGACTGGTTTAAGATTGGGAAAGGAGTATGGCAGGGCTGTATACTCTCACCCTACCTATTCAACTTGTATGCAGAACACATCATGCGACATGCTGGGCTTGAGGAATCCAAGGCTGGAGTTAAAATCGCTGGAAAAAACATTAACAATCTCAGATATGCAGATGAGACCACTTTGATGGCTGAAAGCGAAGAGGAACTGAGGAGCCTTATGATGAAGGTGAAAGAAGAAAATGCAAAAGCTGGCTTGCAACTAAACCTCAGAAAAACCAAGATTATGGCAACCAGCTTGATTGATAACTGGCAAATAGAGGGAGAAAATGTAGAATCAGTGAAAGACCTTGTATTTCTAGGTGCGAAGATTACTGCAGATGCTGACTGCAGTCAGGAAATCAGAAGACGCTTAATCCTTGGGAGAAGAGCAATGACAAATCTCGATAAAATAGTTAAGAGCAGAGACATCACACCGACAACAAAAGTCCGCATAGTTAAAGCAATGGTGTTCCCCGTAGTAGCATATGGCTGCAAGAGCTGGACCATAAGGAAGGCTGAGAGAAGGAAGATCGATGCTTTTGAACTGTGGTGTTGGAGGAAAATCCTGAGAGTGCCTTGGACTGCAAGACGATCAAACCAGTCCATCCTCCAGGAAATAAAGCCAGACTGCTCACTTGAGGGAATGATATTAAAGGCAAAACTGAAATACTTTGGCCACATAATGAGAAGACAGGACACCCTGGAGAAGATGCTGATGCTAGGGAGAGTGGAGGGCAAAAGGAAGAGGGGCCGACCAAGGGCAAGGTGGATGGATGATATTCTAGAGGTGACGGACTCGTCCCTGGAGGAGCTGGGGGTGTTGACGACTGACAGGAAGCTCTGGCGTGGGCTGGTCCATGAAGTCACGAAGAGTCGGAAGCGACTAAACGAATAAACAACAAGAACTCTTGCTCTATGGAAATAAAGTGGCTCTGTTCTTTCTATAATCCATTCTATTTAATCATCAAAGCCATAAATCAAAAGTTCATTTTTTTCGGTTTCATTCAAAACGTCTACAAAGGGTTTCCAGTCAGCAATAAACATAGATACTGTATGGTTTAAAATCCAGGGCATGTTCTTGACAGTGTCAACTATATGCACATGCATGTGTTCCTCGTGCATAGATTTCTGATGCATAAACAGCATTCCTGTCCTAACAGCCAGGAAACACGCTGAGACAAGGAACTGGTCTCTAATGTTTTATTGCTTGTACATAACAGGAATCCTAACAAACTGAAGAAGCGTGGGAAAAACCCAGACATATAAACCCCAAAGGTTAAGGCGGCCCCGATCTGTGTCTCTTTGAATGGCTGACCAATTCCTCACTGCTACGCATGCGCTTAACAGTCTGGATGGGAGCCCCCTGCTCGCCATCCTTACTCATGACATCTCCTAGAAAGACAACAGCTTCTAGATAACTCCTTAATATAGTGTAAGTTCCCATGCACAATGCTGACAATGTCCACCATGACAACAGTGTGCTGTCCTATGTCCAAACTACTGCTATAGGAAGATACGAAATGTCCCTGACTACATTAAACAGGAGCATAAGATCTCCCTGAGTAGTACCCTGGTCTTGTACTAGCAAAATCTGATGCTCCTTTTGCACCCTAGCTTTACAGCAATGGCATCCAGAAGCCACAAATATGATGGCAGACTGACTGTATAGATGCTGTTTTTACTGCTTGCTCACATGCCATGAAAAGAGTACAAACACAAGATATCACACCTAGACCATGGACCTGAGATCTTACAGAAGCAACGGGGGGATCCCACAGGATTTCAGCAATCCACTGTCATGTTCCCCGTTTCAATGTTCTGTTAACATCGTAACGTTTCACATGTCAAACCGTTTTCCGTGTATACCCGCCTTACTCATGGCTGGGTTTTTCCATTCCTGCGCTCTGCTTTGTTTTGGAACTTTGGAATGTATGTTTGGGTTTGCACTCCTATTCAAGGTTACTTTCCCAGGCGCGTGTAACGGATCCTAGCACCTGGGAGGGGGTGCGGGCTGACGGGTGCTTGGGGCGGGACTGGATTGAAGGCAAGGCTTTTAAGTTTGTATTTCGTGCGCTTTGGCTCATTCTCAGCTTTCTCTGTATTTGCATACTATTCCTTTAATAAATCAGTTATCTTTAAGCCCGAGCTTGTGAGACTGAGTATTTGGGATTAGGCAACCATTACATAAAGCTGAGAAACAATTATATCATTTCCGCTAGCCCCATCCAAAGTTTGGGTAAAGAGGAGCGCTAGCGATGATCAAACCTCCGCTTCGCGAGTGTGAAGGGAGCGAAGAAGAGCCGGACTCGACGAAGACTCTGTTAGCTCCAACTTCGAGAGCGCAAAGGGCAGCACGTCGGGAGAGGCGGGATGTCCAATTGGATGATCTATTGTTGGCAGTGCAGGGCGCCACAGGGGGTGTACTCCAGCCCCAACCCAAGGTGGAAGCAGCACCGGGGAGGGGATCTCCACAACCATCCTGGGAACCCAAAATCCCCTTATCACCGAGGGTGGTGGTGACCAATAGACCCTTGGAAGAGCCTGTCACCCCTGCCCGCATGAAAGCAATAGAGGACAAAATGGATATGATAGTAACCCTATTAAAGGATATCCCCAGGGGCCCGGGGTCCCTACAGGAAGACTGGGAAGAAGACCCCTCCCAGCTGGCTTTCCCAAGACAGAGGTCCCTGTCATCATTCCGGGGAAGAAGTAAGACTCGGGCTCCCCGACAATTGGGAGGAAGGGAGCTGAGGGCATCCAGAGATCGACCACCACTGGGCGCTCGACGTACGCTGTTGTTTGCAGAGCCACCACAGCTGGTGGAGCCGGTAAGAACCTTTCCACCCTTTGGGGTGAAGTTTGATGGGGATCCTACCACGCTCTCCTTCTTCATCACAAATGCTAGACATTATATGGAGGATTGGGGGCGAAGTTTTCGGTCAGAACAGGGCAAGATTAATTTTATTGCCAACAAGCTGAAGGGGAGGGCAGCCGATTGGTACGTACAGCTGTGCCAAGCGGAGGCCACGGAGTTAGAGGACTTTGATGAGTTTCTGTGGTCACTTAAACAGCACTTTGAAGACCCATTGGCTCAAGAGAGAGCGAAAAGCTCCCTGAGAAAACTTTATCAAGGAACCCTCTCTGTCGCAGACTACGCTTTGGAATTTAAAGCCCTGGCGGGAAAGGTGGAGGACTGGTCCCAGTCAACCTTGGTAGAGATGTTCAAGCAAGGGCTGGAGATGGAAATCCTCCATTGGGCTTTGTGTAGGGACGATCCTAAAACGTTATACGGCTGGATTCAGTTGGCGGGCAGTGCGGAAAACGCTTTACAAATGTATGCCCATAGTAAGGAACTGAGACAAACCCGAATCGCTAAGGGAGCTCGTCCTACAGGATATTCAAGTCGCCCTAAACCAAAAACCTGGGAGGAAGAAAGGGAACGACGATTTGCGAAAGGTCAGTGCTTGAGATGCGGGAAAGATGGGCATTGTGCCACTTCGTGCCCAAGATGCCGAACAGAGGAACGGCCAGGAAAAGCGCCAGGGAAATCGCCATCCCTCCCGCGCAAGATGAAGGCTGCATGTGCCGAACTCGACCCTCCAGACCTTCCATTCGGAGAAGAGGAAGAGGAATTACAATTCGACCAGCCAGCGGGAAAAGCCTTCCACCTGCCCTGAAGGGCGCCGTTGGGCAGGTGGAAGAAATCGGGCGCGGCCACGATTCGGTGAGTGGGAACTTCCCTACAATGACTGTCAAAATAAAATTGGGCTCTACAACCAAAACTGTTGAATTCTGGGCCATGCTGGACTCGGGTTGCTCCCGTTCGCTGATGCATCCTGATGTTGTAGCTGCCCTAGAATTGCCCACGTTCCCTTTGCCACGGCCCATGATCTTCACGCAATTGGATGGCACCATGACGGGGGGGAAAGCAGTCACCCACTCTACAGGACTGGTGGCTTTACAGATGGGAACTCATTGGGAGAAATTGCCTTTTGTCATAGCTCCAGTGGGGGGGCCTTTGGTGATTTTAGGAATGCCTTGGTTTGTGCAACAAAACCCTTTCATCAACTGGCTGCATAGAACTGTAATGTTTGCTGATGGATTTTATAAAGTACCTGAAAAGGACTTGTTAGAGGACATGGAGGGAGGACGGGTGGCTAATACTACAGTACAAACACTTACACCGCTAGAAGGATTGCCCAACCAATACCAGGATTTGGCTGATGTGTTTGGGGAGAAAGAAGCAGATCGCTTGCCACCTCACCGGAAAACAGACTGTGCCATTGAATTTCTCCCTAATGTAAAGTTACCTCACCCAAAAATCTATCCCATGTCTCCCAAAGAGTTAACTACGCTGAGGGAATTCATTGACAAAAACCTGGCTAGGGGTTTCATTGAACCTGCAAACTCCCCGGTGGGGGCCCCTGTTCTCTTTAGACCAAAAAAGGATGGCTCCTTGAGGCTGTGTACCGATTTCCGCGGGCTCAATGCAGTCTCAATATTAAATAAATATCCTTTGCCCCTTATCAAAGATATGTTATCACATCTGGCCAGAGGCAAAATCTTCTCAAAATTGGATCTGAGAGAAGCCTATTTTCGCATTCGCATAAGGGAAGGGGATGAGTGGAAAACAGCGTTTAACTGTCCTCTTGGGGCTTTTCAATACAAAGTCCTGCCCTTTGGTTTATCGGGGGCACCTGGGGTTTTTATGCAACTTATCAATGAGGTCTTGCACGTCCACCTGTTTAAGGGAGTACTGGTGTATTTGGATGATGTATTGATTTATACTGAAACCATGTCAGAACATATTCACTTGGTGCGTCAAGTGCTTACTAAATTGAGAAAAGCTGAGTTGTATGCTAAACTGTCCAAGTGTGCCTTCCATCAATCACAAATCGATTATCTAGGATATAGAATTTCCGCTAAGGGTATTGAAATGGACCCTGCCAAGGTTGAAGCGATTGTGGCATGGGAGCCTCCCCGTACCAGGAGTCAATTACAAAGTTTCCTTGGATTCGCCAATTTCTACAGGGCATTTGCCCAAAATTTTGCCGAAATCGCCCTCCCCCTTACTGAACTGTTAAAAACTAAAGCGCAGGGGGATACACGACGCTCTAAAAACCCAGGAGCGCTCCTTAAATGGACTCCAACTTGCCAACAGGCATTCAAGGCGCTCAAACAAATCTTCACTACCGAACCCATTTTGCAGCATCCAGACCCCACCAAGCCTTTCGTGGTACAGGTGGATGCCTCTGATTTCTCCGTCGGGGCACTACTGCTCCAGTCAGACCAGTCTGACACCTTGAAACCCTGTGCTTACCTCTCTCGCAAGTTCACCAAATCAGAGAGACAGTGGCATGTTTGGGAAAAAGAGGCTTTTGCTGTAAAAACTGCTTTGGAAACTTGGCGCCATTTATTAGAAGGGGCTTCAAACCCTTTTGAAGTCTGGACTGACCATAAGAACTTGGAAGCATTAAGCACCAGTTGAAAACTCAGCCCCAAACAACTTCGCTGGGCTGAATTTTTCAGTCGTTTTGATTTTACCCTCAAATTCATGCCAGGCAAGAAAAACTTTTTAGCTGATGCGCTGTCACGCAGACCCCAAGATGCTGGCCCAGGGCCAACGGTGCAGGGTACTGTGTGGACGGAAAAGCAACTGAGTCTGGCAGCTGTGACACGCAGCCAAGCGCGAGCGCAACAAACTCAACCTCTAGCCGCTTCGCCTCCCTCCCGGTCACTGCGCTTGCCAATTCCATCAGACTTGCAACAACAGTTGCTATTTCACCTTAAAACTGATACTTGGTTGCAAGCGAACCTACACACTGTAACTTTCACTGACAATTTTGCCTGGCAAAACGATCATCTCTATGTCCCTGACGCTTTGCGGAAAACGATCCTCCAGCGTTGCCACGACGACAAGTTGGCTGGACATTTTGGATATCTTAAAACACTTCACCTAGTTAGGCGTCAATTCTGGTGGCCAACTTTGCTAAAAGACCTTAAGGCATATGTAACTGCATGCCCTGTCTGCACGGCTACAAAGCGCAAGACTGGCAAGCCTCAAGGTCTCCTCCAACCGGTGGCCACCCCATCCTTCCCATGGCAGGACATATCCATGGACTTTATTGTCGACCTACCACCCAGTCAACGAAAAACTGTCATTTGGGTGGTAAAAGATTTTTTTTCTAAACAAGCTCATTTCATCCCATGCGCCTCCATCCCCACCGCGCAACAGCTGGCACGCCTCTTCCTCGTTCACGTGTACCGCCTTCACGGAATCCCCGCCCGTTTGGTGAGTGACAGAGGCACACAATTTACGTCACAGTTTTGGCGGGCATTTTTGAAACTGCTTGGCACCAAACAAGCCCTATCCATCGCATCGCATCCGGAAACGGATGGATCTACTGAAGCAGTTAATTCTACACTTGAGCAATACCTCCGAGCTTTTGTCAATTACCAACAGGACAACTGGGTGGACTTACTCCCATTTGCTGAAGTCGCTTATAACAACGCTGTGCATCAAAGCACTGGTCATTGTTGTTTATTCGTTTAGTCGCTTCCGACTCTTCGTGACTTCATGGACCAGCCCACGCCAGAGCTTCCTGTCGGTCGTCAACACCCCCAGCTCCCCCAGGGACGAGTCCGTCACCTCTAGAATATCATCCATCCATCTTGCCCTTGGTCGGCCCCTCTTCCTTTTGCCTTCCACTCTCCCTAGCATCAGCATCTTCTCCAGGGTGTCCTGTCTTCTCATTATGTGGCCAAAGTATTTCAGTTTTGCCTTTAATATCATTCCCTCAAGTGAGCAGTCTGGCTTTATTTCCTGGAGGATGGACTGGTTTGATCTTCTGGCAGTCCAAGGCACTCTCAGAATTTTCCTCCAACACCACAGTTCAAAAGCATCGATCTTCCTTCGCTCAGCCTTCCTTATGGTCCAGCTCTCGCAGCCATATGTTACTACAGGGAACACCATTGCTTTAACTATGCGGACCTTTGTTGTCAGTGTGATGTCTCTGCTCTTCACTATTTTATCGAGATTGGTCATTGCTCTTCTCCCAAGGATTAAGCGTCTTCTGATTTCCTGACTGCAGTCAGCATCTGCAGTAATCTTTGCACCTAGGAATACAAAGTCTTTCACTGCTTCTACATTTTCTCCCTCTATTTGCCAGTTATCAATCAAGCTGGTTGCCATAATCTTGGTTTTTTTGAGGTTTAGCTGCAAACCAGCTTTTGCACTTTCTTCTTTCACCTTCATCATAAGGCTCCTCAGTTCCTCTTCACTTTCAGCCATCAAAGTGGTATCATCTGCATATCTGAGATTGTTAATGTTTCTTCCAGAGATTTTAACTCCAGCCTTGGATTCCTCAAGCCCAGCTTGTCGCATGATGTGTTCTGCATACAAGTTGAATAGGTAGGGTGAGAGTATACAGCCCTGCCGTACTCCTTTCCCAATCTTAAACCAGTCCGTTGTTCCGTGGTCTGTTCTTACTGTTGCTACTTGGTCATTATACAGATTCTTCAGGAGGCAGACAAGATGACTTGGTATCCCCATACCACTAAGAACTTGCCACAATTTGTTATGGTCCACACAGTCAAAGGCTTTAGAGTAGTCAATAAAACAGAAATAGATGTTTTTCTGAAACTCCCTGGCTTTTTCCATTATCCAGCGGATATTGGCAATTTGGTCTCTAGTTCCTCTGCCTTTTCTAAACCCAGCTTGTACATCTGGCAATTCTCGCTCCATGAACTGCTGAAGTCTACCTTGCAGGATCTTGAGCATTACCTTACTGGCATGCGAAATGAGTGCCACTGTTCGATAGTTTGAACATTCTTTAGTGTTTCCCTTTTTTGGTATGGGGATATAAGTTGATTTTTTCCAATCTGATGGCCATTCTTGTGTTTTCCAAATTTGCTGGCATATAGCATGCATTACCTTGACAGCATCATCTTGCAAGATTTTGAACAGTTCAGCGGGGATGCCGTCGTCTCCTGCTGCCTTGTTATTAGCAATGCTTCTTAAGGCCCACTCAACCTCACTCTTCAGGATGTCTGGCTCTAGCTCACTGACCACACCGTCAAAGCTATCCCCGATATTGTTATCCTTCCTATACAGGTCTTCTGTATATTCTTGCCACCTTTTCTTGATCTCTTCTTCTTCTGTTAGGTCCTTGCCATCTTTGTTTTTGATCATGCCCATTTTGGCCTGGAATTTACCTCCAATGTTTCTAATTTTCTGGAAGAGGTCTCTTGTCCTTCCTATTCTATTGTCTTCTTCCACTTCCGCGCATTGCTTGTTTAAAAATAATTCCTTATCTCTTCTGGCTAACCTCTGGAATTTTGCATTTAATTGGGCATATCTCCCCCTATCACTGTTGCCTTTTGCTTTCCTTCTTTCTTGGGCTACTTCTAGTGTCTCAGCAGACAGCCATTTTGCCTTCTTGGTTTTCCCTGTCTTTGGGATGTATTTTGTTGCCGCCTCCTGAACAATGCTGCCAACTTCTGTCCAGAGTTCTTCCGGGACCCTATCTACTAAGTCCAGTCCCTTAAATCTATTCTTCACCTCCACTGCATATTCCTTAGGAATATTAGTGAGCTCATATCTAGCTGATCTGTGGGTCTTCCCTAATCTCTTTAGTCTGATCCTAAATTGTGCAAGAAGAAGTTCGTGATCGGAACTACAGTCAGCTCCAGGCCTTGTTTTTACCGACTGTACAGATGTCCGCCACCTTTGGCTGCAAAGGATGTAGTCAATCTGATTTCGGTGTTGTCCATCTGGTGAAGTCCATGTATAAAGCCGTCTCTTAGGTTGTTGGAAAGCACTGGTCAAGTTCCCTTTAAAGCTGTCTTCGGGCGTGAGTTCGTCCCGATCCCTGAACTCCCGCACCCGCAGCCACTCCCAGCCTCTCTCACTGACTGGGCTGACACTCTCAAAGGCTCGTGGCTCAACATTCAACAAGCTCTGAACCATGCCCAAACCACCTACAAACGCCATGCCGATGCTAAACGCTCCCGCGAACCTACTTTTGCTGTGGGGGATAAAGTCTACTTATCCACAAAATTCATCAAATCACCACAAGGCTAAAGCAGTGCTTGGATACAACCCAAAAAACGACAGAATGATCTCAATTCGAATTCAGGGCAAGCCATCTAACATCACAGTGATCCAAATATACGCCCCAACCACAAATGCTGAAGAAGCTGAGGTAGAGCAGTTCTATGAGGATCTGCAGCATCTACTGGACAACACGCCTAAAAGAGATGTTATTTTCATCACAGGAGACTGGAATGCTAAGGTGGGCAGTCAAATGACACCTCGAATTACAGGTAAGTATGGCCTGGGAGAACAAAACGAAGCAGGACACAGGCTGATAGAATTCTGCCAAGACAATTCACTCTGCATAACAAACACTCTCTTCCAACAACCTAAGAGACGGCTTTATACATGGACTTCACCAGATGGACAACACCGAAATCAGATTGATTACATCCTTTGCAGCCAAAGGTGGCGGACATCTGTACAGTCGGTAAAAACAAGGCCTGGAGCTGACTGTAGTTCAGATCACGAACTTCTTCTTGCACAATTTAGGATCAGACTCAAGAGATTAGGGAAGACCCACAGATCAGCTAGATATGAGCTCACTAATATTCCTAAGGAATATGCAGTGGAGGTGAAGAATCGATTTAAGGGACTGGACTTAGTAGATAGGGTCCCGGAAGAACTCTGGACAGAAGTTGGCAGCATTGTTCAGGAGGCGGCAACAAAATACATCCCAAAGAAAGAGAAAACCAAGAAGGCAAAATGGCTGTCTGCTGAGACACTAGAAGTAGCCCAAGAAAGAAGGAAAGCAAAAGGCAACAGTGATAGGGGGAGATATGCCCAATTAAATGCAAAATTCCAGAGGTTAGCCAGAAGAGATAAGGAATTATTTTTAAACAAGCAATGCGCGGAAGTGGAAGAAGACAATAGAATAGGAAGGACAAGAGACCTCTTCCAGAAAATTAGAAACATTGGAGGTAAATTCCAGGCAAAAATGGGTATGATCAAAAACAAAGATGGCAAGGACCTAACAGAAGAAGAAGAGATCAAGAAAAGGTGGCAAGAATATACAGAAAACCTGTATAGGAAGGATAACAATATCGGGGATAGCTTTGACAGTGTGGTCGGTGAGCTAGAGCCAGACATCCTGAAGAGTGAGGTTGAGTGGGCCTTAAGAAGCATTACTAATAACAAGGCAACAGGAGACGACGGCATCCCAGCTGAACTGTTCAAAATCTTGCAAGATGATGCTGTCAAGGTAATGCATGCTATATGCCAGCAAATTTGGAAAACACAAGAATGGCCATCAGACTGGAAAAAATCAACTTATATCCCCATACCAAAAAAGGGAAACACTAAAGAATGTTCAAACTATCGAACAGTGGCACTCATTTCACATGCCAGTAAGGTAATGCTCAAGATCCTGCAAGGTAGACTTCAGCAGTTCATGGAGCGAGAATTGCCAGATGTACAAGCTGGGTTTAGAAAAGGCAGAGGAACTAGAGACCAAATTGCCAATATCCGCTGGATAATGGAAAAAGCCAGGGAGTTTCAGAAAAACATCTATTTCTGTTTTATTGACTATTCTAAAGCCTTTGACTGTGTGGACCATAACAAATTGTGGCAAGTTCTTAGTGGTATGGGGATACCAAGTCATCTTGTATGCCTCCTGAAGAATCTGTATAACGACCAAGTAGCAACAGTAAGAACAGACCACGGAACAACGGACTGGTTTAAGATTGGGAAAGGAGTACGGCAGGGCTGTATACTCTCACCCTACCTATTCAACTTGTATGCAGAACACATCATGCGACAAGCTGGCCTTGAGGAATCCAAGGCTGGAGTTAAAATCTCTGGAAGAAACATTAACAATCTCAGATATGCAGATGATACCACTTTGATGACTGAAAGTGAAGAGGAACTGAGGAGCCTTATGATGAAGGTGAAAGAAGAAAGTGCAAAAGCTGGCTTGCAGCTAAACCTCAAAAAAACCAAGATTATGGCAACCAGCTTGATTGATAACTGGCAAATAGAGGGAGAAAATGTAGAAGCAGTGAAAGACTTTGTATTCCTAGGTGCAAAGATTACTGCAGATGCTGACTGCAGTCAGGAAATCAGAAGCCGCTTAATCCTTGGGAGAAGAGCAATGACCAATCTCGATAAAATAGTTAAGAGCAGAGACATCACACTGACAACAAAGGCCCGCATAGTTAAAGCAATGGTGTTCCCTGTAGTAACATATGGCTGCGAGAGCTTGACCATAAGGAAGGCTGAGTGAAGGAAGATCGATGCTTTTGAACTGTGGTGTTGGAGGAAAATTCTGAGAGTGCCTTGGACTGCAAGAAGATCAAACCAGTCCATCCTCCAGGAAATAAAGCCAGACTGCTCACTTGAGGGAATGATATTAAAGGCAAAACTGAAATACTTTGGCCACATAATGAGAAGACAGGACACCCTGGAGAAGATGCTGATGCTAGGGAGAGTGGAGGGCAAAAGGAAGAGGGGCCGACCAAGGGCAAGATGGATGGATGATATTCTAGAGGTGACGGACTCGTCCCTGGGGGAGCTGGGGGTGTTGACGACCGACAGGAAGCTCTGGCGTGGGCTGGTCCATGAAGTCACGAAGAGTCGGAAGCGACTAAACGAATAAACAACAACAACTTTTAAACTGGATTTACCCCATAACCTCAAGCGTTTACATCCTGTTTTCCATTGCAGCTTGCTCAAACCCTACCTGCAGTCGGACCGCTGGCATCCCCAACTGGCTCCACCACCTCCGATCATGACTGATGACCAACAACACTTCGAGGTTACTGAAATCCTTGACTCCTGCCGCCAGCGTTCCACTTTGCAGTACCTCGTTCGCTGGAAACATTTCCCTCATCCTGAATGGGTTTCTGCTCCCGATGTACGCTCACCCCGCCTGGTTGCTCGTTTTCACTCTACCTACCCGGACAAACCGGCTCCTTAGCACTGTTCTGTGGGGGGGCGATATGTCATGTTCCCTGTTTCAATGTTCTGTTAACATCGTAACGTTTCACATGTCAAACCGTTTTTCCGTGTATACCCGCCTTACTCATGGCTGGGTTTTTCCATTCCTGCGCTCTGCTTTGTTTTGGAACTTTGGAATGTATGTTTGGGTTTGCACTCCTATTCAAGGTTACTTTCCCAGGCGCGTGTAACGGATCCTAGCACCTGGGAGGGGGTGCGGGCTGACGGGTGCTTGGGGAGGGACTGGATTGAAGGCAAGGCTTTTAAGTTTGAATTTCGCGCGCTTTGGCTCATTCTCAGCTTTCTCTGTATTTGCATACTATTCCTTTAATAAATCAGTTATCTTTAAGCCCGAGCTTGTGAGACTGAGTATTTGGGATTAGGCAACCATTACATCCACGGAATCGGGCCTTCTCTGCAGTAGCTCCTGCCCTTTGGAACGTTCTCCCCCCAGAGGTGAGACAGACCCCTTCGCTCCTGGACTTCGCAAACAATTAAAGACCTGGTTTTGTCACCACACCTGGGGCGGGAGGGAGAACAGTCACTCCTGGGGATGGCTAGCTCCCTAGAATGGCCCTGTTTTACTTGTGGATTTAGAGAGAACTTTTAGCCATCTGGTCTCCTTCATATTTATATTTTATTATGTACTCTATTTATTGTATAGCTTTATATTGCATTGTTTTAACTGTGTTTTTATTGTAAACCACCCAGAGTCCCTCCTCGGGGGGCAGATTTGATAAATAGATAAATAAATACATTCCAATGAGCCTGCAGAACTCAATATTCTTGTACCACTCTTAGACCTCATACCCCTGCGAGAACAACAGAGCACTCCTTGCCAGTTCTGAGATCTCTCTTCCCCCACCCCGCTTTACAATGCTGTTTGACAAGCCAGGAAGAAATGTCATGTCTGCTGGCAAAGTGAATAGGCTACCTTACATGTTATATTACTCAGGAGGAGGAAGAAATCATGTTGGCATCCGCTTGGATCAACAACCGGGATTAATGGATTGTCCAATACCTACAGAGGCTCTCAGTCTAAGAATGCCCAATGCTGAAGCAACAGTTCTTATAGTGCCCATCCAGGTACAGAAATGCTGGGACAACAACTCTTATTATATAGGTATTCTGCTTTGGGTTACCCAGCTGCTCATCTTGGGGCTGAGGAGCTGAGGAGGAACAGGGAAAGCGATAAGGGTTTGCATGCAATAACTTTGCTTAATATATAGCAAAGCCAAGATTGTACTTGCTGAAACCTGATAATTTGTGATAATTTAGGTGTTATGGATAACTGCATCTGACAACATCCTATAAAACTAACTTCCTACTCCATAACTCCCCATGTGTAGCTGCTTTTGAGAAATAGTTGTAGTATATTTTAATCTTTTCTAAAAGCGAGTCTTAGAGCTCTGTCAGTGAGAGCTTCAGGTTAGATGACCACATGAAGCTGCATCACTTATCTTGATACAATTTCACGTCATTATCTTATTTAAAGTTACCTGTGATGAGATCTCTAAGACTGCTGCTCCGTCCCTTCTAATATTTCTTACACTGGGATGTTGGTCATTAGACCTATCTGAGTACTTCTCTATGAAAAACAACTCTCCATCTTACATTAAAACAGAAGATTGGTTTATCTAGTTCGTTACTGCTTCATAAACCTGGTGCCTTCTAAGTATCTTGGATTACACCTCCCAAAATTTTCAGTGAGCATGTTCAACAGCTGGAAAATACCAGCTTCTGGGAATTACAGATGTTATATTAAAGTCAGTGTTGTCTGTCAACAGCTCTCCAGAAGGGATGCAAGTGTTGTAGGTTAGTAACTTTTAGAAAGATACAGGTTCACATTACTGCCATATACCAGTTCAGACCACTGGTCATAGGTGTCCATGGAGGGGAACAAAGGGCAGTGGACAAATTATGAAATATGAGTTCTGCTGCAAAACAGGTGACTTATTTACTTCTGTATGACATCAGGATACAGGATGAAAGGACATCACAACACGCATTTAGATTTTTCCTGACATCATGATTTGTATTGGATCCTTATGCCAGTGGTCAAACCAATTTGACTATAGATGGACATCTGGCTCAGACCTGTCAGTTCTGCTCCACAACTACTTCAGGAATGCACCTTCCCCATTCCTTTTACCCGACAGTGCCAGAAAGTAGCCTTCTGACTCACCAGATTAGAGGAACCTCCTGAAAGAACCTCAGCAAACATTTGGGTTGAACCAAGAACTGACAGAGCTTGAGAGTCATCCTTTGTAAATCCTCCCTCCCTCCTCCCTTAGCTTCTTTCACAGCAGGGGTTTGGTAAATGTTTCCTCCTCCATACATCGTCATTAATGATCAGGAGGATGATCTGGTGACTGGTCATCCTCCCCTAACAACCTTAGGGCTTGGTGCCATCAATACAGCCTTTGTTGTGTGGGCCTCTTATATAGGCAACACGCTTGTTAAGGGCAGCCCCTCCTTAATAAATATTTAAGACTCATTGCTACATAAACTGCTTCTCGGGGATTTACCAAGAAGAATGAGTCTGAAGTGAACATAAAGTCAGGAAGTAGAACCAAGGATGAGACATAAGCCATGGGTTAAATCCTATAGCCTTCAGTCCCGGAAACTTCTATTGCTCAAGCTGTGGTTTTTATAGGCCACCTTATCCAAGGGAAACTACTGTAGCGAAGCACTTGGGTGGATATTTGATTGACAAAGCATATTCTTCTCCCTTGGTTCTCCCTTGGTTCTCCCGTTTATGGCCTACCGTGCAAGCAAGTTTCACAGAGAGCAAGAGGCTGCCACTTTTAACCCTGTTAGCTTCTGACATCTTTAGACCATTAAGCAAGTCTGCTGTAGTACAAGGGTAATTTCTTATAGGCTCATATTTGAATGTGATGAAGGAAAGGAGAGTAACAGATGATGAGAGGCATAGACTCTGTTCTTTAGGCATCAGTGACACAGAGAGTTGGGTGGTGTATGAATTTAATAAATACATTTCCTGCTGGAACTATGAAGTCTGTATTGCTAGCCTCATTGGGTGGGAGGAAAATAAAGTCATCCACTATCCTTTCTCTTCCGTATATCCAACTTTCTTTCTTGCTCTTGCTGCTTGGAGCGGGGCTTAGAGACAGTGTGGGGTGGCGGGTAGGAAGCAATATTCAAACTTCACTTCCAAATTTGTAGTGGTTGGAATCTATGCAACTCTGAGAGGAAGTTTTACATATCTTGAGTTGAAATTCCAAGTCAATCCTAGATACATGCCAGATGTGTTCAAACTGACCATCCAGTTATGACCAAACTACTTTGTATGATATATTGGGACCAGTCCATACCATAACGAGAAGAACAAAGACATTCTCATCTTAGTGGCCCACCCAGCGTGTTGATTTTGTTTCCACTGTCCCCAAATACCAAATGGCGTATCTTCAATGCCAGCAACGTAGAACGAAGGCTCAGGATTTCATCTTCTTGGTGGCATCATGCCAAACAGACCTGAAAACTGGAATATCTGGAATATACCGCCTCCCTCCCTCCCTCCCTCTTTTAGTTTCTTTTTGTCTTCAGGGAAGAAAATGGGGGGAAAGCTTCTCCCCATCTTGCTAACCCCCTGCGTGCTACTCAGGCGCTTGTCTTTAACGAGCAACTCCAAATGACAGCTTTAATCACTGCCTCTGGCCACTGAAAGAGGACGCTAATGATAGGAAAGAACAGAGAGCTATTTGCATCAATCAGCTCAGGTCTAAATCACTTTTTATGATAATGCACCGAAGCGGAGAAGAGAGCCTCTGATGTCTCCTGCATGATGATGTACTGCAGGGCTGTCTCGTCTTCTCAGACCTCTGCATCAATCTTGGGAAGATGCCCCCACAGCCCCGCCCCACGCCAGCCAGAGATGGGCCTATTTTCTACACATTAATGATCTACCACAAGGGTAGAGTCAGGAGAGGTTAAGCAATCAGTTCGCTTGGCTCCTGCTTTCCTGGGGCAAGGCCCCACCCCTTAGAGGGCCTAGCAGGGAGAGAGAGAGAGAATGAGAGAGAGAAAGAGAGAAATCTCTGGAACTGACTGACAAAGAAAGCCAAATCTCACAGCTGGAACATATTCTGCAAACCACTTATGCAGCAGAGCTGAATCACACTGCCAGAGTTTCCCGGACCTCTTTGGGGCAATTGGCTCAAAGAGTAAACACAGATTGCAGGAAGCTTTAGGAATTCACTGCCACAAGAGAGGAGATTGGGAGGCCCATGGTAATGTCATCGTCATCATCGTCATCCTTAATTTCAACTACTTTTTAAAATTATTTTTACTGCTTTTTAATTAATCACAGAAAAAAGAAAAAAGAAAACACAATAATAATAATAAGATATACTATCAAAAAATCATTAAAAAGTGCTAGTACAAAAAAGTGAAGAAATATAACAAAAGAAAAAAAAACTTGTCATAGTATATTGTTATAGTTATCTAATGTAAATATTTTTCAAATGCATATATATTTCTAATACATTTATATGACTATCTTGTGTGTGTGTGTGTGTGTGTGTGTGTGTGTGTGTGTATCCTACTATATTTTGTATAAATGAGTCAATTTTCTTTTCTCAACAAGAATACTGGAAGAGTTCTGCTGGGCCAGATCAAAAGCTGGTTTACGGCAATGTCTTCTTTGGCACATTGGCCAATCCACAAGGAAGAGAGATAAAATAACCCTAAATATAGTTCCTAAATAATTGCTTTCAAAGGCACAGAACCTCTGGACCTCAGAGTAGCAGATCTGGCAGTAGAAAAGAAAAAATTAAATGGCATCTATTGAAAATTCTTGGTTGGTCAGGTGGTTAAGGGAACGGGCTAGAAACTAGGAGTCTGTGAGTTCTAGTACTGCCTTAAGCACGAAAGCCGGCTGGGTGACCTTGGGCCAGTCCCTCTCTCTCAACCCAAGAGCCAATCAGGCATGGTATGAGAGTTCTAGTCCCGCCTTAGACATGAAAGCCGGCTGGGTGACCTTGGGCCAGTCCCTCTCTCTCAACCCAAGAGCCAATCAGGCATGGTATGAGAGTTCTAGTCCCGCCTTAGGCATGAAAGCTGGCTGGGTGACCTTGGGCCAGTCCCTCTCTCTCAACCCAAGAGCCAATCAGGCATGGTATGAGAGTTCTAGTCCCGCCTTAGACATGAAAGCCGGCTGGGTGACCTTGGGCCAGTCCCTCTCTCTCAACCCAAGAGCCAATCAGGCATGGTATGAGAGTTCTAGTCCCGCCTTAGGCATGAAAGCTGGCTGGGTGACCTTGGGCCAGTCCCTCTCTCTCAGCCTAAGAGCCAATCAGGCGTGGTATGAGAGTTCTAGTTCCGCCTTAGGCATGAAAGCTGGCTGGGTGACCTTGGGCCAGTCCCTCTCTCTCAGCCCAAGAGCCAATCAGGCGTGGTATGAGAGTTCTAGTCCCGCCTTAGGCATGAAAGCTGGCTGGGTGACCTTGGGCCAGTCCCTCTCTCTCAACCCAAGAGCCGATCAGGCGTGGTATGAGAGTTCTAGTCCCGCCTTAGGCATGAAAGCCGGCTGGGTGACCTTGGGCCAGTCACTCTCTCTCAGCCCAAGAGCCAATCAGGCGTGGTATGAGAAGTTCTAGTCCTGCCTGAGGCATGAAAGCTGGCTGGGTGACCTTGGGCGGGTCCCTCTCTCTCAGCCCAAGAGCCAATCAGGCGTGGTATGAGAGTTCTAGTCCCGCCTTAGGCCTGAAAGCTGGCTGGGTGACCTTGGGCCAGTCACTCTCTCTCAGCCCAGCTCACCTCACAGGGTTGTTGTCGGGGGGAAATTAGGAGGAGGAAGGAGTATTAGGCATGTTCGCCACCTTGGGTTATTTTAAAAATAATAAAGGCAGGATAAAAACTTAAATAAATAAATAAATAAATAAATAAATGCAGGCTACTTTGATTATGGCTTATTCTAAATATTTGACTGAGAAGGACAAATAGGCTGCATATACACATGCATCCCAATGAAACTTTGTCATTGGGCAGGAAATGTGTCCTCCATGTGACCTGGAGAGACTTCCAAAAGTTGTTATCAAATTATAATTTTTAATAGGGCAGAAATGGAATTTTATTAAAATATGACTAAGAGGTAAACTTCTTCAGCGAAGGATCGTTACCTTGTCGTGGTGCTGGAGCTTGAGCACCTCAATGATGCCATGAGCTAAACCGTGAAGGGCCACCCAAGACGGGAAGGTCATGACAGAGAGGTCAGACTAAATGCGATCCCTGGGGAAGGTAATGGCAACCCACCTCAGTATTCTTGCCGTGAAAACTAAATGGATCAGTACAACCAGAGATATGTCGGTATACCATCGGAAGATGAGACCCCCAGGTCGGAAGATGGTCAAAATGCTACTGGGGAGGAACAGAGGATGAGCTCAACTAGCCCCAGACGTGATGACGCAGCTAGCTCAAAGCCGAAAGGACGGCTAGCGGCCGACGGTGCTGGTGGTGAACGGCGAATCCGATGTTCTAAGGATCAACACACCATCGGAACCTGGAATGTAAGATCTATGAGCCAGGGCAAATTGGATGTGGTTATTGGTGAGATGTCAAGATTAAAGATAGACATTCTGGGCGTCAGTGAACTGAAATGGACTGGAATGGGCCACTTCACATCAAATGATCACCAGATCTACTACTGCGGACAAGAGGACCACAGAAGAAATGGAGTAGCCTTCATAATTAATAGTAAAGTGGCTAAAGCAGTGCTTGGATACAACCCAAAAAATGATAGAATGATCTCAATTCGAATTCAGGGCAAGCCATCTAACATCACAGTGATCCAAATATACGCCCCAACCACAAATGCTGAAGAAGCTGAAGTAGAACAGTTCTATGAGGATCTGCAGCACCTACTGGACAACACGCCTAAAAGAGATGTTATTTTCATCACAGGAGACTGGAATGCTAAGGTGGGCAGTCAAATGACACCTCGAATTACAGGTAAGTATGGCCTGGGAGAACAAAACGAAGCAGGACACAGGCTGATAGAATTTTGCCAAGACAATTCACTCTGCATAACAAACACTCTCTTCCAACAACCTAAGAGACGGCTTTATACATGGACTTCACCAGATGGACAACACCGAAATCAGATTGATTACATCCTTTGCAGCCAAAGGTGGCGGACATCTGTACAGTCGGTAAAAACAAGGCCTGGAGCTGACTGTAGTTCAGATCACGAACTTCTTCTTGCACAATTTAGGATCAGACTCAAGAGATTAGGGAAGACCCACAGATCAGCTAGATATGAGCTCACTAATATTCCTAAGGAATATGCAGTGGAGGTGAAGAATAGATTTAAGGGACTGGACTTAGTAGATAGGGTCCCGGAAGAACTCTGGACAGAAGTTGGCAGCATTGTTCAGGAGGCGGCAACAAAATACATCCCAAAGAAAGAGAAAACCAAGAAGGCAAAATGGCTGTCTGCTGAGACACTAGAAGTAGCCCAAGAAAGAAGGAAAGCAAAAGGCAACAGTGATAGGGGGAGATATGCCCAATTAAATGCAAAATTCCAGAGGTTAGCCAGAAGAGATAAGGAATTATTTTTAAACAAGCAATGCGCGGAAGTGGAAGAAGACAATAGAATAGGAAGGACAAGAGACCTCTTCCAGAAAATTAGAAACATTGGAGGTAAATTCCAGGCAAAAATGGGTATGATCAAAAACAAAGATGGCAAGGACCTAACAGAAGAAGAAGAGATCAAGAAAAGGTGGCAAGAATATACAGAAAACCTGTATAGGAAGGATAACAATATCGGGGATAGCTTTGACAGTGTGGTCGGTGAGCTAGAGCCAGACATCCTGAAGAGTGAGGTTGAGTGGGCCTTAAGAAGCATTGCTAATAACAAGGCAACAGGAGACGACGGCATCCCAGCGGAACTGTTCAAAATCTTGCAAGATGATGCTGTCAAGGTAATGCATGCTATATGCCAGCAAATTTGGAAAACACAAGAATGGCCATCAGACTGGAAAAAATCAACTTATATCCCCATACCAAAAAAGGGAAACACTAAAGAATGTTCAAACTATCGAACAGTGGCACTCATTTCACATGCCAGTAAGGTAATGCTCAAGATCCTGCAAGGTAGACTTCAGCAGTTCATGGAGCGAGAATTGCCAGACGTACAAGCTGGGTTTAGAAAAGGCAGAGGAACTAGAGACCAAATTGCCAATATCCGCTGGATAATGGAAAAAGCCAGGGAGTTTCAGAAAAACATCTATTTCTGTTTTATTGACTATTCTAAAGCCTTTGACTGTGTGGACCATAACAAATTGTGGCAAGTTCTTAGTGGTATGGGGATACCAAGTCATCTTGTCTGCCTCCTGAAGAATCTGTATAACGACCAAGTAGCAACAGTAAGAACAGACCACGGAACAACAGACTGGTTTAAGATTGGGAAAGGAGTACGGCAGGGCTGTATACTCTCACCCTACCTATTCAACTTGTATGCAGAACACATCATGCGACAAGCTGGCCTTGAGGAATCCAAGGCTGGAGTTAAAATCTCTGGAAGAAACATTAACAATCTCAGATATGCAGATGATACCACTTTGATGGCTGAAAGCGAAGAGGAACTGAGGAGCCTTATGATGAAGGTGAAAGAAGAAAGTGCAAAAGCTGGTTTGCAGCTAAACCTCAAAAAAACCAAGATTATGGCAACCAGCTTGATTGATAACTGGCAAATAGAGGGAGAAAATGTAGAAGCAGTGAAAGACTTTGTATTCCTAGGTGCAAAGATTACTGCAGATGCTGACTGCAGTCAGGAAATCAGAAGACGCTTAATCCTTGGAAGAAGAGCAATGACAAATCTCGATAAAATAGTTAAGAGCAGAGACATCACACTGACAACAAAGGCCCGCATAGTTAAAGCAATGGTGTTCCCCGTAGTAACATATGGCTGTGAGAGCTGGACCATAAGGAAGGCTGAGAGAAGGAAGATCGATGCTTTTGAACTGTGGTGTTGGAGGAAAATTCTGAGAGTGCCTTGGACTGCAAGAAGATCCAACCAGTCCATCCTCCAGGAAATAAAGCCAGACTGCTCACTTGAGGGAATGATATTAAAGGCAAAACTGAAATACTTTGGCCACATAATGAGAAGACAGGACACCCTGGAGAAGATGCTGATGCTAGGGAGAGTGGAAGGCAAAAGGAAGAGGGGCCGACCAAGGGCAAGATGGATGGATGATATTCTAGAGGTGACGGACTCGTCCCTGGGGGAGCTGGGGGTGTTGACGACCGACAGGAAGCTCTGGCGTGGGCTGGTCCATGAAGTCACGAAGAGTCGGAAGCGACTAAACGAATAAACAACAACAACAACAAAGAGGTAAACTTACAAGTATCCTTTGGTCAAATCAAACACATTTTGCTTTTTTTTAGGATCCCATCCATTACTTTTGGGAAGAGTGCAAGCCATGAGAAAGCATTCAGTGATTTGTGACCATAGCCTGGGGGGGCAGAAATGGGTACACCTGAGTTACACAAAACCTAATAGCCTATGTAAATCTTACACAAAGATGTCGGCCACTGTATCTTCAGACAAGGAGAAAAAAGTGGACTTAGGTAATTATAATTCAATCAGCTTGACATTGATATTGGACCACACTCTGCAACAGAAGATTAAACAGTTGGTTTCTGAGGCTTTAGAAATGAATGCCCTGCTTGGCGGGAACCATCACAGGTTTTATCAAAAATAAATTATGCCACTACAATCTGAACTCCTTTTTTGACAGAGTGACCAGGGTATTTGTCTGTGGGAATGCAGTGGACCTAGTTTATCTTGTCTTCAGAACTTTGATAAGGTCTTCCAAGAGATTCTAGTAAAGAAGATTGCAAAATGTGAGCTGGTCCATGCCACCATTAGATAATTACTGAGCTAGTCAATCTATTGTCCTTGTCAGCTCCAAAAGGTAGACCAGATCTTGAATCAACACCACAGGAAGTTTAAGGCTACTTTATTGAGAGTGGTTATAATAATAGAATCTTGCAAGTCTGATTGGGCTGTACCCTCTCCCCTTCTTATACCCATGTGAATTAGGGAGGTGTCTGTCTGAGCTGCTTGCACATCCTTTCTGCTTGTTTTGGACTTAAACCATGTTTTTCTCCTCATCACTTTGGTAAAGGATCTGACCTATCTCTGACAAGGTCATCTTCCTTTCTCTCCAAAGTACTGAACAAAAGGTATCAGTGGTTCTGTATCAAGTTGGAAGGTGGTATTGTATGGAGTACTGCAGGGGTCCATTTTAGACACTGGATAAATGACTTGGCTGTATAAATACATATATGTATAAATGACTTGGCTGAGGGCTTAAAAAATGCCAAATTTGGAGATGACACAAAGATCAGATGGGAAGCAAACACATTAGAAGACATTAGGAGAGCCAGTTTGGTCTAGTAGTTAAGGTGCTGGGCGAGAAACCAGGAGTCTGTGAGTTCTAGTCCCGCCTTAGGCATGAAAGCCTGCTGGGTGACCTTGGGCCAGTCCCTCTTTCTCAGCCCAACTCACCTCATGGGGTTGTTGTTGTGGGGGAATAGGAGAAGGAAGGAGTATTAGGTATGTTCCCCGCCTTGAGTTATTTATAATAATAATAAAGGCGGGATAAATAAATAAATAAATTCAAATTCAATTAAAAGACACTATTGAAATTCAGCAGGATCTTGGCATTTAACAATAATAACAGTGCTCTCCATTGTCTTCCAAAAGCTAGAACTGGAGGGACATTGGAAATTGGAAATATTATTTGCTGCAAGCAAGCAACTAAGCTCAGAGAGCACCAAGGATTCCATGAAATATAAAAGAGTTGAACCCCAGTAATTCTCCAAGACTCCTAAGATTACAGCCATGAGAAAGGGTTCCTTGAAGTTAAGCTGCCCCTGGCTTTTGCTTCCCATAAGGTAGCCCCATTATCTCTCCCTTCTCCTGCATCTTGGCTACTGAGAATTGAAATGCACCATCAGAGGAAGACTATGACATCTAGGTTTTCACAAATCCAAAAGTTCTCATATTACAAATTAAAGAAGACTGGGCTTAGTGGACCAGGAAGTCCTTTAACTGGGATAAATGTAAAATATTACTTTTGTGGAGAAAAAAATATAGGACACATGTACAAATGGAGGATTCATGGTTTAGA
The DNA here is from genome assembly GCF_035149785.1 of Candoia aspera. Lineage (NCBI taxonomy): Eukaryota > Metazoa > Chordata > Lepidosauria > Squamata > Candoiidae > Candoia > Candoia aspera. The sequence continues at coordinate 12,223,658 of NC_086153.1, forward strand.
AACACTGAATCTTAGATTAACATGGGTGTGGTCATTTAAAACAAGATGAAAAAGATAGAAAGACTAATATAGTTCTGGGGAGCATTACAAGAACAACTGAATCAAAGACATATGAAGTCATTATTCCTCTCTACTTGGTACTAGTAAGACCTGTTGGCAGAGTGCTAGAAAGCATTTGGCCCAGGAGAGATCAGAAAAGTCACACATCAGGCATTTCTATAAAAATAATTTTATTTACAGAAAACAAACATATTTAAAGGCTGTTTGCTGAGAGGAGAGATTTCTCTCAGCTGCATATTCTCTGCAAGCCTACACAGAAGGGAAACTGAAACTAAAACAAGTCCAGGTAAGTTCCTCCCTTAGGCAATGCAACCATTAACACGTGAAAAGGGGACAATTAAATTCAACCTCTTCACCCGGCCAAAATGATTAGTTACCATAGTAACCTTAATCTGTAGTAGAAAACATATTAACAAGACCACTGCATATAATTCTGGGCAGCACATTTCTAGAAGGTTATTGACAGGATAGAAGAGGTTCAGAGGAGGGTGACCAACATGATATAGAGACTTAAGAACATGTCTTATGAGGACAGGCTGAAGGAACTTGGGATGTTCTGTCTAAAGGAAAGGATACCTAGAGGAGACATGATAGCTGCGTTCAAGAACATAAAGGGAAGCTACAGGGAAGATGGCCAAGAAGTATTTTCCATGGACACAGAGAAAGAATGAATATAGGTTGTACTTAATTTTGTTTAAATGAGGAAAAACTTCCTGATAAGATCTATACAAGAGTGGAACAATCTATCTGTGGAGGTTGTGGGTTCTCCATCTCTCGAAGTTTTTAGGAAGAGTTGGAGGACATTCTCTGAGATAGTTTAATTGGTTTTCCTGGACATTGCATAAGGCCTGACTAGATTATCCTTGTGGTCTCTTCCAGATCTATAATTGTATAAGTCTATGAAACCCTCATTGTAGGAGCAAGCAGTCAGTGCAAAGCAAAAGAAGATGAATTTCTCCAATGCAGACCTGGCAAGTTTTCTTTTCAGAAGCTTCCTCTTAATAGATACCCCTTTCACTGCATTTGCTTTTTATTATGGGGGGAGCTTCAAAAGACCCATTTGATCTACTTGCATGATGTTCTGTGTCCACAGGAGTCCACTTAAGCATTGCCATGAAGACAATATTGTCCATGCAACCCGTTTTCTTTTTAGCCACCCACTATGACTTCACGTGGCCTTGCTTTTCTTTGGTAAGAGCTTGGTGCAGAGAGTGAAAAATATACAAGCAGATGAAATGGGTCCTTTGAAGTGCATGACAAAGAAACATCTTTGAAAGCATGCTCATACACGCATGGCTTGATTTTTTTTTAAAGAGCCTTTTAAATATCTTACAATATCTACATCACATTGAATTCTCCTCCCCTTGTGCCCCTGTTAAGCCAAAACTAATAAGCAGGAAGGTTGATCCCTGGTGGCCTTAACTCATGGGAGAAATCCTATTTTAACCACCAAAAAAGCAGCTTTTCATAATGGCAGCTGGGTTCCGGCAATGCCCTGGTAGAAAGTGGAAACTGGATAAAATGGGTATTTTGAGGTTTATTATACTGAAATGGGGAATATAACATTAAGATCAATCCAACCCAACCCTGGCCAACAAGAAAAAGAACCCCCATGTAATTAATTCAGGAAAAATCTCTGATTTCAATCCACTATAGTTAAATGAAATTTCACTTTTAAATATTACCTTCCACTTTTCTGACCAAATGCCCCCCTCTAAGCAAATGATACGGCCATCAGTTGGTGGTAGAATTCTTAGTCAAATAATCTTTTAAGCTTAAATTAATTAATCCCACTTGTATATATTATTGTTGGAATAAAAATGTTTCTAAAGTAAAAACTATCTTTGTGTGTGTAAGTGTTGATGAAGTAACCCGGACACAGCATGTAAGAAAAGGCATTCCCATTTTCAGAAAGAAAAGAATATCCCTTCTGATATTTCCTACATTATAAATCAATGTATGTATGATTTCTTAAAACCAAAGGGAGGGTTCTTTCACTTTTCTTTCTTTGGAGCAATTATTGGCAGGCTCACCGATAAGAACTCAGCAGTAGTTTCCAGCTGTTTGACTCACCCTGGCAAGATAAGAATCTTTATTGCATATTAGAATATAGCCACTTAAAACAGTTGAGTGCTATCAACATGACGTTGAGGTCCCTTCTTCTATCCACTTAGTTGAATTTTGCTGCTTCTTTCTCTCACCCATCCCATGGTTTAATATACCTTTTCGGCCCTGAAGTTGGGGGACTATTGGTCATTGACAGAACTGACATCTCTGGTCTGAGAAAGACTTCACATCTCCTACAATTTGGGGGGCAGGCTTTATTTTAAAGTAAGGCTGCAATGCAGTTTAAAAAAAATTCTGGAAACTACGTTCAGCCTCCACATCAACGGCTGTGTTCCATGGGGTGGGCAGTACCAGGATAACAAATGCCTGAGGAAAAGTAGATGAGAGGAAGTGGGAAGAAATGAAATCAGCGTGCTTCCTTGGTTAGCTTCAGTATTAACAGATGCAACAGATGATGTTGCTACTCTTAGCTGGTTCCCACCAAATTCACATTTGTGGGGTTAGCACTGTGATAGTTCTAGCTATAAGAACTGCTCACAGCATGATGCTGTACTGAAAAGTGAGTAATTTCCTGTTTATCTAGCTTCAGAACTGGGAATTGCTCTACACCCATGAAACTTGGGGCTAGATCAGCCTTCCTCAACCTTTTGACCCTGGAGGAACCCTTGAAATATTTTTTCAGAACTGGGGAACCCCTGCACATTCAGGCTCAAACATAGGCCAGAAGTTACAAAATTATTATATTTGTTTCATGGGTAGGCCTGTATAGATGCATTCACAGTGTTCTTAAAATGAAAATAAAGAATGAAACTTACTTCTTCAACGTGAAGCCGCCTGAATTTGAAACATTTTTTTAAATAAATCATGACCTCCCAGGGAACCTCTGGTGACCTCTTGTGGAACCCTGGTTGAGAAACTCTGGGCTAGATGTTATGGGCCCCCTAGAAGAAGTTTACTTGGAGGATAATGTAGCATCCCCACCAAATCAAGACAAGTAATGCTGAGGTTGCCCTTGAAGCATCAGGGAAACTGGCATTTGATTTTGACTAAAAGGTTCATCCCCTGCTGAGATTGCTGTGAGAAGATTTGTCCATTCCTCCTCCAAACTTGGACTTCTGAGAAGCAAAGCAGTAGCTGGTTAGACATGTCAGAAAAAGCTTTGCTAGTGCCCAAGGAGGCTACAAAGTGCCTCATCAAGGCAAATTTCATTACTTCTTTACTTCAAGGAGGTGTACTGGATCGCCTTTGTGACTCAAAGCACCCTAACTGAAGTAATTCAAAGCTATTTTGCTCAGGCCTATTACCAAAACAGACCAGCTCCTGGCCCCTAGCTCTGCCTCCTTTGACAGTTAACATGTCAATCAAGCTGCAGTGACATCACAGCAGTCAGACCAATGGCTGGGATGCACAAGAGCTAATAGGCATTTATTCCCTACCTAGCCTGAAGGCACAGAAGCTTGAAATTCACCAAAACTATTCTCTTGCAGTATAGTACTTATTATACATGCTGGAAAAAGGAAACCCTTTAAATGCAAACATTAATACTATAGGCCATTGCGCATATCTTTTCCCACTTGGAAAATGCTTTCCTTTACTGCATCTTACCCTTGACACCCTGCAGATTGCTTTGATCATAATATAGCTAGGCTGCTGATGAATAGAAGAGATCAAAATACACTTGAATGCTTTTCAGTCATCCATTTAATTTAGCACCAGTCACCTATGGTGAAGCTAATTGTACAGAAAATCCAGAATACCGAGAAAACATTACCCGTGACAAAATCCGCCCAAAGGGGTTCCTACGAAAGAGTACCTCTTAACATGATGAGTAAATTCCAACCACTCCATGGCATCTTATACTCTGAGTTTTGTATGGAAATAGATACCAGAGACAGGCCAGCAGCTTCACGATTGAGTCTTTGTTTTGCATGTAGAACAGTCCAGAGTTCAACTAGCTGCAACTCTACACAAATGATTCCCAGAAAGAAGGTGAAATGAAAGGTCTTTGGAGGACCAAGGACAGCAGAAAATACTGGAGTAAATCAGCCAACTTCCTTATTTGGCATTAAGATAGTTTCTTACATGCTTTGTACTAATTTGCCACAAACTTCAACCAAATCCTCCAGAAGCAAGAACATTTAATTCTAATATCAGAATCAGATATTCATTTATTATGGATTGCATTTATATTCTGCCATTGCTCTGAGTGCTCAGAGAGGCTTACATGAGGTTTTCCCCTAATTCAATACATTGTTATTGGCGGACCCTTCTTGTCATATGCCTCCTCCCAACCCTATAGATTAAAAAGTAGATGAATGATAGACTAATCATAGATATGTCCACTTGTCTGGGGAGTTTTTGAGCACCATCACCAGGAACCCTTCCCTTCAGAATTCTAGAAAGCAAAATAAAACACAAAAGATTCATAGATTCTTTTTAAAACCCAAGACACACAGAACTCCTTCCTGCCAAAAAAAAACCAAAACAAAACAAAAAAACACCCAAGTAAGAACAAAAGCAATAGGATTGTTGGCCAAACAGAGATGTGCATACCAGAAGTTCCATATCTCCTTTGGGCTACACTGATTTGGTTGTTCCAGGGATGGACCCGTGGTTTTCCTGAAGTAAGAGTTTTGTGGAATGTTTCATTCCTGGAATGGTTGGTTTTGTATATATCCCCAGCCAAATATCCAGGTATAAAAAAGTTTATTGAACCAAGACAGTGAGGAAGAAAGTAACATGGGAAGGCTAACTACCAGACATAGAATTCCAAATCAAATCAATTTTGTCACTTGTGCCTTAGATAGTTGCACCCTTGCAAAGATTCAGACAATGTCTAGGGTTCCTTTCAGAGATTATCTCTGATTAACCTCATTATTTTCCTGATTAAATAAAGGTAGGAAGACAGACTAAGAGCCAAACAATGTGTTTCTGGAAAGCTGAGATAGAGATTTTATTAATAAGATGAGTCTATTGTTTTGTCCAATGGTCAGATAAGTACCCACGGTGTGTGACTCTTTGATTCAGGAGTCAATTCAAAAGTGATTCAATTGAACCTCCCAATCTAATAGTTTTTCTGAACTGGATTGCCATTTTTCGGAACTGGATTGATTCGAACCCTAGAATCAAATACATCCAAGTGGAAAGAATTCAGACGACTGTTGTGCATGTTTTGTGTGTCTTCATAATCCACAATCACATTGATGATTCAAACTGGATCAACGCCAATTCACATAAGTAAGTACCACTTATGGCATCAATGCCCTAGCATGAAGGTTTAAGAGTTATTGTCCTGATTACCAGGAAACACACTGAGTCGAGGACTTGGTCTCTAATATTTATTAGTAGTACTTAACAAGAATCCTAACAAACTGAGAAAGCGTGGGAAAACCCAGCCATATAAACCCCAAAGGTTAAGGCGGTCCCGATCTGTGTCTCTTTGAATGGCTGAACAGTTCCTCAGTGCTACGCATGCGCTTGACAGTCTGGGTGAGAGCCCCCTGCTCGCCATCCTTACTCATGACAGTTATTAAACTGAACTCATCTTCTTGTGAATTCCATACTTATATTTCAAAAGGATTGACCAATTCCAACTAGATAAACATTTTATGAAAAATGTGAAGTTCTGGATTTATACAGAGAGGGAAAAAAGGATATGTGATTATTCCCATTTTATAGCGATTTATCAAGATGTTTGAAGAGGTAAGCTACATCGGAAGGAATCGATTGCCATATTAGGAGCAAAGCTGATGTAGCAGGAGACAGAACAAATGAACAGCAGAATGAAGGTTGGATCTGTCCTGTTCAGACTATGAAGCAGCCAGACAGGTTTATAATCAAAAACCACTCTTTATTAATACAACTACAGTATTTACACTAGTAAGTCCATATGATTAATGAGGTAGACTGATTCCGATCAAGACCATCCAGGCAACAACGGGAGAACTGGCAAGGTTGCAGGAGGAGGCAGTGGCAGAATAGCCAGGCAGGATTCACTGACTGGAGCTGTGGAACCAGATGAGTCTAGGGCACGTGGCAAGACTGGAACTGGAGATGAGCGTCCACGATCTGAAACACCACTCCAACTGGGCTGACACGTGGAGGCTAGGCGAGACTGAGCTGGAATCACTGGGCAATGCTTGGCTCTGGAGGCAAGGCTGAATTGAACTGGATATTCCAGGCTAGACTGGGTACTGGAAGCAAGGCTGCACTGGGCTGGAGACTCAAGACAAGGCTGAGAATTCAGAACAAGACTGGACTGGACTGGAGATCCCGGGCTAGGTTGGAAGCTTGGTGCACAACTGGGCTGGACTGGAGACTCTGGACTAGACTGAGAGCTGGGAACATGACTGGACTGGACTACAGATCCTGGGCATGGCTGAAACCTGGAGGTTTCAGGACTGGAGTTCCTGGACAAGGCTGAGCGCTTAAAGCATGACTAGACTGGACTGGAGATTCTGGGCAAGGCTGGAAACTGGAAGCATGAGGAAACTGGACTGGAGATCCTGGGTGATGCTGGGAGCTTGGAGCACAACGAAACTGGGCTGGAGATTCTGGGCAAGGCTGAGAGCTTGGAGCAAGGCTGGGAATGCACTTGGAATGCGCTGAATAGCAGTGGTGAGGTCCAGAACTGGACGCAAGGCTGAGGTTGCTAGAATCAGCTGGGAAAGGATCCTCTGTGACAGTGTGTGCAAGATACAGGTCCTCCATGATTGGAAACGCAGGCACTGATTCCCCTCCAGCTACCAACGAGGTTTCCAACGTGGGCAAGGACTCTTCTGTTGAGGCTGCAAGCTCAAAGGATCAGTTGTCTCCAGCAGCTTGCCCTTCGCATGTCTGCCTTTTATGCTGATCCCTTGCACACCTGTTTCCCTCTGCAGCCAATCAGGCTGCCTTCTCCTTCGCGCACTTTTCTGCACACCTTTCCTGCGCGCTGATTGGAGGATTCAAATCCTCCTCCTTAGACTGGCCAATCAGCATCTGTAACTCCTCCCATGCTGCTGAGCCACTTCTGAGTTTTGCTTTCTGCCTGGTAAGTTTCTATTTCCCCCTCTGACTCAGAAAGAGTTTCGTTTTCTGAGTCAGAAGCTGGCTGAAACCTCACAGGATCAAAGGAACAATGCTGGGGGAGTCAGGTTATATTCTTCCTTCCTCTCTGTTCTCAAGTCCCATTTGAACTCCCAACCCATGCTGCTATTAACTCCTAACTACAATATACAACCTAACAAGTAGCCACCATTAGTAAGTCCTCAGAAGACAATTAATTAACCTCTTTCTATCAAATAAAAGTATTGATTGTTAAATTATTTGTTTTTAAATGGAATCTTCTGATGGAAAACTGTAGGTGCAACTTTTGGCCTCAGGGGTCTCACTTCTCATTTAGAGCTGAGCACCACTGCTATGAAGCTTCAGTAGCAGATCCTGGGAAGATCCTTCTTCAACTAATGGCAACTAGCTTAGGTTGGATGTAGAATGCACGGCGAAGCTGGCAGAAACCTGATGCCTTTGGCCTAGAACAGGAAGCTAATATGTATATAATACAGAGCTACTTCAATTTACCAGACTTTAATACAACCTACTGAGTGTGCAGTGGACCAAATTTATGCAGCCATCTACATCATTTGCAAATGGTGTCAGCACACAAGAGATGCAATTTGAAGCAAACAGTGTGATTTGTATAGTTTGCAGAATTATGTCATCCTGCAAAAGGTGGTATCGCCCAAATTATGTAATCTGCTGCAATGATGTCCTCTCCAATTTAACGGAGGTCCCTTCTCCACAGACTGGTCCATCAGATTGAGTTTCATACATACAGTATATGTATTCTCCTTTTCTTTTCCTTCACTGGCAGCCCTTGCATTTGCCACAACTTAATTCAATTCAGTTCTTTCATATTACAATGCTGTGCAATTACAGTTCAACCTCATTGTTTACGTTAAAACAATATAGGGATAGTGTGACAGTCTGATAGCTTCCTTGCAGCATAGTTCACTCCAAATGTCTGAATTTGGCAGGGTTGGTGGTGTCCAACTAGCAGTCTGCAAGTAAAGTTGGACAATGGGAGACTGCAACTTACTTTGGCTGCATGATTCCTTTCATGAAATGTTAGGCACTCATCTATCTGTGAAATTTATGAATGATGGTAGAAGAAAACAAAGCAGCTGACATTTTATGACAAACCATCATAAGCTAGTTATATACCCAAGATCCTTGGAGCATGTATACTATGGTCACTGATGGGGCGAGGGGGAGCATTATAACTCCAGTAGGTGCACCTTTTGGGGTTATAAAGTATTCTAAAGCTTTATCCTGGCATGCTCACCCAAGCTTGTCCTTGAAACATCTGAGACAAGGAAGGGCTATAATGCAGCCTTATTAATTCTGATGGGTATTGATACATTCTTTAACTCTGATTCTATGATCTGACCTTGCCTTAACTTCTGGCTCATCTCTGACCTTTGCATGCAGCTCAGTCTCAATACTAAGCCCAAGGATCAACTGGATGGCTCATGACCAGTAGTCTGATTTGATCTAGGGATCACAAAAGAAGCCATGATAAAAAAGCTCTCAGTATACAGGCAGACTCCAGAATACAGGAAGATCTTGTTCCTCAAGCAAGGTTCAGCTGGAACAGGAAGTCCTCTTTCCTTTCCAGAGCATCAGCATGGTGGACTTAGACCACCAACAGAAAGAATTTAATGGAGAAGCTTTCACTTGCAGTTTAGATGTCCACTACATTGGTTCAATGTTTGCTGACAGTTGAGCCTATGCCCAAACAAGTGTGCTACCCACTGAAAAAATCACTTCCTAGTTGAGACTAGACTTATGGGGGAAAGAGAGCAAAACCTTTCCCACATCGTGATTCAAATGTAGTAGTGTCATGTCTGTAAGAACTGAATCTGATCCTTGGGCAGGAGCAAACCAATCTAATCCACTTTCTTCTTCCTCATGGTGGTTGATCAGAAGCCAACAGGAAAACTAATGGCAATCTATGAGCCCAACAGAAGCTTCCTATCTATGTTTCCTAGCAGATGGGACTGAGAGTCAAGCTTCCTTTGATACTGGCTGTTTTCTGCAGAGACTTCCACCTATGGCAAGGATGGCCTCTTTTCTTATAGCCCTCAAGAAATGGGTAAGGAACTGGTTTTTAAAGACTTCCTGATTCACGCAGGAGCCATCAATACCAATTTGCTGTATAGTTCCCTGTATTTCACTATGTTGTTCTATTTGTTGTAGTATCATTACAGTATTTATATTATACATATTTGTAAACTGCCTGGAGCCCAGATAGATTTTAAACATCCCACAAGCAAACAAGGAAACAAATAATGTAGTCCACTGTGGCCAGTAGGCATGGTTAGTTTTATCTAGTTTTCCTCCAGGCACGGCCAGATAAAATTATTCTGTATTCTGCAAACCGTAGTTGATAAAGAGATGTCTTTTGCGTGATTCTTTTTCCTTCTCTCCTCTCCCTTTTATTTTGTCCCACTCCCTTCTTTTTTCAAACACATCACCTGCAGCTTTCACCTTGGAGGCAATTGCCAGGAACCAAAAGGAAACCAGAAAGCAGATAATCTTCTCTAAGCCAATTAAAAGAGCCTTCAAGGGAAACATCACCCCACTGACTCAGCCCATGTATTTATTACCTGTTGCTAAATCACTTCCAACCAGATGGATGCAACCCAGGTGACGGCCATGGAACATGTCGCCGCAATGGGATGCCCACCGCTCAGCAACAAAACATGCTATATCTTAAGAGTGTCTTGAGGTTTTGACACCACGGGGGAGTGGAAAGCAATTTTAGACTCCTAACCAAAACATTCCATGTTTGATCCCTAACAAAACAGTTAACATCAACATTTCCTCCCCACCACCCCTCTGAGGAAGAGAAAGAACAAGCGACAGGAGATTTCTCTGGGGCAACAGAGTCTAAATTGAGGCACACTAGTGCTACTGTGCCCTATGGCTGATTTTCCCTATTACAGGGCGATTAACCCCTTGGGATCATCTGGCTTGGCAGCCAGCCAGCTCTGGAGATCTGTGCACATAATGTGACTCCAGTTCAGTATTGCTGCCAAGGCAATGGAAACTCCTTCACACAGTGCCAATCTCTTAAGATGGGTTGATAAGAGCTTTATGAGTGCACACAGGGATGGCACCTCATGTTGAGTGATAATAGGAACCCTAGATTCACTTCCCCTTGGGGTGGTGAATTTGAAAATCTGTTTCAAGTGGGTTAGGGATGGGATGGGGGAAGCAGGGAGTGCTGATATTTGAAGAGCACTAGTACCCTTTCTTTTGAAAAAATGTTAATGTATTTATCTGTGGATTTATTTATTTAAGAGAATTGTGTGTACATGCGTGTGTCTGTCTTTGAGTCCTGGAAACTATATGAACAAGTCCATGCAATTTTCTTGGTGACACTTTTGAAAGTGGTTTACCCTTGCCTCCTTCCTAGGGCTGAGAGAGAGTGACGGCCCAAAGTCACCTAGCCGGCTTTGTGCCTAAGGCAGGACTAGAACTCATGATCTCCCAGCTTCTAGTGCAGTGCCTTTAATTAATACACCAAACTGGCTCTCAGGAGCATCTATATGCCTCCCTAATCCAAGAGACTCAGCTCTGATATTGAGTTAATGCAGAACTTTTTTTTAAGGCAATCTGCACTGGCTACTCATAAGGGGCTGCTATGTCGTTTTTCAAAAATCGCTTCTGGTGCTGCAGCATTAGGATTGAGAACAGGACATCCATTCTGGTCGGGAGAGGGAGGGCAAACTCCCATCATGACTTCCATCATGACATAGTCATACAAACAACACAGCTTAAATTTTTGTGTCAGACATCACGACACCAGTACATCATTGTATCATTTGTCCAACTATGTCATGATGCTGTCAAGGTCTTGTCCAAGTGGCTGGTGGCTGTGGGGGCAGGATAGGGAGGAATAGGCTGAAGCTCAACCCTGACGAGACCAAGTGGCTGTGGGTTTTTGGACCACCCTCGGGGGATGAAGATGTTTCATCTTTAGTTCTGAGTGGGATGGCCCTTCCTCCTTCAGGACTGCTTTACAATTCGGGGGTCTTCTTGGACTTACAGCTCCTGCTCAAGTGACAGGTGTGGCTAAGAAGAGCTTCACACAAATCCTTCTTGTATTCCCTCACATGGCCCAGAAGGCCCTTTGCACAGTCACTCATGCTTTGGTCACCTCACACATAGACTACTGTAATTTGCTTTACATGGGGATGCCCTTGAAAACTATTTGGAAGTTGTATCTGGTCCAGAATGGGATGGTACAGGCAGTTATTGGTATAGCTTATCAGGTAAAATCTTTGCTCTGTGAGCTGCACTGGTTACCAGTAGGCTTCTGGATGCAATTCATGGTGCCAGTTATTACTTTAAAGCCCTTCATGGCATAGGGCCTGATTCTCTAAAGGGCCACCTGTGTTCTGTGGCTTCTCCTCAGCCTGTCCAATTGGGCAGAGTTGGCATGCTCCAGGTCCCATTCTTTAAGCCTTGTCACCTAAGAAACTCTGTCTTCTCTGCCACAGCCTCTGTCCTCTGGAACATCAACTCCTTGAGATACATCTGACTCCCACCCTGGCCATGATCAAAAGAGTCTTGAAAAGCTGGTTCTTTCCCCAGGCCTTTGATTAGGGTGGGTGGCAGGTGTATATAGCTGTTTTTTATACAGTTGTTTTTCTTCCTGTGTTTGGGTTTCTTAACTGTATTTTATGATTACTTTTACCATATGCCACCCAGAGTTCTTGTAGAGTTAGGTGGGTTAGGTGGCCTGATAACTTTCTAAGGTAAATATCCCCCCCTGACACTTGCTGTCATCTAGGGGTAATCCAGAATTTTTCCAACCCAGATCTGGTAATCCTACTTAGAAGTTCTCAAGAACCAGAGATGCCTTGTGGTTTGTGTAATTTAACTTTTTAAATTTTTCATAATGCTTTTTTAATATTTTTATAATGATTGATTTTTATACATTGCTTGTTTTATTCAATTGTTATACACCGCCCAGAGTCACTTTTTGTGAGATGGGCAGCTATATAAATTTGATTGATAAATAAATAAATAGCCCTCCTCTGCTCTTGTTCCCCTGCACCAGTTCCTACCTCTAGACAACCCCACTCCTTCCTTAACACCTTCCATCTTATCTAACTGCCCTTTTTCTCTGGGTCTTAGTTGCATAACCATCCAGGAGTGCCTGCAAGAAGACAGTCACAAAGCACTGCAACATGTGTAAAAAAGGGAGAGGGGCTTTGATTACATGGTTGTGACCTTGAGTTTTTTGACTCCCATCTGGACCTCCCTGCAGCCACCCATAGAAGGAATGTAAAGTAGATGAAAACTTTCTCTTGTCCTCTCAGCCAGTAGAGAGGGCAAGTGATGGAGCAGTGATAAAATCTAATAAATAAATAAAAATAACAAGCTCTAGCATATGCTCCAGAATGCCTCTCTCTGGTGCTGGAAAATGAAAGAGCCACCATAGAGGATTGAACATTGAATCTATGGCAACTGTGTGCTCTGGAAGTATTCTACCACCTCCCAGTGTTCTCCCTTCAAATTACTTCTCTGTCCCGAGCAGAGATGACTTAAGTACTCAAGGGAGATGTTTCTCCTTCCCAAGCCCAACTCCACAGCATATCAACCAGAAGTGGAAAAAGTGATCTTCTCATCTCCGTTCCATTTTCAGTTCACATGGGATTAAATACAACAGAGCTGTTTCTGTAAGACACAAAGGCTGCGATCCCATGATACGTTGAACCTTTTAAAAAAAAAAATGTTCAATCATGTCCAGTTCTCAGAGACTGCCTGGACAAGTCCCTGAAGTTTTCTTGGCAAGGGTTTTCAGACATGGTTTGCCCTTGCCTCCTTCCTAGGGCTGAGGGAGAGTGACTGGCCCAAGGTCACCCAGCTGGCTTTGTGCCTAAGGAGGGACTAGAATTCACGGTCTCCTGGTTTCTAGCCTGATGCCTTAACCACTATACCAAACTGGCTCTCTTACGCCGAACCTTAAACCAGGGTTAATACCTTGCAGCTGTTGCATTCACATCGTATGTTATATGCTCCAGCAAATAAATAATATTGTACCTTGATGTCTATCAAACATGCAGTGGCTGGATTTCCCAAATCACGGATTTGTTTTAACCTAGCTCAAGGTAACACATGAACCCAATCCCAGGGTTTATATGTTACCTTGAATCCTCCCCATCCTGCAGGTACGCTGAAAAAGTTAATAAATCAAAACTGGCACAAAGCTTCCCCTTAGTTTCTGGGGAAATTGATTCAGGGTTAGAAGAGGTTGAACTCAAATGTTGCAGAGGGGAAATATACATACCAATCTGGTGCCGATTCTTATAATTCTGCCCCCTCTCCCAGGTGAGATATACCATATTCTTATTGATACATTTATCAATGCCTTCTCTGGGAGGATGCCTGTCCCATGGAATGATTCTCCCCCCTGAGATTCAACTTGACCCAGCCTTGCAAGTCCTGAAGATCTTGAAAACCTGATTTTTAAGACCTGGCTGTTCCCTTGGGTGTTAGAGAAGTTTGCCCTGTGAGGTGAAGTTCCCCAACTGTGTGTTTAGATGTTGTGTTTCTGTGGAGGTTTTGTTGTATCCCAGATAAAACAGATCTTTTACTGTTGTAAATGTACTCAGAGTCACATGGTGGCAAACTGGGCAGCCATAACAATCTTTTAAATAAGTTAAATTAATATTTATTGATTTATTATATCAATTATTATATCAATTCATATAACTCCCCCATCTCACAATTGTGACTCTGGGCAGACAACTTGTATTAAAAAAAGAAAGAAAAGACAGGCAGCTGATAATTAAAAATAACCAAATAACTAAATAATAATATGATGGTGCCGAAGGACATTCTACCATTAAATTTAGTGACATGCAATATTCTTGCGTTACGTTCAGTGAGATTTTGCTCCAACTTGAAAACAGAAGTGAATTACACACCAATGGGGGCTTTTATCCATTTTTATGCCCCCAACCCCCAGATTATGCCACTGAAATTCAGTGTAAAATGGTAATTGTGTGCTTATTTTAATAATAATTATTTAAACCTCTGCTGGTAGCGAAACACGCAGCTGTTATGAATAAGAAGCCATGTACACCCCCATGGTCCCCCGAAGGTCAAAACTTTTGTCTCTACTCCAATGGATATGTTAGTGTTTCATCCCACACACACGTGCACGCACATCCTGCCGTGGCCCTCCGAAACCCAAATAAATAAATAAATAAATAAATAAGCAAAGCACAACCCCTGTTTTAAAAAGGAGGAGACCACCATCAAATAAAAGATGAGCATCCAGCCTCCCAGGTCCCTAATTTGGTTTGTGCTAATGTTATTACTTTAACAGAGCTGTAGCCTATTCCAACCTCTGCCCCATTTTGCAGTTGCCTTCCAACTGCAGGCGTGTTTGCTCAGAAAACACACCTATTGTAACCGTTCTCCCTCTTTCACTGTAAAACCCCATGCAACAACCGTCGTGCTCTTAATTAAAAGTGAAGAACTTAATGCATCTCCAATGTTTGTAGTGCCACCACTAATTCCACTCAATTAGGACAATAGACTTCACTCTATTACTGAACTCTTAATTGCTGGGAAGTTATCCGGCTTCATAATTGCTCGGTGCTAAGCAAGATTGTGCTAACAAATATCAAGTGCCAGTGTACTTGACTCAACTCTTTCATCTCTTCTGTGCGAGGGCAAAATACTACTAGTGTTATATTACTGTTTGTCCTTTTCCTGTGCAAGGACTAACAACAGCAACATTCTGAGATGCCACCACCTTTTTCACATTTCTATGCAGATAAAGCACGTAGGCCAGGGTTTCTCAGCCGGGGTTCTGTGGACCACTAGGGTCCCATGAGAGGTCACTAGGGGTTCCCTGGGGGATCATCTTTATTTTTAGTTTAATTTAAAATAAAGTTTCATTCTTTATTTTTAGTTTAAGAACCCTGTTAATGCATCTAGACAGGCCTACCCTTGAAATGAATATAATAATTTTGTAACTTCTGGCCTATCTTTGAGCCTGAATGTGCAGGGATTCCCCAAGGCCTGAAAAATGTTTCAAGGGTTTCTCGAGGGTCAGAAGGTTGAGAAAGGCTGATGTAGGCATATAAGTGATGGACATCAAGCATTTGAATCCACAGAGAGAGGTACACATCAGATAAGGATTTTGCCCCTTGCTGTTCTGTCTTCCAAAGGAAAGGCATAAAAATACAAGGATCCCAAAAGAACATGCCATATTTGCTATATGCAGTTCCACATCAAGGGGGAAAAAAGGATTGCCATTCCTTGGTTGGAAAAGGACACACATTCAGTAATCTTTTGGATAAAGGATTCTTTCCTAGTGTGCCTCTTCACAACTGCTAAGGGCCAGAAACAAACCTGTCCCAGAGGGCCTTTCCTTGTCGAAGTCCCTCTCTCTTCTCTGCAGATGTATCCCCCAGAGAGAGTTTTTAAAGACAGGAGGGGGATGATTCAGTCAACAATCTCCTGCAACATGATATCTGAGCATCTCGCCTTGTGAGTGGATCAACCCCACAATTTATTGCAAGGACATCAAGCATAGTTTTCACTTTCCAAGAGATGCCAGGTGTACCACCCGGAATCGTACATGAGATGGGCAGTAAATAAATATAATAAATAAATAAATGTCCACAGCACCATGGTAAGGCGTCATGAAACTTGAATCCCTCCTTCCTTCCCTCCTTTCCTTCCTTCCGTGCCTCCCTCCTCCCTGTGCGCTTTTATACTGCTTCAGCCATAGACAAGTCTAAGCGGCTTACAGTTTTTGATAACAGACATAGAAATCAACAAACCTAAAACAGTGCAGAAATAGCCATAATATAAAATAGCCATAATAATGTGGTAGAATACTAATTTAAGTGATCAGTGAGTTTACTTTAAAAAGAGTCCCCCTTTTGGGGGGAAGATGGGTGGTGATAGAAATTTGAATGAATAATAAATAAATAAATAAATAAATAAATAAATAAATAAATAAATCGGCGAGTTCTCCCAAGCCCTTCTGGATTTTCAGAAACCTCTGGAATAGTACAAGGAAGGAGGCTGTCTGATGTAAAGGGAGCTCCACAGAGAATGTCTGTCCCCAGGCCTGTTCCCATCTGATCTCCTAATATGAGGGGAGTTTTAGCAGGCTTTCTCTGTTAATATGCCTTTTTAAAACAAGTCTAGATATTTTTGATGTATTATGATTTCTTTCTTTTTTAAGCCCAAAACTACATGAATGCCACATCCAGGGAGAGGGAGGGAGAGGTGGGTAGATTGAGAAAGACTTATACTGTAGTCTTTGGCATGTGGATACTCCATCAGTTTGCACTGGAATTCCCAAAGAATAATTCACCAAGTTCACCTACGATGAAAATAGCTGTCTGGTGGAATTCTGCGACTTTCTGCAACCATCCACTATTGCAGAATATTCATACCCATTTTTTTTTTAGTTGTATGGCATAGCAGTTCGGTGTTCATGCTGCTTTTTCTTGCTGGGAAGTCCTTGTGAGGTCCAGCAGCCAGATGTGTAGACTATATAGCCATGACAATTCACGTTGCCTGGGGTGCACCATGAGGAGGCTAGTCTACATTGCACCGAGTTGGGCTGAGAGAAGGGACTGGCCCAAGGACACCCAGCCGGCTTTCGTGCCTAAGGTGGGACCAGAACTCACAGACTCCTGGTTTCTAGCCCAGAACCTTAACCACTAAACCAAACTGCCTCTCTTCATACCCGTGAGAACCTAAGAAGAACAGACCCAGACTTCAGAGTTTTTTCAAGCTCCAACTGCCCACTTTGCCACCTTCTTTTCTTCCACAATTTGCCTTCATAGGGGAAGAAAAGATGGTGGTGGCAAGCAGGTGAGTGAGTGAGCAGAATGGACTACTCCTGTGACGATCAAAATGATCAGCCAAAGATTAGACAGGAGAGCCATCTGTGTCAGCTTTCCCAGGTAGATCAGACAGGAAACATAACCAGATGAGCTAATTCTACTTTATTGTAAGGCTGCATTAGCAGAATCTTGCAAGTCTGAAAGTACAGTTCTCCTGCTGTCACCTTTACAGCCCAATAACTTAGGGAGTGTCCCTTCTGAGCCTCTTGCTCTTCCCACTTTGCAGCTGTGGGCTATGCTCCCTCTTATCTGACCATTCTTTAGGCATCATCTCTTTACCCGGACTCCCAAAGTCATTCCTACATACCATTACAATCTGGGCCAGGCAGAGCAGGAAATGGTCGGACATGGCTTCAGCTTTGCAGTGCAAGCCAAAAAAAAAAAAAGTGTGTGATTCCCCTCAGAATTGCTTTTGACCTACTAGAAAGTTGCCATCCACATATTGATAATCCCTAGCTAAAACCCAAGCAAAGGAATGGGCTGCTATAAAGAACTGTTCCAGCACTAAACAGCACGTAGTTTGGACTTTAAATCCAAGAAGCTCTCAGCCTCTACCTGAGCATGGCTGGCCACAATGGGTGCTGGTTTCCAGCATAAGCTGCTCTCCAGCTAAGCATTCTTCCACCTCCCTCCTGTCTGACCCTTCACATGGAGAAGAACCATACTTGGAAGCTCCCATTCAAAATGTCTAAATCACAAGGGCCACATCAGAAAAGGTAGGCCCAGGCACCAACTCACCACTCTTGCTAGACCCAAGACTTCTGGTATTTGACCATGTCTGACTGGTCGCTTCTTGATCCTCCTTTCTATCTGAGGATGACTCCAGGAGCATCCATGGGGCATGATAAGGACGGCAGCTGTGACCATATGATCAAAGCTCTGCCTGTTTTTATGTATGTTGCACCTGTGATGCATATAAAAAATTGAGTAGAGCATCAATTGCATCATTGCAGCCAAGAGTATTACTTTTTTAACCACTTACACCCCTGGATGACTCTTAAAGCCAATGGGCATAAGGGCAAGGAACAAGGGCGACAAATACTAAATGCCTGGAAGGAAGGAAAAATGAGCACTCCTGCAACAAATAGAAGAATTAAGCTGGAGAAGGCAAATTTTTGGAAACTTAAGACTGCAGCTCCTTCCCTCTCCCCATTGTTTAGCCCTGTAAAGGCCCCAAATAGGAGAAGTAATGGTGGAGTAAAAATATAGAGCACTGTTTCTCAACCTTGGCAATTTTAAGATGTGTGGACTTCAACTCCCAGAATTCCCTAGCCAGCATGGCTGGTTAGAGAATTCTGGGAGTTGAAGTCCACACATCTTAAAATTGCCAAGTTTGAGAAACACTGAAATAGAGATTCATCACACTTTTTTCAGCCATTAAAGTACTGTCCCTGGTGGGGGGAAAAGTCTAGTAAATCACACCATGTGCAATTGGCAGTTTTGCCAATGAATTTTGGCAGCAGTTTGGGAGTTGCAAAATGAGGGCTGAGCCATATGCCACCTTCAGGGGCCTGGTTGCCCATTCTTGGATTGAATAAAACCCATAACCCAAGGTGGATATTTCTGGGTAATGAGAAGGAAAATAAAAGGCAAATCTAAAAATTAAATAAAACAAAAGCCCCTTTCTTGTCTCTCCCCACTCGCTTAAAAATGAGTCTCCAGCCACAATTTGGACAATTACAGATAACATTGTTGAGTGGCAATAAAAGGGGAAAAAAAGAAGGGAAAATGTAATGAGTGCCAAGTGATTAGGAATACAAAGCCAGGCTGTTGTATTATGAGAGGTGAGTGGGAGGAAGGGGGAGGAAGGAAGGAAGGAAGGAAGGAAGGAAGGAGAGAGAGGGAGAGGGAGAGAGAGAGGGGGGGGGAGAGAGAGAAACTCCCTTGAGACAAATAAGATTAATTTTAAAAACTAATGTTAATTTGTAATGTAGAAGGGGCCTCAGTTAGATTATGAGGCTGGGCCCTCTACATGGCTGCTATTGAATCTATTTACACACACACACACACACTTTTCATTAGAGTCTGGAAGGCTGATTTTTCTCCTGACCATTTTATTAAGGAATTGGAGCTTTCCCATACAATAAAGCTACTCCTGCTAGCAAGGGGTTGCACAGAGAAAAATCAGGAGGAAAAGGAATGTAGGAGCTATTTCTTTCTGTATTACTGGAACTTCATGTTTGAAAATGGTCTCCACATACATAAATGTGGAAGAAGGGGAATTCATTTTCCACCAGAGCTTAAGGAAATTTGGTATGGTTGCTCGCTGTTTTGTAATCTCTCAAATGGATGCTCTTCCTCCCCCCCCTTAGGTGGAGATTAAAAAAAATATTTTTTTTTAATCTCCACCTAATTCTAAGACTTGATTCCAAAACTCTAGCACAAATGACATTTCAGCAAATATTAACTGGATCCTCAGCTCATCAGCTCTGATTTCAGCTTGTATCCTGGGATCATTCAAATCTTTATCTGAGAAAATAAAATCCATTCTGCCATTTCAGGTCTTTCTTAAGAGCCTTAATTGGATAATAAGAAAGGTCTGTTATCCCGAGATGAAAGGTATTTAATGGACCACTCTTAAATACATCAGTTAAAGACCTACCCCTTTATTTGCACAATAAATAAATAAAATTGGTTAGTGCTAAGCTTGGTTTGTTTTGTCATGGCTCTAGCCTGTTTGCATGGTGTTGCGGGGAAGCAGGAGACAAGACCTGCTGTGCATCATGGTGATAGTAATTACGTAATTCAGGCCAGGATGCATTTGCTGCCATTGCACTTCTTCTGGATTACTGTGCCTGTCTAGAAACAAGAGGACCATGATGGAAATACGCAGGGACTTTACCTAGGCAAAAAGGGCTGAAATATTCTTTTAACCCCTGGCAAATGAAATAACATTTGGCAGTGGCTTAGGCAGAGCCTCCCTGATTCACTTGACTATAAGAGAGGGAAGGAGGCCCAATCAGACTTGCAAGATTCTCTTCTTATT
Source organism: Candoia aspera (assembly GCF_035149785.1). Taxonomy (NCBI): domain Eukaryota; kingdom Metazoa; phylum Chordata; class Lepidosauria; order Squamata; family Candoiidae; genus Candoia; species Candoia aspera. The sequence continues at coordinate 12,243,704 of NC_086153.1, forward strand.
GCCAATCTCTATAAAAGTAGTTCTAGCCTTCCTGCAGAGTTCATTTCCTGCTCTGAACTACCTAGTGAGGCTGAAATTGGTTAGTTTCTGAACTTCTGGTTCAGTGTCTTGTCCAAACTCAGAGAGTGGGCTAAATCAGTAAGCAGGATAAACATACTGTTCATGTGAAAACAGACAAAAAACAGCAAAAAGGAAAGTAGGAATCACTTGAGATCCAGTGTGGTCTGACTGGTACGCCATGGCTGAAGTACCATATCAGACGTCTAGTCCAGTTCCTAGGTGATGACTGGTTGGAATCCACTAATCGTATTAATTAGCACTAAGCCAAAAGGTGCAGATGCAATTCTTCATGTATAGAATTGGGTTGGATTTGGGAGAAGAAGGACATGCGGGGATTCTACATAATTTAGGTCTGACAGGAAAGATAAGGATTCTATTATCAGTTGTTTGCTATATTAGTTATTGCCATGCTGGGACAAATCTACTTAATTTCCCCAGGAGAAAACCATTATCCAAGAGTGTTGAGGAGAGTTTGAAGCACAACTGGGCTCTTTTGCACTCTTTTGAGATTTGTATTGCTGATGCTGCTGTTGCAAGCAGCATCAATATGGAATGTTGGTAGGTGGACTTGCATTATGCGTCCTTCATGATCTACAAATATTGAGAGGAAAGGAGAAAGTGGAAGCGGGGAGAAGAGGAAGGGAAGGGAGATAGATTAGGAGAAAATTCTGCAAAATAGCCATCTTTTCCTGGGTTGAGGCAGGATAAGAAAAACATGTTGGAATTATCAGGGATCAACTCAGCATTGTCTCATAACATAAGGGGGTCGCTCTAGTAAACACATCTCTATTGTGCTTGTGGGATATCACATGGATCACCTGATTTCCACTTCCTCCTTCTTCTTGGGCTTGGGTATTAACAGTCTCCATTACCCTTCTGGCACACATGCAAGCAGGAAGTGCTGCAGGAATGCAGACCTCCCCCAACCATCCTCTGCTACCAAGAACCAGTGATGATTAAGTGCTTTCTACTATGAACCTACCTGTATCCAGATCTACTGAATAAAAGTAAGCTATCTCTATTTTTTTCTTCATCTAACTACAGTGTGAAGACTGAATTTATTTCCGAACGTAATTAAGCTTAACGTGCAAGTTCCCTTTTGGTTCACACTTCTACTCTGCAAGATTGCTGTTAGCTGCTTGGAGTTCTTTTATTAACCTTTAAAACTCCATCAAAAAACACATTTTTTTCTGGGGGAAAAACCCTTTTCTGACAAGTTCCAGCTCAACTCTACTTAAGGAGTTGCTTTGTTTGAAGCACGTCCATTTTTACATTCTAATCCTAACTGTGAAATACTCCTCCAAAGTTAAGAAAAATCTGGTACCCTAGTTTGATCAAAAGAACCAGTAGGTGACAAGGGGATACTTTTGATGCCTTTGATACCATAACAAGGATTAGAGTTGTCTGGTTAAAATTCTTTTAAAAAGAACAAAATGAAAGAGCCATTTAAACATGGTGGTACTTATGGATGACATAACATTACCCACCCGCCCTTTCAAAGGTGAAAATGCTCAAAGCTTCTTAAATTGCAATATAACAAATCTTCAGCTATACTTAACCTTAAAGAAATCTGGGCAAGAAGGGGAGGGAAATGAATCAATAGTCTAGACAAGCATTTCTTAGACTCATGAGGGAATTGTTTAAAAATAACTTCATGGGGAAATTATTTAGGCTGTACATACAATGCGCCCTTTTAAAAAATGCAAGGTAACATATCAGTGAATCCACTGATTCAGATGAATGAGCCTCTGTTCAGACCAGAAAAGAACCTTGTCAGGCTAATTCATAAACAGTTATAAGTTAATAAAGCTCGCTAAGGATTTATAATAAATTAAACCAGAACACTCTATAAACCTCATGTTTTCAAAACAATGTCCCAGGCTCATAAGCCTGTCCTCCTCTCCTTGCACAAATAATGAATTTCAGACCAAAATCAACAGCATAAAACCCATCCAACACCAAGCAAAATGGAGCTGCCTTTCACATGAAGTTGTAGTTTCTGCTTTTTTCAACAAAAATCAGTGCAGATGGAGGACATGTCGTTTAGCTGTGATTTGATGAATATAGGCCATGGAGACTTTGAATAAAATGACATTAATGTGGTGGTAACACCCAGACCTGGCTCTCCTTCAGAAGCAGGTGGGACAGTGGAAATGGAGTGGCTAAGCAACGATGAACCAGGGTTCAGTCCAGACAAGAAAGAGGTGTTACTACGGGTGATTTAACTTTTCAATTGAATGGTATTCATCCTGTTCTAGAAAGGACTGCACTTCCCCACAGATCAAGTCTGTAGCATGGGAGGCTTGTAGACCCATCCTTGTTATTATTAGGGGCCGAAGCATTCTTTGTGGCACAAAGCACTTTTAAATTAGTGGGCCCCTCATGGCCCTATTTAGATATAGTCTCACATCAGTTTTCCATATTTTGGTAATTCATCAGCTAGACTACTACAATATACTATACACTGGGCATCCCTTGGAGACAATCCAAAAATTGCGGTTAAGGCAAAATAGGATGACACTGAAACTTCTTCTTCTTCCTAGCACTTTCCCACTTTTGCGGGGTCTGCTTTTCAGATCCTGAAATGCCTCTTAGCCCGATCATCCGCATCCTCAGGGTGCAGACCCTCACCCTGGTTTCACACTGAAACTGAGTGCTAAAATTATTTAATTTCATGATGGCATTTCATGATATTTTTTTTATCGGCTCTCAGTCCATTTCAGGTCCTCATTTAAAATGCAGATATTAAGCTATGTAGCTCTTCAAAACTTGGGACCAAAGGATATGAAAGAATGTCCCTTTCTGTATGGTCCTACCAGAAAGTCATCACCTGGTGCTCTGGATGTCCCCCTATATTGAGGTGTGATAAGTGGATCTCCAGGAGAAGCCTGAAGGGAGATTTCCATTCTCAACTTTGGAATTCTCTCTCCAGAGAGGCTTGCCTGCCTTCTCTTTCATCATCTATTTTTAGTCTTCCAGGCTCTTTCATATATTAATGTGCCAGTATTTGAAATGTGTTTGCTGTATCCAAGTTTTCAACCAACCTGTTTACTGTTCACCCTCTTTTGTTTGTACCTGGCCATTCCAATCATTGCTTTAGTTGAAAAGACCAAAGACCAAACCCTGCATATTGTGATTTTAGCATGGTGCTGTCATGAGTACTGATGGCGAGCAGGAGGGGGCCTCGATCCAGGGGGGAAAACGCATGCGTAGTACTGAGGAGTTAAGCAGCCATTCAAAGAGACACAGATCAGACCCGCCTTGACTTTGGGGTTTATCTGTCTGGGTTTTTCCCACGCTTCTTCAGTTTGTTAGGATTTTCTGTCTTATGTAGTAGTAATAAAACACTAGAGATCTATTCCTTGTCTCAGCGTGGTTCCTGACTGTTAGGACAGTGCAGAAGTCTCTGAGAAACTGCCATTTTGAAAGGTGGCATACACCAATGCCGAAAATGAAGGATGGGAGCACAAATGGGAGCTGGGGCTGCAAATAAGGGCCATATACAGCCCATACATTATGCACCCTGCATTACAATAGTATTCCAGGTATACCCAATTAAAATATCCCCAGGAGTTGTCCCTGGAGAACACCAGGCTGGATGGTTCGGCAAGGTCTGCTATCTCTCCATCCATCCATCCATCCATCCATCGTCTGTCTGTCTCTGTCTATCTATCTTAATGAGTTGGGTTGTGTTTGTAACATCATGGTGCATTATGGTGGTGGTTAAATTCTTGCTTTCATCCTTGATATGATGTGCAGTGTCACTTTTGTGAGATGGACGGCCATATATATTGTTTAAGTAAATAAATAAATAAGTTGTCTTCGTTCATCTGGGAATGGCAAAGCATTTTTTTCAATAGTATTTTTGGCACTACTATTCAAACTCATGGCAATGTAAAAAAAAAAAAAAAACTGCTCTAGAAGCCCTCAGTTTCATCTGGCCATCCTTGTTCAGACTGTGTGTGTGTGTGTGTTGTCTTTTTCTTTTCAGTGAGGTACACAAGCCCTTTTTAGCTCATTGCCATCTTGCTAATGGGATGAGGTTGGACCTGGAAGGGAGAGGTCTTGGCGGCATGTCATTTGAGTAGAGACTTCACACATCTCCATATTAAGATTCTATGAGCCCTTTCCATTTTTGCGGGGGGAGGTCTTGGCTCATCAGCACAGGATAGGGTTAGAAAAGATGATTCCATAACCGCTCATCAGATTCACCACAAGGTCATAGCAGTGACATATGAATATAATTGATACCTGAGCTGCCAAGCTGCTGAATTTCAATCTCCCTTCAGCCTCCTTACCTTGCAAGTCTAATGTTAATACCTGGCCCTATTTGCTGAAAAGTGCCAGAGACCATGAGATTCTTTTGCAGATTCAATGAGCAAGGGTTTGAAAAATTCATACCAAGTTCCCCAAGACTGACTTAAAGTTTCTCAGATGCCAGTGTAAAATTTCTAAAGTGAAAGAACTATGTTGCATTCCCTGGCCTAGAATCTGCCCTTGAAACCCACATGGGAATGCAACTTTTTTTTTTTTTTTTTTTTTTTTTGCTGTGGGTCAAAAATGTGCTTTTGAGTTCATCTCTTGCACATCAAGTTTCCAGAAGGATACTGTAGGAAAATATAGGCTGGGACTATATGTTGTCCTAAGCCATAAAAGAATTAGTTTTGTTTGGGCTTACTGGATTGTGTAGGGTGATTTTTAAACAATGGTTTAGGGCTTGCTGCAGATGTAACCCAGCATCCCTCTTCCAACCCTAAGTGCCGGAGCAGGTAGGACTGAAACTGCTAGACAATTCTTTGGGGTACAAGTAACAGAATCATGCCATAGGTCTTGTCCACATTGCACACCTTAAAGCATTATTTCTCAACCTCAGCAGCTTTAAGATGTGTGGACTTCAACTCCCAGAACTCCCCTAGCCAGAATTCTAGGTGGGGGAATTCTGGGAGTTGAAGTCCACACATCTTAATGTTACTGAGGTTGAGAAACACTGCCTTAGAGAATCCAGCCCCCTCCCCTCAAAATCAGGGTGGTTTTTTTTCATCTATGGAGTATCTAGAGGGCATTTCACTCAACCCCCACAAAACTTTCCAAATACAAAAAAGAGCTATGGTGACTTGAGGACACCTTCTCCCTCTGAGGACTTGAGGACATCACTGTTCACATACCCTCTCAGCCTCCAGATGCAGCACAAAAACCAAGTGTGGCCCCCAAACCAAAAATGTTTGCCCAGTCCTAGCTTGGCATGATGTATGAACTCAGCCAATGTTTGGTGCAAAGATCAGGGGACACCCTGTGGCTCCTGGCTTGCATAAGCCTTCTCCACATCCTTGGATCAACCGCTAGAATATCTCCCCAAATCATCACTACATGTGTAGAAAGCCAGGAAGATGGCCTTGAAGCAAATATTCAGAATCCATTACTTAAAGAGAAAGGACAGAAGCATTCCTTAGGTCCTGGGAAGGCAGATAATATTAAGAAGAGTCTCAGGTTGACTCCTCCCTGACTCCCTGGGATATAAGAAGGAGGGGGGAAAAGGCACAATCAGACTTGCAAGATTCTGTTATTACAGCCTATCTCAATAAAGTATAGTTCTAGTCTTTCTGTGGAGTCAGTTTCCTGGTCTGGTCTATATCGGAGAGCTGAGAAAATGATACATTAAAATATAATAATTTAAAGATATGTTCAGTAAATATATTGGAGTAACCTATTAAGTGCATTGAGTTTAAATGGAAATAACCTTAACTCAAATTTCTTCATCTGGCACAATCCTTCTCTTTGTCTTGGCCCTTCCAGATTTTTGAATGGGGTGCTTTGAGTCCCATTCCAAGGTGACACTCAAAATAAAATAAAATAATAGAATAGAATAGAATAGAATTAAAAAATTAAATAAAATAGGGACAGGGGGATGGCATGGACAGATAGCAAAGTTAACCTGCCATACGATCTTCAATGGAGTTCTTTCTTTGGGTAGAACATCGTTCTCTCTCTCTCTCTCTCTCCCCCCCCCCCATCGCCCCAAAGGAAAGGGTTTGAAAATGAAATGGAGACCAAACAGCTTGCAAGGATGTTTTTTGTGGTGCCTACCTTTGGAAGTGAAAATAAAGCATGGGAGGGCCTATCAAGCCAAGTTATTTGTGAAGTTGCAGCAGGTTGTTCCCCACAGATATAAGGAGGTGCTGACAGGTGTGGAGTTAACCCCTACCAGATTTCCCTGCCTCTCCTGATCCAAGGCAGGGAAAACAAACAGCCTGCCTGGCAACTGGAAACACTCTCTGCAAATGCCATTGTAAGTCTGGACATATCAGGTGCCAGAGAAGGAACACTGGCCTGTCCAACAAGCATCGTGCTGCATGCTTTTGGGTTATTTGAAACCCATCATTTCTCCTGGTAGGCTTACCACAAGCAGGATCACTCATTAGCTTGTCTTTGCCGGTGGCAGTAGGGAGCCTGGAAGTGAAGCACAGAGGGTAGAAAGGGAAAAAGACAGGACCTCCTTTGGTTTCATGCTGATTATTGGCTAAGACTGGCTAGAGAGCAAAGTGGTCATATATTCCCTTTGGTGTCTGCTTGTTAGTGGCTGGCTTTGCTGAGTGAACATTGGCACCAAGTCGGCTGCTTTTTGATTTCTTGGAGCAGGTCAAAAAAAAAAAAAAAGGAAAGGCACAAACACACACATAGATTTAATTAAAACCACAGTGAGCAGATGGGCAAGACACAAAGAAGGACAGCCAGAGACCACTCATCGGCCTAGATCAGGCCACGCTAATGAATCAGCCGTAATTCCAACTTCTCTCTCCAGCCTCACCTCCCCACCCCACCCCACCCACTGTCCCTGTGTACCAAGTCTGACTTAACACAGCTGACTCTGAGCCTTCTTTAAAGCAATGCCTGGAAGATGGAATCAGAAAGAGGCACTCATGAGCTTCCGCCATTGTTTAATTCCTCTCCTTCATCAATCAGAAGCAACTGTTTGGGTGCAGGGCATGTTTGGAATTTGGGAAGCTTGTTGTGGCTGCTCTTCCAAAATGGGTGTCCCAGGAAGCTTGTCTGGTTGTGACATGTCTCCCAGGGTGGGCATGGCCAATCCCCAAATGCTGATTGAAGTGACATTGAACCCTGCCATGTTTTATACAGAGAACCATATTAATGGTTTTGTTTTGATATGAATCATTTTTTGAATGGCTCATCTTGTTTCTTTGTTCAAGACTTTGTTCTTGTGCGCTGCTTACTACACAGAAGCTAAGTGCAGCCCTTGGCATAAAAAATATGGCACATTCCTGATTTACCTACAAACTTAACGATAGAATCATAAAACTGTAGAAGCATAAAGTTGGGAAGGGACCTTAGAAGGCATCTAGTCCACCATCCTGCTTGGTGCAGGATCTACTGGAACATCTCTGACAGATGACCTACAGTTTCAACACCTCTAGTAAAGGAGAAATTCTTTAGGGAACCATGTTTATCTCTTTATAGATAAGAAATTGCAGGGCCATTACAAAAAAGATCCTGTTTCTGATATTCATCAGTTTGACAGCTCTTTTTGATGGATCAATGGATCATGTAGGTCTAAGCAATTTCAAATACCTAGGTCCTTAATTATTTAGAGCTTTGAAGGACAATACCAGCACCATAAACTGGGCTCAGAAATAAAACTACAGACAATGCAACAGCAAAAAAAGCAGATGAAATACGATCTAATGCATAGTTCTGATAAGTAGTTTATCTCCCTTCTTTTGCACCTCCTGAATTCTTCTAGACTTGCTTTAAGGGAAGCTTCCCTTTACGTACCTTGCAGGAATTGACCATAGACATAAGCAAAGCAGAAAAGCTTGCTGGCTTTTTTTTTTTTTTAATCTCATTTTCCCCTGCAGTTGTCCTTCTTGGTTCCCCAGATACTCACCTTGCAATTTGAGAATATTCTTGTATCCAATCATTCTTCACAGTCGTTCAATTTTTATTCCTTCTGTTTTTCTACCACTCTCAGATTGCTTGAGAATTTCTTTTAAATTTCTCTTCAGGTATTTTGACTTCCTTGTTGAAGGTAGCAGAGAGTGCTACTTTTGGTGACACTGCTGTATGTTATATATTGTTCTGTAGCCTCCCAGGGGGCCACATTTTATGTTATGAAAAGCCCCATGGGAAGAGTTTCCCTCCTAATATCTTCCACCTGAGATTGAACGGAATCACAAGGAGCCACTGAGGCTACAGACTGCTGAAAAAAGACACTTACGCACTTTGGCTACCTTGCAACTTAGTAAGTGCAAGCACATCACACACCTCCCACAAGAATTTCCTCAAAATTCCATTCTTTTTAAAGTAGTGTCAAAAGCCATTTTCTTTCATCAGAACAAATGAGAACTGGTAGGAAAAAAATGTCAGAAAATGTTTCTTAAAGGTATCAATTTGCAGAACTGGGAACCTGGAGAAAGAAGATTAAAGAGAGTCATGATGTCAGCCTTCAAATATCTGAAGAGGTGCCATAGAGAAGATAGAGTGCACAGCTGTTTTGTTGGTCACAAAGCAGATTTTGGGTACATTAGGACAAACTTCCTAATAATATGAGCAGCTACAAGACAGATCGTCTTGGTTATTGACAATCTCCGTGACGTTAATCAGTCCCTGGGTTACTGTCTGCCAGAAGTGCTGTATGCAAATCTCCCCAAATTCAATTTGAATTTGTGATTTAATTTGAAGAGGTGTGTTGATTTTGACAAATAGTTCCAAGGGTTGGATCAAATTGATTCAAATCATTGATTCAAGCCCTCAAATCAATCTGATTTTAAGAATTAGTTTGGTGTGTTAAAAGTATACAGGTGGAAAAGTCCACAGAATCTGGGTGGTTGTTTACAGATTCAAAGAATGAGAAAACATTGAATATGGCAGGTCTGAAAATTTGGACACATGTCCAGTGGATTCACTGCCTTTTTTTCTTCTTAAATATAAAATTGCTAATAAGCCCCCCAAAAGTGAATGACTTATTAGGCCTATAGTTAGCCAGGAGAAAAGTTGTGGTGGTTGTTCTGCACACTTTTGATAACCATGGGCTCTTCTATGTAGCTGCCTGAGCATTTGAAAATGAGGATGATTCACTCTTATAAAACAGGAGAAAGCTATAAAGAAATCTCAAGATGCTTCCAGCTAATGATTTCAGTTGTAAGAAACACTATGGAAAAATTGAATTAACATGGAACTTTGAAATCAAGGCAAGATATGGAAGACCAAAAAAATGTATTTGCTAGAACTATCTCAGAATTGGGCAGATCTGCAAAATAGGGCCCACAGATTATTGCAAATGACCTGCTGAAAATTTTGGCTTTATGGAGTCCTTGGTGCTCTCTGAGCCTTCTTGTTTTCTTGCAGACGTTTCATTGCCAGACTAGGCAACATCTTCAGTGCACTGAAGATGTTGCCTTGTCTGGCAATGAAACGTCTGCCAAGAAAACACCAAGGCTCAGAGAGCACCAAGGACTCCACAGTTCAATCCTGAGCTACAAATATTCGGCTTTATCCACAGATCTACAGAACAGCATAGCTTATATAGCTGTGATCTGCATGGAAGAGTTGTCAGCAGAAGACCTTTTGTCTGACCTCATCACAAAAGTCATCAGCTAAAACTTGGATAGACCCGAAATGCTTTGAAACAAAGTTCTTTGGACTGATGAAACAAAATGTGAACTGTTCAGCCACAACCACATAAAATGTATTTGGAGAAAAAAAGGGAAGCATTTGAAGATAATACATTGCTAAACATTAAGTATGGCAGTGATTGTATTATGCTTTGGGGTTACAGGTAGTCCTTGACTTATGACCACAATAGGGACCAGAAACTTCATTGTTAAGCGGTGCGGTCAATAAGCAAGGCATCACATGACTGCACCTGATTGTAAGACATTTTTTGTGGTGGTTGTTAAGTGAATCACATGGTTCCCCGTTCACTTTGCTTGTTGGAAGCCGGCTGGGAAGGTCATAAATGGTGATCATGTGACCCCACAAATGGCGATCATGTGATCATGTGATCCTGGGAAGGTCAAAAATGGCGATCATGCTGTAACCGTCATTCTTGTTGCCAATACATGCTTGTTGCCAAGCACCTGAATTTTGATCACATGACTGCAGGGATGCTGTGACAGTCATAAGTGTGAGGACCAGTCCTAAGTCACTTTTTTCAGTGCTGTTGTAACTTTGAAAGGTCACTAAGCAAAGGGTCGTAAGTAAAGGACTACCTGTATGTGGCAGCCAGTGGCACAGGAAATATTGTGTAGGTAGAAGGAAGAATGGATTCAATTAAATATCAACATATCCTAGAATAATCAGTAAAGAAACTGAAGCTGAAAAGAGTTGGATATTTCAGCAAGGCAACAATCTGAAATACTTCCAAATCAGCCATAAAGTACTTACAGAAAACGAAGGCAAAGGTTTTGGAATGGCCTTCACAGTTCTCAAACTTGAGTATTATGGAAAATTTATGGGGAGATCTCAAACAAGCAGTCCATGCCAGGAGACCTACACTATTTTTGAACCAGAAGAAGGTCAGGGGTTCTGGGATCCCCAAATCAAGGAGAAATGCTCTTAGGGCCAATCTGCCTGACCAGTTTGTCCTGCCACAAATCTGAGCCACTAACAATTTCTTGAGGATAAGAATGCATGAAATCCTCCTCTATCTGCCTCCAGTCCAAGGGAAAGCCAGCCTCCCCCCATTTGTTTCCTTCTATGCATAAAGTAGTGTTCTCTGACTTACGCTGGTGCAAGTAGTGCTATTCTGTTCATGGGCTGTGTTTTATTTTGTTGCAAACAAGCTCCACACCGGTTGGTTACTGTGCACTGTGAGAAAAACATCCCCACCCCTCCGGTCATTGATCGCTGCCTTTCACAGTTTTTCTTTCTCCTACACGTTTCACAAATGGATCAATGAATCAGGCTTTCTTCTCCTAAACAAGTTCCCTGATGCAACAGTGAAACAGTGGGCACCCCCCTGCCTTTTTATCAAGGTGAAATTGACAGGAGTTCTGTCCTTTTCCCCTTTTGGCCCAAGAAAGAAGAACCTTTAAACCACGGTCTCTCAACCTCAGCAACTTTGAGACGTGTGGACTTTGACTCCCAGAATTCCAGCTGGGGAATTCTGGGAGTCGAAGTCCACACGTCTCAAAGTTGCTGAGGTTGAGAAACACTGCTTAAAACTGCACAAAGACGGGAAGGCTCTGAAATACCCACAATGGAGGAATAGTTGGTGAACTTACAGAGATGCAAAATTGGCATGTTTGATTAGTAGAAAGACAGTAACTACATTTGTCAGTGACTGGAAACCCCTTATGGACCTTTTGCTGAAAAGAGAAAAAAATGAACTTGTGATTTATGGGGGTGATGATTAGAAAGGGTAGACTATGGAAAGAAGGGAGCCATGATGTAACCTTAGAGAGATAAAATATGAATGCATTTATAACTGCTGTAAAGAAGATTGGAAGCCACTTCTTCCTATCTTTTTCTTGTTCTTGTTCTTTCATTTCTTGTTCTATTTACTTATCATTTTTCTTTACTTTCATTTTTCTTTAAATTTATATTGTTTTTACCTTGTAAAAAACTTCTTTAATAAAAATTAATTAAGAAAGAAAAAAGAAACACTGCTCAAAACTGCAGCGTTTCCTTTGTCTATTTGTCCACGGTGGATACCCCAGGCAAGTACAACAGGAGTCAATAGAGGGGGTCTTCAAAAGATATGCCCACAGAATGGAAAGCAATTGGTGATTGTTTCCCTAGCATGGGTGGATGATGTGAAAAAAGCAGGGTAATCTACCAACTGGGGAATGTGGAAAGTATGGTCCAGTTGCCAAGATCATCGCCAAAGCAGAGGAAGGGTTTGAAATCTAGAAAGATCTTTCTTCCGTTGGCTTCATATCCAGCTGGTTAATGCACAGGAGTCAAACCACTTAAGGCTGCAGAGCAAAAAAGTCCTTAGCTGGCTACAGGAAACATTTGGAAGCTATTCTTTCTGCCAAAGGAGGTTTATAAAGTATTGACTGGAATCAAGTCCAAACTCCTGGCTCTGCAATATTCACTGTTTTCTTATTTTAAATCTATAAACAACTACACCTAAATAGTAAGAATACATTCCAATTTGCAGAGAGATATCACGGTTATCTTTGTGCCAGTATTGCTGGTGCCAGCTTCTGTTCATTTAGGGATTCACTGAAACCTCCCATTTGATCAGGGTGCCTAAACTTTTGCATGCAACTACAGTTCTACCCAACTTTGGATCAACAGGTATTGGGAAATTGTAACTCTCTTCATCCTTGGTCAGACTGGCTACAGATAACAAGAGCAATAGTCCAATATCTTTTGGGGAGCCCAAGTTGATAAACAGTGGTTTCATAGATCAATTAACAAATGGTTCAACCCTTAGCCACCCCATTAGTCACATATGTGAGATGGGCAGCTATATAAATCTAATACATAAACAAATAAATAATTAAATTTCAGCATGGTGTACTCCTAAATGTGCATGATAGGGCTGCACAACACTTTGGATTTGATCTCCAAAAGAGCTTTGGAGTGTGTGGGCGCATGAACATAAGGCTTGTCTGCAGCACCTTAAAGCTCCTCCTCCTGAGATCATGTGGCACACAATAAGTGCCTGAGCTTTAAGATGCTTATTTTAACCCTTTGAAAAAATCCAACTTCCCTAAATTGAACAAGGTTTCAGTTCTGGCCGCAGCTGCTTCTGGCATCTGACTCTTAACTGAGCTTTCTCACAGCAAGTGGTGGAAAATGTGCTCCCCAATTTAAGGGGAGTGATAAGCCTTTGCACAGCTAAGAAGGATCAGGGAAGCAGGAACCAGGGAGATTTCAGGAAGGTGTCTTTAATGCTAGCCTTCAGGTCAATACAGAATCTTGAAAACTGCAAGAGTTGAAAACTGCCAACCTTCATTTACAGTAAGTTTATTAAGGCAAAATGTCTTTGAATGGGCTGAAATGCTCCTTCCCAGGTTTCCTGCCACCACTGAGATGCTGTTTATGAGATATGTTGTCAACTGATTCATCTTCTGTCTCTTGATTGTTTATGTTGACTCTACCTTACATTCCTTTCCCAGGCTCCCCGCAACTGTAAACCACCCAGAGTCGCTTGCTGAGATGGGCAGTGAAGAAACGTGATAGATAGATAGATAGATAGATAGATAGATAGATAGATAGATAGATAGATAGATAGATAGATAAATTTTCTCATAGGGAGGTAGAGTCAAATTCTATACTCCTGTCACTGGTATTATTCTGATCATTCATTAGAGGACTATGACTTCAAATGGCAAAATCCAACTTGCCAGACATTATGGTCCTGTGCAGAATGGTTATCTGCACCTTTTAGATCCAGACTGGCTGACTATAAAGTTGAAAGCAAGATCTGTATATCTTTCATTGGAAACCTGAGATGTATTATTTGGATTAATTTAGACCATGTGTATCCTTAGCCTTATGACTGTGGAATTGCCAGGAACTGCTTGGTTTGGCTTTGCAAGGGTGGAGTCATCTTTCAAGGGAAGCTTGGAGGGAAACCTTTGTTGGGAATCTATTAATTATGGTCTCATCCCTTGATTAAGCTAAATTGAATTAAGAAACATGCATGGTTTAATTGTAAGGAAATTGGGAATAAATTGCTGTACTCCTCATGTTTTATTTGCCTCTGACTTCAAGCTTTCAATCTTAAATAGCCAGTTGTTATTTTCTTGGTGTTTGGCATTGAGTTCATGCATCCTGAAGAACTAAAAGAGCAGAACTGATCATAAAATTGAAAACAGGATCTTTGGACAGAGAAGGACATTTGGCTTGAACTGGGTTAATTTAGACCATGCTTGTCAAATCTTATGTTGCTAAGTGGTTGTATACTGTGGTTTTACTGAAGAATCTATATAAAAGTCTAGTAAGTTTCATTCCAGTCTAGCCCCATCAGAGTCCTACTAGAGTCCAAATTCAATGGGTTGTTTATATTCAGTGATTCCATCAACTGTAACTTTTTTTGCTATTAACAGGAAATGCTGGAGGTGGCGTGGGTGCAGCTCTATATCTTCTACATCCTATTAAAGAGTGTTATGTGAAAGCCTCAGTTGACCAAAACCGTAATGAGGGATGGAGATCAATATTTATGGGCCCATCTGGTGATGACTATGACATATGGAAAAGGGCAGACTGGAATGTGAGAGGGATAAGTGGTAATGAGCACAAATTTAAAAAATGAAATGAAGGAAAGAGAAAAGGACATGTTCTGTAACTATGAAATTCAGGGGGGAAAAAACGGGAAAGGTGTAATAGAACTCAGTTAATGTGGTCTGATCTTGTGGAGTGGAGTTGTTGGAATGCATACAGGAAGAGAAAGTGTAGAGTTACTAATGAACGAGAGGGCTACAACACATGTCAGAAAGTATGAATTGGGACCTCTAGGATGCTGTCCGTGAATATGGGGAAAGCATGTTTTCCTCCAGTGAAAGGTGATAATGGAAAATCTAGGGATACATTTCGGAAAAAGTGACCAACATTCCGAATGAATGAAGAAAAATTATTTGACTGGTGTCATGAAAAGGTACAGAAAAAGTGTTTGGGCTAATGAGAGAAACCAAAAATAAGAATGGCGACTGGTGCATATCCATAGGTGTCTGGTATAAACAGCGATGATGTGAAAATGAGAAAACATGTGTGGTGTTGCATGTGCAAAAGGGCAGGGTTCTGACCACCCAGTCACAGCTGTGCCCATGGGGTGAAGCAAGAAAGGGGGTGTGGTTTGAACAGGAAGTGGGTGTGTCCACCTCCGTTGATTTGTTGCTCCTTCCATCATCTCCTGTTCCGTCCTTCAGCTTCACATGACCACCACGCCTTAGACTATGAGCCAACTCTTGGTGAACTAAATACTGCAGATCTAGTTTGATTTGGGTGAATATATTCCTCCTCTCTCCTTCCTTTCCCTTGTGGGGCAATTTGTGTTTGTGTGTGTTAAAAAATAAATGCTTCGTGGAACTCTCTGCGTAACAACTTTGCTTTTAGGTGTAGCTCTCCATGGGGCAGGCTTAAAGCTTTTAAAATGTAGCTTTTCTTTCCTTACAGTGGTAAATTAGAAAGAGAGAGGTGGAGTGGTGAGCCAAGGGAAGAGAGAGGGTGATAGTCAACCAGAAGAAAAGTGAAATGTGTGCTCATTTAAGGAATATTACCTCCAGGGTCTGCAAATGCCTTGGTCTGAGGTTTCCATTTCCTTGTTTACAGAGAGGATTCAGTGTAGGAGTTTGCAAGCCGTAAGAAGTAACAGCCTGCAAAGAGAAGCACATGTGCTCTATCCTGCCCAGCATTCCAACAAAGCTCCGGTGAAACTAGTTACGCCTTGTTGTTAGGAGGAGAGAAAGGGAAAGGGAGAGAGCATTTTGCTCAGCTAAGTTCCCTACTATATTAATCTCATTATTCCTTGAACCGTTTAAATGGCAATGCCAAATGCAATTTGTATTCTGCAGCCAAGCAATGCTCCAAACTGATTAGCCCAATACGAACCATGGCAATTCTCGATATTGTCGGTCCTGAAAGGCCGTCTTTCCTGCTGAATGGGGTTCCCATATGCCTTTTGGAGTTTTCATGACACAATGTTGCCATCCCCTTTTGCAAGGGATAAATTAAGCGTGCGAAAGCTTCGCAAAGCCCTCATTTTCCAGTTAATCAAATCTCCCCCTAATCAAATTAGCACGCATAATTCCTCTGGATGCAAGGAAGAAGGGGGAGAAAGCATTGTCCTCCCTCCATCTTTGGAGTTGAAAGGGAGAACTCAGCAGGATACTTTCTCCTCTGCTTGAGTGACTCTAAATAGGGGACCTTCCCCAGAAAGACGGGGCCGAGGTAAACTTTGGCAGTGTTTGTGATTCCCAGCTCATTAAATTGGCTGCTTTTGCGGCCCACCTCCAGGGATCACCGAAGCGTTCGGTAATGAGATACTTGTTTAATTTTCTTTCAAAGGCTGGACATCTGCGACAAAGCAACCCCCATTTTCCAACCCCACACAGGCACAACCTATCAATAGGCTTTTGGCCGCTCTCGGGTTTGATGGAGTGTTTTCCTTTGAATAAACCAGATAATAAATTTTGAAGAGAAGGGAACAATTGCCATTAACTCGGTGCTCTCCGAAAAGTCGAAGTCCATCATGAAAATTCAATAGCAGGCTGAGCTAAATGGATAAATGTTCGCAGTCAACCTTTTTTAATTGATTTCCCTTCATGAAATGATCTAGTCTCTCTGAAGCTAGCTATTCCTGGAGCCCCCTTCTTTTAACCTTGCTTTTCATTCTGAATACTTGGAGGAGTGCTGAACAAAATGAAATAACTTAAATATTAATCTCCTTCAAGAACGGAGGCCCATCATGCAACAGAAGTAGAGTGCTCTATGCTTAATTTCTGCATTGAGCCCACTTACTACAATGGAGGACCTTTGGCAGACTGGATGGGTGTTCCTGGGGATGGGAAGATGTTTTCTCTACCTCCAGCCCTACCACATACCAGGTTTCCAGATCAATGCCCAAGAGTG
This sequence comes from Candoia aspera, assembly GCF_035149785.1. Lineage (NCBI taxonomy): Eukaryota > Metazoa > Chordata > Lepidosauria > Squamata > Candoiidae > Candoia > Candoia aspera. The sequence continues at coordinate 12,260,303 of NC_086153.1, forward strand.
TCAGCAGGCCATAAAAAGGACCAACCATGCTTTTCACTCCCTTCAGCCCAGTACTGCATGTGAACCCCATTGAAAACCAGCCAGCAAATCTTAACACCATCAGAAAAATGCCAGCACCTTTCCCAACGTAATAGAAATTCAGCCCAGATATTGTTATGTCTCTTTTGCTCAGTCACTTTTACTTAAGCCATAATGAGCCCTGAAATGAGCATAATGAAAGCTGTCTCAACAATATTTTCACTTTAACGCTTTATTATGTCTTTGAATATGTTTCAGGGAGTAAAATTTCACTCCTCGCTACGTCTCTCCCTATCCTCCTTACTGCCTGGGATTGTTGTGCATGTGCATTTACTGCTAAAAATGGTCTTCTGCTTTTTTTTTTGCAAATATTCTCATTTTCTTTGATGGAACAGAAATTGCTTTCATTTTTTCTCCCAAAGAATATTTTGCTAAAATTCTCATGAGTGGCATATTGGCTTCTTGCACTTACCTCAGTTATGAGGTGATTCAGAAAATGTATGAATCTCCAAATCATCCATTTACAAGAACCTTTCCAAAAGTCTTTACCCTACCATCACTTGCATTAATTCTCAAAATTCCTTCCAACTGTTTTCTTTGTTTAAAATCTGGAAGTTAGGGCAGCTAAAGAAGCTACAAAGTGAGGGAGAATGGTATAACACAAACAACACTGTGTTGTTGTACAGGTAGTCCTCACTCAATGACCATTTGTTTAGTGATGGTTCAGACTTAGGACAGTACTGAGAAAAACGACTTACAACTGGTGCTCACACTTACAACTGTTGCAGTGTCCCCTCAGTCACATGATCATGATTTGGGCACTTGGCAACCAGTTTGCATTTATGACCGTTGCAGCATCCCGTGGTCACGTGATCACCATTCTCCACCTACCCGGCTGGCTTCTGGCAAGCAATATCAAGGGGGAACTGCATGATTCACTAATGACCACATGGTTTGCTTAACAACTGTGGTGATTACTTAATGACCGCTGCAAAAAGGTCATAAAATTGGGTTGGATTCACTTAATGACCATTTTGCTCAACAGCTGAAATTCCAGTCTCAGTTGTGGTTGTTAAGGGAGGTCTACCTGTAATAGAAAATGTAAAATTGTGCTCTTGATTTCTGGCATTTTGATGCAAAATTTTAGTTACTCAATTGGAGTGAGGGTCCTGGTCTCCAAGAATGCTGCTGGTCAGTAGCATCAAAGCTGTAAGTCTCAGCTTTCCCATCCCTGGCTTAAAGAAAGCTAGTTATACCAAACCAGCGCACATTGTTTGGTCAGACTGCAGGGGAGATAGCCAAATTCTGGTCTGGGTGAAGTTTCAAAGTGGTGATCAGGTTATTAGGTTGATTTGAGGCATGGAATCTTAACATGGAACCTACAAAGCTCTTTGGAGACATCTGAAGGTGGTTTGGAGATTTGACAGAGCTTTCTGGCTTTACAGAATCTCAAATATTGCTGCTGCAGTCTCTCTTCCATAGATGGACAAAGTTCATGAGTAGCCAGTCAAGGAACCAGGTCAACAGGTCAGTTAGCCCAGAAAAGCAAGCAGTCAGAGGGGTAGATTCTTTGATCTGTTTTTTAAGGACATTTTGAATATTTTAAGTTAGTGTTTTTCAAACTTGGCAACTTTAAGATCTGTGGACCTCAATTCCCAGAATTCTCCAGCATGCTGGCTGGGGAATTCTGGGAGATGAAGTCCACACATCTTAAACTTGCCAAGTTTGAAAAACACTGCTTTAAGCCCTTTCCTCAGCTATACTGCAGAAGGATCTTCTGGGTATGTGCATGGATGTTCAGAATGCCCCAAGATTCTCAGTGGTTGTTTTGCAATTCTGAGGACCATCTTGTCAACTAATCTGCACAGTTCTATTTGCATAAAATATTTATCTGAAAGGAAGCTGAAGTTTCTCCTACCCAACATCCACAAAACAGTAACTTTTGAAGCAGGAAAGTCTTAAATTTCAGAGCATTCTAAACCTGGGTCTGCAATTTCAGGGGGTCAATGAACTTGGATGGGAAAACATTACTTTATTTTTACTGACCTCTAACTGAAATTTAGCTTTCCATTCAATCATATATGTACGCAACAAAGTAATGTATGGCCTTTAGACTTCAAAAATGTTAACTTCAATACATCTCATTATCTAAAATTATTTTTCCCTACACAAGGCATTGCCTTGCTTTTTATTTAATGAATTAGAAGCACAGATATTTAATGAATAAAGAAGCACAGATATTACTATTACAGATATTTACTAATAATTTACTATTACTATTACAGATATATTACAGATATTACTATACTATATACAGGTGTTATTTTTTAATATTAATATTAATTTTTATTTAATGCATTTAAATACATCTTTTTGAAAAGGGGTCCAAAGGTTTCACCAGACTCTCAAAGGGGTCCGTGGCACAAAAAGAGGTTAATAACCCTTGTTCTAGAGGCAGAAGCCACAGAAAAGGGTTTTCCTCCTTTTTGCTTTCATGATGAGCCCTCATCTTCTACACATAGCAATTATTACTGGTTAAGTTGTGTAGAGTATTATGATGTTATATTGTTCTTCTCTTATTCTATTGCATGTTACTGTATTGTTTTCGTTTTGATATGCTTGGTGTGACCTATAATAAAGCCATTCATCCATCCATCCATCCAAAGTTTAAGTAGTATACAGTACATGTAATTCTAGAATGGACAGTCTGCTAAAAATTCAGGTTTTTCCCCATTTGTTTATCTTTCTGCTGATTTTCCTTTCCAGATACATGGGGACATATGCATTCCAATGGGACAGAACTTGAAAAGGACTCTTCTTGATGCATCATCAAGAAGTCAGAGCCTTTTTGCACTGCGTTGCATAAGCATAGACATCTACTTTTGGATTTTTGCCAGCTTCCTGGAAAAGGAAAAGTTTGGTTTCACTTAACTGCACAGAGATATAAAATAGTGATGAAAGAGAAAGAAAGAAGGAAAGAAAGAAAGAAAGAAAAGACAGACAGAAAAGAAAGAAAGAAAGAAAAAGAAAGAAAGAAAGAAAGAAAGAAAGAAAGAAAGAGCAAAGTGGAAGAAACAAGAAGCCACGTTCAAATGCCTAACAATTGCACAAGGCTATCTCTTTAAAAATAGTTCCCATGGACGAGAGCTTTAGCTTTTATCTCAGCTGCTGACCTTGCTAATACAGTATGTAGATCCTTTGCCAGCTAATCAGCAGACTGAAAAGCAAAGCTTCCAGCTGTGGGCAACGATCTGTGGCAGGAATGAATGAGTGGATTTTAGCAGCCAGGGTCTGGAGCTGACTATCTGTAGCTAACAGCTGTCACCTTCTCGGCAGAGGCCAAGCGGACCTTTCTGTTTAAGAACCAGCATGGCTGATCAGATTACTATGTATGCAAGGACCAAGTGTATGGCACCCATGTAGGCAGTGGGAGGGAGGAGTGGAAAATAAATTTATAAATAGAGTGTCTGCTTAAGCACAGGGAGCCTCTGGAAGGCAACTGATGAATGAACATCCACCCACCAATCTCCTGTTGGTTGAGCTAAGCAGTCCAAGGCAGATACATACATGTGCTTTCACTGAAACAATTAAAAATAACAAAACAAAGCAAATGCCAAGAGCCCTGAAAGGTTATACTGTATTAGCAGTTTTGTTGTTTGTAACCCACATTTCAGAAAAGATCTATATTCTTTTGGCAAAACTGCTTATTTCAAAGGCAGCTGCCCTTTTATTGCCAAAGCATTGCTTGATTCTTCATCATCCTGGTTGTTTCAGGGGGAATAAAATAAAATAAAACCCATGTCCAGAGCTCTTTTGGTCTGGCCTTATTTACCATCCATTAAAACGAGAGGGAGAGAGAGAATTATTAAATATTTGGAGAATACTGGGTCAATAATAAATAAATTAAATAATGACAGCTGTCAGGTGAAAGCAGTTTCTCTCTAAATCAGCATTTCTCAAGCTTGGCAACTTTAAGATGTGTGGGCTTCAACTTCCAGAGTTCCCCAGCCAGCATTGCAGGGGAAAAGTATCAACAGGGAAGAAACAAAAGAAGGAAGAATAAATGTGGGTGCTGAAGGTGAGTAGTTAAACAAAGGAACAAATACACAAGTAATTAAACAGATGAACCAGGAATGCATGCTATAATCCTGAAATTGAGAGAAGTGAGCATTATAGGGCAGGATTTGCCCAAAGAAAATGTGGTTTTCTTGAGAAGGGCAGACAATCATAAAACATCCAATGCAACATCAAAAGTCTAAAAGAAATGTAACTTGCCAAGAATTTGTGTTCAGGACGCAAGAGGTTTGAATCACAGCAGGCCAGGTGACAATAAGCCCTGTCCCCATTCAGCTACAGGCTTTGACCTACCAGAGATATAACCAGAGGACTTGTATGTCTAAACCTTCCAAAGCAGGGAGAGACCACAAAACCATGCCTAGTTAAGCCACATTGGAGTATTTTTCTAAACCTGAAAGCATGCAAGATACCATTATCACCCACATTCTGAAAATGTAAAGGGTACAGCAGATGGAAGCATCCAGCCCACCTTGGCTTATTATGGAAAAAGCTAAGTAGAGTTGCTTAGTCCTTGAATTGGACACCATCAGGGAGTCCTAGAGTTTCAGACTAGCCTGGGAAGTTAAAAGACAACCTCCATTCAAGGAAGACTTTTATCTTTGTTAGTGGCTGAGCACATAAAAAAGGTATGTATTTATTTATTTATTTATTTATTTATTTATTTATTTATTTTTCTCTTAACCAAGAAAAGAAGGGGAGAAAGTCCAAAGAAGACAGTTGGTTGTTTGGACTCTCACATATTGGAATGGTTGGTCAAGAATGGTCGAAGGGTAGACAGGAGCTGTGGCTCAGAAGAGACTTCTAACAAATCCAAGTGAGGGTTTACTTTTTGTTAGATGCTGAGTACATTTTTGGTTATCTGCATATGACTTCGCTGTGGTGAAATTGATCTGGATTATCACCTGTAGGGTGTAATTTGACTGTACTAGTTATTGAGGGTTAGCAGTGGCCTCTGCAGAGGTGGTCAAAATAGACCAGAAGTTCACAGCATTGTAACTGAAGTCCTGCACTTTTATACATGCATGTGACCTGCATAAGTACAAAAGGGTGGGGCTTCAATTGGGATGTTGTAGCCACCAATCTTGCCTGTTTTAACTTCCCTTTATAGGCCCCATTAGTCAGGTATTATAGGTAGTCCTTGCTTAACGACCACAATTGGGACCAGAATTTTGGTTGTTAAGTGAAGCAGTCATTATGCAAATCCAACCTGGTTTTACTACTTTTTTTGCAGTGGTTGTTAAGCAAATCACTGTGGGCATTAAATGAGCTACATGGTCATTAAGTTAATCCCATGGTTCCCCACTGATTTTGCTTGCCAGAAGCCAGCGGGGAAGGTAAAAAATGGTGATCACGTGACCACAGGACGCTGTGATGATCATAAATGTGAACTGCTTGCCAAGCACCCAAATCATGATTGCTTGACCGTGGGGACACTGTGACTGTCATAAGTGTGAGGACTGATCATAAGTCATTTTTTTCAGCACTGTTGTAAGTCTGAACCATCACTAAACAAATGGTTGCTAAGTAAGGACTACTGTCATGTTCACTGTTTCAATGTGCACTGTACATCGTAACGTTTCACATGCCATGGCGCTGACGCGCGTGTTTCTGTTTGGGAGGGAGCTGCTGTGAAACCTTGTACCAAGCTCTGTATCTATGTTCATTTCAATGGAATGTGTTTGGGTTATGTGCTCTGCTCAAGGACTTTTCCCGCGGACCATCAGAAGCCGTTAGGAGCACCTGGGATTGTGAGCCTGGGAAGGTTCTACGGGGGGAGGGATCTCGTTTGTACCGAGGGTTTTAGTTTGCATTTGGCACGCTGTTTCCATTCTCAGCTTTCTTTGTGATCCTGCATACTATTCTTTAATAAATCAGATATCTTTGCATTCCTGCTCATGAGTCTGAGAGTGTTTTAGAATAGGCACTCATTACAACTACCTGTATTGTATTAGTCCATCCATTCAAGATTTATTCATGTAGTACCAAACCAAAAACGAAATCTGGGGTGCCCAATAGCTTAAAAGCAATGGGGGAATGAGCCAAAGACCTAAAGGATCACTCCTGCTACATCAAAGATTCTTATTTCAACTTCCATTCTATATGTCAATTAAATCTTCAGGCTAAACAGCTGAGCTTTCCAAAATATCTCTGTGACCTGGGAAATGTCATGGGTGGGCCTGTCTTTCAGCCAACGGCGATAACAAAGCTTACACCTGGTGGCCATCTAGAGCTTATAAATGGCCCAAGTGACATTTAAAACTAAGCTTCCACTCTTCTGAGAAATTATTCACTCCCGTGCTATCACTATGGAATAAAGAACTGTCTAACCAGATAGGCACTGATCCTTTCCCCTGAATCCTTTAGAAGGATCAAGCTTTCAGATATCCTTTGTTCTCTGGCAATAATAATCAGCAGAAAAGAGATAACTTCCACATTGCCATGGCAGGAATTAATTGGAAGGAAGGAAGGAAGGAAGGAAGGAAGGAAGGAAACTGTAACCTCAAGCCTTAGCTGAGTCTTAAAAAGTCAAGATGGCACAAAGTCCCGTCACACATACAAAGAGCTGAGCTTTTGATTGTGCCGTCAGGACCAACATCTTCCCTTTTAAACCCCACCCCAGACACTCCTGCTTGCAGTGTAAAGTAGAAGTAGGCAACCATATACAAGGCAGGCACACTTTTGGCAACCATGGCTTGTCAATGTCCCCACTGTTGTTTGTTTAGCTTCCAAGAGCCACAGTGGTGGTGCGATGATGTCAGGGGAAGAGTGGGGAGGCTAAAATTTCCTGTTTTTGCATGAAATGGAGTGTTTAAGGATTTGTAGCCTTTTAAAAACCCAGAATAGGGGGAAAACCCTAGTAGAAGCTCCATGAAGTTAAAAAATAATGTCTGCTTGTGCCTCCAAAAATGCAAACAAAGTCAATAGTACAAACATTGGGGTCTAAGAACTTGCCAAATGGAGCTGGGGCCAGTCTGTAGTCTTCCCTCTCATTGTCCTATAGATTCAAGTTATCCTCCACCTCATTTCAAACCACTCCTATGTTGGGGGGGAAAGGAATGAGGTGTGAGAGAAAGGATGACCACCCAGCACCTCACACACACACACACAGACACACTGTATGTATGTATGTATATTTTCTCCTCCAGAAAATGTGTAAGCAATTTAAAAACTCCCCTGAAAGTGCAAATGTTTTCAAAGGCCTTTTGTGAGTCTAGTTAAAATAGGCAATATTTGTGTTTCATTTGTGCTTGGTGTAATGTGCACATGGCCTTATAGTAGAGGTGAGGGTCCTGTGGTCCTTCAGGTGCAGCTTCAATGCATCTCTCAACAGTCCCAGACACTATAATCAACAGGAAGGGATTTTTTTTAGATTCTTTTATCCCACCTTTATTATTTTTACAAATAGCTCAAGGCAGGGAACATACCTCCTTCCTCCTCCTGTTTTCCTCACAACAACCACCCTGTGAGGTGAGTTGGGCAGAGAGAGAGAGACTAGCCCAAAGTCACCCAGCTGGTTTTCATGCCTAAGGTGGGACAAGAACTCACTGTCTCCTGGTTTCTAGCCTGATGTCTTAACCACTAGGCCAGTGTTTCTCAACCCTGGCCATTTTAAGATGGGTGGACTTCAACTCCCAGAATTCTCCATCCATCTTAAAATTCTGGGAGTGAAGTCCACCCATCTTAAAATGGCCCAGGCTAAGAAACACTGCACTAGACCAAACCGGCTGGCAGATCAGCAACATGTGGGGGGTCCCTCAACCCTGCTTTACAGGTTGGGAGATGAGAGGTCCTTCCCCCCAACCCAAAAGTGCATCAGCTCCTTGCTTTTCATTAAAGCAGCCTCTCTGCTCTTTAGGTTTGTGTAGAAAGATGTAAAAAAGACACAGCTGCTTTAAGAGTTAACTCTTTATAGTTAAAGCCGCTTGACTCTAGGCTTGAAAAGATAGGTTTATCCATCTAGCACAGCTTGCTCATCTCTGCCACTGTATCTTCAAGTTTATATTCCATTTTGAAATAATTTGGAAGACGAAGCTTCACAAGCAGAAATGTGAAGCCAAAATGTTTGAAGGACAGTGAATGATGTTTACAAGTTGTGCCCAAAGAATGTCAGCAGGGATTTCCAAGGGAGCCATGGTCTTCAGAATAAAACAGCTCACTGGATGCTGGGCACACTTTTGAAATCTGCCAATATTTTGCCCCCAGCAATAGCTTGACGCAGACTCCAAAGTCAGGGCCAACCCAACCCCCTCCAGTCAGACAGGTGTCAAACTGGACAGCCCTTGAAAAAGCCACCGTGGTATTATGCAAAACTGACAGGCGCTCCAAAGAGGATTGGAGAAAGCCAATGAGGAGATCCGTGCTTTCCCCACCTATTGACATTTACAAAGCACGTTAAATCATGTATGAGGTGCCTTAGGCGCATGTAGTTCACAAAGCACAGTGCGGCACTTCCAGGGAATTTGAGCTGACCGGCTTGCTTTATTGGGACTGACAGCAGAAGACAGTAAATGCAATACTCTGGGTGAAGGTTGTAATGTTGCGCTGACTGCAAGAGAGTGTCGGTGGAATTATTATGGAGATCATCCAAACACAGATATGCTGGTTAAATATGCCCTACTGTTTCCTCTCCTCTCTTGCAAAAAATCTCTACCCTGTCTTTGTGGAGAAGCAATTCCCCTCCTCCTGGGGGGAAAAACGCACACGTACACACACACCCCTTGATCAGCCTTCAGTTTTGCAGATTTTTGATGCACTGAATTGAACTTTTGAAGATAAAGCAGGGGAGTTCAGAAGCAGAAAGCCGTTCAACCTTTACCCTGTCGCACCCTGCCGCCACACATTTGTAAGAGATAAATGATTCCAAAATCTATTTCAAAGGTTATTTGCTGAAAGTAGCACAGAAAGGTTTGTAAAAGAAGGCTATTATCTCCAGCTGGCCTGTTGGAAAGCCAGCCAGCCAGCAGTTGTAAGATTCAAGGCAGTGAAAATAAATCAGGTCTAGCAATTATTTCTGTGAATACATTTAAACCAGAGAGGTAGTGGAAACCCTCAGTTCTAATACCATCACTATTCCATTTCTAAACCACAGTTCTATGCATGAAAGGATAGTGCAGATTTGTAGTGGTTTTTCTCTCTATTTTAGTAAGGCACTATTTTGGTCAATTTTTTGTAATTGATTTTTTTTAAAAATCACAAAAAGGCTGCATCCTCTTCCATCCACAATTTTCCCTAACCTGCCCAGCTGTTGTAAGCAATTTCCCTTAATACACAGAGTTACACCGAATCTCCCCAATATACTTTTTCTTCTTTTAAAAAATCAGAATTTCCTAGCTGATACACATTTTTACATAAATTTACTAAACACGAGCTTTACTTTTTTTTTTAATCTCTAAACTTAATATTTATTTTATTCCTCTACCTCTCCGAAGGGATCTGGAGCAGTATGTAAAAGCAAAAACAGTAAAACACTGTTCAAGAAAACAGCTCCCTAAAACATCCTGCAATAAAATCATCTCCTTCAAAATGAAACACTAGAAGAAAATACAGGGGGCAGTAAACCAGCAAGATCCCTATTTATGTCTCTGTAGTCCAGCACAGGCATTAGGAAATGGATTGATTTCCTGGAGAGACAGATGTTCAGTAAATTAACTGTGACTCCCCGTTTCCATTCTCTTCAACTTGTCCTTATTCTGTTCCAAGAACCCAGACAGGGAGAACTGGGTCAAGTCTGCCCCCATTCCTCAGCAAACCTAGCCAGTTCTCAACCAGATCATTCCCTACATCGATGATTACATCCTGATTGAACTAATGATACCCCCCCACAAGGGTGTCAGTTCCAATAAAGCAAGCCGGTCAGCTCAAATTCCCTGGAAGTGCCGCACTGTGCTTTGTGAACTACATGCGCCTAAGGCACCTCATACATGATTTAATGTGCTTTGTAAATGTCAATAGGTGGGGAAAGCACGGATCTCCTCATTGGCTTTCTCCAATCCTCTTTGGAGCGCCTGTCAGTTTTGCATAATACCACGGTGGCTTTTTCAAGGGCTGTCCAGTTTGACACCTGTCTGACTGGAGGGGGTTGGGTTGGCCCTGACTTTGGAGTCTGCGTCAAGCTATTGCTGGGGGCAAAATATTGGCAGATTTCAAAAGTGTGCCCAGCAGCATCTAACACTGGCTACAGGCTGCACTTTCATTGCTGAGTCACTAGAGAGTGAAGGGGAGAATTACTTTCATGCACCAACTTTTTAGGACACGTTTTTTTCTAAAACATCTGCATTTCTCTCAAAACTTGTGACATGCTATCTCCACTCCATTTGGGATACAAATTGCAAATGGAGGCTGACAGCGGTAACCCATATTGTGCTTTGTTTCCTTTTAGGTTAGCGTGTTGGATTAACCTAGTATAATCTGTGAAGTCAGCCACACTGACTGACTGTCTGACTCTCTCTCTCCTTAGTTTCTGAGGATATAAACTCTTTCATTCAGAATTCCAAATTGGTTCCCAATTGTTATTCTCTCTGTGTTGGAGTTTGGGCATATGTGTTTTAAAACCAAGCCACAACAATAACATATGGGTCTATGTGAATGGAGTAAGATGGGGTGGGAAAGGAAGCATATTTTCTATCCCAAATCCTAGCAGAGGAAGTTTTCAAACATATCCTTTCTCCCTCCTCCCTCCTCCTCTGGATGAAGGAATGCTTTGATAGAGTATATGGAAATCTTGCCAGTAAATTCTTGGAAAATGTTTTGGAAAAAGAGCTGAGAGCAAAGTTAAAAGCAATCTAGTCCATCAATCAGTGCTGACTAGACAAAAGAGTGCATGAAAACTACAAGAAAATGTTATGGTATAGTACTTCCATATTCAAGAGTCCAACTAGCCATAACCCTTGCAGAAACCCACCCCAACCTATTCTATTCCACCTTTCATTCTGTTGTTCCTTTCCTGGAGCCTCCAATAATCAACCTTCTGTGGCCACTGAACATTGTTTGGTTGGTGTTTGGAGAGCTTCCCTATTTAGGAGAACCCTCCCACATTTATGTACATCCAGAAATTCCACAATTCCCCTGAATATGTACATATTTCAAAACACTGGCCTTCAATATGGATGTTTTGCCTATATAAGATACTGTGGGAATTCATTGTGCTGTTAATATAAGGTCTTGGAAACACTACGTATATAAAAATATGCTTCAGTGAACCTATTATTCCCCAATTTTGACACCACAACTATGTGAAAGCTTGATAAAACTCTGGATCATCTTTTGAAATATCTTTGTATGGAGCAAATCCACCCATCTATCTTGTTTTTATTGTAGAGCTACAAAACCTATGGCCATGGATTTCAACCCCTAGAATTCAAAGCAACCCCTAGAATTCAAAGGTTATGTTGATTGGGAAATTCTTGGAAGTGAAATCCATAATGATAGAATCACCCAAGAAAAGGAAGGTTGACTTAAGGTTTCGGTTAGCTTTAACTTGCTGCTGAAACAACATCCTCTGACTTTCATAGGCTGCAGCTTCAGTAAATCTTGCTCACTGAGAACTATCCATGGTCCTGATTTCAGGACCACCTTCTCTCTTTTTGACCCAAACTTGTTTACTTAGACTTGACTGTTCTTTTGGAACAGCTTTGCCCACCTCAAACCAGTTTTGTCACTCAAATATCTGCAGAGTTGATTCCTCCTGTTCCCTTTAACAATAGACTGAATGACTACAGAAATGATATAACATTTTGATGTGTGAAGGAGGTTAATGTCTCTAGCAGAACATAAATTATCATTTCCATTCCCCAGGACAAATTTGTGCCATCTTCCACAAGTCACTGTTCTAGTCACATTCATGAACAAAGTCTCCAGTGATTCCCTTATCTTTGATAAGAAGTACATTGCTTGTTATTTGGCTTTTTTTTTTTTAAAAAAAAGTGTACTTGCTGCTCTTACAACTCCTTTTTATTTATTTTTATTTTTTGGCAAGTCTGGGGATTGCTTTTTCACAGTGTTGTTATTTCTTCTTTGGCTGGTACATCTGGCAAAAAAAAAAAAAAAATCCCCCCCCCCAATCCACAAATGGTGATTGCTACTGTCAGCATCAAATCTGATGGTTCCCGACAACTCCTGTGATATGGCAACCTCAGGGACAGGAGGCCACATCTGTGAGTAGATGTAGTAGCAGCCATCTGCATGAACTGCATTATTGAATGGTGTTGGCACAGCTTAACATTTGCTGTAACCTATGATAATGGGCTTGAGGGGCCTCCCTCGTCTGCTTCATGATGGCAGCTGATGTCTCCTGTACCATTCTCAAAACAGGATGCTTTAATTTTTAATGGAGCACATGTTCAATTGGCTGTACAAACAGGCTAATCTGCAAAGCATGTGCTCGGTAACAAGCCAAACTATGCAGCCAGAATAAGAACACGGTTTCATGACGGCAGGAAGGATGCAAAAGGGGTGTCCCTGCATGCAGGCATCTCTGGTGTTTGATGCCAACAGCCTCGAGGAACGAGCTTCTGCATGTTCCTTCAGTTCTATTGACCAGGGCTTCTGTTAGTTTGGGAACAAATCTTCATCCTGGCATGTGCTTGGAGGGTGGAGTGGGAGAGTTTATTGGCTTCAGGTGCCTAGCACAGTTGGAGATTTATGGGTAATTGCTATCAAAGAACAAATCAAAGGGAAATGAAAATAAAAGTGCATAAACAAACCTTGCTGGTGAAGCTTGGAAATAAAAGGATACAGACCAAGTTGGTGACCTCTTGGCCCAAGGAAGCAAAAGACAACCTGAGAGAAAGGGTTGGAAATGTTTGATCACATAATAAGGTAGATCAGCAGGTATTTTTGCTTGGAAGACAAAGCTGCCCAGCCCTGTTAAGTATATCTTAGGTAGGGCTTCTGGGATCTAGAGAAGTTCTTGCTAAATTTTAGTGGACAGGAGGGAAAGTTATTAAATACATGATGGTACCGTAGCCACGTTAACTATATTTCATTTTAATTAAGGTATCTAAGTCAAAATAAATTTTACTTTTGTTCTGGCCCTGCCTACTGCTTTTTGGAACATGGTCCCTGGCATGTCATTCCAAAATGATAAGAGGTCCTCAGTCCATGAAAGCTGGACACTTGGCTAAAAGGAAGGAAATGGACTGGAATTCACCCAACGATTATAATGTGACCCTGATCCATTTTCAAATGGCAAAACATGCATTGTGACATCACAACACAAATTCCATGAGTCGCATACTTGCATTGGATGTCAGGAATCAAGTGTCAAAGGCCAGGGTTTGTGTCATGAAAATGAGATGTACATTTTGTCACTTTTTCATCACAGTTTGGAGCAGGAAATACAACAGCACCAAGAAAATCCACAAAAGTTGTGGGCTTATTCTTTTCAGCTTCTAGAGCTCATACTTTTTTAAAAAAAATGTATAAAAAATAAAACAATGGCCAATGCTTAACCAAGGAGGAGAAGCTAACTTAAAGAGAAATAATAATAATAAAAAAACCTAGATAATCAACACTGGAGACCTCAATGACATTGATTCTGGATCTGTTGCAAAATTTATGAAGAACACATAGAACAAAACTCTCATGATGGGGTAAGTCAAGAGGTGGGAACCGTTAGATGCTGTATCTTTGCGTCTTGAGGGATTTGTTGTAGTCCTTCAAACCAACATTGACTCTCAGGGTTTACAGGAATAGTGCATGCAATTTTCTTGGTGACATTTTGGAAGTGGATTGCCCTTGCCTTCATCCTAGGGCTGAGAGAGAGAGAAACTGGCCCCAAATCACCAGAGGATTTCTAAGGCAGGATCAGAACTCATAATCTCCCAGCTTCTTGTCCACTGCCCTTAACTACTCATCCAACTGGCTCTTTTAGAGATTTTTAAAATCAGCTTTACAATATTTTTGGCCTGGCCATCTTATTTGAAAGATATGCTTTGGCCCTTGAACAACAGTAGCATCTCTCTTCTATCCATTAATGGAGCATGTTTGTTTTCAGCCTTCCATGTAAGCCTGAAAAAAAAGATGCTGCCCCATTAAGAAATCCACCCGTGGAAGTTTATGTGACTGTTTTGGCTGCAATTATATTAATGCAGCACTGATATCTCTTGTGATTTCTCAAACATTTTCTTTCCCTGTGAAAGAGACTCCTCTTTCTCTGCCTTGTTCCCAGGATGTTTGAGAATTTCTCTTGAGAGTCCTTTTTAGCTTATTTTACTGTCAGAGATAGGAGCCAGGGGAGCTACAACTGTTGCTGTTGTTTTCGGTGACGTGGCAGCCTCCCTGGCTGGCCACACTTCTGAATCTGAAAAAAAAAACCAGTCAGAATTTCCCTATGAAATGGAATTGTGGGAAGCGGCAAAAAACTAGAGACAAGCCATTCTCATACTTTCTTTTACCACCTTGCAACCCAAAATAGGGGTGTCTGTGGGATCCGCTGCTTTTCCAAAATAACAAAAGCAGCGTCACGTCACCGTAATGCAAGCTCTGCCCCTTTCACACATAGATGTGACATCATGATGCATGTATAGAAGACGCAGAGCCTGTATCAAGTCAGTGCAACACAGCTGGTATCTTTTGACACATGCACACACCCCATGGATACTACTGCAAAGAAATGAGAGAACATCGTATTTCACTCAGAAGGATTTCCCTGAAATTCTCCTTTGCTTTGAAACACACTTTGAAAATAAAGTCTCATTCACCAGACGGAATGGGAACTGATTGAAGAACTTTTCTGGAGGGCATTAATACATGTGAGCTTCTGAGTAAAGCATCACACAGAGAGGCAGGGGAGAGGGAGAACTGTTTTCCTTGAAAGTAGAAGCATATGAAGTTTGCTTTTCTGCAACCTTTAATCCATGCACAGCAGCACATCCCTAACAGGCAAAGGTATATGATTGAGACCCACAACCCAAAGGAATAAAACACTGCACAGAAATTTGCAGAAATTTCCAAGCTCCTCAATTCTTCTTCAGAGACAAGGCTTGTGGTGTAGGATGGCAGAATGCAGGAAGCATCTCTAACAGAAGCCCAACAAAGCTCTGTTTATATTCACCGCAGAATACTTTCCCCTGCTATCTTCCTCTTTAATGAGCTTAACAGGAAGAGGACGGACTGATGACAACAGGCTTGTACTGATCAAATTAAATATTAATCACAGATAAATTGCAGATCAAAATCAGCTGCAGGTTCCAACATGTGAAATAATCAGATAAATCAGTGTGTTCCTTTCCCCCTCCCCGGCATGTCTCTCCTTTCCCTCCATTGCTAAATTAGAAAGTTCCTATGAAAACCATAGCATGGCTTTCTGCTTTTTTACCCTTAGTCCATTAATAAGATACTAGAAAGCCTGCAGAATTACCCCTCACCCACCCACCCACCCATTTTTAAATACTGGACTGAAAAAGGACGAAAAAAATAACCCAGCTCCCTTCAAATCTTTCTAAATCTTTGTCTCTGATTGGGTTCATTAATAAACATTCTGGTTTTGTTACCAAGAGTGACATATGGCATAATCTTCTAACAGGAAGAAGTATTTTGCATTTTATTGTAGAAAACAAACATGTGAACAGGTTCCAACAGATGGCTTTCTTAGCTTCTGGGAGAAATGGGGGGGGGGGACTTTAATAAGCCTTGAAAGAGAGACTACCTCTCTTTTATCCTTCTAAGAATAAATTTAAGAGGACTTAAAGTTGTTTTGCAACCATCTCAGACAGTACTATACATTGGCCCCTATCCCAGTGGGTGACTGGGGAACTTGACCACTATGAACAATGCTAACTCTGGACTCTTTATATGTTGTAGATCCCTGGCAGATATTGCCTAGAGCCGTGTTTCTCGACCTTAGCTATTTTAAGATTGTGTAGGCTTCAACTCCCAGAATGCTGGCTGGGGTATTCTGGGAGTTGAAGTCCATACATCTTAAAATGGCTAAGGTTGAGAAACATTGGCCTAGAGAAATCATATGATGTGCACAGAATTGGGGCTAGTTCTTCCTTCAAAGGCACTCTATAGTAGCTGATGGGGGAGCTGGGTAATTTTATATCTTTTTAGTAGATGCTATTTGGTGGAAAGGTGCATTTTATTTATTTATCTCTACATCAGGGTGTAAATTTTTGGAGAGCTAAGGGCTACACTTATCCTTTGAGTGGTTTACTGGGGATCACTCCTCCACCCCCCCAAAAAAAGTAGTAGAGCAGGCCAAAAGCAAAGTCCTTCAAATCATCTGCAGTTGACTTGATTCCTTTCCAGTTCTGCAAGTCAACATTTCCTCCTCCCCAACATTTTGAGTTTTTTTTTTCTTCTTCAAAAATGAGACCTCTTCCTTTCTAAGACTTGTAGGGTTTCAATCAATTTTGTTGTCTTAGGTCTTATAGATGATATAACTTCCTGCTCTCCTTCTACCTGCCCTTTTTTGGTTTTCCTTTTCTCACTTAGTACTCAAGTAATGGGAGAAATGTAAGAGATCAACTCCGTAAGAATAATATCCAGTGTTGTATCATTTGAATGTAACAATCCATAGAAGTATTCCCTTGATAATACTAGGGCAGACCATGTCAGTCCCGGAAATAAATCTTCCTCTCTGAACTTTGTACTGCTTTCAGTGTATTCTTAATAATAATAATAATAATAATAATAATAATAATAATAATAATAATAATGAGGAGGAGGAGGAGGAGGAGGAAAGGCAGAAGAGACTCTCAACCAAATCCAGCCTCCACTGAATCCCAGCTTAAATTGTATAAAAGCTAGCCACCTTTTGTTCCAGCTAATGTTTGCTCCCCAACAGATCAGCTGGTAGCACAAGGCACAAATTAGCTCCCAGGAGAATCCATCATGGAATTCTTTTTAATCCCTACCCATTAGGTGGAAAGTCTGTATACCAAGAGGCAAAAGAATAGACATCGGAGGACCCGGCCAGTGGGATTTGTGACATCAGGGGCCAGGCTGCTGCATTCAGTCCTGTTCTTCTGCTTCTATGGTGCATGGTCCATGTGCCAAGTCACTTTTGCAAAAAGAGGTGATCCATGTGCAGTGCCTAGCCCAGGGTTTCTTAACATGGAACACTAGGGTTCCGCGAGAGGTGCCCTGGGAGATCATGATTTATTTAAAAACTGATTTCAAATTCAGGCAACTTCACATTAAAGAGGTAAGTTTCATTCTTTATTTTTAGTTTACGAACACTGTTCATGCACATATACAGGCCTACCCATGAAACGAATATAATGTTTTTGTAACTTCTGGCCTATTTTTGAGCCTGAATGTGCAGAGGGGTTCCCCGTGGCCTGAAGAATATTTCAAGGGTTCCTCCAGGGTCAAAAGGTTGAGAAAGGCTGGCCTAGCCTGACCTATTGTTAATGCTGTGCTGAAATCTGCTTAAAAATCCCCCCACCCCCACCCACCCGCAAATGTTCTTCCTTTACAAAAGAGGCTTCTAGTTGCCTTCCTTCCTTAGGGAGCTTGAGAATTTCTTTCCGATTCTCCATGGTGGTACTTTTGAACTTACTCTTATGTTTGAGGTGGCTGAGGGTGCTACTACTGGTAAGTAGTGTTTTCTTCTTTTACACATCGCTGGGTAATTCTGATGCACACCACTGGGAAGCCAGGGAAACTGTGGGTCACTGAAGAAATGAGAAGGCATTCACAGACAAGCTTTGGCTGCCTTGTAACTAAATAGAAAGAAGAACCTCACATTCTGCCTGTGAAAATTGCACTGGAATTATCTCTCCTTTGAAAGAAATTCTGAAAGCACAGGTCGGCTGGGGATGGAAGAATAAAATACAGCAGTTTTTAATATTTTTTTGGAGTGGTGGTTTGGTCCTGATTGTCACATTTTCCTGCTGCTGGATTCTTTTCTATATAGTAGGCATTGTATTTTCATCTCCCGGTATCTTTCAAGAATATCTTTCTCCAAAACAGAAGCTACCCATTTTGTTTTTATCCAGTGGAGGAACAAAGGTTTAGGGGTGTCGACAAATATGGCACTAATTTGCAGATGTTCCTGTAATTATCATTATTATACCATGGATATTCTTACGCTTATGTTTCTAGTTATTTTCTGTACACCACCAAGGAATCTAATAAATAAATAATAATGTTAATAAATCAGCATGGGGAGAAAATCCATATGCGCGCACACAAACAGACAAGACTAATCTGTTCTAGAATGTGAAAGTTACTCCGTGGTATAGATAAGAATATTGGCTTTATACTGGATTCAGACAATTAAATGTTATCTATGAAGTCATATTAGGAAGCCTTCTCTGATGTGATAAAAGAAGTAAAAGTTGCTTATTCAATTATTATAACCCCAAATAGTCAACTCCAACAGAGAACATTCGCTGTTCACTGCAGTCTCATATAAGTTTAGACTACCAGTTAGATGGAACTCCATCTAGAATACAGATAGTCCTCGCTTAACAACCACAGTGGGGACCAGAATTTCAGTTGCTAGGTGAAGTAGTGATTAAGCGAACCCAACCTGATTTTACGACCTTTTTTGTGGTGGTTGTTAAGTGAGTCACCATGGGTGTTAAGTGAACCACATGGCCATTAAGCAAATCACAGTTTCACCATTGATTTTTCTTGCCAGAAGCCAGCTGGGAAGGTAAAAAATGGTGAACACATGACCATGGGGATGCTGCAACAGTCATAAGTGTGAGCACTGGTCATAAGTCATTTTTTTAACACCATTGTAAGTCTGAAGCGTCACTAAACGAATGGTTGTTAAGTCAGGACTACCTGTAGCTTAGATTGTCCACATATAAACCTCATGGTGGTTTCACAGGAAATTTGGTGAGATCAATACCATGGAATGCAAGAGAAAGAGCAATGAATTTGAAGAATTATTTCTAAACTTGTAATCAGTGGAGGGGACAAGATCTCCCCAGCCAATCATAACCTTATGTTGGATTGCTTTATACAGTACTCTCCAAAAAGCTTCTAACAGGTTGAAATTTCTGGGAGTCAAAATTCACAGTCTTAGAGATGTGTTTGGTCCTGAACTATGTTTTCTGGAGTTTATGTTGGTCCCCAAGATGCAGTGAGGATTCAGCCATCCTTTGTTTTTTATCTTCCACCATTCTTGATTTTCAAACAAACAAGGGCATCACTTGAAAAGGAAGAACAAGAATTATTTATATATATTATGGCATGCAGCTACGTATTTTATGGATAAGCTTCTATTTGGTATAAGGAACTATACATCATTTTATACTTGGTTGTGATCTGGCACCATGCTGGATTTAGGCATAAGCTAAGCAAGCTATAGTTTAGGGCCTCACAATCTGCAGGGCCTTTCAACATTTCAGAATATCAGTTTTCTGATTTTGCAAACAAGTTCATTATTAATTATATTAATGAAGTGATCCTGATTGCTTGCTTGGTCAGTATTTTGTACGTATATTAATGTATCTTAATTTTTTAAAATATATATATATACATTTAAGTTCTGTTTCCAAGGTATGCTATATTATAATCTGTGACAGAGATCAAGCCAGCCAAATGATAAATCTGTGCTCAGTAAATGCATTCATTTGAAAATAATTCTTATTTTTCACTTTAAATACCTTGCTATTAAATAATTAAAAGGCATATATAATTGTGTCAATCACGTCAAGCTGTGGAATGTGCTCAGAAAAATGGGAATCCCAGAACATCTCATTGTCCTCATGAGAAACTTTTATATGGGTCAGGAAACCACAGTATAGACAGAACATGGAGAA
Organism: Candoia aspera; assembly: GCF_035149785.1. Classification (NCBI taxonomy): domain Eukaryota; kingdom Metazoa; phylum Chordata; class Lepidosauria; order Squamata; family Candoiidae; genus Candoia; species Candoia aspera. The sequence continues at coordinate 12,280,120 of NC_086153.1, forward strand.
ATAGACTGGTTCCAGGTTGGCAAAGGAGTGCGACAAGGCTGCATCCTCTCCCCTCATTTATTCAACCTATATGTGGAATGCGAGAGCTGGACCATATGGCTGCGAGAGCTGGACCATAAGGAAGGCTGAGAGAAGGAAGATTGATGCTTTGGAACTGTGGTGTTGGAGGAAAATTCTGAGAGTACCTTGGACTGCAAGAAGATCAAACCAGTCCATCCTCCAGGAAATAAAGCCAGACTGCTCACTTGAGGGAACGATATTAAAGGCAAAACTGAAATACTTTGGCCACATCATGAGAAGATAGGACACCCTGGAGAAGATGCTGATGCTAGGGAGAGTGGAGGGCAAAAGGAAGAGGGGCCGACCAAGGGCAAGGTGGATGGATTATATTCTAGAGGTGATGGACTCGTCCCTGGGGGAGCTGGGGGTGTTGACGACTGACAGGAAGCTCTGGCGTGGGCTGGTCCATGAAGTCACAAAGAGTCGGAAGCAACTAAACGAATAAACAACAACCACCTGAGGATGTCTCACCCCTTGATTCTGGGTCAGACTGCTCACTTGAGGGAACGATATTCAAGGCCAAACTGAAATACTTTGGCCACATAATGAGAAGACAGGACACCCTGGAGAAGATGCTGATGCTAGGGAGAGTGGAGGGCAAAAGGAAGAGGGGCCGACCAAGGGCAAGGTGGATGGATGATATTCTAGAGGTGATGGAGTCATCCCTGGGGGAGCTGGGGGTGTTGACGACCAACAGGAAGTTCTGGTGTGGGCTGGTCCATGAAGTCACGAAGAGTTGGAAGTGACTGAACGAATAAACAACAAATATGTGGAATATGTATTAAGGGAAGCTAGAATGGAAGAAAATGAGTTGGTTCAAGCTGGAGGAAGAAATGTCAATAACCGGCCCTATGCTGATGACACTACACTGATAGCTGAAAATGTAAAGGATCTGCAAGCTCTAGTACTAAAAGTCAAAGAACACAGTGAAAAATGGGACTAAAATTAAACATAAAGAAGACCAAATTAATGACAACAGGTAGAACAACCAGCCCTAGAATTGACAATGAAGATAGCGAAGTAGTGGATAGCTTCTGCCTTTTACAGTCAACCAAAGGAACAAGCAGTAAAGAAATAGTGCACTCAGAGCAGCCATGAAGGCCTTGGAACAGGTATTCAGATGCCGTGATGTGTCTATACCTACAAAGATCGGAATCGTGCAAGCCATGGTTTTCCCTGTGACACTCTATGGAAGTGAAAATTGGACTTCAAAGAAGCTGGATAGGAAGAGTATTTATGCTTTTGAACTTCGGTGTTGGAGAAGACTCCTGAGAATACTGTGGACAGCCAAGAAAACAAACTGTTGGATCATCAAACAAATCAGCCCAGAGTTCTCACTCAAGGCACAAATGACCAGGCTCAAATTATCTTACTTTGGACACATTATGAAAAGACCCAGCTCTCTGGAGAAGGCTCTGATGCTGGGAAAGGTGGAAGGAAAGAGAAGAAGAGGACAACCAGCAGCAAGGGGGAGGGACTCAGTTATGGTGGTGATGAGTGCACCATTGGGAGGCTTGAAAGAACAGGTTATGGACAGATCATCTTGGAGAAAATCTATCTATTAGGTTGGTAGGAGTAAAAAATGACTTGACGTCAGATAATCGATCAATATACATTTTCTTTTTTGTGTGTGCGTGGTGTCCCAACGTCCTGTTTCGGTACGCACCTTAGTGAGACCTTCTGGTGCAACATTTTAACAAGGTGCCTCCAAGCTTTATATAGCTTAGGGCCTCACGAAGTCTAAATCCAGCACTGGCATATCAGGTGACCTGTATCAGCCCAATTTCCTTACTTTATAGCTGGTAGATTAAGAATGGTAGGTAGTGAAATTAGAGTTTGCTTTTCCTAACTTTCATTCCTACAAAGATCAGGAGACTCTTTAGAAATACGTTGGATCTGTATACAAATTAACATGTAATTGCTAAAATTTATAAACTTTTCTTGAAATTTGAAACAGAAGAAAAACAAGTGAGCGGGTATATGATAAAATGGGCTAAGAACTTTGGACATAATATACTGATTGAAAATGGGAAAGTATGTGGCTACAAGGACTGAAATTAAGATTATGTTATAATTTAAAAGAGAACTTTTATAAAATGATGTACTGTTGGCACATGACTCCAGAAAAACTGTACAATGTATAAAAGTACTTCAAATTTATGTTGGAGCATAAGGGTCATTTTATCATGCCTGGTGGACTTGCAAAAACGCCAGAAAAAAATTGGGTTCAAATACATACAGCGATACAAAGAATTTTAAAGATTAATATTCAGTTGAAACTGGAGCTCTTCTTGCTGGGACTAATGGGTAGACAATTAGAAAAGAGTCACAGAAGACTGTTTTTATATAAAATAACTGCTGCAGATTATTATGGCCACAAAAATGGAAAGATTCTGAAGTGCCCACAACAGAGGATGGCAGGAGAAGAGGACAAAATTAGCAGAGATGGCAAAATTGACTTGTTTGATTAGAGAAAGGACCATAATTACATTTATTAGTGGCTGGAAACTGCTTATGGACTTTTTGCTGAGAAAAGAAAAAAATGAACTTGTGATTTATTTGATGATTAGAAAGGGCAGACTATGGAAAGTAGGAAATGGTGTTGTATCCTTAGAGAGAGGGTAAAATATAAATGTACTTGTAACTGCTGTTAAGAAGATCGGAAGCCACCTCTTTATAACTTTTCCTTTCCTTTCCTTTCTCTTCTCTATTTCTTTCCTTGCACTTTTTTTCACTTATTACTTTTCTTTACTTTCCTTACTTTTCTCTTTCAAAATTTGTACTGTTTTTATTCTTTTAAAATGTGTTTATTATTTTAGTATTGTGGATGCTGACTTTGTAATTTTATGTGCTGAGGTTTTTAAAGGATAATTTTATTGTAAACCACCCAGAGTCCCCCTCTTTGGTGGGGAGATGGGCGGTAATAGAAATTTGAATAATAAATAAATACATAAATAAATAAATTTAATGACAATTATGTTAAAAAGAAAAAAGAAACGTGCCAGATCTGTGTAGGCTGTGTAGTAATCCTAAGGATAGGACTTAGGACAGCGATGACTTGTAGCCTGCATGTAGTTCTCAGCCATGACCCTCCTCCCCATCACATCAATAAAATACAGCAGTGAAATGTTTTAGCATTTTCCCACCTGAAATTAAAGATAAAGGCAGATGTGCTAACTTCCAGCTAGGCGTAATGCACCTAGGTAAAGGTAAAGGTTTCCCTTGACATTAAGTCCAGTCGTGTCTGACTCTAGGGGGCGGTGCTCATCTCTGTTTCAAAGCCGAAGAGCCAGCGTTTGTCTGTAGACACTTCCACGGTCATGTGGCCGGCATGACAGTCACAGAACGCCGTTACCTGCCTGCCGAAACGGTAGCTATTAATCTACTCACATTGGCATGTTTTCGAACTGCTAGGTTGGCAGGAGCTGGGACTAGCAACGGGAGCTCACCCCGCCACGCGGTTTCGAACCGCCGACCTTCCAATCGGCAAGCTCAGCAGCTTACCGGTTTAACCCGCAGCGCCACCGCGTCCCTGACATTAATGCACCTACTTTGCAATAATTTCCCCCATGCCCACAAACTGTCATGAGTAAGGATGGCGAGCAGGGGGCTCCCATCCAGACCGTCAAGCGCATGTGTAGCACTGAGGAATTGTTCAGCCATTCAAAGAGACACAGATCGGGACCGCCTTAACGCTTGGGGGTTATATGTCTGGGTTTTTCCCACGCTTCTTCAGTTTGTTAGGATTCCTGTTAAGTACTAGCAATAAATATTAGAGACCAGTTCATTGTCTCAGTGTGTTTCCTGGTTGTTAGGACATAAACCAGCCGAAAATTCAGGTTCTGACTTCTCAGAAAATGTACCTCTTTTTAGTCCTTGGAGGCCCAGTATACAAATAAATATGCAGTCCACACACACACACATTGTCTGGACTTAAATGTGTTAGCAACATTGCCCTTTTCCCAAATTTGCGAAATGCCAAAGAATATAGAATCATCCTGAACACCATTCCTATGTACATCAGGCCCACTAATACTGTGCGCATTTTGAAACGGACTTGTAAGAAGTGCTTTGGAACTACCATAAGTGCTGCACCTCCCCACTATTCATTAAAAGGCTATTTTTATTAGGATTCTACAGTAGCCTGGGGGAGAAAACCCTGCAGATGTTTCTAAAGTCACATTAATGAAATGGCTGCTTTAATGAGATTTTCCCCCACATTTCCATATGGCTCTGAACTGCAAAGAGGAGCTGCATTCGAGCTCATACTTGTTTTGAAGCATTTCTTCTGGAAAAAACAAACTGAAGCAGGCACAACTTTAATGTCCAGCTAATGTCCAGCTTCTTGGGGCTGCATTTTTGTTATGCTGCTGCTGTTGGGTATCTCCTCCCTCTCCGTACACCACACCCCACACCACTACCACCATTATTATTATTATTATTATTATTATTATTATTTTTATTTTTATTTTTATTTATTTATTTATTTATTTATTTTTCAAATTTCTATCACCGCCCATCTCTCCCCAAAAGGGGACTTTTTATTATTATTATTTTGCTATTCTGTTCAGGCACAGCAAGTACTAAAATGGAAACTAACCAATCCGGCCATACTTGGGGAAAAACATTAAGTCTCCGGAGCCTTGACGTTTTGCAGTATAAAAGCCTAATCTAAACAAATCGTGCCTCCACGCAGCAAGAAAAGGGGTGTATGTGGGGTGGGGGAAAATAAGTTCCATTCAACCTTACGTGGAGAAAAAGAAAAGAAAATAATTGGAACAACATTTGTTTGAAATGGAAGCAGGAAAATAGCTGTCACACCACCTAGCTGCAACCTTTTTAATATTTGAAGAGCAATTTCATTGAGGAATGTATTTGCCAGTATTTTCACAAGCCACATACTGAAAAAGAGAGGCAGCAGCAGAAGGTTGCTGAGAATGGTGAACAATCATGGCAGGAAATGGCTTTAGCGATTGCAAGCTATGTTTCTAATTGGCTGTGAGAAATAAGAAGGTTTTGACATATGCCTACGGAGCACTTTGCATTCATTTGGCACACCACAGGCTGCAAAGGAAAGAGATTGGCCTTCAAAAGTTACAGGAAGGACGACCTCACCTTCTTCCCACCCAGTACCATTTCAGAGTGCCAGGTATAACAAACCATACGGATGTTTCCAAAATTCTTTTCATTCCCATTGTTTCTGGCTTCTTGAGTTTTGAATTGTCTGATCTAAAGGGAATGGCTATATTAACACTCCTTCAGTGTTTCAGCTCTAGTGCTTTGGCAATAGAGATGTCCCAATCAATTTAAATCTGTCCTAAGTTGCACATTTTTTTTTCTGAAAAAAATTGATGTTGTTTTAATGCCCTCCACTCACTCAGCTAGATTCTGGTATTTTCTAGTGGTCTCCCATTCAAATATAATATATTATAATATTTCAGCTACTCCACATGTGACTTGATTTTAAAATCTTTTACCATCTGAGTCACTGTCCTCTGAAGCTACTTTAGTATGCCAGTTTGGAGCAAGAATTGGGCATGCTATTTCAAATTAGGCCAGCCTAGTGAAGAATTAAGTAGATGCCACTTTTTGCAACTTCATACAGGTAGTCCTCACTTAACAACCACAATTGGGACCAGAATTTTGGTTGCCAAGTGATGTGGTCATTAAGCAAATCCAACCCAATTTCACGACCATTTATGTGGCAGTTGCTAAGTGAATCATCACAGCTGTTAAGTGAACACATGGTCGTTAAGTGAATCATGTGGTTCCCCATTAATTTTGCTTGCTGGGAGCAGGCTGGGAAGGTCAAAAAGGATGATCATGTCTCCTTGGGGACACTGTGACGGTTGTAAGTTGGTTTTTTCAGTACCATCATAAGTCCGAACCATCACTAAACAAATGTTTCTTAAGTGAGGACTACCTGTACTAAGCTATACAACACTGAATCTCTTTGGACTGTTCAGCTCATTATTGTTTACACAGGCAGCAGCAGTAGTTTTCTAGATTGCTAGGCAGAGCTCATTCTGGATTATATCCTGAGTTGCCAAAAGATGAAGCTCTTGGGATGGATGCATTTGTCACATTTGCTTTTGTTTAGACCCTTTATGTTTAAAAATAAAACAAGCACATTTATTGCAATGTATGTATGCCCTTGGTGACTTCACTCCCTAAGATACACATTTGAGTACACTTTTTCTAAGATGTGCTTTTTTTCCCCAATGCATTTTTCAATATTGTACTGCATCTGGGGACACATCATCTCCTAACATGTGTGTTTTATTTATTCATTTATTGATTTGATTTTAACCTGCTTATTGGATTCATTGTTGGTAACATCCAAGCTGCATTATGAAAAGTGAAGATTTTAGGCACCAGTATCATAAACCTGGAAGAGGCAGTTGCACTACTCAAGCCAGTTTACCTACGGGTTGGAAAGTGCAAGTTGGATAACTGCAAACCTGCCTCTGAATCAAACCCTTTTTTTTCCAGCTCCTACTGAGACCTTTGCAAAGCATATCCTCTTCCCTGAGTTATGGGTATGAGTCAAGATTTGAAAAGTCAGCAACGCAGCTGGATTATCCAGTACCACAGAATACTTAGGAGAGACCCCCCTCCCGCCTCTCCAAAACTGCCCAAATTGCAACAATTGGACTAAAAATTATTATTATTATTATTATTATTATTATTATTATTATTATTAACCACAACATGAAATCACAGCTGCCAGTTCTTTAGCTGGTGTTGGCCTTCATTCACATCAAGTTCTTCCCAAGAACCTGGGATGTCATAATATATTGGCATAATATATGTGCAGATCCAAGCAGTGTGGCCTTTTGTAATTGACGGATGGAAATTTTGTCAATGCACAGATTTTGTAAGTGCTCTCCAAGGCTTTTTGGTATGGCAGTGTGCCGATAACCACTGGGACCACCACGGCCAGTTTATGCCATAATCTTTCAACTTCGATTTTCAGATCTTGATACTTTGTGATCTTCTCCAATTCTTTGTCTTCTAGTCTACTATCCCCTGGTATTGCCACATCAATTATCCACACTTCCTTCTTTTCAACCACAGTTAAATCTGGTGTGTTATGAGCCAAGACTATCTCAGTTTGTATTTGGAAATTCCACAATATCTTAACCAGCTCATTTTCTACCACTTTTTCAACTATATGTCCCCACCAATCAATCTTTCTTTTCTTTTTTCTTTTCTTTTCCTTATCATTATTATTTATCATCCCACCTTTTTTATATATAACTCAAAGCAGTGAACATACTACCTCAATTTTCCCCACAACAACAATCCTGTGAGGTGAGTTGGGCTGAGAGAGAGGGACCGGCCCAAGGTCACCCAGCCAGCTTTCATGCCTAAGGCGGGACTAGAACTCTCATACCACGCCTGATTGGTTCTTGGGCTGAGAGAGAGGGACCGGCCCAAGGTCACCCAGCCAGCTTTCATGCCTAAGGCAGGACTAGAACTCTCATACAACGCCTGGTTGGTTCTTGGGCTGAGAGAGAGGGACCGGCCCAAGGTCACCCAGCCAGCTTTCATGCCTAAGGCGGGACTAGAACTCTCATACCACGCCTGATTGGCTCTTGGGCTGAGAGAGAGGGACTGGCCCAAGGTCACCCAGCCAGCTTTCATGCCTAAGGTGGGACTAGAACTCTCATACCATGCCTGATTGGCTCTTGGGCTGAGAGAGAGGGACCGGCCCAAGGTCACCCAGCCGGCTTTCGTGCCTAAGACGGAACTAGAACTCTCGTACCATGCCTGATTGGCTCTTGGGCTGAGAGAGAGGAACCAGCCCAAGGTCACCCAGCCGGCTTTCGTGCCTAAGGCAGGACTAGAACTCACCATCTCCTGATTTCTAGCCTGGTGCCTTAACCACTACACCATATTGGGGGGATATTGAGGGGAGGGCCTCATGTTTCTCCCCCCCCCCCCCAAGTTTTTTTGGATGGAATTTTTGAGCTTAGTTTATGATTGCAAGGTGCTGCTGCTGCTGCTGTTGTTTTGCGCGCGCGCATGCACACACACAACCAATTCCCATTTTTTGCTCTCCATGATCTACTAAATTTCTTCTGTTAATTCCTTCCCGATAGTTAGACAAGATTTTTCAGAACAAGAGGATATAATTCTGGCTCAGCTGACAAGAGAAAAAAAAATGTACAGAAAATGTATGGGATTGATGGGCCATTTCTCACTTAACAGGTTAAGTACACTAACTCCTCACCCAAATATCATTCGTTAGTGATACAGCCCTTATTACAGCTGTCTGCATCGCTTGCTCTGACCATTATATCATACGGCAGGGGAAAAGGAAGAAGGGGAACCTGCTAGCTGAAAATCTGCACTTCTTTGAAAAGCTTGGTTTAACTTTAATAGAGTTTGCATAGATATCATAAATCACAGAAGGTGAAGGGCAGAGAGTGAGGGAGAACTTTGATCTTCCTCTTTTCTCATTTGCATTAAGTGGGGGTAATGACTTGATTTCGCCTGACAAGTTACGTCGGTTTTGTAAGTACCAAATTTGTTGTGGTTGAAATCTTTTCAACAAGTTGAGGAAGTTCAGGGCTTGGACACCACGTCTGGCTCGTTCCCAGAGTAGATGCGGACCAGAATTGTCACTGATTTGCTGTTTTAGGTTTGTTTTTCAGGGTTATGGGGATATTAGTGGGTGCAGTGAGTGAGGGTTAACACATTTCATTCCTTCAACCTTCCCATATCTGCCAAAAAAGGTCTGATTTTTCCCTTGAAAGGGAACAATCAGTACTTTAAACCTTTGGATAGTTTCAGACAGCTTTTTCACTTCTTCCAATGCTAGCATAGAAACTGAAAAATTGGTATGAACAGCAAGGGCCCTCCATTGAGAGGAAAGGAGGGAGGGAGGGAGGGAATCCAATTTAAGTTAAAAACATTTCAGGATGTTAGTAATATTTTAGTACAGAACTGATGTACAGCACTCGGCATTCCATAGGGTGAAGAAGGCTGTGTTCATAACTATGAATAGCATGAGAGTGTGTGAGGCCCAGCCCAAGAACAACAAAGAATCAATCCAGCCAAACTTCAGTTCTTTATTTGCTCACACCGTATAGACAGAACCTTGCCAGACTAAAGCTACTCTACCCAACCTAAGGGGAAACAACCTGGGAGGCTCTATGGTGGGGCTATCCTGAACTTCTTCATTTTCCCACCATTGCCTCCTCTTATCTCCTTCACCTCCTTGGAATGTGCTCCCTCCTTCCTGAGAATCAGCAGCATTACTGAAATCCACCACAGATGGCAACCTTTGGGTGAATGTTGGCCAGAATGAATGAGGAGTTGTTGTTGTTGTGACAAGAGCAGCAGTAGGCAGGCAGGCAGGCAGGCAGGCAGGAAGGAAGGAAGGAAGGAAGGAAGGAGACAGACACATGAGACAACTACAGAGGACCATACCTTTTCTAAGACTGAGAACTTCACTTGGCCTTTGAATGACATGCTAAGAAGGGGCACATTCCAAAAATCAGAGTCTCCCGATGGGAGGAGATGGGCAGGGACAAACTGAATAAATAAATAAGTAGGTAGGTTCTGGACAAAATATTGTTGTAGTAGTGGATTCTTGCGCTGGACAGGAGGTTGACTAAATAATCTCTAAAGATTCTTCTAGTCTATGATTTTATTGGATTTAATTTAGTTTTACATTTAAATTCAACAGAATTCATCTGATTGTTCCCCATGAATTTAAGATTATGATATTTAAAATTACAATTTGGTAGCAGTTCTTGGAAAAAATCTTCCAGTTGCATCAAAGATCATGAGGCTTCAAACAAGGCTCCCCTGCACCATATTTTCTGTACGTTTTCTACATATAAATGGTCAGAAACTGCTTTCAGCATTCATCAACCTGGTCAGAGGGAATTCTGGAGGATATATAAAAAAATGACCTTAAAAGTCATATGTACTTTGTGTCTGTCGCTGTCTACTCACAATGTATAGAATAGTAGCCTAAAGTGAAGATGTTTGAAGATTCAAAGGTTGAAAAAAATGGTTCTGAAAAATCAAATTTTGCCTTTTGTCCCAGCCTACAAAGAGAGAGAAAGGCTAATAAAATTCACAAACCTGACTTTCCGGACAGCCAGATATACTGTATGCCTCATGTAAAATGAGGACTTCCAGTCCATCCATAAAGCTACCCCAGATGCCTGCAAGGAGTTGATCAGTCTCATAATGGAACTTCCTAATAGGATTGATCACTATATTTGTGATTAAGAAGCATATCTGGCCAGGCTTAACACTGTGACAGGGTGCATATAGTCCTGTAATGTTCTTCTTTCTTCCCATATTGGGATTTTGGAAGACACTATAATCACTCCTTTTCTGCGGTGTATCAAATTTAGACAACTAGCCTACATCAGTTTCACATGCATAAAACTTTCATGACCCACTCCATCAGTAAAGGTACCATGAATGTTTTAAGATGAGGAGTGCCTGTAGCTCAGGGGGACAGCACATGCTATGAATGGAGAAGGTGTCATGTTCAATCTTTGGTGTCTCCAAGGTAGGAACGGAAGATCGCTGGCCTGAAAGAGTCATTACCAGTTTCTGCTGATAATGCTGGGCTAAATAAATGATCTCAATCTATGTAGCTTATTACATTCCTCTTCTGCAAGTACTGTTTAAATACTGTCTTTAAGACAAATCAATTCTCAGAATGCCCGTTTCCAAATATATTTTCCCCAAGCTGCATTTCTAAAGTATTTTCTCTTCAAAAGGCACATTTTAAACTCTAGTTTTTTCTCCTTGTTTTCCCAGCTGCATCACAACGTTAGAAGAAATATTAATACAAGTCTGCATATTCATCTGGGAAACATAGTTCAGGTCAGTTCACATTAGAATTCACAGATTTTCAATCCACAAGCACCCAAGGGAGAACTGAAACAGAACAAGAACAGGAAAAGAAATCCCCTTATTCGAGAAGTCAAGAAGGACATTCATTTTTGCTGGCTTTTCATTTCTGTGTAATGCTTTCCTCTGCTCAGAATTCTACTGGTGATGAGAAAACTGACCCTGTGCTAATTCCTACTTGGCTGGCCAAGCCTATTATTGGGCAGATGAAGAACAACAACAGACAAATAAAATGCAACATTATGAATTCAAGCAACTGTCTTCCCCACAATTTGATGTGATGAGTTTTGGAAAGCTCTGGATTTTTGCAAACGTGTGTCACCAAAGTGCTTTTTGGGAATAGGCATTGCACTCCAAAGTCTGTATTTATTGAAATTAACTCCCAACAACTCTGGGCAGTGTACAATATTCTCTATCATATGTACTATGGCATGTTCTTTCTCTCATTGGCTATTATCTTATGCCGCTGTCATAAAAGAGTAAACAATCCTGGTGCTAAACTTCTGGGAACCGGCTATCAGGACATGCATGATGCTGGGCTAAAAAATGTCCTGATACAAACTACCATGATGCAGGCCAGGAAGTCTTCCATGGAAAAATAAAGCATTGGATATTTTTTTTCCCATGGAAGACTTTCTAGCCAGCATCACTACTCCAAGGGAAATGTTTGTTTTGCTTTTCCTCCACACAGGAATAGCATTGACACTCGTCCACTTTGCCTGCAGTTGGTGATGTGTATGCACAGAGACCATCAACAAGTCCTTAAGGTTCCATTAGAAGAGAATATTTATAGCTCAGAATTGAACGGTGGAGTCCTTCATGCTCTCTGAGCTTGGTTGCTTGCTCGCAGACGTTTCATTACCCGACTAGGTAAGATCATCAATGTTACCTAGTCGCTGGTAGTCAGTTACTTGAAGCAGTTCAACCCTGACTCCAGAGTTCAACCCTGAGCTACAGATATTCTCTTTTATTGGAATTATTTATGTGTCAGAAGGAAATATATGCATGTATGTATGTATGTATGATTGGAGAGTAATCTGGAGTAGGAGGCCCTCATCACCACTCGACTAGATTACTGCAATGCACATTACATGGAATTACTTGGAAGACTACTGAAAAGATGCAGTTGGTACACAATGAAGCAGACAATGTGCTGACAGACGAGAGCTGCCACAGCTATGTAATACCAGGACTGTTGGTGCTGCTTTGGATCCTGATAGGCTTCTGGGTGCAATTCAAATTTTTGGTTTTAACCTTTAAAGCCCTACATGATTGGCTTCCAAATATCTCCAAGATCAACTCTCCCATGTGGAACCAGTTCATGTTATACCTTTGTACTAAGTGGAGATGGTCAACGTCTCCCATGAATGTGAGAGAGGTGGGGGTCCAGAGGCAATGCTTTTCTGTTGTGGTCCTCATCTAATGGAAGAGCCTCTTCCCAGAGGTCCAGTAGGCATCTATCTTGGCATCTTTTCTGAAGGCTATGAAAAGGGATCTTTTCCATAGGGCCTTTGACTGTTAATTGTCACTGTTATTACAACTGAGGCTAGCAGTGATGGTTGTGTATTGTAGGCTTTTATTGCTTTGAGATTATACTGTATGATTATATGGTTGCTTGTTCTATGGCAAATTGCTGGAGTCGGCTCTTGGTTAAGGTGGCCAAGAAATATCACAACTGAAAATAAATACTCTATGTATAATGGTAATTTTATTTCAGTGTCAATGAAAAGAAGTTTAGTGGCAGCAACAAAGCAACCTTGCCTGATCTCAAAAAAGAAAAGAAAAGAAAAAAAAAGAAAAGAAAAGAAAAAAAAGAAAAGAAAATCTTAGCAGGGCCAGACCTAGTTAACATTTGAATGGGTGACCATAGAAAATCCCAGGGCTGTAGGCTAAAATCGCAACTGAAACAAAAAACATCCAGCCAGTGAAATTGGAACTTGGTCTTTAGGGTTCTATTACCAAACTGCTCTTATTGTTAGGACTTCTTAAAATAACATTCAATCTACCATCCTGTAAAGGAAGACCAGCTTATCTTGGACTCTAGTGCTCTAACAGAGTTGGCCCAAAACTTCCTTGGTTGCAGAATGATGCTTGTGTGCATATGTACACACATGCATGAACACTCACCTCTGTGTTAATTTTAAAGATGGATGGGAAAACGGTGTGCCGTGTCCATGTTAATTTTAAAAACGGGTTCAGAGGATTGAAAACCAATGGTTTTTAAAGGTTGATTGGGGGGTGGTATTAGTGGGGACTGAAAATCAATTTATTTTTAAAGGTTGTTTGGGAGAACAGCTGTGTATACAAATATTTATTTAGATTAGAAATAATTCTTCATCCATTATGCCCTTATATGCTTCCCAATATTTTAGGGGTCTTCATATAGTCATATACAGTCCTCTAATATGAAAAACTCCCTTGAGTCAAAGGAGATTCTTGGACAAACATCAACTAAAGTTCCTTATTTTTTTTCAAGTTCAGCTTACAGGGGACTAGCTGTTGCCAGCTAAAGATGTCCAAATTTGAGTATGTCCTCATGTTGATCAGCCAACCTTGGAGAAACTGTGAACTTCCTTGCCATCAACATCAACCGTACGCCTATTAGCAGTTCTTCTTAGGGAAGAAAAAGACCTTATTATACAGCACAAAAGCCTACATTCCCCCAATGCGCTAGGAGCCGATCTACATTAGCCACTGTAAACAAGAAGGTTTCCTAGCATTTGAATCTCACAATGCATGAAGTTTCCAACTTCATGCTAGAAAAAGGTTCCTAGGAGAAGACAACTGAATCACTGTCAGACACAGACGATTACCAGTGCAGTCCAGATTGTCACCAGATTTGCAGCCAGAAAGCCAGGACACAAGGCAGTTTGATACAGTAGGCAAGCCAAAGGCAAAACCCACAGTCACACTGTAGAACTAAGCCAAGGTCAGTGTGGAATGCTGGACTTTTAGTTGGTACAAGGAAATGAGAAAGGAGGAGGAGGTGGCAACGGCAAAAGACTGGGATGGTATCCTAAAACTGTAATGCATCTGAAGGCTAAAATGAGCAGATCTGGGCTACAAAAATCCAGAAGACCACTAGGTGTCAGCAAAGAGATCAAGAAAACTGTAGTGGTCATCTACATTCTTTGCAGCCCAGATTTGTTGTTGTTGTTGTTTATTCGTTTAGTCGCTTCCGACTCTTCGTGACTTCGTGGACCAGCCCACGGCAGAGCTTCCTGTCGGTCATCAACACCCCCAGCTCCCCCAGGGACGAGTCCGTCACCTCTAGAATATCATCCATCCATCTTGCCCTTGGTCGGCCCCTCTTCCTTTTGCCTTCCACTCTCCCTAGCATCAGCATCCTCTCCAGGGTGTCCTGTCTTCTCATTATGTGGCCAAAGTATTTCATTTTTGCCTTTAATACCATTCCCTCAAGTGAGCAGTCTGGCTTTATTTCCTGGAGGATGGACTGGTTGGATCTTCTGGCAGTCCAAGGCACTCTCAGAATTTTCCTCCAGCACCACAGTTCAAAAGCATCGATCTTCCTTCGCTCAGCCTTCCTTATGGTCCAGCTCTCGCAGCCATATGTTACTACGGGGAACACCATTGCTTTAACTATGCGGGCCTTTGTTGTCAGTGTGATGTCTCTGCTCTTAACTATTTTATTGAGATTTGTCATTGCTCTTCTCCCAAGGATTAAGCGTCTTCTGATTTCCTGACTGCAGTCAGCATCCGCAGTAATCTTCGCACCTAGAAATACAAAGTCTTTCACTGCTTCTACATTTTCTCCCTCTATTTGCCAGTTATCAATCAAGCTGGTTGCCATAATCTTGGTTTTTTTGAGGTTTAGCTGCAAGCCAGCTTTTGCACTTTCTTCTTGCAGCCCAGATTTAGGTAGCTATATTAATGGGCATAATTCTCCTTTTCAGTCCTTCAGAGCAGCATCCAAAACCTGTTGCTGTAGAGATGAAAGTAACTTATCACATAATCTAAAAGGATATTGTAGATCCTAGAAAGATGAAGGACAGGTGCATCTGTGGGAAGTGAGGAGGGTTAAAAAAATTCAAATGGTGGTCATGCCTGCATGACTGAAGTTCCACCCTTTTATACAATGGCAAAATTGGGTTGGAGCTTTGATCACACCCATATGACCATCATCGTGACTTTCTCAACCCCTCCCCTCCCTTGTGAATGACCCTGAAGAAGGGCAACCAAAATTTTCAGGGTTTGAAACAACAGTTCTATGAGAAGAAGGTACAATATGTGAAACTCCTTAGTTTAGAAAAAATCGAGCTGTGATGCATATAAAAATGGATGCTTGTTGTAGAAGAAATGGATAGCAGAGGTGTGTTCCTGACACTTTCATAATTTGAGAATGTAGAAGGCATCCAATAGGAGGCCTATTGAACATTAGGAGATTTCCAACAGAGAAAAAGAGATGAAGACGTATTTCTTCACACTGCTCACAGATAAACTCACCCACCTGTTGATTTCAAGTTACGTATTGCATAGCCTCCGGCTTCTTTTTAAAGTTAAAGATTCTGCAAGCTTAGTTTTTACCTAAATATGCAGAATTAAGCCTTACATGGAGTTACCATAACTGGATTGCAAAAATCCAGAGGACCACAAGATGGCAGCAAAGAGATGAGGGGATGCGGTGGCGCTGCGGGTTAAACTGCTGAGCGGAAGGTTGGTGGTTCGAATCCGCGTGACGGGGTGAGCTCCCGTTGCTAGTCCCAGCTCCTGCCCACCTAGCAGTTCGAAAACATGCCAATGTGAGTCGATTAATAGGTACCGCTTCGGCGGGCAGGTAACGGCGTTCCGTGTAGTCATGCCGGCCACATGACCACGGAAGTGTCTACGGACAAACGCTGGCTCTTCGGCTTTGAAATGGAGATGAGCACCGCCCCCAAGAGTCAGACACGACTGGACTTAATGTCAAGGGAAACCTTATGCAGAATTAAGCCTTACATGGAGTTACCATAACTGGATTGCAAAAATCCAGAGGACCACAAGATGGCAGCAAAGAGATATAGAAATATCTAACAAGGTGCTATTATCTAGTACTCATCAAGATGTTTCCAGCCCAGATGTGGTAGCTCTATCCTAGGGAACAACTCTGCAACACAGAGAACGGTTTTTGTAAGTATTGGGGAGATGGATTTATTTAGTGATGTTTCCACACCCATTACTTTGCCCTTTTTGATATTTGCAGTAGGGCAGCAAAAACAAAATCGGCTGGGGATTTGTCTGCCTGTACATTCAAAGTTCATATCAATTTTTGCTTTGGGCCATAATGAGCTTGGTTTCTTTTGGGCATCTGTTTCTCACTCCTAAGGAGAACTTGATGAAGTCATCCCAACTCCCTATCATTCCCAACTGAAAGACAGAGAGTGATCATATCTGCAGCTTGGAAATGTCATATAATATTCCTAACTGTTATAGTATAAGGAAGGTCACCACAATTGTCTGAATATTCTGTTTACACAGCTGCAGAGTAGGGTATGTTCTGCCTTTACAATATGTTCAGAATCCCAGAAAGCCTTACATTCCTTCTTTGATAAGTACCAACCCCTCCTTTCCTACAGATGGGTGAGAAATTAATTTGTTTTGCATTTCCCAAATGTGTACACAAAGCAGAATGCAGGTATTCCTGTATTTCTGAATGTTGAGATGGAGTTTGCACCTCAACAATGTGGATAAATAGCACCCATTTGGGAAGTACACTTTCCAAAGTATATGAGAAAACAGTTTTCAGAACGAAGTTGTTTGAATGAAACATGTGTAGAAATATTTGTCAATGATGCAACCATGTATATACAGGAAGTACATGTATGAATATATGTGTATGAACAATACTCAAGATTATTTAAACTCAAGATTAGCTCTACCTTGCACATGTTCTCTTTTCTGGAAACGTGAGCTAGGCTATGTGGCTTTGTGGATTGTCCAGATGAGTTCTTGGACTTCAAGGTGTGACACTAAGTCATTTACTGCAAGTTCACCGCTACAATACAAGGCCCTTTTGGGTTTGATTTCATGCAACTCTTTTTTTCTTCCTCATAGTGGAGCTTCGGTAGCACGCTAATCATTCTGGTTGCCTTTTCTACTCCGGCGAAGCTCTCTTGGGCAGATGGTGTCTTCTGTTAGATGGGAGGTAAGGGCAACGAAGCACAAGGCTGTATCTCTCAACTAGCTTAGGAAAAAGCATGTCCCTTGGACCTTCCCACATTTCCTCCATCCATAACCACCTCCAGCTCGCTTGCATCTGAACAGTAAGCATGCCTCCCACGCAGGAGGAGGCAAACCAAGGTGGGAGCATACGGTTTGTGTCTGTGTGGCACAGAAAGTGATTAAAAATGCTAACAGCCATGATCGTCCAACAACGAGACTCTCCCTGGAGGCTCATCCAAACAGATGGTGATTAGTTTGGGATGGCCGGAACAATTGCATATACCGTGTCGCTGTAACACCCACAGACGATCTGTCAGTGTCCCAAGAGGCTGTTAAAGGCTGTTTACTTCATACAGTTAACTTGAACCATAAGCTTTACAAGGCTGTTTGATACATTTTTAATCACTCTCTTCATAAACCTATATCACTTTTTTCCTGTCTCCAGTGTCACACAGTTTTGCTTTTTTCTATCTAGATACACCAGAAATTCCATGCAGAAAATTGGAAGCAGGCAAAAGAGATACCTACTGGCATGCCCTGCCCGTGGCAAGAGACATCCAGGAGCCTAGCCAACTGGCTGAACCCTACCTGGGTAAGAGCAGGCACGTTAAACATCCTGGGAATTTTCTTGGCCTTTTTTCAGGAAAAGAAGTACAAATGACAAAATGATTGGCTAAGCCAGAGTTAGCTTTGGAAATGAGATGAAGCGGTTCATTGCAGAGGTCAAGGAACGGGACAGAGATCAGGCGAGGAAAACATTTGGTTGTTTTGGCCAGGATATGCCCATTGTTGTTCACGTTAAAACAGATAAGAAAATAAAACCTTTGATGATTGAATGATCCAAGCAATTGGCGTGCTGGAAACACCCCAGGGACTGAATGCAACCAGATTGTGGCTGAGCTGATCCAGGATGAGCGTGCAGCAATCCCTCCAAACATTTACAAATGGACATTGGGCATGTGTATTACATCCCGATTCCCACATCACAGGGCATGGGCATCCAATGCAAAGGTAAGTTCCGCCGGCGACTGACTTTGCAATTGTTTGATTCTGGCACAGTTAATTTTCCAAGGACATAGAAGCCCAAAGCTGCCCCCCCCCCGCCCCTCCGAAAAGCATCAATAACCAAGATGGTGAAATGGGAAGAAATTAGCTTGGTTTCCATTTGCATGTGACCCTACCTAATTTGCTTTTCCAAAATGTGAGAGGAAACCTCTCTGCCCTTTGATATTTGTGTTATTTATTTATTTGTTTTATCACTCATTCGGTTTGGATTCTGCCCAACTTCAATCGACTTTGGGTGGCTCCCAGCAAGAGAGTAAGATAAAAGCAACACAATGTACAAAAAATTAACCAGAACAAGTACAAAAGTAACTATAAAATAATTACAAGACAGCAAGCCAAACAACAAAGCAAACATAGAACATCACCAACAGTGAAGTTCCATCTATCCTACCCCAAGGCCTGGGAAAGCCAGGTCTTCAAGGCCTTCCAGAACATCATCAAGGTAGAAGCCAGATGAATCTCAGGGGGGACCTCATTCCAGAGGGCAAGCACAGCTACAGAGAAGGCACACTTCCTGGGCCCTGAAAGATGACGCTTTTTAATCAAAGGGACCCAGAACGCACCCACTCTGGTGGATCATACTGAACAGACAGAACCTGCAGAAGACAGGCGGTCCCTCAAATAGCTGAGCCCTATGCCATATAGGGCTTTATTTCAACAGCCTCTTGAATCACACCCAGAAGCATGCTGGCAACCAGTGCAGCTCATGAGGCAGAGGTGTCACATGGGCATGCCAAAGCAAGCCCATCACTGCTTGTGCCACTGCATTCTGGACAAGCTGAAGCTTCTAGTGGTCTTCAAGGGCAGCCCCATGTAGAGTGTGTTAGAACAATCAAGCTGTGACAGGACAAGGGCATGAGTGACTTCTGGGGCACCAACTGGTCCAGGAAAGGGTGCAATTGGCACACCAGATGGAGCTGTGCAAAGATCCTCTTGGCCACAGCTGCTACCTACTCTTCAAGCAGGAGCTATGACTTCTCCAAATTGTTTAATTCAATCATCAAAGGTTTTATTTTCTTATCTGTTTTAACGTGAACAACAATGGGCATATCCTGGCCAAAACAACCAAAACCAAACCAGAAAAGTCATAGTCATTTGTGCAATTCTTGTACTAGACATTGGGAAGATGGAGCTCCATATTGCCAAACCTAGCATCTGATCAAAGGGTAAAGTCAGACTGAATTCAGTACTCCTACGTTATAATTGATAGAAGAGTGGTAGATCAGGGTTTTTTTGTTTGTTTGTTTGGGGATTTTTGGTTATATTGGTTTACTTGGATTTTAAATTACTTGGTTTTCATTGTGCTCTACTGGGTGCTACATTTCTAGACTCTGTTGCCTAAATAACGGCTGAATTGGGAAGATGCATTTTATACATTTTATAGAACAGTGCAATGCAATACTTTGGACGCGATTCAAAAAAGCAGCTTTGGTGTGCAAATAGTGCACCTTGTTAGGAAAGCAGCCATGTCCTTTCCTAAGATCGGGCAGCGGCAATGGAAAAGATGCTGCTGCTGTAACATGCTGCAGACAGGTACAACGTTTGCACCTCTGTGAGATCTGAAGCACCTGTTTGGATTGCAATGCAAGGTGCTATGCGCCCTCATGTCAATATATGCATTGTTTTTAACCGATATTTTAAAACTATTTGGGAAAGGTTTTCCCCTGAAAAGTATCCTATGACTCTTTTAACTAAGGAAACAGATGTCTCCCCCAAGACCTACACTTAGATTATACCTGGATTGTTTTCTACACCCATTGTCTGCCAGTCTGTTGCCTGGCTGAATTCGAAGGGATAGTTAACACCCTTAAAGATGTCAAGGGACCACACAACATCATCTCCAAACCAGAATGAAAGCTCTCTTCAACAAGAAGCAAGGAATATTATTGTCGCCAAGGCTGCATTATTTTATCTGGCATATATCTGGCTGGGCACAAGGTGGGACTTAGTTAGGAAATGATGACGGCAGGCGGTATGGTATCCATTTTTTAAAACTCCTTTTTCCCCTTGGGGGAGTTTGAAATTACATTTTAAAATGGAAAAGTGTGTTTGCCCTGGTACCTATTTCCTTTTATTTCCCACCAAAACCTGGTTGGAAATGGCACCAGTGTAATGTGGCGCCATTAGCTTTGTGGGGAGGGCACAAAATTGTATCTGGGGTTCTGTGTTGACTTTGCTCACCATGATCAAGACTCTGTTTTAGGCAAGCCTGCCTAACAGAAGGAATCCATGGGAAGAAGTGATTTCTACTGATGGACAGGAGGGGGTTGCCTAGATTCCTGTCTGGTGAGCCCTGAATCCTCCAATGCTTTACAGGAGGCCGGAGGGAGAAAGTCCCACAGTAATATGCTAGTACAATGCTGGATTTTACCCATCAAGGTGAGGCAGATCAGAGGTGGCTGTGAGCGAAAAGGTCTTTTCAGTGTTTGTAGTCACACAGGCAGAAGAGGTTCACCTGAAATAGTGTATACTGTACCTTGGAAGTACTTCAGCGCTAAGCATAGATCTTTTGAAAGGCTTTTGGATCTGCTACAGGTCTTGGATTGCATGTGCTGTCCTGCATTCCTCTGTGTGTGTGTGTGTGTGTGTGTGTGTGTGTGTGTGTGTGTGCACGCGCGCGCACGTGTGCATTCCAATCAGTCTGGACACCTGGCAACTACATGCCTAAGCCCATGCAGTTTTCTTGGCAACATTTTTAGAAGTTGTTTGCCCTTGTCTACTAGGGCTTAGAAAGAAGGACTGGCCCAAAATCATCCAGCTGGTCTCTGTGCCTAAGGCAGAACCAGAACTCACAGTCTCCTGGTTTCTTTAACCACTGCACCAGACCGGCTGTTGTGCATTCCAGCAGAGCTGAAAGTTTTATTTGATGCAGTTTCTTTCTCAGTGGTCTATTGTCATTTCTGTATGTTTTGTGTTTACTGTCTGTGCATATTGCTCAGAGATTACCAGGCCATCTGAAACTGTAAAAAAACTGAAAACTGAGGGCAGTAAACAAGCACCATTCCAGGGGAAAGCGGAAAACAGTGTTTCAGCCACCAGATGGGCATAGACCGATGAGTCAGGCCAGTCCATATTTCTTCCATGGAATAACAAGTTACAAAAGTGTCATCTAAATTTACAGTTTGGAACACAGTTTCTTTGAAAATGCATGTGTCTGAATGTATTTTGTCTCAGAATAGCATTAGTTACTGAGTGGCTTAAAGTATCATTAAGATTTTTGTGTGTTTGTGTGTGTATATACGTGTGTGTGTATACACACACACACACACACCCCTCTCTTTTTGGTGTTAAAAATAAATCTTAATGTCAGAGGCCAATTAAAAGCAGTTAACAAAAAAATAGTGGTGGTGGCAGAGGAGGAATTATTATTATTTTGAAGTTGTATATCAATATTCATAGTGTTCTAGAACTATAGGCCAGACTGGGAAACTGAAAAAATGAACATCCCAAATATGGTCACCTCCTTACTGTTGCCCAGAAAACACTAGGAGCTGAATTCAACTCTTGGGTGTTGAATTTCTTAATTTCTATTAGTATTAGAGGGGGTTCTCCTTTGTGTCTCATCATTGCAAGTGACTTATGCAAAGATGGGAGAGAAGGCCTTCTAAGCAATGGAAATTTTATTATGGATGGATGTTCTCCTTCTGAAAGCCAGGCACCAAGATTACTTTTTAGTTGGGTATGAAGAAAAGATCTGGGTATCAGCCCAAGCTTTAGGTCTCATTCACAGTATTCTGCTCTGTATTTTGCTCCTATATAGATTGCTTTGATTCTATTATTTTGGTTTGTTTTTAACACATATAATTTAGATCTATTGATGACAATGATGATGATAATAATAATATAGAATTGGAAGGGCATTTAATCCAATGTGTGGTTCAATATAATTGTTTATGCAAAATGGATAAAATTGATATGGCTTCCTATCAACAAGTGTAATAGCCTCTAAATAGATGACCCTACAAGACAATGAAATACAATATTCAACAGGCTTTTTCTTTTTTTCTTTTTTAACAAGCAGGCAATAAACACATGGTTCTTTTTTTTTCAAAATGCACACCTATTCCTTCAGTCAGAGAGAACAAAAAATAATTTTCAGCTCAGAATAAAATCCATATTAAAACATTGAGAACTCCAGGATTATTCTAGATCAGTGTTTTTCAACCTTGGCTACTTTAAGAAATGTGGACTTCAATTCCCAGAATTCCCCAGCCAGCATGCAGGCTGGGGAATTCTGGGAATTGAAGTCCACATTTCTTAAAGTAGCCAAGGTTGAGAAACACTGTTCTAGCTAATAGAATAAGGGAGTTTTAAAAAATGGTTTCAACTGATATCAAACACAATATAAAACCTGTCGTAAAGAAGACACCAGGCTAATTTTCTGAGGAAACCACTTTATCAATGTGAAGCCACCACTGAGAAGCCCCATTGAAAGATCCATTGGGGATCCTACATTCTGGTCTGGGAGATGCAGATATTTGGTACATAGCTGGACGCATCTCAGGGATGACCACAGTGTTGGAGGATCCACCTTACAAACATTAAGGACATACAGTACATCAGTCACACCACCAACCCTTCAGCTACTTTACTCATTCAGTGATGGATTTTTTCCTCCCCCAGATGATCTTCTCTGAGGCAGATAGGAACCTTTGAGTCAAAGGTTTCCTTCCATTAGCAAAACTTTTATGGAACTCTGCTACTATGGATTCTCATTAATGATTTATTTGAATATATATCCAGGGAGTTAATCTCCTCATATTGATGAATGGTTAAAAATTAAAGAGCTGGAATAGCCCCAAAGAAAATTAGAAGCAAACCACCAAAGAATTCAGAAAAGCTTTTAAAGCAAGCATGGCATTTTAAACACTCAGGCACAAAGCAAGCAAATATCTGGGGCAGGAGATGGTTGAATCAAGCAAGCAAGGAAGACAGAGGCCTATCCCAGATAGATTACAGACTGGTGATCGGTCAGGTGGCTCAGAGGATTTCTCTCAGATCACCAGTTGATTCCCACTGACTATAGGAAGTAGGCAGCTCTTCATCTGAAAGTTACATGCTGTCAAGAGTTGGTGTATCTTGACTCGGGTTTCCCAGAACTCAAGAACTTTAAGAATGTAAGCCTGATATGCTCCTCTCCTATTTATCCATTTAATTTGAGAAGGAGAAGGAGAAACTGGCCCAAAGTTAACACAATGAATTTCTATGGCTGAGGATAGACTTGAGCTTGGCTCTTTCCAATTCTAGTTCAACCAGTATGACTCCCACAAAACTGGAGGTGGAACGTAGCTTGGTGATTGTTCTTCCATGTTGAAGATCTCAGGCTCAGCCCGTAGTATCACCAGGGTTGTTGTTTTTTTCCTGGTACCTTTGAGTCAGTCTTGACTCCTGGAGACTGCCTGGACAAGTCCCTGCAGTTTTCTTGACAAGGTTTTTCAGAAGTGGTTTGTCATTGCCTCCTTCTTAGGGGTGAGAGAGAGTGCGTGGGTGGCTTCATGTTGAAGGCAGGACTAGAACTCACAGTCTTGCGGTTTCTAGCCTGATGCCTTAACCACTACATCACCGGTTTAAGAGATGGCAAAGAATGTAACTCATTCATGGTCTACATCAGGAGCATGCAACCAACCCAAAATAAATTTTGGCACAGCAGTTATCTTTTTTAAAGTGAGGGGATATCAAAAGTGTAGGAAACCTGATTGTATGAAAAAGGAAAGGGGGTTATGTTTAAGAGAAATAGGTTTTTCACTCTAGATCTGTTTTTAGCTTTGATCACATAAGTGTCCCCATCTTCCTGCCCATACATGCAGATGATGTAGAACATGCCCATGTTCAAGGATAAGTTCAACAACATCCATATCTACTTCTCAGCCACATATAATTGTGTATAGATTAGAGGAAGGCTGGGATTCTCTTGGTGGCTATGGACCGCACATACCACTTGGGTAGGATCACACTGGGTGGGGCTCATTCCAGCAATCTTTTGAGAGAGAGGGTGGATGGGTTTTTCCTTTGCTTCAAATCTATGCTTAGCCTCTTTTAGGTTTACATGACACCTTTCATGTGCTTTCTGCCTCTGAACAGTAGGAGCCCAATCCTTTGATTCTCAGTAATGGTGGTCAGACCTGCAAAAAAGGCAGCTCAGGGTGGGATGGGGGGCTGCAAAGTTCCCTCTCTGGGACAGACCAATGGGGTTGGACAGGATAAAACAGCTTCCTATGTTCCTAGAGCAATTGCCTTGTATCTGCAGGATGAAAAAGAGCGAGAGAAAGAGAGAGACAGCACACACATCTTGTAGCTAAAAATTGTGTTGCTTAGCTAGGAGCTAACCTCTACGACATATATTAACGTCTTTCAGTTCAATCAGTGTTCTAGTACAAGAATCAGTTACATTCAATCATCTGAAAGAGCTATTAAAATGCTGATAAAAAATTCATAAAGTAACACACTGTAATGAATCAGGAGAATTCAGCAAAGTGAGACCTACCCTTAGAGCAGGGCAAGAATGAAGGTGAACGATCATTCGGGCCTAGCGGGCATGAAATACCCTTTTGGAAGATGAATAATTCTGTTTGGGACTGATAAGTTGAACTAATTTATAATGCTGTTTTAGGTCCACTGCTGAAATATTTCAAATCCCTCAACTTTAAAATGCATTGCCTGTCAGAAGCCGGTCTCTTAACAGTTCCCTCTTAACATTTTTCAAAATGTAACTTAGACCAATTTGCATGATTTACTGCTTATTGTATTATAGCACGCATGATTTAAACTGGGAAATAAAATTAAAACGAGAAGAGTGGGGGCAGGTGTGTGTGAAGGGGGAGGCAGAAAAATGGGTGTGAAGGGAATCAGAAAACGCAGCAGTAGGGAGGAATCTTTTTTCAGGGCCAAATGAAACGTGTCCTGATCTACAAGGGCTGCACAGAAGATCTAATACTCCTTTTCAAATGTTAATAACAGCCAAAAGGAAGGGACGGTTGATTTAATCAGGCCAGTCCTACCATGAGGCATAATGAGGCAGTCGGTTAAAACATTAGACCAGCCTTTCTCAACTTTTTGACCCTGGAAGAACCCTTGAAATATTTCTCAGGCCTCAGGGAACCCCTGCACACTCAGGCTCAAATATAGCCTAGAAGTTACAAAATCATTATATCCGTTTCATGGGTAGGCCTGTATTACAGGCATAACAGTGTTCTTAAACTGAAAATAAAGAATGAAGTTTACCTCTTGAATGTGAAGTTGCCTGAACTTGAAATAAGTTTTTAAATAAATTGACATCTCCCAGGGAACCCCTAGTGACCTCTCGAGGAACCCTAGGGTGCCACAGAACCCTGGTGGAGGAACCCTGGATTAGATGTTGCTAATCTGCATGCACATCTTCAGCTGAAGAACTTGACAAAGAGCCCCACTGACTAATGTTACACCACACCAAGGTCACAATATTTGCAGATGTCTCTATTCCCTGCAAAATGATTTTTTTCTCCCACATTCATGGCAAATAAAATAATTTGGAATGGTAGAGCAGAATTGGGTAGGGGACACCATTCACTCTTGGAAAATATTTCCTTTGCTTTTTAAACAAAATAGTCTTTGTCTGCAGAACATCCACTCTTTATTCACCCTTCTTTTCTTAGTGATTAAGAAGGGAAGATGGAAAGTATAAGAGGAAAGTGTGCTTGCGTTTGTTGGGTGGGCTTTTCAAGTAGAACCATGAGAGGAAGAAATATTTTTCTCTCTTCTTGCTGCATTGAGACAACTTCCCTCTTTCATTTTCTTTTTGACATTACTAAATGGTCATGTGACCACCCAAGAGTCATGTGACGAGGTCATCACCTGATGTCACTTGACCATTTAATGACTGGGAAGGGAAGATGGAACCTCTCACATGGAGAGCAAGTGTGCATGGTTGTTTTTTAAACAGAAGAAATCTTTTTACAAGATGGAAAATTTAAAATCTTCAAAATGGAAATGACCACTCTTTCCCCCTCACCCTGAATTCTGAACAAAATTCTAGTCTCTTCTCTTTAATAATAATTCTTGGTGCCTGCAGGGTGTGGTCTAAAAGTCAAGATGACAGCCATGACTGTGCTGTCAAAGCTCCATCCAAACGCACAAAAAATGGGTGCAGCTTTGATCACACTGTCTTAGCTGCCACCTTGACTGTTTTGGCCCCACCAAGAGGACATCCCTGATCATTCTGCTTCAGTTATACCCTTTGCAAATGGGACTAAGTAGAAATGGAATATTTCATCCAGTGTTACACTCAATCCTCAGCTTTTCCCTGCCTCAAAACAAAACTGTGGCTTATGCTCCTTTCCAATGCTATAAAGTTGCTTGTTTTAAAATAATATTTATTCCGTATTGTAAAGGTATGTGGGAATGACCTTGGGAGACAGAAGGAAGAGCCACAGACTAGACAACCATCATGCAAAAGGTATCTCAGCCCATAGAACCAGGGGGGATATGGGAAATGTTTCAGAATGGAACCTCCCTAGTTTTCGGCAGAGTAAAAGTAAAGGCAGAGAGAAATACTTTCAGACTTGCAAGATTCTGTTCATGTAACCTTGCAATAAAGATAGAGTTGGTACTCAGTTGTGCTTCTTGTCTGGACTACCTCACACAGCTAACACATCTTGATGTCTAATTATTTGTGAAGGTGAAAGGTCCCCTGTGCAAGCACCGGGTCATGTCTGACCCTTTGGAGGATGCTGCTTTCATGACGTTTTCTTGGCAGACTATAGCAGGGTGGTTTGCCATTGCCTTCCCCAGTCGTCACCTTCCCTGGCAAGCTGGGCGCTCATTTTACCAACCTTGGATGGTAGAAATCCACATTCGGAGGATTGTTATCCTGAAAAGCAGGCAATAGATAACTGAAATAAATTTTATCTCTTTACTTTGTTTGTATCCAATAAATAAATCAAAGAAACCAAAGAAACAAATATTTTAAGTTTTTGTCCTCCTGCATTTTTAATTCTTTTTTTTTTCACTTTTTAAATGTTGTTTATGTCTACATATAATGCTTTAACTTTAAGCCATCTTGAATGTTCTTTCTGAAAAAGTGGCACAGAGACCAGGATGGATGGATGGAATGGAGTTTTTGGCCTATGTTGATTTATTTTCAAGTTATATTCAAGGAGGCCTGAACTGCTTCTCTTTTTATTTCTTGAGGTGAACATTAAATAATGTTGTCAATCTGTTCACTTATGTAGAAGTATTCCAACTAAAATATAGTTTCATCTAAGCTCTTTGATCTCCTCTCACTCCAATCAAACCCTGTGCTTTTGAAGGCCTTTGTAACAAATACTTTTCACCTGTTCCCTATTAGGCAGAAGAGTTCTCTGTCTGTCAGTACTTAAGAGCTTCACAAGTCTTTCATAACTGTTTGGCATTGGCAGAAACCACTTTTGAAATGGTCTCCAGAATGGGTTTATACTGCTGAGAGCAGTGGTTGGTACAAAAAGGTAACCTTTTACTGTGGGTTGTGAGCTCCTTGGAAGTATCTAGTTAATCACTGTAAAGTGGGTAATAGATCTGTTAGATTGCCATTCCAGCATTCATTCCCCCCACCATTTCCGAAATAGTTTGTAATTTTTTTTCAACAATGATGTATATTTGTATGCAAGACTCTCTAATCTGTTTTTAAAGCACTTTTCATCAATGCTTTTTGTACCCATTTTTACCCAATCTACTAGCTTGATAGGCATGGAGTATATAATGCAAAAATTACTAAAGGTGCCGAGGTATTGGGTTCAGATGTGTGAATAATTTGACATTAAAAGACCTTTAATGTCAATTACATTGAAAGAAACTCTCTCTCATTCCTAGCATAAGGAACAGGATGCTGAAGTCAAATGCAGCTTTTGCTATTACTCAGTAGATTTATTGTATGATTTACAATGTCTTAATTTGGAATCCAATATTAAAGGGTGATCTTTTGACTTTAACTATATCAATGGAAATTTAAGCCTCATTAAAGGCTCAAGTCAACATGGATTTTCAAGAACAAATCTCGCCAAATTAACATCTCATTTTTTTAAAAATTGGGAATCTTATTTAATAGATAGTTGGAATACTGTAGATATAATATACTAAATTATCACATTAGTTAAGTATAAACTAGATGGCAAGATAAATTAAATGGATATATAGCTAGCTGATCAATGATTCCTCATTCAATGGAGTATTACATGCAATACTACAAGGATCATCCTGAGTCCTGCACACTTCAATATTTTCATTAATGATTTGGAGGAAATGCTTATTGAATTGGAAGATGATGCAAAATTGGATAGGATAGATATTACTTTAGAAGAAGTTAGAGAAATGGTCTGTAAGTAACAGTATTAAATTTAGTAGAGACAAAGTTGTGAAGTTTTTCACTTAGGAAACAAAAAAAAAATCAATGCACAGGTATAAATGAAGATAGCTGGCTTGGCGAAACTACTTAGTAGAAAAGTTCTTGGAATAGAAGTTGATAATGGTCAGGTTTCCCCATCTGATACTAGAATTAAAGTCTCACAGGCAGTGAGTCAAGGATTCAGCTTGTTGAATACATTTACTGCAAGAATTGGGGTAAGGTAAAGGTAAAGGTTTCCCTTGATGTAAAGTCCAGTCGAGTCCGACTCTAGGGGGCGGTGCTCATCTCCGTTTCTAAGCCTTGGAGCCGGCGTTGTCCATAGGACACTTCCGGGTCATGTGGCCAGCATGACGACTCAGAACGCCGTTACCTTCCCACCGAAGCGGTACCTATTGATCTACTCACATTTGCATGTTTTCGAACTGCTAGGTGAGCAGGAGCTGGGATTAACAACGGGAGCTCACTCCGCCGCGCGGTTTCGAACCGCCGACCTTCCGATCGACAGCTCAGCGGTTTAACCCGCAGCGCCACTGCGTCCCTATAGAATTGGGGAGAGCTGTTAAAAAATACAGCAACCACCAAGTTTAAAATTCAAGCCCTATGTATACCAGAAGCAGAGCCCAAGCTTTGTGTCTTTTGCTTCTACCACTGCAACATAATATTATTTTGCTTCTACCAGTGCAAAATTATATTGTAATTTATATTTGTAAATTGTTTTATTTTTATAGGATTTTAATTCTTTATTATTATAGTTTTAATTTTATTGTAAACCACCCAGAGTCCCTCTTTTGGGGGAGATGGGTGGTAGCAAAATTTGAATAATAAATAAATAATAATAAATAATGGGCTTTTGGCTTGCCAGATCTAGCCCTTCCAACAGCAATCCCAAATATGAGCTACAAAAAAAGGCAAATATAATTTTAGGCTGCATCCCCAGAAGTATAATCTCCAAATCACAGGAAACAATGTATTCTACTTTATTTTGCTTTTACTAAATCCTACGGTGAGCACTGTATCCAGTTCTAGGCACCACGCAGAGAGAGCCATGTGCTCTCTCTATGTGGTGAGGAGAGCTCAGAAAAATTTGAATGGTCCAAAGAACAGGAACAAATACAGGAACTGAAGAAGATGGAGATGTGTAACCCTAAGAAAAGGTGGCTAAGGGTGCGGGGGAGGGGGGACGGGTACGATAACACTCTTCAAATATCTGAAAGGCTGCCTTATAGAAGAAGAGTAAAGCCTGGTCTGTCTTGTTCCAAAGTGCAGGACACTGAAGAATGGATTTGAGTTTTAGAAAGGCAGATTCCAGTTGATGGTTAGAAGAGAATTCCTAATGGTAAGAGCAGTTGCATCATGGAACCATGGTCCAGAGAGGTGGTGGGCATCCTTCCCTGGATGTGTCAAAGCAGAAGTTAGACCGCCTTCTGTCACAGATGCTTTAATGTGGATTCTTGTATTCAGACTGTTTATGAGATTTGATGAACCTCCTCTCACTTCCTGTCTCCATCTCAGATCTGTTTCCATCAGTTTGTACAATGTGCCTCACCATGAATGGAAAATTCCCTCTAAGCCAAACACATGTCAGTGCAATATCTCGAGGGAAGCTGTAAGCAGTTCTCCTCGGTGCCCCTCTTTCTACAGCGTCCCCTCTTTTTCTGCAAGGTTTTTCTTGCCAACTTGCCCCTCTGCATTTGTTTCCAATCTGCAGAATTAGCATGATGTCCACAGGTGTGCAGATCTAATCTTTGGTTAGTATATATGTTAACCTTCCAATTTTAGAGAGGGGAATAAATGTTCATGATTTCTATGGAACAGCAACAAACAAAAAAGGGTTTTGTTCCTATAAGGACACAGTATCCAAATGTTATTCTTGGCATCATTGTTTCTTCATACCGGAAAGGATTATGCTTGCTCCCCTCTCTCATTTTCCCCTGCACTTAAAAAAATGATGTGATTTGGAATTTCCCCCCAAATCAGATCTAACTTGACTGAGCAATCAGAATACTATCATCTGATAATGGCCCGTAACTGATAATCAGTGTTGCATTTTGCCAATGAAATGTTGCTTTAAAAAATTACTTTTTTTTTACCAAAATAAAGACAGCGGGAAGGATGTTTTTATTATACAAAACATGGTGATACAAAACAACAACAACTAACCCCTAATAACTGTAGTCATGTTGATGAAGTGAGAGTGAAGGGAGGACATTTTGATATTCCCTAGCAAAATATATTAAAAACTCTAGCTGGATTTTACTATTGAATTATACGTATGTATTGCATTTATAGCTGCTATTTTCTCTGGGAACTCAAGGTGCTATATGCAGGGACTCCTTTAATTTAATCCCACAACAGCCTTGTATGGCATATTGGGCTAAGAGAAAATCCTAGCCAAAAGTCAGGCAGTGAGCTCTGGACTGAAGTGGGGAGTTAAACCTGGGTCTTCTTAGGCCAAGCCCAACACCTAAATCAAAATGTGTTACTATATTCTTCAGACTAAGAAGGTTCTAAATAGCCATTGTCCCAACATGGCATTCATTTTTCCATTCCCACTGCGTTGCATTGCATTCCATTATTCTTTTCCAAATGACAATCAGTATTCTATCGCTGCTGGGAATTTGCAGTTCTCATTGGACTGATTGAAAAAGGAGGAATTGCTATTACATCTTACTAAACTACAAAGATATAGACAACAGAAGATGAGTGGGTTGGAGAAGAACTCCATTTGTTCTGGATAGGTGGATTATCTTCTCTTTGTTGTGGTTGACAAATTCATCATTGCCTTCTTTTGTGACCTAATAAATCCTATGGGTTCTTCATGCCTTGTCAAGGGATATAACTAATCCAACTGAAATATGAGAAGCAAAGGAGGCTACAGGTTGCTGAAGAGGTGACAGTACAGTGAAAGGTCAGCGTTTATACGAACTCCTTGGCCAGCTTGTCACTGATGTTACGGACTCATTCTATGAACGTTTTACCAAAATGCCAACTGCTTGAATGATTCGGTCCTATCGGTTTGGTGGCTGTGAGGACTACCATTGCTGTTCTCCTTTGAAATCTGCTTTGCCCAACAGAAGAGCCAGCTCTGTGGCTGCTACAGCCAAATGAGTTCAATTTCTATGCACAATCCTGGGGTAGAGTGATTGTGGAGCCCCTGTCATTTGTTATTTGTGATATATGTGGTGTGGTCTGCCCAGATGTACATTATATTTTTCTTATTATTGTTTTGTATCTTTTTTAAAACTCTAAGCCACCCAGAGTTGTGAGTCAAGCAGCCTGTATATATAATGGAGGAGGAGGAGGAGGAGGAGGAAAAGTCATTGTTCAGCTTGCTATGTTTTATCATAATTCCATTCCATCTGGCAAATATCATAGATAGTTAGATAGATATTTTGTTTTGATCCCAGTCTAGGAATGTAAAATGAAAGCATTAGAAGCTCAGCAACCCCTCCTCCCCCATCAAAAAATGCATAAAGAAATTTGTAAAATTTACAGTCAAAGAGCAGAATTGGACTTAAATTGGTGGATCAACTTTTATATCACTGCAATGCCACTTGTTTCCCAGTAAGCATGATCCAGATACAAATTTTGCCATCTTGTAAGTAATACCTGGATTTGAGACAGAAAAGGAGAGTGACAAAAATGTGTCTGATCTACTGAATAAGGTGGTGGTTTTTTTTTTTTTTTTTGTTTAAGTTGTTAGTAGATGAGATCTGAACAATGCCATACAATAAAATGTATGCTATTGACTTTACAAAATTGAAAGATTGGGGCATAGCCATTTTGAATTCCTTGAATAATTGCAGACGGTAGAACATGTCTCTTCTATTGGTAGAACATTTACTCAGGCTAGTAAAAATGCACAGTGGTACTTTGGAGAGAAGTCACTGCAGCCAAGGCAGAGATTTTAATAAAGTTTCCAGTGGCATAGCATCAGGCCATTCTGCTCAAAAAGTTTTGTTCATCAATGTCCCAGATACACAGGGCACAGCCCTTTGGCTTCACACGCACAAAGAATACCATTATTCAGTTTACTGTGCTCTGCTTCCTTCTGACAAACATCTTTAGGTTCTAAAGTATCTGAATGTCCTCTATAATGGATATAAGTACGTTTGGGTACAGGGAAATATGTTACCATAAACTTCAAAAAAAATCACTTCATCTTTCCCCCTATAATTGCATTGAATTCCCATGGGAATTCATTGGGACTAAATAAATATCTCAACCTTTCATGAGTATAATATTCCTTCCTCACTCTAGGTTTGGACTCTGTTCAATCATGCTCAAATGATGCTACACTAATAACACATTAGAACCATCTAATTTACTAGATTGCCCTAACACAGAGAAAAGTAGCTAAACAATAGACTGGTGCACAATCCAAACCCCATGAACTTTGGGACACAAGGTATCAAATGGGCATCCAGAAAGGTGTGTATCACTGAATCTTCAAGGAGAAATAATCCCATCCAGACTGTGTTGAAAATATAATCACTCAGAATACTTGATATTAATAATTCTATAGCACCTTGACAGAACCATACTTAGTCTTCCTCCAGACCACCAT
Organism: Candoia aspera; assembly: GCF_035149785.1. NCBI lineage: Eukaryota > Metazoa > Chordata > Lepidosauria > Squamata > Candoiidae > Candoia > Candoia aspera. Next base: position 12,313,212 of record NC_086153.1, read on the forward strand.
TTCTCACTGCTAGATTGCAATATGATGAAAAGAGGAAATTAGTGTGCTCTGGTGACTTCACTCCTACTTTGAATTTCTGGATGGGAAGGGGAAATGAATGCCTTTCTCGAAATTCATTAGAACCACAAGAATTGGAAGGGGCTATTTAGACCATCCACTCCTACCTCCAGCTCAGTGCAAACATCCAAATTAAAGCATTCTAGATAGGTGACTATCCAGCCTCTACTTGAACATATCCAATGAAGAGTAATCCCTGACTTCTCTAAATAATTCATTCCACTGGGAGGGAAGGAGAGATGAAGAATTCTGATAATACCTGTTCCAAATTCTTTCACCAGAATAGGGAAAAAAGTAATGTAATATTTACCAAGTATGTCATTTGGGACCAATTAAGGGCCAGGATCCATACTAAGCAAAGCACTGGTATGTGCATTCCACAACCAATCCCATCTGGTTTGAAAAGTATTTTTATTATTTGAAAAATCTTTAAGAGCAGCTGACAAAACTGCTGTGACAAGGGAGGCAAAACTACTGTGCAGATCCGGTGACAGACTTGGGCTGGCTGGGGAATTCTGGGAGCTGAAATCCACACATCTGAATGTTGCCAAGGTTGAGAAACACTGCACTATAGAAATATATGGTGAGTGGCCAGAAACAGTGGGGCGGTTGGATCCTAACATCAGGAAATACCTCTGTTCTCCAATGTGATAGGTAGGTAAGTAGGTGGATAGGCAGACAGAAAGACTTTGACTTCCTTTCTATTCCATTTATGAAGAAAGGGTATGAATTTTGATACCCAAACAAACTGAACAAACTTTTGGTCATCTGTATTGGCTAAATTCAGGGGTGCAGCATTCTTGAGATCATAAGACACTAATTAGATTGTTGTCACTAATGGCCTTCCTCATCTCTTTGTCCACGTATCTGTCTAGGCAGTCTCAACCAACCGAATAGCTGACAGATGCATCTATTTCTTTTGTGTACATCAGGGTGGTGTAACATATGCCCGACCAAATGTTACTTTGCTTCAGCTCCATATCTGTCAAAGATGAGGAATGATTGGTATTGTAATCCAACAACATCTAGGCAAGATTCAGATAACACATGGGTTCAACCAACACAACCCCAAAACAGGCTTGACAAAGCACCATTACACATTATGGCTTAATTTGATGGCTGCTTCACTCAACATGCTAAGACAATGACTGGGTTTCCATAATATAGTGAACCACAAACTACTGAATCCCATTTTATCCTAGCCTTGTGAGCTCTACAAACCTGGACATGAAAGTTTATATGTTTCAACAGAAGAGAATATCTGTAGCTCAGGGTTGAACTGTGGAGTTCTTGGTGCTCTCCAAGCCTGGTTGTTTGCACTGATGACATTACCTAGTTGGGTAGTGAAATGTTTGCAAGCAAACAACCAATCTCAGAGAGCACCAAGAACTCTACAGTGCATATATAGTTCAGGCCTGATATGCACCAGAGTTACGTTTCTGGATGTTAACATTTACTTAGAGACCATGTGGATTCCATCACAAGGACACCCAAACGTTTCATGTTCACCCAGCACTTTCCTGTAAGAATTCATGAAACACAATGGACAAAGATAAGAATGCCAGCTGGACAGTAAATCAATTTTACCTATCTTTGTGGAGGAACAAGAATAAATATACACCAATCCCCTCCTCTCTATATCTTTTATGCTTTGGGGAAATTTTGCTAGTTAATGGATGACTTTGTCAACCGGGAAAGGGCTGAAGACTGGGTAAAAAAACAAAATGTAGGCAATTGAAAGAGTATTCAGTTCAAGCAAACATGCTGGCTGGTAAGCATTTAGATCATTAAAGCTGCCAGCTAACAAACATCAAATGCAGGCCAATATTAATGAAGCAGTTGTATTAATTTCCAATTTCTCAGGAAGCTAAGCAACTGGATCATTAGCCCGTTTGCTTTCTCTCTCTCCCCTCCCCCTGCCTCTCTATGACATGGTATTAATGAGCTTTAATGCCCCACAGGCTTTAATAGGCCACACTGGGAATCCAGAAATACTGCAATTTGTACCGAGGATTTAGACATAACCCTCCCCACTCCAAAGAGCCCCTCTCTGCTCCAGAGAGCAAGCGTTTGATCAGTCACTTTCCCTGGTGGAACAGCACAACAGAATAATGAGCGGCAACTGAGCGATTAAATAAGCCAACCGCTTGGAGTGCCAGGAAAGATGTGATTGTCACTAACAATCTACCGTTTGTTAACACCACCAGGGTATAAGAAACCAGCAGTCAATACTCCTAGTGTTTCTAACACCCTCCCCTCATCCAACATATCTTTTCGTTCATCAACACACATACACAGAGAGAAAACAAACCCTAGCAGGTGGTGTGGTGGTGGTGTGTGGTTGTTGCTTTTTTTTTTTCCAGGAGATTGTTGTCCTTAAGTAATATTTTCTTCCCTGTTTTTTTTTTTCCTGAAGGCATAGAAGAAAATCTGAAGGGGAAGAAATGAAACAGTAAACCATCTGTCCTTGCTTTCAGCCAGCCAATTACACCAGCGAGCATCTGATTGGAAAACGTGTCCTTGTTTGAAGGCAGTCTGATTTGGTGCAGTGGGAAAAGCAGAAGCGGCTCATGTCTCATATGGACACTGTTCGTCTTGAACCGCCACGGTAGTTTTAATTAGGCTCGGGTGGAATCCGGTGGAGAAGTTTTAGAATGGAAAGACAGGGTGGAGCACGGCTAAGCGAACCGTTGGACAGCTGCCCTCTGTCTTCCTTCCAAAGTTTGGATAAGGAGCATATGCCATGGATCTTTCACCTCTTCACATCCTTCCATTTCCTGAAGGATTATGGCATGATGTATGCAATGCATATTCCCCTTTTCACAGTTTCTTCAGGTTGAATGTCATTATTCAAGAGCAAGAAAAAGAAAAGCCACCGAATGAACTTGGAGAATCTACACCCTACTTTTTCAAATAACATCTACAAAGTGGTTTGCAACTTAAGTAGGACAACAAATAACCAAGACGTCATACACATATTTTAAGAATCAATCCAGTTATAGCCAGTTGGATCATCCAAACTCAATGGTTTTATTCTTCAGTCTTAAATACAGAGTTGGGCATACATTCACAGCACAGCAGTGATTACCTGATCTCATTCAAGGGCCTAATCCAAAATTTCTGAAAAGATCCAATCCAGTTTGAGCCATTCCAGAGATATTTGGATCTGGCTGGTTGCTCTGATCCAAACTGATTTGTTTCCCCATTTTTCCATTGCCTAGCAAATTAAAAACACATGTAGTGATAGTAACCCCTTTTGTGGGAAACATGCAGAAATTTTAGACAACAGGATGCGAATCATTACATTTTTGTTTTTCTACCATACCTCTGTGCATGATCTGTTCTTGGACTTTTGCTCCAAACATATAACTCTCCAATCAATCAATCAATCAATCATATTTGGTCCTCTCATTTGCTTTCTTCTTTGAAACCGAAAGCTCATTTATTTCTCAGGCTGGGACATATACAGAGAAGAGACAGATACATGCATTTGTTTCTTTCTCTTGGACCCTCTAGCAAAATGTCTCAGCTATTCCTCTCCCGATTTACAGGTACTTTAGCACATCCATTTACTTAAATCTGCATTTTATTCAGGCCTGAATAATCACAGCCTAAGCCTTAAGTACCAATATGTTTTACTTAGTGATACATTTCACTCTCCTTAAGTGTAATAGCATTTCTATTGCAATGCTAGGGGGAGGGGTGGGAGGTGGCACACTGTTTTCCTTAAACTGGCCCTGTTCATGTTGCATTTTGGTTTTTAAATGCCCCATGCCTGTATAGCCAGTTTGAAAGGTGAAAGGTCCCCTGTGCAAGCACCGAGTCATGCCTGACCATTTGGGGGCATGCCGCTTTCGCGACGTTTTCTTGGCAGACTATAGAGCGGGGTGGTTTGCCATTGCCTTCCCCTGTCGTCACCTTCCCCAGCAAGCCGGGTGCTCATTTTACCAACCTCGGAAGGATGGAAAGCTGAGTCGACCTGAGCTGGCTACCCGAGAATCCAGCTTCTGCTGGGATCGAACTCGGGTCATGGGGAGAGTTTCGGTTGCAATACTGCTGCCTACCACTCTGGGCCATACGAGGCTGTAGCCAGTTTGGTCTAGTGCTTAAGGCAACGGGCTAGAAACCAGGAAACTGTGAGTTCTAGTCCCGCCTTAGGCACGAAAGCCGGCTGGGTGACCTTGGGCCAGTCCCTCTCTCTCAGCCCAGCCCACCTCACAGGATTGTTGTTGTGGGGAAACTAGGAGGAGGAAGGAGTATTACGTATGTTTGCCACCTCGAGTTATTTATAAAAATAATAAAGGCGGGATAAAAATAAACAGATAGATAGATAAATAAATAAATAAATAAATAAAATATCTTCGGTACAACTTTATTCTTCTTCCTTCCCCTGAAAAGTTAAGTATTCTCCCCAAAGACTAGTAATCAACTTACAATTTTGCAGAGGTTATTTTCACACCAAACTCCTTCAGATGTTCCTAAGATTACTGGACAGGAAGATATCTATCAAGCAATAGAATACGTCCATTCTCTTTAAGTGAATGATGGATCTTCTTTTTCTGCCTGTCTTAGTTGCTTTGGTATGTCAGTCACACATCCCAGCTGCCTATTCACACTTCATTCATGATGTTCCTTACCTATAATCTCCATTATTTTTCCTGTCGACTCCTCATGGCTCATTAGTTAGGTTTGACACCTGCACAGAATACCTTTTCACTCATAAGTGCTGGACAGGTTTTGACAAGAGCTAACAATAACTTTTCAAGAAGTCTTTTAGAGCTCAATTTATGTATTTTGTGGGTTAATACAATGTCCTCTTCTCTGCACAATACAATTCAGATGTTATCCACTGTTCCTTGTTAGCATCTAGCAAATTCCCACTATCTTTCCTAGGCTCAGGAGGTTACAAATACAGGGACAGAAAGTGGGGGAGAAACCTCTATAGCTTTTCATTTTTTGGAGAGCTCAATTAAAAGACCATCAATCTTCCATTAAAAAAAAACCTCTAACAAAAGCTCAAAAAGATAGTGTATTCTACAACTTAATTGAATAAAACATCATTGGCTTCAATTTTGCTACCTGGAAAATTCAAGTCTGTTCTTTGAAAATTCTGATAGCCTTGCCAACATCTGGGAAATTTTTCAGTCAATCTGCCCTACTCTGACCTGACAAAGTTTTTAGAGTTGTTTTCTTTTTCTTCTTGTGCAGAATGACTACATACTCTACCTCACATTGTAAAATTCAGTTAAGCAACCCAAACCCCACTGTGCAACATATAACTCATTACCAATTTCATAAGGAGAAAATGGTTCTTCATAGAGGCTCCAAGCTAGTTTTAAAGTTTTAAAGGTTAAGGCTTACACTCTTGATTGGATGCAGGGAAACTGCCAACCAACACTGATCCTTAGACATGGGGAAGATATTATTGTGCACTGTCTACCAGCAATTGAGCTGTCATATGTTGCACATACTCTTCAAGAGTAATGCTATATAAATGCATTGCAAAAGCATCCATCATGATGTGAACAAGGCATGGATAAATGTGGCCAGATCTGCCCAACTCAGGAACAGTCCCAGCTGGCACATTTGCCATCGTCATGCAAATGTGCTATTTGCCATCATCATCATTTGGAGGACTCGAGGAACTTCAAGATCAAGGAGACTCCAAGAATGCAGATGCTGTGTTGCAGGAGATAACAGCGTTTTTTAAACACAATGAACCCCACTCCTCAGGTCTATTTTCCTCTTAAGTAACAACCCCATTTAATTTCAGTTTGTTCACTATCATCCAAGTCATTAATGAGTTTAAGGTAATCAACTGCTTCTTTGAAGTTAGTCAGCAAGCAGGATTAGAGCTGGGTGTCAACAGCATACTGGTAGCACCCCTCTCCAAAGTTCTGGATCTCTCAATGATTTCATGTAAATGTTACACAACATAGGAAATGATTGGTGTCAAAAGACAAGGAAGTCCACAATCAGTGCAAACCAATGTCCTCAAGGCCTAATCTCATCCGCTGAGGATATTATGGTTGATAGCAGCAAAAGCTGCTAGGAGGTCCAAGATGAAAAATAGGTTCAAACTTCCCTGTCTGATTCAGGATATTTACCAAATGATTAAAGAACTCTAAGTCCCATAGACTTTCAGCCCTGGCTGAAATGGTTGCATCCATGTCCTAGGGAATTATAGGAATAAAAATAAATATAAGCATCCTTTATTATTAACTTAGGTGCCGCCACCGCCTCCTCTTCCTCAGGTTTGCAACCAATGAGCTATAAGTGGTCTCAGAACTACTATTCTGCACCCATAAAACCTTCTCCAGCCAGGACACCAAAATTTGATAGCACAGGTTTCAGTTAGGTGTAGCTGGAAAATAGACTAAAACAGCTGTTTAAGCCTTAGAATAGGCTTCAGCTAGATGATGAATATTTAATAAAGTTGGGAAGAAAGTCCAGCCTCCCCCATCCCCCCTCAAAATAAGAAATTCCTAAGTCCACCCTCTGATGTGGTCTGTCCCCATCTAGTTCCCATCATTCCCCACTGACATTGGGCAATGATTGTATATGGTTGCCACCTCTGATGATAACTGCCTGAGATTCCAACTTTTGTGGAATTTGTCAATGTTCAGCAGTAACCTGTGCAAAAATCATATGGCTCCAAGGCAAGGTGGGACTGGTAGTGATGAGACTTCATCCATCAATGTTTGCTCTCTAGGCAAATAGCTGAGCTAAACAAGTCAGGAACCCTTTTGGTGAGCTGGGAACGCTTCATCCTGCTGTCCCTGAGCTTTGTGAAACAGGAGCACTTAGATTTGTTGGCTGCAGTTCTGACTTCAGTGACTCTTGTCATGAACACACACTTTATTTTAGGACAGTAGACTGAATTTTGGCATATATGCCCTGCTGGCATTCCGAGATTGGATATGCCAGCATGCTGAAGCCAACTGCTGCCTTAAATTCATTCCTGGTGAGAGGTCAAAAAATTCTCTTGAAGGCCCTACTTTCATAGATCTCTACAGACAAAGCAAGAAATAAATTAAGCCTTTGGCCCATCAACGATAAACATTGTCAAACACATTCTAACCCTTAAAAAATGTCATGTTCATTTTCAACTACCTTATTTATAACAGAAAGGCTTCCTTTATTCTGAGGAGTTTTCTCTACTTTGACTTACAACCTCCCAAATGCCCCAAGTAACTGTGATACTTTTGTTCCTCAAACCGGCAGCCAACCAATAAAAACAAACCTCTGTTGGTGTCTACATACTTGTGAACCTGTCCCATTGCTCATGTGCCTCTCTGTGGGCTGAATATCAATAGAAAATGGGGGAAGAGTAAGGGCAGGGGGCTTATATTTCCTGGCCTATGGAATAAGGCAGCCAAGGTCAGCTTCTCAGAATGACTTCTCTTAGTTTTTGAGGTGGATGCAGGCCAATCCAATTTCCATATTGCTAACTCCCCTGGGAATGGCGGTCATCATGGTAAAAAGAGATAAACACAAAGAAGGGAAAGTTACCCTGTTTTAGAAAGCCCTGTTCTGGGTTAAATGAAGCCAGATGTTTCCATGAAAAAAAGGAGAGAGAAAACATTAAGCACAGAAACTGGCTCTAACTTGAACTGAGCAGGAATGGGATCCCCCATCCCCAATGTGAAAGAAAACCAGTGGCATCATTGGGTATCCACCAAGGCTCACAAGCCAGCCAGCAGGATCCTAGTTCTGCTGCTGCTTCTACTTCCATATGGGCCCTGTTCCCCCATTCCCTCCAAGAAAGTAAGCACTGGCATGAGGAATCGAACCACCATCTTCCCCTCAATATATCCTTTAGTACAATCACAAAATCACACAGTTGGAAGGGGCAACGGAGTGCAAAAACATTACAGCTTCCCTACAGGAGGCTGTTTAGCCTTGTTTGGACACATCCAGTAAAGGGGAAGCCACCATCTCAGCAGCACGATCAAACCACTCTTTGTTAGAAGGATTCTTCTAACATTGAGACAGACTTTGCCTTCCTATAACTTAAAGGCATTATTTTGTGCACTCTGGAGCAAGAGAGAACTGATTGTATGGCTTTGATCCTAATTACATACAATACTGGGGAGTTGCAGGCTGCTCAGAGTTGGTAGATTAGAATGTCCAGTAAGTCCTGAGACTAAACTAAAAAATAAATAAAAACAACCTGGATCCAGTTTTTCTTCTATAGGATATCCTTATAGATGTTTTGAAGATCACGTTGTCTTTTCTCAAGGCAAAATACACCCAACTCCTTCAATCTCTCTGCATAGGATCTAGGTTTTGGTCCATGATCATACTTGTGACCCTTCTCTGAACCTATTTGATTTTTTCTGTATCCTTTTTAGAAGAGGGCATACAGAACTGGACACAATATTTTAGGTAGAATTTGACCCAAGCAAAGTGGGACAGTTATTGGCTGCCATTTGAAAATCATATTTCTATTGATAAGTAGGGAGGATACCAACCCAGGTATCCTCTGTCCTATTCTAATAGATGTAATTTGTATTTCATTAGTGAAGAACTTTGCCTTTGACTAATGTCTCTTACATTTCATTCTGCTACTTGGAGTCTATTCTTCTAGCCTATCATGATAGCTTTGGATTTATTGAATTTATTTCCACCTTCTAGCATACTAGTTACCCATAATTTTTCTCCCATTGGCAGACTTGATAAGCCTCCTCCTCCCCCTCCTCCTCCCCCTCCTCCTCCCTTAAGTCATTAATGAAAATATTGAATAGTAAAGGATCTAGGACTGATCCTTCTGGCACCCCCTTTCAAATCTCTCCCATTTGGTGAGAAACCAAAAGTTGATATTTCTTTTAGTACAATTTTTGAGCCATTCCTTCTAGCCATTTGTGTGAATTGTTCCTAAAGAGAAGATCATGCAGCAGTGACATCAATGGGAAAGAGGTGTGATACTCAGGGTACCCCTGAAGGCATCTTGTCAAGGACCCCACAAAATGCTATTTTGATGCATGATGTCCACTAACTCAGTTTCTGTTTCATACAGACTTGTCCATTTCTGTGTCAGTAGGATATTGGCTAAACTTGTGATGTCACAATGCAGATGCAGAAGCTCTGGGAGTATAGCAATTGCATGCGCTCAACATTTCAAGTATATCCTAGTCCAGTGTTTCTCAACCTCAGCAACTTTAAGATGTATGGACTTCAACTCCCAGAATTCCCCAGAAGTTGCTGAGGTTGAGAAACACTGTCCTAGCCCAAAACATTTTCCTGCTTTGTTTCCTACTTAGGAGAACACTTGTTTTTCTCAGTGTCTACCCTTAGGCCTCTATGATGTGCTAAGCTCTATGGTGTGCTAAGCTTTCCTCTATGACACCCTTTGTCGATGGAGGCCATGATTTGTGCCTCATTAGGGTGCTGAAATGATGCAGTTTATTTTGTCAAGGTCTTTTGGCACACTTCTGGGCCATCTCTAGAGCACCCTGTAGCCAACCTAAGCTTTTGCACATGCACTGAGCATGTGCAGAAGCTTCTTCCTGTGACTGGACATGCTGGAGTTGGCACCAGAAGTGATGGAGAGCAAAGCAACGTGGCCTCTTGACATCACTCTTGAGAATACTGTCCAAACACATCACTTATCTGAAGCTCTGCACAGTCACTGGTGAGCACTGATGGGGTGCCATCCTGCTCTTTCAATAACTCCTCTTAAGAGACAGTTCTCTCACCTGGATATCTGGTGGTACTCCCGTTTATCTATGCCTTTCTTAAAACACAGCACTAGGTACTCTAGACATAGACCCAAAGCAAAGGATACCCTCATGGCCAATTCCCTGTTTAAAAAAAATCAACAAACAACCCACTTGCATATAAGTATTCATTTTCTCAGCTAATTTATCATTTCCTGCTTTATTTTACTAGTTTTCTCCCATCCCTTGGGTTCTTTCCTCCCTCCCTTTGCTTTTCCAGTTTTTTTTCCAGCCTCTCTCTAAATTCCCCAAAGAGATGGAAGGCCTTGTAAAACCCACCAGACTAACAACCAATTCCTGCTCATTTTTCACATTATCATGCACGCTTACACACAAACACACACACACACACACTCATGACGGTATGCACATGATGGCCTCACACTCCCCTTAAACCAGAGCCTGCAAAGCCGTTTCCCTTCCCCCAGTTACAAATTAGCCCATTAGGCTCTCTGTGTAGGCCCTCTGTTGCTACTTGGTAATGGCTCCAGAGACTTCCATCATGATCAGAATGACTCCCTGTGCAGCCATGAGGGCAGATGGAGACCGCTTGTGGGTAATGAGGTATCACGCTACCAAAGGGCACCACTTGGGGGTTCATTAGTTAGCTGCGGCTGTTTGTGTGAGCAAAAACAAGAAGCAGGTAAAACAGGATTGTGAACTGCTCCTGCATATTAATACCTCCCATAACCTCCTCTCATAAATGCAACTTTATCTCCTTCCTTCCTTCCTTCCTTCCTTCCTTCCTTCCTTCCTTCCTTCCTTCCTTCCTTCCCAGAGTATTTAATGACAAGTCTCTTCTTTTCTGAGCAACCTACAGAGAAGAGTTTTCAGAATCAGGAGAAAGAGAACCACAAACACAGAGAAAAATGCAGGTTGTAATATAAATATATCTCTGATGTGAGAACATTCAGACACGTGAATGGACATGAGGACCTAAAGCAGGGTTTCGCAACCGTGGCAACATTAGGATGTATGGACTTCAATTCCCAGAATTCCCCAGCCACTCATGCTGGCTGGGGAATTCTGGGAGTTGAAGTCCATACATCTTAAAGTTACCAAGGTTGAGAAACACTGACCTAAAGGCTTCTTGTGGAAGAAGAGAGAATGGGCAGGATTATTAAACACTTTGTGGTAACGAAGAATGGTGAAGATGCCGGAATCCATCATCACTGTCACAACTTTGTAGAAGAAAAGAGGCCATGCCTATTATTAATTTTCTGGAGATATCTTCCCACTGGTTACAAATTACAGGTTTTCAGACATCAACCTTCATCTACAAAGATGAGAACCAAAACCTTTCAGCTAGGATATCTGGCCTTCAGCACAACTTCTTCTCAGTTGAGTCATACGTGAAACAAGCTCTGTATCTTTCTTCCTAACTGAAGCTGCGCCTTCCACCGCTCTTAGAGGAAAAAAGTCTCTATTGTCATAGAGGTATTCATCAATTCATTAATAGAAGTATTCATCAATTCATTAATAAGTTACCTCCAGAGGTAAGGCAGGCCCCCACTCTCCTGGCCTTCCAAAAGGGAGCGAAGACTTGGCTTTGCCACCTCACTTGGGGCGGGAGGGGGGGTAGTCAATTATGGGGGTGGTTGGCGCCTTGACGAGGCCCTGAGGAATTTTATTGAGGCTGTTGTTTCTCCATCTTGGATTTTATATTTTATATTTATATTTGTATGATGAATCTGTTTTTATGGTGTTTTAATCTTTTATTATTTTAATGTGATTGTAAACTGCCCAGAGCCACTTTGGCAAGATGGGAGGTGAAGGAATGTGAGGAATAAATAAAATAAATAAATTTTATGAATAGAAACAAACTGAAATTAGGACAGGCCCTGTTTTGGGGTAGCCTCAAAGAACAGGTCTTCGTTCATTTAAATAATCTAGGAGTGTGCTTGTGACGTATGATCTAAAAGGATCCAGCTATCAGTGCTGTGGTTAACCTATGGGAATGTAAGTGGGGAGACCCAGAGTCTACTCCACCTTCAGCCATAGAAACTCACAAGGAGACTTTGGGACGGTCTCCTTCAGCCTATGAGCCAATGTGGTAGAGCAGTGAAGGTGTTGCACTTGGAGCAGGGTAGTCCAAGCTCAGGTCCATCCTCAGCCAGAGAAGCTCACTGGGTGACTTTGGACCAGTTCCTGTTTCTCAGCCCAACTTACCTCACAGGGCTGTTACTCTGGGGAAAATTAGAAAGAGGGAGTACTATGCATGCAGCCTTGAGCTTCTGCAGGAATGATGGGGTATTAGTCCAATAAATAAATATTCTTATCTTCAATAACTGGGGAAGGCTAAGTTCTTGGCTCAGATCTGGGACAGGTGGCCGGAGCTTAAGGAATGAGGTATCATCAATATGCTGATGATACTCAATTATACATCTTCATCCTGTGACCACCCTTTCTCAGTGCCTGGAGGCTGTAGGGGTCTGGAAGGGGAGCAACTGGTTTCAGCTGAACCCTGGTAAGACGGACTGGCTGTGGGTTGGGGGCTCCCAAGTATCTGGGAATTTGCCATCTTTGGCTCTGGATGGGTTGCACTGCCCCAGACAGACCTGGTGCGGAACCTGGGGGTTCTCCTGGACTCGTGACTCCTGCTCGAGGAGCAGGAGGCAGTCGTGGCCAAAGAAGCCTTTGCACAACTTTGTGTTGTGCACCATCTACGCCCTTTCCTGGATTGGTAGTCCCTCCGAATGGTCACTCATGCCCTGGTCATCTCCCGCACATACTACTGCAATGCGCTCTACATGGGGCTACCCTTGAAGAATATTTGAAAGCTACAGCTGGTGCAAAATGCAGCCACGTGTGCAGTCTTAAGAGCCCCTAGAAGGGCACATATAACACTGTTGTTAAACGAGCTGCATTGGGTGCCGGTTTGCTTCTGGGTCCAATTCAAGGCGTTGGTTATCACCTTTAAAGCCCTACATGGCATGGGTCTGTTGGTATTTGCTTGTTTTGTAAGGACCAAGCCACTAAATTACTATGGTAACAAATCACTTTGGCAGGGTGAACAGGTGAAACTTAAGTATCCTCAGGTTTGGGTGTGAAAAGAATGACCATATAAGGAAATTGCCTGGAGGGGAGCTTGCCTGGACTTGTTTAGTTTTCTTTTCACAGCTTCTTCTTCCGGTTCTACTCACAGTGCATGTGTGTGTATGAGCTTATGAAGCTTTTGTGCCTATCCAGTATATGTGGATATGAAACTGTTTTTATGCTTTCTGTAAATACATTTATTGTTATAGAAATGCCTGGTGTGTGTTTTTTGTGATCTCTCAGGCCAAACACTTTCCAGCACTCTAACAAGGTCTAGGTTACCCGAGGAACTGCTTCACCCCCGCTACATCGACCCTATAAGGCAGAGAGGGCATGTTACGGATTGCCTACTGGCAGGGTCCAGGAGGAGGGCCTTCTCTGCCGTGGCACCTGCCCTCTGGAACAAGCTACCCCTGGGGGTAAGACAGGCCCCCACTCCCCCAGCCTTTCAAAAGGTAGTAAAAACTTGGCTATGCCACCTGGTCTGGGATGGGAGGGGAGACAGCTCTTCATGGGGGTGGTTGCCCCTGTGAGGGTGCCAGGATAAGATCTCATTGTCCATTTCAATATTTATATTTTATATGTGATATTTATACTGTATTTATAGGTTTTTATGTTATTTTTATTCTTTGTAAGCCATCCAGAGTTGTTGTATGTGAGATGGGCAGCAGAGAAATGTAATAATAAATAAATAATAAATAAATAAAATATGCCTCTGAACAATCAACTAACCAACTGGCTCCCTCTTCTTCTTCCTTTCCATTTACTTGAAGAAGAAGACCAATAACCCTCTATAGCCATCAATAGGCATGCTTTGCCAATCACTCCATAGCTATCTATAGCTACCCTTTGCTAATCATTCCATAGCCATCTACAATCATTTATTGTCAATCATTCTATAGCCATCAACATCCATCCATTGGTAATCATGCTACAGGCTATCAAGAGTGGTTGGCTATGGAGAACAACCTTATTAATCCTTGCAGATTCTCAACTAATTTTACAGGGTTCTGCTCTCTGCATAGTATGAACCATCCAAGGCCTGAATAATGTATTATAAAGCTATATTTAAGGTAAGTAGTAGAATGTCCAAGATCTAACCCTAAACTCAGTTTCCTACATGTTCATTGGTAAATTGGTTCCATTCCATTCAAAGATCCAAGTTTAAAATGCTTTTCTTTCCCCCATAAAATTCTATTTGGGGTAAGATATTCCCCCGTAATAGAATTCTTTTATGGATTCTTTGAAAATTATCCTTGTTAAAATGTCAGGCTTGATGTAATAGCATAGAACATATACACTAGAAAGATAGATTTAATTCCCATTATAGTTGTGCTGTTGGTTCTGAAGGACCATGGACCTCAATAGGGATTAAAACTGGAAACATTTATCTGTCCTCTATGAGGTCCCAGAAACTGCAGTGTTCCCTGGGATTCCCAGGAAATTTCTGATATATTCCTGATAAAAAGGATAACTAAATCTAAACTGGAATGCCCAGTGATCTCCATTTGGTGTAGGTATTCACATTGCTCCTCTTGCATTCTACAACTGCATGGCATGATATCAACCTAGACCTCTTGAGCATGGCAGGTTGCAGATCTGAAGCTGGCAAGAACCTCAACAGTTGCAAAAGGCATTCTAGAACAGCAGTCCTCTAAGTAAGAAAGCAGATTTATACACTTTGCTTCGCCTTCCCTTCCACTACAGTAATAAGTTACTGGTGGATTTTTGAAGAGGAAAAAGGGCAGATGTGGGGAGGGGATACCACAGGAGGGACATTTAATCAATGTCATGAAAATGTAACATCAATTGGTCTCCTAAAACGAAATTAATAATCTGTGTAAGTAGTATCATTAGGAGATAAGTGACATTTTCAGGCTTTGATTTGTATCGCATAGCAAATCCTGCCTTCATGCATTTCAAACCTCGTCAGCCCTATCCATCTTGATTAAAAGATACCAAAACCTTGGTGACCCCTGCTGGAGTGGTCCATCAAATTCCCTCTTTTCCTCTCTCCTGTGATATCCTTAGGAAAAAATAGAAGAAGAAGATGGATCATCGTCTGAATTTTGCTCAGAAGGAAGGGAAAAAGGAGACATTACTCCATGTCATATTCAAATTAAATCTGGGATTTCAATACTCCCTGATTATCAGTAAGCCTTGTCATTCACTAATAAATTTCCCCTTCATCTTACTCTGAATAGGCCAGACATCTCACTTAAAGGCTGAAAGGGGGTGGCAGGGGGGAAAATGAAAAGAGAAGGTCTCACTAAACGGTTGGAAAAGAGCAAGCTATCTCTCCTAGCAGAGCAATCCCCACGTCTTCTGCAAAAGAGATGGTATGGCTGGCAGGCCAAGATGGCAGACTAAACCAACTGCCTCTCAAGTTGAAAATAATTCATCATCAGCTTGGCTCAATATTCCCCAACAAATTTGTAGGCAAAGAAAGTGTGGACCATTTCATTGAACAGCTGGAGAGAGAGAGAAGGACGAATGTTCCAGTATGTTATCAGGGGCAAATCTTATCCATAGCATGGAAATAGAAAAGTCAGACCAAGATGTGTTGCTCTGAGGCAATGAATGAGAGATTGTTCCTTCCCCTGAGCTGGTACAGTTGAGCATGATCCCCAGCACACATGATCCCCAGCAAAAAGTTTGCAGCTCTGGATAATTTCCCCAGGTTAAGCCACTGAATTTTGTCTTTTCCAGTCTTTTCCCCCCCCAAAGTACAAGGCTTAAACCACCCACTTTGCATCTGATACTCCACCCCACCCCAAGCCAGGCTAACATTTTTGGCCCCAACTGTAGTGACTTCATCACATCACCAGATCTGCCCCTGCAGGCCTTGGAGGATTGATCCAACCATGTTTGCTGAAAACTGTTCTGAGGTGGGATTCACAGGCCAAGTGTAAGGGCTAAAGCAGACATAACATGATGCCAACAGAAGAGAATATCTGTAGCTCAGGGTTGAACTGTGGAGTCCTTGATGCTCTCTGAGCCTTGTTGTTTGCTTGCAGACATTTTGTTACCTGACTAGGTAACATTTTCAGTGCTGGCAGTCCTAGCACTTACTTAATCAGGTAACGAAATTTCTGCAAGGAAACAACCAAGCTCAGAGAGCACCAAGGACTCCACAAACCTAACATGCTTAAAAGAAAGATACTGTCCCACTGAAAGCTCCCCCTTAAAACCCCACAATCAAATGGAAAACCTTATTCTCAGTCAAGTATAGATGCTATCAAACATTTTGCATTATCCCCCAACCCCCTGTGTTCTTTGGCCCTCAGAAAAACTCTAAGCTCAAGTTCCAGTTATCCAAAAATTGCCCACACCCAGCATACATAAATGCCAACTGGACTAGCATTGATCTTTCTTCAGCTCCAATGATAGCCCAAAGATCTTCATCCCAGCTGAAAAGATCAGTATGGCTTAGGAAGCACCAGGCAGATCCCATGGCTCATAACTACCACTGTCTCATTCTGCCTAAAAGTAGGGATAACCCTGACCATAGCAGAAGTTCAAAAAACCTTTCTTCACCTTTTTACCTTTAGCTGCCACCATAACCCTTTGCATCCTTCAGTCCTTGAAGGAGTCAGATCAAGAGACAGACACTGGCTTAAGGAGGCAGTTCAATATCCAAAGAGTGGTTACAGGCTCCCTTTTGTGATATGGCTTTTGGTAACTACCCAGCAAAGGTCATTCCAGATATCCTACACTGTGATATCGGAGTCTTGAAAGACCTTCCTAGAAAGTCTCCCTAGGAGCCAGAATTGCCATATTTCAGGTAGCATCAATGAAA
Organism: Candoia aspera; assembly: GCF_035149785.1. Taxonomy (NCBI): domain Eukaryota; kingdom Metazoa; phylum Chordata; class Lepidosauria; order Squamata; family Candoiidae; genus Candoia; species Candoia aspera. The sequence continues at coordinate 12,329,823 of NC_086153.1, forward strand.
ACCTTTTAGACCTGTGACATTAAAAAAAACAACTGGATCTACATTTTGTACTGCTGGAACTACATGTTGTTATATAATTCTGGTTATATTTTGCACGGTGGATGCAATGCATTGCACCCCACTATGCTCTGAGTCAGCTGCCAGATCCAGTTCTGAAGAAGGAGGAATATATGCAGTTTATACCCATGGTCATTTTTGCCAGATGGAATAAAGCACAGTGGCCAGTCCACAGTTAAAAGTGGGGTTCTGCTTCACAGAATTACATTGAGAAGACACTTTGCTTGAAGTTCCATCAAAGAGAAGCACTCCCCCCACCCCTTAGTACTGCATATTTCTAATATTTACCTGCAGGCAAGACCAACTGCTTTAGATAAAGCCCTGTTCAATGCAATGGAATCTGTTTTTCAATAAGCATATATAGGGTACACAATATTAGTTTCTAAATATATAGAAAAAATAAAAGTAGAATGGTCTTTATAGTTGTTTAAAGAAATAATAGTTAGATCATATAAAAGAATGACTTGATTCTGATCAATGAACAAATCGAAGACTGGATATTCCCTGCATATAGATTATACACTTCTTGCATGAATGCCCATATGACCATAACCTCATAAATATTTCCTAGCTATAAGATCTTATTAAGAAGGTACATCTCCCAAGAGCATAAAACTATCATGTTGTAAATTTTATTTAATTTCCCATAGGGTTTCCCATTTCTTACATATAATTAGAGTGCAATATAGAACCCCTTCATTCTACGTCTGTGTGTGTGTATGTGTGTGGTCTATACTGTAAATAAATCACTGGGAGACAGTCAACATTTAAGATGACAAGCTTTAATGATTATTTTCCCCCCCCAGACAACCTTCTTCCAATCTGTGAATCTGGTCTTTAACTTCCTCTAACTAGGACTCAAGACAGTAAATCTCTAATAGGCACCCAACACTTTCTGCTACTATATTCTTACATTCAGACTGCCTTGATGAACTGGCTCTCTCCAACAACGTCTGGTAGAATGGATGGAGAAGATAAGACCAGCTGAGATAGCAAGTAGTATGGAGTGCCCATGGAATAAAAATCTGAAAGTTTCTATTCATGCTGAGTGCATAAAATCTTCTGTTCCCACCCCCACCTCTATTCTCATTCAATCTGATGAAGAAAAAAATTACTTTAAAATTATTCTACAGAGAAAAGAACATAGGAGAAGTGCTTAAAGTTAGAGTATGGTGTTTTTGCACATTTTATTTTTTACTTATGTATTTATTCGATTTCTCTCTCAGTTTAATGTTGAGATGCCCAGGAGGCATATGTGAAATCATCTCTCTAGAAACCTGGAGAGATTCCAATAAATTCCTCTGACTTCATGAGATGACTCCTTCCACTGAACAGAAAGCAGAAAGAAGCCTTCTGCTCTTAAGAAACTGTTGAAGGATTTCCTTCCCATTTGGGGATAGTATCCACCCTATTTGGTAAAGGATTTCCAATAGCCATTTATACCCAGCTTTAACAGTATCTGGCTGGCCTTGGCTGATCTTGAACAAGCTAAGTTGGTTTGGACCTGGTTAGTACTTGGAAGAGAGTTCAAGAAATCCCAGATTAGTAGACTAGACTAGGAAGTTAAAAAAAAAAAATCCTTCTCAGAAAAAGGCAATGGCAAACCACTTTTTATTCTTGCCAGGAAAGCAAGATAGATAGTCTGTATAGTTATCAGGAGGCAAGCTCAACTCAAGGAAAGCTTTATCTTCACTTAGTTTATATCATGGGTATCTTTCAGGCCAAGTAATCAGAAAGGTCATATTTACAGAGAGATTGTTCAATTCATCATTCATTAAAGAGTAATCATTTAAAAGGCTTCATTATGTAATACTGCATTGATTTACAAAGTGACAAATATTCATCCCTTAAACCTGCACCCATGGAACCATTATTGGTCTTATATACCTGATTTCCAATACCCAAAATAGGTGTGCCTCAAGTCAGGAACACAGCAAACTGTCTCCTAGCAAATCAGACCTTTGAGCCCTATCATTAACGATAAATAAAATTTGTTCCCTGATTTTCATTGTGAATATAAGTCAGAAGCACAGTTAGAAACCTAGTACTGCCCTATTCCATTGTAAAGAGGACCCGCCATGCCCTGAAGCAGAGTGAGGCAGTTATCTCAGACAGCAGGACTGAGATTTCAGAATCATATGGTTGGAAGGGACCTTGGAGGTCTTCTAGTCTAACCCTCCGCTCAGGGCAGGAATCCTCAGAACATCCCAGATAAATGGCTGTCCAACCTTTGCTTAAAAACCTCCAGTGATGGAGCACCCACAACTCTAGGAGGCAGGCTACTTCACTGCCTAACAGCCTTCACAGCCAGGAAATTCCTCCTTATTCTGAGTTTGAATCCCTCTGTGCAAAGCTTTCACCTGTTGGTTCTTGCCTTCTTCTGGGCACACATGTGATCTCACAACACACATAGTGAAGGGGCTGGGCTTGCATCACAACACTGCTGTCCTCCGTCTGATCACCATTACCCACACCTGTGAATGCCACTAGGAAGAGACACGCGCTCTTGGCTCCGTACAACCCACCACCTATTAATGCTCTATCACAGGCAACAAAATATCTTGGGACGACCTTGAAATGTCCGAAGAGTTCAGTGAAGAAGGCAACAGAGTCATTGTTTATGACCAAATTTCACAATTTGGTGCCAGACATGGAGAGGCCATTAGGTGGCAGCTGTTGCCGCTGCCTTGACAAGAAGTGAACGTATAAAATCCATTCTGGGACTAATTAAAAGAGGAAATTGTTTTTAGAGTGTTCCTGAAGTCATCAAACTCTTTCCCTGAAATAAAGCTATCAGTTCATTCTCAGTGTCTTGCTGGATATGTCTCCCAACCTTTAAAACCTAAGCGGAGGACAATAAACCAAGCCATGAAAAAAACACGTAGAGAAATACTCATGTCCTTCACTGAACGGACTGCAAAAAGAGTTAAATATAACATGCTTAAAGTTAAGTAGAATAAGAGGTTTGCCCACCACACATCTTTGAGGTTGAAGACCGCTGCAGCTTACTGAAAAAAGCCAAGCCCTGGTCAATTTATTGGCTGGAATGTATAAAATGTCTGAAGGTTTTTATAGTCTTGTAAACATGGAATGTGCAGGTCCTTCTTAACTGTGAAATATTTCACCTAAGATTTGGGGGTATTTTTATTTTTCTTCTTTTCAATAAAGGTGTGCCTTTACTCTCATCTTGTTCTGGAATCAAAAGTTGCTCCTGAAGGAAAAGAAGCAGAAAATGTGCACAGCCGAATAATGTAATCATGTAATCTGCTTGCTGCAAAGAAAGGTTGAGTTCAGTGGAATTTACTCAAGGGTAAATGCAGAAGGATTTGCAGCTGTAGGCCACAATCCTTTATGGACTTGCCTAGCAAGGAGCCCCACTGAATGTGAGGGCTGAAATTTAACCACTGATTTACCCTTGGTACAGAATCTCCCTCCCTCCCTCCCTCCCTCCCTTGAATTTACATTGATGGATAGAACTGGATAGAATGGAATTTTTAAGGAACTGGATGGATAGAATTTATATGGTATTGATGGATGGAACTGAAAGGGGCAATTCCCACTCTCCTGGTATTGGGGGTGGGGGGGTGGTAAAAAAAAAAGCAAGATGCACCTGCGGCAGCATGATCAAAGCTTCACCCCTTTTGCGTGTGTGTCAATGTCACGCGCATGGGTAAAAATATGGGGTTTCATTGTACTGCTGTGGCCACCATCTTACCTTTTTTGGATCCCCCTGCAGAACCCAGCGTTTGTTTACCCTCTTTGCATCCTAAACATCTTCTTTGGAGAATCACCCTCCACCAAAAAAGTTGCCACTATCTACTTCTCTAAAGAAAAGCTCTCCTTTGCCTTAGAATGTTTTAAAAAATGCCACTAAAATGCAGCTATGATATCTTGGCTACAACATGGCCTTCTCTTCTGCTCTTTTGTCTGGCGTGAGTATTTGTAAATTAAGAATGGACAAGACATCAGTTCTGTTCAAGTTTCCTCTGGATTTATTGAATCAGCATCACTGAAATCAAAAGGAGAATAATATCTCACAAGTATGGACAAATCCACACTTTTCACAACTTTGTGACATGGTCACTAGCTTAGCAAAGTAACCAATTAAACAATCAATATATCTTACTGCACATGGGGTACTCATTTTGACATGGTCAAGGATGTCTGAATCCAAGTGAAGTAGGTAAGGCCAATATTTCATCCCCTTTTTGGATGGTTGGTATGGGGTTTAAGGATCCGATTGGGTGTTTTAATCCTTTCCCCACTAAAATGAGAACAATTGACCAATTTGGGGATTTTAATCTTAAAAGCATTTGGGAGTCTTGAAAGTTGAAGTCACCTCTTTGTGTCTTACTATCCTTCCCTAAAAAAAACACAGGTCCCCAGCATTTTCCGAGCAAATGACAAAGTGTTTTCAGTTTTGATTACATAGTTTATTTTTGTCAGGCTTGTTAATTAAGCATCAAGTTAAATGGATGCATATAGTTATGGAGTCTAACAACTAATGACAAACAATAGTGATACCAAGCGAAGCGAATATTTGTAGTCCAGGGTTGAACTGTGGAGTCCTTGGTGCTCTCTGAGCCTTGTGGTTTTCTTGCAGCCATTTCATTGCCAGGCCAGGCAACAAGGCTCAGAGAGCACCAAGGACTCCACAATACTGACAGCTGGTTTTCTCTGTTGTTTCACCTTATGCACCCAAACACTGTCCAGCCAATTGATTCCTGTATGTTCCATATTTTCAGTGTTAGATTGGGGCATGAGATTATTGCCATTAAGAAAAGCACACTCAGAGGATGATAGGAGAAAAGATAATGCTGTGCTGAAACCTGCAATTTCAATTTCTCCAAAGTTGTTTTCCCTTAGGAAAAAGGTTTCCATTTTTCTATCTTATTCTCAGGATTATTAACAATTTCCTTCAAATTTCTCGTGTGTGTGTGTGTGTGTGTGTTAACATTTATTTATTTATTTAGTTAGTTAGTTTATACACCACCCATCTCGCTATGAAAGTGACTCTGGGCAGCTTACAAATAAAAGGTCATAAAAACCATTATAAGAGTGCAAGAAATACAAGAAATACAGGAAGTAAAACAGGAAAACTAAAAGGCAGAGAGAGCATCTTCAAACCACCAACCACCCCCAGGGCTGCCTATCATTCTTGGATCCCTAGGCTAGTTGGCAGAGCCAAGTCTTGATGCTCTTCCTGAAGGCCAGAAGAGTGGGGGCCAACCTCACCTCAGGGGACAAGATGTTCCACAGGGCGGGGGCAACGGCAGAAAAGGCTCTCCTCCTAGACCCCACCAGTTGAAATTCTTCAGCCAACGGGGTCCATAACATGCCTGTCCTGCCTGATGGGGTGGGACGGGTTGATGTAACTGGCATGAGATGGTTCTTCAGGTATCCTGGGCCCATGCCATGAAGGGCTTTAAAGGTGATAACCAACACCTTGAATTGGACCGGGAAAAGTACCTTTTCAATACCTTTATACTTGGAAGCATTAGAGGATTGTAATGGTGGTGGCTGTGGCTTCCTGTTACAAATCTATACATCCCTCTGTAGATTCCCCAATTGCTCATGCTTTCTAATCTAAAATTCCAGGTGGATTAATCCTTCTCAAACCCTTGGGATTTAATTGTATGAAGTCAGATGCTCAGACCATTGAAGAAAAGATTGTACAATGAAAGTCAGGTTACAATATTCACACAAAGACATCCCTCGGCCACCTTTAAATAAGCAAGAGCAAAAACGGTACATCCCATCTGAGGAAATTGTAGTGAAATTATTTTCTCCTTTGAAACCAATGTCAAGAGCAAATTCTTTTTTATCATTTGAATGAGAATTGGTGGGGGGGGGGGAATCAAATGCAAGAGAAATGTTCTGCGTGGCTTCAGCAAAAGACCAATTTCCTTTAATATTTCTTGTTTGTCATGGATCAAGTTACATATCAAAAGGAGTTGTATCCTTCTGAATATTTTCTTTAAAAATAGATAGGTGCCTACTTGGACAGAGATTCTTCTCTCCACTGGCATTTTATTCACCCCCAAATCCGCCCAAGCTGCTGCTGGTTTATTATCCAAGTAACATCTTAAGATATAACATGTGTCCACCAAGTGTTTGTGGGGTTTTTTTTTTGTGTAAATCCACAATTGACATAGCCAAAATATACAGTTCTTGTAAAAATGTGTATAATCTGTTTATTATTCTACAGAATGCACCAGCAATTATAAGGGCGATTGCAAAATCTACCCATTTCAATCATTAGAGCTCTCTATTTTGTAATGTTTTTCAACACCTTTTCCTCAATTCTGCTGTCCCTGGTTATTGTCACATCTACAGAAAGTCGCATTCTCTCTTCAATTATTGTTATAGCTGATGTGTTGTGTTCTAGATAGCAATCAGTTGGTGGAACTGATAAAAATCCCATAAAATTTTAACATCATCATTTTCAACAACTTTTTCTATTTTGTGATTAAACCACATTTGGAACAGCCAGAAACTACAATTTTTGCAAAGATGCCAGTGGATCATAATGGTTTCTCTGTGATTATGTTCTTTATGGTCAATTTTGTTGCATCTGGTAATTACGTGATCGGCAGTTTCATCCTTTTGTTAACAGGTCTGCATTTTCTGCTGTTTGGTACATGTTGAATCCTTGCTTTCATCACATTTGTTCTTGAGCTGCAAAAATGAATCCTTCTGTTTCTTTCTTGACGGTGCCAACTTGTAACCATTACCAATTCCTGGTTTCGTTCATTTTATTTTCAGTTGCTTTCATACATTAGCCATATAAAGGTTTACTTCTCCAATTTTCGAAATGGTTGTCCAACAATCCACTTTTATCATTATTTTCTGCTTCTGTTACTTTCTGGATGTTATCTTGGCAAACCGTGACAAGCGTTTTCTCTTTTCTTGCTTGATATAATCCGTGTTTTTCTTCTTCAACTGTCTGTTTTACCTGCAGTAAACCATGACTCCAACTTCTGATACGAAGTCCATCAACATCATTATTACAGCTCTTTTTTCACACACGTGCCCTCACTTTCTCTTGTACACATACACAAGAAGAAGGATGAATGTCATTGTGGGAAGTCATCATTATAACTGAATCAAGAGCGAATTTAAGATTTTTTTTTTAAACCTTAAGGTAAAGGTAAAGGTTTCCCTTGACGTAAAGTCCAGTCGTGTCCGACTCCAGGGGGCGGTGCTCATCTCCGTTTCTAAGCCGTTAGAGCCGGCGTTGTCCGTAGACCCATCCATGGTCATGTGGCTGGCATGACGACACAGAACGCCGTTACCTGCCCGCCGAAGCGGTACCTATTGATCTACTCACATTTGCATGTTTTTGAACTGCTAGGTGAGCAGGAGCTGGGACGAGCAACGGGAGCTCACCCCGCCGCGCGGTTTTAAACCTTAGAACTGAAGAAATATTCAGAAACTTGGCTGTGCCAATGGGAATTAAGAGATGGGTATGCTGGACAATGAGTTGCGAGGACCACATTTTTAAAACCATCTGTTTGGTGTGTTGGAGGTTATTTTTGATGGATTACGTGCCATCAAGTCGTTTTTGACTCCTAGCGACCACATAGATAATGTTGGAGGAAGCTATGCCATTATTAGTGTCCAGTATAGTTCATCTACCCATTTTGTCACCTCTGACATGGAACTGAGCCTGATGTGAGTGGTTCTTACCCTTCACCCAAGCAGAAAATACCTTAGGGTTGGGGTTCAACCTCCCTGTGATGGAAGTACAATATGGTAGAATGGATTCCCTCATATGTTTTGTGCTTGCTCTGCCTCGATGTTAATATTTATAGGGTTTTTAACAGGGTGCTCAGAAAAATGTAAGAGTCAAAAGTATAAGCGTGATGTTGAATTATAGTCCAAAAATCTGGAACCTATTACAATATGAAGAATTTAGGATTTATTAGGGTGGGGTGGAGGAAGAGCAGTTAAGAAATTGTTTTACTTTGGTAAAAAGACTAGCATTCCCAACTTAAAATCCTGGATGGAAAGCATATCTACACTATCTATTTAAGGATCAATTTTCTTCTGACACTGTGGGAAAACGGATCAATGTGATTCTGTGTAGTTAACATTTAATCTATTGTTAAGATCTGAGTAACACTGTATCTTTGTTTTATTAAGAGCTAACATTTGTTTTCTTTCTTTTCTTAATGTTTTTGTTATTTTCTGGTTTATTTCATTTTGTTTTCTATATTATTTACCATTGTATTTGGTCATTGTTTTCTCTTCTGTTATAGAAGAGTGTTTGTCCATGTCTCAACCGTATTTGCATACTGCAATTGAAAACCCATTGAGGAAGTTGTTTATCCACCTCCTGTTGATCCTAAGAAATTAACAGATTCCTTAGAGAGGATGTATGACAGTCTAGTAAATGATACTAGACCAAAACTAATCAGTGTTTATTCGTTTAGTCGCTTCCGACTCTTCGTGACTTCATGGACCAGCCCACGCCAGAGCTTCCTGTCGGTCGTCAACACCCCCAGCTCCCCCAGGGACGAGTCCGTCACCTCTGGAATATCATCCATCCATCTTGCCCTTGGTCGGCCCCTCTTCCTTTTGCCCTCCACTCTCCCTAGCATCAGCATCTTCTCCAGGGTGTCCTGTCTTCTCAAAACTAATCGGAGATAGACCTAATACCTTCCGTTGTAGATTAAAGAGAAGAATGCCTTACATTTAAAAAGGTGGATCAAATGGAGTTTTCTAGCACATCTGTCAACAAGCTGGATTGCCAGAAAACTTCATTTGATCCACCTTTTTAAAGAAGCAAATTTAGAGAGTGCGTATTTAATAAAATTTTATCTGCACCAAGAGTAAAGTTATTCTTGAGTCAGGCTTTACTTCTGGTGGGTATATGAATACTTCAGTCACTGGCTTTTTGGCAATTTTATGGGAATGATTTGCTGATGCCTTCTTATGGGATTTTTATCATCATCATCATCATCATCATCATCATCATCATCATCATCATTATTTCTCAGGTTTCCCATCCAAATACCAACCCAGCCTTTCCCTGCTTAGCTCCCAAATCCAGACAAGATCTGCCAAGAACTACCACATGCTGAGACACATATATATTAATGCAGTTATTTTCCTTCAGGTCTCACATGCCTTTAGATTTTTGCGTGCTATTCTCAGCTCAACATTGTCCACCAAAATTGCACATATGATGTGTTGAAATGTGCCTATTTAGAAAAGATGAGCACAAAAATAAAACTCTGTATGAATATAAATGGAAATTTTCTCTCTTCCTTCTTTTAAATCACAGAATGAAACAGATATTTGATGGGACAGACTGCTGGTTATTTTACTTATTTATTTGTATTTATTAAAATGACTTGTATGGCCACCCAACTCACAAAATGTAACTCTGGGCAGGTGACATGATAAGCAATGAACATTAAAAAAAAAATCACCACAACATAATGCAAAACAGCACAGAGGCCAAAAACACAACACACTCAAAATCCTACACTGGTTTTCCAGATGGGCTCATCCGATGCCCTGACCCAGGGTTTGGGATGAAAAACAAGTTCTAAAAGCCTCACAGAACACCATATGAATCTCAGGGGGTATGCTGTTGCAATGGGCAAGCACTGTGACAGAGAAGGCATGCCTCCTGGGTCCCATTAGACTGCATTGCTTCATGGAGGGGACCTGAAGCATGCTCATTCTGTTGGATCTCCTGGGATCAGTAGACATAACTGGAGATAGGTGGATGTCAGCTTTTCAGGGTAATCCAGACAAGAAGTACCAACCATGAGCATTAATACTACCTTTATTGTAAGGTTACAGTAACAGAATCTTGCAAGTCTGAAAGTACATCTTTCCCCCATTGTCTTTCCAGTCCAAGAAACTAGGGAGGATCCCTTCTGAGATGTTTGCCATGCCCCTACTCCTTCTGTAGGCTAAGCTGCCTCTTATCTGACCATTGCCTAGTCTGTGCCGCTGCCTCCTCCTGCTCCTGCTTCTCCTCTCTTGAGGACTTTCTCATAGACCATTACAGCAGTCCCACAAATAACCTGGCCCAGTGCCGTGAAGGACTCTATAGGTGATAACCAGTACCTTGAATTGCACCTGGAAGCCTAGAGGAAGCCAGTGAAACTCTCATAGTAGTGGTGGTATATAGGCAAGCTGTGGTACATCCATAACTAGCCACACTACTGCAATCTGGCCCAACTGTAGCTTCCAGGTGGTCTTCAAGGGCTGCCCCATGTAGAAAAAATTGCAATCGTCCAAATGGGAGGCGATCAAAGCAGGAATGTCTATGTGCAGGCTTAAGTACAAGCAAAACTGCAAGAAAGCAATATGAATTGCTTCCTACATGCTTCTTCTTTTTCTTAAATTGCTAGATTGATTGTTTAAATGCTGTTGGAAGCCCACTTGAAGCGCGGAGAAAAGCAACGTAAATAAAGAAAGAGTGGAGCTACAGTTCATCTGCATTCTGGAGTCATAAAACACAGGAAAGGAAGGGTGTGCTTAAGAATGTGGAATGTAAGGTTCCAAATTGCTTGTTGTCTGTTTGGAACCGCAGTTCAGGACTGGAAGACAGCTCAGAGAAGAGATCTTCCAACCTCTTGAAGGAGATTTGTCAAAGGCTGTTCTTGCCAATTAACTGCCACTTTGAGGCTTATCAGTCATCAAGGTCTGAGCGTTGTTCTGGTTCACTGCAGCTCAGCAAAAGTCTTTGATAAGATCCTCAGAATGCACCAGCAAGGTCATTTCAAGAAAATGCTGGATAGAACCCATTCATGGAGCACAATGGCATTCCATACAATAGCTGCAGAGAAAGGAACAAGGTTGCATTTAAAAAAAAAAGGGTTAAAAGAAATTCTAAGCTTTTTGTGCATGCATGTGGGTGTGAGAGGGTGTGCATAAGCATACAAAGAGAAAGAAATTCAAATGGAAGAGGTTTGTCTGATGATTTATGAAGAGTAGTCCCCAAAGGCTGAAAAGTCCATTTAAAAATATTTGAATGGCAGATGATGCCAACGGCCATAGTCCATAAGGATTGAGGCAGTGGTTAAATGGCATAAATAAAATGCTGATGTGAAATATATCTCTAGCACATGTTGGCGACACTTATAGGAGACAATTTACACAATAAGGCAAAAAAAAACCCCGCTTAAATGTTTAGAAATCTGCTGTATGCATGTTGGTTTGATTAATATGTGGGGGGGAGGGGGTGAACCTGACTATTTTGTTTGCTCTACCTTCACACTTTTTCAATTTTTTAAGCACAACTCAGTTCTGCATCCATTTGTAATCTCTGGTTTAAAGTCTGCAGGACATTCAAAGGCACTTTGCCCAGCTGTTTTCACAACTCTGATGCAGTTGTAGACACAATTTGCTCTAATGAACATAGTTTTGCATGTAATATTATTCTCAGGTCACTGTACACAGCTTTACATGCATTCTTAAATTACTATTGTGCAACTGTGTGTCAAAATTCAAGGGTAATTGTATTGCTTTTTATGCATTTGGGTTCTAGTTGACATATTAGTTCAAGAAATGCAAACTGGGGAGGTTGCTATTAAAATAATGAAAACCAAAAGGGTGTTTGGATTAAATATCAATACCACCTACGTATTTCATGCAAACTTTTCACTGCATACTGCTTTCATTACAGATGGAATGAGCTCTCTCAAGTCCTTTCCAGATTGATGTAGATGAACCTACTTTATTTCTGAGAAGAAGGCTCTATGCTGTAACCTCTCAGATCTTGCAGCTCTATGACCAAAGCAATGGATAATATATGTGTAGACATTCTGGAACTATTTAATAGACCGTTGTGGAAACCAGGTTGTGCTATGCCAGAATATTATTTTGCATTTTAACCAATCTCATTCAATTCAATGGAAAAGAAATGGTTTGCTATTTTTTTTTTTCTGAAGGAGAATTTGAGTGGGGATCAGTTTCCTACCTTCATTTCAATATGAGATGAGAAAGAGATTGGGGCTAACCAGGGCCACAACTGGGGGCAGGGGCAAGCAGGGCATGTGCCCTGGGTGCCATGCTGGGGGGCACCAAAATGAGCGCTGGGGGGTGCCAAAATGGGCACGAAATCCATGTTTTCCCAGGTGACACAGACCCTGTTATGGGCCTGGGGCTAAATGTCTTCACTTTCATTGCCTGACCACCAGTGAAAGGACATGCGCCAGTTAGAAAATGAATCACAAATGCTATTGCTTCTCTTGAGCTGCCTGTACCCTTCCCTGGCTTCTCACACACTTCAGTTGAAACCCAAGGAAGGACGTTATGAGATTGCAATAAGAAGCCAGGGAGCTGAAGTGTGTTGGAGAATTCTGGAAAGGAAGTTTTTAAAAATTCAGCAACACTAGCCCTCTCTGCCTCTCACACCAAAAATGTAAGCTCCAAAACACCACTTTGTGAGTAATTTGGGGGGCTTGGGGGGGAGGTATCTGTTTTTACAGGGAAAAAACTTTCAGAAACTTGAAGACAGATTTCAGCGCAGCATTAGAAAAAGATGGTGGATGCAACAGATCAGTGTTTTTCAAACTTGGCAACATTAAGCTGTGTGGACTTCAGCCCCCAGAATTCCCCAGCCAGCATGCTTAATTGTTAATCCTGAATGTAGTTAGGAGTTTTCTGTTCCCATTATTTTTGCAATAGAGCTGACAATGAGCTTTATGACTGGTGTGTGTTCTCCTTACCTGAACCACAGCTTTGCACATAATAAGCATTAGGTTCATTTGTGATGATAAGGATGGATGATCTTCTCAGGTGCCATATGCCAACACATAATCTTACGCAACAGTGCAGCTGCCAATTATTTTAAAATTAATAGCAATAAATAAATAGACATTTGTATTAAACTGTCAATATCTCCTGAGATTACCATATCTCAGAAAGTTCTAGCAACGTCAGTACTGAGGTCCTGGACGATCTTACATTGGAATGCCAAAATCTCACGTAATTACACACAAGCCAGAATGCTGACAAGTTCTGAGACTTAGCCATCTCTCAAAATCCTGCCCCTCACTCTCTCTCTCTCTCTCTCTCTTAAAGGAGCTTTTCATTTAATTCTGGATTCTGTGGAAGCTATATTGTCAGTTCTATCTCTACCATCTCTAAATCAGGGAGCGGGGGATATAATTTACCTGAACCCCTGAACAGCCCTGGCCAACCAAAGAGCCTTGCCCAAACTAAGGCACCTTCAGTTGTGTAGACTTCAATTCCCAGAATTGTCAGCTAGCATGATAGTGCTGGGAATTGTGGACGTTAGGGTCCATGAATTTAAAATGTGCCCTTTTTGACTGGGATATTCTGTTAAATAACCTAACTTTTAAAATGCAGCTTTCTATACTCCCTTCTTCCTTTTCTCATCAAATGAACAAATGATATATTCCACACCACTCTTTACTTTTGTTTCATAAACTTTTACCTTGGTTCTCCTCACAAGCAATAAGGCAATGGCACTCCCCACCCCACCCCCAAGGAAACTCCAAAGTAGCAGGAAGGGGGGAACATGGTGAGGAAAGAAAAAAAAAACCCATGTTTTTCTCAGCCTGAAAATATTTTGACAATGGATTCCGGCAGGAAATGGGAGAGAGCCATTTCCTGCCAGAATGGATGCATAAAGCAATTCAAATCTGAAAGCGGTAATCTGAATTTTGAAAAGGTGCTTGGATTCAAGATGGGGGCTTTCTGGTCATTCAGGAAGAGTCTGAACTGAAAACTGATGTCTTGGGCTTAACATTTGGCTGTCTCGAGCTCAAATCACTTCTGGAATGATCAGAATTTCAAATTTGAAACAAACAATTTGAGCTTGAAATATTTCAAATTTGAAACATTTTACGCACTTCAATCTGCCCCGTAATAGGGAGGGAGAGGGGAGAAAAAGAACATGTAGGCTCCCCTTTTTGAAAACCAAGCCACATTTTTAGCTTCCCTACTTTGGCAGAAAAGACTAGCAAAGCTTTAATGAGAAAGTTTCAGTCCCAAAAGCACAATAGGCAGGAAACACAGTATATCTTCACACAAACACACACACGCTTATACACAAAGATTTCATTTCTCTGCTAATGAGAGACTGGGGTCATGAGTTAAAATGTTCTTTAGTTTTGAAGCATGGAAGAAACCATAGTTAACGGGGGGGGGAGGGTGGAGGGGAGAGGAAAACTTTAAAAAGTGCAGTGAGAACCCTTTGTAACATGACTCCTTCATTAGAACTGCTTAAAATGTACTCAGGGTGTTATTTAAATGCCTTTGTTATATGTTAAATGAAAGTGTGTGTGTGTGTGTGTGTGTGTGTGTGTGTGGAGAGAGAGAGAGGGGGGCATATATGTCAGATCTGAGATTTGATAGTTCTCCAGATTAAGAGTAGGCCAATCTCTACTGATGCTCAGGCCTCACTACCTGCCAGCCTTCCCAGGTAGACCAGACAGGAAACACGACCAGAAGAGCTAATTCTACTTTATTGTAAGGCTACAGTGACAGAATCGTTCAAGTCTGAAAGTACAAATTTGCCATCTCCTTTACAGCCTGAGAAGTCAGGGAGGGTCCCTCCTCAGCCTCTTGCTCTTCCCATTATGCAGCTGCGGGCTATGCCTTCTCTTATCTGGCTGTTCCCTAGGCAGCATCTCTTTGCCCCATTTCTCAAGGTCTTTCTCACATGCATTACACTACCTGTCCACTGGAATTTCTTCCTGCTTCTCTGCCAAACATGTGGACTATGCTGGTGTGTTTGGAAAGCCGGAAAGCCAGATGCTGTCTCCCCTCCCTGATTCTATGGCTGAACTATCAGTCTTCTTCCAGGAACTCAGGTTTTTCCAGAATGCCAATACCTAATGTCAAAGACAGGGTTGTCCTGCCTAAAAGAGTTTATTGATGGGAATTTGCTGAGAGCCTCCTCCTCCTCCTCCTCCTCCTCCTCCTCCTCCCTTCCGTCATGCTTCTACATTTTTTTGTTACAAAGAAGGATGGCTCTTTGTGTCTAGTCCATAAATACCAACTCCTGAATGCTGTAACCATTAGTGAGCATTAACCTCTTCCTGCCTTTTTGGAGCTCCTGGATCAGCTGCAGAAGGCATGCATCTTTACCAAATTAGATTGCAGAGGAAGGACAGCCTGATTTATATGAAAGAGAGACCCACGTATTTAACTGCCTTTGATATCGGTTATGGAAAGTTTGAATATACAGGGATGCCCATTAGATGGGCACCATCACCCTAAGTCTTCATGACATTTATGAATTGCATTTTTCATGACCTTTTCAATGATTTTTGGTCATACATTTGGGCAATTTGTGTTTCTTCTCTGAGGTTCCAAGTCTCTGAACATATCTGGACAGTCTTCCAATGCCTGGGTGAACCTAGCTTTTATGCTAAGCTAGAGAAATGTGCCTGCCAGGCTCTTTGGCCACTATCTAACATCAAAGGTGATTTTTTCCAAGCACATTTTTTCCACAGAATTCTCCTTAGCTACATTTATTGAAAAAAATGGAACTGGGTTATAAGAATTCCAGCAATTGAACTATTTCCCACTTAGAACTAGTTTATCCTCATGTACATGAGGGCAGAAACTTGTTAATGTGCTTTGTTAGAGCCTTCCTATGATCCGGTGGTGGATTTTTTCTACTGGAACAGAAAAGCTTGCAGCTGGTTATTCATCTATCAGCCTCCTGAATTTCAGAACCAACTATTATAGCGCTTTTGATTGCCTGAATTGGACTGTCTAGGCTACTGTATTGCTTCAAAAAGAAATGTCCATCTAACTTATAGTCTATTCAGCCTTGGGAACCTCCCTTTCTGCCCTCCCTCTTCCTGCAGAATGTACTGCATTGTCTAGGTATTGCCAATTCTTAAATTGTTCCTTAATTTCCTGCACTACCCAATTCAACTAACCAAGAAGGGGCTTTACTTTCAGTGAGGTTCTGATAACCAACAAGACTTTCTCTGGACTGGTCACTGACCACAGTAAAGAATCTCTCTCACCCAACAATACTTTATTCTACTCAAACAAGCATTTTAAAGGCAACTCATTCTAGCTGAAACATACTACAACAAACTTTTGATTTAATGGACTAATAGGGTAGAACTGAGAAGGGTTTCCCTTTGAAGCCAATTTAGTGGCCTGCTAGAACCACCAAAATGGAGCAGAGTTTATAACACAGCTGAGAAGCTGGCACAGAAAAAGAATATTATCTTTGATAGCTTTAGTGAGCATGTCAGAGAAACAAAGGTTATTGATCTTACACATTCAGCCCTCCCAAGCATAAAGAATCACACGCTTAGACAGATTAGGTTAAGATAAATAATGTCTTACTGACTTTATTGCTGCTTCTGTTACATCCATCTTGGTGGAAAAGATGAAGTTCCTTTGTTCTTCTTTTCTTTCTAAATACTTAGTATGCCCTAAACCCTCAGCCCTATTTGCTGCCAAGGGCTGTGTGGAAGAAAGGGGCAGAATCCTTCATCAAGGCCCGAGCACATGGCCCTGATGAATGGAGAGCAGAGCAGCATGCTTGCTTCTCCCTGCATGGAAGAAAAAGGAAGAGAGAGAGAGGAAGTGGGAGTGGCAACAAACAGCTTCCTCAGAGTTGCATTGTGGGACAACTCAATTTACATGCTAATTCACATGCTAATGAGGCATGCTGGATTTGCCAGGACTTCCAACATCCTTAAAACAGAATGACCATGAAATCCAAATGGAATTTTAGGCATGTGTAAAATAGTGAACAAGACTTCAGAATGCATATAAGTGTGCAGTATATAGAATGGTATTGTCCATTACACCCAAAGTTCTCTAAAATGAGGCAGGTTAAATCAAACATTTACTGTATGATGGGTTTAATAAAGATCTTTAGGCCATAAAAAATCAACAACGGTATTTTGTGATTTCCTCAAAGAGGAAAGACTTCTTTTCTAAGGTAGTTTATTTCATTCCTGTTGTGGTCTCCCCTCCTAAGATAGCTTGTCTCCTGAGATAGTGCGTCTATTTATTCAGTGAGTTTTCTGGAACTACGGTTTGCCCAATCATGTCATATCTGACAAAGGCCAAAATTCACAACACATTTTATGAAAGCTGTATTTCGGCAACTGGAGGTAAAGCTCTCTCTCTTTCTCTATCCTCTGCCCATCATCTACAATCTGATGGTTAAACTGAAGGAACAAATACCACTTTACAGCAATATCTTCCCTGATATGTAAACCATCATCAGTAGAATTGAGTCATCTTTTATCATGGCTGAATTCAGTTATAATAACTCAGTTCAAACTTGTACCCAGAAGTTATATTGATTGACTGATTGTGCCATCAAGTCAGTGTCAATTCTTAACAACAACATAGATTCTCTTGATGATAATCTGCCTCTAATTTGGTACCTTTCCAATGGTACACCCATCAATGCTGTAATTAAGTCCATCCATCTCGCTGCTAGTTGTCCCCTTCTTCTCTTTCCTTCTACCTTTCCCACCATTACAGCCTTCTCCAAAGAGCTAGGTCTTAGTATAATGTCTCCAAAGTACGATAATTTGAGCCTGATTGTGTCTTGAGCGAAAACTTTGGGTTGATTTTCCAATGATCCATTTTTTTTGTTTTCTTGGCTGTCCATGATATTCTCAGGAGTCTTCTCCAACAGCAAAGTTCAAAAGTGCTTCTTCAAAGTCCAGCTTTTGCTTCTGATTTTCTAAAGCCACCTTAAATATCTGGCATCTCTTTTTACATGTAGAGCTCTAATCTGTGTTGGATGATCCTAAGCATTATTTTGATAGCATGTGAAATTAAGGATTTTATACAATAGTTTGCACAATCTATTAAGTATCCTTTTTTTCTTTTTTGGTATTGTAATATATAGTGACTTCTTCCAATCTATTGGCCACTGTGTGGTTCTCCAGGTTTGCTGGTATAGCTTGCTTAGAACCTTATTGATTCTTCTTCTGTTGCTTGCCTATTTCTGTGGATATTCCATTAGTTCCTATAGCCTTCCAACTTGATAATGACCAGAATGCTAATTTAATTTCAACTTCTAATATTGGAGGTTCTTGTAAATAGGGAATATCTTCTAAGGTATCTTGGATGTTGACATCTCTACTGTACAGTATTTCAGTATACTCCATCCATCTTTGCTTGATCTTCTTTGAATCATTTACTACAAAATTTACATAGTCTGTAATAAAGCAGCTAATCAAGCTGAACTGAGCTTTGAATTGTTTCCTGTTATTTAGTCCTGAGTTTCTGGAAGAATAAAGATTTATAGCCCTACTTGTCCTGAATTGACGCTTGCAGTTATAATATACTTCCAGCCAAATAATATAAAGTCTAAACTATGATTGCAACTAAAACGAACAAGAAAAAAATCTATTAAATTCAAGGAAAAGTCAGAAAGTACATCTTCAAAATTTTTGGAAAAGTTTCTATACACTCAATATATGGTATTTATAAGGAAATGACTTCCTCCAATCAAATTCAACTCTTGGTCAATATGTCCATATAGTTATTAACATAATAAAAGAGATTTGCCATTGCAATCTTAAAGAATGCCTTTTCCAATTTCCAGTTTGGCCTACTACCCTGGGATTTCCTGGAGGTCTCCCATCCAACAGTTAACCAGCTTTGACTCAATTTAGTTTTTTGTTTGAAGTCAGCAATGGTGGGCTAGTTCCTGCCAAATGTGAGGCAGGATTTATTAGGGAATCAAGAATAAGAATGTGGATTTTTTTGTATGTGAAAGGGCAGCCAAAAGAATGATTATACATTTGATCTGTAACTATGAACCATTGATCCATGGAGTTAGTCAACGTTTTTCAGACAGAGACAAGGAACTTATCTTTAGAGCAATCTGGTCACATTGCCTAGCATTATTTTGTCCACAACACTATTTTAAATGTTGTATACCACCCAGAGTCTTTGTGGGGTTGGGTGGCCTTGCAAATTGGGCAAACGAAATTATCAGCACAATGCAATAGAATCTAACAACCATTCCTTCCCTCTTTTCCATTTAAACCTCACTTTAAAGAGACAATGTTTAATAGCATTTGTTTTTAAGATTTTTATTTGAAGATGTTGTAAACTGTTGCCATTCGTGAGGAGTCAGTGGCATAACATATTCAATCAGTCAATCAATCAATCAATCAGACAATATGACTGGTCAGTGTATAACATTAAAAATATGCACTTTTTCTTGCAACATTATGTTATTACTGTTATTATTGTTGTATATTCGTTTAATAAAGCACACAAAGACAAAAGAAAAAACTTTCCTAAAGGCATTTGCTCATTTGCATTACACTCCCTTATGTTTGGACTGATACCTCAATTTGCCTAACACACTGGAAATATACATGATTAAATGTAATCACGTACAGATTGTCTTGGGTTTATTTTTTTCATGGAATAGGTATAGAAACATATTTTACCTGTTTAATCTGGTGGGAAGGCTGACACCCTCATTTAGATGCTAACTTTGGATACAATAAAGATTTTGTGATCTTCATCTTTTTGTTGTTTATTCATTCAGTCGCTTCCGACTCTTCGTGACTTCATGGACCAGCCCACACCAGAGCTTCCTGTCGGTCGTCAACACCCCCAGCTCCCCCAGGGATGAGTCCGTCACCACTAGAATATCATCCATCCACCTTGCCCTTGGTCGGCCCCTCTTCCTTTTGCCCTCCACTCTCCCTAGCATCAGCATCTTCTCCAGGGTGTCCTGTCTTCTCATTGTGTGGCCAAAGTATTTCGGTTTTGCCTTGAATATCATTCCCTCAAGTGAGCAGTCTGGCTTTATTTCCTGGAGGATGGACTGGTTTGATCTTCTTGCAGTCCAAGGCACTGTCAGAATTTTCCTCCAACACCACAGTTCAAAAGCATCGATCTTCCTTCGCTCAGCCTTCCTTATGGTCCAGCTCTCGCAGCCATATGTTACTACGGGGAACACCATTGCTTTAGCTATGCGGACCTTTGTTGTCAGTGTGATGTCTCTGCTCTTGACTATTTTACTGAGATTTGTCATTGCTCTTCTCCCAAGGATTAAGCGTCTTCTGATTTCCTGACTGCAGTCAGCATCTGCAGTAATCTTCGCACCTAGAAATACAAAGTATTTCACTGCTTCTACATTTTCTCCCTCTATTTGCCAGTTATCGATCAAGCTGGTTACCATAATCTTGGTTTTTTTGAGGTTTAGTTGCAAGCCAGCTTTTGCACTTTCTTCTTTCACCTTCATCATAAGGCTTCTCAGTTCCTCTTCGCTTTCAGCCATCAGTGGTATCATCTGCATATCTGAGATTGTTAATGTTTCTTCCAGCGATTTTAACTCCAGCCTTGGATTCCTCAAGCCCAGCATGTCGCATGATGTGTTCTGCGTACAAGTTGAATAGGTAGGGTGAGAGTATACAGCCCTGCCGTACTCCTTTCCCAATCTTAAACCAGTCCATTGTTCCCCGGTCTGTTCTTACTGTTGCTACTTGGTAGTTATACAGATTCTTCAGGAGGCAGACAAGATGACTTGGTATCCCCATACCGCTAAGAACTTGCCACAATTTGTTATGGTCCACACAGTCAAAGGCTTTAGAATAGTCAATAAAACAGAAATAGATGTTTTTCTGAAACTCCCTGGCTTTTTCCATTATCCAATGGATATTGGCAATTTGGTCCCTAGTTCCTCTGCCTTTTCTAAACCCAGCTTGTACATCTGGCAATTCTCGCTCCATGAATTGCTGAAGTCTACCTTGCAGGACCTTGAGCATTACCTTACTGGCATGTGAAATGAGTGCCACTGTTCGATAGTTTGAACATTCTTTAGTGTTTCCCTTTTTTGGTATGGGGATGTAAGTTGATTTTTTCCAGTCTGATGGCCATTCCTGTGTTTTCCAAATTTGCTGGCATATAGCATGCATTACCTTGACAGCATCATCTCGCAAGATTTTGAACAGTTCAGCTGGGATGCCGTCGTCTCCTGCTGCCTTGTTATTAGCAATGCTTCTTAAGGCCCATTCAACCTCACTCTTCAGGATGTCTGGCTCTAGCTCACTGACCACACCATCAAAGCTATCCCCGATATTGTTATCCTTCCTATACAGATCTTCCGTATATTCTTGCCACCTTTTCTTGATCTCTTCTTCTTCTGTTAGGTCCTTGCCATCTTTGTTTTTGATCATGCCCATTTTTGCCTGGAATTTACCTCCCATGTTTCTAATTTTCTGGAAGAGGTCTCTTGTCCTTCCTATTCTATTGTCTTCTTCCACTTCCACGCATTGCTTGTTTAAAAATAATTCCTTATCTCTTCTGGCTAACCTCTGGAATTTTGCATTTAATTGGGCATATCTCCCCCTATCACTGTTGCCTTTTGCTTTCCTTCTTTCTTGGGCTACTTCTAGTGTCTCAGCAGACAGCCACTTTGCGTTCTTGGTTTTCTCTTTCTTTGGGATGTATTCTGTTGTCGCCTCCTGAACAATGTTATGAACTTCTGTCCAGAGTTCTTCCGGGACCCTATCTACTAAGTCCAGTCCCTTAAATCGATTCTTTACCTCCACTGCATATTCCTGAGGGATATTAGTGAGCTCATATCTAGCTGATCTGTGGGTCTTCCCTAATTTCTTTAGTCTGATCCTAAATTGTGCAAGAAGAAGTTCGTGATCAGAACTACAGTCAGCTCCAGGTCTTGTTTTTACCGACTGTATAGATGACCGCCACCTTTGGCTGCAAAGGATGTAGTCAATCTGATTTCGGTGTTGCCCATCTGGTGAAGTCCATGTATAAAGCCGTCTCTTAGGTTGTTGGAAGAGAGTGTTCGTTATGCAGAGTGAGTTGTCTTGGCAAAATTCTATCAGCCTATGTCCTGCTTCATTTTGTTCTCCCAGGCCATGCTTACCTGTAATTCCAGGTGTCATTTGACTGCCCACCTTAGCATTCCAGTCTCCCGTGATGAAAATAACATCTCTTTTAGGCGTGTTGTCCAGTAGGTGCTGCAGATCCTCATAGAACTGCTCTACTTCAGCTTCTTCAGCATCTGTGGTTGGGGCGTATATTTGGATCACTGTGATGTTAGATGGCTTGCCCTGAATTCGAATTGAGATCATTCTATCATTTTTTGGATTGTATCCAAGCACTGCTTTAGCCACTTTCCTATTAATTATGAAGGCTACTCCATTTCTTCTGTGGTCCTCTTGTCCACAGTAGTAGATCTGGTGGTCATTTGATGTGAAGTGGCCCATTCCAGTCCATTTCAGTTCACTGACGCCCAAAACGTCTATCTTTAATCTTGACATCTCACCAATAACCACATCCAATTTGCCCTGGCTCATAGATCTTACATTCCAGATTCCAATGGTGTGTTGATCCTTAGAACATCGGATTCGCCGTTCACCACCAGCACCGTCGGCCGCTAGCCATCCTTTCGGCTTTGAGCTAGCTGCGTCATCACGTCTGGGGCTAGTTGAACTCATCCTCTGTTCCTCCCCAGTAGCATTTTGACCATCTTCCGACCTGGGGGTCTCATCTTCCGATGGTATACCGACATATCTCTAGTTGTACTGATCCATTTAGTTTTCATGGCAAGAATACTGGGGTGGGTTGCCATTACCTTCCCCAGGGATCGCATTTAGTCTGATCTCTCTGTCATGACCTTCCCATCTTGGGTGGCCCTTCATGGTTTAGCTCATGGCATCACTGAGGTGCTCAAGCTCCAGCACCACGACAAGGTAACGATCCTTTGCTGAAGATCTTCATCTTAAAGCGGAGTTTTTCAATATGATTTTTCAAGGATCAGGAATGCACAGATAGAATTGGATCCTGTGTCAAGCTCCAGATACATAGTACTCTGTTAAAACTTCAGAAATATTCTTTTTTGAAAATGAACAGTGCTAATGCATCTATCCTATTTAGAAAACAGGAGAGATGATTCAAGGCCAAACTAAATACAAAGTTGATTGCATGCCTTCAAAGAACCCACATATTTTTGTAGCAGCCTAAAAGAATCCTGATTAGCTTTTAGGCTAAGGATGGGGTGGGGGTAGAATTCTGTTTTTTTTTTTTCCTTCTATAACCTTCACTCAGAGAGGGAACAACTCTTCTTTAGAGCCAACTACAGGTAGGTCTTGATTAGTGCTGACAATGAATCCCACAAAATGGTCACATTATTTGAATTCGCACTATTTAAAGTGATATTTCTATGGAAAATAGGATATTCAGTTCCAGCCTGATGGAAATAGGCAATGAAAATTTTTAAACATAATTTTTATATGTTTATTAATGGAACATAACAGTAAAAGATGAAAAGAATATACTTAAAGCATACATTTATTTCTAATAATGTCACAGAGTAGTTATAGAAAGCAAAATAAAAACAGAAAAAATTCTAAATATCATTCCTATCTATCTTCTAGATCCGTGTTTCTCAACCTTAGGAAATTTAAGGCTGAATGGTTGGCTGGGGAATTCTGGGAGTTGAAGTCCACACATCTTAAAGTTGCCAAGGTTGAGAAACACGGTTCTAGATAGATGGATCTCATAAATATTTAAAATAAATAAACCAAGTGAACACAGGACAAGATGGAGGATAAACCCCTATCCAAACATATCCACCATCTCCTGTATTTTGCTGCAGTTCTTCAAAATAAGCCTCTTCTTTTTTGAGCTTTCAGATGGAACCTTCCTTTCCTCCATTTTGCACACACAACAATTAGCATCTAAAGCCCCAAACCCAAATGCAGGCATGCTAACCTTGTATTAATTGAAACATGGCTTGCATCAAATGCAATCAGGTATCAATTTATAATTCGCTCTAAATCGAATATCACGCTATTAAGAACTCGTGCACCCCACGCTGTGGAATTGTAAACCTACAAGACTCAACTGAAGAACTAAATTTGAGCTTCAGATGTTGGTGTCTCTCTTTGTACGCAACTCCAAATGGCATCAGGCAGTTTTCAAACTAGCCCTCAGCAAATCAGAAATGCTTCTGAATTTGCATCCTTAGGTCTGATCCAAACATTATAGCTCTATTCATTTCTATCAGATACAAGGCTGAATGTGTCCATGGTATAGCACTAATGAGACAAAGTGTTCAGAGAGTGGATAGATGCTTCTTCTCCCTAGAAGTAGGCTTTAAAAAAATGTGTCTTTTGCTTTCCTATTGCCCCAAATAAAAGCAGACTTTAGGTTGAATCATTTGTATTTCCATTTCTGTTAAGAAAGAGGCTGCTTGATGCCATTTACAATAAATGGACATTAATTAATGCTAAATTACAATAGAATTTCTGTTGAATTGGTTATGACATCTACATTAATAGTCAGTGAGTTTATTCTGATTAATGTTATCACAGCCGTTAAGTGCTGGGATTTATAATCATTTGCCAGGACTGCTAACTGAAAGCTCTTTAGTCAGATTTTCCATGAAGGGAAACAAGCATAAAATGTAATGAAAGTCTACCATTAATTTAAATAAGTATTTTGTAACATATGCATATTGAGGACCCTCATGTAAGACCTTGGACTAAAGAGAGTCTATGCTGATGCATCAGTAGAAGAAAAAGAAATTGGAAATTCCCTCTATTCTTGGGTTTACATGATTGCTAAAGGAACAGGAATATAATCTTTTGAAATTATGAACTAAGGTTAGGACTGGGGAGATGCAGATTTGAGCCAAAGTCCAGTTTAAAGTACTGGGACTTGTGTTTAGGACCATCCTATCATAATCATTCCCCACCCCTGTATTCGTCTGCTCTTATTTCTTTATACAATCCTGTTCAATCCTTACATCCCTCTGAGCAAAGTTTTGTTTCCGGTCATCACTCCAAGGTTGCCATCTCTACATTCCAGGTTTTCAGGGATCTGGCCCCACAACTTTGGAATCAGCTCTTTCCTTCCCTTCATTGCTCTGAAAACTTTGTGTCATGAGTAAGGATGGCGAGCAGGGGGCTCCCTTCCAGACTGTTAAGCGCATGCGTAGCACTGAGGAATTGGTGAGCCATTCCAAGAGGCACAGATTGGGACCGCCTTAACCTGCGGGGTTTATATGGCTGGGTTTTTCCCACGCTTGTTCAGTTTGTTAGGATTACTGTTATGTATTAGCAATAAAACATTAGAGAACAGTTCCCTGTCTCAGAGTGTTTCCTGGGAGTCAGGACACTTTGTGGGCTTTAGGAAGAGTTTGCAGATAATTTAACTTGACTAGTGGGTTGGTGTAGGACCTGATAATCCCACCCTACTCTCATTAATCTTAGTAATTCCTTGATTGATTGATTGATTGATTGATTAAGTGCCATCAAGTTGGTGTTGACTCCTAGTGATCACAAAGATAGATTTTCTCCATGATGATCTGTCCTCAACCTGGTCCTTCAGGTCTTCCAGTGGTGCACCCTTCTCTGCTGTAATTAAGTCCATCTTCGTAGCTGCTGGTTGTCCTCTTCTTCTCTTTCCTTCCACCTTTCCCAACATTAGAGCCTTCTCCAGAGAGTTTGGTCTTCCCAACGTTATAGACTT
The DNA here is from genome assembly GCF_035149785.1 of Candoia aspera. Lineage (NCBI taxonomy): Eukaryota > Metazoa > Chordata > Lepidosauria > Squamata > Candoiidae > Candoia > Candoia aspera. The sequence goes on from NC_086153.1 coordinate 12,355,341, forward strand.
CTCCGGAGAGCTAGGTCTGAAGTATGATAATTTGAACCTAGTCATTTGTGCCTCGGCAGTGAGAAAAACTTTTTATTTTAATTATGGATACCTATGCATTCGGTCATATCATAGGACAGTGTTTTAAGGATGCACAGTTGATATGTTTGGTTTATCTTATTCGGTAACATTTATTTCTTGGCTTTTAAGATATGAACCAATATTGTTGGATGGATTTTTCTAATTACTTCTGATTTCTGTAATGTTTTTTTTATGTGCCTTGGTAAGACATGTAATATATTATTATTGCTGTTGTTATTGGTTCAGATTTCCATTCAGTCATGTAGGAAATCTCTTTCTCTGTGTGTATCTCTGACCCTCAGTCTCCTTCTCAAACTCTCTAACCTAGACACCAGTTTCTGGTTGCTCTTTTTTGGATGAAATGATGAGATCCCTCAGCATAGGTCAACATGAGCTCCTAAAGGAAAGATGGGATATCATCTCCTCCTCCTCCTCACCCATCACAAATGGAAAGAAATCAGTTTTCAGACTGATCTCAACATCCTCAATCCATGCCAGTTCAAAAAGGATTGACAACATCCCTCAACCTTTTTGGGGTAATTGTTAAGGAACAGAGTATATGACAGTTGTTTCAAGTTCAGAAGCTTTTATGTGAAGTTCACTTTTGGTTATATTTATTTCTTAGGGATATGAGGTAGCTAAGACCCATTCAAGAAAAATCATGAGAGAGCAGAAGTAGTAGTTGCTTCTTATTAAATGAAAACTTAACAATAAGAATCATGAGCACTCCAAAAAGTAAAATAATGGAACAGTGCATACTACAGCCAGGAGCAAGCCTTGATACCACATATCAGTTAATAGATTCTAAGCCTTAAATTCTAAGTTAGTTCCACACCAATACAAGAATAATGATCTTACCCACAGTGGATCACAGCTGGGGGAACAGAGTCATAGATACTACATGCTCTCCTTTTTTGTGACCCCTCCTTCATTCTTTCTTATAATTGTTTCAAAGGGAGTTTCTGCTTTCCCTGAAAGATCTGTAAGCAGAGATAACTAGGGGAGGCAACTTCAAACTGTCTCCCTGGAAGAGGCCACTGGGGCTCCTGGCTAGGTTTTCCAACTAAGTCCACACACCTTAGTGATTTCTGCCTGGGTTATTACCCAGGCATGGTTGTTGCTAGACTTCATGACCAAGTCAGTGTGCTGTTTTCACCCCTTTCTTATCAGAGAGCTCCACAGGAATGTGCCTGCTTTCCATGAAAGCCAACTGCTCAGCCTAGCTGGTGTCATGGCCCAGTAGAAAGGAGGGCAGAGCAGAGGTTCTGCTAGGCTATTCGCCAAGCAACAGACTAAACATTCCGATGAGTGGCAGTTGGCTGCAGCCTATATAAGGGGCTGGGCTGCCTCTGTTCCCTTTGCTGGAAACAACGTCTGGCTCAGGTGTTATCCCTGTGTAGGAGTTTCACTCTTGATCCTTAGACCCTTGACCTGGCTCTTGAATCTTGGAGCAACTTCAGACTTCGCAGGCAAGCCTTTGCTTTGTTTGACATTCCTGAGTACCCACACCCCTAGAAATGAATATGGCGACCTGCTTTAATTTCCATGTGTCACCTCTTAATGTGTATAATGTTAATTTGGTTTGATATTATCTTTTATTTTAAAACCAATTCTTAATATATAGACTCCAAACTGGAAAGAAGATCAACTAGTTCAGCTATCCCAGGCATGGGAACAGTCCAGATGTGCAGAGTTCGACTCTCAGAATCATCCCTATTGCTGAAAATTCTGGTTATTGAAATCCTCTATCTGTAGGAGAACCAGATTTAGGAAGGTGGAAATAATGCAAAATTCCCCCCCCCCATTCAACATTTCTATCTCTTCCTGCATATGTATCTCAGATGTATATAAGAAAAGACTGGTTAAATCAGGCCAAAGGCTTATCTGTTGCAGCATTCTGTAGCCCATCCTCTTAGAAATGTGATCCTGAAAAAGCTTCAAATCCAGCTGCCACAGAGCTTCTCTTTTCAGAAATTTTCAAAATGTTGTTACATTTATTCTCAGTGTGTAATACTCTCAGGTCCCAGAGCTGACCTGAAAACCATGAAATTAAGTTGCAACTCAGTGTTTCCTAAAGAGTTATAAGGGTTCCCTGTCTGCAAAGAACTAACAGAGCCCAGAAACCCAATGTGATTATTATCTTATTAGGAGATCCAGGGAAACTGGATTCTACAAATGATATCTTAGAAAAATAATATTCTTGCCTCATGGCTGAATTGTTCCAGATAAGCCAGCCCCAGTTAAGACAGTGTTTTGAGTTATCCTCTTCCTTGAACATATTCCACAGGCATAGTTCACAATTCTCTATAGCAGTGTTTTTCAACCTTGGCAACTTTAAGAAGTGTGGACTTCAACTCCTAGAATTCCCTAGCCAGCTGAAGTCCACACATCTTAAAGTTGCCAAGGTTGAAAAACTCTGCTCTACACAATGTCTCTGCTTGTTAACACACTGGCTTGGTCAACTTTCACAACTGGAAATCATCCATCTGGTGGGATTTGAACTGTAAATGAAATTCTGTTTTTATTTTGTTTGCTGCCCAGGGTTTCTTGGATAGATGCACAGCCATATAAATTGAATGAATGAATGAGCAACCCAAATAATACATCAGTTTTCTGGAAAAGCATCATGGCTCTACAAAAAAGATTATGCATGGGGGCGGGGGAACCACACTGGATATCTCTTGCTGTAGGAGGAACTGTAGATAGAAGATAACCACCAAAATCTCTTCTCATCAAGGCCTTCAAAATCTGTAAGTATGGATAGTCCTGCGAGTCGAGCACTATGACTCTGCCAATATTTTCCAGTACTCACATGGAGGTCCATAACTGATACTGGCTGATTGAGGTTAAATCCATGTTGACAGTTTTTGAATGCCTGGTGATTTCTATAATTCAGTGATTTCTTGGGCAACTCCTTGCATAATTGAGCTATTTTCTCAAAATGGAGGCAGGTGTGAAATAAATTAGTTACCGAGGGACTGCCAAACTATTTATAGGACAAGTGAGAAAACACAGAGGTATAAAGTTAGTTGCTGTGCTTTGTAATTAGGGACTGCTTGTGTGAGGTAAAAGTAAGTATTTTGGTGAATTGGGAGCCAAAAACATGGAGAGACTATGCAGTGAACTTTTAAAGTGAGCACTATAAATGAACTGCAGACAAGCACCATTTTTTAACATACAGAATTAGGCTAAGAAGCTTTGTCCTCGTTTAAGATGGGCTTCATTAAGTTATCAGATGATGTCACCATAAAGCTAATTCAGTGAAGGTTCCACACTTAACTGTAATATAAGAATGGAATGGAGTGGAATAATAAAGGGTACCCAGAAACACCTGAGATTGTAATTTATTAGGGATCATATAATAATTTTTAAAGTCCCCCAAATAAATTTCACTCTCATAGTATTTCAAAACTATCATAACCTGAAAATCTTGGGCTAGAAAACGAGTACTGCAGTATTCTTTCCTAAACCAACAGTTTTTCCTTGTACCAGCATAAAGATTCTCATTAACTCCAGAAATAAAGCTGTCTTTGTCACAAATGAACAATCGGGTGGAGGATTATCCCTGACACTTTTATTCTGAATCATTCCAAATGAAGGTGTCTCTGTTCTACCATAAAATGAACTTCTCTATTTCCAATGAAGAAGGGGAAAACCTACTGATTCCTGTTTCCAGAGAGGGTATCAGTGGTGATCCTGTGACCGTGGGGCACTGCAACAGTCGTAAATGCAAGGATTGATCACAAAAATGCACACCATTGTAATTTTGAATGGTCACTAAATGAGGCAGTCAGTAAGCAAGGTCTACCTGTAATCAAGAGCTTCAGAAATTGCTCATTCATTCTAGTTCATTCCAGTTGTAGTCCAAACTGACTTTATAGCCAGGTTTGCCTAGTGTGGGGAAACCAAACTCCCCACCCAACATCCAGCACCCACTCCCAGAATGGGAGGAGACTTTCAGGAATGTAAGCTTCAAAAGGAGATGAAGCAAATCAAATTTCACAGATTTCAATGCAAGGATATTCAAAAAGATGCCCCCTTTTAAAATCTGCTTTTTAGGTGCCTGTATTGTTATGGTTTGGGAGCATAATGCAATGCATTTGCAGTGAGTTTCCCTACAACGGGAGAAAAACCTGCCAAATTTCAGGCAGGTATGTTGAGTGGTTTTACGCATCTGCTGAGGTCAGACTGACATCAGCAGGTGTGACACGAGGGCCGTCATTTTTCTAGGTGTGTTGCAATGTTATGTGCGTGTCCGAAAAGAGCAGAGCTTGCAGCACAGGATTGCGACACTGATTTCATCATTTGGTGGATGTCACAGGGAAGGAGTGTTTGTACGGAATAACATCAGACATTGAGCTGGTGTCAGCCCTACAAGGTAGACTAGACTAAGAAACCAATACCATATAGGTCTAGAACTAATTTTATTGGGATAGCTGTAGCAACAGAGTCTTGCAAGTCTGAATGTGTTTTCCCCCTTCCTTGTAAGCTAGGGAGGGGCTTGTCTGAGACATTTTCTCAAATTAGGTTTTTTGGAACAGGCTCAAATCCCACTTATCTGACTGTTTCCTTGGTAGTGGCTCTTCCTCCTGTACTTCAAGGCCATTCTCTATGCCCTCTACAGGTAGATTAGATGAAGTTGCTAGGCCAGATCAGCTCGCTAACACAGTTGATAAAAAACTTTCAGACTGTCACTCAGGACAAGAAACTGGATGATAATGAATCACATCACTGTTTCTACATTTTCTGAAAATAGGCTACAAATAGTTTGAAGATTTGTAAGTCAAGACAAGAAACATTTCTTTCAATCTATCCCTAGATCTTGAAGTTCCGATCTTTTTTTTTTTCAAACTGGCGGCATCTACGTTTTTAATTAATGAATTGTTCTAAACTGTTTACAAAATAGTTAACAGGCATAAAAAAATATTAATTAAATGCAAAAACAAGAACAACTGAAAGCATTGTGCGGGGCATCTTCCATATACAGCTTTTTGTAACTTTCTGTTTCTTTACAGTACTTGTGTCTGATGTTATCAACATATGCAAAGTGGCTGATCAAATAGTCCAAGAAAGGAATCACAGAATAAAAGCACCGAAAGGGAGCTTGGAGATCATCCAATCCAACCCCCTGCCCAGTGCAGGAAGCTATTGCTACAGTAATAACAATAAATAGACATACAGGTAGTCCTTGTTTAACAACCACAATTGGGACTGAAATTTCGCTCACTAAGCTATACAGTCATTAAGTGAGGCATCAAATGAACGATCAGATTTTACAACCATTTTTACTGCGCTCATTAAGCGAATCGCAGCAGTCATTAATCGAAGCAATGGATCCCTATTGATTTGGCTTGCCAGAAACCAGCTGGGAAGGTTGCAAATCATAATTACGTGACCGCAGGATGCTGCACCCAACCGTATATGTGAGCCATTTGCCAAGCGCCCAAATTGCAATCACATGACTGTGGGGGTGGGGGTGGTGCGATGGCTGTAACTTCAAAGATGTGTCATAAGTAACTTTTTTAGCCCTGCTGTATCTCTGAACTGTTGTTAAGCGAGGATTACCTATAGTAATATACGCCAAGATTGTATCAGGGAACTGTATCAGCACATACTGTAGGTTGCTGCCCATAGGTGATGAGGAAAGACTCCTGAAACACACACAGAGGTGTTCCTATCCCAACTGTTTCCCACCCCCCACCCCACGTTTTACAAATGTACGTTCTATGTGCTGTGGTAATGGATTACTCCACTCAGAAAGGGGTTGGACTAGATGATCACCAAGATTTCTTCAAACTCTTCCACTCGATTTTATGATTTATAAATAAATCAGTCCTACCCCCCTACCCCCCTCCCAAAAAAACACAACCTTTTTCAGTTTGCTGTCATGTTTAAAAATTTGAGACTCTGTCATAAGCAGGCATGGAAAACACACATTTCCCAAAAGTCAATTGCTTGGACTGTTTTCCTCCATACCTTCCAGCCTAGCAGGATGGCCCTTTCCAGTTCAGCTGACTGTGAAAGAAGGCATTTGGCTTCAGCTTTGCTATCCACCATGGGACTTTTTACAAATGCCTCTGGGGTCTACGTGTGGCCCAGACCCAGAGAGGTGTTTTTTTTAAAAAAAAAAAAATATATAGCTGACATTTGCAGATGGCCCTTTGCTTTGCAGCATGCTAGATTCTCCCTAGAATGGAAATACGGAAAGAAAATTAAAATCAGGTGGGTCATGGAGTTGCCCAGCCCTGAGAAAGGTGTTACTTGGCACACTGGTGCCAGAAGAAGCACCACGATGGAGACCCAGAAAGGGGAAAGCTGTGTGCATTGCTCTCTTTTTACTCTCTACAGCAGTGTTTCTCAACCTTGGCAACTTCAAGCTGTGTGGACTTCAACTCCCAGAATTCCCCAGCCAGCAAGGCTGGTTGTGGAATTCTGGAAGTTGAGGTCCACACATCTGAAAGTGACCAAGATTGAGAAACACTGTCTAGATTGATCATGGGACTGTCCAGCATTGGGGTAAAAAAAAAAATACGGTCAGCCTAAAATGTCATGTTCATTCTGGTGACACTGGACTGCACTACCTTTCTCTCAAAGGATGACCCAGCAGGTCACAGGATTGTCAAGTTTCTTTACAAAATGCCCAATCTTCAATGGCTGGCTGGGGAATTCTGGGAGTTGAAGTCCACCCAGCTCGAAGTTGCCAAGGTTGAGAAATGCTGCTCTAGAGAGAATGCATAATTTGACCACAATAACATCTCCTTGCTTTTCCTATACTAAAAATCCTCCCCAATATTGTAACCTTTTCATATTCTTTGCTACACACTGATGGCAGCTCAGCCAGATTCCAAAGGACAGCCTTGGAAGTCAGGGGGAAAGTGACATGGAACAGGAAGAGCAGCAGATCCAGACTTGGTCCCTGACATTGAGTCTCCTTGGCGCAGGCAGCGAGGGCCTTGGAGATATCTATCAGCCTGCCTCCCTCTAGCACAAGCAGAAGTGGGGAAGTTGCCGGAGAAGCTAGTAAAATTTTAATGCACTCTGTAGTGCGGTCATGTCACACTCACTCATGGCAAATAATCCCCGATGCCTGCAGAGGTAAAATGGAGCTGTAACGTCCTCGCCTCCTAACCCGAGCTGACAGCAATGATGTACGACTACCATTAGCGGAAAATATCACTTCAACTAACCCATGATCCAGCTCTGCTAAGGGTCATATTATCCATGAGGAACAAATTACATTCCCAAAGTAAATACAAATTTTCAACACAAAATGGGTCCACTCCAAAAAAAAAAGGGGGGGGGGGAGGGAGAAAGGACTGTGGCACCAAATTGAGCTTGTGGGTGTGGAGAGAGGCAGGCATTTGTTACCTATGACAACAGAGTGGTGGAGTGACAAAAGTAACAGCCAGTGGAATGAATCATCTCCAGAGATCAGGCAAGATCTGCAGCAGAGCATGGAGCAGCCCGTGGGGAGATCCCATTTCTCCTCAAACTGCATAAGCACTTCTGCATCAGGAACCTCTGGTGTGTGGTGCTTTCCAGAGAGAAGGAAGATTCGGATCTTGTTTCTTCCCCTTTCTTGCTAGAATTCCAGGAAAGCACACACAAGGGCAATCTATCGCTAACCAACACACTGGAAGGATCGTAGCTCAGCAGTTGACCCTGTTGTTTTGCATGAGGAAGATCTCACACTGGATGGTGGCATCTCTAGGTTGGAGTAAGATGCTTGTGGTCAGTGTTGACCAGATGCTTTAGACTAGTGTTCCTCAACCTTGGCCCCTTTCAGACGTCTGGACTTCAACTCCCAGAATTCCCCAGCCGGGGAATTCTTGGAATTGAAGTCCACATGTCTGAAAGGGGCCAAGGTTGAGGAACACTGCTTTAGACTACCGGTTCCATCTTCTTTGGTCACTTGGCTGACCTAATTCCATGCGATGTAAGTTAAAAAGGAATGGAACTTTGATCGTTCTGTCACACCCACCATTTCGAAGTTGTTAACCTCCCAGTCTCTGGGCACATTTTCCTGCTGTGGTTTGAAAATAGTCTTGTGGTTTGTTGGTTACTTCACAGATGAACCTCCCACCTCAACTGAAGCAATAGTGCCCTGGTGGAAGGGCTGCTAAGGCGCTGCCTCGATCTTTCATTTTAAGCGTTTTGCCTAGCCCGCACAAGGCTGCTGATTCGAAATCTATCTGAAGCCTTTGGTAATTATTTTTTCCTTTCCTTTAGCTATGCAACTAGTTTACCATTGGGATTTTAGGAAACCCGCACACACACACAAACATAAATGCAGGGTTCTAGCATTTCATTGTTTCTCCTGTCACTTGAAACAAAAGGGTTCAGTGAAGAGACCCACCACTTTGCCGGATCAGAAAAATGCAGCGAAAGAGAAGACAAGGACGCCTGTGGCCTAATATAATTTGAGATATATTAGTTATAGATGGGAAATAGTCGAGTTGCCAGAATTCTAGTTCTGCCATTCTTCTCTTCTTGATAGACCTCACTAAAGAGACTTCACAAGAATCATGCTTGGAAAAGGAATTATTTTCGCTTTTAGGCACAGGCCAAACAGCCTGTCAGCTCTGTCATATTTTCTTAGGATTTTCCCCTATTCATCGACATACACTCCTAATGCTATAAGCTCCTGCCATTTTCAGACATTCCTCCCAGTGAGGGGGGCGGCAACAACAACAACAAAAAAACCCTAAGCGATTACTATCTGTCTGAATGAAAGGAAGTTCCAGCTTGTCAGTTAAACAAAGCAATAACACAGAGTTCTTCTTCAGCGTCTGTGTTTTCATCCAACAGACCATTATCACGTCATGCCACAGTGTTCCCTTCTCCAGGTCACTTGGTTTAAAATGACATGGATAATGCACATGTCAGGAAGCTGACAGCTTCGACTGTCCTTCAGAGATTTAAAAAGAAAGAAAGAAGGAAGGAAAGAAAGAAAAAACGAACGAAAGAAAAGACAAATGCCTGTTCTTATCTGTGGTCCACGCCTCAGGTCTATCATCGAAGGCAGGCAGGACATGATTTCTCCAGGGAGCACTTTTTTCATTTCCTGATTTTAAAGAAATCAAATAAGCACCCTTTGTCTTCATCTGAATATGCTTGACCTGTTCCAATGAAGATATGCCACTTCCCCCCCCCCCTTTCCTTTTTCTTTTTAAGAGCACAAGCAATGTATGCTGAATTTACAATGAACAGAACGCATGGCTCTGAGAACTCTGTCGAGAGATGCCAGAGCAGGAAGGGTTGAAAGACTTTTCTCTGGGGTGCTGATTCAATGTAAGAAGGCAACGTATTTTTCTTTAAAATTCAGGCAGAATGAATTCACAACTCCTGCAAGGGTGGGAAGAAATCGAAAACACCTTGAAATTGAAAGGCTCGAGATGGGAGAAGAACCTGGGGCTTCAAGGTCACTTGGGTCGGAGCCGTCATTGCCATCTACAGAATTTCATGGTGCAGAATCAGGAAGAGATCACCTGGTGTCCTACTTTCCATCTCTATTCTGCTGCTGTTATGTACGTGAAAAGGTTAAAGCTGGAATAACAAAAAGCTACTCCGTTTGGTGATGTCTATGTTTGTCACCTGCAGGATTTTTCTCCAGTGGCTCTAGAAAATTCTGTGCCTTTTGATAGAGGGGTTTTTTTTGTGAATCTTCAAGTCAGTGTTGACTCCTGGCAATTGGCTGGACTAGTCCCTGAAGTTTCGTTGGCAAGGTTTTTCAGAAGTGGTTTGACATTGCCACCTTCTTAGGGCTGAGAGAGGGTGGCTGGCCCAAGGTCACCCAACTGGCTTTGTGCCTAAGGCGGAACTGGAACTCACGATCTCCCAGTTTCTAGCCTAGTGCCTCCACTACACCAAACTGCCTCTCTTGATAGAGATATAGATAATGTAAATTCTTGCCTCTTCATGTCTTACTCTCTCTGTTTGCCTTTTATTCTATTTTCCCAGTTAACTGCTTTGGATATTTGCTGATGTTTAATAAATAAACAACAATAAATAAACACCAAGCTAGATTTTTTTTTTTGCTAGCTGAACGTGGTAGTGGGTGGGCTTGCTCTGATCTAGAACTAGATTGACCAGGACTGTGCTGTTTGCAGATTAAACTGGAAATTACCCATAGTAATTTTCCAACAATATGTGGCCCTCAAACCCCCTCTATTTTTGCAATTGAAGGATTACTCACCCGCCAGAACTGCTGGAAGGAAAAAGAAAAAACAGCCTTGAGGTGAGAGACAGACAAGAAGGCTAACAATTTTAATCTTCCCAAAACAGGAATGACTAAAAGAAATCAGTCCCTGCCCACCTGGGTGTGTCCTAGCTTGTCCACTTTGCATGATTGCTTCATCCCCATAAAAAAAATGTTCAGCTTGACTCTCAACGATCAAAAACCTAGCACTTTCTTAAAAGCATCCCACTATCTTTCCAGCAGGATTCAGACCAGGGTACAGTACTGAGACAGGATGAGGGTAGATAGTCCTTGACTTATGACCACAATTGGGACTGGAACTTCTGTTGCTAAGCAAGGTGGTTGTTAAGTGAGTCACACCCAATTTTGCAACCTTTTTTGCCATCGTTGTTAAATGAATCCGGCTTCCCCCATTGACTTGGCTTGTCAGAAGCCAGATGGGAAGGTTGCAAATGGCGATCACGTGACCCCAGAATGCTGCAACCGTCATAAGTGTGAGCCAGTTGCCAAGTGTCTGAATTTTGACCATGTGACTGCAGGGATACTATGACAGTCATACGTGTGAGGACTGGTTGCAAGTCACTTTTTTCAGTGCCATTGTAACTTTGAATGGTCGCTAAACACATGGTCGTAAGTCGAGGACTACCTATAGGTCATCCATCCTGGCCCTCTCAGTGGCCTTTGATACCATTCCCTGTGGTATCTTTCCAGTTGGTGTTGTGGGAGAGGAGTGCTCTAGCCTTAGGCCCCCTGCTCTGCGGGATGCCTCAGGGCTCTACAGGATCTACAGGATCCTGCTAGGTGAGGTCATCCATTGTTTCGGAGTGATATATCATTAACATGCTGATGATACCCAGTTGTATGTCTTTGACTCCAGTCCTCCAAGTGAAGCTGTCAAGATTCTGTTTCAATGTCAAGAGGCTGTGAAGGTCTGGATGGGGAAAAACAGGTCGCAGTACAATCCTGCTGAGACTGAGTGGCTGTAGGTTTTAGGTCCCATGGATCCAGGAACTGCAATGTTTCCATCTTTGACTCCAAATGGGGTTGTACTGCCCCATTCAGATTTGGTGCACAATCTGGAGGTCCTCCTGGACTCACATCTTCTGCTCAAAGAGCAGGTGGTAGCTGTGGCCAGGGGAGCCTATGCTCAGCTTGTGCAGCAACTGCATCCATATCTGGACTGGGAGGCCTTGCTTACAGTGACTCCTGCCTTAGTCACCTCCTGATTGGATTATTGCAATCTACTCTACATGGGGCTGCCCTTGAAGACCACGTGGAAGCTTCAATCGGTCCAGAATGCAGTGGCATGTGGTGGGGTGGGGGGTATGGATGTAGCTCATTATGCCCCTGTGACACCTCTACTCTCCCAATAGGCTTCTGGGTGTGGTTCATGGTGCTGGTTATCAGCTTTAAAACCCTACATGGCATAGGACTGGGTTAGTTATGGGACTGCCTGCTCCCAAGAACACCCCACATGAAGGGCATGTTCCAGATTCCTTCTCTTAAACTTTGGCATCTCATGGGGCCTAGGAAGCATGCCTTTTTGGTGGCTGCCCTAGTGCTCTGGCAGATCTGGCTTTGCAGTCTAATTGAGCAAAGTCCTCTTTGGGTTGTTTTAAATTATCCCGTTCAGTTCACCGTTTTACATACTGGGCTTACATTTCTTTTCTGTTAATGTTTATTTTTGTTGTAAGGCTGCCCAGAGTTACACAGTTTGAGTTGGGCAGCCTAATTTCTCTCTCTCTCTCTCTCTCTCTCTCTCTCTTTATCACACTTATATAGCTACCCATCTCACATAGGAACTCTAGGTGACGTACGCAATAAAACAATCCAAATAGATTAAAAAAAGCAATTTAAAAAACCACCCAAATAAATTAAAAAGAGAAAAAACAAGATAGTGAAAAAAGCAGAGAGTGCATTCCAGTTAACCATCATGTAACCATCTATCAGGCTCGACTCTATCATGGGATCCCCAGGCCAGTAGAGGGCCTTCTGGAAGGCCCACAGGTTGGAGCCAGCCTTACCTCAGGGGGAAGGATGTTCCACAGGGCAGGGACCATGGCAGAAAAGGCCTGTCTCCTGGGTCCCGCCTGACAAAACTCCCTGGCCAGCAGGACCTGTAACATGCCTCTTCTTAAATTTATATGCTGTCCAACTCCCAGTGACTCTGGGTGGTTAATAAATGTAATAAATGCATAAATAAATACATCTTCCTGGAAAAACATGTGAATGGCTTTTAAGATGTGGGTGAGTTTTGGGATGGGGCTCATGTTTACATTATTTATTTATCTATTTTCTATCTTGCTTTTTCGTCTTTAAAAATAATCCCAACACTGCATTACCTTTGCGTGACATTTTGCTTAATACCCACATAAAGTGCCTGGAAATTTCTCTGAACACAATGCATTTTTATAGGAAGCATCTTGGCCCTAACAGACACAACTTCAAAAGGCTGTCCTCCCGTTACTGATGCAGGAAGCTCAAAATACCAATCTGAAAGGCTGCTCAGCATCTCTGTGCTATTATATCCCATGATTATTAAATGTGTGAACTATTCAAGGCCCAGAGGGGTTCTTTTTCCTGCCCTGAACAACAGGTCAGATTCCATCTTACCTTCGTGGTCAATTGTTATCTCTTTGTGTGTCTTATATATGTAATACCTCTACAGTTGAGATTATCCTACTTTGGTTAGGAAGTTTGTTGTTTATTTGTTCAGTCGCTTCCGACTCTTTGTGACTTCATGGACCAGCCCACGCCAGAGCTTCCTGTCGGTCGTCAATACCCCCAGTTCCCCCAAGGATGAGTCCGTCACCTCTAGAATGTCATCCATCCATCTTGCCCTTGGTCGGCCCCTCTTCCTTTTGCCTTCCACTCTCCCTAGCATCAGCATCTTCTCCAGGGTGTCCTGCCTTCTCACTATGTAACCACATCCAATTTGCCCTGGCTCATAGGTTCCAATGGTGTGTTGATCCTTAGAACATCGGATTCGCCATTCACCACCAGCACGGTTGGCCGCTAGCCGTCCTTTTGGCTTTGAGCTAGCTGCGTCATCACGTCTGGGGCTAGTTGAACTCATCCTCTGTTCCTCCCCAGTAGCATTTTGACCATCTTCCGACCTGGGGGTCTCATCTTCCGATGGTATACCGACATATCTCTGGTTGTACTGATCCATTGAGTTTTCACGGCAAGAATACTGGGGTGGATTGCCATTACCTTCCCCAGGGATCGCATTTAGTCTGACCTCTCTGTCATGACCTTCCCATCTTGGGTGGCCCTTCACAGTTTAGCTCATGGCATCATTGAGGTGCTCAAGCTCCAGCACCACGACAAGGTAACAATCCTTTGCTGAAGTGATTAGGAAGAGCAGTGTGGAATAGATGATGGATACCAGCCTAAGAGAAAGTGCATCCAACACAGGATAAGCCCAGTTTATATAGCCTCAAACCACCTTCCACTAATATTATTTATTTATTTATTTATATTTATTTATCATAATTTTATCACCGCCCATCTCACCCACACGGGGGACCCTGGGCGGTTCACCGTAGTAATATTGTCACAAAGGTGCAACAGCTGTGCATTTGCACAGTCCTGTCCTAGCGTGTCCCCTCCTATCATCTTTGCATCCACAGGATTGAATCACAATTAGCCTTGAGTTCCTTGCCTTGGTGGATTGGTGAGATGTCTGTATAAATAAATAAAACAAAATAAAAACTGCCATATTGTGAGATCTACAGTACTTTATCACTAACAAAATTATGGTCCTAAACTGCAGATGCCACAGTCAATACCAACATTATTCCCTGCCAAGAAGACCACTAATCATGCTTGCATACCAAACATAAATATTGTCAATGAAAGCCATGTAGCCTGTTAATTAGTTTTGTAGTAATTTAACTGGATTGAGAAAACAGTTTTAATTTGTTATGGCCATTTATATATTAGCAATTCCATACAGCTTTTTTCTGGGGTTGGGGGGGAGGACACATGCATAACACAATTCATATTTTATTATCTGTAGTCACTGGCCACCCTGTGATGTCCAGTGCTTTAACCAAAGAAATATAATGGTGTCAGTCCAATATAATATATATTGCAACCAATAAATCCATATTTGAAATAGATCCCAGTGTGTTTTGAGAAGCAACTCTGCAAGTAAAAGACCCTGATAGTGCAAAGGAAAACCTTCATCACTCAACTTTCAGGCATCAATATTCAACGGAAGAAAACCCACAGAAAAGTCAATATTTAAAATAGCTGAATTTACCGATTTTGCACAAATAACCAGGATTCTGTCACAGGAATCAAAACTAATGAACTTCAGGGTCCCACCATCTCCAAAACACCAAAATATTTTTCAGGTAATTCATAACTGCATAACAAGTCCATGTTATTCTCTAAGGCATCTTGGATTAAAATACCTATAACCTCTCGCCATCGCGGATGCTGAGTGTGGACGACAGGCATTACCCAATTACACATCCTTGGTTTAAAGTGTAGGTGCTATAGATGAATGCATGACTTTATTTTAGATAACTGTCTAGAATTGCAGGGCATTCTATGCCCAGACAAAGGGATAAACAGGAAACCCCCACTTCAGAACTATTAGAGACCACTGTAGTAAGAGAATTATGGATCCAATGGATCAATGGAGAAGCGATCGTCTTTGGCCAACCATAAACCATGATGGAATGTTGATAAAGAGGCTATAGATTTAGCACACCATACATGTTACACATTTCAGTCTAAAATTCACATGAACTAAAATGAAATATGAGAATGAGACCATGAACCATACTAGAAATAACTGTAAAAAGGGGAATAAGACACCAGAAACTGACTTTACCTTCTCTTCTTGATCACTGTCGCTGTCACACTGAAATAGAAAGGAAGATATTATCTTTAAAAACAATCCACAAATGCAGAAAGCTTTCTGTGTTAATGAAATCTCCTCTCAAGAGTATAACCTACACAGGTATAATCTTCAAGAACACATCAAGTTTTTCCACAGGGTTGAAAATGGCCCACCTGGTGAAGGGCCACAGCATGTCTAACTAATATCAAATACAACCTCAATTACATGGAGCAATTCTGTCCTCCAGTCAAGGTCAACATTTTTCCTACTTTTGGCCAAATTAGTCAGACTATGAGAAATTTCAGCAGAAAGCATCTAACTGACCTTGTCTGGGCATGGAAGCTAAGCAGGTTCAGGCCTGGTTAGTATTTGGATGGGAGATAATAGTGAATGCTCTTTGGATTAGCTTGGAAAGTTTAAAAAAAACATTCTGGAAGAAGGCAGTGCCAAAAAACATAGTGTTGCCAAGATAACTACATGGATGTGTTCATAAAGATCCAGGAATTGAGTTCAACCCAAAGGGGATTGGACTCTACTTTTTTATGCTGGATAGGAGAAAAGTTCACTGTAGTAAATAGTAAGTGTTTATTTGATTTTAGAATATATATTGATGATCTGGAACATACACTGATTAATAATTTTATCATTTCAAAATAGTATCAACTATAAAACATTGTTCAAATTAACACTGTCATCAGATAATTTTAAGATGATTGATTGATCCATTCATTCATTCCCAAGCACAATACATGAGAAGCACATTTAAGTTCTGATGCACAGATGCACATGGAAAAGGACTCATCAGAGCAATCCTTCAAAGAATTCTTAAAGGCTGAGTTCCCCAAGCATCCTAATCAAGCCTACAGAATTCCCAGTACATTTTTACAGTGGGAGAAAAAGAAAGCACCATTCTAAAATTCATCATAAAGCAGAGGATCTTTCCAACTACCATATCATCAATATGATGCTGCAAAAACAAGGATGGTTAATTCCATCTTCCATCAACTCAATCATCATCCATGGCAAATGACAATGATACACTAAAATGATGATGCATGCCCAATGACATCACCTCCCTAAAGACAATCTGTCATACTTGCATCTCAATATCTGATGCAAGAATGTAAGTCATGGCATTTGTATGATGATGTCATCTGCACATTTTTCATTGCCCCCCACCTTTGCCCAGCCAGCACATACCCACCAACTCAATGTCCATTGAAACTGAAAGCAGGGAGATTTTGGAAACAAAAGATGGAATACTTTTACACACAGTGCAGTATTAAACTGAAAGTGGAGCCATTCATGCAGGAACAGATTATCAATGGCTACTACTATTGGTGGCTGCTGAATTACAGGCAGCATGTCTTAAGCATAGGTTAATGGGACGTGGCATTAGAAGGGGCTCTCACCCTTTGGTCTGGGCTTGTGAGCTCCCCAAATGCATCCATTTGGCCATTGTGAATCACAGAAAACTGGATTAGATGGGCTGTGGCCTGATCCAGCAAGGGTCTTCTTACATTCATAAAAAATTATTTTCAGCACTTCCAAAATAGTTGGGCTGCAAAGCACAAGCCTTTATTTGCAGTGGCCAGTAGGAAAACCCAATAGGACCTCATGCCTCTGATGTATGATTGCCCATGGATAAGGAAGGATAACAGGATGAGATAGATGTGACATCAAAAAGTCAGGCTGCAGCACTAGGGATGAGGCAGAACCATGACCTACCTCCATGATTCTGCTCTTGGAGACTGAATTTTTGACATACCATCCTGATTCCCTAGGCTGTGAGATTACTGCTATTGCTGTCTGAAAAGCCAAAAGGGAGGGATAGGCCTAGTCTAGTTGGGAGATGGCTAGCACTAGATCTGCTTGGAAGAATGGGTCTTCCTGCATTCAAAACTTTGTTTGAGTGCAGTATAACATTGGAACAAGTTCTGACAACAACTCAACCTTGTATACTCTGTACCAAACCATTGTAGCTTCTCTAGAAATGTAACCTGTTTGCCTGGATTCAACTGTGCCTACTGCCTTGCCCATACAACCTTGGCCTAGGAGAATCAACTTTGTTTATGAACTGGGACTATGACTTCAGCTCTACTTATTGACCTCAACTGTGACTGTTTCTGCAAATTTCAGCATGATACCTCTAAACCAGGTTAACAAAGCACAAGATCACATAATATTAAGTGCCCAAATAAATAAGTTTGCTCATTCATTCATTCATTCATTCATTCATTCATTCATTCATTCAATTTATATAGCCTCCCACTGCAAAGCAGGGACGTCGGGCGGTGCACAGAGGATTAAAACAAAGCAGAGCAAAATAAAACCGGTAACATAAGATGTAAAATAAATAAGCTCATTATCTAGACAGGATGGTCTGGTTCACATACAACCTTCTGAATGACAGAGTATGTAAACCCATTTTGGCTGAGTATAAACATGTATGAACGCAGCCATCAAGTGATTGATCTACCTACCTAAGTAATTCCAAACTCGCCTTTTTTGTAGATTGGGGAAGCACACCAATTTTTAATTGTCCCCTCTGCAGATGAGGCTAGCAAGAGTCCCTAATGGGGAGGTGACAACATCACCAGAGGCGGGGGGGAGATGGAAGGGGGAGGGGATGTTTTGGTCTTTTTGCTTATAAAATTATACTTGGTGTTATAAGATGCTCTTTTTATCAATCCTAATTCCTTTTATTGGCAAGCAATCACTCTGCTGTAAGTGGTGGTAGGCTGCTAAATTTTGATACATTCCAGGAGCCATGAAATATCTTCCTGGGGCTGATTGTCATTTCCCTAGAATATTGGGACCTTCTAAATATAAACCATGTGCTTGAACAGTAAGCTATGCCTCTTCGTAGAATTCTTCGCCGTGACATTAAATTGGTGCCTTCTTGTTTTGCCAGCTTGTAGATATTCGTGACTGTGTAAGTGTAAAGCCGTACAGCTTTATCTGGGGAAAAGGAGTGAGTGTCTTTTTTCTGCCATCCACCCAACCCATAACTCATTAGATCTCACTGTGAAGCTAATCAACACCATCTGAATTTTCGCATACAACGTTATCTTGCACTGCAGTGATGCTGCACAGTGCCTAGAAGCAGTGCAATCCCCAGGAACCACCGCTTCCATTGCCAATACATTATGCTTTCCTGCCTTTTCCGACAGTCCAGTTCTAATTTCAAGGTCCACTTAATTCCTCCATCAAATCATTACTGCTATACCCAGCAGCACCTTCTCTCCAGAGCTAAGCATATGGCAAAGGACCAAGACTGACTGGTTTCCATTATGGAATCAGAGCTGGTGCCAAGCTCATTTTAGAGGGAAAGAGGGGGGAGAGAACACATGTTTGCCACCTCTTTTTGCCCCCTGACTGATAGCTTGGTGACTTGGCCAGGCCAGGGAGTTGCCAAGAAGGTCCAACCGAGCTACACACAAGCTACAACGGGAAAACAAGTTCCATTTGTGGCACAGGATTCTCACATTGACCCACAAACTTCACTGATCTCACTCTCAGCATGGTTGGGCTGTTCAATTTTATAGCTTCCTCCTTCAGAGCCGGCTGCACCAGCATCTGGCAGAGAAAAACAAGGCAAAGGAAGCCAGCTCATACATTATAGAAAAGCAATAAACACACTCAGCAAACCATCACCCTGTCGGGCTCCTGTTGACGATGGCATGTGGGCCCAGAATGCACAACTTGGCATCTCCAAGAAAGGTCAAGGGGAATGCCCATGGCTATGAAAAGCCATTCTGCTCTAAAAGCAAGATGATCTATGTTAAATTTATGGAGTGTCACATTCTGAAGACACAACCTTCTCCCACCACGGGGGTTGACATTCTCAATGTTTTGCTACAAAGGTGGGGTGATACCAATATGGTTTCAAAGCAGGAGGCGAAAAAAGGCTTGGAGACAAACAGGTTGAGATTGAGCCACACCTGTCAGTCATTGGGGGGTGAAGGGGGGTGTGGGGAAGGGACAGCCTTTTCTGCATTGTGGAAAGCAAATAAAAAGAGGGTGTGGGTTTGCATCAGTTTTGCCAGTGCAAATTGATGCATAGCTCTGCAAATTTAGAATTACATTTAACATTCCAGCAGAAGCCAAATAATATCTTCCGCAACAATATTGTTCAAATAAGAACAGTCTAGAAAGGGAAAGTCAACATGAAAAAATGTACTAAGAATCAATGAATTGCCTTAAGGCTGAAAATCTCCAGTTACCAGCTAACTGGGTAACTTTAGGACAGTTATCTTGTAGTTTAACCTATTTACCAGGTTTGTTGGGAGGAACACTTTTATTCAATTTTTAATTTAATCCATTTCTAAGGATGCCAATTCACCTGAAAGTGGATGGCCATGTATCTCTCAAACTTTTAGCTATCAATGGAATAAATAATTTCAAAAGCTGCTTAGATGCTCAACCCTTCAGCTTCTATCCTCTGGCTAGACTGGGCTCCTAACAGATACCGGTGATAATAACTTTATTAAATTTCAGGGACAAGCAACCTTTTCAGGCAGCAGGTTCTATCCAACAGTTGTATACAATGTCATGGCCATCCCATGCATTATTATTTGCAAGAACACAGATTGCAAGCATTGTTGTTTTTATAAAATTTTCATTTGTAATTTAATTCAAATAATTTCACTTTATTATTTTAATTTTCCATAGTGCATTACATCAAGGTGGGTAACATTTGGATGGCTGAAGAGACTTCCATAACTATATATAACAACTAGGTATCACACTTCTGATATGGCCTAAGGGCTTATCAATAAACTGATTGATTGATTGATTGATTGAGCGAACTAGGGTTTACACAGGGATTGGGAAAGGCAATGATTCACAGAAGGTTAGGTCTAGGACTTCAGGGCAGTTTTGGTGGTTAGGTGGGAGGTTTAGTGATTTTAGATCTTTCTGATAGAACAAATACTGGGAATCTCCCTCCCTCCCTTCCTCCCTTCCTCCCTCCCTTCCTCTATTGCTTGCTCGCTTGCTTGCTTCCTCCCTTCCTCTATTGCATTTCATTGGAATGATCCCTGGAAATTTGGGGCTATATGGGGCCCATGGATCACAGGTTGTCCCCTTATGACCTTGATGGACACTGTGCTGGAGGTACTGTAGAAAATTCATAGCATCATTGGGTTGGATGGGACCTTGAAGGTCTTCTAGTCCTTAGAAGTCTTCTATTCACAGACCACCTTTTCCTGAGGGTATCTGCCCACTCCACCAGGCTAAGACAGGATAGGAACACTCCAGGTCCCTTCCCTTAAATGTTGCAATTTAGTGAGACCTTAGAAGTGTGCCTCTTCTGTAGCAGCCCCTGCCCTCTGGAACACCATACCCCTTTAGATCCAGTAGGCTCTTACCCTCTCAACCTTCCAGAAGTTGGCTTTTCCCTCAGGCACTGGAATAGGGTGAGATTGGAGCCTGAGGATTGTGTGGCTTGATGGATTGGAGATTGTAAATCAGATGCCTGGCTTTCTTGGTTTTATCATCTTTGGTTTTATTCTTGCTGTGAGCTGTCCAGAGTTGTGTTTTACACAATTGTGGCCATAGAAGTCTTTTAAATAAATAAATAAACCCCCTGCCCAGGGTAGGAATCCTCAGACCATCCCAGGCAAATAGCTGTCCAATCTTCCCTTGAAAATCTCCAGTGATGGAGTCCCTACAGCTCCAGGGAGCAGACTGTTTTACTGCTTAATAGTTCTCATGGTCAGGATGTTCCTCCTTATTTCAAGTCTGGATCTTGAAACAAGGAAGAACTTCCTGACTCTTCAGTTTCTCCTATCTTTAGTTGAAATGATCTCAGTCTAGCTGGGCAAGAACTTATTTTGCTGTCTTGCAGATTTCTGGCCAACATCTGAGCTGGCGGAACTGGTGGTTAACTTCATGTTTTGCCATATGAACTAACCCTGGCTCCTCCAAGTGCAAGCAAACTAGCCTCTGAAGCCACATACACTTCAGTGCATCTGGCAAGGAAAAAGTCCCGCTTTCATATTTCAAATCCATTTATTGTTGACATCTGGCATCTTCTCCAGCTGGGAGTATGCTGTTAATGTATCTTTGCCTCCTTCTCCTTCTTGCTCTACAAGAAATGTAGAGGGTCTCCAGGGCAAACCCTTGCTGACCTCCCGGAATGCTCTTCTATGTTGTTAACAATATCCTCTTGCATCTCTTCTAGGACAGGCTGATAGCTTAGGAAGAGGGCAAAAATGAGATTGGAGCAGTACAATCAGATCCTCTTCTTCTGAAAGGGGAGAAAAAGAATTGCTTCATCACTGAAAACAGGGAGAAAATCCTATGCACCAATTCCCTGCATCAGTGTGGACAGGCTGATCCTACAAAAAGCCTACCTGGTTGGATCTATTTAGGATCCTATTTGGAATTCCTTCTTCCTTCTGCCTCCCCATTCCTCCCTCAGCCCTTTGCCTCATTTTATTTCAATGCAACCTTTATCCTGGTCTAATTCACTGAGCATGACCTTCTACAAAGCCGTCGGGATACGGCATTTCTCTTTTGCCTTTTTCTAGAGATCCTTCAGCAATGCCCTTCTTTATTGATTAATGGCATTTCCATCAAAGATGTCAGCCAACATAGCTCCCAAAGAGTCTTATATCTGATGATATTGTTAGTATTATCATAGTTGTCTTCATCACCATCAGTGTTCCCAGTTTATAGTCAAAAAGACACAGCCCAAAAGAAAGCAGGAGGAGCAGGGGGTTGGAAGTTGAAAGCAAGTAATGTCATTCACCAAGTCTTAAAATTAACACTGGAATTCTTATAATGGTCAATACCTTGCCAATACCTTACCTAACACCATAAACAATGGGAAAAGAAATAGGTCACCAAAATCAAAGGAAGGGACAAATTTGATTGAAAGACACAAGTGCTAATCAAGAAAGTTTAGAAATAAATAGTAAGAGATTAACTTTTATGCACTTTTATACCTGTGCTGGAAAAGGTCAGAAGCCACTGGTCTGATAAGCTTTTTTGTTTGTTCCTGCACCAGTTTAGCTTTTCCTGTTTCATTTTTAGACTTGTATTCTATCAATCTTATATTCTGCATTATGTGTCTTAATTATATTTTGAAAAATTAATAATATTTTTTTTTAAAAAGAAAATTTAGAAATAATATATTTCCTAGTTTGGTGGGGACCCCCATGTTCATTGTGATTCCTGGAGTTGCCTAGTGTGCCTGCAGATACTTCTATTTGTGTCTCCCAGGGCTCTGCCCTATCTAATTTAACATCACCATCACCATCACCACCACCACCATCATCGAGTTTGGCATGGAGCAAGGCAAAATGCTATTTTCATTTCCAAGAATGTCTCTGGCTCTCATATGAAATGAAGGACATGAAAGAAAAGGGGATTTACAACAGTAGCTGTTTAGAGAGGGCTAAGACCACACCGTTGCCATCTAATTTTACCCATGGAGAAAGTACGGCTTTGTCCAGATTGAATTTTAGCTTTATCCATTTGCTTTCTAGGAATGGTGTCTTTTCTGCCTGGCAGCTATTCTCTAAATGGGAAACATGCCTCCTCCACCCATCCATGACAGCCATTTTGTGAGAATGCCCACAGCATGCTCTTAAACATCTAAATAAGCCCTTAAAAGGCCATAGACCTAGCCATTGGCAAATGGCTAATGGCAACAAATCAACGTGAATTTCATATTCATGATGCACCGACTAACAAACAAACAAACAAAAAATATGAAGCATTAGGAAGCAATGGAATATTTACATTTGCTTCCTTTCCCATCTCTAGACCATTATGTGTTCACTATCAAACTAGCAAAATGTCATTTGGGGCTCATAAGACATGGTTTCATTTTCGCAAACGCATTCACATTCAAAAATATTTTTTTTCATTTTTCTTCCTTGGAGATAGTTCAGCTGCTGCACAATTTTTATTATTTTTATTTATTTTTTCTTAAATAGCTAGAATAATGTTCTACCTGGTACATGTCTGAAGCATTATATCATTAGCTGCAGAAATAAGGCCTGTGCTGGCATTTTATACACAATATGTAGTGAGGGGGTGAACAAAGCTTCCAGCCAAGGGTACCTGCAAGGGTGTGTGTGTGTGTGTGTGTGTGTCAAAAAAGCCAAGACGGTGTTCACAATTGCATGATCAAAGCCCTACCCCCTTTTTACATGTGTTGAAGCACATTAAAAGAGGTGGAGCTTCAACTACACAATTGTGGTTGCCATCTTGCCTTTTTTTGGCACTCTACGTCCACCCAGCAAAAGTAGCTGAAATGAGATCAGTGGACAGAATCGAGTACAAAGTTCTACAATTCCATCAATTGACTAAAAAACAACAACAACGCTATTCTCATTAAGAAAT
This sequence comes from Candoia aspera, assembly GCF_035149785.1. NCBI lineage: Eukaryota > Metazoa > Chordata > Lepidosauria > Squamata > Candoiidae > Candoia > Candoia aspera. The sequence continues at coordinate 12,378,812 of NC_086153.1, forward strand.
CTTGAGACCCACTATGGTGTCTAGGGAAGATGTGGGATTATGACTGGGGAAACCCAGGTTCAAGTCCATCTTCAGCCATGCAAGCTCACTCTCTCAATGTAAGGGTTGGCATGGTATAATGATGAAGGTGCTAAACAAGGAATGGGGAGACCCAGATTCTAGTCCCCCCTAAATCACTGGTGGAGTTTGGGCCAGTTGCTCTCTTCAACCCAACCTATCTCACAAGGTTGTTGTGGGAGAAAAATCAGAAGAACAGACCTCTTCATAGGCCTTCTTGAACCCTTGAATGAGAATGAAAGGCAGGAAAGACATTAATAAACAAATAACTCAGAAGTTGCAAAACACCCCAAGAAGATGATGAAAAATAAAAAGAGAAAATGGGGAAGCAACTGGAGGACCAATTTCACTATGCTATTGAAGGAGACAGAGGTTGTCTTTAAAGTCAAAGCGCCCAGTGGGTTAAACTAATGCACAACCCCCCTCTGGCTTTTTTTTCTTCCATCCCCACCATGTTGTGATCCATTAGGGAAAAAAAAATCACCCTGAACATTTGCTTCTCTCTTCTCCTCCCGGGAAGCCAATTGCTTTGATTGCAGCGTTACAAGACTGCCGAGATGCCTTGCCCTTGCTTGCGAGGCAAATGGAACGTGCTAATAGAACTTATCACATTACCCGATGCAGAAGTGCCATAGCTCATTACTTTAAGATAAAGGGATATCATTGCGGACGGGAAGCAGGATTGACTTTCGAAGGCCCAACTTGATGATGATTTAATCAACTGCTCTCTTTCACTTCTCATCTCCGCGCCTGTCGGTTTCACAGGTGCGGTTAAATGAGACACTCTGAACGGGAGAGCAGGGAGAGAGATTGCCGTCATTATTTCTCCCGAAAGGAAGTATGCAAATCCTCGACAGGCAGATTGCGTTCATAATGGGCCTAGTAAAATATAAGGAGCACACTTGACAGGTGAGGGCAAGTTATTTGTACATCTTTAAAAGAAGGCAACTGTCCTCATTTAGACATTGGACTTAAAGTGGGGGGTGGGGGAAGAAGGGTGGGTGGGAGGGAGGGATGAAGAACAGCCAGAAAACACTGTGCACTGCAGATGGGGAATGGAGAAGGAGCCTTTGAATGCCATGCTGGATGGAGCCAACCGAAGCATGGGGGGATGGCCCTCCCACAGATCTGCCAGTGCTGAAGATGGAAAAATTAATATAAGGGACACCCCTTTTTCCTGCCCTTGAATGAATCCATGTTTCACAGAATCATTGCATGTTAGAGGTCAATGAGGTATTATAGAAGCAAAGGGTTGGAAGGGACCTGGGAGGTCTCCTAGTCCAATCCCCTGCCCAGGCAGATCATCCCAGACAAACAGCTGTCCAGCCTTTGCTTGGATACCTCCAGTGATGGTACCCCTATGACTGCAGGTCATTCAGTCTAACTTCTCACTCAATGGAAGAACCTGGAGTCGCAAGAACTTTATAAATACAGCATGCAAATAAAGCTTCAAAGAATGCCAAAGCTTCTTGCAAAGCAATTTGTCCAAATGGTGAACAATTTTTGCTACTGTTTGTTTGTTCATTCTTTCATTCCTTTGTTTGATCTGGAGACCACACAACTCCCAAAAGATTCTGGGAGGCTTAAATACATACAAAGAAAAACACCCCAAACAATAAAAAACATGCATGGCTGGAAAAGTAAAACAGCCAAATGTACCCCAAACCAGCAAAAATGAACAAATGTTCGGTGTCCATCCTAGTCCTAGACCTGGGAGCAGAGCCTCATTTTTAATGACCTGTTGAACAGCTGTATGGTGAGAACCATATGAATCTCTGGGGGGATGCTGTTCCAAAGGGCAGGGGCCACAACAGAGAAAACATGCTGCCTTGGTCCCAATAGATGGCATTGTCTATTTAAAGGGACCTGGAGTGTAGTAGAAATTGGAGATAGACAGTCCTTCAAATAGCCAGGCTCTATGTCATGTAGGGCTTTATAGGTAATAACCAGCACCTTGAATTGCACTCAGAAGCCAAGTGGCAACTTGTGCATCTCCAAAAACAGGGATGATACATCAGCATAACGTGACACACCCACCACTGTTCATGCATTGCAATAGTTCAGTCAAGAGGTGATGAAGTGAGTGACTGTCTGAAGGGCCTCCTGCTCTAGGAAAGGGTACAACTGGCACACCAGATGAATCTGTACAAAGGCCCTCTTGGCCACAGCTGCCACCTGCTCCTTGAGCAGGAGCTACAAGTCCAGGTAGGCCCCCAGATTGCATACCAGTCTTGAATGGGGAAGTGCAACCCCATCCAAGAATAAAGATGAAAAATCATCAGATCCAGGGAGCTACTAAGTCTTGTCAGGATTGAGCCTGAGTCTATTTCTCTAACAGAAGCAGAAGAGATTAAGAAAAGGTGGCAAGAATATACAGAAAAACAATACAAGAAAGATCTTAATGCCCCTGATAACCATGATGGTGTGGTCACTGACCTTGAGCCGGACTTCCTAGAGAGTGAAGTCAAGTGGACCTTAGGAAGCATTACTAACAACAAAGCTAGCGGAGATGACAGTATTCCAGCTGAGCTATTTAAAATCCTAAAAGATGATGCTGTTAAAGTGCTGCACTCAATATGCCAACAAATTTGGAAAACTCAACAGTGGCCACCGGATTGGAAAAGGTCAGTTTACGTTCCAATTCCAAAGAAGGGCAATGCCAAAGAATGTTCAAACTACCGCACAATTGCGCTCATTTCACATGCTAGCAAGGTTATGCTCAAAACCCTACAAGCTAGGTTTCAGCAATATATGAACTGAGAACTACCAGAAGTACAAGTTGGGTTTTGAAGAGGCAGAGGAACTAGAGATCAAACTGCCAACATTTGCTGGATCATGGAGAAAGCAAGAGAGTTCCAGAAAAACACCTACTTCTGTTTCATTGGCTACACTAAAGCTTTTGATTGTGTGGATCACATCAAAATGTGGCAAATTCTTAAAGAGATGGGAATACTGGACCACCTTACCTGTCTCCTGAGAAACCTCTATGCAGGCCAAGAAGCAACAGTTAGAACCGGACATGGAACTACCGATTGATTCAAAACTGGGAAAGGAGTACGACAAGGCTGTATTTTGTCACCCTGCTTATTTAACTTACATGCAGAGTACATCATGAGAAATGCCAGGCTGGATGAATAACAAGCCAGAATTAAGATTGCCGGGAGAAATATCAACAACCTCAGACATGCGGACGATACCACCCTAATGGCAGAAAGTGAAGAGGAACTAAAGAGCTTCTTGATGAGGGTGAAAGAGGAGAGTGCAAAAGCTGGCTTGAAACTCAACATTAAAAAGAACTAAGATCATGGCATCTGGTCCCATCACTTCCTGGCAAATAGAAGGGGAAGAAATGGAAGCAATGACAGATTTTATTTTCTTGGGCTCCAAGATTACCACAGAGGGTGACTGCAGCCGTGAAATTAAAAGATGCTTGCTCCTTGGAGGGAAAGCTATGGCAAACCTAGACAGCATATTAAAAAGCAGAGACATCACATTGCCAACAAAGGTCTGTATAATCAAAGCTATGGTTTTTCCAGTAGTAATGTATGGCTGTGAGAGTTGAACCATAAGGAAGGCTGAGCACCAAAGAATTGATGCTTTCAAGCTGTGGTGCTGGAGAAGACTCTTGAGAGTCCCTTGGACTGCAAGGAGGTCAAATCAGTCAATCCTACAGGAAATCAACCCTGACTGCTCATTGGAAGGACAGATACTGAAGCTGAAGCTCAAATACTTTGGCCACCTAATGCAAAGAGAGGACTCACTGGAAAAGACCCTGATGCTAGGAAAGACTGAAGGCAAAAGGAGAAGGGACAGCAGAGGATGAGATGGTTAGATAGCATCACTGATGCAATGAACATGAATTTGAGTAAACTCCGGGAGACAGTGGAAGACAGGAAGGCCTGGTGTGCTATGGTCCATGGGGTCATGAAGAGTGGGGAATGACTTAACGACTGAACAACAACATACCTGAACAAACTCCAAATACTGGGTCAGGACATTGACAGCATCAACAGCATCAGTGGACTGATATTAGACCCCAAACCAACAGATGACCTCCCCCAGCAGTTTCATCTAGACATCAAACCATCAAATGCCCGAGGGGGCTCCTTTCATGTCCCTGTTATTTTCCCACCAAAGTGGTACCTATTTATCTACTTGCATTTGCATGCTTTTGAACTGCTAGGTTAGCAGGAGCTGGGACAAGTTGACGGGAGCTCACTCCATCATGTGGCTTGCACTCTCAGGTTTCAAACTGCCAAGTTGCTGACCTTAATGGTCCTCTGGCTCAGTGTCTTAACCACTGAGCCACCGTAATTGATCGTGTGGTAAATGAATGCTTTCTGCAAAACAAAACTTGTTATGAGTAATTGACAATTATGGTTCAGACCCTCCTCCTAATTAGGAACATCTGAAGATCATCTCTGATGACCCACTCTCATGGTATGTGGGAAAGATGTTGACAGACTGGGCAAGGGGACTCTGCCAAGGAATGATTAGATAAGAGACAGCATAGCCTGCAACTAGATAGTGGGTGGGGCAAGCGGCTCAGAAAAGACCCTCCCTAGTTTCTCGGGCTGTGGAGATGGGGGGGGGTGTTGTACTTTCAGATTTGCAAGATTGATGTCAGCCTCGCGGGATAAACCAGATAGGAATCACAACCAGATGTGCTAATTCTACTTTGTTGTCAAGCTACATTGACAGAATCTTGCAAGTCTGAAAGTACAATTTTCCCCCATCTCCTTTACAGCCCAAGAAACTAGGGAAGGTCTCTTCTGAGCCTCTTGCCCTGATCACTATCCAGGTGCAGGCTATGCTGTCCCTTAACTGACTGTTCTCTTGGCAGTGTCTCTTTGCCCAGTTTCCCAAGGTCTTTCCCACATACCATCACACCCACAGTGAGGTTTGGGTGGGGATTATTGGAATGCATGAATTCAGCCAATGAAAGATGGAATGGGCAGCAACCCCTTTATTATTCAAGAACTCCCAAATGCTCACTAAAATCCTGTCTTTCTTTCCTACCTATGCACACTTCCAGTAAGCAATAACCCAAGAAACATTTATCAGTTTGTCAAAAAATGGTATGGAAGGGATGAAAAAAGATATACTGTATCCAATTGCCAGTCTAAGGGAATACTCCAATTTAATCCTATCAGGAATTTGGCTCATTTCTTATTGCTACCCAAGGGTAGGTGACCACATTGCTATGCTTGTAAGAAATAAAAGGTGTAGAAAGGTGAAGTGGTTGTTACAATAGATCTGTGGGATGAAGATGTAATTTGCCTTGATTGGATGCGTTGAGTTACTGTAACAACTTCCCCAAACAGCTCTAGTAATGGAAGCAGCTTCTATCCATCTGCTGCACGTGTATCAAAAGCCTCTTCTGGCATTTACAGGGACTCATTGGAAACAGCAGAACTGGCTTTTGTGAATCTGCAAATGGAGAAGACTTTTTTGATTACCAGAATTACTGGAGAAAACCATCACAGTGATAGTTCAGTCACTTCAAACACAATGGGAATGGGAAGCTGATGTATCTCGCCTATATCATTCATATGTCACATGCATGTGCTGCTATGCATACAACAGCTGTGTGAAATATGTGGTCTACAGGGAGAGGTTGAGCCATTGATGTTAAAAGAGGAGATGGGAAGACAACTGGCAACCAGACAGTCAAAAAGAGATTCTTCCAGGTTCGTTCTTCCATGTTTTTTTTTAACCAATTCTCCTTCGGTTTAATAAAAGAAGATCTGCTTTAGAATTCCTTTTCAAAGGAGAAGGATAGTTTGGAGAAATGCACATAGGTGGAGTATCATGTTCTTGCACATAGAATTTACAGAGTGACCAGGGCAGATATGACTTCACTGTTCAAAATCTTCTCCAGCAGTTCCTTGCCTCCTTTGCATATCAGGCCTTAATAAAGTTCCAGTGAAATCAGGAGGCAATTAGCCTCAAGGGGCATTTGCAGAAAGGGTGTCACTAAAAATCTTGCCCTTGATATCCCATTGGAGTATTTCTCCTTTCCCTGAAGAAATTTAGAAATTTCATTCCAGCCAACTCCTCTGGCCACACATTTGAAAGGTCATCTGTGTCCTGCTCTAATCTGGACAGACAGCAGGGATAAACATTGCAGGGGAGAAGTAGAGGGCAGGCTGCCTTCCTCAGGCCAGTACCAAGATACAGAAGAAGACAGTGCCTACTTCTGGTCTGGGTGACCTTACTCATGTCTTAGTCACCTCCTGTTTAAATTAACATGGGGCTACCCTTTAAGAGCCTTCAGAAGCTGCAGCTGGTCCAGAACAAATCCATGCAGGTAGAACCTGACATTCCATGCTATGCTCATGTAATACTGTTGCTCCGTGAGCTGCATTGGCTCCCAGTGGGTGCAATTCAGGGTTTGTTTGTCACTTATAAACCCTTACATGACGTAAGACCAGGTTATTTGCAGGACTGCCTATTTCTGATCGTTTCTGCTCACTCCACCAGAACTACCAGGGAGGGCAGATTTCAGGTCCCTTCTATCATGCATTGTCATCTTACTGGACCCGGAAGTCATGCCTTCTCTGTTGCAGCACCTGCCCTGTTGAACAGGATCCCTCTGGAGATTCAAGCGGCCCCACCCTACTAGCCGTTAACAAGGCACTAAAGGCTTGGCTAATCTCCCAGGCATATAAACCAGGAGACTGAGTGAGTTCGGCTGGTTCATTGTTTTTATTGTTGCTTTTTCTACCCTAAGTTGGGAATTATTTCTGTGACCTTGGACATTTGTTTTCTGGATTGTTGGTGTAATTATTGTTGATTTTACTTTGTATGCCATCCAGAGTTATTCCTATGACATGGGCAGCCTTATAAATCATATCAATTAATCAACCAACCAATACAGAATTCCAGGTATGGCAATTGGTTAAGCCTTCCAAGACATGACCTTTCATAAAAATTGGTTTCAAAAAGAAGGCAGGATTCTTTTTAGAGAATATTTGCGGGTCCACCTAAGCAGATTGCATTGTATTATCAACAAGAACGTAACATGGAATATCTTGGAGTATCATCAACAACAGCAGGAAGTGGAGTATCCTAGAGTGGGAAGTGACCATTGAGTGTAGCCCCTCTGTCCAGTTTAGGAATCCAAATTAAACTATCCTCATCAGATGGTGCTCCACCCTTTGCATGAATACACCCAGTGAAGGGAGGTCCCACCACTTCCCGCAGTGATTGGTTCAACTATTGAATTGCTCTTTACATTAGGAAGTTTTCTCTAACATTCAACCAGACTTTTATCTCCTGTAAACAAAGTCCACAGAGATGGTTGATAATACAACCAATTTTCTTTGCTGAAAAATTCACCAAAATGGCCCAGAATGTATTGAGATACCAAGAAAGAGAGAGAAAGAAAAGCACAGGATGGTAGGACTAGTTATATTTAGGAAAACGTGAACAGAAAAAAAATCCAGTCATTCTATTTTGAACAGTGATCAGCGAAACAGATTGACAGAAAAAAAGTTGTTATAGTTGCATGAAAAACAAAATTGCAGGGAAATATACTTTGCACAGCAGCGTATATTGAGGAATCATGCATCCAAACCTGCATGAGGCTTTGCTTTTTGGAAAAAAAAAATGATTTGCTGAAAAAAATGGTGGTGTGAAATGACACAGAATAGGCAGTACTTTTAATGAATTCTCAGAGAACTACTGTACATGTCTAGTTTTCAGAATACATTGAATTCCTACCTGCAAGGTGTCAAAAGAGTATAGTAAAAAAAGAAAGTCAAGATGGCAACTATAAGGGCATGATCAAAGGTGGAACAGTGATCTCACTGTCATGGCTGACATCTTGACTTTCTGTGCCAGACCTTGCAGACATTCCTGCCTATCTGCTTTAACAGTCCCATGTTTTAGTTTTAAAAAAACTGGGCTCCTAACAAGTAATCCGACGTGCGTTCATGCAGTGGAATATGTAGGAATATGTCTTCTTGGAAACTGATTTGCACGCCAGTTGACCATTTACTACTGTTAGATTTACAATAATCCTAGCTTTCTTTGCAGTCTTGCGATTTAAATTATATATCATCCCAAGATGATAAAGGCTGCCATAAATAATATAGAACAAAATAGATCACAACAACACAAGTAATGAATTATAAAGGAGGAAGGTAGTGGGTGGGAAAAATAGATTTTATAGGATCAGGTCTGACAATCGAGTTGTTTACTTGCATTATTACAATGGGAATCAGGCAAATGTAAATGGACATCTAAAACCCATCCGTTGCATTATATTAAATCACTCTGTCTACACATATTTACTGTATATCCAACCCAAATTTCTTTAAGATTTGTAACATGGGAGTATATTGTATGCCTATTCTCTTTCTCTTTGGGGAACTTTAAAAATGCATGCTTTAAAAACTTACTTCAATGAACATCCACCTTATATCCCCATGATCCTGGCTGTGATCCTGTTCCTGCAAAGATGTACTATTGGAGAACATGATGGAAGTCCACGGGCAGGATGGCCATGCTATTTTTCTAGATCAAGATGGACTTTTTTTTTCTTTTTTAGTAACTAAGTTTGCTACACATTTTTTAAAAATCCGTTTTTTCAGCCTCCAAAGTCTGCCAAGGGAATAATTAGTGACATGATATCCCCAGATTGGGAGGAACCAATTTGCAGGTCTATTTTTTGTTGTGGGGAAGGTAGGGGAGAGATGAAATGTTTTCATTTTGGGTTTTATATCATTCCTAGTTTGGGTGAACAGAAGGAAGGTATCATAAACAGAATAGGATACTTCCAAATGTCTTTTTCAGGATTCTCTCTGAGATCTTTAAATTTCAAATTCCTGATCTTAATATCTGAAATGGACTGCCTTCATTGCTGCATTTTTTTCCTTCATCTTCAGATATATATTTTGCTATCATAGTTTTTAATTGACTGAATTTGTTTCTGTTTTGTTCCCTTTCCATATAACTAAAACATACCCGGTAATAACATACTGCAGAAGAAGCCCCTTTTTTATCTTATACGCCTGAAGACTCTTTCTTCTGAACTCGCATTCCACAACCTAGGTGCTCTCTAGATTTGTGGACTTTTAAGTCAGATTTTGGATGTGTTACTTCGCTTGGAATTTCAAAAACTTGCCATGGGCACTTTTTGGGGGAGGGGAAAAAAAGTATCTTCCATAAAAAGGAGAGGAATAAATTGGCAAGAGGGGGAGAAGAAAAAGTGGTGGTAGTAATAGCATTTTTCTGATCTTGGTTGATTTCAGAAGCTAAGCAAATATGGGATGAAAGACCACTTAAGAATTTCAAGGCTGTTGACTAAAGGAAGAAGAAGGCACTAGCAAACCACTTTCATAATGCTGCCATGAAAATTACATGGATGCAGTTACTAGGAGTTGAGCCAACTTGAAGGCATGTGTTTTAATAATAGTAATAGGCATACCAATAATAGCAGAAGCAGCAACAAAGGTAGTAGTAGCATTGCTGTTGATTTTTGTTGGCAAATACAGCTATACGTTTGTTTTACCTTGCATGTTTTTAACAGTTTTGTTAAAGCTTTGGTGAGGGTGGTTCAGAAGGTAGAAATGAATAAAATAAATAAAATAAAATATAATAAACCATCAGAAAATTAAATGCACCTGCCCATATCCCAACAAACACACACACACATATAAGGTGGGGAAAGTCCTTATTCCAAAGCTGGAGACAATTTTCTTATTATCTGGTCCTGAAATATTGTAATGTGTCTCTAGCTACCAGTACCAGCTGAATGATAAAAAAAAATTTCTGTGTGATCATCCTTAAGTTTAAGCTTCCCAAGGACCACATGCTGATAGTCCCAGGTGAGCTCTTAAATCTACACACTGAAAGCTACCTGGGATTTGTAGCAATTCCTGCTTTCTAAGTTCAAATCACCCCATGGGAGCAGAAGCTCATGTCACAACACTTCAATAAAACCCAGAATCAGAACCATACAGAATAGACCCTGCTGAAAGCCAAACATAATGAACCACCAAAAATGAAACAAGTGACCATAGAATAGATAGAAAGCCACCTCACTTAAGGAGAAGGCCATTGTTTTTCTTTCTCTATTAAGACAGGTCTTGGGAACATGATAGGCCTGCCCAGATGCCTTTAATTGCCAATAGCTTCAACTAAGTTACTCCAAGATATAAAACTTCCTCAGTAGACATACCCTTTACCTATGTATTGTTTACTTCACAATCTTTAACAATGGCAGTTTGCTCTTCACAGAGGCCTTTCCTCTTGCCCAGGGGATTATACAAGGTTGTGTGATCATGTGGGCATTCCAGGAAATGAAGGCTGAAAAGAAAGTTAATTCTGGAGATTGTTGTACTCCTGCAAGAACAAGTAGGCCAGAAAACTGACCTTACCAAACAGACATGGAACAGATCAGTGGCATAAATACGGTGAAGACTAAAGTGGTAGCTTTCTTGTGGCCTACAGGCACAGGTAGCCCAAGTAGGCTCTCCCTTGCCACCTACTTGTTGCCCCATTTCCACAAACCTGGTGGTGCAGGGTAGAATTACCATATGTGGTCTTCAAAAATCCAAACCACCATTAAATGGCAGGAAAGAGAATTTTCAGCATCTCTTTGCTGATGTGGTGGATTTCGGTGCTGCCGCTGATTCCCAGGAAGGAGGGAGCGCAGGCAGATAAGAGGATTCACAGTCCAGAGACTGTTGCTGGGAAAGTTAAGAGGTTCAAGGTAGCTCCGCCCTAGAGTCTCCCAGGTTATTCACCCTTAGGTTAGTTAGAGTAGCTTTTGTCTGGCAAGATTGTGTCTGTATGGTGTAAGCAATAAAGAACTGGAGTTTGGAATACGCTGACCCGACACTCTTCTTGGGCTGGCCTTGACATCAGCCATGTCTTGTGGTGGTCCAAATTTTGCAGCTCAAGAGCAGGATCCCAATAAGAACCATAAGGAAGAACAACAAGGAGCAAGTGAGGGAAGAGTTACCAGCGCTGCTATTTTCACCTTTTCTCTGCTACTCCTGAGTCAGCCTTCAACACTCTTCCTCTTCTTGTTTTCCTCCTTCCTAGTTGTGAAGGAATGAGGGAAGAGAAAATAGGCAAGCCATACCTGGACTGAAAAAATATGGATGACCCCTAGATAGCAGCAAAGATACAGAAAGCGCTAATTCTTGGCTGCCATCTAGTGGTCATCCAGATTCTGCAGCCCAGTTATGATATGCCTTTGAGAGGGAGTTTCAGGAGGCTGAGTGGAGTTACTAAACTCCCTAGTACATTGCATTACTAGATGGCCTCCTTGCATTCATAAGACCTGCCTTTGACCACACAGAACAATCAACTGCTAACAGCCATTTCTGGCTTATCATTGTTCATCCTTCTGATACCTGGATCCCAGCCATATTTCAGGAGTCAGGGCCAAGTGACTGTTGCCCTTTGAACTTCCAAATATGTAAAGTCAGTAGGGGCAGGAAGACAATTTGTATAAATTATTTTATTCCCCATTTGATCCTTTCAGCAGTGACCAAGTCACCAACTAGATTTCCTTTGGACTAAACAGGAGAAAGAGGGAGGGAGGGAGGGAGGGAGACACTCCAGCAGACCAATTTTTTGCTTAGGGAGAATTGCAGCTCAATGCTGGCCAAGTGTTTTCTCTGTTAAGTAGGTTCCCAGCCTGGCCCAGAGTCTATCATCCCTCTATATTTTCAATGTGATATAGAACAAGATTGTCACTTTCAAAAAAAAGCACCAACGATTTGACATATGCCATCTGAGGACAGGAAGGAGTTAAACCTAGAGAAGGGCTGCCCTCTGAGGGCATCTTGAAGAAAGCTGCCATCTCCACAGTCAGATATGACAGAGCCAATTTGACAGGCTGCCATCAAGGACCTTCCTAAGAAGCTGAGCATCCTGATGGCTTCCTGATGAGAACAGCCGCATCACAAAATGGTTTTCCTCTCCTGCTGCATTTGCTTCCATCTGCTGCTGGGTCTCCGCACTAGCGGCCGCCTGCCTGTCACAGCATGTATTAAAATTAGCCAGGGAGGAGGCCCTCTGTTGTGCTAATTACATTTTAATCATTGGAAATGTGTTGGCAAATCAAGCTTCGATTGCCATCTCAGAGTCAGATCTCCTCCAGCAGAGCAGAGGGGCTGCCTACATTAGTCAAATCCTGCTGGGCCTAGTTCATTCACAGAAGATGGAATAGGAGGCCTTGCGGCACACCACTGAGACAGCTTTGGCACATTATTAGAAAGCCACAAGGCATGTTTCAAATCATCACTGTGTGAGATCTGCTCATTCTCACATCCCTGGGTAGCCCAGCGATTGGCTGTATGTTTTAACTGCAGCCTTTGCACGCCACCGCTTAGCTCCCAAAATGGCTGCCGTCTGGATTGTAGCAAGAATAACAAAGGAAGCCCGTGGACCTTCAAGAGAGAAGAAGCCAGGCATTTTCCTAGTAATCTTTGTCAGCCTGGCCAGCCCCTCTTTTTAATCTTTGCATCTCATAACTCACTACCTCCTCACCCCCCACATGGGTCTCTGGGTAGGGATTTCTAAAAAAAAGAAATGTTCAGAGTTGCCATTCATTCTGCAGCCTCCCTCCTGCAGAAGTTGCATCTCCAAAAACCTCTTGTTTTGCCTCTTGTTTTGCATGCCTGTATACGCCCAAGGCGTATGTACGTGTGTGTGTCTTGCATTGGGTAGACCAAAGCCTCCCTGCAGTTGGTGAGTTCCTTTCTGAATTGCTAACAATGTAGCATAGGGCCTTCACATTTCGAACTGCGTCATTAACCCAAGAATGTGGGGTGGAAAAGAGGTTATGGCAAAGCAAATGTGTCGCGCATCCGGAAGATAGAGTATAAATCCACAAGGTACACAGTTCATGTGGGTATACAACAATGTGGGTGAGTGGTTGAGGGGGGACACTCAATATGCTGGTATGAGAAACATGTACCCTAGTGCTACAAGCAAATGGCTTCTGTAAGAAGTGTATGCTTGTGTGTACGGATGAACACTTTCATTTAATTTTTCCAAGAACAAGAAAAATTTCCCATCATTTTTTTGAAATTGGACGAATAGCAGCTCCAATATTACAGTCTCCTTCCTCTTCCTCTTCCTCCCCCCCTCCCCCCCTCCCAGAGAAGGAAAATGCACAAAGGAATGTCAAACAAACCAAGGCTGTCCCTTCGGAAGTCAAAAATAGACAATGGCTTCACCCATGTAGTTAACCCCATCTTTTGCATGTGCTGCACATGTGACACATGTAGAAAAAGGCGAGCTTTGATTACATGGCTGTGGCTACCACCTTTTTTAATCACCCCATCCCACCCCCACCCGCCATGGACACCCCTGATAGCAGACCATGACAAGCCCTACTCATCATTGTTCCAGAGTGGATATAAGTTTTTAGAAGAAAGATTCAAGTACAATATTAGGGGAGAAACCCTCCAAAACAAAGTGGTTTGATGGTGAAGCCAATTTCTAAGGAGAGTAGCAACTTCTTTTTTTTCCAGATAGGTGAGATACTGTAACAAATACATTGAACAGAGGGTCAGCCTGAATGATCAGTACCAATTCTGGTTTTATGAAAGCAAAATAAGGATAAAAAACCCTTGCAAAACCTTATGTATTTGTTTTTGCTGTTGAATTTTTAAAATCACATTTCAGGATACAGCCCCCGCTCCCAAGCACCTGATAGTCATGTAAACAATATAATGTATTCTCCATTCCTAAACCCAAACTTGCAATCTTTCCCTCCTGACATGAGAGGAGCTTTTGTCCCACCCTTCTAATTCTTTCTCCAAATGTGCCAGAAAAAAATCTAAATGGAATTCAAGATTGGGTCTGGTTTTCAGTGTTTTGAAGGATGCAGGCAAAGAGATATAGCAAAGCTTTCCATTTGGCTGCAGAATCCTTATTCAGAGTTTTTGCAAAACCGTTGAGAAGTGCCATAAGGTGCCTGAAATATCAGCCAAGAGAAAATCTTCAGGGCCAGGCATGCTCCTGTTTCCAAAGCTGTTCTTTCATCTAATGTGCCAGTCAAAATCACTTCTGCAAGATGGTCAAATGCAACCTGGGTGGGATAATTGCAGGCATCCAATTGCCACCAGAAAACGCACAGCACATGTGTGTGCCTGAACTAATGTAGAGCAATACAACTTACATTCTCTACCAAAATAACTTTGTCTTCTACCACATCATTCCCAAGCAGCATATCAACATGATAACTGCAATGTCCTAAACCATGATTGTACTCAGCAGAACAGATTCAAGAAAAGGTGTCTCTGAAATTCTTATTTATCTAAGCATTGGCAGAGACTAACTCAGACCTAAGCAAGCAATAACCTTGAATCTTCCATCTGAAACATCATCCCCTCTGCCCATGTATTCTTGGAAAAGCCGAAGAACAGATTCTAAGGAAAGCTATGCCTCTTGTATCACTTCCCCATGGACTATGATCTGTAGTCTTAGTTCCTTGTAGACCTTTGGCGCTCCTGTTTCTTTCAGTCATTTATCTTATGCTCATACATAACAACCCTCTGGATCAGAACAAGGTTCATCTTAAGCCAACTTTTGTTTTCTCACAGCAGCCAACCAAATACCTCTGGCGTGCTTGCAAGCAGGAGATGCAGATACACCATTTTCTTGCTGTTGTTTCGTTGCAGTTGGTATTTGGAGGCATACAATTTCTAACTTAGGGGCAATATGGAGTCTTTAAGACTATTAGCCCTTGACTGACCTGTTCTCCATGAATTCCCTAATCCCCTTTTAAAGCCATCCAAGTTAGTGACTATCACTTTGTCTTACATTAATGAATTCCATAGATCAATTATGGGCTGTGTGAAAAAGCTTTGTTTTCCGTCTCTCTGTTCTACATCTTTTTACATTCACCTTCATTGCATGACCCCTGGTCCTATTGTTTTAAGGCAGGGAGAAAAAAATGGCTTTGATTTTGATATGGAGAACCAATGTCATACATTTATTGTAATGTATAATATAGGAACACCAGTCTCTGGTTCTGACCTCAAGTAAGAAAGACATGGATTAGAATCACTCCTTGATGCCATGTTCATAAAAATCCCTTGTAATACTGATGAGGCTGATAATCCTTCTGTTCACAAAGGGAGGTCAATTAATTCCCCAGAATTAATTTTAGAAATTATCTTAGCTCAACTGGAATTCAGGCAGAGTACATCTTATGCACTATGCTTCAATAACAGCCACATTTTTCAAATTAGCCACCCAATCTGTTTAGAATTTGTCAGGAGTGACAGGATTTCAGGCCAAAGCCTTTTTCAGCTAAACCTAGAGATGTCGGGGTTTAAAATTTGGGCTCTTTGGGGTGCAAACTATGTCCACCCCACTGAGCTCGAGCCCTTTCCTCAGTTCTAGGGCTTCTTGTAGTAGCTGCAATAACTGATGAGGGGAGACCAAAGATTTCTTCAGAACAAATCAGCAAGCATTGCTTTGTCTTCTCAACAGATGCAAAGCCAGTATCCAAAGTGGAAACTGGCGGAAACAGATGGCGCCGTAGGGCAACTTTCTTTTCTAGCCCTCTTGGGGCCTGGGCAAGTGAAGATGAGTGACATGGAGAGAAGTAGAAAGCTGTGTTTTTCATCAGCGGGTTAAAAAAAATAACACGATTTGTCACACCATCACTGGCTGTGTTTGCAACACCACAGTTAATATCTATAGCCAATGAGGCATTCCTGCCCTTCCATTTCAGCCAAACAGGATGGCAGTGGGGAGGAACACTTGGATAAGTCCTATGAAAGCCAGTTTTTTTCTCAAGAAAGGGAAGCAGGGGGGCAATGGCAATCTATTCTTCCTTTCTGAATGCTTAGAGTTCTGAAGTCTCCTTTCAAATGGGAGACGGTGGGGTGCCTGTTTTATCTGGTGGAGGGTTTTTAAAATTATATACAATTATAATATTGTATATAATATTAGCAACTTACTGAATTACCTATTGAAATTTATTATTTATGGATGATTACAAAGAAGGGGCTACCATTCACTGAAATATGTAACGTAAGACTTTTATATATGCATATATATCCATGAATATATGTCCTGTATGTGTTTATTTCTTTCCCTCTTTTTCTAGTATTACTTTTTTCTTGTTTTCCTTTATACTTTTATACTTTACTGCAATTTTTTCCCATTTCCTATTTGTATTCATGGCTCCTGCTCAGCAGCAGATGGAAGCTGGAGGTAGGAGGCCTTTGCTCAGCTTTGGCTGGTGAGCCAATTGTGGCTTTACCTGGTGCAGGAGGACCTGGTTGCAGTGATTCATGCCCCCATTACCACCTGGTTAGACTTCTGCAATGTGCTCTACAGAGGACTGCCTTTAAAGTCTACTCAGAAGCCACAGCTGGTCTAGAATGTACCAGTTGGTAGTTAATGCTGAGAACATATAACAATCAATAATGTGGGCCCTGCACTGGTTGCCAGTTCATTTCTGGGTCAAAGTTAAAGTTCTGGTTTTGACCTATAAAACCCTGTACACCTTGGCATCTGGGTAACTGCAGGAGTCCCTGCTCCAACCTGAACTGGCCCAACCTATTAGATAATGTATGGAGATGTTTGTGGTGATCCCACACTTCTAGGAGGAAGGGAGTCAAAGCCAGGAGCTGCTGATTTTCAGTGGCAGTCCCAGTGCTTTGGAATAATCTCCTGAGAGAGATCAGCCTAGATTGATTGATTATGTGCATCAAGTTGGTGTTGACGCTTAGCAATCACATAGATAGATTTTCTCCATATTGATCTGTCCCTAATCTGGTCTTTCAGGTCTTCCAACGGTGCACTCATCACCACTGTAGCAGTCCATCCACCTTGCTGCTGGACATCCTCTTCTTCTCCTCTTCTTCTCCTTCCTTCCACCTTTCCCAGATCTTTGCATAATGTGTCCAGTGAAGGATACTTTGAGCCTGCTCACTTGTGTCTATAGTGAGAACTCTGGATTGAAACCAGACTAGATCACTCCTTAATAACTTTCAGAAGAATGTCTAAAACTGAGCTCCTTCAGAGAGCAATCCAGCTAAGTTCATGACATGCACCATCTTTCATTCTTTTATAATTTTTTTGCTCTTGTTTTCCATTTTTTTTTACTATTGCTGATACAGTTTAGGGGCTTATGATGTTATGATCTCAATATATAATTGTTATGCTAGATGTACCATGGATATTTTCATTAACCTTTTTCATATCACGTAACTCCCTGATAGTCTTCAAATTATGGTGGGAAATAAATAACTAAATAAATATCCAATAATGATAATTATTGTAATAATTACATTACAATAGTAGATTTTTGTAATTATCAGTCAGAGTCATATTCTGCCTTTTATTCAGGAGCTCATGGACAGCCAAGAAAATAAACCGATGGATCATTGAATAAATCAATCCAGAGTTCTCACTCGAGGTACAAATGACCAGGCTCAAATTATCTTACTTTGGACACATTATGTGAGGACCTTGCTCTCTGGAGAAACCTCTGATGCTGTGAAAGGTGGAAAGAAAGAGAAGAGGACAACCAGCAGCAAGGTGGATGGACTCAGTTACAGAGGCAATGAGTGCACCGTTGGGAGACATGAAAGACCAAGTTAGGGATAGATTGTCTTGGAGAAAACCTATCTATGTGGTCCCTAGGGATCAAAAATGACTTGACAGCACATAATCAATCAATCAAGGCAGTGTAAGTAACACTCTACCCTTTAATGTGAGGTAGAGGGGGCTGGGTGAAAGTTGCCCATTTGGCTATCATGGCTAATGGTAGCTTAGAACTTCCCTGCTCCTAGTTCAGTACCTTAACCACTAAACCACAGTGGATCTGATATAAATTCAGGGGTGTTCTTCACAGATTCAGTTCAATTGCCTAACTCTTTTCAGATGCTTGCTAAGCATCAGAGGAAGCAGGGACAATGCCAAAAAAACTGTATTCAGCCCCAAGCTTGCATTCTTATTGCCTTGCACATGTAGAACAGAGGGCAACTGTCTCCTTTGTGTATCCTTGAAGAATATGGAATATTCTGTATCCAATGAATACATCTAATGCAATTTAGTACTTTGAAAAAAAAATATTGGTTACTTTAGAAAAGCTATATTCCAGCCCATTAGGGTTTTTACTGGATCTTGACAAAAAAAAAAAAAAAGACTCATTCCATACACCACATCTATTTTGGTTTAGAACTTTCCCTAAAATATAAAGCTCTTGAATGCAACTTCCTTTAATATATATATAGTTTTTTTAAATTAGTTCCTCAGAAATGGTCTTTTAATGTAAACTTCCCTGATGCTATTTGTTTCATAAATTGCCCCAATGCAGGCTTTTAAAGTGGATATGCCCCCATTTGTGTTTGTGGGCATTTTATATGCAACTTTCCAAAACGAAGCTCTTATTCACAACCACATTTGACAAGCTTTGGAGAAAAGGGGTGAATTTTTGAGTGGAGAAAGATTAATAACAACAAACTGTTCAGTGCCACAATCTCTCTGTGGCACAGTGGATCTGGGGATTTTTACCAAAAGGATAATAATGGATTTTAAAGTTCTGTTCTATTCTATTCTATTCTATTCTATTCTATTCTATTCTATTCTATTCTATTCTATTCTATTCTATTCTATTCTATTCTATTCTATTCTATTCTATTCTATTCTATTCTGGGAGATCAACCGTGGGCCTGTTCCCCCACCACCAATGGCATTTCTTTCCTCTCCAAATTCCTGAAGAGGACTCTTATAAGTAACAGATGCAGAACATCTCAGAGAGATAAAGGGTTTACACATGTAACAATGTTTTTTTCCCCTTTTTTTTCCATTAGCAGTTACCTAGCTTCCAGGGCCCTGCCTTCATAAAAAGCATAGGTCTGATTATTGCTCCTGTTGTTACAACCAATTCCTGTCTATCTATTCTGAACCATGAAATCAAGGTCAGTATCAAGACTTTTCTATTTTCCCATGCTTTTTCATTGGCTTTTCATTGTGTTTTAATTCATCCGTTGAAGTATTTCAATGACCGCCATGCTCCTACCTAATTTATATGGTGTTTTTATTGTGTAAGTTATTTGATTTTATCATATATGTTTTTACTCAGATTGTGTTTTTTTAGTGCATTTAATTGTAAACTGCCCAGAGAACCTGGGCTACTGGGCAGTTTATATTTTTAAATATTTTTTGTAAAAAAAAATTTAAAAAATGAAAAAGTCAGTAATGATGGCTAATACCCCCTTTCTTCAATTTCTCAATAGGAAGGAAGGAAGGAGAGAGAAAGGAAGGGGAAGGGGAAGAGGGAGGAAGGGAGGGAGGGGGAGGGGGGAGGGGGAAGGGAAAGGGGAGGAGGGGAGGAAGGGAGGAAGGAAAAGAAAGAAAGGAAGGAAGGGGAAAGAAGGAAGGAAGGAAGGAGGGAGGGAAGGGAAGGGAAGGGAAGGGAAGGGAAGGGAAGGGAAGGGAAGGGAAGGGAAGGGAAGGGAAGGGAAGGGAAAGCTGTCATCCATGCTTCAGTGTGTGTCTGAATGATTTTTTAATATTCCACTATTTTGGCATTCTATCATGTTTATGAGAGTCTATCCATTCCAATAAAAAACCATGTGTTCTTCATGATACTCCATGCTGAAGAAGCACAGTTTTAAAGTTTATCAGTCTGATGGAAATGAAGGGCTTATACTGATGACAAGTTGACAGAAAGAGCTGTTTTCTTTTCCATTTCACAGAGTTCCTCATATGAATGCTACAAAACACGTCAGGACTTCCTCAGTGCCTGTGAAGACAGAGATGGCATCCACTCCCCAGGGGAATCAGGGGTTGGTGATGAACAGGCTGCCTGCTCACAATGTGGCATCCTGATTGACAAATCCAAAATGAGGAGGAAGAGGGGGGGGAGGGGGGGAGGAGGGGGAGGATTATTTATTTTGTAAGTTGATTGTCAGTTGTTTGCTTTGGCACATCATTAATATTGTAGTGCTTTTAAAGAATGCATGGTGCTTCTATGAGGGTTTCTAATTTTTTTCTTTTTGGGCTGAGAAAAATTCAACAACTTCCTGTCATCCCCCACCTTATTTCTGATGGCAAAATTGGGGAGATTTGAAACATTTTCCTAGAGCAAATTTCTGTTTTTCCCCCCACCTCTGTGTCTGTGTGTGTGTGTGTTTGTGTGTAAGTGGGCAAGGCTTATTACTAAGGGAGAAAATGAAATAGTTACATAGGCACCACCTTGCCACAGTTGACTCAGAAATAAATTAAGTGAAAGGTCAGGGGATGCACCACCTTCTCACCAGTGATCTGTCACTCACGCACCATGAAAGATGGATAAATCTTCATCCCAGGCACCTTTCTTCATTGGCCCAACCCTGACCCTCCACATGTAAGGATATCAATCAGTGGTTGTGTCTCCTGACATTATGTTTGACGGAAGGGTTGAAGTCCGAGGACTCCACCAATGACCTTCCTTAATTTGTCCTGCCAAAACAGTAAGCCATTCTATTGATGACACTGTTGCTAGTGATTGAAAACCTTTACTAGTTTCCTCTGAAATTACTTAGTTGAAAAAGGGACCTCACTTAGAAGCATTAGCACCATGGCAATGTTTTCGTAAGGATCATGAATGGACTGATTGAACTTTGTTTCATGAGCCACTCCACAGAGAATTGAAAGAGCTAGAGCTTGTTTTGCTGGGCAGATCAATAATGTGAAGGTATTAAATGCCCATGGTTGATTAGCAGAAGTGGAGGATTGAGTTACGCAGAGTTGATTCTGTCTCGTTTCCTTCTGTGGGATAGAGCACATCAACACCTCCTGAACTCACATCTTTTTTAGCCAAGAACAGCCAATGCCAGGGTCATGGTTAGACTTGCTTATATGCTTCTCATTCCAAAGCAGAAGACTACTGAATCAAAAAGCTTGTGCTACAGAATTTTTCCTAACCAACACAGCAATAATTCTCACATACCATGGCCATGCCCTCTTCTGAGGCATTAGCCCAGTATGTGTGCTTATGGTTCACAAAAGGAAGACAGTTTGATCAGTCTTCCCATGACCCTTTCTCTTACTCTGGATGGGATATTTGCAGACTTTCAGTTGCTATCAGCATAATACGCTGCATGTATGTGTCCCAGGCATTTTTCTATCACACTGAAGATTGTTTCTCCTTCTCCTTCTCCTTCTCCTTCTCCTTCTCCTTCTCCTCCTCTTCCTCTTCCTCTTTCTCCTTCTCATAATATTAGAGCTGCTTTTTTTTTTTACTGCAGGGATCCCAATGTGGATACTTACCTTGACCCCTGTCAGCTTCCTTGCCCCATCTGACCTTTTATATTTTAAAACAAATATTAAATTACATATGCATTTCTACACATTTCAGTTTAATAAATGGAGAGCTGGCAGGCTACAAAGGACCACACACACAGACACACACTGAGTTCCTGCTACTTATCACAAGAAATAATTGGAATTCTCGTGCAGAGAAGAAGTAACTGATTCTTGATATTGAAAAATAACTAGGGCTCTGCCTGCCACCAAAGAAACAACATTCTAGTGAGCATTTGGCTGCTACAGCATTTGTGGGTGAGCCTGGCAACTTCTCCAAAGCTGTGAAGTCTCCCGCAACCCGTGTCAAATAAGGGCAGTCTTGGGATTTCCCACAGAGCCATGCAAGTGAGAAGATGTCAGCTCAGATGCCAGCAAGAGCAGTCGGCTGTCATCCAAAACTGTGCTGTGGAAGATACCTGCTGCTCTGCCAAATGTACCAAGTGCCATTCGGAAACATTTGAGCAGCTTTGCTGGAATGCTGATGGGAACGGAATAGCATCTCCGCATTTCAGAGAACAGGCCGATCTCCCCTACAAATCTGATGGTCCTACTAGTTTGATGTCAACCTCACCACAATCTCGACATTCACATCCCATAAGAACCTAAGAATAGCTCTGCTGGATCAAGCCAGGGCTCATTCTAGTCCAGTATTTTGTTTCTCATGATAATCAACCAGATGCCTCTGAGGTGCTCCCAAGCATGAGATGCTCTTCTCCCATGGTTGATATCTCAACTGGTAATTCTCTAATTTTATCCCCACAAGAACAAGCCTATGAGTTAAGTTTAAATCACCCACTGAGTTCTGCAGTCAAGTGGGGCATGAACCTAAATCTCCCTTGTCCAGGTCTAACACCTTAAGCATTGAATTACACTGACTTAGCAAAGTTTCAATGTTACTATACTGGCCATCAAGGAATCTGGCACACGACTGGCCATGGAGCAGATTAAAAGCTGAAGATGTCCTTGGAGACTCTTGACCCTTATTAGTGTCTCACATAAAACTTTCCCCATCATTGCTACAGCTGCTGCTAATTCATGCCTGTTGGGAGAAATCAAAAGTGCCTTCAAAAAGTAAATTGAGATGGCACCAGCATGCCTCCCTCCCAGCACTTACAGCTTAAATCAAATAGGCTTCAAAGGAAATTGGAATGTAGCCCCTGAATTTCTTCTCCAGCTTGAATTTTAAAATGCAAATGTAAATGTAGGAAGAAAAGATACAAGGGATGGCAGATCTCCAGCCAAACCTTCAATACACTCTTCAGAAAACAGCTTATCAATTTGCCACATCCATAGGCAATCAAAAACCTTGCATATTAAGCTTATCTCAGGAGAAGACACATGATCAGCTGAAGCTAATGGGGGTCAGCTCATAGCATGTAGATATTATGAGGGATATGCAAATCAGGCAAGAACATATTCAAATTTATGATTCAGTTCAAAATGCTCTGATTTGAATTTGCAATCTGATTTGAATGGGTGATTCGATCAGATTCAGGCTTGTAATGCACATCACTGAATTGAAGCAATGTAGGGGGAAAAAAAACCACGTCTGTGCCACATACAAAAACATGTCCATCTGGCAATTTGATTGGCAGATTTCAAACAGTGGTTCAAATGGAAGATTCCCATAGCTCTAGATGTTACAATACTTTACAAAGCTCGAGATGAACACATACCCTTGGATGTTTCTGTACTTTACAAACTCCCCCACATACTCAAGCCTACAGGTGATAAAGAAAATACGATTCTCGTAAATTAAGCTTATGATGCTTCAGCTCAAGAGCATTCTTAGTCTGTGGGGCTATCAAGAAGGTGGAGCTAACCCAGTATGTCTTCACGGCTTCTTTAGAATGGCCAGATGGCCAGAAAGGGCTTCTCTTCTCTCTCTCCCTCTCTTGTTCTCTCTCATCAGGTTACCATGGAATATACTGCTGGCATTCAACTCATATGATGTATGTTTCCTGTCATTGCTGAAATAACAGCCAATGCATCTGAGCAGACTCCACCTGCCAAGCAATATGTTCTGAATCCCTCTTGCAGAGCAGAGCCTCACTTCTACCCACCAGACAAATGGCTGAGCTGAACAATACAGATATATACATAGAACAATTGCACTCTCACTTATAATGCATGGAGGTGGGGGGGATGTATGTGTTCAGCCTCATTTCACTGCAGTACGAACATCACTTTCAGGCACATTATCACAAAAATAGATGTGCAACCTTTTAATCACATACATTGTTGCTGGAATTGGTTGAAGAGTTAGCTTGTTGATTCATTGGGCTCAATGGGAAGGAAGGAAGGAAGGAAGGAAGGAAGGAAGGAAGGAAGGAAGGAAGGAAGGAAGGAAGGAAGGAAGGAAGGAAGGAAGGAAGGAAGGAGAGATTCACATTTATTACAAATAAACAAACCCACCCTTTTGTACAGGAAATTGCTAATACGGGAGAGCTGTCTTCAGGTTTCTGGAACTGTGATGAAAGCTCGTCAGGCTGCTGTTATCTGAACTAAATTGATCAATTTGATTCTTTTCTACCACCTATCGTTTTCTCATCAACCAGAGGAATTATCAGGGTAGGGAACTGGATTGCATTCTTTTTTTCCTCATCAGTTGACAGAGTGTAGGTGTAAGGGTGCAGTACCACCCTCAATTAGGAAGTTTTTAAGGGAAAAAAAAGGTATTCCCCATTTGTGGACAATTTCAAGCAAAAGTTGCCATCCAATGCTGTTTCAGTTATGGGTTTTGCAACTAGCAATTCTATAGACAGAATCTTTTTGCTTTGTAAAATGTTTGTTGTTCTACCCAATTTGGTGTCATCTGCCAGGGTTGTCTGCAGCAATGGTCACTGGGTTCTGAAGGATGTGCAACCAGGCAGTCAAAGCCCTGATTCTGTTTTAATATGTTTGGCATACATATAAAAAGCTGCAGAGCTTTGTTTTATGTATTTATCAAATTTTGCCACTGTCCATCTCCCCTGGAAAGAGGTACTCTTTGATTGCCTGGCATTCCTGTCATTTTGAAGCCAGTGACCATGTCATTGGACATATGAAGAGTATTCCTTTTACTTTACCATCCAAGTCATTACTAAAGATGTTTAAGAGTTCTAGCAAAAGATTAAAATCCTAACCCTAACCCTAACCCTAACTTGTGCCTCCCACCCCACTTTCCTCCACTTTGATGAGGAACCATTGATGATCACTTTTTGAACAGCTTTCAGTGAAGCTGTATCCCTAATTGTCATGTCATTTAGCTCATACTTAACTAGCTTGCTAATCAGAAATGACATGGGGAACTTCATCAAATGCTTTGCTGACATCAAGATATATTATGTCTAGAGCATTCCCACAATCTACTGAGGAATTCACCAGATCTAATAATGAGATCAGATTATCTTGGCAAGACTTGTTTTTGTCAAATCAGTGCTGGCTGCTGGTATGAAGCACTTTGTTTTGAGGTGCTTACTGGTCAATCGTTTTATGAATTGCTCTAGAATTGTCCCAAGTATTGATGTCAGAATGACTGATCTGTAAATCTGCAGGTACTCCTTTTTTTTTTCCTTTTATGAAAATTGAGATAATATTTGCACTCCTCCAGTTGTCTGGAAGCTAGCACATTTTCCAGATTACTCTAAGACAAAAAAATACAATCTGGCCTCTTATTACCACATTCCTTAAATCATAAGTTGCAATTCATCTGACTCTGGAGATTTCAGTTGATTCAAAATCAATATGTATTCCCTTAAATAGCTAGGTTAAAGGCACCAGGCTAGAAACTGGGAGACTGTGTGCTCTAGTCCTGCCTTAGGCAACAAGCCAGTTGGGTGACTTTGGCCTAGTCATTTTCTTTCAGCCCTAGGAAGAAGGCAATGGCAAACCACTTCTAAAAAATGTTACCATGAAAACTGCATGGGCTTGTCAAGAAGTAGTCACCAAGAATTAAGATTGACTTGAAGAGAAGGGGAAGGGGAAGGGGAAGGGGAAGGGGAAGGAGAAGGAGAAGGGGAAGGGGAAGGGGAAGGGGAAGGAGAAGGAGAAGGAGAAGGAGGAGAAGGAGAAGGAGAAGGAGAAGGAGAAGGAGAAGGAGAAGGAGAAGGAATCCTGTGATTCAGCTAGAAACCTCAGTTACATGGCAGATCTCTACATGCATGGCATCTCCATACACTGGTCACATCCTCTGATATAATTTCAGCTAATGACCTGTTCTTTGTGGTTTCTCAGCCACTGAGTGAAGGTTTCAGTTATTTCCTTCTGGACTTTCTAGTGGTGGAAGTATATCCATGCCACTCTGGGAAGAAGCCTTCAGTTTATCTTGTCATTTACTCCTAAGCATACACAGATTCCTGAAAGGGCCCCATGTTCATACAGCATCAGCCATGGATGCTTTTTGCTCTGCCCAGGAGGACAAGTCTACAGGAAAGTGGCATCTGGATCATCTTCCTATGGGAATTAAGGCTCATTCCAGGCTTCTCTGTGGCATCACAACAGAAAGACTGATCATTTGTGATGCTCTCTTGTCTACCAATCTTACAAGCATGTACAGGCATGCACCCAAAGATGAGAACAGCTATAAGAAGGAGTTGGAAATCACCAATTCAAGACACCTCTGCAAGCATGTGCCTTCCTGCTAAAAGAGAGAGAAGGATAATCCCCAAGGTCTTAATTACCTGGCCTGCTTTATGTGCTGCTAAGAAGAAAATTTCCCAAAGGGTCTCTTAAGGGTCCAGCATGAAAACCTTGGCTTCTTGTGAGATGTTGAAGATGAGGAAGAAATTAGACAGCAAGAAGAATAGCTTCCAAGTAACGGAAGTGTGTGTGTGTGTTAAATACCAAGCAACACATTTACAAGCTGGCAAATCCTAAGTAGCAAAGCTGCAATCATTAAAAACATCCATTTTTTAAAAAAAAAATCCCCCCCACCAATTCCTTGTTATCCAGTACTCACACTGTAAAGACTTTCTATCCACGCATTTAAGGAAATCTAGAGGGAGCCATAAAGCCCAATTCAATTTAATTGGGTGCTCTCCTGGCAGAATAGTTATTAATAAGTCTGCATTGTACAACCCTTCCCTGAAATCCCAGTGCAGTCAAAGGGAGGGGGGACCCACATAGTTAACACTCTGAAAACAGCACACCAATAGATCTGTTAACTTCTTCCTTCCACCCTGCTTCCTTTCTCTCCATCTCTGGCAGGCCCCTCCTGCCCGCCATTTTAACGGATGCTCAAATTAGAAAGAATGGGGTGGGGGAAGGTATGCCATGAAAGGTTCCTATAAATTATTCACACAGTATTAAGATAGTATGTCAGCAAGTCTTGCAGTGTTTAAAAAACTTAACTCGAAGCCAATTAAAACGTAAGCCGAGAAAGACAAATGGGACCTGGTGGTATTGGTATGAACTTAAGCAGCTTGTAACAATGCACTCTGCAACTTCCAGGCCTCCTAATTTGACAGCAATTTTCACCTAGCACAGTACGACTCTATATGTGTGTGCGTACGTGTGTGTATGTGTAGGATTTCGCCCAGAGTCTTCTGGAGTTGGGTGGCTAATAAATTCAAATAAATAATAATAATAATACATTTCATGGAAATTCAGTTACCGTAGCCATACACAGACACTTTCAAAAATGTCCTGGGTGACTCATCAGGCAGCAATATGTTTAGACTGGCACACCTTCCTATGCTCAGTTTAGTTAAATACCATTTGGGGCATTTGAATGTTACTCTGAATTTTGCTCCTAGCTCTGCCTAGCTTTTGGAATGTGGCTCTTGGAATCCATTCAAAGGATAAGTATGTGGTTTGCTCACCCCACTTCCCCAAGAAATTGGTTTACTCCTGTTCTGTTCCTGATCTGTCTCACAAAATTTCGTCCTCCTCACCTTCCCCTCAAAGCATGCAAACAACGTCACAACAAATAGGAAGTGGTAAGAGTGGTAAGGTTAGAGCAGTGTTTTGAGAAGGGGCAGCCATGAAGGCGGTACACATGAACCAAAAAGAGCTTTGCCAACTGTTGTGCCGACGGGATAGAGGCACAGGGGACAAAATGAGCTTGTTTGGAAAAGTAGTCTTTGACTACCCAAATGACTGTTTTCTTCTGACTGGGCGGTAAATCTACGATGAAATCCATAGAGATTTCGTCCCAAGGGTGTGAAGGGTTAGCCACGGGCTGCAGCAGCCCCTGGGGTTTACCGGACGGTTGCTTAGACATTGCGCAAACCGGGCAGGATGCCACATACGTTTTGACATCCTTCCTCAGCAAGGGCCACCAAAATTGGCGTCGGGTCAAGTGAAGGGATTTGAGGAACCTGAAATGACCAGCCTGTTTACTGTCATGGGACCGGCTGAGGATAGTTGGCCATTGTGAGTCAGGACCCTCCACCCAAGCGAGGTCTTGTTCCATGGAGACCTTGTCAGGGTTAGCAAGGAGCCAGGGATCAGTTTTTAAGGCGAGTGCAAAACCTGCACGCAACCCACCCGGCATCTGCGGTTGCCGGCGGCCCGGGGCGGGCTGTGCCGGAGTCGTTCGCAAGGGGGGGGGAGGGCTGTTCCCAAGCATGGCTTCAGGTGACAGCGGCCAAACCCAATTGAGATTCAGAGAGCACAGTCCCTACAACGTCGGAGGCAGGTTCCGCATCCTGGGGCAGTCGGGAAAGTGCATCTGCCAAAAAGTTCTTCTTCCCTGGAATAAACTTCAGCTGAAAGTTAAAGCGGCTGAAAAATTGAGCCCAGCGAATCTGCTTAGGGCTGAGGCGCCTGGGCGTGTGCAGCACCTCGAGGTTGCGGTGGTCTGTCCAGACCTCAAAAGGGCAAGTCGCCCTTCTAACAGGTGATGCCAAGCCTCCAGTGCCACTTTTACTGCAAATGCCTCTTTCTCCCAGACGTGCCAGTGCCTTTCCGTCTCGGAAAATTTCTGGGAGAGATAGGCACAGGGCTTCAAGAGTCCAGCAGGATCCTTTTGCAATAGGATAGCCCCAATGGAAAAGTCAGAGGCATCAGCCTGCATGACAAAAGGTTGTTCTGGGTCGGGATGGGATAGAATTTGCTCCGCTGTGAAGAGAGCTTTCAACCGGTCGAAAGCAGCCTGACAGGTGGGAGTCCAATTGAGCACGGCCCCTGGGTTTTTTACCTTGCGCGTCTCCCCGACGTCTTTGGTCCACAACAAGTCAGTCAAGGGCAGGGCAATTTCTGCGAACCCTTTTGCGAAGGATCTATAGAAATTTGCAAATCCTAGGAAACTTTGGAGTTGGTGCCGTGTGCGTGGGCGCTCCCAGCTCAAAACAGCCTGGACCTTAGCGGGATCCATTTCGATGCCCTTATCTGAAATCCTGTAGCCTAAGTAATCCAGGCGCGACTTGTGGAATTCGCACTTGGAGAGCTTAGCATAAAGTCTAGCGTGCCGGAGCTTGGTGAGAACCTGTCTTACCAATCTTTTGTGTTCTTTCTCAGTTTTGGAGTATATCAGGACATCGTCCAGATAGACCAGTACCCCTTTAAACAAATGGTCATGCAGAACCTTATTAATTAGTTGCATGAAAACCCCCGGGGCCCCCGCAAGACCAAATGGCAGTACCTTATACTGGAAGGAGCCCAAGGGACAGTTAAAAGCTGTTTTCCATTCGTCCCCCTCCCTGATGCGAATGCAATAATACGCCTCGCAGAGGTCAAGTTTGGAAAAGACCTTTCCAGTCGACAAGTGTGCCAGCATGTCTTTCACGAGGGGGAGGGGGTATTTGTTTGACAAGGAAGCTGAATTTAACCCGCGATAGTCCGTACACAGTCTTAGGGTACCGTCCTTCTTTTCACAGAACAGAACGGGTGCTCCAACCGGCGAGTTTGCCAGTTCGATGAAGCCCCGTGCAAGGTTTTTATCGAGGAAGTCCCGCAATGCCGCCAACTCCTTCGGTGTCATCGGGTAAATCTTTGGCTTAGGCAATGGGACATGAGGGAGTAGTTTGATGGCACAGTCCATCTTGCGATGGGGGGGTAACTGGTCCGCCTCCTCCTCCCTGAAGACATCCTCGAAGTCCGCATATTGTTCCGGCAACCCCTCCATGGGGGAAGCGTGAACCTGAGGGTCAACAATCTCTGCCCTCCCTACCGTCAAAGTGAGGGGTTTCCCCTTGTCAGGTGCTTGGTAGAACCCATCCTCAAATGTTATCGTACGGGTCCTCCAGTTAATGTAGGGATTGTGGCGAGTTAGCCAGGGGATCCCCAGAACCACTATAGGCTTGCCCACCGGGTGACCACGAATTCTATGGTTTCCCTGTGCGTGCCCATTTGTAGGGTAATGTTCCCTGTACCCTGGGTAGCCGGCCCACCCCCTGCCGGGGAACCATCAAGTTGCTGGAAGAGCAGCGGCTTCGGGAGCAGGAAACAGGGTAACTTTAGCGCAACGACTAGGTTGGGGTGGATCAGGCATCTGGAACACCCGGAGTCCACCCAAGCCCCGACTTCGATGGTCTTGGAGCAGTAGCTCAGTTCAATTGTTACGGCCAGGATGGGACAGTCCGCACTCACCCTGGTGTCATCGCACCCATTCTCCACCACCTGTCCAGCAGCGCTGTTTAGGACAGGTGGAAGGCATTTTCTGCCGGCTGCTTCAGGGCAGCCAACTCGTCTTCCGCAAGGTAGACGTCCTCTTCTTCGTCCTGGGTCGCTAGTGCCGCTGTCAGCCGTCGGGGGGTGGGTGGGGGGTAGGCAGTTTCTGTGGAGCCTTCTGCGTCGGTCTAGATGGGCAATCCTCCGTCCTAGCCTTGTGGCATTCCACCGCCCAGTGACCCACCTTCCCACACCTGATGCATTGTCCACGGGCAAAGCGATGTTGTCTTTTGGTGTCCCATGTTGGGCCCGACTGTGGCGCTGGTCCTTTCCCACTGAGAGGAAGCCTGTCCCTTTTGGCCACCAGCATGAAGGTGCGCTGGGTGTGTTCAGCCTTCCTGGCAAGACAGATCCAGTCATGTAGTGAGTCTGGATCGTCTCTGTACAGTGCCCATTGTAACACCTCTCGGTTGAGGCCATCTTTAAACATGTCAATCAGG
Source organism: Candoia aspera (assembly GCF_035149785.1). Classification (NCBI taxonomy): domain Eukaryota; kingdom Metazoa; phylum Chordata; class Lepidosauria; order Squamata; family Candoiidae; genus Candoia; species Candoia aspera. The sequence continues at coordinate 12,409,186 of NC_086153.1, forward strand.
GTGGCCTCCGACCATTCAGGGATCTTCCCTGCTAAGACCTTAAATCCTAGGGCAATTTCTGTGCCTGGTTAAGTTCTTTCAGTGTGCTTTTAGCCCTCTCCTTCACTAAGAGGTCTTCAAAGTACCACTTCAAGGCGGCCAGGAAGGTGTGGAAGGTAGCTAGAGCTGGGGCTCCGGACTCTGACATTTGAATGTACCAGTCCGCGGCTCTGCCCTTCAGTTTGGTGGCAACCCTAACCCTTCTGACGTGAAACATGTCCATGTAATTGGATGTAGTTTGTCGCATTTGTTAAGAATGACAAGTTCGTGGGGTCGCCATCAAATTTGACTGGAAAGTCTTTAGCGGTCCCGCCAACTGGAGAACCCCCCACGTGCGTGTGAGTAGGGGTGACCCCCACTGGAATAAAATCACAGGACCCTGAGAGTAAGTCCCACGTCTGGCCCCTTCCTCTCGGGGTCAGCGATAGGGCGGGTGAGATGCCGAGACCCCTCCCTGTGCCCTGCGCGGCCGTACTCTTCGTGAGTTCACTCACCGTAGTTGACAGGGATTGCAGCAGGTGCTCTAATGCTAGCACCCTGGATTCCAGAGCCCTGATGCTGTCTGGTGTGACGGGATCGTCCATCCTCGGTGCTGCCGGTTGTGGTCCGATCGGCGGTCCTGTGAATTCCCTCTTGGGCGTCTGGGGGTATTGAAGCCTCCAGGTGGTGTGGGATGTCCCCGGCCGGGGGTCCACGATGACGTCCCACCTGAAGTGTTGTTGACTCCCACCTGCTTCTTCCATCGGGGCCCTCCACTCCGTGCTGGGGCTCCAGGCTCCCAACTGGGATGCGGTGTGGGTAGGGGTGGGGCTCATGTCCCATCTCGGGAGTGCCGCTTCCAGAAGCTGTCTGGTCACCTCCCCCCCTCGCGTTGAGTCCTTCGCGTCTCCGCTCTGAAGCGCCGACTCCAGGATCGTCCCCGGTTCTGTCATCGCCAGCTGCTTCTCTCGCAAAAAAAAAAAAATTCTGGTAGAGGCTGGGGAGGTTCGTTCTTGAATGACTCTCAGCTTTATGTGAGGAATGCCTGAGACTAAATAAAAGACTCAGACTCTAAAGCAAGTTTAAGTTCTGGCTTTTATTCAGAATAGAATGCATACCAGTAAAAAGCTGAGAGTGAGGGAAGCATGCCAAAAGTTGAATTAAATAGTCTCACGCCAAACAGTGCTCCACCCCCACACTCCCCAGGTGTGCCCCATGAGTTCCACGGAGTGACAGGCGATCATGACAAGAATTCAGTCAAATCTTCTTCAAAAATTGTTTATCAAACAAAATCCCTGTCATTTATTATCAGCAATCCAGAATTCTTTTCCTTATTGGGACTACCGCCTTTAAGGATATTTGTACTGTTATGTTAACTGTGGTCACAAGTCTGACACCAAAGTATAATTTGATAGATACCTTGGCTTGATCATTTCTTCTTACTAGAGGAATGAGCATTAAAATGGAATTGATCTTAGTAGAGAGTTAAACACTTCTACTTTTTGGTCAAGAGTCAGACACTTTACTTTCCAATATTTTCAATTACCAGCTAATGGCACCCATTTCCTCATGCCTTATTGCTTCAGTAGGAGGATCAATAATTAAGAGTACACAAGGCATTAAGTTCCTGCAGATGTGAACCTCCTGATGCATGGAAGATCCTACAACACACTCATAAAGACACATACCACAATATTAATTAAAAACTCATCCAACTATATTTTAGTTTCTCTTGTGCTCAACACATTCTATCTTAATATACATCTGTGGTTCCCAATATAGGCATCAATTTGCCCATGAAGTTTCCTGGATGTCTCCTTCCCCATCTGACTTTTTATATTTTCTGTCAGGAAGGAAGGAAGGGAGGGACGGAGGGAGGGATTTAAAAGTGTGGTTACCTGTTCAATTTATATGCATAACATATAGCATTCAGAGAAGCAGCACTGTATGAAGAAACTAAAATGTGAAAATTGGTGGAAGACTCATCAACAACCTTTGTTATGCTGATGATACCGTATTACTGGCTGAAAGTGAAGATGATCTGAAGCATCTGCTTATCACAATCAAGGAACATAGTCTCAGAAAGGGCCTACACCTTAATGTGAAGAATATTCTAACAATTTTGATAATTTCACTCTTGACAGAGAAGAAATAGTAATAATTGACAACTTCATCTTGCTTAGATCAATAATGAAACTACAAGCAACAAGAAATCAAATTATGATTTTGTCTTGGAAAAAGATGGTTATGAAGGACCTAGACAAGATCTTTAAGTGCAGAGGTGTTTCTTTATGTACAAAATCCAATAGATTGCCTCATGGGTAGGAGGGGAGATGTTTTTGAATTATGGTGTTGGCAAAGTATCCTGTGGGTAGCATGGGCTGCCCGACAAACAATATCTTGATATTGAGAAAATCAACTGTAGGCTTTCCTTAGAAGCTCAGAGGACAAGATTATGACTTTTCTATTTTGGACATACCATGTGAAGGGAAAAATCATTAGAAAAGGATACCATGCTTGGCAAGTCTGAAGGAAAATGCAAAAAAGGAAGACTGGCAATATGATGGATTGATACAGAAACAAAAAACATGGATGACACTCTGGCCATGATTAGCTCCTGAGGATTGAGCACAGTTCAGGATAACAATCCACGGGTCACTGTGAGTCAACATCAACTTGACAGCAGCTAACAATAACAGCACATTGCAAAGCCAAATGCCAGGTCGAGTATGTTCTCTAAGAATGTCTCCAAGCACAGCTCTTGTTCTTAGTGCTTGACCCACAGAGTTGCAAGGCCCACTTGTTTTTTCACTGTACTCTCCAAATGCTTACAATGAAGCTATCAATCCATGATGCAGCAGGGGATGGGGGGATGGTATCAACTGACTTGTACCAGACACTGATTTGGGCTGAAATGGAATAACTGGCCCAAAGTTACCCAGCTGGCTTCCATGCCTAAGAGAGAACTAGAACTTGGATCTCCCTGGTTCTACTCTTATCCTGTAACCATTACCCCATGCTGGCTCTCTCAAGAGGGGTACCTCTTGTCATTGCAAAAATCCAGTTTTTGACAGTCAGAATGATGCTTTGGCTGGGATCTATGGTTTAAGTTTGGTGACGTATAGGTGTATCTGTGTGCATTTCGAAAAATAGTTGTATTTTGAACTTCTGCTTCTTCTGCAAATTTATTTTCAGTGTCACTATATCCATAAGCTGTATACATCCACTTTGCAGGTAATGTGCATTGTCTTTTATGGGACAGACCTTCAACAAAAATTTGATTGGGTTTGCTGGGCAGTAGATGTGACTCACCCTGCCCACTTCTAATCAAAGTGGAGAGGTATAAAAGAATCCGCTATCCTGTAGATGGTGCTAAACTACAACTCCCAGGAACCCCAAACAGCAAAGCTATGGGTGTTGTAATTTATCTACTGTACATCTGGAAGACAAATTATTCTTCCCTCAGATTCACCAAAAATGTAAGGCAGTGTTTCTCAACCTTGGCAACTTTAAGATGTGTGGACTTCAACTCCCAGAATTGGGATTCTGGGAGTTGAAGTCCACACATCTTAAAGTTGCCAAGATTGAGAAACTCTCATAGAGACTAGATCATGGGGAGTTATCGACTCTACTCTGCCTTGGTTAGGTAAAGGTAAAGGTTTCCCTTGACGTAAAGTCCAGTCGTGTCCGACTCTAGGAGGCGGTGCTCATCTCCGTTTCAAAGCCTTGGAGCCGGCGTTGTCCATAGGACACTTCCGGGTCATGTGGCCAGTATGACTCACGGAACGCCGTTACCTTCCCGCCATAGCGGTACCAATTAATCTACTCATATTTGCATGTTTTCGAACTGCTTGGTGTGCAGAAGCTGGGACGAGCAACGGGAGCTCACCCCGCCGCGCGGTTTCGAACCGCCGACCTTCCGATCGACAGCTCAGCGGTTTAACCCTTGGTTAGGCCCCACTTAAAATATTATGCCCAGTTCTAGATGCTGCAGTCTAAACAAGACATCAACAAACTGTGGCACCAAGTCCAAGGGAGTGACATCATGGTGGTGAGGGAACTAGAAACCAAGTCCTACAAGGAATAGTTAAAGGAACTGGTTATCTTAGTCTGCAAAGGAAAAGACTAAAAGAAGGTATCAGTCTTCAGATACTTAAAGTGTTATCATATAGGGTAGGAAGAGGAGTTGTCTTCTGTAGCCTTGGAGGGTAGGACCAGAACCAATGGCTTGAAATTAAAGGGAAGTAAAACCAGCCTAGATATTAGGAGGAATTGCCTGATGGTAAAAGCTGTCAACCAGTGGAATAGGTTACCTCATGTTCCCCATGTTAGCAGATCCTTCATTCTGTAGGGGCTTAAACTGGATCACCTGAGATCTGTTCCAACTACAGGTAGTCCTTGAGTTATGACCACAATTGGGACTGGAACTTCTGTTGCTAAGCGAGGCAGCCAATAAGTGAGTCATGCCTGATTTCACAACCATTTTTGCTACGGTTGTTAAGTGAATCACATGATTGTTAAGTGAATCCGGCTCCCCCCATTGACTTTGCTTGTCAGAAGCTGGCTGGGAAGGGCACAAATGGCGATGACATGTCGCTGGTACAAAACCAGTAAATACATGCCAGTCTCCAAGGGCCTGAATGTTGATCACGTGACCGCAGAGATGCAGTGATGGTCATAAGTGAGAGGACCAGTTGTAAGTCACTTTTTCCAGCGCCTTCATAACTTTGAACGGTCACTAAACGAATGGTCGTAAGTTGAGAACTACCTATGTGATTCTATAATCATTAGAATGTCACTTTTGCAACCAGGCCCTTCGCATGTCTCTGGTTTGCTCTCTGACCCTGGCTGATACCTGATCTTGGTGTAATTATAGCTTGGTTTACATAACATGCTTATCCATGGTGCATTTAAGCATGCTTTGCTCAGTAAACTCAATTTGCTTGATTTTCTTGATTGACATATCACACTAAACCAAGAGTGGGCAACCAGCATACCATGTAAACTGCTCAGAGTAATTTTCAAGTCTGGTGGCATATAAACAAACAAATAAATTTGCGCCTGCCAGAATCTTGCTCTCACCCAAATCCTTAATGTTCCTGCCATTATTTTAAAGCACTGAAGAACATGGGCCATGTACTCAGATGCTGGATTGATTTCCTGGCATCTCTTGATGGCTTTCTGAGGCCCCTCCCCAAGTTTGGGAAGCTGGATTGTGGTACATGATCCTGCACTAAACCATAAAATAACCACACCAGTGGGGTTTACAAAGGATCGTAGGCTAAAATGTGGTTGGCAAGTGAATTGTACAAACTCAGCCTAAGTTAGTTATCCCTGCATGTTATTTCATTCCTGCAACATGATTTCCCCCCCCCCCCTAAAAATGTAAAATATCACACGATGTGGCTGAAGCCAGAGTTGCATCACAATTATATTGTTGGGCATCTGCAGTCCAGGTCTTTTACCAATGACCTGGACTGCAGATGCCCAACAATAAAATAATTTGCAAAAAAGAAAGAGAGAGGGATAGGGAGAGAGTTGTTGATATAGATGAAAGAAAATTCTCTCCTTTGCCCAGTTTTTTTCCTTTGATACACACCCATGCATCAATATGAAAGGATAGGAGAGGTTGAAATAAATAACCAGAACCATTAGCTAAAGTTATGCATGCACCAATTTGGGGATGACAATTTGAGCAATCATTAATGAAAACTAGCATTTGGAAAGAGAGGAGTTCAGGGCAGAACATGCTTGGGGTTCAAGAAAGAAATGGAGTAGGTAACAGCATTATGGACAGATGTGACTCAAAATCAAACAATGCCATTGATATCATGAAGCTGAGAAATCCAATAATTTTTTCACAAGTCAGCCAGAGGTAGCTATGGATAACTACTCCTTGGTGTAATCTCAGGGAAATAACTACCCCCTCTAAAAACAAACAAACAAGAAAAGCAATGGGCAGGGCCCACAATTTCATTGTGCAAGGCTGATGCAGCAGTTAATGATGATTTACAGAGCATCATTGGGAGACAGCTAGAGGGCAGCTGCCTTACACTTTTCACCTCTTCTATCAGATGCGATGAATCAGATGTAATATACTACCTAATCCCTATAGATGACAGGTAGAAGGAAAAAAAGTTAACCGGACAAGTGCTGTCAACCATTATCTGTCTCTACTTGCAACAGCAAGGAAGTAATAAGAAAGAACAATCACCTCCTATGATTCACTCATGCCCATAGTTCTACAGCAAGAGAACTCGATTACTGCAACAAAAGAAACCATTGCAAAGCAAAATGTTTCCAGTAGAGCTCCTGGTGCCTTGACCACTGAATGCTTGCTTATGATGGGCACCCAAGTGGCTGACCATTTCAATAGGCATTCCAATTTAGCAGAAAAGCCAGCAAGGAGGGCAATTGCCCTGTGTTAGTAATCAATAAGGGATAACAATAGAAGAGGTGGTAAGGTATAGGCCTGGATCAAGCCCATGATGAGTCCTGGGGATGGCAGGGTTTCTGTTCCATCCACCCCATTCGTCATGCAATCTCACAAAGAAGATGGTCATCATCTGTTCTTTGTCATCTTAGAATTCAGGACATGGAATAATTTACAAGAGAAGTCAGCACCAATGCCATTTTTATAATTGATGATCATGTGCCAACAAGTCATTGTCAACCCTTAGGGACCACATGGCTTAGGCATAATTTAAAACAATGGCTCCAAATCTCAGGGTTTAGCAATCCTGAGTTTTCTCCTGTGAGAAAACAAGTCTCACTGGTGGTAGTGATCCTGTGAGTGTTCGTTTTTTCTAAATGAAAAATAAAGATTTGAAACTCTAATTTTGGGGTTTTGCAGCTACTATGCAGCTGACCCCTGGCTGACAGGAGCGTGTTACAAAAAGAGTCTGGTAAAAAGTGAAGAAGAACCTCCAATTAGTAAGAGCAGTAGGGCAGTGGAATCAAAAGCAGTAGGGCACTGGAAAACAGAATGGAGAATGTCTTCCATAATTCCCAGGAAGCAAAGCCTGAATATTTTCTGTAAGAAATATTTCCTTCTCCAGAAAGATAGAGCAAAACAAACAAAAAAACTGGGCTTCAGTGAACAAGAAATCTCTTTGGCAGACAAGAGGTCACTGGGTACTTATCTGTATAGACAGCAGTACTCACAGATCATCAGTCATCCCACTGGCTACTGGAAGGAGGTTACTTGTTCGTAAAACAATTGGGTAGAAGTGTGCCAGACCATTCTGCCTTGTAGATTGGATTCTACAAAAGAGGAGGATTTGCTCCCTTTTAAATTTGAAAGCTAGGAAACTGGACAAGCTAATGAGTCCCCTGAGGTTTTGGGTAGGAGGGAGCACGTGCAACCCTGTTTAGCCCAATGGTTAATCCAGGATCATGGATGGAATACAAAGTACCAGAGCTATGGAAATGAGCTTTGCAAACTGCAGAATAAAGAAATTATCTACAATACTTTAGTAGAATTGCTCGAGAACATTGTACAGTTATATGAGCCCCAGATTTCAATTCTAGCTGCAGTATCTCAAGGAGGACAGCAGTGGTGGGAGGAGATGGGCAGGGACAAATTTGATAGATAGATAGATAGATAGATAGATAGATAGATAGATAGATAGATAGATAGATAGATAGATAGATAGATAGATAGATAGATAGATAGATAACCTGAACCCAAACCTCCAAACTACCAAGGCCCCTGAACTCAAGTAAGCCTCCATAATAGCTTGCTTAGACATTTGCAGATGCTGGCTCCCAGGTTATCTTAAATCAACACTTGTGTTTTTAAATGGGAACTAGGAAGTCACTAACCTCAAAAACAGACTAGTGCCAACCTCCCCTTTATTATTCTGCTTATCTCACTATAAGCAGAAAATCTAGCCCATGTTATGATTGGCATTGGACACCATTACTGGTCAGCATTTATTTTATAACTACAGAAAGGCTGTTTGTACCCTCTTGCAGTGGGCAGAATCTTGTGGTCTGTCCCCCGCACTGTTCAAATAAACTTGGCTCAAGCAGATTATGTGGTCTCCACTCATAAACAGGGTCATACAGAATTTTTCCCTTTCATATCCTGCCCTCCACCTTTTAGACTCTTTGATGGCTTGTAACCCAGTTCTAAAAGACTGACAGACTATTTAAGGAACTACACTCCTACCAGTATCCCAACTGCCAATATACTGCATATATCTCCTAGCTGGTGGGATAAAGACAACAGTATGTTGTCCTGCAGGATAGTCTCTAGACTGGAGATCCTGGATTGCCTAGAATAGTATGGGCAACCATAGAAGGGAATCAAAAAGTCAAGATGGCATCTGTGACTGCATGATTGGAGCCCTGCTCCTTTTGTACATGCATCGCACATATGACACATGTAAAAAAAAAAAAAGGTGGGACTTCTATTACATGTTCACAGAGGCTATCTAATTTTTTACCTCCTTACAGATGTCCCTGAACCGGTCAAAACTGATCCTGCCCCTGTCATTAACACAACACTGTAGTTTGAGTTATATGTGAAGGGAAGTGAAAGGGTATTTTAAATTAGAAATATACAAGCTGAAAATATGTCAAAAATGTGAATTGGTGAAATCTAGATTGTGAGTATGAATGGCAGTAGAATCCACAGGTTAGTGATAATTGCATGGTGATAATAGATAGATCCAAGAACCAGAGAGCACTTTTTGGAAAACTTGAGCAACTTTCTGAATGAATTTCATCCAGGAGAAAAAAATATTCTGTTAGATGGCCTGGATGCATGTGTGGAAGTGAGATAAGGGAGTACATTAAAAGCCCCTGAGTCATTTGAAGACCCAAGAATGTATGAGAATCTGCTCATGTGAGTATCTGCTTTAAAAAACAACCTGTTTCAAATACATTTTTAAACATAAGTCTTTTCATACATGTATATATAACTAATGTTGCTTGCCCCAAAAGGGAATAGTGTGATGAATATGGGGCCCCACCCTCAACTGCAGGGATGTCCACAGGGGGTTGTCAAAAAACTCAGCGATTGAGGCTCCACCTGTCTTTTTATATGTGTTGTAGGTAAAGGTAAAGGTTTCCCTCAACGTAAAGTCCAGTCGTGTCCGACTCTAGGGGGTGGTGCTCATCTCCGTTTCTAAGCCGTTAGAGCCGGCGTTGTCCGTAGACCCATCCATGGTCATGTGGCTGGCATGACGACACAGAACGCCGTTACCTGCCCGCCGAAGCGGTACCTATTGACCTACTCACATTTGCATGTTTTTGAACTGCTAGGTGAGCAGGAGCTGGGACTAGCAACGGGAGCTCACCCCGTCACGCGGATTCGAACCGCCGACCTTCTCCTGCCCAACAACTTGGTGTTCCAAACAAGTAGCAGAAATTCCTCCTACCTGAACCAATTGACCAAACGCATGACGACCAAAAAACAAAGAAGCCACCAAGGAGGGGTTGAATTCACAGATCACCTCTTCAATTTAAATGTGCTTCCTGGGGATATTATGTCCATGTCCGCATAGTGTTCATGGAAGGGATTTGCCTTCTCCTGAGATTTTTTTTTTCAACTTTCCAGTCTAGTTTGTGGGCCTGAAATTTTCTGGGAGGGGCACTTTCAAGGGCTAACTAAGGGCCTTTCAGAATAGCTTTCAAGATCAGCTAAGGTTGGCTAGTGCTACTGCTTAGCCGAGTTGCTAAATTTACTTACTGTTTTTGATAAACATCTCAACACCCTTCATCTTCCACCACCCACCAGAAATAGCTAAACTGAAATATTTGAGTCAGGGCAAGGGAAGAGGGAATAATGAATGTTCTAAATATATTGAAACAATGTAGTAAAAGACAAGTCCACATTGTACAGGAGCAATGCTTTGAAAAGAATTGCTGCATTCGCACAGTACACCGGATTTGATTCTTAAACTGACTTCTTTTCTCGGTGTGTACAATACAATGAACCAGAAATGCACTGGGTTCAAGCCACATGCTAAGCCACAGAACAGAAACAAAAAACAAAGGAGTACACAGACAAACCAGATATAACAGATTGCACAAATACATTTGTCTTTACATGGTTTGATTAAGTGTATTCGGTGAAAGCCACCAATATTTGTAAATTACCGGTAGTCCTCGCTTAACAACCATTCATTTAGTGACAGTTCAGACTTATGACAGTGCTGAAAAAAACGACTTGCAACCGATCCTCACACTTACAACCATCACAGCATCCCCGTGATCACGATTTGGGCGCTTGGCAACCGGTTTGCATTTATGACTGTCACAGCATCATGTGATCAACATTTTTTATCTTCCAGGCCAGCTTCTGGCAAGCAAAATCAATGGGGAACCACATGATTCGCTTAATGACCACATGGTTTGCTCAATGCCCACAATGATACACTTAACAACCACTGCAAAAAAGGTTGTGAAATCAGGTCAGATTTGCTTAATGACTGCTTCACTTAGCAACCAAAATTCTGGTCCCAATTGTGGTTGTTAAGCAGAACTACCTGTAGAGCTAAGGTGGTGATCCAAAATCAAAAAGAAAGACCCTGAATTTTATTTTCAATCAGATTATCATCTTCAGTATTATTCAAAATTGGATACGATGGCTAAAAATTGTAATCCTACAAAGTCTGTGGAACTCCTAACTCCCCATCATTCCTTTACGTTTAATTTTTTTTTTAAATGGCCCACAACTTTGAATGCAACCCAATTTTGACAAACTTCTAAAAGTACAGTATATGATTTATGTTCTTCTGGGACACCACCCCCCGCACTGCAGAAAATGTCCCTTCCCCCTAAATGATTAGTCTAACAGTGGTAACTTCATCCTTTGGAGCATCCATAAAGCTGTTAAACAGCTTATGCATTTTTTGGAAAAGCAGCTTTAAGAATGGAGTGGGGGAAAAGCACATTCAATGCCAAATTTGGGCATTTGAAGCCCTCAGCTTTCAGCAACTTCTGCTCCATTTAATAGCTTCCTGAGTCAAGAAGGTCTATCACAGCTACCAAGACATAAGAGCAAATTAGCTGTTTCAGACAGCAGATCTCATGTAATGGAATTCACCTTACTTCACATGGTGAAACTGCTTCCTTTGAAGGTGTCCTTTTCCCCCTTTCCTATTATTTCATCCCCCTGTCTCTTGACAGCTGCCAGCCATGACCCTAGACCCCCAGCTCTCCCAATGCACTGTCTCAGGGGCTATTAAGGAATTAAGTTATTTAGTCATTTTTCCGAGAACTGGTGGTCCTGGTCAAATGGAAGGTTCTCCAAATGCACACCCCAGCAGGGATGAAGAAAAAAAGCTTCAGTGTTACCACCTGGGGTTGGTGGAGTTAAAGAACCCAGCTTCAATTCCCTATGAGAGCTCTATAGAGCTTAACTCCAGACTGCTGGGAAGAAGGTTTCTTCTGTATGACTCTCCAGCATAGGTATTTGCTGTGGGCTCGGGACAGATCATACCCACAGGCTTACCAGAATTCAGTCTGCCCATTCAACACTACCCACAACGGAGGAGTGGTGGGTGAAGATGATGGAACTTGCAGAGATGGCTAAGTTGACTTCTTTGATCAGAGAAAAAGCAGTATCTATATTTATGCCCACCAGGAAACCCCTTATCGATTCTTTGCATGAAATGGAAATGCACCTAGCATTCGTGGTTTTGATGATTAGAAAAAGAAATGGATAATAGAAAAAAGTGAGCTTTTTTTTAAAATTAATATATTTGCTGCAAAGGAAATCGGAAGCTTCTATTTCTTTTTATTCTTTCTGCACTTTTTCTTTCTTTCTCTTTCTTTTTCTGTTTCTTCGATTCTTTGTTAGTTTGTGTTAGTTTTTTTGTTCTTTGTAAAACATTTAATAAAATTAATTTTAAAAAATCAATCTGCCCCTGTAATACAAACACCTTAAAAGGGCCTGCTAAGAGTCTCTCGACTACAAAATGTATGTGAGCATGGGCTAGGAGGAGGCCTTTTCACTCCATGCTTTGGAGTTCACTTTCTCTTGAAGTTTGTGCATTGCCCTCTCTCCTGGTGTTCCATAAAATGGTTAAAACAACTTTATTTCACCATGCTTCTAACCCTATTTAATTCTTTACAGGTGCCCATTTTTGGATTGGACGTGTTACGAGTACGGATGGTGAGCAGGAGGGGGCCCCTATCCAGGGGGGAAAATGCATGTGTAGTTTAGAGGCTTTGAACTGTCCAATTAGTTTGATTTTAGGCACGCTTTTCTCATTCTCAGCTTTCTTTGTGTTGGCACCTATTCCTAAATAAAATCAGAACTTAAACTTAGCTTTTGAGTCTGTGCAATTTATTGGGAAAGGCATTCCTTACACAAAGAAACTCAGAGCAGACCTGCCTTGAGTTTTGGGGTTTATATGTCTGGGTTTCCCACACTCCTTCAGTTTGGTAGGATTTTCTGTCTACTAGAGCGGTGAATAAACACTAGAGACAATCTCCTTGTCTCAGCATGGTTTTTTGCTTAAGTCAGGACAGGATATTTAGTTTTAATAATGTTTTTTATAGGCTTGCTTTGTTGTACACCCTCCATGGTCTTCAGGTTGGGACAGGTTAGAAAAATGGTATAGAAATAAAGAAATTAGTTGGGTCAGGATGTCTCTACAGCTGCCCCAGTTCTTCTGAATATTTTTCCCTGATGAGTTGAGGGGCCAGACCTCTTTGCCGATCTTTAAAGGGGCCTTAAAATATACACTTCTTTCAACGGTTCTGATTCTTGAAATTCCCATGCTTTTAATGTGGCTTGATTAACTTCCTCTTCTCTTCTGCTAACAGGAAAACCACATAGGGGTATCCATGAGGTTAATAGAAGTCAACTGTGAATTGAAGTAAGCTTCACACATAGGCATCTTGGGATGGGGGGAATGGCAAGAGATGAAACATGAGCTGTGAAAACCCAGTGCAGTGTGATTTACGTATTTGCATCTGATGTCGGTATGCAGGTAAAAAAGGGCAGGGTTTCCATCATGCAATCCCCACACACATTGTCATTTTCGTCATCATGTTTACCCACAGATACTTAATGGCATTATTTTCTATAGTTGGTGAATAAGTCTGTCATGTGAGCAAAAATTTAGGGTATAGCTCAGTGCATCACCCTCTCAGATCTGTGGCTGTAGTCGGATTACAACTCCCGTAATCCTTGACCAACGACCGTGTGAACTTACAATCATTTTGAGAAATGTCCTATTTTGAGGGCTTCCAGGGAAAGGCTTGCCAAGGGTTGGGAGAGCCAGGTTCTAGTCTTACTTTAGGCATGAAAGATAGTTGGGTAACACTGAGCCAGTCATACCTTCTCAGCCCAAGACTGGAAAGTCAAAAAACATCTGTCTACCAAGCTGCACTGGACCAGCATGGTAGTTGAAGGCCTTCAACAAAGAGGCCTTCACCATGCAATGGCTTGCAGTCTCTCTCTCTCTCTCTCTCTCTCTCTTTCTCTCATCACTTCTCTCACACGTACACACTATGAAAGGAGAAATGTCACATTGAAAGGAAGCATGTGAAGAATTGAATCTTGAAGGATGACAAGTCCCACAAGGAATACAAGGAACTCTTCTGGCAAGATATCCATCAACCCCCTTCCCCACACGCAGGTGAGGAACACAACTAGTTAATAGGGACACTTGGCATAACTTGGCATATACCTGACTGTGCAACAAAGATAGTCTGCTTATTCTGTCCTCTCAACCTAGTTGGTATTCTGAAACCCAACAGAGTCCTCTTTTATTATCCCTCTTGGCTAAGGCAGGAGGATATGTGTTGTATGTGTGGGGGGGGGGAGGGAGGGAGGAGAGAGCCCAAAGCCCATCTCCTATCCAACATTTGAGTCAAAGGAGGAAAAAAAAAAGAAAGAACAAAATAGGAAAACATCTTAAGTCATTTGGATGGTATTAAAGCCAATCAATCTAATGTTCTTTTTAGCCCCTTGGGGGGAAAATGGGGGGGGGTTGCAGGTGGAGAGAGAGATATCTCACAGGAAATACTATGAATAATGACTTGCCTGATAAAAAAGATGACCACAATTAATTGAACTGTTTGTTTAAGATTTTATCAGTGTGTTCCAAGAAAGTAGTTTTCTGCCAATTAATTTATCTGATCCGTATTACACAAAGATGGCCATTCTATCCACTGAATGCTTTAACCATGCCTGGATAGTTTCATATAAGAACAGCACACCCACCAGTATCTCATGGAGGAAAGGAAGAAAGGCTAGAAACCAGGAGACTGTGAGTTCTAGTCCCGCCTTAGGCACGAAAGCTGGCAGGGTGACCTTGGGCCAGTCCCTCTCTCTCAGCCCAGCTCACCTCACAGGGTTGTTGTGGGGAAAAGAGAAAGAGGAAGGAATATTAGGTATGTTCACTGCCTTGAGTTATTTATAAAAATAATAAAGGCGGGATAAAAAATCTTTTTAAAAAGTAAGATAAATATATAGAAAAGTTCACAATAGTGGCTGTAATTGGAATTCACATCTTCCACTTGTGGGGTTGCATCCAAAGGACAACACATTTAGGTTGTCCCCAGAACATCATTTGAATCTGTACATCCAGGTATCACTCAGTATCTTACCTTAATTTCTGCTTTCCAAGTCATCCAGACCTGGAACAAGATGGTGGATTTGAGGTTATCCCTGTCTTATAGCCTCTGGCATACTGGGAAACTAAAGTGTCTAGAAGAAAGATTAATCGTGGTTTTGAGGTCTATATTTTCACTTTTCTCTTTCTGTTGGCACATGGGGTGATAAAAGTAGGATAGAAGAATTCTACCAGATCTGAGTTGCAAAAATCCAGATAACCACCATGGGAGCAAAGAGAGTTTTCTTTGTCACTTTGCTGTCCTCTCATGGTTAGTTGGATTTTCACAGCTCAGATCTAGTAGCCCTAGACAGAGAGGGGATGAGTGGCCAAAGATTTCCCCCTCTGTTAATGGATGCTGTGATCCAGAAGAAGTAACATTGTTGCTGTTGTTATTGTTGTTGTTAAGTAGTTCTTGGATTCAAAGGGAAATGGATGTTTGGAAATGTACAGGAAAACTCACATAATTTTTGGAGGAGGGATGCCTTTGAATCAGCATTGACTCCTGACAACTGCCTGGACAAGTCCCTGAAGCTTTCCTGGCAAGATTTAGGAAGTGATTTGCCATTGCCTACTTCTTCCTAGGGCTGAGAGGCAGTGACTGGCCCAAGGTCACCCAGCTGGCTTTGTGTCTAAGGGAAGACTAGAACTTACAGTCTCCTGGTTTCTAGCCTGGTGCCTTAACCATGATACCAAACTAGCTCCCCAACTCACATAATGACTGTTCAGAATTCCTCAAAGCATCCTGTGGTTTTTCCCAGGAATCCATGATTGGTTTCTGCAGCTGCAGCATCATCTCAGGAAAAGACACATCTGGCTTTTGGAGCTATAGACAGTTGCTATGTGCACTCTACATGATCCCAAATACCCTCTCCTTTTTGAATCTAAGGGTCGTACAACCCTAATTATTATTCCAAACAAGCGATAGGGGAGACAGGAACTGGTAACTAGAAACATGGTTTGAATACCAGCCAATACAGCTACTGCCAACAAAGCAAATTCTTGGTTCTGTTCATCAGCAGGTGTCAGATAACCAGGTGACATTTCAAATCCCACAGAATGCACACTGAAACTAAGAATTCTTGGAATACTCAATGACCATGAGGTGAAAGGGTAAAAAAAATATGAGGTCTATTTCTCCCAGTCTTAAAAAGTTCCTGTTCTTCCCCCTCCCTCCCTTCCCTGTGGTTTAATCTGCCTGCCCAGGAAAGCATGTCAGGAAAAGTCATGTCAGAAGCAGATCCAAGTGGTTTATGAAACCTGGATGGGCAGATCAGGAACCAACGGTATTAATCTGTATTCCTTCAATGGCCAAAACCCAGCCAAAGGCAAAGCTGTCAGAAATTCTAATAAAGGATGCCATTTACCAGTGGGCTTTGGGGAAAATGATCTTTCCAATGCTTGATGCACAGCAAATACCACCTATCTCAGTAGGGTGATCCGTGCTCACAGTTGCTGCTGACTTAATTAGCTAAAAGATGGGAGAAACCAACATCTCTCTCCCTCTCTCTGTGCAATCTCTCTCCATTTCCCTCTAACATACGTGCCAATACTGTTTTTAACAGGGCAGTTTAAAGCTGCTAAACATGGACCTCAGGGTGAAACTCTAGAAATTCCCTGCAGCCAAAGGAGGCAAAATGAGTTCTCAGAGGTTGTTTTCACACATTTCATTATTTAACCAAGTCAGGTGAAGGTTTAGCAAATGCATGTGCACAATGTGCTAAGTTTTGTTGGGATTCACCAAGCTGCAAGACCAGAAAATAGATGAGTTTGTTTACCAGGTTAAGTGTGTTGTGTGAATGCAGCCTGAGAGGGACAGGTGATCGAAGGAGGCCTGGGCCAGCATAGTAACAAAACAGGACAGCAAAATGATCAGAGATTGAAAGCAGATTAAAGGGTCACTCCTGATTGTTTATTACAATTTAGCTGTATGTCAAAACAACACCAAGCAATATCCACAAACTAAATGCAGAAAATAGCAATAACTACCAGATCTGGGCTGCAAATTTTTCATGAACACTAAGTGGCAGCACAGAGTGTTCTCTATATCTCCTTGCTGCCATCTAGCAGTCATCTGGATTGCCTATGACCAAATTCGATAGTCCTCGAATGCCACAAGAACGCCACAGAAGACCTGCTGAATAAATAGTCGTGGACTGCTACATCCGGAAGCAAAAAGTATCTTGAAGGAAATCTTTTTAAAAAAATCAGGAAAATTATCAAACTGCAGCAATACCACATTATAACAATAATAGGGCCTGACACAATGTCTTGTTAGCCAATCTGATAATTTGGGGGGAAAAAAATGTCCCCAGTCTCCAGAGAATGAAAGCCAAGCAGAAATATCCTTGACTGATCTACAGCCTTCTTGTGGACCAGCTGAATAAAGCTTGTGGACCACCAATGGTTCATGGATCACAGTCCAAGACCTGAGTACTAAGGACCACCGTAGAAAACTAGCACCTAGCACCTTCTGTTCATTGTTGCCCATTTGTGTCATGTGGGTATTTGGGCAATCCATGCTCTTGTGGCCACCACGGGTACCCATGGAACATTACTCCGACATACCTACTCTGATGTTGCCACCATTTTTAATTTAATAGGAAAAGAAAGAAAAATTGAAAATACACGTGTACACTAATATTACTTCATGTATTTTATTTTATTTAGGCCCTGTCACAAGAAACAAAAGATTGAAAGAAACAGATGAGCAGAACTTGAACCTGAGGAAAATGCAGGCATGCAGAGGAGGGTGAAATACAAGGAAGTCACTAGATCAGGTCTGGATACCAATTACTAGAGATAAGCATTGTCATGCAGCAGGTCACAGGGAAGCAATCCATCAAGATCAGACCAAGTCCAGAATGACAGCTACCAAGAACTGCCATGCTGAAGGTCATGTAATAGTCAACTAAAGGCTGAGGTGATATGGAAAGGAATGTCCAATGGGTGCTATTGGCATAGGATAAAAGGACAGATCTCCTGTGGAAGACCCTCAGTTCACACACACAGCTGTTCTGTATGGAACCCTACTGTCTTCTCCCAGTCCCCATGCATCTCTTTGCCAGAGCATAACAGTTCAAGTATGATTGTGTGTGTGCATGTGTGTGTAATGCTTAGGCAATTGTAATTAATAATGGTTTTGTAGCTTAACAGTGACTCTCTGGGTGTTCCCTTGAGCATTTCATTACTGCATAAGATACTGAACAACTCTGTCTCCATTGCAAGTGTGTGAGCATATCCAGTAATAATAGACCATCTAACTATATACTGCTAAAACTCTCATGTCTGTTTGATACTTTGTAACCTTTAGCTGGGTGAAACGGTACATCGTAGGGCAACAGTTTTTGAACCATGATACCTCAAATGGGCTAACTTACAGAATGTATCCAATATCTGGGACTCAGGACTCCCATGGAATAGAAATTTGCTGAATTTTATAAAACATTTTATGACATAAAAATTGTTCTGTTCAGAGTAAGGATCAACCAGGGTAAGAAGAAATACACTTTATTTACACATTATGAATTATTTACAAGAAGGCAACTGAGTTCAAGTTTCAGTCAGGCTTCAGTCTCTTAGTTCCAACTTGGCAACCAGGCTGGGCAAGGTGTGACAGAAGGGCCCTGGAGTCCCACTGTAGCATGTGGTAAGATGGCAGAGTGAGGTTCAGGAGTAGAGCACGATGAGGTGACATGGCAAGGCTTCGCTGCTGATGGCAGGGAAATAACAAGGTGAGATTCTGTTGCTGAGCACAACAAGGCTGTACTGCAAAGTTCCTCTATGGCATGTGGCAAGGCAAGGCAAGGCTTAGTTTCTGAACGCGGTAAGGCAAGGCAAGGCTCCGCTGCTGAGTGTGGCAAGGTGGCAAGGCAAGACTCCTCAGCTAGACGTGGCAAGGCAAGGCAAGGCTTGGAGTCCAGGTTTTTGGCGGTGGAAGGCGCTGCTTCAGGTGTCGGCAATTCATCGACCAGTTCAGGCTCCAGTGAAGGTCCCAGTGAACGGTTGTCTCTGGCAACCTGTTCCTTCTGCTGGTGCCTTTTTATTTGGTCTCCTTCCCACCATTTTTTGTCAGGGGCCAATCGGGCTTCCTTCTGCTTGGCGTGTTTTTCAGCTCTCCTTTCTCTTGCACTCATAGGCAGTGGTGACTCCGCCCCTTGATTCCCACCAATCAGTGGCTCTAGATCTTCCCACCTTGCTGAGTCATTCTCTGCTTCAATTTTCCCACCCTGGATATCCCCAATGGTCAACTGCCCCTCTTCCGCGTCGGAGTCAGACTGCAGTCTGACAAAAATTATCATAAAACATTTTATGACATAAAAATTACCATAAAACATTTTATGACATAATACAAAATGTCATAAAACATTTACTGTGGTCAGCTCCTGATGTTTAACTGAGCTCTACAGTTCAACGTTGGCTACTTTCAAGGGAGATACATCTCTGAATGTCTCCCTGAATTTTAAAGAACTTTTTCAGTGAAGGCAGTACATTAGAAGCTCTGCCATTGTTGAAGGCACTGAGGAATCTAGTAAGGAAATATCTCTGAAACGATGACCCAGCGGGTCACGGGTTGTCTAGTGTGCTACTAAACTTCAGCTGCCCCTCTCTAGCCCCAAGTGGGCTTGGTGGATTGCAAGGGATCAGCATGAAAGCCTCAGGAGAAGGCTTGAATGAGGAAAAGTATGTGGCAATTATAATAGCGGAATTTATAACATTTTCAAACTAAATAAAGTACATGAAATAGTTAAGAATAATTAAAATAAAAATTAGATTTAAAGAAGAACAGCATACATCAAAAGTCTTGCATGAATCAGTTTGCAAAAGATATGGGTCTGGGATGTACAGTTAAAAGTAGAGAGATAGGGACCAAATACAACTCCTTGAAGGAATGTGTGCCGCAGCCTGGGAATGAAACAGGAGAAGGCTGTCTCCTATGTACCAAATATGTGGATCTCTGAAGACAGGGCACCTTCAGAAGGGCTTCTTCTGCATATTGTAACATCTGGGCAGGTTGATAATAGAAAAGGAAGTGTGGAGTCCTTGGTGCACAGTGCACTGATGATGTTACCTAGTTGGGTAATGAAACATCTGCAAACAAACAACCAAGCTCAGCCAGCATCAAGGACTCCACAGTTCAACCCTGAGCTACATAGATTCTCTTCTATTGGGAAAAGGAAGTATCTAAGATAGTCAAGTCCTAAACCATTCAGGGCTCCAAAGCACCATACACTGTGTTCAGAAAGCAATCGTGATGCAGACCTTTCAGTAGGAACATCATATTGTCCCAGCCTGCTAATTAATTGGCTTCAATTCTAACAACATTTAGATTGAACCACATTGAATGTTTCTAATTCTTGTCCATTTCATCCCATCTCCACCTACTTGGGGAGTGAAGTCTCCTATAGAATTTCAATTCCAGTTGCAGCGCTTGGCCCCAGACAAGTGTGCATCCCATATTTGGCTGCTAGGCTTGACGTGTTTTGCTCCGCTTCCACCCACAAAGGTTTGCAAATCATTGGGGAGGAAACCTGGGCAGCTTGGCTCCTTGTCTGATTCCCATCCAAATGCACTATGCAAATAATCACAAAGGAATGCCAATTGTCTATCCCTTCCACTTGGCTGTATTCTCCAATTGGTTTTGCTGACATTTCAGAACTGGCATGCTTTTTTTCTTTTTTAATTTTAAGCCATACAATGAACGGCATTATTCTGCCCTTATGTCCTTTTGCATATATTCCTCCCTTACCTGCCCACCCTCCTTCTTCTTCACCACTTGATCCTCTAAAGAAGATAGTTAGCACCATCTGAGATGATGCTTTTAACTATTTCATAAGGAAGTGAGGCAGAGACCATTTCCCCCTCTGCTTCATCCTTAAACTGCCATTACTTCTCTCTGCTAACCCTCCCATCCAGTTAATGTTCTACTGAATGTGTTCCTTGTTCTAAAACGCTCATTAATTGCGGTGTTAAAAGGCCTAAATAAATAAATAAATAAGGAGTTAGCTGGCATTCCTGTGACCCGACATTGGTAAAGTTGGTCTCCTTCAGCCCTGAAGAGTGGAGAAGGGGGAACAGGGAAGGGGCCCCCACTAAGACCAATTACTGCTTTTACAAAGAAGCTGAAAAGCAGACAAATAGAAGCTGAAGGGCACGCACAAGCAACCTTTGTGCAATTTGAATGGTCTCAGGGGCATGTCTGCATGGAATCCACAGGAAAGGTTTTTATAACCTGTCTAAACTTGGAACAATCTTTCTCTTTCTTTGGGCTTTCAGTTTTGCTTCGGGTGGGGTGGGAGGTCGGTTAAGTGTTATAAGTAAATACTCAATTAGCATCATGCATCAGAGATGGTACCTCCAAATCAGAGGAAGAAACAGAAGAGGAGAGGATGTTATTGCTGCTATTGGTGGGCCTCAAATCTTGGATATTTTTAGTGAAAAGGTACGGGAATGTCTTGACATTGGCCCTGATTCTCTTAAAATAAAGATGATCACTCTTTTCATGTTTTTGGCCCTAAATAGTGAGAGAAAAATTGTTATTTGCTCAGTTGCCCTTTGCAGAGGCTGTGTTCATGCAGCACTTTTAACCAAATTCACTCATTTTATGGTGATGTAAAATACTGCTGAAGCATAAATTTATAAAAAAAAAAAGAGCTTGCCCTACATGCTAAGCTACCCACACATTTTTTAAAAAAAACAAAAAGCACATAAAAACTCTAAAAGCAAAAGCCAAGAAGAAAGCTAATCAAATTTAGTATCTGATCTTGATGAAGTTACAATCTCTTTAACTACTGGCTCAATGTGTTGTGTGAACACAGATGATGTTATCCCATTTATTTATACACACACACATGGGAAAATCACAATTTAAACCATGTATCTTTTGTGCCACAATTACAAATACTTTGCTCTATGTAGTCTCCCAGAGACTGCCCATTTTAAAGAATATTTTATTGAAAAGAAAAGGAATGGAGTCCACTAATATCATATATACTCATGAATAAGCTGAGAATTTTAGGTGCCAAAATACACCCAAAAATTGGGTTCAGCTTATCTGCTGATGGGCTTATCTGCCATATATACAGTAATACTTTTCTAAAGTACCCATATATCCCATATATATGCATGCATAAGTCCATCCATGGATAAGGTGACCCTCAAATTTTCAACCAAACCACTGTGAAAAATGGGTAATCCATGGATTACCCATGTATAAGCCAGTTGTGAAAATTAAAACACACAAAAATTTTGAGGGTCACCTTATCCACGAGTGCCCCATTTTTCATGGTATTTTGGTTAAAAATTTGAGGGTTGGTTTATCCGCGGATCAGCTTATATATGAGTCTATATGGTAGCGCTCTCTCCTCCTATTAATGCTCCTTCTACTAGTTGTTTACCCCATCACTGTCTAGTGAAACAGCTGCAACAAATTACACTCCTGAAAAAATCAGGAGTCTGGTAGCAACTTTTAAGACTAACAATTTTTTATGAAAAAGCATAAGGTTTCATGAATGAAAAGAAATTTAAAAGAAAAAAAGAAAAATGAAATGAGAGCCTGTTTGGTGTAATGGCGAAGGTGCTAGCCTAGAAACCAGGAGACTGTGAATTCTAATCCTCCCTTTGAGCCAGTCTCTCCCCTCAGCCCAACCCACCTCACAGGGTTGTTGTTGCATGAAAAACAGGAGGCAGGAACGTTAGGTATGTTCACCGCCTTAAATTGACCAAATATATATTTTTTAAAAGGCAGGATAATAATCTAATAATAATAACAACAACAATAATGAATGACAGCATGGAGTAGCTAAATGATGTAGGTTTTAAATTGGGATGAGATGGGGAGTGAAAGGGAGGGGAACTATACGGAAGTTATGTTGGTGCAGGTTACATACCAGACAGATTACAGGTATTAAATGATAAGATATTTACTGTATAATTTGTCTCACATGTAACCTGCATGTGTAAAACTCTATTATGTGTGTTCAGACTTTCTGAGATGGCCTGAAACTTTTTGATGTATTTCATGAGTTTCTGCCCTTTAATAAAATTGGTTGGCCTGAAAAGGCCCTACCAGATTCCTTCTGATTTTTGCTATTATAGAATTATTATGGCTCTCCTCCTACAATATCTTCAAAAAATTGTATCCTAATGTATCCTGTATAAACAAAGGTGCTCTGTTAGTAAATATTACATATATATTCCGTCTAATCTCTTTTTCAGTGCATTTATAAGTATTCCCAAATTGTTTCCGTTTTCTATGGGGAATAGATATTTTAAATGTATATAATATTTACTAAGGGATTGCCTTCCTTTTATACAACCATCATCTAAAATATAGGATGTACCTCTTTAAATAGCACATCGTCAGGTTAACATTTGGCTTCCTGTCCCTTCACCCTTGTCTCAGATTCAAATTTAGTTAGAACTGGGTTTTGAGAAGACAAAACTCATGGGATTGGTATAATGACCAATGCAGAAACAAGAATATGGCTGTGCTGCAAAGGAAAAGGAGATTTATAGCATCCTAGAAATAGAAGGGGCCTTGAATCATCTAGTCTTACTGAGTCCAGATACTTATAGAAACAGGCATTACATTTTGGGCGTTCTGATGCTTAGTCTATATACTGTTAAGAATTTTGGTAGTTGTCTCAAGATAAAAGTAATTCTTCCCAGGCAAGATTCTCAGAGTCTTCTTCAGTAAGATTTATTAAGATGAAAGGGATACAATTTAAAGAATTCCAGCAATTATTTCTTGTTTAAAACCAATCTGTCCCCTGTACATTAGGGCAGATATTCCTTAGTTTCTTTGTGACAGCTTTCCTGAGACCTGGTAGGGAGGCAGTCTGTCCACTGTTAAAAGGAAAGCTGGCAGATGGCCGTTTACAAAACTATCTCCCGTACCTTTATTAATCATTACATATGTACGGGTCATTACATATACATTAGAAATTAACCTGCATCCAGCTTTAGATGCAGAGTTATAGTACTAGAATTATAGTCTCTAATGAATCTGCCTCTTTCCATGTCTTTCAGAAGTGCATGAGAAGTATTTTAAATATATATTTGAGCAGGGTGAAATCTAGCGGTAGATGAGTGGAAATGTAGGGATATGGCATTTTATTTTATTTTATTTATTTATCAAATTTTATCACTGCCCATCTCCCCCCAAAGGGGGGGTAGACTGGGCGGTTTACAACAAAAACGAAGTTTAACATTCTGTGCCATTAAATACAATAAATATAAATATACAGTAAAAATATACTGTAAAGCGTAATAATTTTGGGAATTTTGCTTCCTCTCCTTTCTGCTTCAGCCTTTGTGCACCCTGAAAATTGTTCCTAAGAATTGGGAGACCCACAGAATCGTTTGGCAGGAAGAATAGCTGACTGCAGAAGAAGGGGATATTGTCCCTCCTGTTCTGTGAATGGAAGCCTCTTCTACTTCCGTGAGCTGAGCCATGGATTCTGTGAATGACATTCTAACAGTCATTTCCTCACAAAATAACTTTTGCAAACACATTTGAATTAAAGGTGGACATTTCTGTATATACTGTATACTTTTTGTAGGCCTAACTGATGAGTCAGACTCTGAATAGGAAAAGCAGGGCTTGACTGATTGTGACCTTGAAAACTACAGGGTGGTGGGCCCTCAGATATTTGCAGAGGAGGCTCAGAGCAGGACCTGTTGGATAATGAGCAGACAGGTCTGGAGCAGTCATGGAATCAGCCACTTGTTGCAGAAGCACAACAGCAATCTGGGTCAGATTGCTCTTGTTTCAGAGACTAGAAAGCTCAAACAAGTGGAACAGAGATCTTCAGTGAGGTTCCTCAAAAGAAAGAGGCACAGTTCAAGAAAATACACACGCCTGAATCCATACTATGAAAGATGTGGGAGTCACTTTTGTTGGCAGACACACTTTCCACCCTTGGATCTGATCTCCTGAATATGAACTGCTTCTGATTCCCTGGTTGATCTCTGGACTGGTACAAGATGCATTCAGCTGTGATTCTTAGATCTTGGATTTGTCTCCATGGAACTTCAGCTTCTGAAGTAAGCTGATTTGTTCCTTTTGAGGATTTGCATTCCTGCCGTGTGGTGGGATTTCCAGCTGCCCTGAAGACATTAATCTAAATTTGACCTCTTGCACTTGTAATTGCTGGCACAGAACAATCTCAAAGTATGAATTTTTCTATGCATTGTGGGTGGTGCTTTTCCCCCTTTTTTTTCATTTTGTCAAGAATTGCACTGCAAAATATATTTGGAGAAGTACAGCATCTGATAGCTAAAGTTAAGTGCATATTAATCCAGGTGAGGCTGAACAAGCTGGTGTCATAATTCATAAAACCACACCTTCCTTGATCATCCACATAGCACACACTCATCAGTAAAGCAAATTCTGAGGAAAAAAACAAGTCTTTCTTTGTGTGAGATTATGTTACTTGCATTCAGCCTAAACTTCAAATGCATACTGTTTCTTTAAAAAAATTCAAACATTAAGAAAATCTTTGGAATTCCTTTGAAAGACAGTCCAAGGACATCCCTTCTCAAGCATTAAGATTTGGTTGCACATGAGATGATTAGACTCATCCATGCTAATTACATGAGAAAGAGCTAATTAGAAAAATTCACCATTCAGCTAATGAGGGCTGGGCCCATCCAGAGCTCCATGCTTCATTTCTCAGATTTAAAATATTACTGTCCTTCTGCCCCATGTCACCTTCTCTGCAGACATTGGCCACCATATTACTCTACTAGATATTAAATGTCAGCTATACTTTTGTAATCAGTTGTGGGTTACAAAGAACTAAAAGACATATTCATGTGATCGTACTCTTTCTAAAGCCAGAATACAGGTATACAAGCATGCATCCATTCTGGCAACTAATAAATACTTTAAATTAACATATTGCAAAGCTTTGCCTTTATTGGATTGCCACATTTATATGCCGCATTTCACAGTAAGCCTTTTTAGATTATTTTGAACACACAGAAGGTGGGCTCATATAATATACATAACCAGATCAGATAAAGACCTTAATGTAACATACTAAGCTTCATTAGTGTTAAGCTTGGTTGGGTTTTTATGGTTTAGCAGGTTGTGCAAACCAAATAGTTTGGCTAATTTAGGGTTCATTCTTCTAAACAAGCAAAAGAGGACTATGTGTGTCGCTCCAGTCCTTCTTAAACACCCTGGAGAAAGTACAAAATTTCAGCCTTGCCCAGCACATGGCATCACACCATCCATTCCATATTATTTCCTCATCTGCTCTAACAGGGGTGCCCACATGCAACTTGCATGTGACTCCTCAGCAACACAGTTGGTGGCTTTTGGTGACCCATCTCCAAGTAGGCAGGGCTGAACATTTTAGACCTTTTAGTTTTGGAGTTTGGAAAGTTTCCATGATGAAATGGAAACCAAGATGACATCTTGTAAATATATATCTCTCTTCCTGAGAATCAATAGGATGGCTTAAACGTTGATAATATTATGGATTCATAAGTAATAAAGTTACAGTTCATAGTAGTTCATTTTCTAAATATAATTCATAGGCAACAACTCATTTCCATCTGATTCTGTCCTAACTCAGAACTCCAAATGCTTAAAAAGTGGTAGTACCTAAATCATTTCATCTTGGTGATGTCTTTTTATAAATAGATTTTAAACCAGCATCTTCTGTTATAAACAGGACCTGTCGCTATTTATGAATATTCTCTGCATCCAATGACATTCCTATTGATTAATGATTAAACTCTTTTAGTAGATGGTATCAATTGCAACTGCTTTTGATTTCTGCTATAGACAATTACATAATCATAATGAACCTCAAAAGAGGGTTAAAAAAATGTGGAGCAACCTACCTTTTTTAGTTGGTTCATTATTCCAGCACTTGCCATTATAAACTCTCGGTGTTAACATTCATTTGTGGCAAATGGTACTTCCCTTTTATTGTAATACATTTTCTTCTTACCTGCTACTTTAGTTTTCTTGTTGATGGGTAGGTGGGATTTTTTTGCATTTTAAAAGTTTTATTATATAAGTTTTTATTCAAATTATATTTTAGTGTGTTTTATTGTAAACCACCCAGAGACTTTCATCCATTGGACATTTTAAAATATATTATAAATAAATAAAATCATATATTGTTCTCAACTAACTCATTTGACTATAGCTATTTATGACTTCATGCAACATACCTAAATTTATAAAATGAACTCTTAACAATTAAACTGAATTCCACTATCTAATATAACTATTAATAGAATGCCATATCTTGCAAAATCAGTTTTTATTCCCCCAGCATTTACACTATGTCACTTGCAAATTTATGGATAATCAGAATAGGAATCTAAAATGAGTACATATTTTTGCCTCTGATATTCAAATAAGCATATTTCAGCTTTAGATTAAAAAAAAAAGATAATTATATATAGTCTTTGGCTGCTCAATTTAATACTCATGGTATTTCTGAGGAGCCCTTTCAATCTAGAAGAAATGTTTCAAGTATTTTTCCATTTTGCTAGTGTCTTGATCTAAAGTTTCATGTTTCATCCGTCCCATTACATTACTTCTCAAACTTTGCTACAGTTCAAAATAACTCTAGTTTCAGAAACATCAGATCATCAGGATCTGCCACATTCAGAAAACTGCTGTTTTCTGAGTATCTGATATATCAGCCAACTAACTGGCTAACAAATATTTGCAATTCTGGATATTTCCCAAACCATAGCAACACTTATACAACAGAGTCAAAAGATTAGTACCCTTCAGATATTCTTTTCTCTAAAATTATGTATACTCATGTTTTAGCATATAAATATACTGTATAGCTGCCAACAGGGTGGTTTAAATGTTTATGTTATTTATTCAAATAAATAATAAAGTTAACACTTTCCACCCCCAAAGCTCTAACAATGGGAAGAATTGTAAAATATCAGCTCTGCCAATGCCAGTGATGTCATAATTGCATTATCTATGCAAAAAGAGGAAGTGTAGCCTCAGGGCAAATATGGCTGCTTACTCTTGGACTCCAGCCCCTAGCCCTCTAAATATTACTAAATTTTGGTATCAAAATCATTTATTAATAATGAGAAGATTACGCCTTTGAACTTTGGTGTTGAAGAAGACTCCTGAGAATACCGTGGACAGTGAAGGGGGAAAAAAAAAAAACAGATGGATCATTGAACAAATCAACCCAGAGTTCTCACTTGAGGAACAAATGACCAGGCTCAAATTATCCTACATGGGACACATTATGCGAAGACCCAACTCTCTGGAGAAGGCTCTGATGCTGGGAAAGGTGGAAGGAAAGAGAAGAAGAGGACAACCAGCAGCAAGGTGGATAGACTCAGTTATGGTAGCGATGGGTGCCCAATTGGACCCCTTCCCCTGTCTCCTGCCTTTACATTCCAGAGAACTAGGGAGGGTCCCTTCTGAGAGGTTTTCTTCACTGTCATCCCTCCTTTGAACTCAGATTTCTCTTATTAATAATGAATCAAACCAAGATGGGGAGAACAGCCATAACTAGTTCTGTGAAGCAAAGGGTTGGGAGACCATCAAAAGTTGGCAAATAAAGGAATCAGTGGATAGATATAGATATCATCCATAGCCTAATAATTCCTGGGGAAAGCCCATCATAAAATTGGAAGACTCATATTTAATAAAAGCTTACAGGTTTTATCAAGGAGGGAAGATCTAAGAATCATGGAAGGTCTAAACCGATGTCCTCCATAATGTACCAAATGTATTAAATTACCGCAAGGCAAAAGCCAGTGTGTCTAAGAGATCATTGTCAAACAACCATGATAAAAAAATTCCCATCTGTAGGTAGAACATTTGCATTTTTGGATCCATCAGCACACTTAATCTTTTTCAAAGTTTAATTTTAAAAAGTTTTCTCCCCCCCCCCCATCTGATAGAATGATGTAAATGTTGCTGCATTTATTCCACTGATAGAACAGAAATTGCATATCACTTTTCTTTCACTTGATATAATGAACAGAAAATACTCATTCTGTGCCAGTGAGCTATGGAGTAATTTGCTACATAGAGAGGTCACTGTGGATTATTAGCACTTTGAAAAGAATACAGACCACATTTTATTTTATTTTTATCTTAAAAAAATCTCCAGCCATTAGTAGCGTATCACTGATAGAAGCACATCATTACAGAGATTTCTAGTTAGAAAACACAGGTGATGAAGAGAAAGATGTGATCTCTCATTAGATACAGTCTGACTTGGCCAGCAGCAGGGATGTCTGCAGAAGGATCCTAAAAGTCAAGATGATGGACAGGACCTCACAACTGAAACCCCACCTCTTTTTAATATGTTTTCTATGTGCAATGTATGTAAAAGCTGTGCAGTTTTGTTGCGATTACACTCACTCCCTTGATTTTTTGACCTGTTGACCCCCTTGCAACTTGGCAAGAAGGAAGGAATCTGCCATGGATATTTCCCTCCATCACCACCACCATGAGCGTAATTTTGCATCCCTGGAGATGGGTGAGATGAGACATGCCTGCTTTTCAAGAAGCTTCAAAAAAAAGTGTATAAAAATGATTAGAAATCCGTTTTGTTTGGAGAACAATGGACTCTGGCAACGGGCCACAAGTTCACCTGCAGATTTTCTGTTTCCACTGTGATTTTATTTAAGTTGCCTAAAGCAAAAATTGTTTGTGTTTCGTCAGTCCCCAAATAGATCTCTTCTAGGATCTGTTATGTCAGCTGTGCCTGAAAGAATGATCGAGTGAGAAATGGTTGGTAGCCCTCAACAGTAAATCCTCAACATGCAATTAGGCATCCACATGGCAATCAAACCATGGCTAGATTTCATGTTTGCCTTCCTTTTCAAAGCCATGACTAGAGGGATACTTACTCTGTCAAATCTGCTATAGTAATCAAAACACTGAAATTACTTCTTTCCACACTAAATATACTGGAACTGGTTGTTTGATTAAATGGAGAGCAGAGTGCGCAATTTGCTAAATTACAAGTATTCTGAACATGTAAATATAGTTTAATTACTGCAATTAAAGAAGATTACTGGAGATTGGCAGATGGGAATGTAATACTGTTTTAATTAGAGTTTTTAATGCACTGTAACATAAGCATAATATTAACCCTTTCTCCTAGAATGGGTTGGCTGCTTTCTGAGGAGGTCTACGGAGGTGGGGGAAGGATACACAGGAAAATAAAAGTAGTTTCTTTGTAAATATATTGAAGGAGATGCAAGAGTCAAGATCCCAAGCAATTATCCCATGTAGAGCCCAAATCTCTCCCAATTATGGCTGTCTGTGCAAGCAAGGGAGAGAGAGAGAGAAAATGCCTTAAGCCTTTCAGATTTCATTCATTGTTACCCATGGACAGATCTTGTGAGGGTCAGTTTTTGTGTGCATTCATTCATAAGTCTGCCCAATCTTGTTTCTGGATCTTTTCATATTGTTTGTTTTTAGTTTGCCAAATTTTCAGGCAAAGAACATTTCAATATGCCTTTTAGTCAGTATTATTTTTCTCTCGAAACAATGGATCCCTGGCTATATTTAATCTCAAAGTAGCATTCCCAAGCTAACTTTTTTTTTTTCAAATTATGCATTTTTATATGCAGTTTAATTTATTTTCTTACACTGAAAACACATGATTTGTTTGGATCAGGGTAGCTTGCATCAGAATCTGCAAGTAATTGGTTTCTCATGATAGTATAAGTACCCATTTTCTAGAAAGACTGTAGGACAATGTCCAAGCTAAAAACAAAGAGTGCTGGAGTTAGACTGCTCTAGGTGGGTAAAAATCAGAAACATGCCATCCACGGTATTCCCTGTGACACTCTATGGAAGTGAAAGTTGGACTTTAAAGAAGCAGGATAGGAAGAGTATAAATGCTTTTGAAATTTGGTATTGGAGAAGACTCCTGAGAATATTGTGGACAGCCAAGTAAACAAACCAATAGATCATCAAACAAATCAACCCAGAGTTCTCACTTGAGGCACAAATGATCAGGTTCAAATTATCCTATTTGGACATATTATGCAAAGCCCCAGATTTCTGGAAAAGGCTCTAATGCTGGGAAAGGTGGAAGGAAAGAGAAGAAGAGGAGGACCAGCAGCAAGATGGACAGACTCAATTACAGTGGTGATGAGTGCACCATTTGGAGATTTGAAAGAACATGTTAGAGATAGATTGTCATGGAGAAAATCTATCTATGTGGTTGCTAAGGATCAAAAACATATAATCAATCAGGTGGGTGATCCCTCCAATGTAAGCTGTTTCTGCCATCGTAATTTTTGAATAACAGTGCTGAAAATATTTGGTCATTTATCTAATCACTTGTGACCCAAAGGTCATACGTGGATTTCATCCTAATTTCAGTTGGATGCTTATGTATTTTGCCACCCTGCCTACACTGTTTTTGGCTCCACCCATTTTGGCAACCCTCGACAAGTTGATTAAAATAATAGAGGCCCCAAAGAAGAAATTTCCCTTACCCTGGCTTAAATCATTTCTCATAGTCTCATCCAGACCTCCACCCCTGCTGCAAACATGAGAACAGTCTTCCTTCCTCACTTCAAGCATCCTCCTGATTTGTGGATACGTACATGAACAGCCGATGCAAAGTAGTTAAACTTATTTCTTAGAATATATATTTCTCTTTGTTGACTCAATTCCAGTCCGTCTAGAGTGTATGACATTGAAATAGAGATCTTATGTGGGGGTTTTTTAACGACTATAATACAACTGCCTGCTTTACAGACTCATTAAGTTTATTTCTCATTTGTTATGAATGAATACACATCTTCTTCCAAACTCACTCCCAATTAATGACCTTGTGTCAAAAAGGCACTCTATTGAAGTATAGCTCCACAAGCATAAATTACTCTCAAAAGTGACCAGATGTTCAGCACTTACGGAGACCAAAGATTCATTCCAGGCACAGTAAGAATTTCAGGGGCTGCAGGCACACAAGGAAAGCACATTGCCTCATTTCTCTTCTCAAGTTTGCAGGTCATAGAGGGCCAAATCTTAAAAATGAAATTATCCTTTCAAAATGTTCCTCAGCCTAAACACGTTGATAAATACGTTTATCACATTCACATTCAAACAAATGGAAGCGAGAGATCTTTGGGGTTAAAGATTTGATGACAAAAACGATGAACTAAATAGGCCTTTGGACTGACCCATCAAGGCTATGCTTACTGTAGATTGTAAAAATGTGCCCACAATGATACACTATCAATATTTCAAGGACTGGATTTGCATAACCTAACAGGGTTGGGTAGTTTATCATTCATCAGTCATGGGAACACAACCATAATATAATTGACAAGTTTGGAGATTCCATGTTGGATCCATAGGTGTCCAGTACAAACCATGATGGCTTTATTTTATTTTATTTGTTTAATAAACATGTATGCTGTCTCTAGGATGTCACATGGATCATGAGGTCATCATGCAAGTGATATGAAGTATATAATTCATTATTTGACTGCGCAAATTATATAATATGTGTGATGATGTCATGACCCATGTGACATTAATTTCCCCCTTTGTTTCACCCCAGACTCCTATGGTTGAAATCCCCCTCAATGTGTTATCTATTATTAACTGATTTTCAGGTTTAGCACGTTGAGGAAAGGAAATGAAGAAGAAACATGCCGGAAAGAGACATCAGAGTGTATTGCCATGAACTTGGTTCCTTCTTTGCTTGAAGAATATGATTTGTTTCATAAAACAATATCCTAAGATGTAAGAAACAATTTTTGTCATTCTGAAAGCAATGGCTTGCAACATTTTATCCATTTAAGTCAATAGCCTATTAGAAATTCTAATTGAAAGTTCAATACTCTGCGTCAAGTCTTACAATCGAGGTGCCTTGGAAAGCCATTCCAGGTCTTAATCTCTTTATCATTTGGTATTTTGAAGCCTAACTTTGTTCTTGTTAGGTAGATCAATGGCATTAATTTACAAAATGGGGAAAATGTCACCCTTCATCCTTTAAATCTCAGCACAGCGAAGAGCCGCGTAAGCAAATCTGATCGTTGCTCTCCCATATTAACAGAAAACAGGGCCATGAGAGACTTGACCTACAATTTTTAATTACTGCAAGAAAAATTCAGTTCCTGGAAGATGAATAGAGACTGAGGGGTGGGGAGAGGGGAGCAGAAAGCAGAGGTCCAGGTAATGACTGACTAGGGAGCTTTAACTCTTGAGAAGCCAGCTGCCCAAGTGAAATGTGTCTTTTTGCATCTCTCTAAGATCATCCTAGTTGATGATGTTTAGGCGGTTGGCTCTGTTCTAGCACAACCGGTTTTGGAGGTTGACTTCATTCAGTGGCTACGCTTACAAGAGAGGGGGCTTGGTTTGCATATGCTACTCATCAGGGTGGCCATGTGATGAGAACTGATTGAATGCACTATGCCATTTCAGGTGTAGGATATCCATTAATAAATGTCTCCAATGCGGGGGCAGGGGGGGCAGGGGCGGGAATCATCCTATAAATCAAGGATGGGGAGTTGAATGCAGCCTGTGAGCCATATTCAGCCCATCAGTGGTGTTGAGCCAGGTTGTATGGTTAAATCTTAGAATCGAAGGATTAGGAAGGACTTTGGTGCTCATCTAATCCAACCCTCTGCTGGGTGTAGGAATCCATTATTGTTAGTGGACAGGGATCAAAAGAAGGGAATCCCCATCACAATGAAAGAAAGTGGAAATGCTTGCTTTTGAAATTCTTTCTAAACAAGAAGAGAATTTCGCTCATGAATGGAATGTTCTTTCACTTACTTAGCTTTGAGGTGGCCAGTGATATGCATGCGTATGTATGCATGTAAGTGTATATGAATGAATTGATGGCCTGCCTTTCATTATGCAGTGATTATCAGGGCCGCAACTGGGAGGGGGGGCAAGCGGGGCATGTGCCCCAGGCGCTGTGTTGGGGGGGCACCAAAATGAGTGCTGGGGGGCACCAAAATGGGTGTGGAATCCATGTTTACCCCAGGTGACACAGACCCTAGTTGTGGTCCTGGTGATTATGCAGTGTTCTGTAGCCTCCTTGGTTTCCTACACTTCTATTAAATCCCAGAGGAAACTTCATGTGGGAAAGAAGAGAGCCAGTGGTTAAGGCACTGGATTAAGACAGGGAGATCTAGGTTCTGTTCCTCTCCCAGTCACAAAAGTTTACTGTGTGGCTTTGGGAAGTCATTTCTAAGCCCAACCTACCTCACGTGGATGCTGTTATGGGGAAAACTGCAGGAGAAGCACTCTGCATGCTCTTGAATCTCTGGAGGAAAGATTCAGCAGTGTTCGCAGCAAATT
Source organism: Candoia aspera (assembly GCF_035149785.1). Taxonomy (NCBI): domain Eukaryota; kingdom Metazoa; phylum Chordata; class Lepidosauria; order Squamata; family Candoiidae; genus Candoia; species Candoia aspera. The sequence goes on from NC_086153.1 coordinate 12,443,083, forward strand.
GCTAAGATGATTGTGCAATGATGTAATCATACAAATGTCATGATCATGTACTTGTGTCAGGATACATGACACAAATATGTACATTGTGGCATTTGCATCAGATGTTGTCACTGTCCCCTACCTAGGACCTATCTATAAATGTCCCAGGAGAGGTAAGGTATGACAACAGATAAATAAACAAGCAGGCAAGGAAGGAAGGAAGAAACACCAGGAGGAACACCATTTCCAAGAAAGGGTCAGTTCAGAAACACCCACAAGACAAATTTGAAGGAAGTTCTCAAACGTTCTACTGGGAATAAGGTGGGAAAACAGAAGCCTCTTCCCCAGAGGAAGAGAGTGCTTAGAACTTCCAAAAGAGGTGTTTTGTTTTTGGTGGTGTTATTATTACACTTGCACTGCTGGGGATAATAGGTCATGAGGAAAGAGTGGGGGTTTAGTGAGGCCCTGTAAGCCAGATATTTTAGCTGTGCAAGCTGGAATAAGTCCTCAGACTAGAAATTCCTCACCCCTGTTTTAACAAAAAGACAAGAGAATAGCCTGGGGAAGAATCTTTCTTTCAGTTCCTTCCAGAAACAGTTATCCAAGCTGTTTTAGCAAAGAGATGGGGCAAAGGACAAAGCCAGAACCAAGGACTTCAGAGAGCAAAGTCATCTCAGGCCTGAAGGCCAAGCCAAAGAATGAATCAGAAACAGGAAGATTTTGTTTCCTCCCCGCACAAAATGTCTAGTCTAAACAGGAAGGCTTTCCAACCCTTCATGTCAGGATGTTCCAAAACCCAGCGTGGTTCTCCTTCATCTGTTTTCTAGGGTTGCAAGCATACAGCCAAGCTTGGAAGATTTGCAAACCCAGTTGGGCTGGAAGGAGTTAAGCTGACCTGAGGTGCAACCCCCTGTGGCTGTGAGACAAACCAGCCTGCTTTTAGACAAATTGAGCAAAAGGGTCCTTTTAGCTCAGCGGGCACATGGCTAGCCAGACAAAAGAGCCCTTCTCAAAATGCCTTGAATAGCCCCATTATTCTAAAGATTGGTCATGAAGCTCCCCCACTTCACACCCTCTGCCACCTGTGATTAGTTGCTGCTGCTTCTTTTTTAGAGTCATTAGTGAGCACTTTGATGGTGGATGATTGTTTAAAGGCCTAGCAAAGGAGGTGAAGGAGGTCTTTTAGGCACCCACCCCCCATGCACACTTGCACAGCTGAGAGGAAGGTTCTGGTCTTCCCTCTCTCTAGCCAGAGAACCAAAAGGAAGCTTAATTTCATATTCACCCAGACTCCAAATCCAATTGATACAAGGAGCCCAAGTTGAGGTTAGTAAACATATGAGAAACTATGGTTAACATGGCCCATCCAAAGCACAGTCTGACTTACATTCCAGATTGGTATGGTTTAGTATGTCATGTAAACACAGGGAACCTTTAAGTTGTATTTTTTTAAAATGTTATGGAATAAATCTTGAACAAAACACCAATAGAAAGCAGAGGAAATTTTGGGAAAAGTGGAAGGAATGTAAACCATGATGAAGAGAATGCCTAGAAGGTACCAATCAATCAATTTTTATTCGATCATAGACCAGGCCTAGAAGGCAGTTTTATGAATGCTCTATGATAGGACTACCAACTCAAGGCTGCAGAAACCCAGAAAAACACATGACGATACACAACAATGCTCTCCTCCTTCGCTGCCATTTAGCAGTTGTCTGCATTTTTGCAACCCAGATCTGGGTTCTCCACTTTTGTGGTACTGCACCCCCTAAAAGGGTAAATGAATTTATGTGACTCCCATGAATAAAAGTAACGGTTTCATTAAGATTAGCACTGGGCAAGAAATAAATACACTATGTATATCTAATAGTTAATCTGTAAATCACAGGAGATCTGAAACTTTGCAATATCACAATGGTTGATCGGGGCTTGTGTAAAGCAAGGCAAGGAATCAAGTGTGAAGGTACATTTGATAATGTTTCCATGCGGTCTGCCCAAGGCTGATCAGGTTTAAAACAAATTATGAACCCCTCTAAGTGGCTTGAAACTTCCCCATGGGTCCAAACTGGCAAACTGGCCCCAATGAAGAAGCCTTTACTTCAAAGTAGGCAGATCAAGAACACGCATGCTCCTCCCTCACTGATCTTCTGGGATCTTGTACATTCTGCCACCGCTTTGAGATATATATTTGCAATTACAGGGTCAAAGCTTGTATGTATATGAAAAGAGGAGGAAAGAATATCTCAACTACGAAGGGGCCAAAGTGCTTGTGTCAAAGAGTTCGACACAATTTTAGAAATTCTTTTGTCAACAGCACACCAAAACAGAAAAAAAACCATATACAATTGTATAAATCTTAAAATCAGTGCCTGAATTTCAGTGCCTGAATTTTTTCCCTGTTCGTATCTATCAAAGCATTAATAGTATGTCTGGTTGATTTACTAAATCCTACTACGTGTGTCCATACACATTTTTTTCTACTGCCATGTACTCTGTCAGTTCATACAATGAGTTAATTCTGTACCAGGTTCAGCATGTTTTGTAAACACAGCCATGATGTTCATGATTTAAAGCAGTTCCCTGGGGAACAGGGGAGTGGACTATCCTGGGGATAGCAGTAGAATATCTCATCAGCATAGACCACTGCTGAGAAAGGAGATAAAAGCTTCCATTTCTATGAATATATTATAAGCGACACAGGAAAGCAGAAAGGAAGCCTACATTATTCAAGAGATTATCGAGCCCAACACCTTTTGAGCAGCTAATGGCAAAAACGGTTTCTGAAAAAATCTGATGGGATCAAACGGTCGACTCAAAAAGAATGGGCTGCAGTGGACATGCTTAGAACTTAAATGTGCTCTGGACTGGAGCCCAGAATGCATCTTTCATTCCCCTTAGTTCACCCGGGAGGGAGGCAACTTTTGAGACAAATTATGCAGGATAACAGAGCACACCTTTTTCCTTTCAGTGGCAGTCTCCTTACCCCTTCCTTTTGAATTAGATGCCAGGTCTCAGAAGAAGAGAATGTACTCATACGTCAACTCAAGTCAGGTGCAGAAGATACTTTGCGCCTTTATTACTGCAGAGAGCTTTATGATCCTTTCCAGGCTTTTGAACAAGAAGCAAGGATGGCATTTTCGTACTAATATGCTCAGTGTAGATTGGATGGGATTACAGAACTGTAGAATCTTAGAGTTGGAAGGGACCATAAGCCACTGAGTCCAAACCCAACCAGATGACTGTCCATCCTCTGCTTGAAACTGAATATGCCCAGTGAAGGGGATCTGCCCATCACTCTGGGCCTTAAAATTATGGTCATTTTAAAAACAGCTCAGGGAAATAATAGAAGTCTCAGGAAGATGTTAGCTGGAGCAGTCTTCCCTAACATATTTTCTTGGAGAGATTTTGAAGCAATATTCCCATTGATCCCATCTACCATAACTGGCTGGATTTAAACGGATTTGGTCTAAAAGTTCTGGAAAACATCAGTTTGAGGAAGGCTGCTCTGGAGTCTTCTCTGTTATCAATGTTTCAGAGAAAGTTCAACGCATAATATCTCTAGAGGTCATGAGAGCCCTGGGCAAAAAATCCTTCCATACCCAAGCACATTTACTGTATTATTTTAAATATGAACATAATTTATACGCCATGTTTCATTCTTGCAGGAAATCCCAAAGAGGTTTGTTTGTTTGTTTGTTTGTTTATTTCTATAGCCACCCATCTCAACAAGTGACTCTGGGTGGCTTGCAATCATAAAAAAATTATAAAACAGTTAAAAGTTTACAATGAAATCTGACTGGGCTTCAGATGATTTATCAATAAGAAAATTGAACTAGAGAAAGAATACTTCCTTGAGATCATTTGGACAGCTGGCAAGTGTCTGCTTGAGTAAACTTTTATAACACCCTATAGAGTACTATCTACTTGATAATAAAAAGAAAAAAAATGCCCTAGCAACCAGACAGATCTTCAGCTGTTGGTGGAAGCCTTCCATACCAAGAGTGCATTCAGTCTTGATGAGATCATTGCACTTGATGGGCAAATTTGTAGAATGTTCTTTGCTTTGTTTATCATACTGGGTAGTACTTGGATGAGAGACTACCAGAAAATCCCAGGGCTGTAGGTTAGACTGAACAGTTGGGAGAAAAAATCCCAGAAGGTTTTGACAATTTCATGGACATGTCCAGGCAGTCTCCAGGAGGCAGGCTTGACTCAAAGAAGGTGTTCCCTTTTATTACTGCAAGATGAGCTTTTGTTTGGCATAAAAGGAAGGCATGGTTCTCTATTGCATCATGTTTGATAACATGAACATAAGAATACAAGCAGTGCTCTGCTGCATCACAGCTAGTCCAGCTAGTCCAGCGATCTGTTCTCACAGTGGCCCACCAATTGCACAAGATGGCCCACTAGTCTCCCAGCAAATGGCCTTCAGAGGCAGTCCCACTTCCCTCAAGGCTAAGAGCCATGGATCCCCATAACTTTTATTACACATCAGGATGGGCTATTAGTCCTTCACAATACATATTTTTCATCATTAGGACAGTTGATGGTGAACTGAAATTCTGAAATTCTGAAATTTGTAACAAGTTGTTTGTTATAAGAATTTCCCCATCTTGCCATGTGCAGTTACTATTAAGGAAAAGATTGCATGGTTAAGTCTATTTCCAATCCATGCCACTTTCCACCACTCGTCTGTCTCATTTCTGCATAATTGTTTTCAATCCAGATGGAAATTGTCAATATTTATTATGTAAATTTGTGCTTTAAATGCATTTTAAATGCATTTTAAAAGAGGTATATCTAAAATATGATTCTCTTGATATAGTTGCTTTTAAAAGATACATTATGAGATACAATTTCAAAATACATTATTTTGAATGCATTTTAATGTTCATTTTTAAGAACTGCGCTGCATCCAACATAGAACTTCTTTCCAATGGGTTACTTCATATTGTAATTGGAGAAAAAGTCAAATTCCTCAAGGATCAACGAATATCCTTTGTTGGGACATTCTGCAGTTGAAAATGCTATTATCATCTGAAAAATGCCAGGTTTAACTATGATGTTTCTGAAACTCTAAGCATATCTAGGGTTTCATCAGTACTCCCAACCTTTACCGCTCCGGCTTTTAGTAGTTTGACTTGGCCATCTGCAAGCTTGCTTCCTCAGCAAGATTGGGACAAAAAATTATTTTTCAGTTCTGCTCCTGCTGTAACCCCCAAATTTACCAAACACTCTGAGATGATGTCATGCTATTTTAAATGAAAATAATAACAACCCTGCCTGGTAAGTGCAAAATGTATTTAATGTCAAGTCTACTTTAATCCTCAGTTAACTAACCTGAAATAAACCCCTATCATTCAGCATAGCAAATAAATAAAATACCATGAATGAGCTGTTTCTCTGAACTGATCAAAGAAAAAAAAATGGCCAGCATGAGGTGTAAATGGAATCTGGATGTAAATCTGTAAATTTTTCATTATAAAGACTCTTGATTTTGTATACTGTAGCCACAACAGACAATTAATGGGGTCTAAATGTTATTAGGCCACATAATGAGAAGACAGGACACCCTGGAGAAGATGCTGATGCTAGGGAGAGTGGAAGGCAAAAGGAAGAGGGGCCGACCAAGGGCAAGATGGATGGATGATATTCTAGAGGTGACGGACTCGTCCCTGGGGGAGCTGGGGGTGTTGACGACTGACAGGAAGCTCTGGCGTGGGCTGGTCCATGAAGTCACGAAGAGTCGGAAGCGACTAAACGAATAAACAACAACAACAAATGTTATTATCTAGCCAGTCTAATGTAGTGGTTAAGGCACTGGGCTAGAAATTAGGAGACTGAGAGTTCCAGTCCTGCCTTAGGTACAAAGCCAACTGGGTGACTTTGGGCCAGTCACTCTCTCTTGGCCCTAGGAAGCAGGAGTCAACACTGTCTTGAAGATGCATACTGTACATACATATATACATACATAATGCATACATACATGGTATAACTTGCATATCCCAGTAAGGTATTGTGGGAGTTAATTTTCATACTGATAAAAGAAAGAGTAATTACCAAAACCATGAAAAGATGCAGATTGCCTTACATCACAAAAGAGGCAAGACTCCTCCAGTCTGCATTATCTGAGTGTGAGAAAACAGACAAGAGTGTTACTGCCTTAGAGTGCCTAGGGCTGTGTGTGTGTGTGTGTGTGTGAGAGAGAGAGAGAGAGAGAGAGAGAGAAAGAAGGATGGATGGATGGATGGATGGATGGATGTGTGGATGATAGATATAGAGCTCTCATTTGAAAACAAGATACTTGCTGGAATTCTTGTGTTGTACCCTTAACCTTTCTTCTAATAAATGCTCGTAATCAGAGGTTTTAGTCTTCTCCTTGGGATTAGCAGTTTTTGGCCCAGACTGTAAAGAAAGAAGTCTGACAGATGTATTCTACAGAAGCCTTCTACTATAGAACCTTTGAGATCTGTTGAGCTACAGCTTCCATTGGACTCAGTCGGCATGTTCAACACAAAGGCCTAACGTCCCATTCCGCTCCTGTTAAAATCTCTCTGTGCCTCACTGCTAATGACCTAATGTACTTGATTTTCTTTTTTAAAAAAGGCCTGCAGGATAAATGCAAAATGTGCTTTCAGCAGCCAACAACTATTCAAAACAGCACATTAAAAAAATGTTAAGTACTAGTAACAGTAATAGGATCATAATTTATAAGGATCATTAATTGATTTCCCCAATTTTCCTACAGCTAGGTTGGGATGCAAAAACCATTAAAATGCTTTGCAGCAGCAAATAACACTGTCCCACCCTTAAAAGGGAAAAGGGATGTAGCAGCTAAGCAAACGTACTGTGGGTAAGGTATGGAATTCCTTAGGTGCCAAAATGTCAAGTTATTGCCAAGAACAATGTGAGATGGTTGAATGTCACCATGGAGATGTGCAAACTCCAAGAGTCTCCTGAATTTTTATCCATCATGTCACACAGCCTCCTTTTTTATTTCTAATTTGTTAACAGCCCAGTATTCTACACTTTGCAGCCCTTAAGGGACCTATTTTTAAAAGGCAGCAGGTATTTAAGATACAATTGCTCACTTATTAAATAAAAATGAAATGCATACTTGTGGTGGCCAATGTGATACATATCTAACTCCATGCACAGAGGGGAATCAACTTTTTAAAGTCCTATTAATAGGACTTCAATAGCAACCGGAGGCTTGGTGTTAAATTACATCTACGCCCCCTCCCAGTTGCCACCCATTTCCAAGTCATAAATGCATTTCCTTTATTTTGAACATGCTCAGCAATGCTGGAACAGCTCTTTAGCAGGGCACCCATGGAGAGGGGGTCAAAAAAGTCAAGATGGTGGCCCAGTTGTGTGATTGAAACCCTGTCCCTTTTTTATTTGTGTCACGTGAGATGCATGTAAAAAGGCAGGGCTTCAATCATGAAGTCACAACCACCATCTTGACTTTTAACCTCACAAGACACCCCTGTTCCTTAGCAACTATGGATGAAATAAGTAAAACACAACCAAGACACAGTCACAAGTGAACTGCAACCTGGCTGAAGCTGAAAAGAGCTTGTGCCTTTTATTGAAGCAAGCTGCAGCACATTCTCAACACTCCAGCTGCTTTAGCATTGCTAACCTGGGCTGCTTCCTTGCGAGAAAGATCCACTGGATTTAAGGGACCCAACTGTTGAGTAGACTTGCAATGCAAGGGCTCATCTGCCTGACCATGCTGCCCCAGCATACATTATTGTCCTCTATCCATCCCTTCCCATATCAGGAAAGCAACTTCAACCTCTGCTTTCCTGCTGTCAAAAATAGTATTTTCCAACTTGTGTTGGTGCAAGTGGCTCTATTCACTTAGCCTCCTGCAGTTTATTTCATTATAGCAAATGCTCACCCCCTGCCATTGGCTACTGTGGCAGGAGTGCCCCTTCCCCACCAGTCATTGGTTGCTGCCCCTCACTGATCATTTTGTGCTAGGCTGATGGGCTACCTGCCCCCTTCTGAAGGGTCCTTGACTGGGGAACCTGTTTTCTTGTTGCACTTTTCTTAAAATAAGTTCACTAAAATAAGTGCACTTTTCTTAAAATAAGGAACAGAAAAGGGCTGGCATTTTTGTGGTGGTTGTTTTAACAAGTCCACCAGTGGAAAGGTGAAATGGTGGACCTTTATTTAAAAAGGAGGTGAAATTGACAAGAATTCAGTCAGTTTCCCCTACAGCCAGAGGGACTAGAACAGTGTTGCTGGACCTTGGCAACTTGAAGATGTGTGGACTTCACCATGCTGGCTGGGGAATTCTGGGAGATGAAGTCCACACATCTTCAAGCTGCCAAGGTTGAGAAACACTGCACTACAAAAAAGTAGAACTCTGATGTTTTCTATCTTCTTCCTTCTTTTTTTAAAAAACAGGGTACTCATAGACACATCAGATGGAAAGGTATCAAGTAGGAGGAAGAATCGACAGGAGGGAACTCATACAAATGGTCTATCAAAAGAAACCACATGTCCTCAGAGACCCACCCATGGAAAGGAAAGTGATTGGTGCTTCCTTTTTTGTCAGTGATAGAAGAGATAAAGAAATAGAGGAATCCCCTAATTACAGGCTGTGCTAAACATGGGCAGGACATAATGTCAACCCATCACCATGGACAAAGCAGTGGAAGGGGCTGAAACTGGAAAGGGATTTCTTAAACAAGGTTCCTTTCCATCTGGTTGACATATAGGAGTCAAGCAGTTAAAGCTGCAGGGTAGAAAAACCCATGTCTGCAGATTAGGTCTTTTGTATGCATTAAAACGGAGAGGCCCCAAATCATGGCATAAATACCATTCCACTTCAGGAGATGGAATCATTGGTAAGTTGAAACCTATATATCTCCTGGCCTCAAATTGTCCACAGATATTCTACTGAAATGTCCACAAATATAGGAAATAACTTAGAGAGAAGGACTGAAATTTATATGCCACTCCTACCTCCCTGAATTTGGCATAAAGGATTCTTGGATTCTTCCATAGGCACTCCAAGCTATCATGGATGTCACATGTCATAATGATTTAAGGCTGATTTGGATTCAGTAATCTCTATGGTCCCTTCCTATTTCCAGTGCAAATTTCCTTTCCTCAAACTGAGTGAGAGTTGATAGATAAACCTGCAGGTGAAGTTCTCTGTCATGCATCATTTCATGTCTCTATCCTTTGCCATGCAGTTGGGAATCTTGTGATATTTGGGGTCACTGGGCGTGAGCAAAAGGTGTGGCCATTTAGTTGTACAATCCTATTTTCACTTTATGACTGAAAAAACCCACATAATGAGGTTGAAGCTAATGAGCCTGAGGTTGTTGCCCCTTCATATATTTCGCTACAAGTGGAGAGCATGTGATAAATTTTGGTCTGCTCAGGGAGCTTCATGGTTGAGTTAGATTTTCATTCTTTATTCATAATCTCACTACCCATCCCATATTAGTTGTTCAAAAAACTTGACTGAAATCTAGCAGCCAGAAAATTGTGTAGCTTTCCGCTTGGATTTTTTTTTTTCCTTTTTAAGAATTGTAGATTGTTGTGGAAATTGGGTGGAACTTCTTATAAACAATAGGCCTGTGTAAGGCAGCTGAAATTTGGTTGGATAAATGCTATCTGTCTTTTTGAGGCCAGCAAAGACATGTTTCACCACACTGAGGAACTTTGCATAGTAACGCACATGCAGAAGCTGCTACTGGAAATGTAGGAGAAAACCACTAAGTCATGCACAGTGAAGTGAACACAGCAAATCTGCTTTATTGTTTTGAAAGAAGGAGCATTGCTTTCTGAAGCAACTTCAGAGCAGCTTAGTTACAAATATGCCACCACAGTCATAAGGACTGAGAATCCATGGATCTTTTTTCACAAATAGGGTTTTGAGAAACATCACCAAGGAATATACCCTCAAGAGGAGTCCAGCTGGACTAAATCAAGTTCAGCATCCAACTCCCATTCCATTTCCAAAGGGAAGTCTACAAATGAGACAAGAGGACAACAGTTTTCTCCTGCTGATGTTTCTTTGCAACTGGTGCTCAAAAGTAGCATTTGACTACCATGACTCTTTGCCATTAATAGCATATGCTCCATGAAATAACGGCGTACAGATTAGGTTCACATACTGTGCTATGCCACAATACCTTTGGTTTGGTTTGGACTTGGTGTGTTGTATGAACTCAGTCATATGCTTGGACCTCAGTCTCATGATCCAAACCCATCACCACATAGAAAACATTACAGCTCATGCTATCTTGAAGCATAAATGTAGACGAGGTTGTACATATTTTGGGTTCATGTTAGAGGCAGCTGTTCAGGAGAGGTAATCTGGCTTCACAGGGCTGTCCATGGCGGGAGGAGCTGTCAAAACATTCAAGATGACGGCAGACTATTATACATGCAAAAATGGAAAGACTCTGAAATACCACAACAGAGGAATGGTTGATGAAGATGACAGAATTAGCAGAGATGGCAAAATTAACCTATTTGATTAGAGAAAGATCAACAACTACATCTATTAGTGACTGAAAAGCCCTTATGGATTTTTTGCTGAAAAAAGGAAAAAAATGAACTTGTGATTTATGGGTTTGAAGATTAGAAAGGGTAGGTTAATGAAAGAAGAAAATTGTGATGTAACCTTAGAGAGAGAGGGCAAAGTAAAAATGTATCTATAACTGCTGTCAAGAAGATCGGAAAGAGCTTCTTTGTCATTTTTATTTTCCTTTCTGTTCCTATTTCTTTTCCTATTTTCTTTTTTCACTACTTACTATTCTTCTTTATTATCTTTCTTTTCTCTTATGGCTTCTATTTTGTTAAAATTTTGTTCAATAAAAATTATTTTAAAAAATCAAGATGACAGCCACAGCTATGGTGATTCAAGTCCCACCCTTTCTTTACGTGTGTTGAGGACCCCCACCCCCACCCCATGGCTTTCTAAAGCTTGATATTTTTTGTGTCAACTTATTTTAAATGTATTTTAAAATAGTTTGGAGATGTAAGCCATCTAGAATCTTGGAGACCTAAGCCATATAGAATCTTTGGAGTAGGCAGTATGGGAAGGAAGGGAGGGAGGGAGAGTCATCCATGGTGGGGCAAAGGGGTTCAGAATGACCTAAGCATTGCAATGCAAGCCCTGCCCTTTTTTCTACCTGCGTCACAGGGCCAAAGGGGTGGACCTTGCAAATACAACGCTGCAATGCTGCTTTTGTCAGAATGATGCTCCATGTGAATGACATTGCCAGCAGACACCACTGGGGTAGCAATGTCACATGCAAAAGTGCTTTTATTTGCTGTGAAATTCCTCCTCTAGAAGGGAAAGAAGGAGGCTGGGTTTGGGTTCCAGCTCCTTCCTCCATTAATCCTTTCCTATCCCAGGTCTTGAGTACCCCAAATCTCTCCTCCATGGAAGCTTTGTAAGATTCAGCTCCCTGACAGCCCAGCCTCTTCTCCAGCCCCTTGCAGTTTCTAGCCTGTTTAAAATGCTTTTTCTTTGACTGTCTGGCCAGACTCCAGCCATTTCACTTTTAATTAGGGGATGCCACAAAACCAGCTTGTGAACACAGCTCCTGTTTCTGGCCTGGCTTCTCTTTTCTCAACACCCTCATCCGTTTTTATTTCAACTCATTGGAAGGGAAAGGCAACTGAGGGAGGGAGCTGAAGGAAGGACAAAGGCTGATTCTCTGTCAGTCTGGAAATCCTTAATTGGTTTGTAAGCTGGCAAAACAAGTTCCTACAGTCTCCTCCGCTCAAATTTAAATTCAGCCTCAGGTTACATTTCCCTAGTTTGAAAAAGAAAAAGGGAAAAAAACAGTGGGTGGGTGAGGAGTCAGAGCTAATAAATACAGGAAAAGAAATGCCTTTAACACATCATCTTTGAGTGCAGATACATTGCCAATTAGCTCGCAGAAGCTACTTCTCCGATGTTGTCCCACAATTTGGATTGCCGTGTGCATTATCATAGAAATTTGTTGGCTGTTGCCTTGGTAACCAGGGACTGTTTCCTGGTGCATGCTGGGAAGTTTTACATAAGGTGTGCAAAGGATTATGACATTGGGTAGCAGATTCATAAATTATAAAACCACAGAATTAGAAAGGGCCTCATTATTAGTCTTCTTTTTGCTTTTCCCCTTTACTTCCTTGACTTCTTCCCTTTCTGTCTTCATTTCCTTTTTCCTTTTCCATTCCTTTCCCTCCCTTCCCTTTTTCACTTTCACTCTTCCATTCCCATTTCTTCTCCCCTTCCTGTCAGCCTTGCCTTGCCTTGCCTTGCCCTCTTTCCCTTCCCTTCCCCTTCCTTCCCTTCTTCTTTCCCTCTTCCCTTTTCCTTCCCTTCTTCACTTTCCCTCTTCCCTCCCCTTTTGTGTCTTCAAAACTTCCTGTCTTCCTTTCCTTTCCCTCTTTCTCTCCCTTCCTTTCCCCTTTCCTTCACTTTCCATTTACTCTTCCCTTTTCCTTCCCTTCTTCACTTTCCTCTTTCCCTCCCTTCCCTTCCCTTTCCCTCTTCCCTTCCCATTTTTTATTTCCTTCCTATCTTCCCTTCCTTTTCCTTCCCTTTCCTTGTTAGCCTATCAATAGAATTGTATGTACACTTGCCAAATTGTTATCATTGTTAGTCAGGGAAAAGCATACACTTTTCAGTGTGCAGACCTGGTCCTTAATTCTTAGCGCCTTAAAGCAGTTGCCAGTGATACCGTGCCATAATGAGCCCAGCTAATGGTGATACCCACCTTTCCTATGCTTTCCCCATTAAGAGTCTAGGTCAATAAGCTTATATCTTACTTTTCCAATGTCATAGGTTAGGGTTAGGGTTTGACTCAGACTTGAAAGGGTAAAGCCAGCCATTTTTAAAATGATGCCAGGATCCACCAGCTCTTTGGCCTAAACACCTTTCTTCCTGCCTCAGATGTGAAGTTGGTTCAGACTTGGTGTTGCTGTCATTTTAACTCCAATTGTTCTGATTTTCTAGGAGGAGAAAGAGAGGCAGAAAGTATGAAAGCAGTTCAGTGTTGTGCAGTTCAGGAAGGAAGAAAACTCTTTCAAATTTTCTTATTTTCATCTGAAGAAAAAGAAGCCACTGCACAGAATATTCTTATTTGATTTCTCCACCATGTTTACTGATAGTTTTCTCCATCATGGAACTATGCAGGCTAACATTCCCTTCCACAACACTCTGGATCAGTGCTCTACCCAGGATCTGTGGAAGATGCTAAATGATGGCCAGATGAGTTGCGATAAAAGTCAGCAGGAAAAAAATCCTGGTGCTGAGAAACTCCTCTGGAGTCATTTGGGAAATGCTCCTTTTCATGCTCACAGATTCAAGTGACCATTTGAATACTGTTCGGTAAAGGTAAAGGTTTCCCTTGACATTAAGTCCGGTCATGTCTGACTCATCTCCATTTCAAAGCCGAAGAGCCGGCGTTTGTCCGTAGACACTTCTGTGGTCATGTGGCCGGCATGACTACACGGAACGCCATTACCTGCCCGCTGAAGCGGTACCTATTAATCGACTCACATTGGCATGTTTTCGAACTGCTAGGTTGGCAGGAGCTGGGACTAGCAACTGGAGCTCACCCCGTCACGCGGATTCAAACCGCCGACCTTCCAATCGGCAAGCTCAGCAGCTCAGCGGTTTAACCCGCAGCGCCACCGCGTCCCTGAATGCTGTTGCCATTTGTGAAATAGCATATAGTATAAAATTCACTCATGATGCCTCAGAGTTTGCAGGGGGAGTACCTGTGCATAGACAAAGACACACACACACAGTCTCTCTCTCTCTCTCTCTCTCTCACATACACACACACGCACACACTTTGAGTTGACTGTAAGGTACTGCTCGGTCTTCCTTCCCTTTATTTAATATCCATATCAGTACTCGGCTATGTGAGAAACATCTATAAATAAATAGCACTGTGTACACCAAAAAGCATTTCATGCTGGTAATTTTAAATGATGTATCACCCAAGTGAGCTTTTCCACTTCTTTGAACAATTCAGATTTGTTTTACCTGTTGTTATATTATTGCTTGCCTGTCCAGATTCACAAGAGAGAGAAGCACAATGAAAGTTGTTTGAGATGAAACCGTCTTATGAATCCTCCCGTAAAGAAAACAGAATCCCTATCTTCAGAAACTCTTTTTTTTTTCCTTTTAAAACATTACTGGTAAAATTGGACATTTTAAAGTACCACTTTCTAGTAGAGTAGAAACAATACATTTGCTACTTGCAAGACAATGAAGAGATTCTAACACTTACCAGCTAGTATAAAACAATGGCATGAGAAAAAATCCAGGGAGACCAAGGCCCAGCTAACCCTAATCCTGATTTATCCTCTAAACTAGATAAAGTATTCCAGGAAGGAATACATAAATCCATAATCCATAATCCATAAAGTATTCCAGGCTGCTCACTTGAGGGAATGGTATTAAAGGCAAAACTGAAATACTTTGGCCACATAATGAGAAGACAGGACACCCTGGAGAAGATGCTGATGCTAGGGAGAGTGGAGGGCAAAAGGAAGAGGGGCCGACCAAGGGCAAGGTGGATGGATGATATTCTAGAGGTGATGGACTCGTCCCTGGGGGAGCTGGAGGTGTTGACGACCGACAGGAAGCTCTGGCGTGGGCTGGTCCATGAAGTCACAAAGAGTCGGAAGCGACTGAATGAATAAACAACAAAAAAGATAAAGTATCCCTGAAGCTAGGAGTGGCAAAGACTTTTTGAGATCATCTGACCTCCCACCTACTTTTTAATTAAATTTAATATATTAAAATATAAAACCATAGACCAAAAAAGATTGAAGGTTAAGAAGAGAATACAGATTAGAAACATCCAGTAGAAAAACCTATTCATACCTGAGACTAAATACATCTAGATTACAGTTAGGTCCAGTAACTTCTAACTTTTATTGCAATGGCACAAAATCTGGCCATTATTGTGGAAACTTCCCAGACCTGGTCATTTAGAAGGTAGCACATTTGCCACATGAAATCGATTCGGATAGTTTTCAATTAAAAGCAAAGGAAAAAAAGAATCTATAAACCTCTTAACTGGGTTCTTAAAAGGAAAGGAAAAGGCCTATTCAATCTGAATGCCACTCCTAGTGATTTTATGTCTATCTCCACATAGTTTTCCTGTAGCACTTCAAATTTCCAAAAAGGTGCTCCAGGACATGCATGGATGCAAACGAAGCACCTCTCTTCAACTCAATACAGTTAGAAAATCTTGCCCAAGATCAATCCAGCCTTTCCCAAAACCCATTTTGGAAATGAATCCAAAGTGCTGCTCAGAACTGCTAGCTAGTTATTCTCATCATACTTAGCTTTTCAAGGTCATCCAAAGTCATCTAGACGATACCCTTGGAGAAGCCTGCTACAGCTTTAAAACTGTCAAAACCATTTACTTTTTCTTCAAAAATAAATTCAGAACCCATGGCAGCTAGAAAATTGTGCCACCCCCCCCCCCATTTAGCTGGACATTAATGTGTCATGGCTCCTCTCACCGTGGTTCTCAGTCCCACCCAAAATAAATAAAAAATATAGCCCCTAGCCCCAAGAAGCAGACTGTTCTTGCTATTGAGAGCTATGAGAGCTACAAAGGAGAAAAATGTGTTGCAGTTCTGTATGTACTCAATGGACATATTTCCTGAAATCCTTGCCTGAACACTGTTCAGTCTCAAAAGCTTTCTGGTTCCAATTGGATGGTCCCACAAAGAAGTAGTAAGTGTTGTCTCTGCTGAGTACAGCTTGATTTCTGATAATTACAAGTCTGCCTAGTTTTCTTGGCAGTGTTATGAAAGACCATTGCCTTCTGGATTGTTTTTAAAAAGTTTCCAGTATAGCCTGGATTTTCTGGTGGTCTCCCATCACATACTAACCAGGTCTGGCTCTGTTTAGCTTTTTGAGATTAGCCAAAGTCAGCTAAGTGCTTTCTAGCTTTTATACAATGACTCTAATGAAGTCAATACAATTTGATGTGCTGCCCAGTATTTCAAGAAGCCAGACAGCTGGGCAGGGTGGGGGCATCCTGGGTCCAAAGGGCATCAAGGGCAAGATAAAGCCAACCCTGGTGCTGCTTTTGCTGGTGGCAGTGTGGTTGAGTGGTGCTGGGGCTGAGCCAGGCAGGCTGCCACCTGGGAAGAAACTATGCATGGCCTACACCACCAGGCCATTGCTCAAGTTCCAGATCTATGTTTCCTGAGGATATAGGCAGATGTTTGAAGGGTACATATGGGTTATTGGCCAGCAGTACCCAGACATCTGCATTGAAGGGGAAAACTATCTTCCTCAACCTATATATAGATGTATAGCATCCTTTTTGTCAGTCTTCAAACTTGTGCTAATAGGCTTCATTATTGTTGGCAAGGATCCATTTGCTTTCTTTGGCACGCAGGCTCCAAGAATCTTGCAGCAGGGTCAAGAAAATAAAGTATATGCTTGTATGTTGGTTTTCCTCCTGCGCAACATGAGTGAGAGCCAATGTATGTCAATAGGTACATCTGAAATAACTTTAAATGATGTTCCAGTGTGATCTTAGCTGGAGTCTAGGGATCTTCCTTCTATGCAGCAACTTGTTCAAGAAGCCCAACTAGGAATATACTGGTAATATTCCATTCTCACATCAGTGGTCCTTGCAACACATTTCTCAGTGATGTATAAAACAAATGGACAATCAGCATTACGTAGATTTTTAAAGCTAGGAAGCTATTTGTTCTTTGAGTTAAATATCTGGTAGGAAGAAAAAACCTCCCACAATAGGATCTTTGTTGAAATTCCCTCAGAAATAAAACTGTACATTGATGATTATGCACATGTCTTGACGCGTATATGCACTTGAGAGAAGATGCACTTAGCTATCTAGAAAATATAGCTCTGGAAAAACAGATTAATCCATTCATCAACTCCTCCTCCACATTCGAAAGAATGATTGGGAGCAGTGATTATAGCCAGAAGAAAAAATATTTTTGCTGGTGAAAAACAGAAATTAGACAATGATTTAAACCCGTTCTCCCTACCTTGGGTCCCCCAATACGATTAGATTACAATTCCCATGAAGATGGGAATGATGGGAGCTGTTGGACAATAATACCAGGGGATCCATTTTGGGGAAATGTCACTCTATACTTCAAAGCTTTTTCCATTTATTTGGAACCTAGAAACAAACTAAAATATTTGCTAAATTGCTTCAAGATATGAACATACGTTTTAATAGTGACAACAACACAAATAAAGGAGACACACAACTTGCTTTCCATGTGAAGGATAAAAAGACTGTGTCAGTCATCAGTCTGTGAGTCAATCTGTAGCCACCCTGAGTCAGTCTGGAGGACAAATTTCTCTACCCTCTCTCCTTTTCTTTACAGTCTCACTAGTCTTTCAAATAATAATAATGATAATTTCATTGGAAACATTGCCAAAGGTTTGGATTTGAATGTAGCAAGAACCATTGGGGCCACCAAGTTGAGAAGGTTTTGGAAAATGAGCAGGCTAAGCTCTTATGGGACTTTAAGATCAAAACAGACAGACGTCTTGTTCATCACATGCCTGACATAACAGTCATTGAAAAGAAGAAAGTCTGGTTCATTCATATTGCTGTACTGGGTGATGCTAGGATTGTGGAAAAACAATTGGAAAAAATTACAAAATACCAGGACTTGCAAATCAAAGTTGAATGCTTATGGAAAAAGAAACCCACTGTTGTACCAATCATGACTGGAGCCCTTGGAGCAATACTTAAAGGACTCCCTTGATATTTGGAAATGTTGAATTTATCAGACCTGAACACCCTAATTTTACAAAAAAATGCCCTACTTGGAACAGCCTATATCCTCAGATGCTTCCTTAATAATTCTTAGGTCCTTAGTTAGGACTTGAATTATTAAGTTTTCACCAGTCTTTGACTGTGAATCTAATTGTAGATTACCAGAATAATAATAATAACAACAACAATAACAACAACAACAACAATGCATCAAATGACATAGTTGGCAGGCACCTACAAAAAGACAACCCTGTTATTGCTGCCATTCCTAAAGGAGAAAAATGTGCATCGCAGATCGTCTTCCTTCTCCATTTTGTCTTGGTTTAATGACCCTTGCAAAGCTTGAGCTGTAAGTTGTTAGAAATCTAATCAGCAGATAAAGGTCTTCTCTCACTCGACCAAGGAAAGGAAGGTTGACTTTATAAATCTTTTGGATTATGCAGGAGCTCTGCAGGGTATCCTTGGTCTAAATGACGACAGCTCACTAGAGGGTTAGAATGTATGGCCCTAGCTTCCCATCCACCCCCCTCGCCGCCTCTGAGCCACAGCGCTAGCAAACTGAATTACAGGGCTGGAACTGGCTTGAGCTGGTGCATTGATTATTTTGCATGCTGCTCGGCTGAGATGAATTGACCCGGCATGTTTGTGTGTGTGCGCTCGGGAGATCTCTCTTTGCAGAGAGCGGGGCAGCTGTATCCACAAGGGGATCACCAATCATCCTGTGAGGAACTGCTTCTGTCCTTCAACAGGCAATTAACGTGAGTTCATTACTGCTCCCCAGAGGCCCCTGGGGGGCTGCAAAAGGCATTGACTGAAAGGTCAGAAACCTCATGAGGGCAAGGAAGAAGCTGTGCCTAGCGAAATGGAGTGGAAAGTAGTCGCTATTTATCACCTGCTAGTAATTTAAGAGAGGGGGAGGAGGAAGAGAAGGGAGGGGAGGAGGAATGTCATACACTAAGTATTCATCATGGTGAGCATGTGGCAGCCATGAACACATAAATAAAAGCTGTAGGAGCATCTCATCTTTTCCAGGGAGAAGACATTAAGTAAGCTCTCCATGAGCACCGAGGTGGGGAAGAAAGTGACAAGTCCCTCCTAAGGTAATATTTCAGCAGTGATGGCAAAGTAGGGGGACGTCTGCTGATGGATTCTCCGGCCACTGCATGTGGATGGAAGTGAGAGGGGAGTGATGTTGTTGCCTTTGCATGATGTTTAGCGCAGTTATGCCAAAGCCATCCACCAAGAACTAAGGAAAACAATTTAGCAATAAAATGTCAAGTACATCAAGTTTTGCGTGCACGGTAACATTGCCCCCTGGGTTGTGGGAGCCAAACATCAAAGGGGGGGGGGGTTCCACAAGATAATGGCAGGCCTGTTGTTTTCCTAAGAGGCCTTGAGACCAAACTGCTCCCTTGCCACCAGCAATTTGGGAGCCTCCAGCCCAACATGTCTAAATAAACCACTAACTTAATTTGGCACTTTTATGACTAAAGCAAAACATGATAAAAGTGACACATGGGTGGCCAGGAGGTGGAGCAGGGAGAAACAGTCTGGGCCATGCAGAAGACCTTGTTCACAGTGGTTTGGAAGCCAAAAAGATGTATAATTGGTTCCCGATGTGCATCTGGACAGATGTTCAACTTGGCAAAAGAAGAGGCTCTGTATTCAGAAACCTCTGCAAATATATTATTCTGCTAAGGAAGGAAGGAAATTACTCTCCTTGCAAGGTCTGTGGAAGCTTTTTTAAAAAAAAGAAGAAGAAGAAAAACTTGATGAAGTAGCAACTGAAGAAATTTTGTGGGGAGAGGAAGATAGTTATGGGGGAAAGGGAGCAGTTCAAAAGTGTGAACAAAGTGTGTGTTTGGAGGCCAAAGAGACAGCATTAAAACCCTTGGTTCTGTTAAAAGCAGAGCCTTTCAGTCATGATTTATGCTCATTCAAAAATCTCCATCTCAAAGAAAATCCGGGATTGCTCACTGGGAGAATATTAGTTTCCAGATACTAAGTACAAACACAAGTGTGTTAACAATAGAAAAGAAATCTTGATAGCAAGAATTCTGTACAAGCTGTGCGAGTCTGTAGCTCCATCTGAATGGGGCACCAATGCGCTGTCTATCAATAAATATAAGAGGCACAGGCCGTGCAAGCTGGGTCTGGCCCAGCATCCCCATATATTCTGGCTCCACCTTATCTTACCTTGTTGAGCAAAAGGGAGGTCCTGCTCATGTCAAGAACATTTCTCATCGTTGGCCACTTTGAGATGCGTGGACTTCAACTCCCAGAATTCCCCAGGCAGAACAAGCTGGCTGGTGAATTCTGGGAGTTGAAGTCCACACATCTTAAAGTGGCCAAGGTTGAGAAACATTGGTCTAATGTAAAGAGGACTTTTTATTTTGAAAGCAGGATTTCTGCTGCCATCCCTCCCCCCCAACCCCGCCACATCACACTTCTTTTCTTCTGGCTTTCAGATTCCAGATGCTAATGATTTATTGTCAATGCTGTGCAAAAATATGAATTCCTAAAGAAATGTCTTCCCTTACAAAAGAACGTTCTTCCCTTCCTCCCCTCCCCAAAGTTAGGGCTCTTGAAAATGTCTCTGGATGAAGTCTGTAATGGTTGGAGACCATGGGCTACTGCTGGTGCTGTTTCTGTTGCACATCTCTTCTCTCTGAAGCCTGGTTGCTCCTCATACTTCCCTACGTGCAAAAATTCCATGGGAGTCATATCTTCCTGAGCTCATTCCTTGGGATGTAATGGAAGTGTGGGAAGTCAGGGAGGCTGCGGCACCCAGGACAGAGAATTGTACAATGAAGCCCAGGACACAAACATCTCATTGGCAGCTTTGTAACACTGTAAGATCACACATTGAATGCTATGGGGGTATTTGGCAAAGGAATAAAGACCATTATCTTTAACCAACAGTCCCAACCTGGATCACATTCCCTCCTTTCATGCTGCTCTTGCTAAAATACAAATAAACCTAGGATAGGGAATCATGTGACAAATGTTGCATTTATTTGCTGTCCCACAATGACCGAATTCACATGTTGCACTAAGCTGTAATGTGGTTTGCTTTGCACAGGGTATGAAGTGAACCTGCTACTGTGATTTGTAAATTGTGTTTTATGGTTTTAATATAGTTAATATGTGTGCATGTATTCTCTCTCTCTCTCTCTCTCCTCCACCCCTCTCTACACACACACACACACACACGCATGCATGCACACACATTCAACCAATGGCTAAAACAAACTTTATCCATTAACCATGATCTCTGAAGCCAGGTGGTTCTGGAAGCGAATCAAACGGCATCCCTAAAAACCTTGTTCCTTTGAACTAGAGGTATGTAATTTATTCAACTATATGCTTATAGATGATAAGCAACATCTAAAATTTATACTGGTTGGTTCCTAACTCAGTGGCTGAGGTGATACATCATGTCAAGTCTTAATGTGATATAGTTGCTGATGGACACTGTGGTTGATAAACCATGATTTATGGGTTAGGTCAATATGTCAACATGGTCAATTGTGATTTATTTTTATTAGTTAAAGACATGTCCTGGTGCAACATGTGAGTTCATTCTGCTTAACAGTGTGCTGCTGAAGAAATGAAAAGTTATTTAAAGCAAACTTCAAGCAATGTGGGAAAAATAGAGAAGAAAAGAGGAAAGGATTATGAATTGGTGCTTCCAAGCTGGAAACTAGCTTTTCTACCAGACGATTTTTCTCTTTCTTTTAAAAAGAATTCATGGTGGTATGTTGGCAACTGCATAACAGTGGAGTATGCACATATTTATGCATCACATTTATGGCAATCCTTAAAAATATACCAAGTAGCTTTGTCCTATGTTTAATGCCAAAATTTATTTCTCTCATGGCTATATTCCTTTACAGGGGTGAGATTAAGCTGGTATTAACCTTATTGGGATGAAGTGTCTAAATCTTGCAGATTCCAATAGAAGAGAATATCTGTAGCTCAGGGATGAACTGTGGAGTCCTTGGTGCTCTCTGAGCTTGGTTGTTTGCCTGCAGACGTTTCATGACCCAACTAGGTAACATTATCAGTGCTAGTGAGTGTGGGGTTTGCTCCCCATTTATATACAGTAGCTTGCCCTGCCAGTTTTGGTAGGGGTATAGTTTCCTCCTTGGTAGTTCTTTGATTAGGGTACTGTTTTCTGCTTGATTGTTTGCCTGGTGTTAATCCCTGCCTAACTGGGTGTTAGCTGCTGCAGAGGATGTGTTCTTGTCTTTTGGTCTCCTTCTTAGCTTTTTTATTGTCTTTTATTTTGAATGGTGTGTAAATGTGGTGTATCTCTATATGTCTATTGGGAGCTGATTTGTCTGAATTTCAGGTATTCCCTAGTGTTTTTTGGATTTGGCTTGGTCTAGGATGCTCAAAATTTCCCAGTTGAAAGTATGGCTGAGTCAGTCCATGTGTTGTGAGATTAAGGAGTTTTTATCGTGTCTTCTGACTGCTACGGTGTTTGTGGATGCGCTTTGCTAGTCTTCTGCCTGTCTGTCCCATATAGTGGCTGTTACAGTCCTTACACTGTGTGTTGTAGATGACTGTTTTTTCTTCTTGGGCTACTGGGTCTTTTGGTTTACTTAAGATGTTAAGTAAACATCTTAAATAAACCAGACATGTTTACATATTAAGCAAAATATTATAAGGACAGTTAAGAAAATAGCCTCTATTCCCCATTCAATCCCATTACTGTTTTTAGAGTCTGTCTGTCCTGCCTTTGAGATCAAAAAGAATTACTGCCAGTAATTCTGTAATGGTTAGCATATCTGCCATGGCCCTCTTGCAGCCCTCATAGCATAGCCTGATCATGGCAAACTGATCACAGCAAACTGATCACTATGTTTCCTGCCTTTTGGCGGTAGGAAACAGGTGAAAACTATAGTTTCAGTCCCCAAAATAGGCTGAAGACAAAATCTTAAAATAGGCTGATCACAATGAAAAACAAAGTCCCCCCCTCCAATTTCCATTTAAAAAATTCAGTCTCATCCACTTGTCTGATGGGTTCCCATCCATTCTGTGATCCTCAGCCCCTCCCCAAATATTAAATGCAGCCTATGGCTACCAAAAGATCGCCCACCTTTGTAACCCCATCCCTTGATAAAATCGAGGAGATAAGCCATCTGGCGAAAAATCAATTCTGGTTTGATTCTGTGCTTTATAATCATGTCCTAAGACTCTTTTTGTGCATTGTTTTGGAGATAATATGCAATCTTGATTTGTTATAAATAAGGTATATAAAGGTTCCCCACCTCCACCTCATGGAACTGGAATGGCATAGGTGTGTCTTGATGAAATAGTAAGCAAAACTGTTGTTCATATAATTGTATCAAGAGTAATTTGTGCAGAGGTAAATAGACATAGACCATATAGTACATACAGTCCTACGGGCAAGGACAAATAACATATAGGCTCCAGACCTGGTTATATGAAGGACACCTTCTCCTTTATTCATCTACATGCCCAACCAGATGACAACCTGAGAGGGACAGGACCTCCAGGAGGAGGATTTCAGGGTTATACCTAAGCCACTGCAATAGAGCTGTCATGGAATAGTCATAGCAAAGTTAGATAGACAACCAGCTTTTACTGCAAAGAAAGAGTAGTCCTACTAACAGTGAAGATCACCTTCTACAGAGCCAAAAAACCTAGCCCTATTATGTGTAGCCCCAGGGCTTTAAAACTGGATTTCTTTCTCCTGCCCTTTCATTGTAACAGAGATCTAGCAGTCCATTTTTCAGACCTGGCTGTTGATGGCTTCGGCAGTGTGTTCACACAACCAACTTGTCTGGTCCTAGGTTCCCTCCTAGCCAACATCATCCTTCACAAAACAGGAGGAAAACAAGAAGGAGGAAGTTCAAAAGTGTTTTCTTATTATTGCATTTGCTGCTCCAGGGCATTACATTTTGAAAGTAACAAAGTCGAGGACTTCAAATGAAACATATTTTTAGGAACTGTGCCAGCAAAAAGACATTGAGCCAAGGTGACCAAGTCGACTTTTAGGAGGTCTTGTCCATCTTCAGCTCTAAAGGACAAAGAATAACTAAGATCAAGGAGGTCAGCAGAGAGTAGTTTGTATATATCCAGGAAGCCTGTCTAAAGAGCATGAGTAGATCAAAAGCAAAGATTCATATGAACGACTATTAACAGAAACATACTCATTCACTAATATATGTTACCTGAATTGTAAATTTCATGCTGGCCTCCAGCTAATTTTAATTCTGTCCTGTTTTTTTCCTCCAATACAGGAATATAACACACTTAAGAGATATCAGCAGAACTAAGATCCAGTGAGGATGAGGAATAGCAAGAGGATAATCAAGCAGCAAAACAATCTCAGACAATTAAAGCTTCCTGAGGACTTCCAGTGGGAACATGGAGGACTGAACAGCTGTGTCCGTGAGCTCCGCAGGCAGAACTGACAACACGGCAGGATTTTTTTGGACTCAGGCAGGTATTTCTTGAAGCCCTGGAGCATTTTCACGGATAATATTTGTCCTCCAGAATGGTGACTTGCAGCCAGAGGATCATAAACAGTGTTCATGCTAATGTGGTAAGAGCTGCTGGAAGGCTGGGATGTCATCATTTCCAAGCCGGGCTGTAGCCTTTAAGGGACACTCAGCCACCCCATTTCTAAACCACCCAATTTATTACTTTTTTAAGTTTATGTAGCCTAAGAGAGGGTTTTCACAGCAAGGAGCTCTCTTGGTGCTTATCATTATTTTTGGGGTTATTATTTTTTAAAATTCTTTTTAAGTTTTGGATTTTGCTTTCCATCCAAATATTAAGGAGGGTTGAGAATATGTAACTGTCCTGTTCAGACTAAGAGACAGCCAGGCAGATTACAAAAGGAAGTTCTTTATTTACAATTAACTATTTATAACAGATAAGAATCCACAGGTTAGTCAGTACAGTTCAATCAAGTCCACCCAGGCAGTGGAGGAAAACAAGGCAAGGCTGCAAGATCAGAAGTAGAAGGGGTTTGTGGCAACACAGCAAGGAAGAACTTGGCTAATCCTCACAATGAAGCAGCAAGACTGGGTGTGGGTAGAGCACATGGCAAGAATGAAGCTTGAAGTTCGACTACAGGGCACAGTAAGGAGACGAGGCTAGGCTTGGCAGTGGAGGCAAGGCAAGACTCTGCTGGAGCTACAAGGCAAGGCTCGGATCTGGAGGCAAGGCTGGACCCAACTGGAGTGACAAGGCTAGACTCGGATCTGGAGGCAAGGCTGGACTCAGGTGGAATGGCAAGACGAGGCTTGGAACTGGAGGCAAGGCTGGAATCAGCTAGAGTGCTAGGACAAGGCTTGGTTGTGGAGGCAAGACAGGACTCAGCTGGAACGGAGTGCAAAGGAGGTAAGTCCACATTGATGGAAGGAGCTGGCATTGGTTCCACGTCAGCTACAGGCAAGGCTTCCGGTTCTGGCAAGGACTCTCCTGAAGAAGCTGTTAGCTCAGTGAATTAGTTGTCTCCAGCGGCTTGCTTCTTGCGCTGGTGCCTTTTTATCCAATCCTTTTCATACTGTTTCTCCTCTGTAGCCAATTGGGCTGCCTTTTGCTTAGCTCGCTTCTCAGCTCTCCTCTCACAAGCACTGATTGGAGGATTTGAACCTCCATCCAGTTTTTGCCCAATCAGCTTCTCTGAATTTTCCCACTCTGCTGAGTCACTTCTGGTTTCTATTTCCCCAATTCCTTCCAGATAAGTTTTGTTTTCCCCTTCTGACTCAGCATAGGTTTCAATTTCCCCTTGTTCAGAGTCAGAGCCAGACTCAAACCTTACAGTAATCATCTCCATGTTATCTTTGCATTAAATTTGAAGATTTTACTATTTTCCTACATGTTGAATCTGCTGTTCTGAACTTTTAGCTTTCTCCTACTACTTTCTCTGGGACTGCCTATCATCGTATTTTCACTTGTAAACATCTTTCAGAAATTTTCCATTAACTCCTACTTTCACTAGTTAAATACCTAGGGGGCACCATAACCTACTGCCTGGGACATGGAGGATTTCAAGCAGACAGTTTTGGAATTCTGTTGTGAGCTTAAACAGATTCTTTTTGATTCCTGTCAAGTTATTATGCAAGATATTTGGGACACTGTAGAGAACATCAGTTCCAAAATGCTGTCATCTGGCTTGGGATGTTGTGGAAGAAATTGAAGAGCTTAACAACAATGGAAACATTTCTATTAACAGCAAGATTGAGGCTTCTGTTAAAATGCCAGATGACGATCGGGCAGTTGAGCTGAAGAATTTAACGGAACAGAACTGCAGAACGGAACAGAACAGAAAAGAATTGCAAGCCATGAGTGAGATTGTCTTTTTGATGGAATGCTATGGAAAAGGAGGGATTGTTATATATGGGAGGTTTTCTGCTGAGAAGTCAGTTTTTAAAGGGGGCAATTGGGTTGTCTGATTTCTTTATGAAAAATACCTTGTGTGTATTGTGGAGATATGTAAATGTTCTGGTTTATTTTGAAGTGGGGTAAAGGTTTAAGAATAATTATTTGTATTGCTTCTAGGGCTTGTTTGACCTCACTTCTCTTTAATGATTTGGATTAAGTTTAGTAAGATATAATAATAAATGCTTGGTTTTAGACTTAATATTATTATAATTGTTGTACTATTCATTATAATAGCAGACAATTTATATGCTTTTTAGTTTGTTCTTTATTGTAGCAGATAATAAAATATACAATAGTAGTAGGAAGGAAATAATTAAATAAATGTTATTTTACAGGGGGAAATTGACTAGGAGGCTTGTATTCTTTCTTTTCTTTTAATATACGGAGAAGGATCAAATCTATTTAGTGATTTTTATAATGTGCTAATAGAATGATTTATAGAAATAATGTGATTTTGGTTTAATATAGAGTAAGGGATTGATTATAAAATTGTTGTATATTCTTGTTAAAAGTCAGAAGTCACCTCTTTATGTAATCTATTTTTTTTCTCTTTTTGTGTTTTCACACTTTTAGTTTCTTCTTTTTTGCTTTTTGTAGTTTTTTTGCTTTTTATAGTTTTTATATCTTTGTTCTAAATCTAATACAATCCTCATTTAAAAAAAAAAAGCTTCCTAAAGAGCCAGACTTAAGTGATAATGTCCAAGTCTTGGGACCATAATGAAGTACAGGTAGTCCTTGCTTAACGACCACAATTGGGACTGGAATTTTGGTTGTTAAGCAAAGTGGTCATTAAGTGAATCCAAACTGATTTTATGACCTTTTTGTGGCAGTCATTAATTGAATCATGTTGATTTTGCTTGCCAGAAGCCATCCAGGAAGGTTGAAAATGGTGATCATTTGACCAGGGGACACTGCAACGGTCATAAATGAAAACCAATTGCCAAGTGCCCAAATCGTGATCATGTTACAGCAGGAAATGCTGCAACAATCATAGGGGTGAGGACTGTCCATAAGTTGGTTTTTCAGCACCATCATATGTCTGAACTGTTACTAAACAAATGGTTGTTAAGTGAGGACTTCCTGTAGGCCATACTTTCTAAAACCAACACATGCAGCAACTTCTGTAGTTGAGAGGAATACCAAGGAGGGAATGCATAACAGGAAGTTTTTCTTTAAGCACACAAGATGTAAGACAGCTGTTTTGAGGGAGGGGGTGAAAACTGTATTTAGTCTTTAGGTAGCATGCCATTGGCCATATTACAAAAGCAGGCAGGTTGAAGACAAATAATATGAGGGGAAGGACAAAACATCCACAAAAATGTGATATTCAGCTGCTAGACTAGGACTGGGGCTGAGAAGTCTCTGTTCAAATCCACTTTCAGCCATAGATGATCATTGGGAAACTTTGGGTTAATCACTGCCTCACAGGGCTGTTACTGTTGGGATAAATCTATAATATGTCTACTTAACCATCTTTCTCTCATATATTTAAACAAAATACTTATATATTGGTTTAAATTATTTCTTAAAGGTTTTGCATCAGAGCTTTCAACCTTCCTGTTAAATAGGATTTATGATTTTCAATCATTGCATTTCCTTCCTGTTTGTTTGCAAAGTCACTGTGTCTCCACCTCCCCCCTGAAAAAGGGAGCAATTATAATTTATTATGCAGTAATTGTTACCTAAATGTTTTTGATAAGCAAAAATCACATCTGTTTAGGAATAAGTTACGCGCCGAGAGAATTCCCTTTGAAATAGAGGCAACGTTCTCAAATTCCGTAACTGTACACATAAAACAACGAATTTATTTCCCCACTGCGTCCATTACATTCCCAAGTCAAACGGCATCTTCTTTCTCTTCCCATATTAAAGCCTTTGATTTAATGGAGGTTTTAACTACTTGTTCTTCAGGGAATGTTCAGGAGGCTCTGCACAGATTAGGTTATTGGAAAGTATAGTTATTTGCTTGTAAAGTGGCAGCTCCGTGTCAAAATTGATTTTCTCTAGTGCAGCAACAGTAAGAAAGATAAGCCTCTGCTTTGCATCCAAAATAACATGATCTCCATGCCTCTGGATCATGTTTCACCCCATCCTGATTTTCTTCTTGAGATAAGAGCTTTTCATTGACCGAGCCAGGGGGCCCAGCAGTGTGGCAAATGGGTGGGTCCAAAGCTGGCCTACCCCCATGCTGCTTTATTCCAGACAAGTCAGAGGAAGACATGTAAAGCCTTGTTTCATCTCAGAAATGGCCAACCCTTGAGGTTGACTGGAGGCAAGAGGGGTGCAGTCACTATGTAGGTGGGCCAAAATGGGGCCAGAGGGGGAAGAAGAGAAAGAAAAACGAACTCTCCAAAGCTGTATATAATCAATTCCATGTATTAATAAATGAAATAAATGCTATGGTCAAACAGATCTCAACTGCACCCAGGACAACACATTCTCACAGAAAGATTGAGAACCAGGACAGTGTATTCCCTGGAAGGCTCGAGCCAATCTCTGTCTCTCATCCCATTCTACCAAAAAGTGCTGTTGAGAGGATAAAAATGAAGATAAAGTTCCTTAAATTCCTCCAGAAGAAAGGCAAGAAAGGGAAATAATAATAATATTATTATATTATTCTCTGGGATGCAGGTTGACAGCCCATGGTACAGACCAGCAATTCTCCAAGTATGGTCATCACACATACACATCCTGAGGCTCCAAGACCTTCATTTCTCCTTAAAGCTAAGGGTTGTAATCTTCATCAGACAGCATAATTAATGAACTGGGGCTATGACAATTGTACTTCAGAAGTCTAGAGGGCACCACATTGGAGTTGCCCTTAGGAGAGATAATGGTTCTCCAGGACCAAGGTCCAGATCATTGGGAGAGTCACTAGCAACATTAGCTGGAGTTAATGACGTTCTCCATAGATTGAAAGTAATGGTCTTGAACATAGTAGCCTCCAGATGTTTTGAACTACAATTCTAATCATTCCTGGTGTCTGAGGTTCATGGAGCTCTGATAACTGTCCTCTCCCCAATATCTGGAGGGTGCCATATTTGAGAAGACAACCTACAATATGGTATAGAGCAGATATTTTTTTCAGAACCTAAACAAACACAAAGGAAGCCATGAAAACCAACAGTTGCCACCTCATTAAACAGGGATTCTTCCTGGTTTCTAGATGGCTTGGCAAGTCAGGGCCCTTGACAATATTTTAAAAAATTCCACATCAAGTGCTCCAGAGGGCTGTGAGAACCTGGAATTATTGAGAGGCCCCAAGGCTGAGCTGCCCACGGTGGGTAGGTGGATGCTCAGCAGGCTGTAAGCTTAAAAACAGGTTGTTTTCCAAACCAGGGATCTCATCATTTATTATTCTGTCCCTTTAGTTTAGCTGTCCTTGTAGCTCTCTCCCACAGCTAACAGAATTGTTGTCCCAAGTTCCCAAGAGATTAATGTATTTACTGACTTCTATAAAATGTTATACCAATCAGCACTAACTGTCCCTGACAGAGACGTAAAGGATCTATTAAATTAGATCTGAGGCCCTATTAAATTACTCAGCAAGAAGCAGCATGGCTCGCCTTATCTGGGACAGAAATTAATGCATGTTATTAAAGCCATGTATTTAAGGGAAATGCTCAGGAAAAAAATGGACAGCCTTGCAAAATTGAGCAGGGAAAAAAGTAGTATTGGAAGAAAAACGGGGAGGGGGGCTCTGCTGTTACCACATTGCCTTAAACAAATCCCCTGCAGTTTCTATAATGCCACAGAAAAAGGGAGAATTTGCCTGCAGCCTCCCACCCACTAGTTCCTCTTTGCTAATCCGATTAGTGACAAATAAAATTAAACCATTAAGGCAATTAAGTAATTCTTAGTTAACATTTGATCAGGAGCTTGCATGCAAATACCCTTGTTGCCTTTCTATTAAAGGAACTGATGAAAAGCAGTTACTGTTGCTGGAGCCTCCAAGGGTAGGCTGGTGAGCGTGGACTTTTTCTTTATTTTTATTTATATATCAAATTCAGGCACCACCCACCTCACTTTTGTTTCTCTCCTGGAATGATAGGAGAGAAGATCCACTTTCAGATTTGATCGGAATCTATTAAAAGATGGAGTGCTATGAAGGAACATTGAATAACAGAGATAAAGAGATACTACACAAGTGAGGGCCATTATTACCAGGTTCCAAAATATGGACGTCCCACTAGAAAAGACAGTTCTTTCCATTGAAACAGGAGTAGATCCACCTGACTGCCAAAATCCTGGAAGAGTTCAAGCAAAGCTTTCTACTCATACTGAGGCTGTAGACTAAAGATTTTGTGGAGTCCTTGGTGCTCTCTGAGCCTTCTGGTTTTCTTGCAGACGTTTCATTGCCAGACTAGGCAACGTCTTCAGTGTGAGCCTGAAGCATTTGACGGCCATATGTGCTCACCCTGAAGACGTTGCCTAGTCTGGCAATGAAACGTCTGCCAAGAGAGCACCAAGGACTCCACAGTTCAACCCTGAGCTACAAATATTCACTTTGATTGGTCCTAAAGATTTTTCCTATCCCTAAGAAGGCTTAATGGCTGACAACTTAAAGGACCATCTCTTCCAAAGATAACACTGATTAAGTTGTAAGGTCTGCAGGGAAGTTTCTTCTCCATATCTAGGAGCAAAAGGAAGCATAAGAGTCTTTCCAGCCTGGGTAAATGCACAATATGATATTCACCTCTCTCCCCCCTCCCGCCTTCGCATTACATCGGGGTGCTTAGCTAGGTATACATGCAGGTAAACTTCTGGGCTAAGTTGATTTTGGAGAATGATATTCTTCTACTAGAAAAGCAGTGCCTTCTCAAATAATATTGTGATATAATTATCTAGCCACACTAAGAAATTTGGGTCTACTCAATATGATGGAGCTACTTCTCTCCGTTCAATTAACTGAAGACAGATTTAGACTATTTGCTCACAACAACATAGCTCAAAGACCTGTTGTGAGATTTTTTAAACTTCCTCATGCGAAGACCTAGTTCTCTTGAGAAGTTGGGAAATGTGGAAGGAAAGAGGAGAAGAAGATGGTCAGCGGCAAGATGGATGAACTTGATTATAGCAGCAAGCGATGCACGGTTAGAAAACCTGAAGGGCCAGATTTGGGACAGATCATCCTGGAGAAGATCCATCTATGTGGCCCCTAAGAGTCAATACCAATTTGATGGCACATAATCAATCATCATTGATTAAATCAGTTGGCATTTAAATGCTGTTGATTTATGTGATTTGACAATTGTTGATGTACGTGAACTGATATGAAACAGAATTTGCATTGTGAACATGCTATATGAGATCTGACTTTCACGCCTTATGCCCGCTTACATTTGAAATTTGTGGTAAATAGTTTACAGATTATAGAATACAATTGAACCTTGACATCATGGATCTTTCAGGGCAGGGGAGACCAATCTCCCCAAATGCCCATGGAACACGAAATTATATCATTTGTGTCAATTTACATCATTTATGCAATGACACAATTACACAAATAATGCAAATTATGTCAGTCATTATGCGAATTATGTACATTGACATAAATAATGTTATTTGCCATGGATAAATTTAACTTTTTTGTTATTTTTTAATGCCTCATATGGGCCACTTAGGATGAAAAGGAGATGCCCACTGTTTTGGAAGATGCTCAAACTAAAGTTTTGTCTGTTACATATGATGTCTACTAAATGAGGGGGGTGGGTAAGTGTCTGTTAAACTGATGTTTCATTTTGCATGAATCAGAACCTCAGGACTTTTATTTATGGTGACTATGAAATGGCATGTGGCTAATATGGGATGGTGTCATTCTAATTTAATAGAAGAGCTCATGCTTTGAATAACAAAGGTCCTATACCCATTCCTTTTGCTAAAAGCATATCAGCTTCTCAAGCACGTGGGAAAAAAAAACCGTTCTTGTCTTCAAAAAACATTCACAAATAATAACTGGCTGACAATCTCTCGTGCTCTTTCCCCCACTCCCCAGTCTTCTCCCTGAATCTGATGAAAAAGTGTGTGCTTTCGAAATTTATTACAAAGGAGAAAAGAATTTTGATGCATTTCTTATGGGCAGAGTGTGGTATTTTTGCACACATTTCATTACAAAGTGGTCACGGAATGTATGTGAATATCCTGTCTTTCATTTTACAGTAACTTCTTTAACGATCTACAGCCTTTCTGATATGCCCTACTTCCATTACATCTCAGTAGATTTAATGGGAAATCATGGTGGGGAAATTCATCCCACAGGGCTTTTTCAGATTAGGAAATGTAAGCATCTAGGGAGGTTCCAGACTGAAGGAAGTGATGTCAGAGAAAATAACAGTAACTGGACCCACCACATTCAAAGATAACTTCAGCAGAAAAACGCCATTCATAGAAATCTGAAACAAATGCTCAAGTATTTTGAGAATAAAGTAGGAAAACAGTGACTACTTTCTCAGGAGACTTGCTCTTTTTTTAGAAATTGCAAGGCAGACTTCCAGCCCAGTATTAATGAACAATGAATTGATGCTCCTGAGCTTTAGAAAGCAACTCTTTAACTCATATTCATATGTTCAACATTTTATAATTGGCTTAATTTCCTCCTTCCCCTCCTCACTCACTCTTTTTTGAAAAGAAAAGCAAGCAATGCAAGTCTCAGGCTTTCCTCCTTTGCCCCATTTTCTGAAGTGTCAGCAAACTTCCTCCTTCAATGAATTGTAAGGTGTGCCCTATGTACGTTGCTCTCTTTAAATCATCCGTGATGTATTGAACATGCCTTAAATGAGCCTCCTCCATTTGCACAATTGCCCTATTAATTTCCTCCTCATTGATTTACACCACTTTCTGCAGAAAACTGTTCCCCCAGGCCCCACTTTTAACATGTGCTCGCCAGAAACTCTGGTCTGAATTTCCTACTTCCCTGCCACATCTCCTCCCCATTTGTCTTCATTCATCCATCGCTTCTCTTCTGTCTCCCTTCCCCTCCTACTATTCCATCTTCCTTCTGTTCATTTTGCATTTCCCTCCTGCCTGCCTCCCTCTTTGCTTTTGTGCAGCTAATAAATCTCCTGGTTGGGATCTTAGTAGATATAGGTTTCAAGGCAAAGGGATACCCAATGTAAAATTCAAGAGTCCTCAGCTCAGGGGGAAAGTGACAGAAGTTCCTGGAACATTTGCTGCCACTTTGAGCATCATAGACCTCACTGAACTAGGAGAAACATTGCCTTGTGTTCCCTGCCCTTTCTTCCATCTCTGAATCCTGGAGAACTCCAACCTTTGATTCTTGAACTATGTAGACATGGTTTCAGTTTTCAATCCCATTGCTTTGTACCTTGCTTATCTTTTTTTATCTATTTGATCATCAATGTTTCAAGCCATTTTGGTTTGAAACTGAACTTAAAGTTGTTGTGTACACACTTATATGTAGAACAACTAAATGGAAATGTATGATAACTGGTACTGTTCAAGACACCAGACAAAGCTAAAATGGGGTCATGCAGAGTAGAAGTAGCTCCAAATACAAGAATACTGGTTTCCCATATCATTGAAGCAAAGCTGAGGGTGGTGGGCTTTAATACAGATTGCCATTTAATACACTGCAACATATGGGGCTAACCTTGAAGACCACTAAGAAGCTATAGCTGATCCCAAATGTGGTTGTGTGAGTAGTTGTGGGCATACCTGGTCACCCATATGACATGTCTACTTTGTGAGCTGCACTGGTGGCTTCAAGGTGCAATTCAAGGTGCTGGTTGTCATCAATAAAGAGGATAAGGGTCTGGGGGCTTATGGGACCTCCTTTCTCCAACTGTGGCTTCCCAACCTATCAGATGGGGCAAGGTAGGCTTGCTCCAGGTCCCATCTACAGAACATTGCCATCTTGTGGGACTCTGGAAGAATGACTTCCCTGTTGTCATTCCTGCCTGCTGTGCGTCTGTTTGGCCCAACCCTGCTGACCTTTGGAAAAGCATTAAAAATGTGGGTTTACCTGCTAGCCTTGGAGCAAGGTGACTTGTGAGCTGCTTGAATGATTGAGAGAACATATAAACTTTCAAAAAGCAAACATCATGTTCCTATATTGTTTTGTTTTCTGATGTTTTTAATCCTCTGTATGCTGCCTTCAGTCATTTCGATTAGGCATTATTAATTAATTATATTAAAATTTAAGAGGGAATTTAAGTCCTGCAAGCTTCAGGTTCTTGAAAGCAGTCCTTGAAAAATGCAGCCCCAGGGGCACCTCCCTCCCTCCCCAGGAGCTGTAACCAAATGGTAATTTTCACTGTGATAGAAACTATTAACTATATTTAATAGTTCATTAAATATAGCTATTTAATATTTAATATAATTAAACACATTTAAATTAAATGTATGAGGGGAGTAATCATATTAACGGCATTTAAACATATAGAAAGTCAACACAAATTTAATTTGTGCTTAGTTTCATCCATGTGTATCCTTGCTAGAAGAATTCTGAACTCAGAGACTAAAATTACTTTACTGCATAAGTTCTGCCATGAAACAAACTGCAGTAAAGGGTTGACTTAAGAAACTGTTGGCGGCCCTTCTTCCTTCCTGCCTTCTCTCGAATAATGGATGAAGACCTATAGATATGGGTTTCCTCAGCTCACACAATATATGTGGTTTTGCAGGCAAAACCAGAATGGCAAGAGGTTGGGATTTAATTGGCTGAATGTCCTACAAGGCAGTCTCTGGTTGGTTTAGCTGTCTATCACTCATAATGGAAATATTTAAAACAGTATCAGCACATGCTGGCTAGAAAGAGAATGAGGCTATTGCCAACGGGGTTGGGGGGCAGAGGAGAAGGAGAAGAAGACGTGGTGGTGGTGGTGATGGTGGTGATGCTACTACTATTCCTGCTACCATTGCCAGTGGTTTGGACAGTGTGGTGGGAGGATGGAAAAACACTCTTCTAGAAGGCCTCCTAGTTCAGACGTCCATCAGACTTCACAGTATCTATGTAGCTGTCTCATTATCACTAATAGTAGAGCTGGCCCCCAGTTTGTTTCTCAATTTGGCAAAACTTAAATCTCAGTAAACATTCAGAGGGTTGACCGACAGTTTCCAACCTGTGGTCTGTAGACCATTGATGGTAGCTGAGGGTACTGCAAGTGGTTTCCATAATGATGCAAGACTCCACATAATGAGAAAGATTGGGAACCATTGGATTAGACCCCATAAATATTATCTTCATTTTGTCAAAATTGCACTAAAGAACCATAAAAACAGTAGTTACAGTTCTGGCCAATTGAGAAAGTTGTGTTACACATGGAAAATGTCCTATAACTCCAACATAAAAATGCCATGATTTAACCCCAAAGAAAAGGCAGATTAAGAAATCACTTCTTATGATCCCTACATACTCATGCTATTCTGACTGTATTAATTACAGACACAAATGGTTGATATGGAACAGCTTCCTTTGATTCAACAGAAATTTATGAAGTAGGTTGGCATTTAAAAGGATGAAAGATATGTTGCATCCAAAAAGGATGAAATATAGATTCAATATTGGATGGAATGCATGCATTATAAGGGGGCAATCTGCAAGAGAAGCCCATAGTTCCCCAATCTTGTGGCTAGTTGTCTGGATTCTTGCCAAAGAGCCCTCTGCTTAGAAGATGGGGATCATATGGGGCCATATAGTTGAATCTCCTACTGGCCAAGGTGAATCAAGAAATGGCATGATGGCACAAGGCTTCCTGCATCAAAAACATCACTATATAAACTTTATAGTATTAATTAATTAATTAATTAATTAATGGGAGCCAATTTGGTGTAATGGTTAAGGCATCAGGCTAGAAACTGGGAAACCGAGTTCTCGTCTCAGCTAGGCACAAAGCCAGCTGGGTGACCTTGGGCCAGTCACTCTCTCTCAGCCCTGGGAAGGAGGCAATGGCAAACCACTTCTGAAAAACCTTGCCAAGAAAACTCCAGGGACTTGACCAGGCAGTCTCTGAGAATCAGACATGGTTGAATGAATAAAAAAAAAAAAGCTAAATAGAACTTCCAGCTTCAACTGTTGTATTCCTTAGAGAAAGAGAAACAGAGGGTCATGGGTCATATTTTCTGCTACAAGGCTTCTTCAGATCATCTGATTAACCATACTGGGAAACAAAATGCTTACATGGATTACCTTGTGCTTGATTTTACAGGATTCTCATGTTAAAAGTGCTATATATATAAACCGAGTTCTCATCTCAGCTAGGCACAAAGCCAGCTGGGTGACCTTGGGCCAGTCACTCTCTCTCAGCACTAGGAAGAAGCAGGCAAGGGCAAACCACTTCTGAAAAACCTTGCCAAGAAAACTGCAGAGACTAGTCCAGGCAGTCGCCAGGAGTCAACACGAATAATCATAATCATATACCACCCAAAGTTGCTAGGAGTTGGGCAGCATATGAATTTAATAAATTATTATTATTATTATTATTATTATTATTATTATTATTGTTCATTGTTCAATTTTCCATTGAGGAAAAATGGATAGCAGGACACAGCCCTCTCCCCATTAGGAAAGCTCGCAGGAAACTGAAGTGGAATTGTAGCTACAAGTCTGGCGCCATTTTAGCAAAACAGATTTCTGATCGGCACACATTGGTGCTCCCTGCCGGCCCAACCTTCATTTCACTCTGAGGGAGTCAGTGTGAGGAACCCTGGAGTCTCAGCCTGCCCTTGGGCCTCACATTTATCTGATCTTTCATTCCGCCAGCTGCACATATTTTGCTAAGCACACACAGTTCCCTGAGCCCCAGCCAAGATGGCTTTGCACTGGTTCGGCATCAATATGTTGAGTGTTGAATTCATTTCTGTAGGGAACCTGCTAAATCTGAACTTTCCAAAATCATTTGGCCCCTATTACTGGTAAGCACTGCTCCTAAATAGGTTGTAACTCCAACTAATAGGCTCTGTAACTGGAGCTGAATTGAACAAAAGACCGTTCGAGGGGTAAGTATCTGTCATTTTGATTGCCAGTCAAATGCCCTGTGTAGGAAGGAAAAGAACTTTTTTTCCCCTTTGCACAAGCTTTTCTTTGCAAGTACCTTACCTTCCCCCTCTCTCACACACCCATACATTTTTGAGGAGCTTAAAAAAAAAGGATTTTACTGTGGGAGGATTTTCTTTGTAGTGAATAAAAAACACACTTCACCTGCTTTGTTAAGTACTGCATGGAGGGGTGCATCTATTAAAATCAATTTCACACCCCTTCCAACCTTAAATTTCTTCTGTTTCCTTTTACACATGTAATGGAACATGGGATTGACCTTGGGAGATGGGGGAAGAGATACTGCCTAGTGGAGAGGAGCCCACAGCTGCATAATGGGCATAGAAAGAAACTCAGAAAGGATCCTCCCTAATTTGTTTCATTGTTTATTCATTCAGTCGCTTCCGACTCTTCATGACTTCATGGACCAGCCCACGCCAGAGCTTCCTGTTGGTTGTCAACACCCCCAGCTCCCCCAGGGATGAGTCTGTCACTTCTAGAATATCATCCATTCATCTTGCCCTTGGTCGGCCCCTCTTCCTTTTGCCCTCCACTCTCCCTAGCATCAGCATCTTCTCCAGGGTGTCCTGTCTTCTCATTATGTGGCCAAAGCATTTCAGTTTTGCCTTTAATATCGTTCCCTCAAGTGAGCAGTCTGGCTTTATTTCCTGGAGTATGGACTGATTTGACCTTCTTGCAGTCCAAGGCACTCTCAGGATTTTCCTCCAACACCACAGTTCCAATGCATCAATCTTCCTTCTCTCAGCCTTCCTTATGGTCCAGCTCTTGCAGCCATATGTTACTACGGGGAACACCATTGCTTTAACTATGCGGACCTTTGTTGTCAGTGTGATGTCTCTGCTCTTAACTATTTTATCGAGATTTGTCATTGCTCTTCTCCCAAGGATTAAGCGTCGTCTGATTTCCTGACTGCAGTCAGCATCTGCAGTAATCTTCGCACCTAGAAATACAAAGTCTTTCACTGCCTCTACGCTTTCTCCCTCTATTTGCCAATTATCAATCAAGCTGGTTGCCATAATTCCCTAACTTAACAGGCTATAAAGAGATGGCAGAAGATTTGTACTTTCAGACTTGCAAGATTCTGTTAATATAATCTTACAATGAAGTAAGATTAACTCGAGAGCCAGTTTGGTGTAGTGGTTAAGGCACCAGGCTAGAAACCAGGAGACCGTAAGTTCTAGTTCCACCTTAGGCATGATGCCAGCTGGGTGACCTTGGGCCAGTCACTTTCTCTCAGACCTAGGAAGGAGGCAATGGCAAACCACTTCCAAAAAACCTTGCCAAGAAAACCACAGGAATTTGTCCAGGCAGTCTCTGAGAATCGGACATGATTGAACAGATTTAAATAATAATAATAAAAGATGAACTCATCCGGTCATGTTTCCTGTCTGGTCTACCTGGGAAGGCTGACAACACACCAATTTGCAACTTCAAAACCATTATTTGCCTCTTTGTGCACCTTTCTCCTGACATATATTGATTCAACACATTATTGCATTCTGTTGGCCCCACTAGGTAGCCCAGACCAGGAAATCAATTCCACAGGAAGGCTAAAACTATTTTTATTGAGATTGGCTATACTAATAAGTATAGTAAGGATAACAGAATTGTGAAAGTCCGATTGTGCTGGACCTCCTCCTCCTTTTTATAGTTCAGTGAATTAGGAGGCATTTGTCTTTGCCCTATATGCACTCTCCAACCTCCCTTCATGAGTCGGCTCCCCCAATATAACCAACACAACCCTTCAAGTGGCCATGTTGTGATGGAATGTGAGGGTGACCTTGGAAGATGGGGAGAAGGGAAGAGATGCTGCCTAGGGGATGATCAGATAAAAGAGAAAGGAGCCCACAACAAAGTAATGGACAAAGAAAGAAACTTAGGAAGGGCCCACCCTAATTACTCAGGTAGCAAATATGGAGGACAAGAGATTTGTACTTTCAGACTTGTGAGATTCTGTTAATGTAACCTTACAATAAAGTAGAATTAGCTCATCTCGTAATGTTTCCTGCCTAGTTTGTCTGGGAGGGCTGACACATGTTTGGGGTACTTTAAGAGTCAAAATAAACAATTTGATTTAAGGCACTCATTTTGCCCCTTATCCCCCAACTTCAGAAAAAAAAAATCCAAATTCCAAACAGTGAAAGCTTTAGAGCTACCCACTCTGGTGATGCATGATATCCCTGCCCATACTCCTGGAAGATCAAGCAAATAAATATTGCTCACAAGGAAATTGTCTTCTCCTAATCAAACATGTTTTTAATGGTATTTCCACCCAACACAGGCATTTGTGGTGCACATGCTTTCATAATAGATGCATGTAGGACACCTTTTAACTCTGTGGAACAATTTAGATTGGTCAGTAAACATTTGACCACATAAGACAAAACAGATATTGAATTAGGATTGTATTCCAGTTTACAGAGAGCTTTGGGGAGTATGAATGAACCCCAGTTGGTTGCAATAGAGTTGAGAAATAAGAAAACTGGCAGAAGTTGCCAGAAGTAAGGAAATTAATGGGTGCACAAGGTTTGTAACTGAAAGACAAAAATCAGAGGCAGAGGAAATGGGATCCTTGGAGAGGCTAAGGTAAATAAAGAGAGAGATTAAGGGAAGGGATAAGAGGTTCCTGGCAGAGGCTTGAAATCAGTTAAGAGAAACAGTCTTAGGAGATCTCTAGAAGGGAAGGGCTCTGTCCCACAGGGTAGAGAAGCAAGAAATGAAACTCAGAATTAGGAATAAATATAGGAGTGAGAGAGGAGAGCAGCAGCAGAAGTTTAGCCTGGAGGGCAAAGGTTAGGAGAAAGGCAAGGCAAAGCTAAAGAGATAAGGAAAAGAAGAGATAAAGCTTTGATTTAAGGAAGAGAGAAAGAGTGCTTGTGAGTGAAAAGCACATGGCTTTTCTCCTTGCAGCACTTTCCCCAGCTTGGGGAATGCAAAGGAGTGGAGAATGGTTCACATAGTCCGTCAACACATGGAGAAAAAGAGGCTGGAGACTTTCACCAGCTAGGAAATTACCCAGTAGATGGTTTGGAAGAAGACCCAGGCTTGGAAAATGGAAAAGAAAAAACTGATCTAAGACCTAACCCAGAAGGAGGAATCAAACAGCCAGAAAATCAGATACACAAGCTTTTTTCCAGAAACAGCTATTTATAGTGAACACTTTGGCTGTCCTGGTTGGCTTTATGGATAGAAAATGGACTGTTTAGACCTCAGTTTTTTGTTTTATGTTTTTAAATTGTATGGCATAGCAGTTTGGTGTTCATGCTGCTTTTTCTTGCTGGGAAATCCTTGTGAGGTCCAGCAGCCAGATGTGTAGACTATTTAGCCATGACAAGTCACATTGCCCAGGGTCCACCACAAGGAGGCTAGTCTACATTGCACCAAGTTGGGCTGAGAGAAGGGACTGGCCCAAGGTCACTCAGCTGGCTTTCACAGCTAAGGCGGGACTAGAACTCTCCTACCACGCCTGATTGGCTCTTGGGCTGAGAGAGAGTGACTGGCCCAAGGTCACTCAGCTGGCTTTCACAGCTAAGGCGGGACTAGAGCTCTCTTACCATGCCTGATTGGCTCTTGGGCTGAGAGAGAGTGACTGGCCCAAGGTCACTCAGCTGGCTTTCACAGCTAAGGCGGGACTAGAGCTCTCCTACCACGCCTGATTGGCTCTTGGGCTGAGAGAGAGTGACTGCCCCAAAGACACCCAGCCAGCTTTCATGCCTCAGGCGGAACTAGAACTCACAGACCTCTGGTTCCTAGCCCAGCACCTTAACCACTAGACCAAACTGGCTCTCTTAGACCTAGGTGTCTGCTTAGGATGCTTTCGTTTCTGGTTTTACTTCTTTGTGAGCCACCCAGAGTCAGATAGCTGTGAGATGGGCTGCTATTTAAATTGTTTGCATAGATAAATACAATCAGCACACAACTTCTATCCTCAACTGTTGGATCTTCCCAGCCCAGAGGAAACCATTACTGCCCAGAAAATACTGTTATCATTTTCTATGGAAGCCACAACTGAACTGGTGTTGGCCTCATGAAAGGACAACTCTGGGGCATACCTTCCTCCTAAGGACCCCCACAGAGCGGTGTGGAGAAGCCCAGAGAGATGGAACTCTCAGGAACTGATTTTGTATCATGCATTGTCGGGTTCTAAGCTATAGCTTTTGTTTGAGCTATATGCAAAACCGTTTTGTTTGATTCTGTCTTCAGTTGTTTGTTGTTGTTGTTTATTCGTTTAGTCGCTTCCGACTCTTTGTGACTTCATGGACCAGCCCACGCCAGAGCTTCCTATCGGTCGTCAACACCCCCAGCTCCCCCAGGGACAAGTCCGTCACCTCTAGAATATCATCCATCCATCTTGCCCTTGGTCAGCCCCTCTTCCTTTTGCCCTCCACTCTCCCTAGCATCAACATCTTCTCCAGGGTATCCTGTCTTCTCATTATGTGGCCAAAGTATTTCAGTTTGGCCTTTAATATCGTTCCCTCAAGTGAGCAGTCTGGCTTTACTTTCTGGAGGATGGACTGGTTGGATCTTCTTGCAGTCCAAGGCACTCTCAGAATTTTCCTTTGTTTGATTCTGTCTTCAGTGCCATCCACATTTTCATATTCAGCTCTTCTGGCTGGCTGGTTTTACGAATGGGTTCATCTTAAAATAGTGTTAACTGCGGCTTGTTGACGGAGCATCCTACAAACCAAAGTGTTGTCATCCTTCTCAATATGTGTGCCTACAGATTTTGCTGTGGGGGAGGCTGGGAGCCAGTGCAGCCAAAGATGCATATATTTGTGAAGACAAATTAAAAAAGAGAAAAGTGATTTGAAAAAAAAAAAGTGCGCATGTGTGGGTTTTTTTAATTGCACCAGAGCAGAAACGGCATAAACTGAATTTATGAACTGGAAAAATGAGAGAAGCTAACCAACATGTCTGCCTTTGTCAGTAATTTACTACAAATTATCACAATGGGAATATACATTAGGTAAAAAAAAAACCTCTTAATTACAAAAGCACTTTACTGGTTTTTGTCTCACATGTTTATATCTGCAATACTCCTTTTATATGATTTTTGTTTTGGAGGGAAAGAGGGAGAGAAGGAAGAAAGGAAAGAAGGGAAACTGCTATCAAAATCTTGCCATCAAAATTGATAGTGTTTACTTAAAAGCTCATTCCAGCTTTGTGGATTTCAATAGATATCTAAGACATTAATAAATCTAAGATTTGTTGCAAGTCTCTCTTCTTGATGCACTCTGCATCCTTGATGATTGATGTCAAGCTAAAGAAAATAAGACAATTCTTGCTTGTAATTTCCTAGATGTTTCTAACTCATGTTTGTTTTTTAAAGGAATGAGCAAAAATTATTATACATTAGGGATAAGGGGAAAATAATGGCTCTGAATTTCTTTGCTGGACAGACTATGCTTCTTTGTTCTTCTATAGTGTAGTAGAAGACCTCTACTCCCACCAACATCGTCTACCATCTGATATTGTTGCTTCATTCTGCCTAATAGAAGGGGTGATCCTGCAAAACTCTACTTATCGATGAATGGCACTCTCATCTTAGCATATGTTAGGATTTTTGACACCAACTTGATGGGGCATAATCAAAATGAGAGGAAGGGAGAGTGAAGGCCTGGTTTGAGCTTCAGGGGTGGATGGATGGATGGATGGATGGATGGATGGAAAGAAGGAAGATGGGTGGGTAGTGGAGAATCAGATCAAATGCTATTTACTCCAGCATTGTGGCCCATAATAAGATACCTCTGGTAAGTTCACAAACAGAACATAGCTTCAAATAGCCTCACCTAAATTAGAAAGGGTAGATTATGGAAAGAAAGAAACTGATGTAACCTTAGAGAGAGAGGGCAAAATATAAATGTACTTATAACTGTTATTAAGAAAACCAGAATCCAGTTCTATTCTTTCTTTCCTTCTTTTCTACTTCTTTTTTTATATTTCTTTTTCATTTTTCTATTACTTTTCTCCATGTCTCTTATTTTTAACTCAAAATTTGTATTTATTTATTTATTTGTCATATTTATTGACCGCCCATCTCATGTATGACTCTGGGTGGTACTGTTTTTACTCTGTGGAAAAACTTATTGAAAAGGAAGGCAGGAAGGCAGGAAGGCAGGAAGGCAGGAAGGCAGGAAGGCAGGAAGGCAGGAAGGCAGGAAGGCAGGAAGGAAGGAAGGAAGGAAGGAAGGAAGGAAGGAAGGAAGGAAGGAAGCATTTTAAAACCATTACAACGGTCAATATACAGTGTGCCAGAGGCCAAATAATTTTTTTTCCCCATCTTGCAGATCAGTTACAGACAGACATAACAGATAACTATCCAACCTGGTCCCAATGTCTAACCAGCACAAAACCTGCTTAGCCTTTTTGACATCAGCCAAGGTTGGCTTGAAGCTTCCACTTAGCTGGTCATATTTATTTACCCAGGCCTTTTAATGCTGCTATTTTAGTTTTGTTTTTTTATATCTGTAATGATCTGTTTATGGAGGTTTTGACTGTGTCCTTGGAAGCTGTCCAGAGAAGTTGGGGGAAGGGGTATTTTAAAAAAATCAAGATGGTAGGTATGACCATACAGTCAAAACCTATCCCTTTTTTACATCCATATGATGCATATAAAACAGGGCAGGGCTTTGAACACACAGTCCCCATCTTGACTTTTTTGACCTCTCCACTAATGCCCCATGGCCAGTTTCCATTACATCTCACCATTATGAGCCCTGTGAGGAGAGCTGGTGCTTGAATTTGGAGGTGTGTGTCTATCTGTTTCCTGGTTTCTCTTCCTTTCCCCTTTTTCTTTCTAACAATAATTTTAGAGCTGGAATTATAAACCTCAAAGCAGGGATTGTTTTGGATTTTGAAAAATAATTTATGAGCCCTCCCAAGAAACTTTTGGACTGAAAGCAGTGGCAAGCTACAAATAAATATATAACACAAAAGCAGTGGGGAGGGGTTCTTCAGAAACCTGGCTTTAAAGAAATGATGTTGTCAGTACCATGTTGTTGTCAATGAAAGTGCAATTCCATTTGCAGTGGGGTGACTTCTGAAGTTG
Source organism: Candoia aspera (assembly GCF_035149785.1). Lineage (NCBI taxonomy): Eukaryota > Metazoa > Chordata > Lepidosauria > Squamata > Candoiidae > Candoia > Candoia aspera. Next base: position 12,487,322 of record NC_086153.1, read on the forward strand.
GGGGCAGGAGAAAATATCCATGCTCCCTTGTATTTGTAATTCCTTCCCTCAGGAAACTCAGGACCCAGGGCCAATGGCTGTGATGAAGGGAAGGGAAGGGAAGGGGATTGCAAGAAACACAATTAGCATCAGATGCAACCAGTCTCATGGTTGGTTCAATGAAAATCTCCTGCATTGTGATCCCTCTTTCTTCTTCCCAAATGGAAATAAGAAATAAAGGGGGGAGAAGGAATAAACATGAAGAGGGGGAAAAGCAAGCCAGAATTGCAAAGGCGATTCCTTATAGAACCTGCAAGCCTGATTCTTGCCCATTGTCATCATATTTCACAGCTAAAATACTTACTCTGTTTTAAACCACAACCGATCCCCTTTTTTTGCCAATCCCGTTTCCGAAGCCAGGATGTAAAATTCATGTCATCTCTCCCCCTCCCCTCTGCCTTTTATCTTGAGCCTTGCTCTTTCATACACAACATCAGGGTTGTCATATCTGAGGAATTATTAAAATAAGATGAAGGCAGCTATTGCGGGGGGCGGGGGGTAGGGAGAGACATGGCTTTGAGACTGCGTCCTCGGGAGAGACAAACCAGCTCAATCTCATTAGTTGGTGCCGGGAATTGTCCTAGCCACCAGGTTCAAGGTGATGAAAAATTAGGCTGTTTGGCCTTCCCTCATTCAGTATGCGGCACACGCCGCTCCCTACCCATGAACACGAAATTACATTGAACCTGGGGAGTCTAACTCCATTAATTTTAAATGGAAGATTAATTTAACAATATGCGGCAGATATTTGTTACAAACCTATCATGTACAAGTGACGTTTGGCCATAAATTGTAGTGACTCACAACTGGCCAGTGACTTGGGCTCAAATAAATCAGATGCCATTTGCACATAATTGCTGTTTTTTAAAGTCAGGGAGAAAGTAAGTGTGTGTGTGTGTGTGCACGCGTGTGTATCGGGGAGTGAGAGATGGTTCTGGGATGGAAGGTTGAGCAACTCCATTCAAGGAACAAGAGGGAGGTGTTAAAGGGACAGCATACCAGAATTATAATTTTGTTCAAACCAGGGGTGTCCACGAGGAGGGTCAAAAAAGTCAGTATGGTGGCTGTGAGTGCATGATTGAAGCATTACATGTGTGCTGCATGTGACACATGTAAAAAAGGGACAGGTCTTTGATCATGCAGTCATGGCCATCTTGACTTTTGATGCCTTCCCCCACCTTCAATGCCCCTGGTTCAAAACACCAGATGCTGCTCTTAAAGAAAAAATACACATGCCACTTAAAATATGAAATTCTGTCTATAAACACAATCTTGGGTTTACCATTTCACATTTTATGCTTTCCTCAGTTGCTGACTTGGCAAGAAAGGTCCTGAGATGCTAAAATGTCTGTAACACAGACAAATCCAGCTCACTTGACTTCACCTGCCTTTAAACAGCCTTTGATCCCACTTGCTTTTAATCTGGATTTTGCCAAACCGAAGATACTATAAAGCAGCTGAGTAATATGGACTCCAAAATTGGATGCTCAGCTCTGCTCTTTTTATTTATCTAGATTTTTGCTCTCATCCACCTTCTATTGGTCTGCTGTTGGAAGAAGGAGCTCCCCTACAGGGGATTTTATTTATTTATTTATATTTGAAATTTCTGTCACTGCCCATCTCCCCCAAGGGGGGACTCCTTTTGCATCAGGTAGGGAAGGTTGGGATTTTCAGTTGTGGGTGCACTGGGGAAATTGTTGTTAGACTGTTTTGCCCATTCACAAAAAAAAAAGTGCCTTGAATAACATAATCAACAACAATTTATCAATTTATCAGACTGTTTCTCACCTCTTCCTCTAGCCCTCCTTCCTGGATAATGTTCTGTTCCCCACTTTTGCTAGACACATTCCTAAACAAACAATGGACTATGATTTTTCTTTTTCTAAGAAAGCTTGTGGGGCCCATTTGGGAACTAGAAGCATACTTAGAAATGAAGGTGTTGTTCAAGATTGCCACTTTCTTTTGTAGCATGCCAGCTTCCCATTTTTTAAAAAAATCAGAACATATTATTTAATGTAATAATCAGTAATAAGGAGTGCATATAGATGCATGGGTTTCCCCAGGTAGCTGGTTGGGGACCTCAGCTTTACATAATAATGGAAATCCTGACTCTACAGCTACTCAATTTCTTCCAAAGCTGGGATGTAAGATAAACCTGCCATAAATTTCTGTGGGATTGGAATTAAAAGAGCCACCGAAACAGACTCAGGCATACACCGCAGCAGTGTACCAAGTCCACCAGGACCTATCATTCTCCAATCAAAAGATCCACATTAAAATAAAATGAAATAAAAAAGAGTTCCAAAAGATCAGTGGAAAAAGAATATGTCTCTGAAAGCAGTGTGCAAAGGAATTTATACTGGGAAGTTTGCATTTTTTGAAAGTATATCTTCAGGGTAATTATGTAAAAATATTACAGGGTTACAGGGAAATGTATGTTAAACAACTCTGTACCTTGGGAGATATGTATTAAAAACTCTGATCTGATCTGGTTCATACATCACCTTAAACCAGAATATGCTTTACATGATTTTGACTTAAGCTGTTGTGTGAACTCAAGGAATTGTGATTTATTCAACAAACAATGTTTAAGTAAGCTGTGACTTAGCACAATACATGAAATGGTTCTTTGCATATTTGGGAAGTTGTGGGCAAAACCTCCTTATGTTAGAGAAAATGATTAAGAACAAGCAGGCGTAGATGTTTTGATCAATATGGGGATAGTTGTAAGAGAGTGTGCTGAGGCTGAGGAAGAAAGGGGGGTATCTTTAAATACAGCCAGTCAGCAAATGGGGCTCCCCATTAGAGGCTTATTAAAGAAATGGACTCTTAGTTCATTATGCAAACATTCTGGAAAAAGGAGATTCAACAGCTTCAAAGAGACCCTGCTTTAATGAATTCTCATCAGGCAATGGCATCTGGTGGGACTTAGGAGGTATGCCTTTTCTGTGGCAACACTTGCCCATTGAGACAGTCTCCCCACCCCACTCCCAGATTTGGATGGTTCCAATCTTGTTAGATTTCCAGAAAGTTTTAAAAACATGATTTCCCCCCCAGGCACTGGGCAAGGATGATATATAAGTACATTTTCTGGAGGTGCTGTGTGCATTTGTTGACCTCCACCGTATATAAGTTGTTTATGGATTGCTTTTCTTTTGATTTAGTATGGTTTCTTACCTGTAATCATTTTTTGTTTGTTTTATTTGATGTATGCTGCCCGGAATGGCAATTATAAGAGCTGGATGGCTATATAAAGGAGTCAGAAAAGGCAAGATGGCAGAAGCAATGTCATGATCCAAGATCTGCCACCTCCCTTGCCCAATCATTTTTCAGCAATGTACACCAGGCCCACACGTCCTGTTGCAAACGGACTTGACATTCAACATCAGTACATTGAGGTCAGGGTCACCCGTCATCTAGACACCTGGATGTGGGAATGGGGGATTATCACAAGATGTGGGGATCAATAACAGGTTGTTGGTCTTCCCCTGCAATGTCTTACCTGATGCCCCACCACACCTCCTCAACCCATCACAAAGAAGTGTACTCACCTGCTTTCCACTCCATTAGTTCACCTATAGCACCACTCCATATCATTGGCAAGTCCTGAGATTCCACCTAAAATCCACAGCCTTAGCTCCACCCACCTCCCATTCCCCACCAACCCTGATCTGATAATCCTGCTATCTGGCCAAGCCACTCTAGATAGGTGTACAGACTGTGGACAATCACACTACACCATTAATACACAACTTTCCCCTCTAATCCAGTACCATCAATCCCATGTATTTCATCACTTTCTCTCTGTCTCTTGAAGAAGTCTTTGTTGAAGTTCTCAGACAAAACCCAGAAAGCTATTTTATATTTTCAAGCCCATCAGGAAAGATGTCTTCTGTCTTTTGCCCAAGGAACTCATAAACTGTCTACACATGTCTTGACTGAGTGGCAGTGGATCTCTGAAATTTTAGACTAGAATCTTTTCAGCTCTTTGTAAAGATGCTAAGAATTTCATAGGAGATCATTTTCCACTGAGGGCTGGATTCCAAGACAGAGATACACTCCTGTTTCCTGGAGATATCCCTCCAGAAATGGTAATTTCTGAATGTCCTTCTAGAGCTTACATGTACAGTATATATGACACCTGGTGCAAGAATGTGAAGACAATTCAAGGATATGCAATGCTCTTAGCAGTTGGAGAAGTGGAGAACCTTGAATTGTTTCAAGGAAACCAGAAGTGCCTGACCATACCTGCAGTATCTGAAAAGCATGTTACTTAAATTACATTCCTTTGAAAACTCTGTGCTTGCCAGGTCTGGTGCTCATCACTGAGGTAGCCTAAGGCGCAGAAACAACAATCAAGCACAACACACCATCTTTGCTAAATGCATCCATTTAAATAATAGAAGTACTTTTGAAATCTACTGGGGATAAGGAAGGCAATTCAGGTTTCACTTTCAAAGGTATTTTCACTGAGGGGTGCATTTTCTTCATTTATTCCACTCCATATGCTTTGTTTTGCATCTCTGTTGATAGCATCAGAGAACATGAATCTCACGGCTGGGAGACAAAATACTATTATATTATCTATGTTCCAACAATACATGAGTATGAGTAAAGGGAGACACACATGTCAGACCCCCTCCATTGTCTCCAACCTTCCTTTATGGAGATCTATAGACCATCTTCTGAGCATCAGTAGAAATGTCCATGTGACTAGGAGCAATGTTTTTTGATAAACTTGGAAAGGGTTATGCTCATATTTTGCCCACATTCAAGTGAACACAAATGAAGGGTGTGTTTTTTTCCAACTTCCATTCAACTTGAGGAAGAAGTAACACTGAAGGGAAAGTTGATTATATTCAAAGTCAAGATAGTATACACAGCCTTCTCTCACTTATGTTGATATATAATTTTAAGGATAGTATTTGAATTCAGGCTAGAATGATTAGAGATACCTAATGTGTACAAAAAGTCCTCACAGATAGTAATCTACTGGATGTCCAGAGATACACTGCAAGTTAACGAAAGATAACCAAGAAGGAACTGGGATTTCTAGAACTGAAAGTGGAATGGAAGTGAAACAAACCTTTTGTGCAAGAAACATGGGTAGATTTGTCTCTGTTCACAAGTTTTTGAAGTCACCTTGAATGTATAAAGCTACCTTTACCTCATCTATCTTGCCCAATATCAGCTATGTTAACCAATGGTACCTTTCCAACATCAACATCTTGGGATATTCTTTCTAGTTTTCACAGCTGAAAACTTTTTATTTAACTGGGGGAGCCAACATTGAAGCTTCAAACCTCCTAAATGCAATATATAAGAACATAAGAGATGGCCAAGGTCCATCTCAGTCCAGCATTTTGTTTCTCCCAGTGGCCAAACAGATGCCATTGGTAGAGACAAACTCTTCTCCTGCTATTCCTCCTCAGTGACTGGTAATTAGAAGCAAGTTCCCCAGCTCCCCAGAAGTAACCATGACGTTCAGGTCTAATAGCACTTGATAGACCTGTCCTCCATGAATTTTTCCAATCTCCTTTTACAGCCATCGAAGTTATTGGCCATCACCACATCTTGTGGCAATGAATTCCACACGTTAAATTCTGTGCTGTGTGAGTTATGAGCTTTCCTTCTAGTCAGCTTCTTTGAAGGACCCATGGACTTACTATTAGGAGAAAGGAAGAAAACTTTCCCCTATCTACTTTCTCTATGCCAGGTGTGATTTTATACAACTTGATCATATCCCCACCCAAAGGCCTTTTTTTCCAAGATAGAGTCCCACATATTCTCTCCTCTCCTGTAGGGAATACACTGAGCCACCTTATCATTTTGGTTGCCCTCCTGGATAAATTTTCAATTCTAGGAGGTCATCTTTCAAAAGTGGTGACAAGAACTGTACAGACTGCTCCAGATGCAGATGTATAGGGTCTTTATAATTATGGCATCTTAATTTTATTTATATTACAAGACTCTTATGATTGCAGTTGTTTAGACATCAAGTAAGTAAATAAATACAATTTTTACTCTTTTCCTAATGACTCCTAGCATGGAATTTGCCTTTCTTACAACTACTGCACACTGTGATGACTCCATTAAGCTATTTACTTTGACCCCAAGATCCTTTTCCTGGTTCTTACAGAGAGCTGAGTATCCATCATTGTATATATGAAGTAATGGTATTTTGCCCAACATGTCATTTTTATATCACTTTACACATACATAAATTGAATTATATTTGCTATTTGGTTCATTATTCTATTATTATTATTATTATTATTTAAACTTGTATGTACTCTCAACAACACTCTGGGCAGCTCACAACAATCAAAGAAAGAAATTACAATAAAATCAATAAAAAATAAAAAAAATAAAGTTAGAGGTCCTTCTGGACCTTTTCACAATTTCTTATGCTTTTTACCTCCCCAAATAGATTAGTATCATTCTCAATGCAGGGGTCAGTCTAGATAATACACCCTTCCCAACACAGATCCTTGAGGGACTCAATTTCTTCCATGAAGAACTGAGTGGAGCTAATCCACCACAGTTGGTTTCTTCACTTCCAGATACCCAGCTTCTATGCCATGCTACGCATAACATCATGAAAGGGCTGGAGAGGCACCAAAGCAAAACAACCTTACTACTCTGATCCACTAAGTGCCACTTGATAGATCATTCCAGTCAAGCTTTATATAGCCTCTTGTCTGCTTAACTGGTAATGGCTCTCCAGGGTTTAACAACATCCTACTATTGTCTTTATGGAGATGTGGGAATTGAACCAGGACCTTTTACATACTTACATATCCATCGCACTATTCCCTTTTGATTTTGATTTTTTTAAAATTGATTAGTCTTAATCAATCAAAGAATCATATCAAAGAAAATAAAATAAAGGTGAAATATAAGGTCTATTTTGAGGAGAAAATAGGTAAAATAAAATAAAATAATAAAATATATATGTGCTAAAAACAAATAGTCAATATTCAGATAAATACATCACCTCTTCATGACATCCCAATCTGTTCGATATAACGGATTCTTAGCTGAACCACTTTGTCTATAAATGTACCAGTTCTGTTCACGATGTATATGTTAGAGCCCAGGAGGAAATAGGACCATCTGTGATTCAGGTCCCAGTGGGCTGTTCTTTCAAGTAGGGATTTTAAATATCTAAGCCTAAAAGGGGAATAGGGTTGACACTCAAACAAAACATGAGCAATATCTTTGATGGCTGGGGCCCCTCATAAACATGTCCTCTCATGATATGACAAATGATGGGAAGTGCCCATATTTGGCCATGGAATCCAAAAAATTTTGAGGTAAGCAATATTATGCAGATTGCAGAAGGGGATTAATAAATAGCAAACCAAAGAAATGTATGGTGCAAATAACTAAAATTATCTTACACCAACACCATTCAGTGTACCTCTCCATACTTTTCTGTCCTTGCAAACCATCCTTGCTTCAACCATATCCATACATCATTGCCTTAGAAAAAAACCTTCCTTCTCTCTTTTTTAATGTCTCATCAACACCAACCAACCAAGTTGGTCTTCTTCTCCCTCTCAACCCAGTCACTCTTCCTTCCTATCTTTATTTTGTAGTCTGATCCTCATTCATCTGAATGCACTTCTTTCATACTGTTCTAAGCCTAAAAGGGGCATACAGTTGACAGTCAAACAAAACATGAGCAATATCTTTGATGGCTGGGGCACCGCATATACATGTCCTCTCACGATATGGCAGGTGATGGGAGCGCTCACTGTTCTATTAAATCCACATTAATGCAGCATGCAATCATGCTTGAGCCTACCTTTTAGCACACATACTTCCTAGGACACCCTGGAGATGATGATGATGCTCGGGAAAGTGGAAGGCAAAAGGAAGAGGGGCCGACCAAGGGCAAGATGGATGGATGATATTCTAGAGGTGACAGACCCATCCCTGGGGGAGCTGGGGGTGGTGATGACCGACAGGAAGCTCTGGCGTGGGCTGGTCCATGAAGTCACGAAGAGTCAGAAGCAACTGAACGAGTAAACAACAACTTCCTAGGTACCCCAGTTCCACTGCATTCAACTTAATGTAATGTTTTTCCTGACTTATCCAGCTTTCACGTCAATAAAACAAAGTGGGCAGAAACACACACAACCATTTTTACTGTTGTTGACAAATATGCATTCCTCAGAAGGAGCGAGGATTATCCACTACCTTTTAAAGCAGCATTTCTATGTCTTAAAAAATCCTCCAGCAATTTTCTCATCTTTTGCAAACGTTCTACCAAGGTATAAAAATTCATCTACTTGCTCTGGTATCTCACTATTTAACTTGCAATAGTTCACTCCATTTTCCCTGTCAAACATAACAACCTTGGTCTTCAAAACATTAATTTTCAGATCCATACTTCCCATTCCATCATACAATTTACATATATTTGCTACAAGTCATCCAGGTTCTTAGTGAACAACACAGCATCATCTGCATACAAAAGTAAATATATATTCACGTCCCTAGCCAATACATTTCCAACATCACTACAAGCATTCCTTAAACATTTATGCATAAATACATGAAAAGACCAAGGGGACATCATACATCTCCTTTCTCAATGTTGAAGCATTCACTAAACATTCCATTTATACTTGTGCATGCTTTATTTCCAGCATAGACCATTCTTAACACATTCAGCGACTAATGTTTAACTCCATATTTGCACAAAACATTGCATAATTCAAGCCAATTCACTTTATCATACAATTTTTCCAATTCAACAGAGGTACAATACATTTTCTTTCTCACATGTATACATTTCTTAGTGACTTGCTGAGGAAAACTGTAGTCTGTACACCTCCTGTTCGATAAAAACTCCCATTCCATTTTCTGTTGCATCTTTCATACCTTTCAACCAGAATTCTCCGAACACCTTCCTAGGCAAATTTAACAAACTTACAGTATCTCCTTATTGTTTTTGCCTTCACATTTTGTAGAGGAGTACAGAGATGGCCTTGAAGGAGGTATTAGACAGCCATTATGTAAATCCCAGCTTAGCCATGAAAGGGAGAAGAGAATGAGAAAGAAAGTCAAGACTGCCCCAACTTGATGCTCTTTGGTATAAGAAGGGGAAGAGAAGATCTCAGTCAAGATTTCATGATTCTGTTTTTTATTTAACAATCAATTTGAGTTCTAGTAGTCCTTGAGAAGTCTGCTTCCTGATCCAGTCTACCTCAAAGGGCTGATACTCTTATTACTTTTATATTTGTATAGGGAGACAATTACAGCATTTTCCGAATTATTAAGTACAGATGCAGCCTTCACACATACATAAGCCACCCCATCCACATTTTAATATTTCTCCAGGTGCACCATCTGCACCTGAGCCTTACCATTTGTCAACATTCTCACAATGCTTACGATTTCCTTTACATTCATGGTTTCTTGGAAACTATTGTTTATACCTTTGTTTCAGTTCTCCTTGATATATCCTTATTGTCTCTAATATACTTCCACCTATATTTCTTAAATTTCATACCATTTTTTTTTCCAAATGTGTGTTTTCCATTCCATTCACTCTGCCTGAAGCTCCTTGTTTAGCCCTCCTCACCCACTTCCAAAATCATTTTTAATTTCCATCAGAATAGTTTACCATAGACCTTTGGTGTCATTTTTGAAACTGAGTTCACTCAAAACCTGTTTCAGCTTCAAGTGGTTGCATTTACATCCCTTAGTGAGAGCAGATTTGGATCAGGCACTGCTACTGCTTAACAAGCTGAGCAACTTAAGCAAACCCTCAGGATATCCCAGTATTGGGGCCAGCTGTGATGCCCATTTACCATACTTCTGATCATTGCTAAGAAAGAGATTCCACAAAATTCCAAGCACCTTAGGATCGATCAACAGCAAAGGGGGAGAGTGATTAGATGATCCTTCTTAGAAGGAATAAAGAAAGTGTTGGGAACTGCTGGCTGCTACCTTAAATGATGTGATACTCCTGCAGCTGCTCAACAAGCATCTGAAACAGGTGGCCTCTGTCCTGTGTCAGAAAATGAGAAGTCCCTCCTTCGGTGACCAGTAGGTACTTTTGAGACCATGACCATATTCACTCTTGGAAAACTCTGTTATTAAATTAAAAGGCAACTTAGTGACACTGCTCCCCACCACCCAGTTAGCTTTTCAGGATGTTCTCTCTCATTTCAGCTGACCTTTGCCAGCTTTGGGGCAGTTTTTCCCCCTTGCAAACAAAGCTCTGGTCAATAGCCATCATCCACCACTTTTCTTTTTGCATTTGCTAAGAATCCCTTTGGGACGCGGTGGCGCTGCGGGTTAAACCGCTGAGCTGTCGATCGGAAGGTCGGCGGTTCGAAACCGCGCGGCGGGGTGAGCCCCCGTTGCTCGTCCCAGCTCCTGCCAACCTAGCAGTTCGAAAACATGCCAATGTGAGTAGATCAATAGGTACCGCTTCGGCGGGAAGGTAACGGCGTTCCGAGTCGTCATGCTGGCCACATGACCCGGAAGTGTCTCCGGACAACGCCGGCTCTAAGGCTTAGAAACGGAGATGAGCACCGCCCCCTAGAGTCGGACACGACTGGATTTTACGTCAAGGGAAACCTTTACCTTTACCTTTAAGAATCCCTTTGGAAAATATATATGCCTGGGGAAGGATGCTTTGCCGCATGCTATTTTTTTCATTCATTTAGCTTTAATGAAAGGATTAAAAAAAAAAAAACAGGATGGATAAGAGATTGGCAAACAAAATCTGCAGTGTTTCCACTCACGCTCCCCAGTGGGTCTTCAACCAAACTTTCTTTGCATACTTTCAAGAAAGCTGTATATAAAAAGGCATCCTTTCCTCTCTCCTCATGCACTTGGAAAGACAGGCACAGGGTATATGTCTGGCCATCTAATGCAATTCATCACTTGGGGGAGAGGATATACTGCGACTGAAAATTCACTCTGCCCTCCACTGCCAGTAACAGATGCCACTAACTCCGTCTTTTTTTCTTTTTTCTTTCCTTTTTTTTTAAAATGGCACTTTAATGTTGAATTTCTTATGGGACCACATCACCTAATTAGAGGAACTGGTAACTTCACTGCTTCATAATGAGGCCAATACATTTCAAAGTCATTAAAGATAACTAAGGCAATAAGTCTGTGTTTAAGCAATGCTTCCTTCGAATCCGTAAGCCTGGTCCAGGAGAAGGCATGGGCTGGGGAGTGAGAGCAGGCAGGCAGGCAGGCAAGCAAAAGCAATCTTTGCTTAGTCAACTGTAAATGCTGGGTTATTGGAATCGTTAAAACAGGCAGCATGGAGAAAATTACATAGCCAAATCTCCTTCTTCCCAGTTAATGAAGAATTAAGAGTCCCATTTACCACATTAGAAGGTTCATCAGAGACCTCTTCCTTCTGCAGTGGCTGGTTGACAGTGGTGTCACTTTTCTCAAGTCTGGTGTAGAAAGGCTTGACAGCACATCAGTCATAAATGTCACACCTATTTATCTCTCTCCTCATCACAGCCCTGACAAAATTCAATCCTTGTTTGTGGCCTGTAAGCAGGTGGAAGGGAGGAGGGAGCACCACAAGCTGCTTAAAAGAGCTCCCAGCCATTAGAGTAAAATGGACAGCTACCTCCTGGGTGGCCTGATGGCACTGGCTGGGGAGATGGAAGCTGGAGTCCAACTCCCCTGGAAAGAAAGTGCCTGGCTGGGGAAGTCTGCTTGATCATTTTTCAACTCCCAAGAAGGTGGGCTGGACCTTGAGTTTTCAAGGTTGCTGTTGAGAAGTTGTGTTTGTTGGTGAGAGATTCTACACGGCAGGAAGAATGTGCCTTACCTGATGATTGAATTCATCTATTTTCTGGTTGTGCACACGCCATTGAACCAAGAGCCAATCAAACGGGCCATTGAAAACATGCTGGCTCCCGTAATCCTCTCTGCTTTCCATCTGGAAGCTGGAACTACTGTGTGTGAGTTGGGCAGCCATATAAATTTATTAAACAAACAAGCAAACTACAGCAAAATGCTTTATTATTAGGGACCACACAATATTCTTTTAATAACACCAATGCTGTGGAAACCTCATTGGTTGTGGGTTTGTTGCCTGGGGCAATTCAAGGTGATGGTGATCACCTTTAGAGTCCTCCAAAGGCTTGAGGCCTGATGGTCTATGCTTCTACCAAGTTAAATCTTCCTACCTGCAGAAAACTACAGAGATGACCTTGGAGAAGGAATGAACAGTTAGCAAAATGTGAATCAAGTCCAGGGAAGGAAGAAAAAGTTAGAAAGCAACTTAAACTGGCTCTGCCTTGGGTATAAGAGGAAGGGAAGGGAAAATATTGTCAGGCTTTCAAGAGTCTGCTATTATAGCCTTTATTAATAAAGCAGTTCCAGCATTTCTTGCAGAGTCTGTTTCCTAAGGTGGCCTGCCTCAGGGCTGACACTGTCTAAAGCAGTGTTCCTCAACCTTGGTAACTTTAAGATGTGTGGACTTCAACTCCCAGAATTCCCCAACCAGTCATGCTGGCTGGGGAATTCTGGGAGTTGAAGTCCACACTTCTTAAAGTTACCAAGGTTGAGGAACACTGGTCTAAGGTGTGCCCACAGATGGGGTTTGCTGATAGTCCTCTCCCTGACAAGGTGCTATGGGAGGGGACTTAGAAGCAAGCATTTTCTTCAGAAGCCCATATCCAAATGCCCATCCCAGCAGAAATAAGACCTACACCCTCACAGATGGGTATTTAGAAAGCTTGTGGAAACTGTGTTAATTCAAAGAGTATTTGTAGGTGGTTGTACCTGGGATGACTGAGGACTTTAGGATGAATGCTGATTATGTTGTAACTATAGGATTGGGTATAACATGTTTGCATTATTATTGTATAATTATTGTATCTGCTTTAGGACAATCTTACATTTATATTGCATTACTTTATTTTGGCTGTGAAGTGCTTAGAATTGGAACAATTAAAGCATCATTAAAGGATCTGCAAGGAATGAATGAAAACTCAACTAAGGTTAACATTAACCAAGTTTAGCCTGTGGGGCAAATGCAGCCATTGGGTCTATAATTGACTCGGTGAAGCCAGAAATTAGGTTAATTCAGTAAGAGTGTTTTAAATATGTGACCTCAATGTTTTGTTTAGAGAGAAAACAGCAGTATAAAGTTCTTCTAATTTTAATATGAGATAAATTGGAGGTCTCAGTCTGTTCAAATACATAAAGGCCAAGATCAATTTTGCAATCCAATATGAGAACTTGGAAATAAATTTCCCTCATCTGTGCCAGCCTATTTTGCCTACTCCATGCTAAACATACCATCCTTTCTTCTCTTAGCTTACAAAGAAATATGGGATACAAATAAAATTCAGAAACTTTTTTTTACTGCCTCATCAACATCAAGATCAAAGTACGTTCAAGAACACAACCACTCTGCTCATTCTTGTCAGTCTTTGTTCTTCACCTAAGAGAACATCTTAGTCTAAATAAATAATTTGCATAGAGACACAGAAACCTTCGTTAATACCATTCAGAGGATTTGATCATTTACCTTAATGCTATCAAGGCATGGAAAAGAAATTCAGTAAGTTTGCATCTGAACACAAATTATCTAATTTTCCATTCTTATACTGATCCACAAACTAATCCCCTCTCTTTCTCAGCCAACCCACCTCACAAGGTGGTTGTTGTGGGGAGAATAGGAGGCAGGAACATTATGTTCACCATCTTGAATTGTACAAAATAAAGGTGGGATATATCCGATCTGATAACAAACAAACAGACTGTAATTTAGTAACACTGGAATTCTCGGTTTTATGAATTTTGAATTGCAGTTTGCCAATCTCTTTTTTTTTTTAAAGTATTAAGGAGAAGTCCGTAAAAATGCATACGTTAAAAAAAATTAGATGTAAAAATGCATTCTGTTGGGAAAAATGGTTTGCAGAGTTGTGTATGTTAGGTTAAATTGCAGGCTACACACATAGGCAAAACGCATTAGTAAAATTGCAAACAAAAAAAAAACCATCAAATGCACACATGTTTTAATCTGAACTTTCAAGTTCAATAAACTATGTTTGCAAAAATGAGAAACTGAGAAAAAACAACCTTGACTGATTTGCAGAAATGAGAAACAGAAAAACAAAGATTGACATATTTGTGAAAATCTGAAACTGAAACAAATGTATTTGCAAAAATCATTGAGAAGCTAAACTTGATACATTTGCCATCCCAAACACTGTCTGCTCTGATTCTTCAGGGTCTTAGAGAAAGTCCTTCCCATCTCCTTTATCCTGATCCCTTAAAAAAAAAGTCCTTTTTGTGAACTGAACTGAAACTGGGACAGTCTGAATCAGACAATGTTATGAATAAACTTACAAGCAAACTGTACAACTGGACAAGTTGGTGGGTGGTCCATCATTAGATCTGCATATATTTAAAATGGCAATTGCAGTTGTGGGTACACTTCAGGTAGAGAATCCAGTTTGGGTCGTGGCACTGGTTGAAGAGAGGTTTAATTGTTCACCCATGCTGCTTTTCTAACTAAATCCCTCTATCCAAAATTGCAGACGTTTCATTACCCAACTAGGTAACATCAGTGCTAGTGAGTGTGGGGTTTGCTCCCTGTTTCTATACACTGATGATGTTACCTCATTGGGTAATGAAATGTCTCCAAGCAAGCAACCAAGCTCAGAGAGCACCAAGGACTCCACAGTTCAACCCTGAGCTACAGATATTCTCTTCTATTGAAAGGACACTGCAAGTGGAGAATTAACTTGGGCACTCTTTAGAAAACTCCCTAGAAATCAGAGAGATTACCTGACCCCCCAGTAAGTTCCACTACAACACTGGTGCAAATTGTTGGCCTCAAGCTGGGTGCAATGCACATGAAGTTTGAACCCCTGAAGGAAATTATTAAATAGAGCTATATTAGTTTTCTTGAAAATACACTTGTTTCCATATTCTAGCCATTTAGACCAATTACACCATTTTTCCTTGCTGAGAACTGATTGTTTTGCCAACACAGTTCTAGTAAAAATGTAACACACTAGAGTTTTAACCTGGAGGTTGGATTTGTTCCCCATGTCGGTGGGTGGGTGGGTGTATACACATTGCTCCCATGTTAGTACTTCGGATGGAATGCATCTCCCATTAATCTAAATGCAAAATTAGCTTCATCTTACAGGAAAAAAAAAGTTTCTAAACAGAAACTTGAAAAATAATGTTAAACGCAAAGCAATAAACCCTTTTTTAAAATGCTCTTTAGATGACTAATGCTTTGGAGATCTCATATTCATTTTGAAGAAATGAACACTTAATGGTTCCCACAGGAATAGCAATGAGAAGAATATCTGAGTCTATAATGGGAGGGGGGGGGAGAAATTAAGTTTATGTAAACTATTTAATCAGATGTGAAATTTTCTCTAGGGTGTAAAATGGGAGGTAAGCAAGACCCTTCTCTCATCTAGGCTTATTTAAAGTTAAGATAATATATTGATACACTTCCATTCTCAAGACAGGGTGCTACCCTGGTAGGAGTCAGGCTACTGGTCTATCTAACCAAGTCTTTCTGAATCTGTTTGACAACACTTTGTTCCCAGTTAGGCTATACCAGTGTTTCTCAACCTTGGGAACTTTAAGATGTGTGGACTTCAACTCCCAGAATTCTCCAGCCAGCAGAATTCTGGGAGTTGAAGTCCACACATCTTAAAGCTCCCAAGGTTGAGAAACACTGGGCTATACTGTGTGTGTGCACATGTGCACGCGCATGCCTTCAGTCATTCATGACTCATGGCGACTGCCTGGATGACTCCCTGCAGTTTTCTTGGCAGCATTTTTCAAAGGTGGTTCTCCTTGGCTTCTTCTTCCTAGGGCTGAGAGAGGACTGGCCCAAAGTCACCCAACTGGCTTCATGCCCAAGGTGGGACTAGAACTCACAGTATCCCAGTTTCTACCCTGGTGCCTTTAACCACTACACCAAACTGGCTGTCAGGCTATAAATAGCTGTACATAATCTGCATGATTTACCCAAGGATGTTACCTGCCTCCCTTCAAATGCCCAAGTTCATAGGTGTCTGCAAGGACTGTAATATCATCACACGGATCATGATATTATTGAGCAAATAATGCAAATTCCATAATTTACATCAGTCAGTATAGGACTGGCATGGGACCAGGCTATTTGCCGGACTGCCTCTCCCTGAGGGTATCTGCCAGTCGCCCTAGATCAGATAGAGTGGCCACGCTCCAGGTCCCTTCCCTGAAATATTGCCATCTAGTGGGACCTAGGAAGCATGCTTTTTCCGTGACTGCCCTGACCTTATGGAACACACTCTTCACAGCACTCTGGTAGACTCGCACCCCCTTAGTCTTCTGGAAGGCCACTAAAACCTGGCTTTTCACCCAGGGATCGGGGTAGAGTGGTGGAGCCTGCAGATGGTTGTTGTGGTACCCTGGGTGGTTGACTGAGATGCTGGGTTCTTAGTTTTTATCATATGTTTTTATAGTTTAATTGCTATTGGGAGCCTCCCAGAGTTAAGATGGGCATCCATACAAATTTCAAATAAAAAAACAAACAAACAAACAATATGTTATTGCAGGTGTTAAGAGATGGGCAGGTTTATAATAGCAAAGAGATCCTTCAGATAAGCAGGCCTTAAGTCATTTAGGACTTTCAAGATCAATACCAACATTTAAACATTTGCCCAGTAAGCAATTGGCAACCAGTGAATCTCTTTCAAGGCGCATCAGGTGATCCATATACTTTGTACCAGTTAGCAATCAAACTGCTGCATTTTCCATCCTTTTGCAACTTTTCAAGAAGAAGCTTACATATAGCTCACTGCAATATTCAAAACAGGATGTAACCATGGATAATCGTTAGAAAATTTGATGGCTCAGGAAGGGTTAGGCATGATTAGGTTACAGAATCCATATGAGGAATGGTTGACAAACCAACATTAGGAATTTGGAAGGCAACAAGAGTTTGCTACTACAGAATCATGGAGAAATGCTAGGATCCCTTTTTAAAAAAAAAAAAAAGATGAAGGTGTGGACCTGAGACAAGGAACTCAATTACTGGCCAGCAAATAAGCTTTGATTGGCTGAAAAATGTCTGTGTTCCAATAGTGATTAAAAAAGAATAGCACCGATTGGTTGGTGGTGATATTTATATATTATTTATTTATTAGATTTACATCCCATCTTCTCTTTTCTCCGGGATTTCAACACAACTTAGTTGGGGGTTTCCTTTTATTTGATTTCCAGAAGAACATCCCTGAGAAGCTCTAAGTTACCCAGTGACCTGCCATGGCTAAGGATGTCTAGTCCAACATCTTAAAGTTTATACCATGCTGGATCGCTAAACTTTAGACTCTAGACTTGCAATCGCCTAAACTTACCTGGGTTCTTAGCACCCTGACATTGGACTAGATCTGAGGAACTTAAAAAAGCCCAGATCAGTCTTGGATGCATTTTAAACTGGTTTCAGAAGAGTTAGGCGACAGAAAGTCTCATTGTCTAGAAGACCTCCAGAACTGAATTATACAATAGATTTCCCTGAATGTTTAAACACAGTTCCTGACTTTGCAAATGCAACAGAATACATAATTAATGAAATGTATATCTCTTACAATATGCTATGTTGAGAACATTTCTTTAAAAAAACAAATTACAGGCTCAGGCAGAAATGAAGCAGAACACTGGGTACAAATGTGCAAAACTGACAAGGCAAAGAATAAGCTGCACTTGTTCATCCTTACCTATAAGCCACCGACATTGTGATTTATGATACTCAGCTGAAAGAAAAGTCCTACATTTAAGGCAAGAAGTATGAGGATTCACTGCCTTAGGAAAGATATGAGCCAAGGTTGTCCAATGCAAATGAAAACACCTTCAGCTCTCCATCCCACTGCTTAATAAATTGCTAAATATTTAAAAAAAGCAGACCACCCAAGAAGGCATCTGCCACAGAATGATTTGGATGAACCGTAACTCATTATTTTGACAAGTTCCTGGCTTGACATGGAGTGAGGGGGACCTGGCGTGAAGGATTACGAGACAAAGATTGGCTGTATCAGACAATGCAAAACGAAAGGGAAGTTGGGTGTCAATGGAGCACACATGGTTTTTTCTCAGCAGAACAGCCAGATCCTTGATGCTGTAATGAGTTACACACGCATGCCAATAACTGGTTGTCAGTTCAATTGCACATCTCCAACATGATGCAATCAATGAGCAGATGGCTCTGTTAAACATTGTCCATGTGGATATGCCAAAAGAGACAGTCACACTGCAGTGCCTAAAATTTGGTCTGTTTTTCATTCAGCTGGATTGAAAGGAAATTACTTTCTTTTCCTCTTTTTTTCCCCGGTGGATAGGAAAATGCTGATGAAATTATCACGGGTGAGATGTGGAAATCTGGCACAAGGTAGCTGAGGAATATATATGATATCCTAAGTTTCATTCATCATATTGTTGGTTCTCCACCCTCCATGACTTCCCACACTTCCATTCAATCCCTAAGAAGGAATTTAGGAGGGAACACTTCCATGTTTTCAGACCATCTTTCCCACCCAGATTTGGCCTATCCCGTGCAGCATACTCGGGGAGGTTATGTTGCAGGTTCCCACTCCATGTGAAGTGAGGGAGACCACTGCCCAACTACTAAAGACATTCTCCATGGTTCTCCTGACCCTTTGGAACAACTTGTCTTCTGAGATAACGCTAAAAGTTAGCTTTTGATAAGGCACTAAAGACCTTATTTTTCCACATAATATTTGTGCACTGTAGATTAAAGGGCTACCTTGCAGTGGTTAGATGAGATTAGAGAAGGCATTAGACTGGAGATAAGATTAGATTTATGTACTGTTTTTATTTGTTTTATTGTTTCTTTTCTTATTTGCTATTACATTTTCTTGTAAACTGCCACAAGCCCTCAGAAGTGGGTGGTCTATAAATATTTGAA
This sequence comes from Candoia aspera, assembly GCF_035149785.1. NCBI lineage: Eukaryota > Metazoa > Chordata > Lepidosauria > Squamata > Candoiidae > Candoia > Candoia aspera. Next base: position 12,506,304 of record NC_086153.1, read on the forward strand.
TATATTTTTTTTCCTGCAAAATTAGGAAGCATAAGACAACAGGGAGGTTGCAGCATGATGGTAAGAGTAACAGAAAAAAAAATAGCATCACTGCCATTTGCCTGCTTACAGCAATAAACATTAAAAATAAATTTCCTTGATCTGAAATTGAACTGATTTAGGTAAAACCAACGGATACAATTCAAGTGCCCTTTTGGTTACTTTCACAGGATCTTGTGGCCCTGAGTGCTAAACACAGTCAGCACCATCCTCAGGTGGGAAGCACATGGAAACGCTGAACATGTTTTAATTGTTGTTGTAACTCCTGTAAACCATCCTGGGGAATTGCTGTGGGGGTTAAATGAAAGAAATTAATATAGGCCTTTCACAGTAAAGAACAAGAAACAGTTTCCAAACTCTTTCATAAATCCAGCCATGTACTTGTGTGGTTGGGCTCCACTTAGAGTCCCAACAAAAGCTTTAAGCAGAACCCTGATTTACTTGGTGTTACGAGAGGGAAAGAGGCAAAATGGGAGGCTATCTAGGAAACAGATAAAAGGGAGCATAGCCCACAGCTGCATAGTGGGTGGAGCAAGAGGCTCAGGAGGAATCCTCCCTAAGTTATCAGGCTGTAAAGGTGATGGTGGGAGATTTGTACTTTCAGACATGCAAGATTCTGTTAATGTAGCCTTACAATAAAGTAGAATTAGCTCATCTGGACTTGTTTCCTGTTTATCTGGTAAGGCTGACAGAGGCAGAGAAAGCTTTTTTGTATGAGCTCAATAACATGGATTCCTCCTGTCCTTGGGTTGGCAGAAAATTATGTCAGTATAAATTCTGCTACCCCTATAGCCAAACCTTACTATGTCTTGGCCATATGGCCAGGGAGTGTTTCTGGTTTTACAAGGCATAAAGTGGAACAATTTCAGGGTAATGACAGATAGATTCCCAGGTTTCATTTTCTCTCCCATCTAGGGACCTTAACCAGTGGGGGGGGGGGGAACCCTACTATTTTCCTTTTCTCTTCTACTTTTTCACAGGTACATTGATCTCATGATATTCCCACAGAGAAGTGAATGAATGAACACATCCCTGCACATTCTCTGAGATCGATATTCCTTGGGAACGGTGCTTAAAACTGATGTATAGCTGGACATCCAACTAGAAAAAAGTCATGGAACTTTGTTTTTATATATGACAACTGCAGCGAGTTTATTATATGCTCAAAAGTGGAAAGGTTTGACACTACCCACAATGGAGGAGTGGTGGGTGAAGATGATAGAACTTGCTGAGATGGCTAAATTGACTTCTCTGATCAGAGAAAAGACAATATCTACATTTATGGCTGACTGGAAACCCCTTATGGACTTTTCGCATAGAAATGGAAAAAATGCACTTATGATTTGTGGTTTTGATGACTAGAAAAAAAATGGATAATAGAAAAAAATGAGTTTTTTTGTCATGATAGAGTAAGAGATAATTTCGTAATCATAATTATACTTGCTGCAGAGAAAATTGAGAGCTTCTTTCTATTTCTTTGTATTCTTTCTCATGGCACTTTTGTTTTTGTTTTTTCTCCCTCTCTTTCTCTCTTTGTTCTCTCCATTTTGTATTAGTTTGTATTAGTTTTTTATGTTCTTTTAAAAACGTTTAATAACATTTATTAAAAAAGAAAAAACTGCTGCGCAGCTGGTAGCACCAATTCCCTAGGAAGTGGTATTTCTGCTCCAAAAAAACCCAGACCAAATCAAAACAAAACAGGAAAAAAGAGGTTGCAGAAGCCAGGGAATCATTTTTTCATGGTCAAGACAAATGGCAACAGAGTTGCAAGGCATTGCGGTAAATTGGTATTTTCGAAATGGTTCTGTGCCAAGCCCTTTTCAGATGTCCTTTTACTATTAACCCAGAATTTTTTTTAGAATTTTTTTTTATCCCACCTTTATTATTTTTATAAATAACTCAAGGCGGGGAACATACCCAATACTCCTTCCTCCTTCTATTCTCCCAGTCTGGCACAAAAGATAAGGGTTTCCTGGCTTAAAGTGTATTTTTGTGTGCGTACTTTGCACCCAGGTGGTACAGATGGTAGGACCTTGTGTTCCTGATGTTCAGCATTGACTCCAGGGGCTAGAAAAAATAGGCTGGAGGCTACAGGTGTCTCTTCCTTGATATATCCAGTTAGCCTACCAATTGTGCCTCTTCTTGTACCATGAAGTGCTGGAGACAATAATGCCTTTGTCATCTCTCAGTTAGACTACTACAATTCTCTTTATATGGGGCTGAACTTGAAGACAATGCCGAAGCTGCAGCGGGCACAGAAAGCAGTTGCTTACTGGTGTTACTCAGTTAAGGAAAATAAAATATGTCCTGGAAGAGCAGCAGTGCTTACCAATAGGTTTCTGTGCCCAAGTGAAGGTGCTGGTGGTTATCTATAGAGCCCTATATCACTTGGGCCCTTGTGACTAGGATCCTCTTCTCCAAGTAGAATCTGCCCACCCTACATAGTCTAGAAAAAAAAAAAAAGACACTCTGGTTGCCCTTCAAAGAGAGGTCAGGAGTTGGGACAGACCATATTCTCAGGACAGAACATGGTCTTTCTGAGGTCAGATGTCCTTAGGTCCTTTAGATCAACTCTCAAGACAGTCCTCTTCTGAAAGGCATTCAGAGCACCCGTTTTAACTCATTAAGTAGTGTTTTTAACAGATATTATTATTGATGCTTTAAAAACTGTACATATTGTAAGCCACCTAAAGTCATCTGACAAGGCTGCACACAAGTGTAGACAATTATATAAATAAACAAACAAATAAAATGGAGTCACTTTTTTTGGTGAACCCATAGCAACAACTTCCTCTCTACTACCCTGTGAAGCAGTGCTATTATAAGGGGATTCGCTGAGGTTGGGAAAGAAAAAGCAGAGTTTCAAAGTGTGGCAGATGAGGAGCAGATGGACTTTTCATTCCACCCTTATCTCTTAAGCGAGTCATCAGTCCATCTGTTAAGGATCCTGTAAGAAAGAAATTCAAACAATACAGAGACCTTAATGAATTTGCTAACAAGTGAGGACTGAAGTATCTAGTTTCTGAGATTCTGTGACATAAACCCTTTCTCCTGGCATTAAACCTGATTAATGAGACTCTTGTTTTCTTGCTTCCTTGGCTGTCTGCTGCAGTTAGGAGCTTGTCAGCTATGGAGGTGGATTCCTGCACAGGGCAAGGGGTTGGAGTTGATGATCTCCCAGATTTCTTCAAACCCTATCCTTTCTATGTTTCTATAAGATGCTTTCTCTCTACCACTTCCCACTTGAGGCCCCATGTACTGGTAAATCAAGCTGCTAGGCCAAACTGCACTCACATTCTTCCCTAGGTCTCAGAACAACGTTTGAAAACTAATACTATTCTGTTTGCTCCTATCTGGTAATGGGAGAGGCAAGGAGGTGTTGGAGACAAGAAACACGGCCATATAACAACTGCATGTGGAAGCCATCTGGACTACCCACCCCACCCCATAGTTGTCTGTTGTAGTGGCACCAATGAACACTACGAAGATGAAGTCCTTTCAAGTTGTGATATGAATTTGTGGAACTACAACCACCCATCTCCATCCTACCAAGGTGCACAAGGAGACCCCAAACTTCCAGCTGTTTCGTGTAATCTTCCCACCCACATGCTAATGCTCATTTGCCACTGTGTGCTCTGAAAAAGCAAGCAAGTGGATCACTTGGAGAAACTGAACATAAACAGCACCTCTGGGGATGAATTCTACAAAGGTTCCCGAGCCACATTGAGAAAGCCAGCCATTTTCCACCAGGCTGGCTTTTGGAGGAGGGAGAGTCTGAAACCCAAGCAAAGGGTTGAGAACAAAAATAAATGCATTGTTGGGTTGCCATCTACTGCTCAATTGTCTTGGCTGTCTTCCACCTTTCCTTTCCTTCCCCTTTCCCCCAAAGGATGCTTTTCATTCTGCCCTCCCTCAACCCCTGCTCTTGTTCACCCTCACCGTTAACCATGGCATTGGTGTTGTCAAACAATTTTGCGGTGACACTGCATCTCTGGTAACTTTAGACCACTGTCAACAAACACTGAGTAACCAGGGCTGACAACGTATTACAGTTCTGCCATAAGTAATCATTGTCTTGCCCAAACTACAATGGCAGCTAAATTATAGGAGAGTATGTAACAGCGTATGGATTAAATTGCCAGAGCTAAATAAAACAGGAGAATAAGATGGCAGAAATCTCTGAAAGGAATACAAGAAGTGTTTTTCTTCTGTATCCTTTGGACCCATCGTACTGGTTGGGTCTGGATTTAGGAATAGCCTATCAAGAAAAACCCATGTGCTCTATTTCCACTGGCAGGCAACATCTCTTATATCTGAAAAGGCACTTGGTTTACAAAGCTGAGTTGTTTTCTTTCTAGCTCTTGCGTTTCCTATACTGTATTTTTGCTGGCAGGGCAAGTCCTCTCTCTGCTTTAGTGTCATGAGTGCCGTTGAGCTAAAGTCATCAGCGCAATGGCACTCATGACAATGACAAGGAAATAAGTGAAGGGGCACAAGTTAAGTAGCCATCAACCCACAACGACTAACGGCTAACAAACAATAGCTAAACGAATCACGGAGCCACCCAAGCCATCAGCGACAATACAACGGGGATCGCCCAGCTGAAAGCAATCAGCAGAAGAATGGAAACCTGAGGATGGGCGATCCTGGAAACCCTCAACCAATGGCAGGGCAACGCATGGGACAAAGGGGGGTGACGTGACTGTGAGCGAGGGGGCGCTGACCGGCGCGGGGTATTTAAACCCCGCACCGGCGCGCTCCTGTCACTCTCAGCTTTTTTCTACCAACGTTGTACCTAACCTGAAATAAACCAGAACCTGCTTTGCAAACCAGCGTCTGAATGTTATTCAGAGGTAGGCAGCGCATGACATAAAGCTGAGAGTCATAAACTCAGCCTCGCCGAGCCCCACCGGACGACAACGAGCCGCGGGAGGAGTAGACGGCAAGAAGACCAGCAAGATGAGGCCGGAACGGCGCGGGCAAGGAGGGCGAGCCGCGCGGCAAGAGACAGAGGAGGACCGACCGAGGCCAGAGGCACCGCGGACTCCCGGAGCCATGGACGCCCACCCCACCCGACCCGAGCCTCAGCTCCAACCCCAAGGGGAGATGGCGACGGAGGCAACCCGACCGCGGGAGGGAGCAGCACGACTTCCGAAACCAGCGGAGGACCCCGCGCCCCACATCGCACCCCAGCAACGGGCGTGGAGCGACAGCCCCACGGTGCTCAACACGGAGGAGGACGACGGAGACACCCATCAGACGGAGGAGGAAGCGGACCCGCGGCGGAGGGACGATGAACCCCACCGGCAACCCACCCCCGAGGACGCGCCAACGGAACCGGCCCCAGCGGCGGCGCGGGCTGTGGACGAGGAAGCACGAGCTGAACTCGCGGCCATGCGGGCTCAGCTGACGGAACTCCGGACCATGCTCCAGGCGCTTATGCCCCCCACGCCACCCAACGACGTCCCCGCACAAGCCCACACCCCGAGCGAAGCACCGAACCCACACGGGCCAGCGGAGAGCCAGCAGACGGCACAGGCGGCCGACACCACACCCCAGGAAGCGAGAGGCGGGGCCGCACAAAACGCCCGGGCCCCAAAGGACTTCCCCATCTTCTTCGATGGGACCCCCTCAAAGCTCTCGTTTTTCATCACCAACGCTAGGGAGTTCATGGGGAGGCACGGACACTCCTATGACTCCGAGGCCGACAAGATCGCCGCCGTGGCGATCAAACTCCAAGACAGGGCAGCGGACTGGTACGTCCAACTGTACGAGTCCAGCTCCCCCGCCCTCGCCACCTTCCCTGCTTTCATCAAAGAGATGAAAAACTACTTCGAAGACCCCCTAGCTAAAGTACGGGCGAAAAGCGCACTCCAGAGACTTAAACAGGGCACACGCACGGTCCCTGACTACGCCCTGGAGTTCAAAGCCCTCGCGGGAAAGGTCTGCGACTGGTCTGAGACCACCCTGCTGGAAATCTTCAAAAGGGGGCTCAACCGCGACGTTCTCCAATGGGCCCTCTACCGCGACGACCCAGAAACGTTACACGGGTGGATCCACCTCGCGGGGAGAGCCGAACACGCGCACCGCACCTTCCTTATGACAACCACGGAAGACACAAACTATGTCGGGAAAAAGGTACCCGCACCACACGGGGGGATGGCCGGCCCCATATACTCAAAAAAGAGGTTCAACCGGGAGCCCTGCGGGAGGTGTGGTAAATTAGGGCACAAGACGGCGGATTGCTTCGCCAACCGACCGCCGACCAGCGCGCCCAAGCCCGCCCCGAAAATTAGCCCCAAACCACCCAACCCGGGGCCGCCCCCTCACCGCCGAATGACCGTGGCCACAGCGACACCGGAAGAGGGCTGGGACGCGCACTGGGGGGAAGAGGACAATACCGACCCCGACCAGCCGGCGGGAAATGCTCCCCGCCTGCTCTGAGACGCGTGGCAAGGCAGGCGGTGGGACAGCAACGCGGACCACCTCAACGAAACGACAAAAGCTCCGTAATATTGGCAGCAATCCAACTCTCTGCCGGCAACGGAGCCACCACGGCCGCGGCACTAGTGGACTCGGGGTGCTCAAAAAACCTCATCCACCCCGACCTAGTTGCCAAACTCGACCTCCGCTGCTTCCCCCTCCCCACGCCGCTGGCATTCCACCAGCTGGACGGCTCTACAGCGGGAGGGAAACCAGCCACGCTACAAACCGAGCCGGTCACCCTGCAAATGGGCACTCACACCGAGCGCACATCGTTCGTAGTCACGCCCATCGGACGGCCCATTGCAGTCCTGGGGATGCCATGGCTCGCGAAAAACAACCCGCGGATCAACTGGGCGACCCGCACCTTCACATTCGGCGACGGCGAGTATCGAGCACCAGCACCAGCTGGCAAAAGCAACCCCACGGTAGGACGAGCGGAGGCGACCACACAAGACAACGCCGCCACCACAGCAGACCTACCAGAACAATACGCCGACTTCTCCGAGGTCTTCGGAGAGGCAGAGGCAGACCAACTACCCCCCCACCGCAAGACGGATTGCCGGATCGACCTACTGCCCGACGTCCCCCTACCTAGACCAAAGATCTATTCGATGACCCCGAAGGAGATGGCAACCCTCCGGGAGTTCATCGATAAAAACCTAGACAGGGGATTCATAGAGCCAGCATGCTCACCGGTCGGAGCCCCCGTCTTATTCCGGGAGAAGAAAGACGGGACCCTACGGCTCTGCACCGACTACCGGGGCCTAAACGCGGCTTCCCTGTCCAACAAATACCCCTTACCCCTGGTAAAGGACATGCTCGCCCACCTCTCCACGGGCAAAGTCTTTTCCAAATTGGACCTTCGCGAGGCGTACTATCGCATCCGAATCAGGGAGGGGGACGAATGGAAGACGGCGTTTAACTGCCCCCTAGGCGCCTTCCAGTACAAGGTACTGCCCTTCGGACTCGCGGGGGCCCCTGGGGTGTTCATGCAGCTCATCAATGAGGTACTGCATGAACATCTGTTTAAAGGGGTCCTGGTCTACATCGACGACGTCCTCATTTACACAAAAACACACGAGGAACACGTAACCTTAGTCAGGCAAGTCCTCGACAAGCTCAGAAGGGCGCAGCTCTACGCAAAGCCTACAAAGTGCGAGTTTCACAAAGAGCGCCTAGACTATTTGGGGTATCGAATCTCCGGGGACGGCATCGAAATGGACCCCGCAAAAGTCGAAGCGGTGCTAAACTGGGAGCGGCCCCGCAACAGACGGCAACTACAGAGCTTCCTGGGATTCGCGAATTTCTACAGGTCCTTCGCCCGGGGGTTCGCTGAGATAGCCCTCCCCTTAACGGACCTCCTCAAAACCAAAGGGGTGGGGGACACCCGACGCGCCAAGAACCCAGGCACAGTGCTGAATTGGACTCCCGCGTGCCAGACCGCATTCGACAAGCTGAAAGCGCTGTTCACGACGGAGCCAATCCTCGCACACCCGGACCCAGAACGGCCGTTCGTGGTCCAAGCCGACGCCTCAGACTTCTCCCTGGGAGCCATCCTGCTACAAAAAGACTCCACGGGGCTCCTGAAACCATGCGCCTACCTGTCAAGGAAGTTCTCCGAGACAGAGAGGCGATGGCACGTCTGGGAGAAAGAAGCCTTCGCGGTGAAATCGGCACTAGAGACATGGCGTCACCTACTCGAGGGAGCCACCCAACCATTCGAGGTCTGGACGGACCACCGGAACCTCGAGGCCCTACGAACGCCTAGACGCCTTAGCCCAAAACAGGTCCGATGGGCCCAATTCTTCAGCCGCTTTGATTTCCAGCTGAAGTTCATGCCGGGCAAGAAGAACTTCCTGGCCGACGCCCTCTCCCGGCTGCCCCAAGACGAAGAGCCCGCCCCAGACACCATTGGGACGGTCCTATCCGCCTCGCAACTGGGAATGGCCGTGACCACCCGAAGCGGCGCACGGAGGCAGCTCGACGCTACGGCGCAGCCGACGGCGGGGCAACCGGCGACGGAAAGAAGCCAACCGCAACTACCAGGGGGAATGCGCACGGACCTCGCCGCCGCCCTCAAAACCGACCCCTGGTTCCTGGCAAACCCCGACAAGGTAACGATGGCGCAAGACCTGGCATGGGGGGAAGGCAGAATCTACGTCCCGGACTCTCAACGCCAGGCGATCTTGCATAGGTCACACGACGCCAAGCAAGCGGGACACTTTGGGTTCCTCAAGACCCTACACCTAACACGGCGCCAATTCTGGTGGCCCGCGCTCAGGCGAGACGTAAAAACCTACGTGGCGTCCTGCCCAACGTGCGCTAGGGCCAAACGGGCACCAGGCAAACCCGCGGGGCTATTGCAACGGGTGGCAGAACCCTCCCGCCCATGGGAGGAAATCTCTATGGATTTTATAGTGGACCTCCCACCCAGCCAGAAGAAAACGGCCATTTGGGTGGTGAAGGACTACTTCTCAAAGCAGGCCCACTTCATCCCCTGCACGTCGGTCCCATCCTCACAACAACTAGCCAAACTCTTCCTCATCCACGTGTACAGGCTACACGGATGTCCCGCACGTGTGGTGACCGACAGGGGCACACAGTTCACCTCCAAATTCTGGCGGGCCTTCCTGAAGCTGACGGGGACCCAACAGGCCCTATCTACGGCTTGGCATCCGCAGACGGACGGAGCCACTGAGGTTCTTAATGCCACCTTAGAGCAATTTATACGATCATATACGAACTACCACCAAGACGACTGGGCTGAACTGCTCCCGTTCGCCGAAGTCGCATACAACAACGCCGTCCACACGAGCACGGGGAAAACCCCGTTCGAAGTAGTCTCGGGGCGCGACTTCGTCCCCATACCGGAGCTACCTCAACCCCCGGAACCCCAGGTGGACGCCAGCGACTGGGGACGGAAGATCGCGGAAGCATGGCCAGTAATCACGGCGGCGCTGAAGGAGGCACAGGCTGCTTACAAAGAGCAGGCCGACAAGCACCAGCGCCAACAACCGCCGTTCCAGGCGGGAGATATGGCCTATCTCTCCACCAAGTTCCTAAAGTCAACCCAACCCTCGAAAAAACTGGGGCCTAAGTACATCGGGCCGTTCCGAGTCACGCAAATAGTGAACCCGGTAGCAATACGCCTGGACCTGCCACACAACCTCCAGAGACTCCACCCGGTGTTCCATACCAGCCTCCTAAAACCGGCAACCACCTCCCGATGGCACCCAAGCACGCCACAGCCCGCACCGCTAATGATCGACGGGCAACACCACTTCGAGATCAGGGACATCCTCGACTCCCGCAAGCAACGAGGAACTCTACACTATCTGGTCAGGTGGAAACACTTCCCCCACCCGGAATGGGTGGCGGCGCACAACGTTAACGCGCCTGACCTGACCAGAGCATTTCACCGGGCATACCCCGACAAACCGCAACCAAGGTCAGCAAATCCAACCCCCCCCCCGCAGGCCCCCCCCCGCCTCCTGTGCCCCAAGGGAAAGGGCCCCCCCCAAGCCCACGACTTGGGTGGACCTTCCCCCCCCCGGGACTCACTCCCCCCGCCCCGGGCCCACGGGGTGGTGACAAACGATCGCCAGCACCCTCCCCCCGCCCCCCGGCCGCGGGGGAGTGGCAAGCAAGTCAACAGGGCAACCTGGGGGCAACGCCCAGGAGACACAACAAAGGCGACGCACTCTAAATAAGAAAAGAAGGGCCCTACCTGGAGCTGAGCAGCACCCGACCAGCCACGCCTCTCGCCTCGCCGAACTGAGCCAAACAAACAGGGTGTGGTTGGAGCATGCGCACGCCAGGTCAGAACCCGAGCATGCGCACCATGGACACACCCTGGGAAGGCACGTGGTAGAGGGAGGAGCAAAGGGAGGGGCGACAACTACTCCGGCGGGAACTTTGAAAAAAAAAAAAAAAAAAAAAAATGTGGCGTTTTGACAGCTCCACGGGGAAAACCAAGAAAACCGGGGGAGAACACTATTCGAAAAGGGGGCAGTATGTCATGAGTGCCGTTGAGCTAAAGTCATCAGCGCAATGGCACTCATGACAATGACAAGGAAATAAGTGAAGGGGCACAAGTTAAGTAGCCATCAACCCACAACGACTAACGGCTAACAAACAATAGCTAAACGAATCACGGAGCCACCCAAGCCATCAGCGACAATACAACGGGGATCGCCCAGCTGAAAGCAATCAGCAGAAGAATGGAAACCTGAGGATGGGCGATCCTGGAAACCCTCAACCAATGGCAGGGCAACGCATGGGACAAAGGGGGGTGACGTGACTGTGAGCGAGGGGGCGCTGACCGGCGCGGGGTATTTAAACCCCGCACCGGCACGCTCCTGTCACTCTCAGCTTTTTTCTACCAACGTTGTACCTAACCTGAAATAAACCAGAACCTGCTTTGCAAACCAGCGTCTGAATGTTATTCAGAGGTAGGCAGCGCATGACATTTAGGGAGTTCCACATTTAGAGCCTTTGACGGAGCTACAACCTACAGGAATAAGCCCAGGAATAAGCCCAGGAGGGCAGAAGAAAGGCAAAGGGTTTGTTCGAATCGCTCTTCTCTTACTGGGGGAATGGAACTTTTACACCAACTCTAGTGCTGTGTTGAGGGTATCTGCAATGAGGTCCATGTTGGGAGTGTGCCTGTGATCTGAGAGCATGATACTTGGGATCCTTAATCTTTGACTTCTGCTTTTGGAATGTTCAGCAACCTGCCCCCTTTCCCAAGTATTACAATATTAATTACAATATTAGGTTAATTACAATATCAGATTTCCACCCAAAATCAGAGCTACAGATGAGGAAGTGTGATGAATCCTAAACTCCTTGGGATACTTCTAGAAGTGCGTGATTGCAACTAAGTTCTAGGTAGCTTTATTGGTTATATCCCAGCAGATTTTGATATAGAGTTGGCGGAATTTGGCTGATGACATGACTTCCCCCCTATTATGGATGTAAAAGTCATGCCATCTGATTTCCTCACTCCACAACCCAAGATGCTTGTTGCTGATATGAAGATCATCAAGCATCCAAGGAGTGGCAACAGCACAATGGGTCCAGAGAAAATCAAGTGCTGGAAGCTATGAGACCACAAGGCAGCCAGGATTAAGAGGCTGACCATATTTCTTTGAGACAAAAACCAGACATCGGGATGGCAAAACAGGGCAGGGCTGGGCAACGGGCTGGATCGGCAGGCAGGATCTTCTCTGGTTTTCTCGGGCTGGGAATCTTCGGATTCCTTCATTTGTGAGAGGCAGGGCTGGGCTGGAGAGTCTAGCGAACGGTTGTCCTTGACAAGCCGTTCCTCCTCTGGCTGTGCTTTTACGTTCTTTTCTTCCCGCCATTTCAAGGCAGGAGCCAATCGGCTCGCCCTTTGGTCACCGCCTATCAGCTGATCCTGTTTTTTTCTTTTTAGGTTTCCCACCGGGTTGAGCTCTGCGGCTTTTTCCCCATTTCTGCTGAGCTCCCGCTCCTTCCATTCAAAGTCAGACTGCATTCTGACAGGTTTGTGGAAACTTCCAGATTTTAAAGTAAGGTTTTTAAGAAAATGGGACAAAATGGACATTTATATTAAAATGATGGGACAGTCTGGAAATGTTAAAAAAAAAAGATTGTCCTGTTCAAAATGGGGCTTATGGTCGGCCTAATGATTAACCACATCGCATTTCCTTCAATCACCAGAGGCTCAATTGATGCCACATGGACTGCTCTCCGCAAGTCTGTTACCCCTACTGCAAGAATAACCCTAGGTACTCTGAGATCACGCTGTCATCAAATCAACAAGCAGGTGTGGCTCTGGATGGAGCAAGTGCAGCAGAAAGTATAGGAAAAAAAGGTGGCTTACAAGAGCTAGTATGTGCTGAACACCAACAAAAACTGGCAAAAGTGTACCACTGCAAGAACGTCACAGAAAGCTGTCACAGAGGCCAAAGTGAATCACTACTGGGACTTACATGAACAGCTGGCCACAAAGGAAGGTGGGAAAAACATCTATCAACTAGTGAAAATGTGTGCCAAAGCAGCAAAAGATGTTGAACACTACAAGCGTGTTGAGGATAAAAATGGACATCAACTGCAGGATAAACTCAAAATCCTGAAATGCTGGCAACAGCAGTTTGACAAAATCTCTAATGTTGAATTTCCACACCCACCAATTCCTGATGGCCCGGTCCTGGGTATTACATCTGAAGAGGTTATCAAAGCTATCAGTGGCATGAAGAATTTGAAAGCACCTGGCCCAGACAATCTATCAGCAGACGTCTAGAAGCTGAAAGAATTTTGCAGCACAGCAGCTGACAGGCTGACAAGTTCTTCAATGCCACTGTGGACTCTGGCCATGTGCCTGCTGAATGGGCCATGAGTATCACAGTTCCCCTCTTCAAGAACAAAGGTGACCTGGCAGACTGCTCCAGCTACTGACCAATCCACCTCCTGTCACACACAATGTAAGTTTTTGAGCAGATCCTCAATCAGCGCCTTCATGATATTGTTGAAACCAGTAACAACCAGTGCAGTTTTGTCAAAGGTTTGAGTACCACTGATGCCATTTTTGAGGCTCGCATGCTCAGGGAGAAGCATAGAGAAAAGAAGAAGTCATTAAACCTGGCTGTACTCAACCTAGAAAAGGCTTTTGACTGTGTTCCACATCAACCAATATGGTACGTGCTACGTGACCATGGTGTGCCCACCTGAGCTACTCATAAAATGGGTCCAGATGCATTGTGTTAATACCAGCAGCTGAGTGTGATGTGCTCCCAGCCTTTCTTTTTTTTTCAAATTTATTAGTTTTATTAAATAAAAAGTTTGAACATAAACTTACATATGAACACAATAACACATTGCAATACTATTACTTATAGAAAAACAGAAAAGAGGAAGAGAAAGGAGAGGAGAAAAAAGAGAAAGAAGAGAAAGAAGAAGAAGAAAGAAGAAGAAAAAACAGTTTAAAAAGCAGGATTTCCAACTATCTAAGCGGTGGATCATAATGTCTTAACATTTTATCTTCTTTTCTTAATCCTCTAGTATAACATCTATATTTCTATTAAAATTATATAACTAATATAATTATTTACATTTTACATATCCATTGAAACTTTTTGCGTCAATTCAACGTATTTGAAAAGGGGCTTCCAGTCATTTTTGAAATCGTCCATATTTTTATCGTTTAATTGATCAGTGAGTCTTGCCATCTGTGCTAAGTCCAGGAATTTAATTGTCCATTCTTCGACTGATGGGACATGTGCTGCCAGCCTTTCTGACGGCTTTCCTGTGAAAGTTGGTGTGCACCAAGGCTTGGCATTATCGCCACTGCTGTTCATTTTCGTCATGGATACCATCACATGAGACCTGCATCATAGTGCCCCCTGGATCTTGCTCTATGCCAACAATGTCCTGCTCACCAGGGAAGAACTGCAGCGCTGTGTTCAGATATGGAATGACTGTCTTAGCCAATTCAGTTTGTGCCCCCAAATCAAGAAGATTGAGTATCTGGAGACTAGCACAAGCACCTCCACCATCCAGATCATCAGCAAAGATCTAGGGAAGACAACCTCCTTCCATTATTTAGGATCCCATCTGCAAAGTGATGGTGCCATTAATGAGGAAGTGTATGCAAGGGTGAATGCAACATGGTTGCAGTGGAAGGAGATCACTGGGATGCTCTAAGATAGACGCGTGCCAATTCACCTAAAATCAAAAGTGTATAGAATGATGGTCCACCCAGTAGCACTGTATGGCGCTGAATGTTGGCCAACCACCAAAAAGGCTGAGCACCCTTTACATGCCATGGAGATGAGCATGCTCCATTTGTCATTAGGTGTCTCCCCTCTCAACCACATCAGCAATGATACAGTCAATCAGCAGATGGGGGTTGAACCAATAACAGAGAAGATGCAGGAAAAATGCCTACAGTGGTATGGCCATGTTCTATGAGCAGCACCCCACACTGTCACCTGCACCACCCACCACTTTAACACCAATGGCAAATGTCCACACAGAAGGCCAAAGCAAAGGTGGCAGGACACTATTAACTTGGGCATGAAAATCATCCAGTTGGACCTGCTTGCTGCATTTCATCGTGTGAAATGGTGTTCTTTGATCCAAAAAGTGGACCCTGAACCTGTGGGAAAATGCTAGGATGAAGAAGAAGTTGGCTGAATTTGTGCTGAATCCAACTTTCTTCCTTTCCTGAAGGAGGATAAGTATTTGGGATCATTTTGTCTGTATGTGTATGTTTATGTGTGTGCAACTTTTGGGGGGGTTTTAATCTGTTGGAAATCATTTAGGACTAGCTTTAGAGCCAGCATTGTGGGCATCAGCTAGGGTTTCAATATAGCCAAATCCATTTCTTCCCATGCCACATTTCTTTTCCAGCTTCAGGCCAACAAATCTTTCTGTTCCTTTTAGCAAGGCTTATATCATTATTGTATGGGACGTGGTGGCGCTGCGGGTTAAACCGCTGCTCTGCTGAGCTTGCCGATCGGAAGGTCGGCGGTTCGAATCCGCGTGACAGGGTGAGCTCCCGTTGCTAGTCCCAGCTCCTGCTCACCTAGCAGTTCGAAAACATGCAAATGTGAGTAGATCAATAGGTACCACTTCGGCGGGAAGGTAACGGCGTTCCGTGTCATCATGGCCACATGACCACGGACGGGTCTACGGACAACGCCAGCTCTAACGGCTTAGAAACGGAGATGAGCATTCCTATAACCGCCCCTAGAGTCGGACACGACTGGACTTTACGTCAAGGGAAACCTTTACCTTTACTATATCATTATTGTACTTTAACTGGTTGCTAACTTCTTCAATCCCTTCCTAGTTTTATTATGTTTGCAATGTTATTTTTTGTTGCAGGTTTCACTCTTGTTAACAGCAATTTCTTAAAAGTCATCTTCTCATCCAGAATAAGCTACTATTTCTCAAGGCTCCTGAGGACTGTTTGGTCTTTGAAGAAGCAAGATAGATGAAATATTGATGCTTTTAAAAAACTGTTGATGGAGAAGACTTCTAAGAATACCATGTTTAGCCAAGAAAGCAAACACATGAATCATAGAACAAATCAACCCAGAGTTCTCACTTGAAGCACAAATGACTGGGCTCAAATTATCTTATTTTGGACACATTATTCAAAGACCTAACTCTCTTGAGAAATCTATAATTCTGGGAAAGGTGGAAGGAAAGAAAAGAGAAGGATGGCTAGCAGAAAGGTGGATGGATTCAATTATAGCAGTGATGGGTGCAGTTAGAAGACCTGAAGGACCAAGTTGGGGGCAGATCTTCTTGGAGAAGGTCTATCTGTGTGGTTACTAAGAGTTGAGGTTAACTTGATGGCATATAATAAATCATTCAGATAATTTTAAATTTCTCTTGTGGATGTTACTGAGCAGTGGTTGGTGGAAGAACAACTCCTGATTTTTTTTTAATTGTTCTGAAATCTTCCCAGTTGCCCTCGCTTTCCAGTCTGGAACATCACTCTAAGTGAGCTTTCCTCCTAATATTGTCAGTTTAATGGAAATGTGTGAATCCAAAGAGAGAGAACTCTAATCTGAAAGACAGAGTATTCAACTCACCTTCTTATTGTTGCATAATTCAATTAGAGTAAAACCACCACAATACACTATGACCATATCTTCTCTGCTTCTTAGAAATAATTGAATGCAGTTTCTTTTTCAACCAACTGAGTATAAGCTAGTAGAAAAAATATTACTGGATCATTTTTCTGCACAGCTTTATTGCATAGCTTAATTTTTTAAAAAAATTGGTTAACTTTAAGACAACATTTACCCTTTCTGGAGCATTATAATTAGAACCTTTGCGGCAGGGAAAGACAGAAAAGTCTTCCATTATTCCTAGCCGTACACAGTTTGGTGCGGCTGTGGTTTATTAACCTAACATACTGCAAATCTAATTAAAAGTCAAATACACAAAACCATCATCAAAATCCAAATGTTCTTTACAGAAACATCAAGGAGGAAAGGAGGGTACAATGAGCAATACCTCCAAGGTAATCAGGATGCATCTTCAGGGACTCATATCTTATTACTTGTACCTCATTATCAGTACTCTGCATAGTAAAACAACACCTAGAGATGGCATCATTAGCTTCCTACACCATCCATTATTGGAGAAAATGGAAATGCTGAAACAAAGAAGCTAAGCTGTAGGTATAGATGAAGGAAGAGGGGGAGAACAGAAGAAGGGAAAATTAGAGTCATTGTCTCACAGTTCCCCCCCAAAGAATGGCAAAATATTTCCCAATTGGCTGCAATTCTTGCAGACATCTGCCATCCATGGTGTTTTCAAGCGTGGTTTTGCAAGAGTCTAGCCTCGTGTTTCTCAAACTTGGCAACTTTGAGGCATGCAACCACCATGCCAAACTGGCTTCTCTCTCTCTCTCTCTCTCTGATTATATTATGGGACTAATATATTGCATAGAATGCAAATATTCATTTGTAGATCTATCTTGGGGCTCAACAGTTATAGGAATGCTCAGGGTCTAGGAAGACTTTCATCACACCCTTAAAAACATATATTTTCTATTAGCCAGCACACCTATTAACTATTGGATTCTAGAAGATACCAAGAGTCCCACATTCCAGATGCACGTCTCTGTTTTGCCACCAAACGACCGATGTTGTGCCCTTTAATTACTTTAATTTATACAATGGCTTATAATATTTTGTTAGACTTGAATGCAACCATTGGTGCAAGGAAAAAAATATGCCTCAAGTGGTAGCAGTATCTGGCTGAATGTGTCTGGGCTCAGGAGCTAAGCAAAGTCAGAGTTAGTAAGGAGGGAATTTCAGGGCTGAAGGCTAGATTGGAAAGAAAAAAAAATGTGCAAGGCCATGCCTCTGTTTGTGTGCAGCACACCTGTGGCACACATTTATAAAGGGGCAGGGCTTCAACCCTGTGGCTGTGGCCATCTTGACCTTTTTAACCCCCCTGCAGTTGTAGCCTGTTTTCATTTGCTAACAATGCCTTTGGGGCCCATGTGGGGCCTAGGCCTCCTAACCCTAAGATTATGCTGAAGGTGGGTATTTCCTTTGCATCAGATTGGCTTTCCAATAAGTGAATGAATGAATGAATGAATGAATGAATGAATGAATGAATGAATGAATGAATGAAATCTTTCAAACAAGTTGGCAGAGCAGGGAACCTGGTGGGTACCAGAAGAGGGTCCACAGCCATCTCATTACCTACCTCTGGTCCAGGCATTTGCAGCCTGTCAAGAACATATTACAATGGATTAGTTGCTTGCCCAGTTGCAGGGAAATCTGACAAGTTTGCACAAGCGAGCTCAAAGTAAGCAAGAGAATTTGCAACCATGGAAGAGAGATTTGTTGGTCTCTGTTTTCATCAGGTATCTGGGGAACAAAGTTCTTCCTATACATAAACTTGTCATCGGGGATGGCAACCTTGCTCTTTAAAAATGATGGATCGCTTCCTACAAGTCTTAAATTAACATTACAAAGGCCTGACCCTGTGTACATTAAGGATTCCCTAAGGATGTGGTAGAATATTTTACAAGTTGTTACATTTTGCTGTCTTTCCTTCTGATTACCTTGGGGATTTATTAAGACATACATTCTCCCCCCACCACTCAGCAATGATTTGCTCTTTCTTGGGAAGGTGCAGCTTGTAAATGGAGAGAGAATGCAAATTTGGCATCGGAACTGCATTTAAAGTTCAAAGATGAAAGAGTTGTGTTTCAAGGAAACACTTTGAAACAAAATAGCAAGCCCTTTTATCTGGGAGCACTTTCCTCTTAAGAAAATAATGGAGAGGGGCAATCAAATATAAGTAAAATACTCACATCCTGAGTTCATGTCAGAACACTGCATTTGCTGCCTGGTTGTTGAGATGCTGACAAGTGTATGTTGATTTGAAAGGTACTGTAGTCTATAAGCAATCTAACTTGCATAGTACCGTGTGGGATAAAATTGGACTTTAGGTGAGCTGGTGACCTAATGGTCCAAATGTGCCCAAGCTGACCTGTATTGTCCTTACCATTAGCAGGGAAAGCTACATGTGGAATGCAGAATGAGAGCAACTAACTGTGATTCCTAGTCTATACCTTTTCTAAATGACAAAACGCTGTGACAGGCAAACATTTCCATTGGCCAAAGCCATGAGGAATGGTGGAACTCAGGGACAACCATGGCACATGAAAGATTGTGACTTGGCATGTAGGGGGACTTAACAGTAAAGCCCATGAATTAATGAATGAAGGGAAAGAAACGAAGATCCCTTGTATCTAGGAAACCAAGAGAGAGAGAAGGATGCAATGCATCTGAATGCAGGTGGGCTGATCTTAGGGAGGAGTACTTGCATGGAAGTGAAGGTATAGGTTTAATTAAGAGCAAAAAGGCTAAAATGGATATCAGAAAGTATGAATTGGGATCATCTAGATTCTTATGAGTATGTATGGAAGTAGGAATCCATAGGGTGATGGTAATTGCATGTTCTTCTCTAGAGAATGGAGGTAATGTAGCAACAGAGATGGGTTCAGAGGGCAAATGTCCAACATATTCAATGAATGTGATCCAGAGGAAAAATTCTAGATGACTTGAATGAATGGTTGGGAACAAGACAAGAGAGTACCAATGGGCATTTGGATAGAGAATGGTGATAATTTAGTGAGCATTTGCTTAGATAACGTTATGTTTATTTCAAATTTGAGATTTAAGCATGTCTATTCATTTGTATGCATGGCAAAGGCATTAATATACCATAAAACCTTGATTTTATAGACCTTGAGTCAGCAGACTTTGGATGGAATAGGAAAGAACTGAATTTCAGGCAATAACAGACATCACCCCAAGCAATGGACAATAATGTCATTATGCAAATGACATAAAATGATGGAAATACAACTCAACTTCCATTCCATCTGCAGTTCATCAAAGCAAGGTTTCAGTGAATTATCTTTGGAAATGCTTGAAAGCAGGCGAAATGCGGGCCAATGTTGCTGCAGTATCTTCCAAAATAGAAAATTGAAGAATCTATGGGACTAGAGACCAAACAGACATTGAGATACTGTGAAAGTTCTAGGCCCAGATCACACTGCTATTGCTGCATCAGGTCTTGACAGTCTGATTAGCAAACTAGTTATGTGTGAGCTGGATGGCATGATAAGCAGATATATACGGGAGAATCATGTATATGAGATAGGAGGCCATATAAATTGGATGGATGGATGGATGGATGGATGGATGGATGGATGGATGGATGGATGGATGGAAGGCAGGCAGGCAGGCAGGCAGGCAGGCAGGCAGGCAGGCAGGCAGGCAGGCAGGCAGGAAAGGGAATCTTGGAGTCTCCTGGCACCTTCATGAACATACCCACATAATTTCACGAAAACAGTTTACAGAACAGAAGTGGTTTGCCATTGCCTTCTTTCAGGATATGTTTTGAACTTTCCAGTCCAGTCTATAGTCTGGAATTTCCTAGAAGTCTCCCATCCAAGTTTTAAGCCCACTAACTGCATGGCTGTGTTTATAAACCCACTGGGACATTCCTATTAAAATAAGAGCCAAACAAATATCTCTTCCCCTCCCCGGTGGAAGATACTGCCTTTCAAAAGTCAATCTAGTCCACTGTTTATGTCTAGGGAGGTCAATGTGGTCAGTGATATTGCCAGAATTAGCTGTACCATCCCCTGCCTCCCTCCCTCCCTCCCTCTCTCTCTCTCTTTCTTTCTTTCTTTCTTTCTCTTTCTTGTTTGGGATGCTTAGGGTAACATCGCTAGACTACTTAGCATCAAATCTTTTGTGGTAGCAGCCTTTCTGATGATTAACCAGTGGTAAACTCACCTCATTTGGCAGCAAAAGAACTACTCTGTTTAGTTCCTACACTCCAGAAGCAAGATTTGACAAGAGCTAGGAGGGGGAAGAAGTGAATCAGGAGCCCGAACAAGCCACACTGAATTTCTCGCTCAGTCTGTTGGAAGCCCATAATGAAATACAGTTCTGTCAATCTCCGCCCTTGGGTAACATTCCCACTCCCGCTTCCCATTTTCAGTCGAGGTCGAGATTTTGCAAGACGACAGCAAGCAGTTCTCAGCATCCCGGGTGACCCAGTCGGCACCGATTTAGTCTTTGAATGTTGCAAATTAAATTCCCTCATCAGTCCTCTAATCACTCTTACCAGATGGGGCTCATGCTCAATTTTGGATCCACAGGAAATTTAATGGTTATTGTTTCTGTTTAAATAGGAGATTATTGCATTTTAATAAGTTCTCTTTGGGACTTACAGCAACAATGGAGCGCTATGAATTACTGTAGATAGCTGTTATGGCATGCTGGGGAAAAATCAAGTTACTAAGTGTGACAAGTTGCTTTTTCTTCCCTTCCAGCAATCGCTCGGAGTGTATTTACCACCAAATTAAGTATGTGCCGTGGGGATAATATTTTTATCCTGCCGAGGGGGGAAGGAGCTTGTCTGTGGATTTTCATTAAAATGACACATCTGTTCAGCAATTTCATAAAGTAATTCTGCTGAAAGTTTTATCAGCTAATTTTAATTATTCACTCCAGTGGGTTGAATACAGGATTCATCATGTTGAATTAATACATTTGACGGGAACTTCACTAACGGGGGTAGGGGGGAGGGACGAAGCTGGGGGGGATGAAAAGAGGAGAAAGAGAGAAAAGCAATCAACAAATTGAATTGTCATGCAATATGTATTAAATTGAGATTCTTTAATTAGGATAAGGCTGAGATTTGGTATTTTAAAGGTATTAGAAAGCTTAGCTTAGTGGTAAGGATTATGAAAATGCAATTAAATATCACACTTTAGATGCATTTTTTGTATCATATGGGTTGGTATGCAGCCTGGATCTGAACAATAACCACTAAAAAGGCAAAAGTCATAATTGAAAGGCCTGGGCGAAAAATCAACATCCAAAAATAAGTACTGGTTAGACTAAAACAAGCAATTAAACAACCAGTGAAAAGTCTTTTTCATTTTAAAAAAATGCTTTAACTGAGCATTATATGTGTGAATATTCAGAAACTGGGATGAGGGACACCCATATTCAAATTCTGCTTCATCAGTGGGGCTTCACTAGATGATTTTGGGACAGCCATTATCCCTCAGCCCAGCCAGCCTTAAAGAGTTCTAAGAAAAAAAAGGAAGGGAAATACTCATGCATACCTACATGAGCTCCAAGAGGAAAGGTAGGATAATTCTGGAATTATCTTTTTGTTCTTCTGCAAATCTACCTAAATAATTGACCAACATTCAGGGAAGTACAGACATTCCTCTCTCTTTGTGCACTCAATTGTATGTCCCATCAAATTCAGTGGGCTTATTCTCAGGATTATACAGTACTTCATTAAGAAATTTTCAAAAAGTGATCAGTTTAAGGAATGTTCAAATAGTCTCCTTCTCTTTCTCTACCACCACCACCACCACCATTTTGAAATAGGAAATAGATGAAAACTATAGCCTGGCCCCTAAACCAGGCCTATCTCAGTGGAAAAAAAGCAAAGATAAAGCCAAACTACTTCTTCCCAAGTCCTCATACAGTATGTGAACCATATATAGAACTTACAGCTCTCAGCCCCACCTTCACCCCACCCCTGTGTCCCACTCCTTATGTTCAGCCTGCTCACTTTTGCTCACATGCCATGATGTATGGATTTTAATGCCAAATGTTAAGCAAGAAACTTGCACAAATAAAGGAACTCCTCTGGATTCGGGGAGTCATTTTTTCCCACACAGTCTCTTTGGTGAGCTAGTACCCCTACCATTTTTTGCCACTGGAAAGGTGAAGATCTATGGGGAGCCATAGAGATTAAGGGGGATGACCTTGATGGAGATATGTGGGATCCATTGTCTAGGCAAAAGGGGTTGAAGCATTTTTTTTTTCATTTCCAGAAGGGCATTTAATAGGCTTTGTGAAGCCAAAGAACTGAATATCGGAATTCCTTAACCACTTTTAGCACAATATTGAGTTACATGCGAATCTTCCAGTTTAAAAGAAAAATATAAACAAATAGTTTTTCAAGAACAACTTGCAGGTTCTGCGAGCTTCAAGTTCTAGGTACATCATACAGTATAAATTCTGATTTCTGAAGATCAACACATGAGTCTCCCTTGACAATCAAGGGGGGCGGGGGTTGTCTTCCACCATGCCCCTTCGTCAAGAGCTTTTTGGAGGAAAACTTCTTAATTTGCTTTATTTTTCCTTTTTTTTATTTTTTACAGGTGTGGTTGAAGCATTTTTAAAGTCCAGAACAAAGAGGTAACATTCAGAAGGGGTTCATGCAGATGCCTCTCTAATTCACTGGAGTATGAGGAGGAGGAGGAAGTCCAGCACAACCAGACTTGCAAGATTCTGATATTAGAGCCAGTCTCAATAAAAGTAGTGTCTGGTGGAGTTGGTTTACAGCTCTGGTCTACCTTGTGGGGCTGACAGGAAGACATACAGACTGCAGTTCTATGATTCTTAAAAGGATATCCCAGGGATGTGTTGTGATTGCCCCACCAAGGATGGAGTGAAACTTTCCAAATCCGTGGTTCTCTTGAAAGCAGACTCTTGCTCTGGAAATAATGTGCTGGGGAACTTGAGGAAGACTTTATATCCAAAACCAATTTGGTCCCTAATCCAGTCTTATATACATTGCCAATCACAGACATTTAACAGGCTGTATTAAGGTATGAATACAAGCCTATGTTCAGGGACAGGCAGCAATATAGTGCTGTGGAAAGTAATATGCTCATGCACGCCTCCCTTTACATTTCTTGATCCCTGCCCAGATTTTTCCAGGAGTCAGGCAGGCTATAACTAACATAAAATAACAAACAGGTAGCAGATTAGGCCTCCTAGGCTTCCTGCTGCATCTGGCTTAAATGAAAGACTAGCATGTTGCAAAGCAAAGCTCTGATCTCCACTCTTGTGTTTATTGCCTCTGGACTGCAGTCTAGGCTTCGTGGATGTTCATGAAAAACAAAATAATAATAATAAAAAATCTGCTTAAGCTACTTCCATGTATGCTAACTCAAGGGCTGACCAAAAATGAATCCCCACCTCTTGGGGTAGAAACCAGGGGAGTCTGCGGGGGGGCAGGGCGGGTTGTCAAAAAACTTAAAATGGAAGCCATGATTGTGTGATGGAAGCCTAACTTATTAATACATGCTTCACACATGCAACACATGTAAAAGGAGGATTTGAAGTGTGTTGTTGTGGCCATCTTCTTGACTTTTTTTGAAACCCCCTGTGAATGCCCCAGTGGAAACTCTGCTTAAAAGGAATCAAATGGCTAGAAAAGGGGAAATAAACAGATAAAAACAACATCTACTCCCACTTCCTTCAGCAAAGGATCGTTACCTTGTCGTGGTGCTGGAGCTTGAGCACCTCAATGATGCCATGAGCTAAACCGTGAAGGGCCGCCCAAGACGGGAAGGTCATGACAGAGAGGTCAGACTAAATGCGATCCCTGGGGAAGGTAATGGCAACCCACCCCAGTATTCTTGCCGTGAAAACTAAATGGATCAGTACAACCAGAGATATGTCGGTATACCATCGGAACATGAGACCCCCAGGTCGGAAGATGGTCAAAATGCTACTGGGGAGGAACAGAGGATGAGTTCAACTAGCCCCAGTCGTGATGACGCAGCTAGCTCAAAGCTGAAAGGACGGCTAGCGGCCGACGGTGCTGGTGGTGAACGACGAATCCGATGTTCTAAGGATCAGCACACCATTGGAACCTGGAATGTAAGATCTATGAGCCAGGGCAAATTGGATGTGGTTATTGGTGAGATGTCAAGATTAAAGATAGACATTTTGGGTGTCAGTGAACTGAAATGGACTGGAATGGGCCACTTCACATCAAACGACCACCAGATCTACTACTGTGGACAAGAGGACCACAGAAGAAATGGAGTAGCCTTCATAATTAATAGTCAAGTGGCTAAAGCAGTGCTTGGATACAATCCAAAAAATGACAGAATGATCTCAATTCGAATTCAGGGCAAGCCATCTAACATCACAGTGATCCAAATATACGCCCCAACCACAAATGCTGAAGAAGCTGAAGTAGAGCAGTTCTATGAGGATCTGCAGCACCTACTGGACAACACGCCTAAAAGAGATGTTATTTTCATCACAGGAGACTGGAATGCTAAGGTGGGCAGTCAAATGACACCTGGAATTACAGGTAAGTATGGCCTGGGAGAACAAAACGAAGCAGGACATAGGTTGATAGAATTTTGCCAAGACAATTCACTCTGCATAACAAACACTCTCTTCCAACAACCTAAGAGACGGCTTTATACATGGACTTCACCAGATGGACAACACCGAAATCAGATTGACTACATCCTTTGCAGCCAAAGGTGGCGGACATCTGTACAGTCGGTAAAAACAAGACCTGGAGCTGACTGTAGTTCAGATCACAAACTTCTTCTTGCACAATTTAGGATCAGACTAAAGAGATTAGGGAACACCCACAGATCAGCTAGATATCAGCTCACTAATACTCCTAAGGAATATGCAGTGGAGGTGAAGAATCGATTTAAGGGACTGGACTTAGTAGATAGGGTCCCGGAAGAACTCTGGACAGAAGTTCGCAGCATTGTTCAGGAGGCGGCAACAAAATACATCCCAAAGAAAGAGAAAACCAAGAAGGCAAAATGGCTGTCTGCTGAGACACTAGAAGTAGCCCAAGAAAGAAGGAAAGCAAAAGGCAACAGTGATAGGGGGAGATATGCCCAATTAAATGCAAAATTCCAGAGGTTAGCCAGAAGAGATAAGGAATTATTTTTAAACAAGCAATGCGCAGAAGTGGAAGAAGACAATAGAATAGGAAGGACAAGAGACCTCTTCCAGAAAATTAGAAACATCGGAGGTAAACTCCAGGCCAAAATGGGTATGATCAAAAACAAAGATGGCAAGGACCTAACAGAAGAAGAAGAGATCAAGAAAAGGTGGCAAGAATATACAGAAGACCTGTATAGGAAGGATAACAATATCGGGGATAGCTTTGACGGTGTGGTCAGTGAGCTAGAGCCAGACATCCTGAAGAGTGAGGTTGAGTGGGCCTTAAGAAGCATTGCTAATAAGAAGGCAGCAGGAGATGATGGCATCCCAACTGAACTGTTCAAAATCTTACAAGATGATGCTGTCAAGGTAATGCATGCTATATGCCAGCAAATTTGGAAAACACAAGAATGGCCATCAGATTGGAAAAAATCAACTTATATCCCCATACCAAAAAAGGGAAACACTAAAGAATGTTCAAACTATCGCACAGTGGCACTCATTTCACATGCCAGTAAGGTAATGCTCAAGATCCTTCAAGGTAGACTTCAGCAGTTCATGGAGCGAGAATTGCCAGATGTACAAGCTGGCTTTAGAAAAGGCAGAAGAACTAGAGACCAAATTGCCAATATCCGCTGGATAATGGAAAAAGCCAGGGAGTTTCAGAAAAACATCTATTTCTGTTTTATTGACTATTCTAAAGCCATTGACTGTGTGGACCATAACAAATTGTGGCAAGTTCTTAGTGGTATGGGGACACCAAGTCATCTCATATGCCTCCTGAAGAATCTGTATAACGACCAAGTAGCAACAGTAAGAACAGACCACGGAACAACGGACTGGTTTAAGATTGGGAAAGGAGTATGGCTGTATACTCTCACCCTACTTATTCAACTTGTATGCAGAACACATCATGCGACAAGCTGGGCTTGAGGAATCCAAGGCTGGAGTTAAAATCTCTGGAAGAAACATTAACAATCTCAGATATGCAGATCATACCACTTTGATGGCTGAAAGTGAAGAGGAACTGAGGAGTCTTATGATGAAGGTGAAAGAAGAAAGTGCAAAAGCTGGCTTGCAGCTAAACCTCAAAAAAACCAAGATTATGGCAACCAGCTTGATTGATAACTGGCAAATAGAGGGAGAAAATGTAGAAGCAGTGAAAGACTTTGTATTCCTAGGTGCAAAGATTACTGCAGATGCTGACTGCAGTCAGGAAATCAGAAGACGCTTAATCCTTGGGAGAAGAGCAATGACAAATCTCGATAAAATAGTTAAGAGCAGAGACATCACACTGACAACAAAGGTCCGCATAGTTAAAGCAATGGTGTTCCCCGTAGTAACATATGGCTACGAGAGCTGGACCATAAGGAAGGCTGAGAGAAGGAAGATAGATGCTTTGGAACTGTGGTGTTGGAGGAAAATTGTGAGAGTGCCTTGGACTGCAAGAAGATCAAACCAGTCCATCCTCCAGGAAATAAAGCCAGACTGCTCACTTGAGGGAATGGTATTAAAGGCAAAACTGAAATACCTTGGCCACATAATGAGAAGACAGGACACCCTGGAGAAGATGCTGATGCTAGGGAGAGTGGAAGGCAAAAGGAAGAGGGGCCGACCAAAGGCAAGATGGATGGATGATATTCTAGAGGTGACGGACTTGTCCCTGGGGGAGCTGGGGGTGTCGACGACCGACAGGAAGCTCTGGCGTGGGCTGGTCCCTGAAGTCACGAAGAGTCGGAAGCGACTAAACGAATAAACAACAACAACTCCCACTTCTGCCCTTCCAGCAGGAACCTTGATTTCATCGGAGCCTCTATCTCAGGGTTTCTCAGCCATGCTGGCTGGGGAATTTTGGGAGTCGAAGTCTACACACCTTAAAGGTGCTAAGGTTGAGAAACACTGCTCTACACTGAAAACCTTTGAGATAAAAGACAGGGATGACCTATGGGGAAGTCATCACATTCCCCCACCTAAAAGCCATGTAGAGATATGGATCATGTAGGTCTTATGAAAATGGTAGCCAAGCCACTGGGCCATAGCAGAAATGACAGACAGAATGGACATGTAAAAAATGAGGATTGTTTTGTGAATGCTAACATGCCAGGGACGCGGTGGCGCTGCGGGTTAAACCGCTGAGCTGCTGAGCTTGCCAATCGGAAGGTCGGCGGTTCGAATCCACGTGACGGGGTGAGCTCTCGTTGCTAGTCCCAGCTCCTGCCAACCTAGCAGTTCAAAAACATGCCAATCTGAGTAGATTAATAGGTACCGCTTCGGCGGGCAGGTAATGGTGTTCCGTGTAGTCATGCTGGCCATGTGACCACGGAAGTGTCTATGGACAAACGCCGGCTCTTCGGCTTTGAAATGGAGATGAGCACTGCCCCCTAGAGTCGGACACGACTGGACGTAATGTCAAGGGAAACCTTTACCTTTACCTTTACCTTTACCTTAACATTCCAGGTCATCACATACAAAGAGTGAAAAAAGAGGGAGAGAGTAAAACTAAAGCGATAACTATTGCTTTTTCTAATCAAAGTCAATTGTTTTCTATCAAATATCAGTTCTTCCCTAAATTTTGTGTCTGTGATTTGTTGTGGGTTTAAGTCACACATCAGTTTTAATGTTCTGATCATGCAGATGTGGGTCATCTAACCTCCTTTCCTTATTAAATTTTAAAAGATGGAAAGTAGAATATCTCTGGAATAGTTGGGAAAAATCACTGGGGGAAATGTGAGAGCTGATGGGGGGAGGGGGGAGAAAAACACACTGGAAGCCTAAATGAGGGTGGAGGAAAGGGGTTATTTGGGTAAATAAGCATTTTTTAAAAATGGCTTTTTAAAGTACTTCTTGGAAACTCTATATACTGCTGTGTAAATAAGTATTTTGTATAATTTCAAAAGCCATCATTTCCCTTAAAGTGTAACCATTAAGGCCGTCTTTCAAAATTCTCCTCTAAAGTGAAAAATATTGTGAAAATTCATTCTGAATCATGAGTTGGCCTGTTGTTAGCTTTTCTCAAAGAAGTGTGTACACAGCCATAATTAGACCAGAAATGAAGTTTTGTTTTGAAAAACTTCTTTTAAAGGTATATGATTGAAGAACTAAAAGAAAAAATGGAAAATGTGTTATTTTCATGGCTGGTGGGAATTCTACATATTTTCAAGGTATGGGGTCGTTAGCATTAGAAATGGCAGCAGAATCAGATTTGTCCTCCAATTTTATAAAAATGTAGTTTGGTGTGATTGATGGCTCTTTCCGTCAAACTAACAGGATATCAGGTTGATGGTGATGGTTCTCTTGCTTTCTACTCACAAGATGGCTTAACAACAATAAAATAAAATACAAAATATAAAACACAACCATAAAATAAGTACAATCAAACTCAAAATTAAAACCAAGGCAATTGTAATTAATTTGACCATTAAAAGGTTGGTGAAATAGATTATTTTTTTACCATTTTTCCAAATACTGGGAGAGTGGGGGCCACATTGCTAATAAACAACTCCAACAAGAATGTTGAATTTATCTTACAAATGCCATTATTTTGTAAGATCACTTCTACATCCCTGCAAATGGGATCATGGGCACAGGCCCATACTTTAAACTCAGCATGAGATAGAACACTAAATATAATGGTTGTTTATGAGAGAGGTGGCAACCTACAACCCCCAGGCCACTCATGGCCCTCCTGAGTCCCCTTTTCAACAGTTCCCAGAATCTCTGCTGACTGTGATTGCTGAAAACTAACAGCATGGTTTCCAAGCATTTTGTGATGGGAAGCAGATTAAGACTGTAGTTGTCATGAGTCAGGACAGTAGTGTGGACTTTAACTTTCCTGAATAACTAGCCCTCTCTGATGTGTCCTCAGCCCTCCAGAATGTTAAATGGCTACCTGATCACTGGAAGGTTGCCCGTAGGCCTGTGCAGTGCCTCAGCTTCAAAGGCAAAATGCAGGTTTGGAATTAAGCACATCTTTTCCCAGGATCCCACAGCAGCAGTGGAGTAATTTCCATTTTGCAGGAGTAACAGGAGCACCCCCATCAAAACTCAATTAATTGTTTCAAACTGCATCGTTCTATTTGTATTTGCATGTTTTCACAGAATCATAGACTACGGAGACTGGAAGGGAGTTTGGAGATTGTCTAGTTGAACAGCCTGCCTAAGGAAAGCATCTACTAAAGATCTCTGGCAGATGGCCAGCTAGCCATTGTTTACACATTTCCATCAAAGGAAAGTCCACCATTTCCTGAGGCAATCTATTCATTGTACAGAGTGTATTTTTAATTTGCATTTTTTACATATAACATGCCACCTTAATTAAACCACCATTTTCAAGGATGCCTGAACCTTATTTAGCACTGTGGAGGAACTGTGGAATTAAATTAAAGAAGTTGCCAAGGATGAATATGCAAAGAAACCACCAAAGACCAAGAAACAGAAGAAATCAAACTGGAAGTTAGAACAAATTGTGGAAATTGCCAAGAATAGAAGCCAAAACCAAGAAAGACAAAGATCTCAGGGAGAAACTTTACAAAGAATTTCAGAAAGGTGTTAGAAGAGACAAAGAGATGTATTACAATGTCTTAAAGACACTGAAGATGGAAACAGACATAGAAAGACAAGAAAAGACTTCCAACCTCAAATTGATACACTAGAGGATGCTAATGGACTGTAATTGATGTCAGCTGAAACAAAGATGGAAAGAACATATGGAAATTCTGCACAGTAGAGATGTTGACATCCAAGGTACCTTGGAAGCTATTCCCTATTTATAAGAATCTCTAGTACTAGAAGATGCAGTTAGATCAGCACTCTGGTTATTACCAAGTCAGAAGGCTACATACTTAAGGGAATATCTACAGAAATACGCCAAGCAGCAGAAGAAGAATCAGTAAAGATTCTAACAAACTATACCAGCAAATATGGAGAATGACACAATGGCCAATAGATTGGAAGAAGCCAGTCTACATACCAATGCCAAAGAATGGAGACTTAACAGAGTGTACAAACAATACAATATCCTTAATTTTACATGCTTGCAAAATAATGCTTAAGATCATCCAACACAGATTAGGCCCCACTTGGAAAAAGAGATGCCAGATATTTAAGATGGTATTAGAAAAGGCTGAGGAATAAAAAACATTATTGGTTATGTACACTGGATAATTAAAAAAGCCAAGGAACACCAAAAAGAATTCCGTATGTGCTTTAATGATTGTGGGATTCTGATTGTGTACACAATGTCAAGCAGTGAAATGTCCTTAGGAAAATGGGAACCCCATAATACTTCATTGTCCTCATGGAAAATCTCTACACAGGACAAGAAGCCACAGTCTAGATGGAACAGGTTGGCAGACTGGCTCCAGGTCAGCAAAGGAGTGTATACTCTCTCCTTATTTATTCAACCTACTTACTAAATATCAGTATATATTGAGGGAGCTGGATTGGAAGAAGATGAGTGTGGTTTCCAAATTGGAAGAAGAAACATCAGTAACCTGTGCTATGCTGATGACGCTACTCTGATACCTGAAAATGCAAATTATCTGCAGGTCTACTAATAAAAGTCAAGGAGCAGAGTAGAAAAATGGGATTAAGATTAATTATACTGTACACCAAAGTAATGACAACAGGCACAGCAATCAGCCTTAGAATTCACCATGAAAATATCAAAGTAGTGGACAGCTTCTGCCTTTGTCAGCCTTCCCAGGTAGACCAGACAGGAAACATGACCAGATAAGCTAATTCTACTTTATTGTAAGGCTGCATTAACAGAATCTTGCAAGTCTGAAAGTACAAATCTCCTGCCATCTCCTTTACAGCCCAAGAAGCTAGGGAGGGTCTGCCCACTATCCAGCTGCAGCCTATGCCCACTCTTATCTGACCATTCCCTAGGCAACATCTCTTCACTCCATCTCCCAAGGTCTTCCTGACACACCATTACATCCTTTTAGGATCAACCATCAACAGTAAAGGAACAAGCAGTCAAGAAATGTGCCACAGGCAAGTACTTGGTAGGTTAGCAATGAAGGCCTTACAAAAGATACTCAGATGCTGTGATGTCACTATACCTATAAAGATCAGAATTGCGCAGGCATAGTTTTCTCTGTGACACTCTCTAGAAGCTAACATTGGACTTTGACAAAACAGGATAAAAAGAGTATTGATGCTTTTCAGCTTTGGTGTTGGAGAAGATTCCTGAGAATGCCCATGGACAGCCAAAAATTCAAACAAGACAGATCATCCTGGAGAAGGTCTATCTATGTGGTCTCTAAGAAATTACCCTAACTAGATGGCACATAATCAATCGATAAGGAAAACAATAACTTTGTAAAAGCCTTGATAGAATTACCTTAAATCATTTCCTCACCTTACATTTATGGATGTCCAGTGTGTTTTATTGTGTGTGTTACTGACTGGCTGATGATTGATTGATTGATTGACTTCAGTACCACTCTCCTCTCCATCCTGTGTGACTCCAGGTGGTCCCTGGAGAAGATATTTAAATGGCTCAAATCTCAGGTGATCTTGTAAAGTCAGATGGGATCACTAAAAGCTGAGATTGATGATCCTGTACAGTTTCAGCCATTTCAATTTTTAAAAAATGAAATAAATTATATTTGATCCTGGGATCCTAGAGGATTCACATAAAGGAAAAGGCTGGGAACTGCCAGTATTCACTGTTTTGACATCTTAAATAAAAATATGTCTTTCTGTCAGGACTAACATGGTTCCCTTTTGGTTTTCCCTAGACTATTTAGTATATCTCTTATTGACAATTTATGCATTAAAGTAGATGTTCCCCTCCATTCTTTTTTTGCTGCAATGGAAATTAAAACGGGGAAAAAAAGGAACTGCTTTGGGGGTTATTCTCTTTGAAATCTAATTGAGTGGAAAACCATTAAAATAGAAGAGAAGAAGAAGAGAAAGCAAACAAGCGAGATGGAACTATCATGCCCAGCTAAATGGTGACTTGAGCAAAAATGACAAGAAAAATTGTACGCAAAGACTTCACTAACCCTTAACTCCTGCCCCTCCTTTTCTTGGTAGAATGATTACTCCTTGAAGAAATTTCTTTAACTGGTGTCACGCTTATATCAACAGCAATGACAGGCATGAATTTTGCTGCAACACAACATGTCCTTTGCAATGGGGCCTTCTAAGATAACCTACGTATTATTTTCATGATGCAGCAAAAGAATCGGTAGGTCAATAAGATGGGCTGAAGGTAGCATCAGTATAAACTGAACAAGAAGCTCCCTGTCTGAGGCAATGCAAAAACCAGGTGCTTGCTGTATAATTTCAACTGACAGGTGAAGTTAGACTCCATGGTGTTAATTAGGGGACAACTTTATTGCTGTGCCAAAGCTTTCTTCCCAGTTCCCTTCTCTCTTGACTATTCTCATTGGTTTTCATAGAAAATTTTGAAGCTTTTGAAACCCCTTCCAAAGAAGAAGCAACTAATGGCGGAAACCTTATAGGTGGAGAATTGGTTTCTTGCCCTGACTATATAGATAAGACTCTTTGGTAGTGAACTGAAACCTCTTATCATACAACTTCTTTATAAAAGGCCAGGTGGAGGGACATAAAGCACCCCCGTTACCCTTTTTTAAATCAGGGATCTGGACCAACCAGAAAGGCTGCTGCGTGATACAGCAATGTGTAACGGTATATCAACAGTGTAATTTCAACAACCTTGATCTCCTGTAACAATCAAATACAACCCAACCCAAAGATATATATTTCCCTACACAATGCATAGCTAAATCTTGAAATCTATAGTTTTCATTATTTATAGATGTAGATGAAACAAATGCATGAAGATTGGGCTAGCTATTTGTTATAAGTCTGAATGACTTGGTTCTATCTCCAGAAGCAATGGTGGCTACGTAAATTAAATATTAGTTGTTTGGGAGCAAAAATGAAAATGGGCTGTCCATGGTTATGAGCTTCCTGAGTACAACTGGGTAGCCATTGTGGGATTCACCAATGGGCTGTTGACCTGATCCAGTAGGAACCTTCTTATGCTTTGGCAACACACACACACACACACACAACCATCCAGTAGAAGCCATAATAACATCACATGTGGCATACTGTCGTTGCAAAAATGTACATAATTCACAACATTTGCATGACTACGCTATGCACAGTCATGCCTTCTCCCCCCCCACCCCACCCCCCACAGAGAGAAAACAAGAGTTTGGCCATAAGATGGGAGAGGAGAGAGAAAGAAGTGACATAGATTTTTAATTTTCAGGTTCCTTAAAAAAATTATGCAAGGCATACTAACAAAATTACTGGTGTCTCTATCCATGAGTTCTTTGCTAGGCTGTTTATTATCAGGAAAGGAAGCCAAAAGTTAAGTAGAAAATGAATGCTAAATTTGAAATTACATGAAAACAGGGTGAATTGATTTAATTAGTGCATGAAAAGCAAAACACGGTAGTATAAGCTTCAGCTGGGATGGGGAGGGGAGGAAGTTCAAAGAAAAGCTGCAACAAATACAGCAGTGCCAAAACCGGTTTCCTCCATACATCTGGCACTATATGCAAACTGTATGTTCAGTTGAACTGTGAATGCTACAACATAAATTTCTGCTGCTACAGCCTAAACAAGGCTGTCTGTTTGGGATAATGAAGCATTTGACTCTAAGACCAGGCCTGGGGCTAAGGGTGCAGAGTTCCTGACAGCATGGAGCACCATGACCTTACTTAGTTGAATATGGTTGCAATTTCACTGCAGAGCTTCCCCATCAACAGGCGGAAGCTAGGAATGGGGAGCCAAAGATGGATCTTGCCTCTCTTCCCCCACCTCCATGGTTTAGATTTGATAAAAAGTCTGATGAGGGCTTGGGCAGACAGCAGTAACTATGGACCCTGGTGTTCCAAACAGAGACCATCATGATCCAATAGTGAAGCCAGAATTTTTCAGAGGCTTTTTTAAAAATATAAACCTTAATTTTACTCACATTAGAGAAGGAAGGAAGGAAGGAAGGAAGGAAGGAAGGAAGGAAGGAAGGAAGGAAGGAAGGAAGGAGTGTTTTGGGTCCTTGGGTAAGAGTGTTGTTAGGGCACCCCAATGAATGATTGGCTTTTATAACCAAACAGTAACTTGTTCAGTTCTGATATATCAGATTTTATGCTAAGCTTTCTCAACTCATGATGTAGCTGTAAAAATATCTTGGAGGGTTCAAAATCTTCATTTTTTAATTGTTGCTCTTGGGGAACACACACATGCAGACAGACACAAAAGGCATCAGGTACTGACAGGAAGGAAGGAAGGAAGGAAGGAAGGAAGGAAGGAAGGAAGGAAGGAAGGAAGGAAGGAAGGAGGGAGGGAGGGAGGGGAGGAGGGGAGGGGAGGGGAGGGGAGGAGGGGAGGGGAGGGGAGGGGAGGGGAGGGGAGGGGAGGGGAGGGGAGGGGAGGGGAGGGGGAGAAGAAAATAGGAAGGGAGGAAGGGAGGGCAGAAAGGAGGAATTAGAAGTTCCAACTTCAGTGATATCAGTGACTCATTTGCATTAAGAACCCATCCCCCAAAATACTTTTAAAAAATATTGTGTTTCCTGGCTCAAAAATATCCTTATCTTCAGAATGCAGGCATCATCTTCCTAAAACAAAATTTATTGAAGAAAGCACTTTTTAAAAATTCTAATTAGTTAAAACAATGGAGTGTTTTAACTTTTCATTTTGGGGTACATATTACACAAACTGTTGAGTACTGGAATTCATAGCGATGCAGGACAGAAAGATTTTAATAAATGAACAAATTTTTCATAATTTATTCCTTCCCTACATACAAAAGCATACTTTTCTGTCCCACTCCCAGGCAGAGCATGCCAGATCTGCTTTTGTTTCTAGATGTCCACAAGTAACTGAATGTTTTATGTCAGTCGGGTATATGACACAATATATGACAGATTAAAGGCATTCTTTTCCAGCTTGTTGAGAATACTCCAGGAATCCTGGAGAAACAACAGTGGATTCACACACCAACTGAATCCTGAACATGAGTTAATGAGACACATTTGCTGTGTTTCTATAACATGCTATGCTTAAGCAAAGACACTGCATTATGATTAAATTACGGCTTTGTTCACATAACAAATACTGTTATTATGTTCCCTAAAGAAGCTGAATCACAAATTAATACCATTTTAGCCTAGTTTACCATGTTGCATGGATCCAACCACTATGTAACATGGATCAAAATACATGAAACCATTGTCTGCTATTCAGATGTGACATCCAAGGGTTCTCTGTGCCAATTTGGAAGGAGGTGTTGACTGACATATCACAGGCTCTGTTCTGGGCCCTGTGCTGTTCAACATATTCATAAATGAGTTGGACAAGATAAGTTTATCAAATTTGGAGATGACACAAGGATAGGATGCATAACAAACACATTAGAG
The DNA here is from genome assembly GCF_035149785.1 of Candoia aspera. Classification (NCBI taxonomy): domain Eukaryota; kingdom Metazoa; phylum Chordata; class Lepidosauria; order Squamata; family Candoiidae; genus Candoia; species Candoia aspera. Next base: position 12,542,020 of record NC_086153.1, read on the forward strand.
GACAATATTAAGGATCAGGAGGAACTGATGAGCTGGAACAACACTCAGAAACCAACAGCAGGACATATGAAGGGACCTTCATTTAGATAGAAAAATCAGAGGCATGAGCACAAGATGGGTAAGACCATTACTGGATGGAGAAGCAACAATGGAGTTTTACATTATAAGGAAGCAGATTTTGATCGGATATCAGAAAGAACGTTTGCACCTTAAAATCTGTTCAACAATGGAATAGATTGCCACGGGAGGGAACAGATTCCTCTGTACTGGAAGTATTAAAACTAAGTGTGGATGAACATCTGTTGGGGATGCCATAGTAGTATCAGGAATATTGGGATGGTAGATTCCTTATAGGGCAGGGGATTGCACTACATGATCTCCATTTTATGAATCAGTTAACAGAGACAAAACTGAGGGGAATGTGCAGGAAGGTAGCACTACGTGGCCATCCATCGCAGATCTTTTAAGAGTCCATATCAGGTGAACTAGGCAATTTAGAAATATATATTTATTATTATTTATTTATTTTTATCTATTTATTTTTCTATCCCATCTTTTTTATATATATATAAATAACTCAAGGCAGTGAATGTACCTAATACTCCTTCCTCCTCCTCTTTTTCCCACAACAACAACAACCCTGTGAGGTGAGTTGGGCTGAGAGAGAGGGACCCAGCTGGCTTTCATGCCTAAGGAGGGACTAGAACTCTCATACCATGCCTGATTGGCTCTTGGGCTGAGAGAGAGGGACTGGCCCAAGGTCTCCCAGCCAGCTTTCATGCCTAAGGCAGGACTAGAACTCTCATACCACACCTGATTGGCTCTTGGGCTGACAGAGAGAGTAACTGGCCCAAGGTCACCCAGCTGGCTTTCGTGCCTAAGGTGGGACTAGAACTCTCATACCATGCCTGATTGGCTCTTGGGCTGAGAGAGAGGGACTGGCCCAAGGTCTCCCAGCCAGCTTTCATGCCTAAGGCAGGACTAGAACTCTCATACCACACCTGATTGGCTCTTGGGCTGAGAGAGAGGGACCGGCCCAAGGTCTCCCAGCCAGCTTTCATACCTAAGGCAGGACTAGAACTCTCATACCACACCTGATTGGCTCTTGGGCTGACAGAGAGAGTAACTGGCCCAAGGTCACCCAGCTGGCTTTCGTGCCTAAGGCAGGACTAGAACTCTCAGTCTCCTGGTTTCTAGCTCATTCCCTTAACCTTAAAAGTGTCTTTGGAGGTGACCCTCCAAAATGCAATATGTTAACTGACTATTGGTGCCAAGAACAAGGGTTGGGGGAGGGAAAAAAAGAGAAAGCAGCTGGAGGTAAAGAACAGTGCCTTCTTTCAGTCTCCTGAAAGAAATGAGCAGATCAGTGTTTTGATTCAGGCTGACATACGGCGCGTGTTCCATTTATACATACTAGACAAAATGTGCTGAACAGAAACTGAAGAAAACAACAGAAAGGGAAATAACAAAGATAATGTATTAACATGTGTTTGGTTTTGTTAAAAAAGGAGAATTAAATATTTTTTATATTCAGCAACTGTTCATGCTCGGTGGATCAGCTCTACAAACAGATGTTGTTTCCAAGAAATGCAGAACCTTTCTTCATTCTCTTTGAATTCATTCAAAGATGATTTCAGGTGTGAGCTACATGGCAGGACAGAAGGTCGCCATATGCTCAGATATCTTCCTCAAACCCCATACTTCATTCTGTTTTGCCTATTAAAAATGACTCCTTCTCCTTCTCCTTCTCCTTCTCCTTCTCCTTCTCCTTCTCCTTCTCCTTCTCCTTCTCCTTCTCCTTCTCTTCTTTCCAATGTAGGTTCCAAGGATTCTTGAGGACCAAGTTATTCTTCAGGATCTGACCTCAAATTCCCTTGATGAAGAAGTAACTAAGCCTGTTCCTCCTTTACCAAGGCAGTCCTCCATTTTAAGGGGTCATTTACCACTGATGACCCATCCAGGTGGCCTTGGAAGCAATTCATCAAGAGTTCACATCTTAGCAGAGCAATTGGATCATAGCTTTTTCTGCCACAGCAAGACGGAATGAACTTTGGTCTTCTTTTCCAATCGGAATCTATGCACCTCAATTACACAGGTGCATTTTATGACCATTTCTGTCCTGTTCTGCAATGGATTAGGGGAAAGCAGTTTGGTAGTCAACTTGGCATCTGACACAAGCATACAAGTGAGACAATCAGTTGCATGACTACTTATTTCCTCCCCATCTTTAGTGATCCCCATTGCTACGCCTTTTGTTAAGGATTATGGAGATAGCCTTGAAGAAGGAACTGAACAATCTATCAGCTTTGCCAAGATAGACAGGAGCAGGCCAGGAAAAAACTCAAGATTGGCCCTCCTTGATTGAGGAGGATTGAGTTGAGAGAGAGGGACTGTCCCCAAGTCATCCAGCTGGCTTTTGTGGCTAACACAGGACTAGAACTGGTTTCTAGTCCAGGACTTTATCCATGATGACAAACTGGTTCATTTATTTATTTGTTTTTCCTTCCTTCCTACCTGATGCCTTTTGTGTCTGTTTGTGTGTGTGTGTTCCCCATGAACAACAATGAAAAATGAAGAGTAAAAGACCATTTGAACCCTCCAAGATACAATCAGAGGACCTGTCCGGGAATCCATTGACTACACACTGTAACATTTTAAGCATCTTTCAGCCCCAATCTCCAAAGGGAGAACTCTTGTCATCCTGTGCATTTTCCCATTGTATACATCATTTCCTGGTGAATTCAGGATTTATTCCCCAGCTAAACCCTTCTTGACAGGTTTGTTATCTGCTCACCCGGCTGGTGAGCTCCAGAGAGTCAGGGCCTAGCTGTTAGGGGAGGGAAGCAGGGAAGAAGAAAAAAAATTAGGGCGAGTAAATGTCAAGTGAACTGCCAAAGATGGATATTATAGCTGCTGGGCCCTGGAGAGTATCACACATCTTTTGTGTCTATTTTACAGTCCGTGCTTCATGTAAGATGGCAGGACTGAGCAGAGTATTGATTTCCTCCTGGGCATAAATGCATCATTTTAGGATTACAGGGGCAACCAAAGAAAATATCAACACTTTTTTTAAAGCAAATAAACATTCTTCTGTTTCTTGCTTTCTTTATTTCTTCCTCCCCCTCTCTCTTTTAAAAGCATTTAAAATTATTTGGAGTCATTCATGTTCTTTATTTTATTTTATTTTATTTTATTTTATTTTATTTTATTTTATTTTATTTTATTTTATTTTATTTTATTTATTTTATTTTTGCCCTCAGACTTCTAAATTAAAAAAGGAAAATAAAAATGGTCCAATGATCTAGAAGGATTTAATCTTTGTGTAGGGTGAGATTATCTTGTGTGGTAATTAGATTACTAAGAAAAAAAAAACCCTCTAATTTTTTAGCTCCATTGGAAAGTCTGTTTCCTCCACCCCAGGATAGTTGTGAAACAGACACTGCAAGTGGCCTTGCCAAGGGACATCTGGAGGATGACTGGGTCCAGAAAGTCAAGATAGTCACTGCATCCATGTGACTGAATCCCTAACTATTTTTTACACACATAGGTGTGGCTTCAATTGTGCATGCATGAGCACCATCTTGACTTTTTCATCCCCTCTAGGTACCCTGACTTTGCCCACCTTTTGCATAGCTGCATCCTATGCTTTTATGTGCTCCATTGTCAGCCTTGCAAGGTAGTCCAGACAAGAATCACACTCCGATGAACTAACTCTACTTTATTGTAAAATTACAGTAACAGAATCATGCAAATCTGAAAGTACATCTCTTCCCCCTTGCCTTTACAGCCCAAGAAACTAGGAAGGGTCCCTTCTGAGATGTTTGCCATGCCCTCATTCTTGATGTGGGCTAAGCTGCCTCTCATCCAAGTGTTCCCCTGGCTGCGGCTCTTCCCCCATCTCCCAGGGTCATTCCCATATACCATAACATCCATCCCCTGAAAGCTATAGAACAGAGTGCTTGAGCTGAAATAAGTTGTCAAGAATTAGACAAAAACATGTTTCCTCATCAATAACAAACACCTTGTAGACATTGGTGAGTGAATGGATCAATGCAATGAATTTATTTTTCATTGCCTACAAACATTGATAGGGGGACGCGGTGGCGCTGCGGGTTAAACCACTGAGCTGTCGATCGGAGGGTCGGCAGTTCGAGACCGCGCGGCGGGGTGAGCTCCCGTTGTTAATCCCAGCTCCTGCTAACCTAGCAGTTCGAAAACATGTAAATGTGACTAGATCAATAGGTACCGCTTCGGCGGGAAGGTAACGGCGTTCCGTGAGTCATGCTGGCCACATGATCCAGAAGTGTCTATGACAACGCCGGCTCCAAGGCTTAGAAACGGATATGAGCACCGCCCCCTAGAGTCGGACACGACTGGACTTTACGTCAAGGGAAACCTTTACCTTTACCTTATAAACACTGATAGAGATAGATCGATAGATCGATAGAGATCACCTGTCAGTCAATTCAATCTCAGACTGCCTACAACATCTTTAGTCTTTTCATACAATTCAGAGCCCTGTAAATAATTAAAAAATGGTTAGGTAAAATGATATTCAACTATATCACAGCAAGCTGAAGCATCAAGCTCACTTGGGCTAATTTCAAAAAAGCTATATAGGGTCAGATGTAGTTAGGGCATGGATGGGAGACCATGAGAAAACCCTACGGTTGTAGGCCGGATTGGGAAGTTGATAAAGATATCCCAGAATAAGACAATGGCAACCTATTTCTGTATGGCTACCAAGAACATGTCCATGTAATCTCCAGGAATTAAGCTGAACTCAAGGGAGTTTTCAGTTTAAAATTTTATCAGACTGCTAAGAACAGTATCAAAACACCAAGGAGAATAAAAATGTTTTCAGTATCTTCATGGCTAAGATAATTGACTCAGTTCATGGTTGAGATAATTAAGTGAACATGTCTGTCTATCAAAGTAGGTATGTTTTCCTCATCTGAACTTTAGAATTCAGTATCACTTAGCCTTGTTTCCAAAGCAGTCTCCATTGTCCTTTTCTTGTATTTCTTTCCAGATTCTGTGAATGCACATTCAGCAAATTCCTTCAATCAGTGGCTTTGCCTTCATTGTGCACTGTACTTGTACACATTGCAGAAAGGCTGGGGGGGAATTAAAATAAATAATCTTCCTGGGTGATGGCTGAAAGTGAAGAGGAACTGAGGAGCCTTATGATGAAGGTGAAAGAAGAAAGTGCAAAACTGGCTTGCAGCTAAACCTCAAAAAAACCAAGATTATGGCAACCAGCTTGATTGATAACTGGCAAATAGAGGGAGAAAATGTAGAAGCAGTGGAAGACTTTGTATTTCTAGGTGCGAAGATTACTGCAGATGCTGACTGCAGTCAGGAAATCAGAAGACGCTTCATCCTTGGGAGAAGAGCAATGACAAATCTCGATAAAATAGTTAAGAGCAGAGACATCACACTGACAACAAAGGTCCGCATAGTTAAAGCAATGGTGTTCCCCGTAGTAACATATGGCTGCGAGAGCCGGACCATAAGGAAGGCTGAGAGAAGGAAGATAGATGCTTTTGAACTGTGGTGTTGGAGGAAAATTCTGAGAGTGCCTTGGACTGCAAGAAGATCAAACCAGTCCATCCTCCAGGAAATAAAGCCAGACTGCTCACTTGAGGGAATGATATTAAAGGCAAAACTGAAATACTTTGGCCACATCATGAGAAGACAGGACACCCTGGAGAAGATGCTGATGCTAGGGAGAGTGGAGGGCAAAAGGAAGAGGGGCCGACCAAGGGCAAGGTGGATGGATGATATTCTAGAGGTGATGGACTCGTCCCTGGGGGAGCTGGGGGTGTTGACGACCAACAGGAAGCTCTGGCGTGGGCTGGTCCATGAAGTCACGAAGAGTCGGAAGCGACTAAACAAATAAACAACAACAACAATCTTCCTGGGATTGTCTACCCAGCTGTCTGAATATTCCTTTTGGTGTGGTTGTTCAGAATTTCTGAGTGTGTTGGTAAAATACACCACAAGAAGAAAGTTGTGGTTGTGAATACAATCACATTAAGATTAGAAAGTCTGCACAGCCATCTGGCAGGATGCTCTTATTTGGATTCTTGCACAGACGTAGTGAGTTGGACTCTGTGATCTAAACAGCCACTTCCAATCCAGTGATGCTGTGAACATTGATTTTGCATTGTTTTACTGCAAATTGATAGCACAGAGAGAGCCAAAACATATACATGCTCTGATTATAGAAATAATTATAGAGATATTGACATTAAATTGGAATTTGGGTTAAGTAGAAAGCAGCCACAGCAGACTTGAGCTTCTTGATGTATAACTCTGAAATCCCTATCTTGAATTAACTCATTTTAAGATGCACTTTGATCCATCATTGCTCTCATAAACAACCTCACAAATCTTCCAGCTTCACAGATTGCAACCAGAATTAGATAGGTGGTCAAGATAGTATCCAAACTGATTTAGGGGATGGTCTTTAATTCAGTCAAGGAGGATTTTCTCTGTATGTAAAAGATCCTTGGTCCTTGATCCCTACTTTAAGAGGAAAACTCCAGCTGAAACTCTGGGGAACAGTTGCCAATCCATGTAGACAATACCAAATTTCATGCCATTGCTGTGATTCGTTAAAAGGAAGCTTTCTGTGATCCCAGATCAGTGCTCAAATCTTTATTTACCATATCACTCTAGCCCTTTCTCAACCTTTTCTTTCATTATATTTGTTTAGCCTTACTGCAATACACTTCTTACACACCGGAGATTGATACGGTAGATATGACCTTTCCCCCTCATCAAACTTCTAGCACATCTGGTTACTGGTAAACCATAATGATATCAACACAATGCAATAAACCCCTTGTTTGCAACATCTTGAAAGAACAAAACCTTCACTAATGATATTTTAATGAGGAAATGCATGCACTAATTACTAGATGTCTACTGGCTAGTCTGTAAGATCTGGAACGGCAGAAATGTAAACATCTGATTCATGTTTTGTGGAAAACAGACAGGAGATCAGCTGCTCCAGTGCTTTCTTCTGAGTGTGAATCTGGCATAGTTACAAGGCACTGAAATCAACTGTTTGCCATTAAGCAGATCTAAAATGTCTAATGAAAAAATGGGAGGAAGTAGAGATTAACGCTGGTGAGATATCTATCCAGCTGTCAAGTTTCACAGAAATCTCTTTTTAATTTGTAACTAGCATTCTAAGAAAAGAAGCAGATATTTAAAGTATTAAGGCAATTATAATTGTTTAAACACAGGTTTGTATTTTAAAAACACTGATTTACCTAATTTTCACCTTTTTGAACCAGGCCGTCAACTCAATTCTGCAATTTTGCCCTTCATTTTTCCAATAACACAACAGCAAGAAAAAAAAGGACAGTAAATATTAGTAGAATTTGACAACAAAAATGATTATGCTGTGAACGTTTTCTACAAAATTGGCAAGGTGTCATGGAAAATAATTACAAAATCTTATGTATTCATTCCCACATGCATATTTTGTCATATTTACCAAAACAAACAAACAAAACAAAACAAAAGGAAATGGGGAGGGGGAGGGATGAACCAAATTTAAAATGAAAAAAAAGATAAAAAAATGAATCTGCAAATTCGTAACAAGGGGAGAAATCAAAAGATAATTGCGCATTCGTTCTTCCTGTCTACATTATTAATAAGCGTATGCATAATAGATGCTTCAGTCAGTGAAGATGGAAGGGTATCTTAAAAGAGGTACTCTTCCTTTCTCACTCACCGAAGAGAATTCCTCTTTTGTGGAGATGCCTCTTACATCATCCATGTCTCTGGCTCTTTCCTCAGGCAATTGAGTTGTGATGATTAGATCTCCTGTCTGGAAGAGAGCAATAAATTTGTGTACTCAAACCCCAATGAATTATTTATATTTGTTTTTCATTGGTATTGTTTACTCTGTCTTGGGATCACATTGTTCAAGTTGGGCAGCCTGAGAAATGCCATAAACAAACAAACAAACAAACAAAATGTCCTTAAAAAAAAGTGGGAGGGGGAGACAAAGCCTCTATTTGGTTTTCTTTGAATCCACTCTTTTTACTTGTATCAAAAGGTTTAAAAAGAGCCAAACTTACTGGCCAAGATAGGATTACCCTTAATTCTTTTTTTAATAAAACCTAGGTGGAACCCTGCCACCTTTTACTAATGTGTCCTGACCTTATTTGGGGTTTTAAAAACAACAACTATATATTGTGCCCTCAAAGTATAAAATGTCTTGTGTATACATTGGGGAGATATATTCCAAATGGCTCATCAAAGTTAAGGATGTTAAATTTTGCTTACATTTTTTTCTCCCAGAAAGGGGGAAAAAAACAGCTATGGATTATGAGAGAGATGGATGGACGGACGGACAGATGTGTTCTGAAATCACAGATTGACGGAAATTCTATCTCATTATTGCTCTGGGTACGAATCCTTTCCTAAATTCAATTTATTCCCACCATGACTTGTTTGCATTTCCTCTTTTGCAGCATCTCCCACCAGTTAACTTGCTTCTGATAATCACTCTAGGAGGAACTGAATCCAAGGAGAGATACATGAAGAAAGATTCCAGGGAGCATCTCATTTTAAGAAATGGGTCTCAGGCAATTTAATGGATTGAACCCAGTCCCTTGATGGGCTTAGCTTTTAGCTGATGGGGTTGGTTTTGCTAACTGAGATGTCAGTACAAGGCTAATGATGATGGTGATGACGATGTAAAGATCTCAATACCAAGAGAATAGAGGGTATGGCTAGCCTTTCTCTGAATAGGATCTGTGCCACAGCAATATCATCATCATCTTCATCACCATCCTTGCTATTATTATGTCTGACACCATGTTTCTGTGTGTGTGTGTATCAGTTTGTTTGTTTGCCCATCCATCCATCCATCCATCCATCCATCCATCCATCCATCCAGTGTGTTCCTGTTATAACAACTAAAAAGTAAACTTTAAACTTTTCAGAGTTGTTATTGGGTTTACTTGTCATAATATAAGCACATCCAGGCACCTAAAGATATTCTGAGTTCCCAAATCCAATTACTATGCACTGCACAAACCTTCGGAATAGCAGTTCCTACCTGATGACAGCAGACAACTAAACACTCTGCTTAATGGCCTCCCTCAAGTTCTCTTTATTTCACTGTGGCTAACTAATAGGATGTGTCATCTCCCCTGAACCCCTCCAGTGCATATTTTTATGGATATGGATACACAACTTTAACTAGCTGAAGGTCTTAGTTCGGTCTGTGTGTTTTAAGCCAACAGACCTAATTTGCATGCCCTGGCTTCCTGCACAGGACATATGAATTTAGTGGGAAGAGATAAAAATAGGATATCCATAAAAATGATTTTTCACCTCTAAAAAGCAGCACTTTGGGTCTCAAGGGGAAGAAGGTGCTCTGGAATGTGCACAAGGATAGATGGAGCACCTGGGGGCGCTCCTTAATCCAAATGCTGCTGTCCTAGGACTGTACTGCAGCTCCAAAGGACAGCCATAAAAAGATGCATCTGTTTTTCAATGAGTTGTAGATAGATGCTTCCCCCCCAATCAAAGCCCCCTTTCCTTTCAAGCCCCTAATGCAGCAAAGCTCTACAAAGAATAAAAATGTATTCATATAGGATATATGTGTGTCTCTCTCTGTGTGTCTGTATCTATCATCTCTCTCTCTCTCTCTCATCTTAAATTAAAAATGCTAACATGTGGGCTAATGTCTGTCTGTGTGTAGTTTCCTAATTCTCCTGGTCAGGTTAATACTGAATTTTGATCATTCTTTTTCCCAGAAAGAAGAGAATGGTTTGGAATAGGGTAGGGGGAAGAAGCAGCTGTTTGTTGATGCTTTACAGCAAGTTTTCCCCGTGAACATTCCCCATTATATGCAATGAAAAATCTCAAAACAAAAAGTGTTCCCTGCCTTCTGCCATATTAAAAATGGATGTCTTATCCTAGGTAATTGCTGACATGATAATCTGTGTGTTTAGCAGGAAGGAGTGCAAGCAGAAGCTTCTTGACCCTTTAATTAAATATCCAAGGATGAAACACAGCACACTATTTTACCCCTTTAATTAAAACACATGGATATAACTGAAATATATCAGGAAGGAAGGGAGGAAGGAAGGAAGGAAGGAAGGAAGGAAGGAAGGAAGGAAGGAAGGAAGGAAGGAAAAGGAGGGAGGAGGGAGGGAGACATTTTTCAATGCTAAGATTTGAGAAAGAGGAGTATCTGCATGTAAAACAATTACAGCAATAACTAGAAGTTGAATTGTTCAGATAGAAATTATTTGTACATATATGACTGCATTGACATCCATTATCCTTTTCCCTTTGAGGTTAGCACCATCAAGGAGAGCCCAGGACACCCCAAGTGTGTGTCAGGATGCAGCATGTGCCTCTGAGCTGGTGGGATGAGGTCACCAGTATGTTGGCAGATAAGATCCTCTTGAGATCAGAGGTCACAGAATGCATAGTGTGAGCATGCTTGGAAGACAACTGGGCTGTGGTTGTGTTTGCAGCCTCCTAACCAAAATATGTCCAAACTGTCCAGTATGGACCTTATCCAGGAATGCCACCACTGGCATAGGTATGTCAACATATGCCTACACCTTCTATTATTAAAAAGTATTATAATCTTAATTATCTTATCAGCAGTTTTCCAGGAGAAAAATATTCCACATTTTACTGTCTTTGTGGCTTGGTCTTTAATGCCAGCGATTGAAAGCCTAATAACCCTTGGGAGGGAAAAGAGGGGGTTTCTTGAAACAAAAACCTGGAGGGGTGGATAAGGGCTGGACAGAAATGGCATTTAGAAATTTTCCACCATTTTTTTTTTAGGCAGAGAAAAGGGGGAGGGGTACTTCCTTTCCATTTTTTTCCAGGGCAAAGAGAAATTCTCCCCACACTTTCCCAGGATCAGGATGAAAAAGCAACAGGGGAACAATTTCCTCTCTGTAACTTCCCTTGGAAGGCTGCAAACCACTGAAGAAATGATTGTAGGATGGTAGAAAGGACATTCCCAGCCACTTCTTCATGATACAGGTAGTCCTCTCTTAATGACCACAATTGGGACCGGAATTTCAGTTGCTAAGTGAAGCAGTCATTAAGTGAATTGAACCTGATTTTACTACCTTTTTTGCAGCGGTTGTTAAGTGAATCACCTGTGGGCATTAAGTGAATCACCTGGTCATTAAGTGAATCACATGGTTCCCCATTGATTTTGCTTGCCAGAAGCCAGCCAGAAAGGTTGAAAATGGTGATCACATGACCATGGAACATTGCGATGGCCATAAATGCGAACTGGTTGCCAAGCGCCCAAGCCATAAACACACGACTGCAGGGACACTGCAACAATCATAAATGTGAGGACTGGTTGTAAGTCAGTTTTTTCAGCACTGCAGTAAGTCCAAACCATCTCTAAATGAATGGTTGTTAAGCGAGGACTACCTGTATGTGTATAAGCAGCCCATGAGGCCAGGGCCACTTTAAAAGGATGGCGGTAAGCATAGTGGCATTGGCTCCCCCAAAAGACGCGTGCTAAGCAGGGTCTTTCCCTACATGCCACTCTGTTCCTCCCTGCCCTCTGCCTGCCTGCTCCCACTCTGCCAGCCGGCTGAGTTGTGCCCGACCCATTCCAGGCTCAGCTAGCAACTCTGATGCTCCTGCCTCCTTCCCGGTATGCATAAGGCCAAATGGGCAGTGGAGGAGGAGAGAACCTCCATCTCAGGACAAGGAGATATATACTGGGGGTTACAGACGCCAGTTCAACCCAAATGACCACTAGATGGCAGAAAAGAGTTACAGAAATCTCTAATTCCCCTGGATTTTTACAGGGAGTCCTCACTGAGCAACCATTCGTTCAGTGACTGTTCCAAGTCATGGCAGCCACTGCAGCACCCCTGCAGTCACATGATCAAAATTTGGGCACTTGGAAAATGACTGCCAGTCATCAAATTCCATTAGCATTTCTTTGCACTATTGATAAAGACTTGGACCTGGCCTCTCAACCTGTGGTTTGCTTGAGCATGAACAGCTGAATAAATGCTGTTGAATGGATTTTTATGGTTTATGAGCCACAATGACTGGATTCATCCAGTGTGCTAAGGAAAACTCAATAAACTGTTTTACGGTGTGTGCTTGAGAATTCCAGCTGCATTCTCTGGAATTTGATTTTGCCTGATGTGACGCTGCATAGATATTTAAGGTAATTTTTGAGACAATTCTCACATGTTCCTTGAATGGTTGGATTCGTACATCATACATAGCCTTTGGCTGAGTTCACATATGTCAAGTCATAATACAGCTTGCTTAGTTTTGGCTTAGTATGGTGCTAACCCAGCCATTGCCCTTGCTTATCAAACCATGGTTACAACAAACCATACTAAATGCAATATGTAAACTGAACTATGTGTGTTCTATATTGCAAGCTTTGCATCTGACATTGTCTATTCAGATTTATTACAGCTATGCATTCTTTAAAAATTATACTTTAGAGATGCTTTAAAATCTGCAGGAGTATGAGTGCGACATCTCTTTAAAGCAGCTGCATCTTTTTAAAAATATAATTTTTATTGAAGAAGTTTTTCAATGCAGCATCTTTTTTCAAGGATCTGTGTGAGCCTGGAAACAAAAAACAAAAACAAAAACACAGCCACTTAAATGAGTTGTATCAAAAACATGGCTACCTTAAGTCAACCGATTGCTTCTTTTTTCAGACTGTGCAGTAGCCTAAGAAAAGATGTGACTGCTTTAAAGAAGTCCTGTGGTCACACTCCTTCTCATTCTAAAGAATCTTTTTTCAAAGCATGCAGACCCCTATTATACAGAATATATGTATAGGGGCTTCTTTTACAAGTTTAATTGTATAGACATCTATAGTGGTACACAAGGTAAAAGAAATCCACAAAAGTGGAAGCCACCCAAATACATACTTTCTGGCATGCATCTTTTTGAAGTATCACACTTCATTGTGTACATTTTTTAGTAGAAAATGAGGATTCAAGCTATTTGTGGCACAATGGAGCCTTTTTACGGATCATAAGATTTCTTTTTAAGGAAGATTATGGTGGATTTGTCCCTGCTTCATAATCACTTGAACCCAAACTTGTTCCAGCATGGTTCTTTACCTGAATGAAAGAAAATAAAACTTCTTTCCAGACTTTACATGACTTGTTTACCACTTGAAATACGGATCCTGTGCCATCAGAAGCACAGGTTGGAGTGACTTAGGAGAAACCATTATTTTCTGCTTCCAAGTATTTTTACTTCCTGGCATATTGAGTTGCGGTACTGTGGATAGATATGCAGATGATACCACTTGGATGGCTGAAAGCAAAGAGGAACTGAGGAGCCTTATGATGAAGGTGAAAGAAGAAAGTGCAAAAGCTGGCTTGCAGCTAAACCTCAAAAAAACCAAGATTATGGCAACCAGCTTGATTGATAACTGGCAAATAGAGGGAGAAAACATAGAGGCAGTGAAAGCCTTTGTATTCCTAGGTGCGAAGATTACTGCAGTTGCTGACTGCAGTCAGGAAATCAGAAGACGTTTAATCCTTGGGAGAAGAGCAATGACAAATCTCAGTAAAATAGTCAAGAGCAGAGACATCACGCTGACAACAAAGGTCCGCATAGTCAAAACAATGGCATTCCCAGTAGTAACATATGGCTGCGAGAGCTGGACCATAAGGAAGGCTGAGCGAAGGAAGATAGATGCTTTTGAACTCTGGTGCTGGAGGAAAATTCTGAGAGTGCCTTGGACTGCAAGAAGATCCGACCAGTCCATCCTCCAGGAAATCAAGCCAGACTGCTCACTTGAGGGAATGATATTAAAGGCAAAACTGAAATACTTTGGCCACATCATGAGAAGACAGGACACCCTGGAGAAGATGCTGATGCTAGGGAGAGTGGAGGGCAAACGGAAGAGGGGCCGATCAAGGGCAAGGTGGATGGATGATATTCTAGAGGTGACGGACTCATCCTTGGGGGAGCTGGGGGTGGCGACAACCAACAGGAAGCTCTGGCGTGGGCTGGTCCATGAAGTCACGAAGAGTCGGAAGCGACTGAATGAATAAACAACAACAAACTGTGGATAGACCCAAGGACTGGAAGGGAAGATGAAATTCTCCAAGTGATTCTCTGAAACCTAGAGCATCACAGCAGCTGAACCAACCAACTTCTGCTGTGGCTGGATTTACTAACCAACATAATCACTGCAACAAATGTCTTTCTCAATATATGCATTCAGATATTCAAGCTTAACTTCACATAGATATACAAAAGACCTTTCAAGGACTCTTCACCTATGTATTGCATTCAAGACATGATGGTATCCTTTAATTACATTTGATACTTTACCCCACATACCACACTGAATACTTAAATTAACCTTGCAACCCTCATGTATGGCCAAAAGAGCTTTTGATGTCCTCAACAGAGAGGTATATTTGTCTTCAAAAATTGGAACCAGGTCTGATTTTGGAAGGCGGAAATGCCAGCTGCATAACAATCAGAGGTGGGATAATTGCTTCATAATTTATCCTTCTTGGAAGAACCACCTGTTTTTTGGTAAGTTTGCTATATATGACTTTCAGGTGTAGAAGAGGCAAAAATTTTACATTTGTGTTGAAATGCACCCCAACTGTACTCAAATGTCTTGGACTAATAACTGGACATGCCCAGAAAATGTCCTTTGCTCTCTTACCCTTTCTTAATTTGCAGTGCTGATCTCCAGTTTAAAAAAAATGCACATGAAAATGTGTGTCTGTTAGGAGACATTACTTACAAAATGAATTGAATTCATTCAGGAAAGTGCAGGAGAACACACACACACACACACACTTGGATTTGGATCACAGAAACTGATGTGAAAACTGGATGGAATAACAGACACATTCAGCCATCACTAGTCAGAACATCCTATATTTCATGGGTATCAATATTACAGACTTTTGCAGAGTGCTTTTTAAAATGCATTAACAACGCAACTCCGGTTGTCTTCATGTTCTGCCACTATCCTTAAGCTGTTCTGCAGCTACTAAGCCAATCAAGAGGCAGTTTTCCCCCTCCTATCTGCTCCTTTGATGTTCCCACTATTATCTTTTTATAGCATAATCACACATTTGGATATGTTGCAGATCAAAGGGAAGCTCCAGCTTTTAAGAAAAGAACAGGACCTGGTACCCATAACTAAGTGAATTCATTATACTTAATAATATTCTCTGAGGGATGGAAAAGGCAAGAAAACCATATGAAATAATAAAAAGTCAGGTAAATAGGGGGAAATCATTAAAATGGACTAAATGTGCAGGCAGAGTACGGTAGCGGGGCAATATTCTGCCGTGACTGCTAAATCCATCATGTAATGAAAGATAACTGACTTAGCAAACAGGAACTGAACAATTTTCCTGGGATGTTTGTGGAAACAACAGCCAGGCAGCTTATGCTACAGAAATAATAAGAATGTTTAAAAGTCATAATGTACTTTTTCAACATGCTTAAAAATTAGGATAGGCAGTTCAAAACAACCAGACTTGCTTGTTCCACCATGAATGAATGGAGTTTCTTCATGCTATTCAGTTGCTCCTCAGATAGTCAGGAGCTGCTGGGTTCCAGGTGGTGAGCCACCGAAGTGAAGATGGCAACTTTTCAGGGAATTAACTTTAGGCCCTGCCTTGACTGAGCCCAGGTAGGTTGCCCATTTGAACCTCCTTCATAGGAAAGGGTGTAAGAAAACTTCAGATTTCTTCTATCCTGTGTGGTGAACCGCTAAACTACAGGTGCCAGCTTTTCAACCAAGTTACTTCAAGTCCTAGACTAACTGCATTAGGGTTGACTACTGGATCCTCTTGGACAAGAAATACAAATGGGTCTTGTTGTAGTTAATTTTTGTTTTGTTTTTCTGATTTCCTCCTTGACTTTGCCTCCTAGCGTGATATTCAGTCCTGACACCTGCTTGGTATGTCCTGAGCTGGAGAAACAGTTTGGTATAATAGTTAATAACACCAGGCTAGAAACCAGGAGACTGTCCTGATTACCAGGAAACACACTGAGGCGAGGACTTGGTCTCTAATATTTATTAGTAGTACTTAACAAGAATCCTAACAAACTGAGAAAGCGTGGGAAAACCCAGCCATATAAACCCCAAAAGTTAAGGCGGTCCCGATCTGTGTCTCTTTGAATGGCTGAACAGTTCCTCAGTGCTACGCACGCGCTTGACAGTCTGGGTGAGAGCCCCCTGCTCGCCATCCTTACTCATGACAGAGACTGTGAGTTTTAGTCCTACCTTAGTGAAGCCGGCTTGGTGACACTCTCTCATCAGCCTTAGGAAGAAGGCAGGGTCAAAATAACATCAAGGTTCTTATCTGATGTCTACTAATGCAAAATGGTCCATGTGCCCATGTGTAAATTATCACACTAAAAGAAACTTGATGCGATCTAATCCATAATGGTTTAAAGCTTGGGTGGGGAACCCATGGTTTTCCAGATGTGACTGAACTACATTTCCCAGTAACACTTATAATTGGCCAGGCTGCCTGGAGCTTGTAGGAATTATAGTTCACTGGAAGACAACGGGTTTCCCCACATCTACCCTGAACATTTTTCTTTGGCACATGTATATTTTAAAAATCCCCATCTCTAATGATTTGTCAGTCCTCAGAAACTCTCAAAGCTATTTGTTTTGAATTGATGTTTAACTATGTTAGCCACCCAGAGTCATGTGTACAAGGTAAGCAGCCATATAAATGGATAATAAATAAATAAATAAATAAATAAATAAATAAATAAATAAATAAATAAATAAATAGCTAGCTAGCTAGCTAGCTAGCTAGCTAGCTAGCTAGCTAGCTAGCTAGCTGTGGGTTCTCCCACCCAACCATATTTACTTTTCAATGGGGAGATGGCATTAGAGGTTATGATGTTGATAGTGGTGTATGGGAAGTAGAACCAGTTTCTCTGAAAATAAAGAAACAAATAGCTGGAACAGGAGCAGAAAAAGGGAAACACTTCCATCATGGCTTCTGGTGCTTTAGGAGATGGGTGATGACTCTTGAAAATGAGGACTCTCAATCATATGGTAAGCCCTAATTAGATAGAGAAAGCTCCCTGTCTCAAAACCTCACCTTCTGTTCATGTAGGGTTAAGAGAGAAGATCACAACTGGGAGAGCTGTGGAAATCTTTGAGGAGATACTTCACTTTGCTGAAAGTTTGAACAAGCACCATTTTGAAGTTGCTTTGTGAACTAGGGTGGCTCCACAATGCCTGGCTTTTCAGGCCTTCCTTTGATGTTCCTCAGTTGTTGCAATAAGTCCTCAGCTTATGACACAATAGGGACCAGAAAATTCATTGTTAAGTGATGCAGTCATTAAACAAGGCATCACATAACCACACCCAATTTTACAACATTTTTGTGGCAGTTGTTAAGCAAATCATATGTTCCCCATTTATTTCGCTTGTTGGAACCCAGCTGGGAAAGTCACAAATGGTGATCACGTGACCCCAGTACACTGCAACCTTCATAAATACATACTGGTTTCCAAGCACCCAAATTTTGATCAGTGACCTCAGGAATGCTGCAATGGTCGTAAGTGCAAGGACCAGTCATAAGTCATTTTTTTCAGTGCTGTCACAACTTCAAATGATTGCTAAGTGAAAGATCATAACTTGAGGACTACCCTGTAGCTGGAAGAGACTCCTGTGTGGAATCTTCTACCAGCTTTTCCTTGCAGTCTCCTTTTAGTGTTCTCCAGCGCTCGCAAAGCTGGAACAGATAAGAGATCATGGGGAGGCTCTGAGGTGACACAGCTTTGTGGACATCAGTCACACTACTGCTTTAACATCAGGTGACCTCCATGATACAAAGCTCCTTGTTGACAAAAACCTAAGTACTCTTGCCCAAACCTAATAGCTGATATTTCCATTTCTCCATGATGCCAGTAGACAATCACTGAATTTTATGGCAACTGGAAAGAACTTGAGGCCCTGAACATATTTATGTGGGAGTAGGAGCCATTGAGTTCAATGAGACTCACTACAGAAGAAGTATGCATAAGTGTATCCTTGCTAGTTCCAGCTCAAGGCCTATCTCAAGATTCTGGCAAGCCAAGTTCTCTTTCTTCCTTTTTCTTGCCTCCCACACCCCATCTCCATCTTATTTTTATAAATGTTACAGTCCCAGAAGAAGACAAAACAAACCATGTCCATATTGTTGCCAAAAAACCTGCCTGGATGTGTCCATCATGCAGTCGCCAGGAGTCAAGCTTAGGACTTGTCTGTCTGTCTGTCTGTCTGTCCCTTTTACAGACAATCTTACAAAACCAAGGGAGATGAATTGGGGGGGAACTTTCATGCAATTCAGATTTGAAAAAGGATTTGAAGGCAATACAAACTTCTGTTTCAGGGCCACCTTCTCAAGTCCTTAAGGATAATTATTGAACCTTGCTCAGGAGAAAATTACTGCTCTTCCCACAGGAAATGAAACAGAGGAAGAAAGGAGAAAATGAACTGAAGAAATCAGGAGCTGCAGGATGAGCATCCATGGGCTAGACAGGGCAAGTGATGTCACAGGCACAATAATGACATCATTATGGACATGATATGCATTAATATTTGTGTCTTTTTGTGAAAGGCAAGTATGTAATTTTTGCCATTTGTACTGTCGTGATGCACCTGACATCTGCAATACATCAGTGTCAGTTTGGAAACAAGACCAATTAATTCAGAACTCCAAAGATATGTGGAGAAATTTTCAGAGGAGGAATGCAGAACCATCATTTTAAATTTTAAATTTTGTATACATCTCTTATTTCTTAAGCAAGAGCTAATCCATATGCAATCACAGATGTTCTTCTAGATAGAGTCTCTAAGTAGAAGTAACAATTTACTAACACCTGGAATACCGCAGGTTGCCCATTCCTGGAATCTAAGAAAAGCTCACAGCCTCAGATACTGTGACTATTAAAATTTGACTTGGGATGCATTATCTGTACACAGTAATGACTTTTTTTAATGGTTTCAACATTTCAAAGATACATACTACAAGATCATTTTCTTGGGCAGAGGATGGCTTTTTAAAACTTTGGTGATTTCATTCAATTTTCAAAGTGGGAGAATCTTTCAAGGGAATAATGCCACCAACCATTATTTTGCTGGCTGCTGTAAGACCTCTGATGTGAGGCAACATGTTAAATTAGGACTACAATCTTGGCAGCAAAAATTAGGAGAACTATTAGGTGGCAGCAAAGGTTGGGTCCGTGTGATGGTTAAGGTTCTTTGCAGGAAGAGATGGTTCTTCTTGTTTTGAAAGAATTTTCCAGAGCTGTTGGATACTGTACTGTGGGTAATTAGCATGGGCAGTTCCAAGAAGGGTGACCTTTGATTATTCTGGCTTGTTTGCTTGCTTGCTTGATCCTTTGAGTCAGTTTTTGATTCCTGGCAACTTCCTGGACTAGTCCCTGCAGTTTTCTTAACAAGGTTTTTCAGAAGTGGTTTGCCATTGCCTCCTTACTAGGGCTGAGAGAGAGTGACTGGCTCAAGGGCACCAAGCTGGCTTCATGCCTAAGGTGGGACTAGAACTCATGGTCTCCCGGTTTCTAGCCATTACACCAAACTGGCTCTATTCTGGCTTTAACAATACATATACTGTATAACAGAGTAGAGGTGGAAAGTAGGATACCAAGTAATCCCAAGTGATCCATCCTCCATTCTGCAACATTAAAGAAACAATTTGATGGATGGGGATGATGCATTCAACAAAAGCAAGCTTTTACATCTAGCCATTTTCGCTTCTTTCAACAAACATTATTTTCTTGCAGCAGAATAGAAACTATCCGTTGCCTTTCTATACTCAGTTTAAAATCTGTTCATTCATTTCTCCATCTTTAGAAAGCAATCTACCAAAGTACACAAATTCATCAAATTGCTCTTCTTTTTGCCATTTATGTATTACTTGCAATTGTTCATTCCACCCATCATGTATGCAGTATGGATACCAATGTTCAATACGAATCATTCTCTGTTATCAACATGGCATCATCTAAATCCACATGCATGTGTGTCCCCAACTACTGTACATTAACATTCAGGAAGACATTCCACATCTTTGTCTTACTCCCTGCTTAGTATCAAACTATTTGGTAAGCAGTACACAACCTTTACTTCCATCATATACAGCTGTTCTGAATTCAACAACCAATCATCAACTCCATATTTACTCAAAACATTCCATAATCTGAGGTATCTTTATCATAGGCAAAGGTAAAGGTTTCCCTTGACGTAAAGTCCAGTCATGTCCGACTCTAGGGGGCGGTGCTTATCTCCGTTTCTAAGCCGTTAGAGCCGGCGTTGTCCGTAGACCCGTCCGTGGTCATGTGGCCGGCATGACGACACAGAACGCCGTTACCTTCCCGCCGAAGCGGTACCTATTGATCTACTCACATTTGCATGTTTTCGAACTGCTAGGTGAGCAGGAGCTGGGACTAGCAACGGGAGCTCACCCCGCCGCGCGGTTTCGAACCGCCGACCTTCCGATTGGCAGCTCAGCGGTTTACCCCCAGCACCACCACGTCTTTATCATAAGGTATCTTAAAATCAACAAATGTGCAATGAACTTTCTTTCTCAGTCATGCACTTCTCAATGAAAGAGTAAACAATCAATTGTAGTGCCTCAACTGGTCCTCCCCTGTTTTTCTATTAGAAAATTCAATGCTGAACACTGCAGATATATACAACTTGTAGTTCAATTGGCATCATGCCCAGAAGACAGAATGCCACATAGTCAAGCATGAGGAGACTCAACTCGAAAAAGAGCTGTGTATGGAATCTTACTGTATTTTGTAGAAGGACAATTCAAAGAATTTTTCTTTTCTGGAGAAAGGAATTGAAGAAAAGTATGTCCATGGTTGTGAGGTTTCAGTCTGACTCTGACTCTGAAAGCAAAATTTATGCTGAGCCAGAAGGGGAAAACAAAACTTATCTGGAAGGAATTGGGGAAATAGAAACCAGGAGTGACTCAGCAGAGTGGGAAAATTCAGAGATGCTGATTGGGCAGAATCCAGAAGGAGGTTTGAATCCTCCAATCAGTGCTCCAGAGAGGAGAACTGAGAAGCACACCAAGCAAAAGGCAGCCCGATCAGAGGAGAAACTATGTGAAAAGGATTGTATAAAAAGGCACGAGTGCAAAAAGCAAGCTGCTGGAGACAACCGATCCATTGAGCTAACAGCTTCTACAGGAGAGTCCTTGCTGGAACCCGGAGCCTTGCCTGTAGCCAACATGGAATCAGTGCCAGCTCCTTCTACCAACGCGGACCTACCTCCTTTGCACCCCGATCCAGCCAAATCCAGCTTTGCCTCCAGTTCCAAGCCTCATCTTGCCATTCCAGCCGAGTCCAGCCTTGTCTCCAGATCTGAGCCCTGTCTTGTCACTCCAGCAGAGTCTTGCCTAACCTCCATCACCAAGCCTAGCCTTGCTTCCATGCCGCATCCTGCACCTCAAGCTTCCTCTTTGCCATGAGCTCTAGCCACACCTGGTCTTGCTGCTTCATTGAGAAAGTTAGCCGAGTCCTGCCTTGCTGTGTTGCCACGAACCCCTTCTACTCCTGATCTTGCAGCCTTGCCTTGTTTTCCTCCACTGCCTGGGTGGACTTGATTGAACTGTACTGTCTAATCTAATAAGGACTCTTTTCCGTTGTAAATAGTTGGTTGTTAATAAAGAACTTCCTTTTGTAATTCTGCCTGGCTGTCTCTTAGTCTGAACAGGACAATGGTCTACATACAGTAGTGCAAATCTTCATGAACTCCTCAATAAATAACTCATAGAGGCTAAACTTCACAAACCAAAAGTGCTGTGACATTGCCGAGTCAGGTTATATATCAGCTTGTTTGGAGACTTTTAGTGGAGAGTCAACCAATGAAGCAGTATCACCTAAACTCACGAGCTACTTTTCAGTTGCATATGCTTAGCTCGGTGGTAGAGGAGTGTAGCTGAATCTTTTGTGAAAGATCCTTAAAGCATCCCGCAGCCACTGTTTTCCTAAAGGGCTAGGGAGGTGGGGAAAACCCCAGGATCATGGAATTGAGATAGACCGGGGAGGTCATCAAATCTAACTCCTTTCTGAAAATAGGATTTGCAAGGCAGTGAATAACTTTTGTGGTTAGGAAGATTTTCCTAACATTCAGCTGTAATCTGCTTTCCTGTATCTTTCACTCATTGATTCTAGTTCAGCCCTTTAGAGCAGAAGAGAACAAGTGTGCTCCAGAGATACAGCTTGTGAATTTCCTCCCCCACCTATACATGCTTACATACTTCCTTCTATAATTTTTGCACTCACTCAGCTTCTATACGATAAAGAAATTTATGGGGAAGTTTCCACTTTATGTTTATCATTATTGATCAGGGGCAGCCTGATTTAACAGACAGACAGGATGTAAATTAACCTAGCTCTTCAGAAGTAGATACAGGACTCATAAGTGTTTCTTCCACCAATTGGTAACCACAGCCATCTGCAATTGTTCCTTGTTTTGCAATGGAGTAAGACAGTAAAGAGGCACTAACCAGTTGATCTGAGTGACTTCAAGATCTTGGAAAGCACACTACTGAAGTGCTGGGCAAAATACTCTCCCATGTTTTCCC
The DNA here is from genome assembly GCF_035149785.1 of Candoia aspera. Taxonomy (NCBI): domain Eukaryota; kingdom Metazoa; phylum Chordata; class Lepidosauria; order Squamata; family Candoiidae; genus Candoia; species Candoia aspera. The sequence continues at coordinate 12,564,645 of NC_086153.1, forward strand.
TGCAATGCAGATGTCTTCTGAGACCTTAAGTCAGTGTCTCTCAACCTCGCCAACTTCAAGCTGTGTGGACTTCAACTTCCAGAATTCCCCAGCCAAACCCAGTACCTGGTCTGATTTGCTGTTAGTTGTGCCCCATTCTGAGAACTCTCTAAGTTATGAATGGACCACTGGCATGCTTTGTGAGGGCCTCTGTCTCCCTTGACTTCTACATGTAGTAGCAATAAATCTCTAAGGCTAAGAAGTACACTCTAGCCTTCAGAGGAACAGATAATGCTCCTGAAGTGGACATTCCTTCTGAGTCTTTTCTTGAATCAAATATGGAGAACACAACAAATTAGAATGCATTCTAGTCCTTTCTATGCTAATTGCCAATAGCTCTCTAACATTTTAGGCAGGAATCTTTTCAATACCTACCTACTGATGCCAAAGATCACTAGTATTTAATCCCTTTCCAAGAGGCTGGCTTATACTGAAGCAGATCATTGGTTGTTTTACTTTAGTACAGCTATATAGGTTGGGCCCAGAGTTTTTGCAGGATTGACTACTTTCAGTTTAATAATCTTTAGGAGGAGGGATGACCATTAAATTCAAATGCTGGTTAACTCCAAATTTTTGTCATTTGTAACTATTTACATCATTTGTGTCATTACGTAATTGAGGGAAATGACATCATTTGCACTGAAATTTATATGTAACAATCTAATGATGGGTCCATTAAATGGGAGATGACTCTAAAGAACAACAATAAACTTGTGTCCACTGTATCCAAACACTAATAGAGCAAGGTTTTATTTAATTTCTATTACAAATTTATTTGCTGGAACTATCTTGAGAAGGTTTGATTCTAACAAGCAACCTATCAATATTCTGAATAAACTAATGAACAGGAAAATGTTATATGGTAGATACAAACACAAAGAAGGCATATTTTTCTTCTTTGCATCCTTGATACTGGTCATTCATTGCTTTAGAGTTTTTCTCCCATATAGCAGATTCTGAATTATCTGCAGTTCCTCAACATCTTTATACAATCCTGCTTGTTCCATTATGAAGCAGATGATCACCTTGCTCTGAAAGGGACGACCCACCTATCAAATCTCAGAATGAATCCACAGAAGAATTTCCTGATACTTCAGACTGGATTCCCTCTATTCCTTTTAAAGTGAATTTATAAATAAATCACATTCCATCAAGTTTCTGCCTCTTTTTTTATAGAAATATGAAATACTGTATATTAAACTTGTCAACAGCATCTTTACAGCCCATTAGCACCATGACTTTTTTTGCTGATAGAATTTTTCAAAGCCCAAGTCTAATTCCCCACATTAAAAAAAAAAAAATCTGAACAAGCACCAATATTCTTTTCATATTCGATCCATGTAATGTACATATCCCAAACATTCTTCCTTCAATGTTTCAAGGTATTTCAGCAGAGAAGACAGATTGATAGACAGGAATTCTGTCTTAATCAGGCTTAGGGGAGAGAGAGTTTCATGGTCTCTCAGAGAATTCATAATCTGAGGATTTTACAGAATCTCAAGAATCCTGAATCAAGGGTTTGCAGTGAAAGCTTGATCACTCCATCTTTTCTTATGCTCAGGGACCTGGGAGTTGTATCTGGGCTTCCTCCAAGACCTCATGAGTGCAGATGGCTCCAAGTCTTAAACCAGAAGATGGAGATAGAACCAATTTGATCTGGTTTGTGAGAACTGGTTGTTAAATTGTCACACACTTTACAGCTCAACAAAAAACTCACCTTTGCCCTGCTCTGACGGGATATGTTGACTTATCCAGGCAGAATGGGAAGAAAAGCCTGGAGCATGCCTGACAAAGATTGGGCTTTGCATGTATGGGCAAAGCCATGGAGCTGATAGGATTCCACTCCAGGCTTTTAAGGACAACCAGTCTGCCCAGCCAGAGCAGGACAAATGTGGATTTATATCTTAGCTCTAATTGAATTGAAAATACTGTGACTTAATGACCTATTGAAGAATTTTACTTCTATTTATTTCTTTTGAATAGAATTTTGCATGTATCCCTCTGGATGAACAGTTCCTCACATTTTTATATGAACGTACTGTATGCCTATTTAATTCAGTAGGGCAAAGTGGATGGATGCAGTTTATAGAGGCAATGGATACACCTTGGAAGACCTGAACGAGCGGGTTAGGGACAGATTGTCATGAAGAAAATATATCCATGTGTTTACTAAGAGCTGACACTGACTTGATGGCACATAATCAATTAATCAGATTAGTAGAACTCTGGGCACAAAACTATTGTACGTTACATCAAATCAGTTCCAAGCAAAAGTGTGATGAGTCTGTTTAGGATTGTGGCTGATGACTCTCAACCAGTAAACCTTTAAAACTGTGTTCATGAACATATCATTAATATTAACAAGGGACAAAGCTAAATGAGGAAAACAAAATCTCTCTAAGCATTCATACTTTCATCATGTACGCTCAAGGGGAATATCAAGCTATTTCTCCTAATGCTTTCAATTCTCTGAGTTAAGTCACCAGGACCAAATTTTCTAACCTTTTATTATCAGGAAATGCCATTCATCTCAAAAGGAATTCTTTATATGAAATATTTTTTATCTGTCAGTCTTACACTCCAAAACCACTGTATTTCTCAAGGGCATCAAATTAACTTTTAATTAAATTGTATTAGTAGGACAGGTTCCTGAATTTGTGATATCAAGGTGATGAGAAAGGACAATCCTATCTGAAATTTGAGTGGTTCAAGGCACCACAAAGTTTGAGAGCTTCCACCTTATTACTGTCTTTTATCTTTGCTGAAACAAGGAGGTTCTTTTTACAATGGGTTGCTTTGTCCTCATTATTAACTACTCTGATATTTCTCATTTGAAAGGCTACAGTTGCTATTGTCAAAACTAGGTTTTGCCTAGTTTAGTTGCACTCCTGGATGGAGAGACACAGAAGTGTTTGGTTAGAAAGGAGAGTGCTTTTAAAGAAACAGATCTATACCAAAGCCAGACCCCCACCTAAGTAGCTCTTTTCACCACTTAGTAAAAAGGGTGGAGCCTTACTCTGCTGTAACACCCAAGGACAATGTTCACCCAACACCCAAACCCAGATCAGTTAGAAGAAGCGTAGCTGCATTTAGCTAATATTAACCTTGGTTAGGTTTTTCATTGCTTTGCATGTTGTATGAATCCCAGTATATTGGATTAGTTTATGGTTCAGAATGGGTTACCCCAATAACCAGGTAAAGTATGTCCTATGAACACAACCAAGAAGAAGATGATCAATGGGACAGCTTAGGAACTTACTACCTAGCTGTTCATTTCGGTCTCTTCTTTTGATTCATGAACTATGTTTTTTTGTTCCTTCTGACCAAACAGGGTGGAAAAAATTATGCAAATGAGCTCAGGACTCTGTCTGTCCTCTGTCTGCTGTCAGCAGGATAACTCTCCAAGAACACAACAGAATGGGGCCAAATCTGGTGTGGAGGGAAAGGCAGCAAAAGAAAGATCAAGTCTGAACATGGGCTGAATCTCACACAACTTCTACTGTATATGACTGGGCATCTTGTCTTATTCAGGGTTCCCAACTGTGCCCTGTAACTATGTTTATCCAGAGTTGTTTACGTTCCCATCTCAGACCTTCCAAGGATCATGACCTTTCATTCAGCTCCCATAGTTTGAACTGTGCAAAATATTGCAGAGGGCCAAAACATTTAAGTTAAAAAAAAAGGCAGATAATTTCTACAGTCTTCATCTTCATTGTTATCACTAGCTATCTTATCTTATCTAATCTATCTTATCTTTATTTAATTTTTATCCTGCCTTTATTATTTTTATAAATAACTCAAGGCAGCAAAATAACCTAATACTCCTTCCTCCTCCTCTTTTCCCCACAACAGCAACCCTGTGAGGTGAGTTGGGCTGAGAGAGGGGGACTGGCCCAAGGTCACCCAGCCAGCTTTCGTGCCTAAGGCAGGACTAGAACTCTCATACCACGCCTGATTGGCTCTTGGGCTGAGAGAGAGGGACTGGCCCAAGGTCACCCAGCTGGCTTTCGTGCCTAAGGCGGGACTAGAACTCTCATACCACGCCTGATTGGCTCTTGGGCTGAGAGAGAGGGACCGGCCCAAGGTCACCCAGCTGGCTTTCGTGCCTAAGGTGGGACTAGAACTCTCATACCACGCCTGATTGGCTCTTGGGCTGAGAGAGAGGGACCAGCCCAAGGTCACCCAGCTGGCTTTCGTGCCTAAGGCAGGACTAGAACTCTCATACCACGCCTGATTGGCTCTTGGGCTGAGAGAGAGGGACCGGCCCAAGGTCACCCAGCCAGCTTTCATGCCTAAGGCGGGACTAGAACTCTCATACCATGCCTGATTGGCTCTTGGGCTGAGAGAGAGGGACCGGCCCAAGGTCACCCAGCTGGCTTTCATGCCTAAGGCGGGACTAGAACTCTCATACCACGCCTGATTGGCTCTTGGGCTGAGAGAGAGGGACTGGCCCAAGGTCACCCAGCCAGCTTTCGTGCCTAAGGCGGGACTAGAACTCTCATACCATGCCTGATTGGCTCTTGGGCTGAGAGAGAGGGACTGGCCCAAGGTCACCCAGCCAGCTTTCATGCCTAAGGCAGACTAGAACTTACAGACTCCTGGTTTCTAGCCCAGCACCTTAACCACTAGACCAAACTGGCTCTTATCTTATCTTACATTCAATTATGTTTTCATTCATTCAATTTATATGGCTGCCCATCTCAGGTTCATGACTCTGGGCAGCTAACAGTTTTGAAAGAAAATAGAAAAGCATAAAAAATTAGAAAAACAAAAAACAGACCCTCTGACATGAGTATGCTTCCTTTAGTGTAAGCCCTAAAACAGGCATATCATAGATCAAAACAACCACAACAACATTACAAAGCCCTGCCTACCCCAAATGTGTAATATAGCCCCACTCAGCCCCCCATGTTAAATGTGACCCCTATCCTCCACTAGTGTCACAGTGGAAGGCATGCAGATAATGTTAGCTGATTCCTGGTCTAATCCACTGGACAAGCAGAACTGTTTACTAACTGCCATTGTAACCATATTTCTACTGAGACTGTTTTGAATGAATGAAGCCCTGCTAAGGGAGTTGCCCATGAAATTGGCAGGCAATGAAATTCCTTAATAATAATGCAAAGCAAATAAGTTTATTGAAGGAAAAGAGAGATGGGTAAAAATGCGCCAAGGGAGGCAATATTTCAGATGTACGTATTTTTCAGGATATTGAAGTTTAAACAACTACGGTAGCTGAGCAAACTGTAAAGATAACATTAATGATGCAGAGACCATTATGAGCGAATGTTTTAAGAACCAGAACACCTTGTAAAATAGGATTGGGAGAGAGTTGATGGAAGTGGGAGATATAAACAGCAACCCACTCATCTATCTCCTGGGCAAGCTCATTCTCTTAGGCTATGAAATAACATCCCAATATGCATCATATTCGGAGAGGTCCCCTGCCCAGATTGGTTGGCCACTTCAACTTCTCCAGCATGAGTTTGCAACTTATAATTCAGGAATTTATCAGTGTCACTGTAATGAGTCTCTTGGCTCAGTAGAAATATACCTGCTGTTAGTGAAAAAGGTGCAAAGTTCAATATCTGGCATCTCCAGATGGGGCTGAAAAAATCCTAGCCTGAAACCCAGGAGAGCTTTTAGCAGACTATAATAATAAAGAGTGAATGAAAAGGAACAATGTTCTAACTTGGAATAAGACTGCAAAGTTTCTTCAGAAATATTGTCTGTGTTTCAAAGGGAATACCAGTGTACTTTCTAAATCTATCAGCTACTTTGGGCAAGAGAAATAGAGTTTTACTAGTCCAGTGTTTCTCAGTCTTAGCAACTTTAAGATATGTGGACTTCAACTCCCAGAATTCCCCAGCCAGCATGCTGAGTCCCTCATTTTCTCTAGTATGTATGCATGTCTTATGCCAAGGAAGCAAACTTAGTTCAGGGCTTGTATGCAGTATATCAATATCCCATTTGCATCCCCCAGAGCCAGCCCAGGAAGTCTCCTATTTCATCCCTTAACATCTGAACCACCCCTCCAAAGCTTCTAGAAGATATGCCCTTGCCTTATGCTATCTGGGATGTCCACAACTTGTGTGTTGTTGGATGTATCAGAGACACAAAGCCTATCCTCCTATTCTTCTATGAGGTTTTGCAACAAATCCTTTCACTAGATGGACAATTGACTTAGGAGTCTTCCAGTGGCATCTTGAGAGCAGAATGCCCACAGTCAGGCTGATTCTTACCAGGTGGATAAAAGGAAATTAAAGATTGCAGCCATATTCATATTAAAGTTAAGGAATGTGTGGCTTAGTTGTTCCAAATCTCACCTCTTTATTTTTGGTATGAACACAAGTGCATGTGTGCAGTGGTAAAACACTACACAAAAAAGAGTCTTGATTCAACAATATGTAAAGGTTTTTTTATATATACGTACATAACATGAGCATATTTTATCTGCACTTGCATGAAATTATTTTGGGTGGGAAAGGAAAAAAAACAGCTAAATAACTAAGATCTGTAAGAAAATGCAAGAGGCATAGCACAGTGTAAACATCTGGAAATTAACAGTGGTCGGTTTTTAAGTCATCACCTTAGCTTGCAAAAATAAAATTAGGGAATCCAGAACTCTGAAATCTGGAGGTTTACTTACATATTAAATTTGGGAACACCTCTGGTCATAAAACAATAGGTGTGATCCTTCTTTAGTTGAACTATTTTTTATGTCATTCTCCAGATTCTAATATGAATTGAGTCTCCAGAATGATTTGTCACAAGGATCACTTATGAAATTATGATTCCAGTATGGCTCAGTGTGGGAGTCCTTCAAGCAAGCAGGATTCCAGATCTGGGACTTAAATTTTAGAATGGGCAACAGCAAAGTAGAACATCTGTAGAAGAGAACAACCAGGAAGGGAATCGTTCTGGCACTACATTCTATTAGAAATTTGTTTATTTATTTATTTATTTATTTATTTGATTAAATTTATATTACCGCCCTTCTCCCCCAGTGGGGGACTCTGGGCGGTTTACAATAAAAACTATAATAAAAACATCTAAGCTTCAATCACACTATAAAAACATAAATAAGATGAAAAATATAAATATAAAATCCAAGAGGAGATGGAATCCCAATCAATAGGGGGTGCTATGGCACCAACCACCCCCAGGTGGAGCTATTACCCCCCCCCCCCAATCCTATGCAAGGTGGCAGAACCAGATCTTCAGTTTCTTCCGGAAGGCCGGGAGCGAGGAAACCTGTCTCAACTCTGGGGGCATGATATTCCACAGGGCAGGTGCCGCTGCAGAGAGGCCCGCCTCCTGGACCCCGCCAGATGTAATTCCTTTGTTGATGGGGTCCGTAGCATGCCCTCCCTGCCTGACCGGGTGGGGCGGGTTGATGTCATGGGGATGAGATGGTCCCTTAGGTAGCCTGGTCCCATGCCATGTAGGGCTTTAAAGGTGATAACTGCAAACTGCAAACTGGTACCCAGTGCAGCTCGTGTAACAGTGGTGTCACATGGGCTAATTTTACAGCACCAATAACTGTCCACGCCACCACATTCTGGACCAGCTGAAGCTTCCAGATACTCTTCAAGGGTAGCCCCATGTAGAGCACATTGCAATAGTCTATGTGGGAGATGACAAGGGTATGAGTAACTGTTCGGAGGGCCTCTTGATCCAGGAATGGGCGGAGCTGGCACACCCTCTGAAGATGTGCAAAGGCCCTCCTGGCTGTGATTTCCACCTGCTCTTCAAGCAGGAGTTGCGAGTCCAGGAGGACCCTCAGGTTCTGCACTGGTTCTGAATGGGGCAGTGCCACCCCATCCAGAACCGGAGATGACAACTTCCTGGGAACCAAGGGGCCATCAATCCACAGCCACTCTGTCTTTCCAGGGTTCAGCTGAAGCCTGTTGTTCCCCATCCAGACCCCTACAGCCCCCAGGCACTTGGAGAGGGTGGAGAAAAAGCACATTATATTTAGCCTGAAGAAATGATGAAGTGGGGGGGGGCATGACAGTCATTTTCAAAGAATGTCTGTCACATTAGATATGATGGAGCTAACTTGTTCTCTGTTGCTTCACAGGGCAGGACTAAAACCAATGAATGAAAATTGCAGGAGTGAAGGTTTCAGATTTCTGTTCAGAGGAACAACAGACATAGAATGAGTGCACCTGTGGAGGTAGAAGGAATTTCTTAAGCAGAAACTAATTCCCCTTTGGATTGTTAGGAAAGCTGTAGATTGAGATGCGGTTGGCCTGGATGATCTTCCACAGTCCCTTAAAACTCAGACATTCCTCCATTTTATTATAGTAATCCTTTTTGTCTGGAAGAGAAGATTATGAAGTTGCTTGTCTCCTAATCTTTGGAAAAAGGCAAAAACTGGAGGAAATTAAAAAGAATGAAAGTGTTTGCAAATTGGAAGAAAATACTCTGCTGGGATATACCATCACTGTAATCTGGATATTTCCAATCTCCTATTAAGTAAAACAACATATAAATCCTGGTCCTGTATATTGTACTAGGTAGGTAGGTAGGTAGGTAGGTAGATAGATAGATAATCAATAAAACAAAAACTCTTTTAAAAAATTAGGGAAGCTTCATTTATAAAAGTAAAAACAACTTCTTAGAAACTTTGAAGAACATCAGTCTGAAATTGTATCTGTTGTGAAGACCAAATAATCTCTAAACTAAAAAGATCACTCCATTGTTCCAGAAATCAATTCGAAAAGAAGCTGAGCTATATACCATATAATCTCAAAATGCTCTGGACTTCTATATTTCCCTGTTCTTCAAACTATGTGAAGAAATAAAGGTCTCCATACAAAAAAAATGTTTATAATAAAGACTACATTCTGTAGCAATTTCCTAGATTCCTGGGGTTAGAAATCTAGATTGCCAATGGATAAGTGAGCCTTAAAATCACTTCCCTGCTGACAAAAATTCATTTCTTATAACCATCTCCATTTACCAGAATGTTGAATCTTTCCCATGGGGAAGGAACAAATGAAAATGTTATTTCGATGCTCATGAACTCATACCTTTCTGTCTGCTTTTTTCACTGCTGGCAATTCCATTCTCTTCCAAATTTGACTAAAGCCTGTGGCCTCAGGGAAATAATGATCTTCTAATAATCTTCAGAAAACTCTAATTCTGAATCCTGTTTTTTTATTTTCATTCCTCCTCCCCCCATTCTTTATCTAGAAGTTGCTTGCATTTTATGGAAATGCTAACATGTTATGCAATGCTCATGATGTAACATGTCACATTAACTTGATGATTCTGTTCATTGAATATGTTGATAATAATTGTGATAACTGCACCTGCTACAAAACATGCTTTTAATGGATACTCTTGCAAATGTGGCAATGGTGGATGAGGATGTGAAGTGAAATTTGATAGCATCAAGGTCCTACTCCTATCCCATAAAGGCCACCAACAGTTTACGAAACATCCAAAGAAGCAATGACTAAAAGTAGCTGTCACTTTGTTTTTTCATCCAAAATCTCCAGACTGATGTTTCTTTGGGACAGTTTTTGGGTAGTCTATGTAAGATGGCCACAATTTGCCTCATGGGAGCACTCTGTGCAATGGAAAGTAATGTTCTTCAGCAAGGCCCACAGGCTATTCATCAGATGTGGCTATTTCCTTCCTGCCCCAACTGATATTGAGAAGAAACATAGCAACACACACATCTGATGGCTATTTTTTCTCCTTAAACCCCCAGATGAAAGGAGCACTGTAGAGGAAGGTAGCAAATATCGGAGGAAATGCTAATGTTTAGTTCATTTCTGACACAGATGATGGTCTGCCCATAAGACAGCAAATAAGATGTGTTTACAACATTTGTATGCTGCTTCAATCTAAACAGACATAAACAGGAAACCAAATCTTCTACCTGAGCCCACTGATTTTCATAGGAATGCTTAATGGTCTAAACAGGCTCCATTTGGTTCAGCTTCCCAAAATGAAAACAGCTGCATTGGATGTTGTTGCATTGCTGCATGTTTTCTGGTGCCAAAATATGAATCTCAGTGGTTTTGAAATTGAAATTCAAATGTGCATTATGACTCCCCCACCCCACTCTTGCCTATTTTGTTCCAGCCAATCTTCCTGATTTCAATTTCCTCTTTAGCCAGTCACTTACTTTTTTAATTACTTATTTTTTTCTTTTTTGTAAGGAAGGAGAGAACAGAGAAAACCACATTTCCCAACAGACCTTGCTACTTATTTACTTCTGGAGGTGTAAGACAAAGGTTGTGGAGGTAGGATGGTACGAAGGAAAAAAATCATTTCTTCTAATCCATTTCCCCTAAAGCAATGAGCCAGGTATTTAGCTGGTTGAGAACTGTAGATAAGTGACTTGCAGAGAGGAACAGATGGAGGGATGTGGGGAAAAGAAAATGGCTGGGATGTTTGAAAGAGATGAGGAAGCAATTGGAACTGCTTGGAACCCTGATAATTGGGATCAGGTTTGATTAGAACTGGGCACAGAAGAAATTGATGTACTTTCCAGTTTGGCAGGAAAACAATTCAGGGCTGATCAGCATGGCTCCCCAGTCCCAGTCCCTATTTGTTCTAAGCATTTATTTCTAATGCCTTTTTTTTTTTTCCTGGTGAATGAAATGTATCCAACGTACTGTATTTCAAAACAATAACAGATTTATGGGGCTATTTGAAGCAGCAGGTACCTGTGAAATACGAATCTGGTGCAGAAAATCCACTTCAGATCTTTCGAGAATGGTCTGGATCCCATTTCTCCTTTGGTGAGAAGAGTTTCTAATTGGTCTGAAAACAACAGGCATTGATTCTTTTTCCTCTGGTGGATTTGCTTGGGCCGAGCCCTTCTTGTGAGTTGAAATGACTCCAAATGATGATTTAATATGGAGATTCCAGTGACACCAGAAGTCAAATCTCCATATTTCCTAATGATGGTACACAGGTGCAGATGTATTACAACAGCCCTAATGGCAGCATTTCTAGTACATGCAAGTTGATTTGCATGCTGTGGCTGGCTTTTAATTATACACTCTTGCATATATTAGGGAAAACGTATAGCTTGGGACTCCATTATTCAGCAGAAGTAGAAGGAGAGGACAATAGAAGGATGATTTCAAGCACTTCTTGAAGGTTTTCCAGAGTCCACTGAGTTACAACCAGGACAAATTAAGAAATACCAGAAATAAAAAAAATAACAACCCTGCTCTTTAAATACTACAAGAAGTGACTGGGAAATAATAATTGAGATATAAATGTCATAAATACCAAGAACTAACATTACCTCTGTTGCATTTCTCATCTGACAGTATTCATAAAGCTCTGATTCACAAAGGGATTTTCCTATTCTTACTATTTCTCAATTGGAAATGGAAGTTAAATCTCATTTTATGAAACTTTGATGCAATGGACACGACAAGCAGCAAACACAATTTCTGCTGCCATTTATATGACTTGTGTAATGATGTCCTCACACAAATAATGGACGTTGAAGTAAAAGATACAGCTTGCATTCTTTGTGTGCTGACATCATCACAAAAGTTATGTAAATCCACTAGCAGATTCAATGGACCTCCCTCACTGATGGACAACCCTTCCCCCAATTAGGCCACTAAAATGTCTCATTATAGTTCTGAGTTCTGCCTCAATCAGTCTCTTTCCACAGACCCACCCTTCATGTTCCAAATGTCCATCCCTACACACTGAGCTTCAGTTCTTGCTGCATTGTATTACAAGAACTGAAATTAATTTCTGCTTAGGTTAATATAGATGTGACTGGTCATGACTGTGGACTCTAGCTTATCACATTTAATAACTATCAGGAGCGTTCTACTTGTACTCACGTAGAGGAGAAATTCCTTTCAAACTTTTCCACTCAGTTCAACAAAGTGAATAATTTGGATATAGTGGGGATGTAGGAACTGAGATCAGCAAGCACATCCCTACATTTCTCCCTACTGAGACATTCTGAAGAACACATGAAGAGGGCTATAGAAACACTGACAAACTGAATTTTGATATCAAAGAATGTGACACATGACTCTGAGAAGTTGCTGCCCCATCTCAGATCTCAAATTATCTATGGAAATTGTTGTGACTTATACTGATGAATCCTATAAATTGTCCGATCCTATCTATGGGTGTTTTTTCTAGCTTCTACAACCCGAGGATTGAGGCCTATCATTTGTATTTGAGATACAGGGGATAGGCCTGCCAGGACAGGATTGGGAGTTTGAATTTTAAAGTAATCAATAATTCTTTGACAGAGAGAATAATTTCCCCTGTCCAAAAGGAGACAATACTCAGGCACCATCTGAAAAAGCCAAACTAGGATTCCTAAATCTGTTTATTACACCCTAATAGGTTCTAGAACAATGGTGACTTCCAGAAAGTCATGGAGGGTACTGATTGTTTAGATTCATTACTTGGATACCATGACACCATGACTTTACTTGGACACCATGACACCAATACCTACATCAGGGAATGTAGGAAGACTTAAGCTATGGAAAGGACAACAGGAGGGCAACCCTGTGACTTCTCCTAGACCTCTCCAAAGGTTCTAATGTCATCAAGAAATTTCACTTTGTGATGAACATGGCTTCACCAGTTCAGCTGGTATCAGAAAAATATAATGTACTTCTCCAATTCTGTCCTGCTGTACTGATAATTAGTGTGTTCTGTGTCCAAGAGCTGATTTTGGATTTACTGTAGGCCATTTGATGGACTATCTATGTACTTACAAATGATCTGCTTCTTGATATCCTGTTGATCTGTATAGCAAGCAGGGATTAATGAGAGGGACTTCTCAGTGATGGCTCATCCTGCCTTGTGCAATTCCAGGCTATGTACAGCTGCCTTTATGTATTTCTTCTAGTTATTTTAACTGATTGGCTTTTCCGATGCATCTTATACTCATTATTTACATTTTGGAATCAGCTGATTTTAATGAGTTATTCTTGGGACCCATTTATTTTTAAGTAAAGGTAAAGGTTTCCCTTGACGTAAAGTCCAGTCGTGTCCGACTCTAGGGGGCGGTGCTCATCTCCGTTTCTAAGCCTTGGAGCCGGCGTTGTCATAGACACTTCCGGGTCATGTGGCCGGAATGACGACTCGGAACGCCATTACCTTCCCGCCGAAGCGGTACCTATTGATCTACTCACATTTGCATGTTTTTGAACTGCTAGGTGAGCAGGAGCTGGGACGAGCAACGGGAGCTCACCCCGCCACGCGGTTTCGAACCGCCGACCTTCCAATCGGCAGCTCAGCGGTTTAACCCGCAGCACCACCACGTCCCTCATTTATTTTTACATTTGCTTAAATGTAACTGGAATTTATGTTTTTATGGGCTTGTTACATTGTAAGCTGCCTTGGAAAAACTAGACTTGCAAATGGCTAATAAATGTAGTAAATATATAAACCTTTATTTATTCAATATGCCAATAAAGATCTCTCTCGGTTACCCTTGCCATAGATTAATCATTCTAAATTCCCTACTGATTATAATCCATGTTCCTATGAATTAGGAACAGAGTTCTTTGGGATTTTTTTAGGCTTTAAGGAATTGTACTTAGCCTAGCTCCATTCAAAATTGCACTTTTAGGATAATATCTATTAAAATGTATATTTTGGGGAGAAGATATACTTTGAAATAAATGCACATTCTCCTTTTTGTTCTTTTGGAGGGGAAGTCTCCCAGTGGACAGTACTAGCAACAACAAAGCCTCTACTCCAATCAAAAAACAACAACTTTAGGAAGAAAGGAATGCTAATGTTATTTCTAGTGATGATCTCTGCATCCAAGCTGACCCCCACATCTCTCTGACACTGTTGGCAAATTTCTCCTTCCCTTGGAGAATTTGGTCAAATGGTATCCAATTTCTCACTTTCCTGCCCACAACTTTTGTGGAAAACTCCAAAAGGCAATTCTGTAATCTAGACTTTCATGGATGACTACTGCAAACAATCTGAGTGAATTTCCCAACATTGCACTTATCAAACCACCAACAAGGCAGAGGAAAGAGGACATTCTCTGATCTACAGCCTTGCTAAAGAAGTACTGATTTGTTCTGTCAATTTTTTAATGCGACATTTATATACGTTCATATTGCTATACTGTATATCCCTAAAGCCAGTGGTTCAAAGTCTGATTTTTTATTAAATTTTTACTTGGTTATAATGCTGGGATTGCCAGTTTTATCCAGTTTCCATTGCTGTGACATTAAGTCAGAATCTAGCACAGGTATGTGGTATGTGTGCAAGGATTTCAACGGATGACAGTTTAACTCTTCCCTGATATCACATTTAGGCATGAACGAAATCTGTATTATACATTTCCATTAGGGATAAGGGCCGTTTACATCCCATCAGAGCCTTCAGTGTGCCCTGAACCCTTTCAAGTGTTGCCTCTAAATTGTCTTTTTAATGTGGTAAGGAGAGAATTGTTAAATCCACACAGGGTAATCCTAACAACTGTGTTTATGATTTTGATTTAATTTAATTAAATGCCAATAAAACAAAATCTGGTTTTGTTTTATTCCAAAGCTATTCTTTTTCCTCTGAAGGCATTACCTGTTTTTCAGCTGGCAACATGCAATTCAGAATTTTTCTGATTCTCTCTCAAGTCCTTCCTTCCTTCCTTCCTTCCTTCCTTCCTTCCTTCCTTCCTTCCTTCCTTCCTTCCTTCCTTCCTTCCTTCCTTCCTTCCTTCCTCCATCCAACATTATTCACCTTCTTTGGTTGCTCACATTTCCAGACTTAAAAGAAAAAATCCCATAGAACATTTTTCCCTTCAGATTCCGTTGAAGCAAAAGAAACAAAGATGATGCAAACTGCTAGAAAGATAATTATATAATGAAAGATGAGGCAGTCGCTTGCACCAAGTCTGTATCCCATCCCCAAGAATTTCACCCGTGACTTTTTTAACCTCCTGAGACCTGTACCCCCATCCCCAAAAAAGAAAGCAATTTTTTTTCTCATCAAATTGAATGGGGAAAGAAGTAGAATAAATTTCTAGCATACAACTTTTAGGAACAACAACTGTGAAAGAGAGAAGCACACCCTGCCTTTGATTTATTCAAGCAATCACTCCCATTTGCACATAATTTACCAGCACTTCTTTCAACAAATGTTTTCATTTACTAGAATTATGAGACACTAGGTATGACAAGAAATTATTTTTCCCCTCTGTCAGATAGAAAACATCAACAGTAATAGCCAGTCTTAATAGATAGCAGCCTGGCCTCAAAAAATCTCAAAGGATGTGGCTCCAAAGAAAGGATACAGGGGGAAAGAAAGGATACTTAACTCTGCAAACCATAAATGCATCTTCCAAACAGAGTTTTTCCTCGTGTCCCCTAACCACAGCAAGATGTCCAGGTCACTGCTTTTTCCATCATGATTTTCCTTCATCTTATCTCCAGCCCATTGGTGAACCAGCTTCAAGTCATATTTAGTGGTTCCTGTTTTAAAGTAGTCTTTTCCCTCTTCTTCCAACACAATTTTTGACCATGGATGTATTCTGGCATGCTTCATGGAGAATGTGGTTACTAACATGGTCAGGGGTTGGGAAGTGCCTGCAACCTGTTAACCAGGCAACTAGGCAACTAGCTAAACCTAAATAACTGCACATATTTACTCAATTCTGCCCCATCACATGTTGGGAAGAGTGACTGAAGATTGTTTAACCATCAGCTGGTGGGATGGGAAACAAAACTGAAGGAACCCACCAATTCTCTTTCCTGCCCTTGGCCTCCAATATGTAAGTGCATAAGGATAGCATCCTTCACTAGCCCCATGACTGTTGCAGATTACGGAATAGCAATGGGGGTAGAACAATTTTTGCTGGCATACTTTTTTGCCTGCTCAGAAACTACTGGACAGTACTATAATGCTGCCATCTGGAGCAGCCCTCAGTCAATCGTATTCAAATCATACATTAATTATGGTGAGATTTGCATTTAGTTCCTTCTGGGGGTAAAAACTCACCAACATTTTCCCATCTTCATACAAGAAATAGGAAGAAGTTGAGGGGGTTTTTTTGTTTGTTTGTTTTTAAAGAATCCAAATAGAAGAAAGCAAAACAGTGATGTTTGTGGACAGGGCTTTGAGTGCATAGCTCTAAATCTTTCCAGATTAATTCATTATCCACAAGGATACCCAAACTCAAAATAAGGAAGAATTTCCTGAATTCAGAGTAATTGAGCAGTGGAAGAGCCTGCTTCCTGGAGTTGTGGGTGCTCCATCACTGGAGGTTTTCAAACAAAGGTTGGACAGCCATTGTTTTGGGATGGTCTGAGGATTCCTGTCCCGGGCAGAAGTTTGGACTAGAAGACCTCCAAAGTCTCTTTCAACCTTATGATTCTAAGGCCTTGGATCTCCCCTATGCAAATACTTTTGTTATGACATCATCTGCCCACTCAAGAAGTTTAACCCAGTGATGCTGCCCACCAATACGTGTGAAAGAACTCATAAAAAATTGAATACATGCTGTTTATGCTTTTCATAACAGGAAACCCCAGTATTGACTGCTCACATACTATAGCTTCTGTACTTTCAATTTTCATTCTGTATTGCCTCAATAACCCTCTTGCTCTTAAAAACTAATTTGTAATGCACATTTGAAGGCTCTTTCTTCCTAATATTTAATATAAATGATAGATTGGATACCTCTGAGATCTACTGTGGTTTCTTGTGGATGAAAAAAGAGTTCACCTATCCTGTGTTTGCCATAGAAACTCGGTATTTTTCAAGGAAGATGAGGATGAGGATGAGATGACAAGTGGCTTGCAAAGCTCAGCATACCTTAAAATAAAGGAGTCAAGACATGCAGTTGTGTACTCCAGCATAGAATTTCAGAAGGCAGCTGCCTTTTTGACAACAAAGCACCATGGTTCAGTGTTTTATAACTAGCTTACATAGCATAAATCAGGAGAGTGCTTGGGAGAAGCTGATTAAATTCGCCTGCGGTTTGGGAGTCCTGCAAAAAGCAATCAAAAATCTGCAGTGGAAAAAAAAAGTCATTTATCCCAAACAAGCTAAGAACAGAATTTTGTCATTCAGCAGTAAAATGTTCAATAGATGTTGAATTAATCCATTCTGTTGCCAGCCAAAAACTCCTTCCCTTCCAGGTGACCACTGGGGAAGACCCACAAGAGAGGTCTTAGTAAGAAGATTCCAAAACCAAGGTTGGAAGTGAAGCAAAAACATGAAGGATTGCATCAGAAATAATACTAGTGAGAGAACTACTGGCCCAGCACATCAGTTCAAGATATAGAAGAGGGACACAATTGTCCTCAAAGGGTATGACTTTGGGGTAGAAGTCTACAGTTCCACTCAGCAAAATAAGCATCAACTTACTACAAAATAAGCATGCAAATACATAACTAAGGGGAGATGGATACAAAGGACTGAGGAAGACTTACTTGCGAGGGGTTAAGGCAGAAAACATTTCATTCCATCTGGCTGGCACAGTAGCAGAGATAAGTTCTGAGGCCCAGAAGCTTGAGAAAATTTGATGATTAATGACCAATGGTCAATGACTAGAGGCATGACAGCAGGAACAGCCTCAGCTTGCTTTCTGATGAGTTGCCTGTTTTCTAGCAGTAAGTTCACAAATAAAAGAAAGGGATTTTAAATAGGCATCAGTGAGATCATGCTGGTGCTACAACTGGTTGCCAATGGAATAGACTGTAGATTCTCCCTTTTTAGAGGTTTCTAAGCAGAGTACTAGATGGCCAACTGTCAGGACACTGTAGCTGTAGATTTTTTTTCATCAGCCAGGGAAAAGAGTGGTGATAGTGGTTAGATGGCATTTGAGATTCCAGCCACCACTCTGAATCTACACTCATGGATGATCCAAACCCATGAGTTAATTATTTTCATTGAAAATCATGTATGAATTTCTCAGTTTGCTCTTGTTCCCATCCATAAATCTGCAGAACATCAAGCCTTCAGAAACCTTCCTCTGATGGGCATTACTTCCTCCTTTTTTTCTTGAGGAAATGACATAGTGACATGGGTAAAAGGTGATTTAGACAGACTGCTGTGCCACAAATTGCTGGGAGCTGATTTAGAGACCTTTCCTTTGTCAAGGAAGACAGTTGGGTGTCTGCTTTAAAGAAATACTGGGAATATTTTCATCAAAGGTCTGAATTGAAAAACAGTGGGAGGTAAATATCTGAGAAGGCACAAAGAAAAATCGCTAGATCCATGCAATTACGATTAACAGGGGGACAGTGATAGTTCAGTGAAGTAATTCAATCTGGTGTCCTACATTTTATCAGATAGTGATTGTGAGCTTTGACACAAATTGCTGAGAAAGAGGATTGGAGTATCATATTCTCTCTCTCTCTCTGTCTCCCACAATGCAATTTGTTATCATCAGAATCTGTAAAGGTAAAGGTATGTGGGAATGACCTTGAGGGATGAGGGAAAGGGATCATTGCCTAGGCAATGATCAGATAAAAGGGGGAGGAGCCCGCAGCTGCTTAATGGTCAGAGAAAGAAACTTAGGAAGGACCAGCCCTAATTGATCCGGCTGTAAAAAGAGACAGTGGGAGATTTGTACTTTCAGACTTGCAAGATTCTGTTAATGTAGCCTAACAATAAAGTAGAATTAGCTAATCTGGTCGTGTTTACCTGGGAGGGCTAACAGAATCACTGCCTTCCAGTCCACTTGTTCCAAATCTGGAAGGTGAAAGCTGTACTTTCTTCTCCTATGGTTGACATCTTTGACCTAGCCCTTAGTGTGAAGATTATCATCCAGTCTGGTGAAGGGAGAAATGGTGTGTACTTCCCAAATTCTTAATAACGTATTTCCTGCAAGAGCAACACTGGGTTATTTTCACGGAATCATAGAATACATTGAATCAGGCTTTACAAAGCCTCCTAGTTTAAGAATGGCTCCATGGATGAAATCCAGAGCATATTTAATCTTGGTTGGAATACCTTCAGCATGAAAAACTCAACTAATGATACACAGTAAGTGACTAGTCCTGTTGTCCCTTACAACAAGATGTCTCCTAACTTTCAAGAGAAATCTAACTCCTCTAACCTCCTCAGTAGAGCTAATCTACCCTGGTGGAACAAGAAAAATTTCCCACTCTTTTTAGGAAACTGACAGACATTTGAAGAGTTCCTTGATCTAGATTTTTCAGAAGTAAAGCACCTAGTCCCATCAAATTTTCTTTTCACTGACATGGTTTTCATAGCACTTAATGGAACACTGAGAGCCAGTTTGGTTTAATGATTAAGGCAGTGTTTCTCAGCCTTAGCAACTTGAAGATGCGTGGACTTCAATTCCCAGAATTCCCCAGCCAGCCATATAGAATGAAAGGCAATGTATGAGTCAGTGTTTGGATGTGGTTGAAGCAAGGATAGATTGAGTAGAAGAGCAAGCTATGGAAAGGTATAATGAATGGAATTGGTGCAAACTAATTTAAGTGATGTTTTCTTTTTCTTATGAAATACCTTTAATTTCTCTAGCTTACTATTCTTTACTCCTTTTCTGCACTTTGCATACAATTGCTTTCCCTGAAAGAGAATAGCATGCAGAGATATGCTATTCTATGTTTTTTTAATATGTTTTTAAATATTTTTTGTTTATTTATATTATGTTAATATATTCTTATATTATTTTAATATACTTTTTGTTGAAAGAAAATTTTACATGAGTTTAAAAACTACCGAAAGATAAAAGGAAAAGTGGAAAGAAGAAATAAATATGAAAGAATAAAAGAAAAAAGTGAAAGATAACAAAAAAGAAAGAAAAGAGAAAAAGAAAGATATCTAAAGAAGTGACTTCCAAACATATTTGCAGCAGTTACAAACAAAGTGAGTGGTATGCTATTCTAATACCACCCATTTGACCAATGAATGAAGATCAAGTTAGGGGATATCTGAATGCACAGAAATTGAACTTCTCAAGCATCCCTAGGTGTCTATCGTAGCCGGGGAATCTATAACTTGTGTTCCATTTTTTTTTAATCCATTCAATCATGTCCAGTCCTCGGAGTCTGCCTGGACAAGTCCCTGCAGTTTTCTTGGCAAAGTTTTTCAGAGGTGGTTTGCCATTGCCTCCTTCCTGGGGCTGAGAGGAAGTCACTGGCCCAAGGTCACCCAGCTGGCTTTGTGCCTAAAGCGGGACTAGAACTCACAGTCTCTATTACTCTGGAATTTTTCACTAATTCCTTTTAATGTTGCATTACAAACAATCAAATCAATTCCACTTTTAGATTTACTAAATCACTTAAATGATTAGATTTAATCATTTAACTGATTAATGGAGGGAACAAGTACCTATTAAAGCTGACTGTCTATTGAATGGGATTTTACTCCTGTGTAATGTACATGAAATATCTATAATGTAATAAAATAAATAAATAAAAAGTAAAATTTATGTAAATGTACAGTACATAATGTGCATAAAATATATTATCATGGTCTGGACCGATTGGACTTTGTCCATTGCTTGAGATGAACATTATTACCTGAAACTCAGATTTTGTCCATTACGTCCAATGCCTGCTGACTTGAGATCTATAAAGTCAAGGGTTAGTGTATATTTATGCCTTTGCTGTGCGTACACATGAATAGACGTATTTAAATCATATATTTGAAACAAACATACCTTTTTCTAAGCAGTTGTTCACCAAATCATCACCACTCTCATTCACCCCTGAGTATCCAAATAACCAACTGCTTTTTCTCTATTATCTCATCTTCCTCTTACTCACCATTCATGTCACTCTACAGCATGCCATCTCCCACCCCACCCCCCGGCCCTGGATTGCGTTCATTCAGAAAGTTGCACAATTGGTTCTTCTGGTTCTTCTATTATCATTGTTCATTGGAGCATAACATGCAATTACAGTAACCTATAGGTTCTTACTTCCACATGTGCCCATAACTATCTAGATGACACCGATTCATACTTACATTATCGCCTCTTTGTTCATTCATAATTAAACTTACAGCTCCACTTCCATGTATGTAGTTGTCAACTCTGTAAGAGTAGACCACCTTCATTCAGATTTATTACATCTTTTGCTTTCTCTCAGTCTCACAGACATACATTTTGCCAGCCGTTTCTCAGGGCCAGCATCGCAACTCAAGTCCTATCCTTTTTCTGTAGGCATCGTAATGCTGCCTCTGTGGGCAAAGGTTGTGCTGCAATGCTGCTTTTGTCATTCTCATGAAACACCAAGACTGTGCGGGCACTGCTGCATCGTACCTATATTTCCTTCTTCCTTTTCATTTGTTCATTCTTATTGTTTATCGTTTACTCCTCTGCCATGGGACGCGGTGGCGCTGCGGGTTAAACTGCTGAGCTGTCGATCGGAAGGTCGGCGGTTCGAAACCGCGCGGCAGGGTGAGCTCCCGTTGCTCGTCCCAGCTCCTGCTCACCTAGCAGTTCGAAAACATGCCAATGTGAGTAGATCAATAGGTACCGCTTCGGCGGGAAGGTAACGGTGTTCCGAGTCATCATGCTGGCCATATGACCCGGAAGTGTCTATGACAACGCCGGCTCCAAGACTTAGAAACGGAGATGAGCACCGCCCCCTAGAGTCGGACACGACTGGACTTTACGTCAAGGGAAACCTTTACCTTTACCTTTACTTACTCCTCTGCCATTCCAAGTCGCAATCTCCAATAAGCCATGGCATTTAGCATTTCTCCTAATTTAGCAATGACAGCCTTTGGTGCAAACACAAAGCCTGATTGTTGGTTCTTACAAGACCACATGCTATAACTTTACACACAAGACAAGTGATATTGATCTCAGCTCCTGATAACTTCATGGACAAGCATAGAGTTTTCTGGGCAACGATACGGAGGTGTTTTGCGATTACCTTCTTCTGAGGTGTTCTCCAGTTTGTCAGACTAAGCTCAGGGATACTGTGTTCCCCTGTCTAAATTGGAACTAGGTCTGATCCTGCTTAGCTTTCTGAGATTAGAGGTTAATCCAAGAATTTGCTGAATGGTCATCCATGTACATTCTAATTCTCCAAGAGGCCCTGCTTAAGTAGTTAAAATGAGACTATCCATTTACAAGATGGAGGTATTAGCCAGCTTGTGGGAACACCAAGTTTTGCAGAAGAACTCATAGGAGGAGTTCTTCTTTGGTGGGTGTGTGGAAATGAACAAACAGAGCATTGCAAATTGGAAGAGATCAGTGAAAGCAATCAGTGTCTACTCAGTGGCCACAAAATGCTGACTTGATCATTGGAGGGGGAGATAGAAAACGAAGGGGAAGAAGAGTAAAAGTGTTAACAGGAGAACTTAAAACTGCAAAGCTCTGCTTGCTCCAACTGTTATGTCTTGAAGTTTCCTTCCAGTTGACATCTCCCTACCAGAACCATTTCACATGGTAAGGACAATATTGATTTACCAGGCCTTTACACAACAGACTTAAGATGCAATGGTCAGAATTCCTGTTTTGTTTACATTTTCTTTCCAACTTATCAGTATCAGTCCAGAAATACAAAGTTGACAGCATAAGACTGGTACAAATTGAGGAAGGAAGATATGTTGATGTCATTTTTTCACTTTTGCATTCACAGCTCTTCCAGTTCTGGTTTGTAGGCTTTTGTTAATCCAGGCCTCACCGGGATAAAGGTTTCCCTTCCCTGGCATAAACCAGAACTCCCCAAGATCAAAATTAAGTAAAGCAGACAAAAATATCACCCCAAATGCCAAAATTGTATATGATATCTCCTACCACAATTGCTATTGTCAGAAAATATAAAACTGCCATATGCATAAGTAATGGAGGCCAGATCTTTGAATGCTCCATTTTTAATGATCAGAGACCAAACCCTTTGTAAGAGGGTGGGGTTACCTCTGACAGTTTAATTGCCTTGCAATCACCCTAATTTGACCTAATAATGTGTGTTTAGCCATCAGTGAAGAAAATCCTTATTATTCAGGTTGCCATGTGTATTTAATGTGACATGTAAAGAGAAGGAGGAGTGAAGAAGAGGAGGAGGGAAGGAGAGAAAGAAATGGCTGGGGAAAATAATACACCCTTTGATGCTGCCTCACAAGGGATGATGAGCAAAGAATATATTTATTCCAGCCCAATGGAAAATAATAATAATAATAAAAAGGGGGCCAACATTGTAATAAAGCAAATTTGATGGACTGAATCTGGAGTGACAGCTAATCTCAGGCTGTCTCCTGCTTGAATAAACCTTGTAATTTTTCCAAGAGGGAGCTGACAAAAAAAAAATCAAGTTTGATTACATTCAGAACTTGTGTTTTTTTTTCCCCCCAATGACTTTAAACAAAGATTGGCTGAGAAGCTGGCAAGTGGTTGCCTGAGAACCTTGCTGGGAAAGTAGATTTGGTGCTGCCAAGATTTTATTTATTTTTTCCCTTTTTATTGTATGCTATAAATCTTGATATGTGTTATTTCAGTACAATGATATTTATATGACATAGTTACAAATTCTTGACATTCTACTATTTACATAACAGAGTATTGGGAATAAAAGAAAAAAAAGTGGATGTTCTATCAATATTAGATGCAACTTAGGATATCAGTGTTAACGAGCATTAAAGCTATTTGGCTTTTTCTTTCAAAGTTAAACATGACATTGAAAAGAAAAAAAGAAAAAAAAACAGGCTATGACTTGCATCAAGGTATTTGTTATATAATAAAGGTTTTAGTCTTAAGCTAACTTACTTAATATTAAAATCTTCATTGTATTGTTACTTAGTGTGTATATGTATATGTGTACGCATATGTGTGTGTGTGAATATAATGTTAATGAAAGGAAAAAAATAGATGAACAAAGCAAATTTAGCAAAAATTAAAATACCAAAAAGTTTTTAAAGAAAAGGAAGAGAATTTTTTTTTTAAACTATTAAGTGTCTGACTTCTCCCTTTTTATATATTGGCTAACTTGCAATATTTGTACACATTTATTTATTTATTTAATATTTCAAATTTCTGTCACTGCCCATCTTCCCCCAAAGGGGGACTCTGGGTAGTTTACAACAAAATAAACAATTTAAAACCATCAAACCTAATTTATAATGCTAACTATCATTATAAATAGATAGCTGTAAGAGCTGGCAAAAACCTCTCATTCAATGGGAGGGCACTATGGCGCCAACCATCCCCTTAGAAGCTAAAATGTAGGTGGTTATATTTGCCATGTTGCATGATGTATTGTATGTATGGGAATCATTCACGCCAGCTGGGGAATTCTTTGAGTTGAAGTCCACACCTCTTAAAGTTCCCAAGGTGGAGAAACACTAATGTATGCTGTTAGTTTTGCCATGGCTGCCTATTCTCCAAGTTTCACTTCCCAATCAGATATTGTCAGAATTGCGCCTTCCTTCCAACGTTGAGCAAAATTTATTTTCACTGCTATAAGCATATATCTCATTAAATTATGATGGTTCTTGTCGATTGGTGCTGCCAAGGGTTTGACACTTGCTAATAAGTGCCGCCTTTCAGATTGTTGTCACTGCTTTGAAAAAGCTTTGAAAGAGATAAGATCCAGATTGGGTGCCTGGAGCAGAGGGTGCCATGGCAAAGGTTGCTGATCTCGTTTCCCTTTGCACCAAAGTTTCCAGAAGGGAACAGGAGAAGAACCTGCAGGTGAAATATTATGGGATGTATAACTATCTTTCTGGTCGAGGTCTGCCCTTTGCCTTTGAGAAGGGAGCTGGGATGCAGCTTCCCAAAACTGGACAGGTCTAGAACAAAAAAGCAGGCAAAATCAGGAAGAAAGCTCACTTCTGTCACAGGATACTGGACTGTTTTAGAACTGAAGGTGTCTTTTGGGTTGCAGGGAAATGCAGCTGACACAGAGAAACCAAGACAGTGGAAGATAAAGCTCCAGGATCTGATGGTATTTCTGCAATATATTATGGGACATTTCAAGAAATGTTGGTTAAACCTTTAAATCAGGTAATGAATGAAATTCAGGAACACGAAGAGTTCTCCTTGTCACGAAAAGAAGCTTTATCTCTTTTACTTCTTAATGGTAAGGTCTTTAGAGCAATGCTATCAAAGAGAATAAATGGCTTTTTGATCAAAATGATACATCCTGACCAGACCAGATTTGGATGAGAGACAATATTAGATACATTTTGAATGTTGTTGACAAGATTAACAAGATTATGCTTTTTTTGCTATATACAGTGAAACTATTTACAACAGGTATATGCAATACAGTCCCAGTGTTAGGTTTACTCCCAAGTCTCTCTTCCAAAGACTATTTCCCTCTCGCTTTCCTAACTGCTTCCCTTCCTCCTCCACTTCTGGGTTTATCAAGAGACTGGAAAGAAAGGAATGTGCCGGATTTATGGCTACTGCGCTCAGTGCCACTTGCTTCACAGCCGATCAACCAACTCCTCCTTGGCAGTAAGACCCTCTCTTGGGGTCTTCTGCCTCAGAGACCAGGGCTTTGCCAACAACAGCTGACTCCCTCCTTTCCATCTTGGGTGAAGACGTCACCTCTCTGGGACATGGCTTCTCTTCTTCCAGGGAAACCACCTGCAGACTCTTCTTCTTCCTCTCTGATTGGGACCCAACAACTGCTCCACACAGTCACGTAACTTCACTCTCCAACTTTTCTCTCCAGTGACTCCGTTTTACACCATCTTTTTCTCTCCTCCCCAGTTTTGGGTCAGTCTGGCAGCATGCCCTCCAACAATGGAAGAGGTAGGCATCCACTCCAGGGCATTAATCCCCAACATCTGTATACCAGGCTGGACCAATGGCAATGCTGTCTGCCCTTCCCCACAACCATCCTGGCTAGCAGCCAGGTCAGCTCATCAGCCCTCGTGACAGCACAGCTGCACTTCTAGGCTAAAACTGAGCTTCTCCTCCCCTTTTTCTCTCACCCTTTGCTGATTCACACCAGCACAACTGCAGGCATACCAGGCCATCAAAAACCATACTCCACAACTTCATTTATAGG
Source organism: Candoia aspera (assembly GCF_035149785.1). Taxonomy (NCBI): domain Eukaryota; kingdom Metazoa; phylum Chordata; class Lepidosauria; order Squamata; family Candoiidae; genus Candoia; species Candoia aspera. Next base: position 12,590,615 of record NC_086153.1, read on the forward strand.
GATATCAAATTTATTAAATAAAGATGGGTTGAGCGCTCTGCAGGCATTTCATGCTCTTTCCCTTCTGTCACATTAAAACTGAACAATTTTATTAACAACTTGTGAAGGGGCCTTGGGGGGATGCATTCACAGCCTGAGGTTTCAGGTTGTGCACCTCTTTTTCTACAGTCAGGTTGGAACCAACACTAATGTTTAATTATCCCAAGATCCCTGATTCGTAATAGCGCATCCCGCTGAACCAAAATGCCTCCTTCCCTGAAATTGTGTGAGTTTGCTGATTGATGATTTGAGGTGGATAGATACATTTCTAAGATGTTATCCTCCTCAGAACTTATCCACTCATTTCTCAGCTCATGGTTTTCAGCTGGCCAATACTTGGCTTCCCACTGAAGGCTCCAAAAAATGTTACAGTGCTGAGTAGTATTGTGTGAAAGAGGTATGCTGGGAGTCAAATGGTGTCTGCAAAGTGCTCTTGTGGAAAGCGGTGGTTCAGGGCAGTGAGAAGCAAGAATGGTCTCTTCCCCCTCTATTGCTTGCCATTCAAGTCAACCAATGCCATATAGGAATAAAAAGCTATAAACTAAGGAGACTAATGATTTCATACGCTCTAGGATACTTCCTTGGACAAAGTCATTCCTACAATTACGCACAGCACAGAGCTATGTCAGGAAGCTGATGCTGGCCAGCTTGAAAGTTTTTGTGACTGAAGAGTTGGCGGTAAGTTTGGGGCATTATGAATTTATTTATTTATTTATTATTCAAATTTAATTACCACCCATCTCCCCCAAAAGAGGGACTCTGGGTGGTTTACAATAAAATCCAACTATAATCCTAAATGTTAAAATCACATAAAACCAAACACATCACAATTATTATAAAATGCAGTAAATGCATATAAAATTCCAAGAGGGTATAAAATTCCAAGTTGGTGGGAGGGACTCTAGGTTGAGAGCCACCCCCAAGAATGGTTACCCACCTTCCCGCCCCAGGCGAGATGGCAGAACCAAGTCTTCAGGGCCTTCCGGAAGGTCAGGAGTGAAGGGGCCTGCCTCACCTCTGGGGGCAAGATGTTCCAAAGGGCGGGGGCCACTGCAGAGAAGGTGCGTTTCCTGGACCCCGCCAGATGAAATTCTCTTATGGACAGGGTCCATAACATGCCCTCTCTGGATGATCGGGTGGGGCGGGCCGATGTTACAGGGAAGAGGCGGTCCCTCAGGTAGCCTGGCCCCGTGCCATGTAGGGCTTTAAAGGTGATAACCAACACCTTGAATTGGACCCGGAAGCAAACTGGCACCCAGTGCAGCTCGCACAGCAAGGGTGTTATATGTGCTGACCTAGGGGCACCAAAAATGGCCCACGCGGCTGCATTCTGGACCAGCTGAAGCTTCCGGATAATCTTCAAGAGTAGCCCCATGTAGAGCGCATCGCAGTAGTCTATATGGGCGATGACCAAGGCGTGAGCGACTGTTCGGTGGGCCTCTCGTTCCAGGAACGGGCGTAACTGGCGCACAACCGGAAGTTGCGCAAAGGCCCTCCTGAATGAATATTAAATGGGAGTGGTTATTTAATGCACAACTGATACAATCGGAAGAGAAACCTGAGCATATTTAATATTATGGGGTAGGTTAGAACTATGTCTTTGCTTTGCAACAGCTGTGTTCAGTTTGACAGCAGAATGAATGGTGTATTTAAGGGCAAGGGCTTTGTGTTGTCCTGTCCTATCCTCCTGCTTTTTAACAAGATAAGGTAAGTTTACTTCCCTCACTTGGTCATTCCTTCCTGAGAACTGCTTTATTGCAATGGCTATTCCTTATTCCCTTTCTCTCTCTCTTTCAATATGGCAGGGACACCCCTGCTGCTGACTAACGTTAAAATTAATTGACCCAGAGATAGACTTTATTGTACAAAATGTATTTACGGGATAATGGTGGGCCATTATTTCTGCAGTTCAGGGGCACTGAATTTTCAATGGCTCTCTTGGAACATAAAAAGGAATATGTACATTTCACATAAGCAGAGTTCACCATCATTACCTCAAGTGTCAACCTGATTAACCCATTCCCCATTTATATTTTTTGATAAGCTACATTAAGGTTTACAAATCCTAATAATGCAAAAATATAAGAAATGCGTTTCCAGGAAATCTCACTGACCACTCTTGCATGTAGATTAATTCCCAGCAGATATAAAATGGGAGGGCTGACAGTAAAATCATGGGGGCAGTAGAGTAAGAACAGCCAAAGTTTTTCTCAGAGTAGCATTCTGCAGAGGCTTAAAGCATTTATTTGGTCTGTAAAACTCATGTAAAAGGGAAAAATTACTGGGAGGATCAAGGGAGTTCATTTCATTATTATTTATTTTTTGGTTTTTGTATCCCAATTTTTCGCCAGGAGCTCAGGATGGCTTATATGGAGATTTTGCTTCGTTTTCTCCCACAACTGGAACCTTATGAGGTGGGTTGGGCTGAGAGAGGCTGACTGACCCGTAATCACCTAGTGAGCTTCCACATCTAGGGATTGATTTGAACTTGGGTTTCTCAACCTTAATCCAACAACATAATCATTTGAGCCCTGCAAGCTCTTGCTTACAAGCTCTGTCAAGCTCAGTGTCCTGAGAAAGCCCCTTTGCAATACCAGGTTCAATCAGTATACACCGGACACAGCTAAGAAGATTGGTTAAAGGAAGCTTCATATATACCTGAATCCCCACCCTTCTGTATATCACTTTAAGAAACTCAGCTCCAATTTGTTCGAAAATAGCACACATCATGTAGAAGGGAAAGACTCCTTGTTATCATATAAGGAGGGGCCCTCCAGCAGCTGAATAATAATTTTCACACTCATAACAGAAGAAAGGAAAGAATACAAATTCAGCTTAACCATACACAGTTTATTTCTTCTGCTCTCTTGCTGAGGAGGAAGAAAAATAGCTTTTCTCAATTGATAATGCTTTTCTCGAGAGAGATGGTTGGCCAAATATTTGCGACAATGAAACTGGGTCTCTCCAGGACTGATCTCCTACCTTAGCCTCTAAATCAGAAATGCAAAGGGTAACCAGGCACAGGATATTTGCCTCTATATTTGCAGCCTTCAAGTCACACACACCACAACTTTAGAAGTTCCCAGAGACCCATCACCAGAGGAGCTCTGGGGGACAAGAGGGATCTTGAATGAGGCCCAGGGTTGCTCACTACTATTATTTTTGCTACAATCCTTTGCATAGCTACTTAGGGGTAGATCCAATTAAAACAACAGGGTTGGTCAAGACATACAGTAGATCACATCCCCACAGCTGTCTGGTTGTCTCTGAGATGGGAGGAAAGGATGTTTCTTGGAAGAACAATACCCTTCACTGAGCATTCCCCTTGCCATGGATCCAGAAGAAGACTGACAGAGTTGCTGCCTTCTCACAAGGGCACTACTTGCTGCTGTTGGGTTTAGCTGGAGCTGCTTTGTACAAGGCAATGATTTATTTCTTCAGTGGTTTGCTGCAGTGTAGCCCCAGCAAAGAGTTGGCTTCTGTGGCACATGTGTGCTTGTGTTGGCACTGTTTTTGTTTCTTTGCTTTTTGTGGTCCTCTGCAAGGGGAAGATTCTCCCTGGCAGTGGCAGATGCAAGCTTCATTCTCTCTTCCCTTCTTCTTCTCCACTTCCTTTGGAGGATCCGGCTGTCTATTAAGGAAGCCACTGTGTGAGCCAGAAGGGATGAATCAAGGACTCCACCCATCCCCATGCACACCCGTGCCAGGGGGACAAGCAGGCTAACTGCTCCACCCATGACAGCAGATGAGAACATCACGCACTGGACTGTGCCAAGGAAGTGGGAACTGGGCTTTGTGGAAACTCAGGGATTTTCCCAGTTTTGAAGCATGTAGGCCGTGGCAGCGACCAAAACAATAATGCCCCCAGAATATTGAGGAGAGGAAGATCTGCAAGTCACAAGTTAAGTCTTCCATCTTTTCCTCTTTCCTTTCCCATCCCTTGCCCATATCTTTGCAGTAGCTTCCAAGCTACCCCTATTAGAATGTTTTCTTTACTTGTTTACAGTAACGTCTAAAATAGCATAAGAATTGGTGAGACACTAAGAGGTAGTAATGACCAAAAGTGATGCCATTTTGCAGGGGAAGGCTAATTCTGTCATGGGTAAGGGAACACATTGCAAATTGTGTGTGAAGGGAAGATTAAAGACTTAGGCATTGTGGTTTACTGCAAGCGCTGCCTCTGCTAACCACAGGTAAGAGGGGAGGGGAACTGCATGTGGGATGTCCATGCTAAGAAAGCATAAAAAGGTGAAGGGTGCACGTGATAGGTCATCTGCTTTGTTAATGATTGGCTTAAACCTTTGAATTAGAAATCTATAAGAGAGATGGCGAGGAATGGTCCAGAGTGTCCACCGCCCATCTCTGCCTGCCTACAGATTTGGGCTCTACTGCAATAAATTGTTTCCTGATCTTCCACAAGTGTCTGCCCGCCTTCTATCATAGCCTGTACTTCTTAACTTCTAACACCCTCTCCTCCTTGACTACATGCCTAATGGAGACACACCATAATTGGGACCCTCTGGTTTGCTGTTGGGCCTTGATTCTCATTTGCACATTTTCCATGCATGCTGTCCTTCTCCTAGATCAGTATTTCTCAACCTTGGCAACTTTAAGATATGTGGACTTCAACTCCCAGAATTCTGCAGCCAGTATGGCTGGCTTGGGAATTCTGGGAGTTGAAGTCCACTCATCTTAAAGTTGCTAAGGTTGAGAAACTTTGCCTTAGATTTTTTTTTTTTACACAGATATATGGAGGTGGGGAAGCTCATCAGTAGGACTAGTGACCTTCCACAATATTGCTATTCCATCCAGTTGCCCCCACCCCCTAAAAAAACCCCATTGTTTGTTTGGTGAGGTTCTGGACTTTTTGGCAGCCAAAGGAGAAGTAGCTATGGAGACACTGAGTCCTGGGTCCGAATAGGAGGGGCAGTCCTGCAGCAGGCCAATCAGAGCTCTTACCTCCCTCAAGCTCCTCCTCCATGTGCCATAGAATGTTGACATAGCAGAAGGCTTGTTTCATTTCTGGCTGGAAAGAACTATTTTCCTGTCTGATCTCTTTGGTCTAACTTCATCCCATCTTGGCAGCAAGCAGGCAACAAGATGGAGTCTCAGAGCTATTTTTCATTCTATTGAAATGAATAAGACCTAACTTAATCAAAGCTAGAGAACCAGTTTGGCGTAGTGGTCAAGGCATCCGGCTAAAAACTGGGAGACTGTGCTTTCTAGTCCTGCCTTAGGGGAAAAGCCAGCTGGTTGACCTTGGGCCAGTCGCTGTCAGGTTGCAATCTTTGCAAAATAATGTAATTCAAAGTTTCCACCCTGCCATGAGTTATTGTGCTGCTGCTGGGGGAAAGAAAAGAGGAGACTGGTGCAGATGGAGCCCCAGCCCGCCTGAAAATGAAAACGGCCAGCATTCTTTCAAAAGCTGGTAAAGATAAGGAGATGGAAAAGAACTGCCAAGGTCAAGCTTTGGTGCTTGCTAGAGACACTTCTCCAGACATGCAAGGGGGGGAAGACAAGGGGAATGTAGAAGAAAGAAAAAAAAATGCTGTTTGTGTACTGTGGTGGCGGGGGGGGGAAGCCCTAAGTTGCTGATCTGCATGCCGGAAGTTAATCGTGACTTCAAATTGCTTCTAGATGCTGCCTTTCAATTAATAAACTTAAATATATCCTACGTGGCTTGTATTTAGGTTTTATCTAGGAGAGTTCAGAATTAGGTATATTACAGTCATTCTCTCTCAGCCCTAGGAAGGAGACAATGGCAAACCACTTCTGAAAAACCTTGCCAAGAACACCACAGGGATTTGTCCAAGCAGTGTCCAAGAATCTGACACAATTGAATAGATTTTTTTAAAAAATCAAAGCTAACTTTAACCTCATGAGTTTTAATAGATTTACTGTAACTTAGGGATGGAAGATAATTTTGCTTGGACCCAGACATAAATTTACCCAGTTTCCCCCCTTCAGAGTTACAGAGGAACCAGAACATCTTTGCACCAGGACAAATACATTTGTAATACAGTTAGTAACTCACAATGTGTGCACAAAAATGTGTACATTAAGAAAAACAGCACAAAAATATGTACTTATGTCAGATACGCATCGTATTAGGAAGAACTATTACAAAAGTTTTGTAATAAAAGCAGTAGGAAAAGTACGTACCAAAATGCATATGTTAATATTGATTTTGGTACAACTGCAATACTACTATTGGGGTTAGTATTACTATAATACTGGAATTTAATGATGGAAAATAATTAAAATCAAAAAACCGAGAGAGCAAGAAAATATTTTGTGGATCAGATCTAGTTTTATCTATTCATGTATTTTCTATAGTGCTCAACTAGATGTCATCAGGAAACTTCAGAAGGAGTTAATGCAAATAGTAGACTGCTCTAGTTAGGTATTTGATACTGCAAGATATCTGTCTTCATACATGGATGTCCCAGTCCAACTACTACAGCAAATACAAAGAATATTGGTGTATCAGTTCAAAGGTCAGTCTAGAAAGCTGCCATGGATTCCTGGAAGGGGGATTTGTGAGATCTGTCCAAAACAGATCTCCATTATGATGTGATTAGCAGCTTTCTTCTGATAGTCAAAAATCTGTATGTATACACTCATGTACTCACAATACCAATTGTTTCTGAGATACAAGTCTGAAAAAAAATGCTTGTTTCTGAAAGCTGCAAAGAAAATTGGATAATTATTTTGAAAAGAGGGCATAAGTTGAAAAATTTAATACCACATTTCCTGAATCTGATACATTGAAGAAACAAGAAATGGCATCATGGAAATTTGCATTAAAACAGTGTCTAAAAATATACATAAACTTTGTTTATTAGGAGACATTGCATCCAAAAATATACGTTAGGAAAAATTTTGAAGAATGAGCACCATCATCGTCAATTATTAAAACGATCAAGAGCAGTGAACCATGGGTTCAAGCCTGAATTTTTCTTCTCAGAGTCAAACTTTGAGACATCCAAAGCCATGCAATTGGACTTCATGTTGATAGTTTCCAAAAAATAAAAATAACAGGGTGATTAGGCTAAATGTAACATCTGTGTAAAAGTTTGCTTCAGCAACAGTTTAGCACGGAGGGAAATGAACTACAAAATGTCCTCCTTTTGCAAGTGATATCCACTAAAGCTAATTAGGGTGTAAAAACTGGAGCTCAGTCATTAGCTAAGCTAAGTAAATTAAGATTTGTTAACTATGATTTATAGTGCCAAGCGCTAGCTAACAAGAGCCGGCCTTTGCAATGAACACACAGGCCCATGTTAAAAAGCCAAGTCGGTGTATTAACTGCAATGGATCCAAATAGCAAGTCATCAGGGTGCCTTTGTGTAAATGTGCTCATTTTAAAAATGGATAACCATTTTTCATATTAACAAAATGCAGTTAAATATTCAACTTCCTGAACTGATTACTAAAGATGAGCAAACTGTCTCTGCCTATCTGCAACACCAATATATCTTTTTGCTGTTATCCTTGACAAGGTGCTGCTATGGTAAATCAGTGTCTTGGCACCAAGATCCTATGCCACCAAATTTTGTTGATTAGCGTGAAGTGAACCGACCTAATCTTCATTTTCTAGAGTAAGATGCCAATCCAAATTCAGTTGCCATACAGTTTGTGCACTACATATTTTGCAAACTGTACCTCTTGACTTTCTGTATTTTAAGGAAACATGCACATGTCTTTAAAATGCTTATTTTAGGGGAAATGCATACAAGCTCAGTGCTAATTTGGGTGGGCTTTGTTGCAAAAAACAAAAACAAAACAGAAACACAGTAAACCAGAATGATTTTACAAATGAATGCATGCGAAACTTAAAAGGATTGAAAATGCACAGATTGAATAACTCCACAGAAACCAAGCAAACTAGCACTCAGACCAAGATGTTTCACTTTGGAACAGCTGTTATAGAACACGTATTTCTCTGAGCATTTGTTGAAGCATGTCTGACTGCCACGTCTCCTCATTGGTTCTAGTCCTCCAGAACAGCAGAAAGCAAGCCTCTTCTATTTTCTATGTAGTTCTTTAGATACTTGAAGATAGCACTGAATGGATTCATACATCAAAATAAGTCATAGTTTCTTGAACAAGCCACAACTGGCTGGATATATAAATCATCCTAAGCCAAAAACCGTGACTTGCAGACCATAATGGTTGAGCTTACACTCTGCATTACAGGGGAAAAAAAACAAAGCATACTAAGTTTTTAATGATGCATGAGGCTATGCACTGTGCCTCTATATTCTTCTCCAGGCTAACCATATCACACTCTTTCAACAGTTCTGCATGAAATCTGGTTTCTATAAGTACAGTCCAGAGCATGTCCATATTTCACTTTTGCTTGTTCATGTTAATCTTTTTTTACTTTTACATTTGGCAAAGCATGCATGGACTTTGATAAAACCCTATTTAAAAGCAATCTCAGTCACTCATCCACATATATACGATAGCATCAGGATTTACTTTTTTTTACTACCAATGTGCACAATAAATATTGTTTCAATAACCTATCCCATACTTGTAGTTTTGATCCTGGCACAAATATTTGTGAGTGCAGGTAGTCCCTTGGAAACAATGGCAATTGGGACTGGAACGGCTGTTGCTAAGTGATGCAGTCATAAAGCATGATGTCATGTGACCATGCCGCTTAGCGACAGCAATTCCAGCACTCCCAGTTGTCATTGTTAAGCGAATCACCACAGGTCATTAAGCAAGGATGTCCTGTGATCACCATTTGCAACCTCCTGCTGGCTTCCCCGTTGACTTTGCTTGTAGGAAGATGGCAAAGAAGGTCACAAATGGCAACCACATGACTGTGGATTGCTGCAATGTCGTAATCGCGAGCCGGGCACCAAGCACCCGGATTGCGATCACGTGACTGTGGGGATGCTGCGACAGCCAGAACTCCAAGGATAGGTTGTAAGTACTGCTTATTCAGTGCTCTTGCAAGTTTGAACAGTTGCTAAACAAGTAGTTGTTAAGCGAGGACCACCTGTATCAACAGAGGAAAGAAGACTGCAAATAAACTAAGGGAGGTTTCTCTATCTGTGCAACACATAATAATTAAAAAAAAACCTATACAAGCACAGACATGGAGGATACCCCCATGCTTTGGTTTGACTTTATTTTTTTATTGACTGAGGGTTCTTCTTCCCTGATATTCAATTAAAATCGGATGCCCACATTTCAATCAATCAAACCAGCCAGTTTCTCTGGCTTCCATATTGGGCAAAAAAGGTCTCCTGCTGGACTTTTTCAGATTGCAAAGTATGAGCAGCAAGGGAAACCTCAGTGTGATGGAAAGATGTATATCAGAAAACCAAATCAGCATCAGAAGTAGCATCCCTCACTACCTCCAACAGTGAGTAAGCTTCAAAACAGTGCTGAGAGGAATTCAAAAGAAATTCTCAAACTCTCCATGAGAATAGGATAGAAAAGCAGATTTTTTTTTTGTAGAGGAACAAGATTTTGTAGATGCTGCAGGGTGATTTTGGCAAAGTAGTAAATCTGAGAAAGGTTAATAGCGATGGAGTTTTTAAAGGTTAATAAAAGAACTCCAAGCAGCTAACAGCAATCTTGCAGAGTAGAAGCATGAACCAAAAAAAGGACCTTGCACATCGAGCTTAATTACGTTCAGAAATAAATTCAGTCTTCAGGTAGTAGTTAGATGAAGAAAAATAGAGATAACTTACTTAAGTCTGGATACAAGTAGATTCGTAGTAGAAAGCACTTAATCATCACTAGTTCTTTGTAGACACTTCCTATGTGGAATAGAAAGGGCGAGGAGCTGCATTCTGCAGCCCCCCTGCTTGCATGTCTGCCCACGAGGTAATGGAGACTGTTAATCCCCAAGCCCAAGAAGAAGGAGGAAGAGGAAGTCAGGTAACTCACGTGACATCCCACAAGCGCAATAGAGATGCAATTTGCTAGAGCAACCCCCTTATGCTTATGAGACAATACTAAGTTGATCCCTGATAATTCCAACAAATAGTAAAGGTCCCAAGGGGGGAGAACATTTTTCTCTTCAGTCAGCAACACAGCAAAGCCAGGCACAGGTCTTCCATTTGCCATAACGTTCTTCCTTGAAAATATGTGCCAACTCCCAATGGTCCTTAGTCCTCTGGCCAACGGCAGAGTATGTTTTGTTGTCCACATACAACAAATATTGTAGAAATAATTCAGAATTAAAAGAGCCAGGTAAAAAATGGGTTTGTGGGGGTGTCTGTGGGTGTCTGTGTCACACAAACTAGCCTTGTAGAACTGCTGTGTTAACATGCAGAATGCCCCACAAATTTTGAACACTTTCCTGTTCAAAAACGCAACACAGCTTCCCTGAAGTTTGTGCTTCTTCGGGTTGCTACCTTTACACAGCTCTCTCTTGCGTAGCTCTCCAAGGAAGGGCATTTAGAACGTCATCCAACCCCATACTATGGGGCATCCCAGTGGCTTCCCATAACAGTGAAAACAGCTGTTGGATGCACTGCCTTTTAGGTGCATCTTTATGACTCTGCATAGAAATGACTTCCTATGGGAGGTTCCTGCAACGTATGCTTTCCAGATTCTCCAGATTGGGTGCAAATTAAAGCTTTCCTCAGCTGGGAACTGGAGAGACATATTGTTTGGTAGCTGCAGAACAAATGTCAAAACAATTCACCATCCTCTCTCCTCAAAGATTAATTAATCTCACCCACCCGCACAAACCTCATCTGTCTAAATGCATAATGGAAAAAGGAATTCAGCCTATGCATCCACCAGTACTAACTCTAGGGCTGATACCAAGTGGGATTCTCACATTCCACCACTGTGATTGCGGGCTGCAAATTAAGGGGCTTTTTAGAACTGGAGTAGGAGAGGAATGTACATCATCGTTGTGGGAAAGGATGCATTGCCCTCACTTTGATTTGGCTTTTATGATGATACCATGTGATTACTTACTATGCCATATCAGAGGGAGGATAATACAAGCTACCTTATTTTAATGAGAAGGGAGATATCAGCTCTTCAGAGTAGACCAGTCTGGGAAACCAGTCATGTAAGCCAATACTACTTTTATTGTAAAGACATAGTAACCGAATCTTGCAAATCGGAATGCGCTTCCCCCGTCCTTCCCTTTATCCTCATGAGAACGAGGGAGGGTCTTGTCTGAAATGTTTTCTCAGGTTACATTTCTGCCCCAGACTCAGCCCTCTTTTATCTGACCATTGGCTCTTCCTCCTGTCCCTCAAGGCCATTCCCTCTGTTCTCTTCGGGACGCAGGAGGAAGGGTGGGTCTAATAGCCCTTAGGAAAACTTACAGTGTCGAAAAGATTATTAAACTGGTGAAAATATCTCCAAAGAATGGTAAATGGGATCTTCTAGCCATCACAGAACTCAAAAAGAATTTAGATTCTCTATTCAGAGTTCAGCCAACATGGCACATATTTGGTTGGCATAGTTGGGCCCAGGAGGGCTTATTGTTGCCTCAAATAAGAGGCGGGCTTACTTGCCTCAGATAAGAAATTTTGGCTAGGCCTCCAGGATCCCTTCATCTTCTATGTTTCCTTTGTCTGGTGTTAGAACCCAGCCTAGCGCAAACGATTTTAATCCCCTCATGATATCTCCAGGACTTCATTGCAGAGTTGCTCCAGTATGTTCTTAATTCCTACATGTGTAAACAGTTTGGTCTTTGATCTAACAAACTTGAATAGTTTTTTGTAATTCAAGCCAACAATAAGTGCAATGGAACCAATTATACAAAAAAGTGGTGGGCTCCTATTCAAGTGGAGTTCAAGCAAAAGCTAGATTTCCATATGTCAGGGATACTTTCATCTGGATTCCTGAACTGAGCAAGGGATCAGATTGATGGCCTCAAATCCCCTTCCAATTATGATTCTATGATTCAGTATCAATTACCATTTGGATTTTCCGCACTTTCCCAACATGACTAAGTATCCAAGTGCCATCAATTCTGCTCATATTGAAATAGCAGTTGCTGTAATCATTTCCTTTTGGCAGGAAGTGAAAACATCTCATTTGCAATATGTGCCTCATTCCTATAATATACTTTGGTGGCCAGATGTGCAAGGAAAAAAAAAGTAAAGATGTTTTGAAACTCCAAAAATATGGAGAAAATCTGCCTAAGATTGCAATGTTTGGATTTGCAATTTGGAATGCTAACTATAATTTCTAATGATAGGGAAATTGGTCCATCACTCCTAGGCATTTCCTAACTCAGATGTTTGATTCCCCCTCTCTATGTTTTTCCTGTTTTGTCTACGGCAGACAAGGATTCCAGCAGGCTGACCCATGCTAATTACATCATAGAAAAGTGGACCTGTGTCCTTTTAGATCAGTCTTTCTCGACCTTGGCAACTTTGAGATGTGTGGACTTCAACTCTCAGAATTCTCCAGCCAGCACACTGGCTGGGGAATTCTGGGAGTTGAAGTCCACACATCTTAAAGTTGCCAAGGTCGAGAAACACTGCATTGGATATTTCTAAGCTATAGTTCTCAACAGCCCTAGGAATGCTGGGAGAGGAGAGGAGAGGAGAGGAGAGGAAGAATGGAATGGAATGGAATGGAATGGAATGGAATGGAATGGAATGGAATGGAATGGGGTAATTGGAGCTTGCTGTGGGGCATCCTAAGGGGATGATTAAGGCACAGGGTTCTGGTTTTTGTTTGATCGTTTTACTGTTTTATGGTTATGTTTTATAGTTATTGGTTTTATTGCTGCTGTGAGCTGCCCAGAGTTGTTTAAGATGGGCGGCCATTCAAATCTTTTAAATAATACCTACAGTACATACGTGCAGACATACAGACATCCTGGATGTGAGGTGCTCTGGTTGAAGTTGGGCTTAAGAGACAGTTGGATCGCTGCTAGTGAATTGCCGCTGTGCCGCCCAGCATCATCCCTGCTTGAGCTGCTGGATGCCATTGCTGGGCTGGTGGTAGAGTCCCCATGTTTGTCAGTGTTTGGAGATCTCCATCTAATGGCATCAGGTCTGGGCTGGCTCAGGAGTTTGTGGCCTCCCTGGCAACCATGAACCAGACCCAAGTCATCAATGCATACTGGCAGCCACACATTAAATCTGTTTTTTTATTTAAACTTGGAAAATTCCTGATATGTTACATTCTGTAACAACAGCAGCAGCAGCAGCAACAACAACAAAGCTGAAACAATAAGAAAAATAGATGTTTTCCTCCTCTTCCTGAGGAGACAGTTCAATAAATTAAAATACAAGAAAAAAAGACTGTGCTGCAGAATCCTATTGCTTCCTGATAAGTGTATTAACATCCTAGAGATTTAATTGTGTCATAGTTAGCACATAGTCTTACTCCTCTTCCTCAGATAACATTTTTCTGGATGGGGTTCCACTCCATAATTCTATAGCTGTGATGTTATCTGGCAGAGGAGGACATTAACATCAGTCAAATTGCCTTTTGACTCACTAGTGTCACCCTTCCCTGAAGGAAGACAGGGCCCATCTGATGGATCCAGTGAGTTCCAGAGAGAGCTTGGGGTTTTCCTCAAGGAATTAGATGGGCAATTTGACTGAGGTCTTAGTTGCTGCTTGCAATGGACAGAAGTATTGCCACTATGTGGCCTCTCCCTGCGCACTGATCTCAGGTTGCACTTTGGTTTAACAAGGAACTCTGGGAGATGAAGCACCAGAAGAGATGCCTAGACTGCCATTGAAGGAAAACTTGTAGCAAGTCTGATCAAAATTGGGTGAGATCCCTTATTAGGATTCCTTGGGGTGAGGAGGACACCGAACTGCTATGCCATACGATAAAGAAAAAAAAGTCCTATATAGGGTGAGCCAGTCCCTACTCAGCAGAAGGGGTCCCAGGATTATCTCCAGGGCCGCTGTGAGAAAGATTTGAGCTATCTGGTGGATAAAATTGTTCAAATCCATTCCAATTTGAACTGTGACTGAGCAGGTCTGGTTGAGATGCCTGGAGTCTGGTGTTGTGGTATGATCTAGGATGAATTTGAACCAGTGACTCCTGAGGAAGTGGAGAAGGTTCTCTGTACTGCCAGTTTGGCCACCTGGTTATTGGACCCAGAGCTGTCCTGAGTCATGAAAGTGCCCAGGGAGATGACCTGTGGTTGGGTCCACACTCTTTGAGGGAGGCTGTGGTGCCTCCTGCCTTGAAGGAGGCAATGGTGACTCCCTCCTCAAGACAGCATTCTTGGACTCAATTATTTTAGATAACTCTTGTCCTGTCTCCAACCTTTCTTTTTAGGAAAGCTGTTGAGAAAGTGGTTGGATTGCAGTTAAAGAGAATGCTGGAGGAAGCAGATTATCTAGACCCATTTCAGTTAGGTTTGAAGCTGGGATTTCATATGGAGACAGTCCTGGTTGCATCTGCAGATGACCTGTGAAACTAGAATGGAGATGGTTCATCCATCCTTGTGCTCCTTGATCTCTCAGTGGCTTTCAGTACCATCAATCATGGTATCCTTCTGAGCCAGCTCCAGGGGTTGGGAATAATGGCACTGTTCTATGGTAGCTCTCTTCCTTCCTCAAGGGCCAGTTTCAGTGTTGGCTGGGGGGGGGGTAGGTCACTCTCTAAGCCCCTCCTCTGTAGGGTGCTGTAGGGTTTGACTCTTTCTCCCATCCTGTTTAGCATCTACACCTTTGCTTTATGAGCTGCCCTGCAGTGGTTACCGGTTGCTTCTGTGCAATTCAATGTGCTGGTGATCACCTATAAAGCCCTGCATGGCATAGGTCTTGGTTACTTGAGGGATCATGTAACTCCCATGGTGTCAGCTTTGCCAGTTCATTCCAATAGGGTTGGTACACTCCAGATTCCTTCAATCAAAAGCAATGCCCTCTATCAGGACCCTGGAAACATGCCTTCTCTGTTATGATTCCTGCTGTCTAGAATGAGGTTTCCCTGAGATCCAGGTTGCTCCCACCCTGATGGTGTTCTGGAAGGCCTTAAAGACCTGGCTCTTCTCCCAAGCTTTGGGTAGGGTAATCAGAATCCCTTATCAGGTATGGAATATATTGTGTTCACTGGATATGTCATCTGTTTATCGCTATCTTTTTATCTGGGTTGTATATTTATTGTTCTATTTTTATGCTATGAGCCTCCCACAGTTGATTAGAGTCAGGTAGCATCTAACTCAAATAATATAAATAAATAAATAGCAGACAAACTACAAGCATCAGCAAAACTAAACCAGCAACAAGTGTAAGGCATTCAAGTAAAACATGCATCAAAAGAACATGTGTTCTAATACCTAAACATGCAAAGAGAAAGTCAACTAGCCGAGTCTTGTGAAATAAAGATGTTTTTGGACTGGTGTTCTGTGACGATCCTTGACTATTAGTCTGATTATCACACTGTATGAGACACACTTAACCTGGTTAATAAACCCATCTTCTTGGCTTGCACAACAAATTCAGCCATAAACTAACTGAATGGGCTGGGTTCACCCAACACACTAAGCCACAAAAATATATTTGAACATTAAGAACCTTAAGATGTATTGTATGTGCAGAGTTAATTTAACAAATGTCACTCATTTTGGCATCTTGAATGCACTGTGATCTTCAGAGCCAAGACACAGCTCTGAGGTGATGTCTGTGTACAAAGACTGCTAGGGAGGAAACCGTGTGTGTGTGCGCTCCTGTAAGCTCATACAAAGTGGCCTGTACTTTGCAAATACCAGCTTGGGGAGCAAAGAAAAGACAGCCACGCATTGTTAGCACATAGCATGTCTGTTCTTGACAGCTTGAGCTGCCTGTAGATTTCCTGACAGATGTAGTCATTGACACCTCATCTTGCTTTCGGGGGCGTATACCATGCTTGGGATGCTAAAAATGTTTATTTTCCTCAGCAACTGAAGACAGAAGGATATCTGTAGATAGAAGAGGCATTGCTGTCAAGGAGCCAGATGATATATAGAAAGTCAATTTAACTTCATTGTTGATATTCAGGGAAAACCAAGCTGGAATTATATTAGCCATCACTTCTGTGGAACCAGTTTCAGCCTTTTGGTAGGTCCCATTGTCACTGAGAGTGAAGATGAAGGATATAAATGCTTAGCTGATGATGATAAATAGAAGATGAGAGACACAGAGAGAGAGAGGAGAGAGAGAGACCAGGGTGGATTGAAATCTACTGGTTTTTCTTCTGTGTCACAGGTCTGGCTCCTACCCAGGTCCGAAGAAGGATTACAGTAGTCAGGGTCTACCAGAGCTAAACATGTGAAAACTGCAGCCCCATGTGTTGAGATTCTTCAGCTGCAGTCAATAAAGAATGGCTTGACTTTTCCCATATTTTTGCCCATTTGTTCCCTCCCACCAAGAAGTACTGTAATCATCTCCTGTACACAATAAGCCATTATCCAGGCAACAGTAACCAGGCAACCATAAGCCAGTATCCAAACAAGTGTATAACCTCTGATTGAGGACGTACTCATTGATTCTTGGATGCCATCAACCTGTGGACAGTAGGTCCTGTTTCCAAACTCTTATCTCTGAGAAGGACTGAGTTTTCCAATAAAGTGATGGTTTCTTTTTTATTAAATGAAAACCATCCAGAGTCCCTCTTTTGGGGGAGATGGGCAATAACAAAATTTGAACAATAAATAAATAAAATTAAAAGGAGGAAGTCTATTCTCAAATAGCTCTAAGCACATGATCAATGAGAAACACTATGGCAAATCATCAGCACTTTTATCATCATCATCACTTTAATTTATATCCCTCCTTTTCACCACAATCTCAAGGCAGCTTCATTTCATCCCACAACTGCAACTGCGGGAGGTAGGTTGGGCTGAGACAGAGTAGCTGACCCATAATCACTGTGAGTTTCCATGACTGAAGATCCTAGTCCAACACATTTATCACTAAGACACACTACCTCTTGCACACCAGATCTATTAGGTTTAGTTCCTGAGATCACCACATAATGCTGGAAAAGCCCCTGTTTTACTCTGAGGGCTTCAATCAATACATGCAACATTGAGCTAAGACATATTCCCTTAGGTTTGTGGCAGTTTTTAGTTTTGTCCTTCGTTTCATTGTTTAATGTGTTTCAATGAGCTATGTTATTAATTATGGTTTCCTTCCTTCCTTCCTTCCTTCCTTCCTTCCTTCCTTCCTTCCTTCGATCCATCCATCCATCCATCCATCCATCCATCACCCAGAGTCACATAGTTGAGTTGGGTGGCCACATAAGTGCATGCATGCATGAATAAGAAGATCCATCAAAGGGAGCTTCATATATCCCTATGGTCCCACCTTGTTCATATTACATTAGGAAATTCCATTCAAACTTGTTTTAAAATTAACACATATCACGCAGAATGAGAAAATGGGTGTCACTATCTTACAAAAATAAGCTGTCCAGCATCTGAATAATACTTATTTTAAATTTCATAATAGGAGAGGACACAAACTGAGCTTTACCCACATGAGTTCAATTTCTTTTGCTCTCTTGTTTAGGAGAGAAGGAAACAGCATTTCTTAACTTGTATTGCTCTTCTCAAGAGGACATTTGGGAAGGTCCTTGGCCAAATATCAGATGTGAGTCTAGCAGGCTAGAGACACTGCCAAAGTTATTTGCACTGCATTTAATAGTAATGTATGATTAATTGTATACACTTTTTTCACACTGCTTGATTATCAGTTTTGTCTCACTTTTTCTTTTATTTTTCATACAGGAGCCCAGGACTCATTGGACAACCACCATGTATAGCTAGAAGAACACTCTTTGAACCCATCTTACCCTACATCCACAGATGATATCCAAGACTCAGGACTTTGATCAAAGGAGCAGGTGGAATACTTGGGAATGTGGAAATGAATAAGCTACCAAACTATCATGGGAGGCATCAGCCAGGAAAGTGATAGGCATTTCCACAAGGAACAGGAAAAAATCTCAGAAGATAATGAGGTACCTACAGTACCTTCTGATCTTTAATTCTACTTCCATCTTCTGATGATGCCTTCTGAAAACCATCTACTGAACAAGCCATCTCCATTATTTTTCTGAGGAATATATATAAAAAACCAGGGGCCACCAACTGCTACCTAGCCTAAGTGATAGAGAAAATTGGCTAGGTTCACACAGCAGGTTAAACTTCAAATCTGGGTTAACAAAACACAATTTCTGTGTTCACATAAAATGCCAGGCCCCCTTCCCCCATAAAACCATATTATGACTTAACGTGATGACTTAGTTCACAC
This sequence comes from Candoia aspera, assembly GCF_035149785.1. Taxonomy (NCBI): domain Eukaryota; kingdom Metazoa; phylum Chordata; class Lepidosauria; order Squamata; family Candoiidae; genus Candoia; species Candoia aspera. The sequence goes on from NC_086153.1 coordinate 12,608,863, forward strand.
AGTAAGTTCAGATAAAGATTGGGTCACCACAAAATACTGAACCACAGATTACCCAATCTTATTTTAAACAGGTCTAATGTGTTTATGTGTTTATGAATCCAGCCTTTTGATCACAGGCCGTCGAATCGAGATAGACACTTGAAACACACAGTCCTAGGAGAAGAAAGGATTGACCTGGATAAAGGGGAAAGTGGGCAATGCAAGGGAAAGTGGACAATAAAGGGAGAGAGGGGCACAGTTACAGGGTGAGGGTGGAGACAGCCATGGTGGCTGAGGAAAATGAGGTGATTGAGAAAGCAAGGAGCTGGGAATGCAAGTGTAATGGTTGCCTATTCTAAAACACTATCAGACTCATGAACAGGAATTCAAAGATATCTGATTTATTAAAGTATGCAGGATCACAGAGAAAGCTGAGAATGATGAAAGTGCGCCGAATGCAAACTAAAAACCCTCAGTGCAAATGAAATCCCTCCCCCCATAGAATCTTCTCGAGTTCACAATCCCAGGTGCTCCTAACAGTTTTTGATGGTCTGCGGGAAAAGGCCTTGAACAGATAACATAACCCAAACACATTCCATTGTACTGATTTCACATACAGAGCTTGGTACAAGGTCTCACAGCAGCTCCCTCCCAAACAGAAACGCGCATCAGCGCCATGCCATGTGAAACATTACGATGTATAAACTACATTGAGTCAGTGAACATGACAGCAAGAGACTCAGTTCAAAACAATTGTCCTAATTTTGGGTTGCAGGCCAACTGGTGAAAGCCATGGGAACAGTTGGCCAAGCCCATCAGCTGAATACTGTTCACTGCAAAATCTCACTCCTTGGGCATTACCATTTTTGACACTGTTCCCAGACACACATCTTAAAAAGTTGAGATCCACTTACTAAGTAGCCTGTTCCCAAGCTGGAAGGGGCCGAGCTCTGTGAGGAAAAAAGAAAAAAAGAAAAAAGAAAAAGAAAAAAAGATAGACAAATGAGAATTACCCCTCTGTGTGTTTGCGTGTTCCTCCCTTCTGAAACCTGTTCCAGTCCACCTCCCTTACGTCTGGCTCTTTTAAGATAGCTTTTCTTCCCCCACAACGTTGACAAGCATTGCTCCTTGTCATATTGCTAGTGAAACAAACATGTTCTCGTTGTTTAATTTCCTCCCCCCTCCTTTTTTTTTTCTTTTTTCTTAACATTTCTCAACGGCTCCATCGACAGAAACATGCTATTTACTGAAATTCCAGGCTCCGGCGATGGGTGTAATTGCCAATTTATTTGACAGGCAGCTGGGTAATGAATTAATGATGGCATTTCGGCCTATGCTGAGACTAAATAGACACACATCAACCAACCCCCATGACATGCTGCTGTTTGTTACCCTGGACTCCAGTGGCATAGCTTTGTGGCAGGTGGGGGTATGGGTGGGGGTGAGCAGGAGGCAAGATTTGTAAGAAGGGAGACCCCTAGATGGATGAACCTCAAAAGCAAATCACCCCCATGGTTTTTGATGGATGGATGCCATTTTTCTCTTCTTCTTTTTCCCGCCCCCTTTCTTTCCCTTTGTGACAACATAAGATGGTTTGTCAGTTTATTCCCCCAGTGTTAGCTTGGTTCATTTCCTAAAAGGGATGTGGTGGTAGGAACCAGGCATTTTTTTTTCATACATTTGATTTTGATACCTGACACAGAAGGCATCTGGATGCAGAGAACCACTAATGAAAAGACTGGCTGGTCCCACAGGAATCTGCCCAATTAGAGAAATCTTTCCCTAAGTTGTCCTTTTACATAACACTCGACTAGCGTCAACTTATAATTTATAAAGTGTAATTTTCAGTTGCTGGTCCTATTTTCTTGGTGCCTGAAGATTGGCTAGTTCTAGCTCTTTGTTTTCACATGGAAAACAAAACTCTGATTTTTTTTTTCTTCCTGTGGTTTATTCTGGGCTTATTTAGTGGATTTCTTAATAGGCTGTCCTCCTTCTGAAATGATCTTTTAAAAGTTTTAAAAGGTATCTATTGCATTTTTAAAGGCTTTCAATAAATACTCTATTGTTTATATCTTGATTTAGAAATGAACGCGATGCTTTTTAGTTGGGGCTTTAATTATTTTCATCTTGGGATGTATTTATTTTTGGCAGGAAAGCAGAATAAAAGGATTTCAAGTAGAGAAAGAAATACATTCTCTCTCCCCTGCTTTGGAGCTGTGGATTTGCATTTGGTACCTTTCCTGAGTTCCATGGCATTAAAGCTTACAGTTTTATCCACTACTGGCCCACCATAAGGAAGAAGGAGGTGACTGCATCAGGCACTTCATTTTGGATATCATGAAAAGGGAGCTGATATTGTTATAATTGTGACTGGGCAGTTTGATGCCACAAAGATGCTTTGGCACATGCAGAGGCCTGTATGTGACACTTGACTCTAACTCTTTAAAGCAGCCACAGCTTTTCCTGGGGTCACATGGCTGCTTTAAAGAGTTGCAGAGAGGTCTTTTTGGAACTGAATCCAACATGCAGAACAGCCCATGCTATTTCATACCACTCAGGAAGAGGTAAAGTGCTTGTCGGATTTCCCATCTCATATGCCAAAATAGTCAGCATGGTTTTAATGGTGTGAGGGCACCAGTTGATGTTCTGTCTCACTCCAAATAATGTTTTGGGCCTACTCAGGTTGACACTAAGCCTTTGGGTTTTAGGAAACAGCCAATATTAGTTTACTTTCATTTGCCATGCTGCTATGTTTTAATGTTATTATGTCTAAGCTAATTATTTAGCTGATTTGCTCCAGAAGGTCCTCTAACGGTGGATATCATGTTTTCCCCTACCTGGAATCTTCTAGATGCATTTGGACTGTGGCTCTCCAATCTTCAAGCTAAATTTACACTCACAGGATTCTTATAGTGGGTATTGGGAATGATCTTAAAGTACAGGAGGAAGAGCCACTACTAAGACAATGGTCAGATAATTGATTTATTAGTCTGATCTACCTTGCTGGGCTGGCAATTCTGGAAATTGTACCTTCCAGAGAGTATTGTATTAAAGAAGGCAGCCCAACCCATAGGCAACCTTGATACATAGTCTCTCTTTTCCTCTATCATCTGTCTATCTACTTGTCTGTCTATCAATCTAGCTATCTATGTTTCTGTATGTCTCTATCATCTATCTATCTATCATCTATCTATCTATCTATCTATCTATCTATCTATCTATCTATCTATCTATCTACCTACCTACCTACCTACCTACCTACCTACCTACCTACCTACCTCAGTCACTGTGCAGAAACTGTCTAATATATTTGAAGAACTGGTTCTGAAACTCCAGAAATGGTGCACTCTGTTCTAGGTCATTCCAGAACTGGTTAGTCCGTTCATTCCCCAGGACCTGATGAACTCATAAAAAATGCAGTTTGATTCTTTCTGGGAAGATTCTCCCTGTATTATTACAATGATTTTTACCATTTAGGAATAAAATTCACACTTCTCTTAGTGAATTGGGGAAAAAAAAAACAACAACTGGAGCTGAGTCTCTGCTGCAATCTTTCCCTTATGGAAAGAGCTTCTGGATGTCTCACCCCTTTTTTTATTCTCTCATCCCTGGTAAATATCCCTCTGCCAATGCCTGACATTGCAAGCATCTTCTGCACATGTAAACTGTGCAGGTCCTGCTATCTCAGGTCACAAGTGAGTAGTCACGGACTGGCTATTTTTCTAAGAGGGAGGGAGACATTCCTCTTCCATAATGCCTTCCCTGGCCATCCCTTCTGGCAACAGGAACACCAGTGTCCCAAAAACTGATTGCCAGGGGCATGCCAGGGGGATGGGGCAAAAGGGGACTACATGATGTCAAAATGGTAGGCACAACTGAGAAATTGAAGCCCTATCCCTTTTTTACAAGTACGTATGTGATGCAGACACCCCTGCGGATTGCAATCCTTCATCTGAGTTTAGGAAAATTCATCATCAACATCTTGCACTGTATTTGTTTTCACCTCTCAGGCTCAGAAACTACCTGCTCAAACCACTGCTGCACCATTCAGAAGACTCCCCATAAACTCCAGGGCCCCTTATTCTACCTACCTTTGAATTGCTTTTCTGTAAAATCTCTGGCCTGATCTACATTGCTCAGTCAATTATTGAAAGGCCTGGTCCCTGTAAGATCACCAGCTGCCAAGATGCTCTCTTTAGGGCAACAACCAGTAGTCTCATCGCAGAGATCACAACTGGAGAGACCAATGCTCTGACCTTAATGGCTGCTCTGATTCAAGGACAACATTTCAGTTACTGAATCCAATCTTCCTTCTTTTTCCCTCGTATTTCAAACAAGTACCCCCCCCATTTTGGGGGGGTGGGGGTACAATAGCCACTGCACCAGCCTGTACTCCCTGGTTGCTCCATATTCAACACCATATTGCTCCATATATCCAAATCCTGACTGGAACTTCATGGAGCATTTTAATTCAGAACAGGATGGATTAGACCTGTCGGCCTCATTTAGGGCTAATGACAGCTTGTTCTGAATTCTTCTGAACTCACCTGGGACTCAAGTGTTGACTGGATCCGGAGCATGTATGCTTTAGAAATCTCTAAATATCATTATCATAGTTGTCATCACTGTTATCACCATCATCATTTTATAGGAGCTAAAAGAGCAAAAGAAAAAAAATCCTTCCACCACCTCACAATAATAGTGGACATAATTGCTGGCTATTACACACTGCATTTGTACACAGCTCTGATCACAATGAGCTTCTCCGTATGATCCCATGAGATAGCTTGGGGGAAAACAAGCAGTGCCGCGCTGGCGTAAATCAGACTTAATGGGAGGCAACATTAGAAGTGGCCCATTTCACTGGAAGTTCGGATGCTAATTAGCTTCCCTAATGCGTTAAGGGGATCAGGAAATATTTTCTACACCGCACAGAGAGATTCATCAGTGTAAGCCAATGAAGCAAAACCAAGAAGCTGGAGCTTGCAATCTGCTCTGAAGAGGTGCTTTGGGGTTGTGGGTATTTATTTATTTATTTATTTTATTGCAGTTGTTTAAGTTGAGCACGCCTCTTTAAACCTAAACATAAACACTGGCATTATATGCAGTCCTGAACATTGTAGGGATGTTCTAGGCTGCTCCTGATCAACACAATTAGAAGTGCAAAGCTGCTTCATTTCCAGCGAAGGTACATTCATGCTCATGCTGAGAGTTTAATGGAATCAGTGTAGTTAGGGATGGATGAATGGACGGATGGACAGACTTATGGCCTATATTGCTTTAATTTGTGTTCATCCTCAAGTTCATCCTGTGCTATTCTACTTTAACCAGTGATACCTTCAGTCTGAACATACATACTTAAATGCACATTTTGGATGTCTTTTCTCTTAAAACCTACTATTATAAGCATGTTATTTCAAGATATACATTCCACTTCCCTTGCACTGAATCACGTCAGGACTTGTTTTAAGAGAAGTATGCACCTCAGAAAATAAATTAAGCCCAGTTTGCTCGTTTCTCTGGGACTTGTGAATCAACTCAGTTAATTTCAAAATTCCTAAAGATGAGACTGTGTCGCAAGCTCTTAATTGGCTTGTTGCAGCGTACTGTCTACTCCAAAATCAGCTCCGCTGAGGCAAGTTTCTATGGTTTGAAATTTCATGCATTAGCAGAGAAATGTCCTTTGAAATGGAACATGGGGTAGAAATGGATGCAATAATAGGCAACAGTAGAAACATCATGAAGGTCATGGCCAATAACTGTAAAAAGGCAAAATGTGGTGCAAATAGGTCAGACCTACCATTAGACAAAATGAAGCAACTACACAGTGGTGCACTTGGATGCACTTGGATGGGACATGAACTGGGCCAGCCCCCCACCTGCTGCCCCCAGACCCACTGCCTAGAACCGTCCATTGTTTCTAGGGCACACAACTCTCTGGATTGGTTTCAGGAACATCCATGGTGTGTATGTGTCAAGAAAGTTAAGATGTTGGCTGCAATCATATAATCCAAAATCCTATTCCTTTTTACATGCATTATGCATGCAATGTACCTTACATAAAAAAGGGGCGATCCTTTGGTGTAAAGTTGTGGCCGCCATCTTGATGTTTTAAACCCCCCTCCCCAAACAGCAAATGCCCCAGAATTTGGCTTGCTACCTTGAATGAATTATTCTGAGAGGTTCTTAAAAGTCACTTTGAAGTCCCTCTTGGGTCTACCTGCACAAAAGACTTGAATCAATAGAGCATTGTTGCTTTGAGACCATCCCACCATGAGGTTTATAGAGCAGGCAGCTGGAAAAAGAGTCTAGAGAGGTTGGCTGTGTGAGGTGGTTGGGAGACAGTTGAAGTCTTCTCCTTCCTCAGGCAGGAGGTTCTCATGGAGCCTGGATACAAACATAACTCAAGACACCTCTAAAGCTGACACTGGCACTATAGAATTATAATGTCTCCTTCAAATTAAGGCTGACACTTGGTGTCATCACTCAGTTTTCTTGGCACAACAGTGGAAGGAAGTCCACTATTTTCTTTCAGGACTGTTTTTTCCCCAAATTCTCACTCTATTTTACAGCCCAGGAATTTCTTGGGAGTCTCCCATCCAATTACAAGTCTGATCTTTGTTAGCAGGTTCAAGGTCAGCCAAGGTTGGCTAGATGGTGCCCTCTAACTGGGCACATAAGCATCACTATATTCTTAAAAAATAATAGTGGTGGGTACCACTAGTTTTGTGTGGAAGTATGCCATCCTGCTCAAGAAAACAAAAAAGTTGGAGTGGTACATAATAGCCAGCTGGAGAAAGAAGGCAGTTAATCACATCAGATTGTCCTCTGCCAATAAGTAAAGCAAAGGTTCCCATTCCAGATCCAAAGTTCTTTTGCCTACTTCAGATCCAAATCCTGATACTTTTAAGTATAATATTTGCTTGAAATGAAGGAACCAATTCTGGAATACAGGGGAGTTATAAAATTATTTCTAGGATTCGGAGATGGTTGTTTTCATATGGAAACAGTGACACACCTTTTTCCTTTTTAAAAAGGGTACAAGGATCAGAGTTTAAACGATTAGTTTAGGTTTTATGGTAGCTCTTGCCATGGCCATTGTTAGCCAAAAAGCCCTCAAAGGCCTTTCTGATATCTCTTCCTTGCCCCAAACTGCCCAAATACCATCATCAGATTTGACACCAGGGAACAGGGTAGTCAAATATGGAGATGAGAGGATGCTGGCATTTGATCCTAGAGGTATATTTTGACCTAGAATAGCTCTAATAAGAACAAAAGCCATGTTGCCTTTTACAAGGATAGGTTGGTCATTACATAGTTTGGAATAAGAGATGGAAGGAGTGCCCTTAAGGAACACTTAAATCTGTAAATACAGAGGCAGTGATCTCTGATACAAGCATCGACGCTTTATTAACAAGTCCCCATTTTCCTTGATGCGCAAAAGGTTGGCCAACATGCAGTCTCTTGTCTCTTCCCAAATGAAAATAAAACAGTGAACAACAAAGATGTTGTGACAGATTGGGATGCCCACAAGCAGAACAAGAAAAGATCTTCTCACAGAGATTCAAGTTCATAAATAACTACCAATCCACAAGAATGTTCTGAGGCCTTTGGCTGCTGGGCTGCTTAAAAATGAACGTTTTGAAGAGTGTTTTTCACTGGGGCTCTGGGACATACAAAGAAGCCACCCTTCTGCATTTGGGAGCTCATCAGGAACCCAAAGAAATTACATCCTTCAGGTCTTGGGAAGTCTGCAGTACCATTTTTGCATATATATTGTGAATTACACAAGAGGAGTTGAGATGGTGAAGCGCCGTATGCCGCTTATGTTTGCTCTGGCTATTGTTTATGCAGGTCTGACAGAATGAAGGAACAGTGGGTATCATTTCAATTTCTGATGTCAACATCAAATTACTTATTTAATTTCATGCCTGGTGAAGCATTGTATAGCTACATGCAGAAGCATTTCACTTCATTTGTTATGCTGTGTTTCTGCTGCCATTGGCTTGCCTTCCAACTGACAGCTTTAATTACAACATGAATTTGATTGTGCTGCTGAGGAATTAACATAATGCAACAAAGCATTTAAGCACCCAGATTCAGATACTCACATGCCCAAACACAAAACAAGGACATGGAAGGGGGGGACTATACTGATGCACAAGAGTTCCCTGTCAAATTCTCCTGTGTACTTGGTGAGCTGTCCATCATTCATTAGACTGAAGCTATTCAACAGATCAAGTCAAGGTTATTTTGAAGATGAGGGCTGATTTGGTAGTGGGGGAAATCTTGGTGCCTCTCCAAAATAAACAATTATTATTACGGCTTGCATTTACCTATTACCAAATGCTGTGCTTTGCAAGCAGGAGGCGCTCACTTCAGTACCTGCCATCTCACATAAGATGGCTGAAGGATCTTTCTCTCTCTTTCTCTATGCAAGATCTTGAAGGAGGAGCTGCAACTAATCAGTTTCATAATACTGGAGCAGACTGACCAACAGATTGACTCATGTTGAAGACACCTTAATCTGTTCCATTTCCTAACTTATCAGGAAGTTTGCAAATGCAGAGAAGAGATTGAAACAAGTGCTTCTATTGGGTATTCATGTTCTTAAGCTTCAGTTAAGGCTATCACCTCAACCAAAGGCATTGGGGGTGCCCCAAAGGTCAAGGTGGTAGCCACAATCATGGGGTCACACCTACCATCTTGACTTTTTGGACTTCCTCCCTCCCTCCCTCCCTCCTCTTCCATTTTTTGTTCTCAGAACAATCTCACAAAGTAGGGTGGGCTGAGAGATAATGACTGGCGCAAATGTCACCCAGGAGATTTTATAGCTGCATAGGAACTTGAACCTGAGAATTGCCAGTTGTTGCCCAAAATTAACCACTGTGTTATGGCCCTGTTGGACTTGTCTTCTGATGAGGAAGAGAGGAGAAAGTAGACACAGGAGCATCTAAGGATAATAGTCCTGGAGGAAGTGATTCCAGCAGTGTTGAAGCCAATAATTTCACTCTGTCTGAGGCACATCCAGCAAGCATGCAGGATGTCTTGCCTTCACCCACTGATAGCCTCTCAGACTCTGAAATTCACCCACCCAGCCCCAAGCAGAGGTGTGCTTTAAAGATAGAACAGCAGATAGACTGGCCAAAAAATAGGCCAGCAGGAGAGTAGACAAATCATGTATCTCAGCTGTACAATTGGGCGGAGGCTCAGCCTTAGAGAAAATGCCGAGAACAACTTTTCAACCTCAGCTCTGTTGTGCTTACCTTGCCATGCTATGCTAAGAACTCTGGATTCCACCTTACCATGTCTCTTGTCCTGTCCCTTAGATTAACCACTTGTTTACTGGATTCCTGGTCTCAACCTGTGCCAAGCTGTGACTACGTTTACAGTTGCCATCTTTAGATATTGGTAAAAAGGGCCCTTTTCTTCTAAAAGTTCTGTCAGAGCTCACATATCACTTGACTCTGGCAGGCATCCAGCTTGCTATATGTTCTCTGCACTGATGCAGCAAACACCGCAACATACCGTCTTTTCCTTGTTTGATCAATTCAACCTGATCCACACTGTCAGGTCCAATGGATGCATAGATACCCATTCATCCTTCTTGTTTTGTCTTCCTAAGTCCTTTCTGATATAATTCTGAGCAACCAAGGAGCAACAAAATAGCAGACTACAAATCAATCTTCACAGTTGGGGGAAAAGATGTCTAAAAGTGCAGCACCAAAAATAAACAATATTAAAATCCACAATTTAGTATGTATGTTTTTAATGTGCATAAAAGATTGAATTAAGAACAGAAACATGCAATTTGATAGAAATACCATCGCTTTCTATAGCTAACCTCAACATTCACTAAGCCTCTCTCTTTCAACTAGTGACATAGACATTTTCCAGAACATTTTTTCTCCAGTTCTCATTCAGTATGATGGAAAATAACTTGTTCTAGAAATTCTTCCAAAGGAGAAGAGATTTCATGGGTTTCTGAAGAAGCTGAGATTTTTACAAAATTATGTATGCATCATGACATCATCACACAAATGACACAAATTACATATTTGCATCACAAGTCAACATAAATCATGTGATCTGTGTAATGATTTCATCACATATGCATCCCTTGCCTTCTCCATTGTGAACACCCATTTGAAAGACCATTTAGGAATACTGTTCCCCCAGTTTCTTTGCCTGCAGGCTGGGTAAATAATTTTAAAAGGCTCATTCTACCCAAACCCTAATATTCAGTGGATCCTCTGCAGATGTCCTTTCCCTATTTCACTCTAGCAAACAGTTCCTGCCTATTTATCTGTCTCCCATCCTTCCATGATCTTTGCTGTCATCTTTTTTAAATGGAGGAGGATCCCCACCCCATACTCAGGGTCCTGATATTCTTTGTTGTTGCAATTATTTTTGGATGGTTATGATATGGTGAGATTACCACAAGAGGCAGAGCCAAAATTTTCAGCTTTCTTAATAGGAGTTTGGGGGACTGTCAATCAAAATGGGTTTATGAAATCTAACAGGGGCTTTATATGCCAATTTTAGGGCCTAATCCTTCTTTTAAGTGCAAAAACTGTGCAGTTGAGAATCACATACCTATCAACTGTCACAAATTTCCCAGGTTTTTCAAAGTGCGGCCCTTTAGCAAAATACCATTCCAGAAAAAAATCCGACATCCTAATCAACCGAAATCAATCAGCTTCATTAAATTGTTCCATGCTGGACATCCCAGACTGTTTATTGGTTGTTTTTCACCCTGTTGGACTCTCCTTCTAAACATGCTGTTTTGATGCCTATTTTATCAACCAACCATTTCTCTCCCTCCTACTAATGAAAGCATGATCTTTTTGCAGCCAGTGAAGGGCAAAGGCAACTTGATTGTGATAAAAATGATTAATCAACAATCTTAGCCAAATGTCTGTCATTTACAGTTTAGGGCTGGCTATGTGGTAGCATCTGACCTTCCTTCTTCAGGTTCAGAAGCAAAGCAGGGTCCATCCGATTATAGCACCAGGCAATCCCAAAGCTGTCGGCTATGCAGGGAAGCTTAAAATAATATCTGGATCAAGGCCATGGTAAACCATTTCTGTATTGCTGCAAAGCAAACTACAAGGATGTGCTTAGGAAATCATCCTGAGTTGAGCTCAACTTCAAAGAGTCTTTATCTTTATTCCCTTTACACCCAGGGTGATGTTCTTGAGCACACAGATTGGTGAGGGGGCATAGTTCTCGTTGATTAAAGTTCTGCCACAGAGAAATTATACATGTGTGCAATATTTTGCCTACATATAATAAATCAATGACAAGGGAGGTAGAGGCGGAGGAATTGTGGTCTTTTCTCCAAAGCTGTTGCCAAGTCACAAATGCAGTCTGATGCTGCCTGATGCTGCCTGTGTTCTTTCATTCTGCTTAAGAAGGCTGAAATCCTGCCATTCTCTTACTTGGGAATAAGCCACATTAGACTCATAACCTATAGGATTGCACTGGGCAGATAGCAATTTATCCAAACATTCTTTACAAAAATGTGCTTCCATAGATAGTTTTGCACTGGCCAGGGAAAGAAAAAAGTGGGGGAGGTCAGAATTGGAAGAATCTGCCACCTTTATTTCAGTGGTGAGTTTATTGTTTGATTCTCCATAAGGATTGTGGAGTCCTTGGTACTCTCTGAGCTTGGTTGTTTGCTTGCAGACGTTTCATTACCCAATTAGGTAACATCATCCATGCAAGTGAGTGCGGGGTTTGCTCCCTGTTTATATACAGTAGTTTGCCCTGACAGTGTTGGTGGGGGTGTGGTTTTCTCCCTGGTAGTTACAAAACTATAATTCCTAGGTCCCATAAGATGACATTTCTCAAGGGAAGGGACTGGATCTTGCCAGCCCTGCCAGTTCTGGTGGGGCAAGCAGAAACAACTAGAGACAGGCAGTCTCATAGGTGTCCTGGTCCTATGCCATGAAGGACTTTATAGGTGACAACCAGCACTTTGAATTGCACCCAGAAGCCCACCGGGAGTTGGTGGTCATCACTAAACATCTAGGTGTTCTGGAAACATTGGCCCTTCTAGTTGCTTTCGACAGAGTCATGTTCCACTGAAAGGAACTGATCTGTGACTTGGCAATCCTCCTGGATTTATGGCTCCTTCTGGAACAGCAGATAGAGGCTGTGGCCAGAGGAGTCTCTGCCAATTGCAGATCATCTGGACCAGGCAACTTTGCTATCGGTGACTCAGTCTATGTGGGGCTACCTCTGAAGATGAGAAACTGTAACTGCCACCAAAGGCATCAGTCAGATTGAAAGCAGGGGAAAAGCTCAACTGCAGAGCAACATGTAATTTGTGGTCACTACTGTGCTTACTGCTATGATTTCTGGTCCAATTCAAAGACTTGATTATTACCTTTGAATCCCTATACAGAATAGCACCAGGATACTTAAGGGAACAGCTAATCCAAAGTGGGTCTGCCCATCCAGTGAGAACATTTAGAGAGGCCTGCTGAGAATCCTACCCTGGTGTGAAGTTAGTGGAATATAGACAAGAACGTAGACCTTCTCCATGGTCACCCCCACATCATGAAATACTGTGCCCCCAGGGGGGGGCCTGGTCCCCTCTTCTGACATTCAAGCAGATGTTGAAAACCTTTCTTTTTAGACAGGTGTTTTATATCTAAGCTACATTTGGGGAGCTGTTCTATAATTTCATTATAAATGGTTTTATTACTATTAACTGAAGCTATTGGAGATATTTATTTGTTTGTTTATTTATTTATTTATTTAGTTTATATTGTACAGTATACTACCCAGGATCTTAGGACTGATAGTATAGAAAGCTTTAAAATACATGCATGCATACATACATCCAACATCTTGTCATTTCAAGCCCAATCCAATGCAGGCTTGTTAAAGCACTGCCTTTTCTGTATCTTTCCTGAATATAAAAGCAATGCCGTTCCTTCTTTGTTTTTCATGTTCTGAGTTATAAAACAGTATGATCTTCTGACTGAGAGTGTCCAATCCCAGTCCATTTCAATTCACTGATGCCTAAGATGTCAATGTGTAGTGATTTCACCTTTCACTGTGTTGAGATTTCCCATCTTCACGCTTGTTATATTCCATCTTCCTGCTGTTATTCAGTCTTTGGAGCTTCAGATTTTCATTTCTTGCATGGCAACTTCAGCAACTAGACATTCCAAAGGCTTTAATCTAGCCACATCATAAACGCCATTAGTTTCAGCTCTCTGAAAGATCCTCAGCTCTTTCTCAGTAGCATGTTGAGTGCCATCCAACCTGAGGGGCCCATCAAAGGAGACTATACTATCAATCACTTTATCTTGTCTATCCATCTAGTCTTCTTGGTAAAATACAGGAGTGGTTCACCATTGTCTTCTCCTGCTCAGTATGAAGCAATGCCATTGTCACTGAAGTGATCATCTACCTCCAGCATCTTCCCATATTGCTGCTGTGCAAAGTAGGTGCCTGCTTGCTTGAGCTGGACATCTGGCATGTCTTACATGCCTTGAGTGATCCTCCTGGGATTATATACTCTTAGCATACACTCCTGGTGTTCTTCATTCATTCCTCTCAGGAACAATATTCCACCACTACCCCCACCCCCACCACAATGGAGCAGCACAGCAGACTTCAGGGTCTACAAATTCATACTTCTGGTAAATGGACACAAAAATATATTTCAGGGGGAATGGGGCACAATTTTCAAAAAAATATGTGACAAACCAGACTTGAAATGACATACATGTGAAACTGGCCCAGATCAAAAACAGACTAAATTATCTAAACAAAGTACAGTAGATTGTTACTATCCTGAAGGCTGCATTTTTAGAACAGATTTAGAGAATAAGAGGAGAGATTCAGCCATCTGATTCAATTATGCAGATTTAGCAGGCCGGAATATTTATCTGAATTATATGGGTGGGGTATGGTGGGGGAGATAACGAAACAGTTGATCTGCGAAAGCTAAAACACTCAGTCTCTGGATTTTGTATCTGGCAATATATTCACTTCTGCTACTATCTGCTGGGGGGTCTGCTACCTTCTGCTGAGCAACTGTTCCTTCTACGGAGCAACTGGTAATCGATACCAACAATACTGAGTTAGATATTTTACTTAGTACATAAATCAGCTCCTCAAGCCCCTTTAATTATCTACTCAATGCCTTTCAATCCAGATCCTTTCTCTACATCCCTGTCTGAACACAGCTTTGAAAAAGGCTAAACACGGCCAGAGCTGGTGAATACTTGGATGGGACACCTCCAGGAAATCTGAGTTCTAAGCTAGTCAGGGAAGTGGCAAACAGAAAATCCCAGAAGAAGACAACAGCAAACCAACGAGACACTTGTGTGCTGTTGCCAAGAAAACTACACATGCCAAGGGGGTCTTTCTACCAAGGTTTAAGAATATGCAGCCTGAGGGCAAAGCATCTTTCAGCCTAGTTCCACACAGACCTTGGATTGTTTTGTGATTCTCTGGGCAATCATTCACTTCAGCTCCCTGGTATGAGATACCTGTTCAGTCCATGCAACCTGCTGCTTTAGAAATGAGAGTGAAGAGTGTCAAAAAGATTTAAAAAGGGGGATGTCAGAAGCCGAATGTATGTCCTGCCCACAGTATAGTCTGCAAGAAATTATCCCTAAGAGGGACAACAAATGGAAATTCACCCCGTGCTAATCCTAGCAATTATCTCTCCCTCCTAGCCTTCTTGAAGCTAAGTAGCTAAGGGCTGTTATGAAAGGCAAGACAACTGTCTTCCCTGTAAAACAAAACAACAGCTTCTAAAGCTTAATGTTACAGCTAGCTTTGTTGTGGTCCATGAGATTTATATCCCACTTTCCTTGCCCAAGCTCAGGACAGCAACATATACTTGTTGTAAGCCACCCAGAGTCACTGGCTGAGATGGGCGGCGATAGAAGTCAAATAAATAAATAAATAAATACCAGGTCCTCCTCCAGTGTCTCCCGCAACAGCTCTTCTGTGGGGGAGGCCAGGCTCAGAAAGAGTTAATAATCTCAAATCATCCCAGGAGCTTCTGTAGCTCCACAAGCATCTGCATGGTGTGGTCAAAAAAGTCAAGATAGTGGCTGCAATGGTGCAATCGAAGCTCTGCCTGTTTTTTTATGTGCATCACACATATGAGGCACATAAAAACATGCGGGGCTTCAACCACACCGTTGCAGCTGCCACCTTGCCATCTTTTACCATACCCTGCAGACATCCCTAACTGAAATACTTTGGCCACATAATGAGAAGACAGGACACCCTGGAGAAGATGCCGATGCTAGGGAGAGTGGAGGGCAAAGGGAAGAGGGGCCGACCAAGGGCAAGATGGATGGATGATATTCTAGAGGTGACGGACTCGTCCCTGGGGGAGCTGGGGGTGTTGACGACCGACAGGAAGCTCTGGGCTGGTCCATGAAGTCACGAAGAGTCGGAAGCGACTAAACGAATAAACAACAACAGCAGACATCCCTATGTAACTGAGTCTAGATTTAAATCTGAATCTCCCCAGTCTGTGTCCAACATCTTAGCCACTATGCAGCAAAAGGTCACTTTCAAACACATTCTCAATATTTTTTCCATTTATATTTAATCACATTTCTTCCATTAGCTTTTCATTCTTTCTGCAATGGATGCCTCAGATAGATCACCAAAACAAAAGCGAACAGCTTCTCTCTACTTTTACTCTCCACAGGATTTCCTTTTCTGATCATTAACAGCTAATGTCATTCCAATGCAGCACTAAAACCAGAGTCCATATATTATGCTAAGATACAATGTGGTTTATTTGGTTTTAGCTTAGCGTCCTTTGCAAGCCTTCCATTCATGGCTTACTCGATACATCATGATTAAATAATCTACGGCTTAATATAATGGCTAAGGCCAGCCATATAATTTTTTTTATATCCAGTGCACAATATCCTGTGGCATTTTCCATATTTCATTAGCTCCAACAGCCATTTTCAGTATTCCATTAGCAAATTCCATAATATACTAGAATATTTGAGAACTGATGTGTCAAGATGTGTATCTCTAAATAAAGTTTTTTAAAAAGTATCTTAAAAAACAGTGGAATGGGGAGGAGATGAAAGTATGAGAGAAATGCATGAAAGTGCAAGTATTTCAGAGGGAAAAGGGAAGAAAAATTTGGGTGCAACTGAATTCCTGGATGAAGGAAACAGAAGGAGCAGCCATCTTGCCTCCAAGCAAAATCTCAAGTGAATGAATTCCACTGCAGGCAAGGTTTTGATGAGATGAATTTGGCGACAGTGCTCTGCTTTACATAAGGATTGTGGGGGAGAGCTGACAGCTCCAACATCTTTGGAGCCCTAGGGCAGTCTTATCCAGAAAGCAGAAAACAAGTTGTCAGTCCCACAAAGCCAACACAAGTGGAAATATAGTGAGGGGGAGCTGGAGGTTGAGAGAGAGTGAGAAAGGCAAAGAAAAGGCTCAGGGTACTCTGCATGGACTCATCCCCACAATGCCAAGTGCTGTTGACTAATTAATTGGCCTTAGTCTGCCACAGGGCAAGTTTTCTGCTTATAAATTTATTTCTGAGAATGCTTCTTCTCTCTTGCTCTCTCAGTCTCTCTCCCCATGTGCTACAGGCAGAAGGAAGGGAGATTAAATCCATCTTTGGGAAGAATCGCAACCCATTTTCTGAATGGAGGCTCTTAATGATGCTTAGGTCAAGGAGTACCTCCTAACTGAATATAATCCTTGTTATTAAGTTTGTGCCACTTTCCCAGCCAACAACCAATCTCTCTCTTAGAGCTAGGATAGGGGTTCAAAGTCATAATTCACCTGCCACACTTAGGAAGGTTGGAGTCTGTGTCCACAATGGCTACTACAACCACAATTTTCTCCACAGTTGGAAGGTAACTGCCAGTAAACATATTTTCACTCTTCTAAAGTCAGCTTCTCTACTAACCAGCTATTATCAGTCTATGTTCCTCTTTGTGTCACCCTTGACATACCTCAGTTTCTCATTATATGGTGTTACTTGAAAACACAGGTTCTATGGAAGACAGCTCTCTGACCTGTCAGGGAGAATTTCACAGCCTGAGGAAAACCTCTGTGTGGACCCAGCCATTGCCAGAAAGAAAATCTGTGGGGGATGTTCCTACCCTTCTCACTGTAATCATTGATTGATTGATTGATTGATTGATTGATTGATTCATTCATTCATTCATTCATTCATTCATTCAGTTTATATCTTGTCTTTTTATTCAGGTGAATACTCAGCTTCATACAGTTTAGGGATGAATATGTGTGAGATTATAGGGAGGCTGGGAAAATAATGGAAGGGAGGGTAGACATGGACACTCAAGAGACAGAGGGTGAGTTGTTGGCAGTTTATCTCATAAAGGGCAGCTCAACCCAGATGACAAGAAACCTGGGAAGAAGGTTTTCATATCATCCAAAGAGCTTCTGCCTTGATTAATTAATTCTAAATGAAGGTGGGAAGTTCCTCTTAGAGATTCCCAAAATCTGTGTTTACCCCAGATTAGTATTAAATAGACCTTTGGGAAATTTATAGTGTTCTTGCCTCCTTGATCTTGCCCAGCTGCATAGGGCTTAACAGAGTGAGAAATTTGGTCCACCCACATTTTTAGATAAATCCACCAACCCAAAAGTACTATAAAGTAGAACTCAAAATTGCAAGGCAATTGTCTTTTGGAGGGGATACGTGTGCAAAAATGCAAACATTAAGGAAAAAATATGCACCCTCCCGCCCAAAAAATGCATTTTCTTACAGGAGCATCAGTTACAAAAATCCACTAGGAAAATCATCTTTAAAAAGGACTGTATTATAAATGGAGACAAAAAAGGATAATGTATACTCTTGTGAACCCTTTTTCCTCTAGAATTCATAAACAGGGTGGCTGAATAGAATGTGCAGTCAATGACAAGAGACAAGTGGACAGCATCACCCATTCAGAGCTTGGCTTGACCAATAGCTGGCAGACTGGCATCCTTCAGAGCTTTTAGACTACAATTCCCATACACTCCGGTAAGGCATGATCAATGGATGTATGGGAATTATGGAAACAGTAACCCCCAATATATGGAGGGCATTAAGTTGTCTTGTCCAGATTGAGAAGAGCAGGGACTACCAGATCCACTGTGGTAACTTTGATCAAGGGAGATCAAAGTTACCAGCCTGTCTACCAGCCTCTCTTTTCTATACTGCCCTCCATTCTCTTTCCTCTGGACACTGTGATAATTCAATTTGTCAAGCCTAAGGACAGTCTTTTTACATTTATTAACGTGAGCTACTCTGGAGCCACTATTTCTCTGAAAAGCTTTTGACCTAGCTCTTTATCAGCAGAGAAGATCAGAGAATAGGATTCTGTATGGTCTGTTTTAAACAATTGAGTTGATTGTTTAAAAACTGAATTGTAGTGATCTGTATAACAGACATTACGGTATTTGTATTGTAGAAAAGTAGAAAATTGTATTGTAGGATTATATTTTTTTAATTTTCATTCTAAGGTGGGTGGGCTTTTTTTTTTTTGCATGTGTGAATTATTTGGTCTTTTTAGGTGTATGTGTGTGTGTGCACAAGCATTTCAGATGGTTTGGACTGGCATGCCACTCCATGCATCTGATGAAGTGAGTTGTAGTTCATTAAAGCATATGCTTTTTAATAAAATGGTTAAGTCTGAACTGGACTAACATGGGTCTCCTCCTACAATTGCTATCATTTTTATTTTTCAAAACTCAATACAATTGTAAGAAAAGGGGAGGGGAGGGGAGGGGAGGGGAGGGGAGGGGAGGAGAGGAGAGGAGAGGAGAGGAAAGGAAAGGAAAGGAAAGGAAAGGAAAGGAAAGGAAAGGAAAGGAAAGGAAAGGAAAGGAAAGGAAAGGAAAGGAAAGGAAAGGAAGAGTGAAAGCATTTTCTTTGGGGCACGAGAGAGATCACTGAGGTGAATCAAAAGCCTCCTTGCAGGGAGATAAAATATAATTGATTAAACAAATTGGCACTTCCATTTCAGCTTCTCAGGGTTTACCAGCATCCTTGATTTCCTTTTCCCACACCCCTCTCTTGCACTGTTTGCCAAGCTAATTCCTCTGTCTTCCTGTGTTGACTTTTAAATTCAAGCCCGACCCTTTTTCAAGATGATGAGTAGCATAGACATGAGGCATCAAGTCAGACAGTGGGGCGGACTCCAAAAAAATCTTCAGCAAGATAATTTCACCAGAGGCACTGGAAACCGACCTTGGGTGAGAGGTTTCTGCTGGCCAAAACTAAAATTAAAAGACTTCCTGGGAGTAAATCAAAGATGTAGCTCTTCGTAAGTATTTTTATTGCAAGAACTAGGAAAGCTATTAAACAAGACCCAAGCCTAATTATAGTAGAAGTAAGGTTCAATCTTGGTGTCTCTTTCTCCCATTGGTACGGCATAACAGGATGACAGCCTCAGATTTTGAGTCTGGAGGAGCAATCTGCACATGCTATTGCATTGTACTCCACAAACGGATGCATTCTTCCAGTAACATCTATCCAATCAATGAGATGGAGTAAGGTGGGCTCACTCCAAGTCCCTTTCTCAGGAACTGTCATCTGCGTATTGCTATTGCAATGTGCTCTACATGGGGCTACCCAGCTACAGCTGGTCCAGAATGTGGTGGTTTGAATAGTTATGTGTGTGCCCTGGGGTGTCCATAGTGATGGTGATTGAAACCCCGGCCCTTCTGACGTGCATGCTTGTGTGCAACATATTGTCTAAAGGGGTGGGCTTTCCTCATCCAGTCATGCTTGCCACTTTGAAACCACAGTAAGCATCATTTCACGAACCTCTTGGTGTGTCTCAGTATGCCCACATAGCATCTCTACTTTGAGAGCCAGATTGGTTACCAGTTGGCTTCCAGGTGCAATTCATGGTGTTGGTTATCACCTTGAACCACTGTTCATGGTTCAAGGCCTGGATACCTGTGGGACCACCTTCTCTTAGAAACCTATATCACTCCAGGCTCCTTTATTTAGGAACTGCCACTGCAGGGACCACAGAAATGTCCCTTTTAAGCTGCCGTCCTTCTCCTCTGAAATAGCTTGCCCCAGACAACCAAAGGTCCCTTCCCTCCTGATTTGGACCAGGTTGGCTGTAGTTGTTCCATCAGTCCACAAAGTCTGGAATGCTATCACCGCTCCCTCTGGATGGTATTTAATTTGGGAGGAAAAATGCAGAGAAAATAGACACAAATCTGGACAACAGTGTCTGCAGATATTCCAGGTCCTTTCCCCCTGCTCTCTTTGTAATGAGAAATTAGATGATGTAGACTAGTCTATAAGAAAAGGCAGCATTACTGGGGACCAGAGTTCCACTGATCTGCACTTCCTAATTAACAAGGTTCCACAATCAATTTGAGGTAGCTCCACTAGATCCCAGGCAATTCACGGTTGGGCAAGACTAATAGGTGATCTGTATTTTCTCTCCCATGTCATCTTAAAGGCTGGGGATTAAGTCTGTTCCAAGCTACCAATGCTCCTCAGGATTTGATAAGCAGAAACCCACAGGGTGCATCTGTAGCTCCCTCCATATTTCCCGTAGCTGGTCAGAAGGGAGGGGGAAGTGTGCTTTCACCTCCAGCTCCATTAATTCTTCAGTTCTGCCATCAACTGTTACACCTATCATTTTCACACTATCTAGCAGTTGTGGCTACAGTAAAAAAAAAAGCCAGTTGCTCAGAACATTATACCACCAACACATTGCCCAGCAAAAGATGATATGGAGTAGACATTCAAGATTGCACTAATCTGAGAATTCGTCCAACATTTCCAACTCAAAGAGTAGTTGGCTTCAGCCTCTGCTTATAAGGCACATTTTGCCCTTTCTCTTAACTATATATTCCCAATGATGGGGCCACAACACATTCTCTTTTTTGTACCTGCCATCTTTCCTAGACAAGCTGCACAGAAAAATGATATTCATCCAAGGGACAGGGTATTACTCTTATAACAAGCACAACATTTAAAAGTGTAGCTCAGAACTCTTTTTTTCTTTTAAAAAATTAAGACAATCTGTATTTGAGCAGGAGGAAAACAGAGGCTATTTGCTTTTATTAAGGAAAAGAATCTGACAAAAAGACTGGTGAGCCATCACAAGCTTGGCTAGCAAGCTGTTTATCTCATCTCACATGCTTGTTATGTCTCTCAGCCAATGTTACTAGTGAGCTGAAGATCTGGGGACTTTGGAGAAAAGCAGACTTAAATTTCTGCTATGTTAGCAAAGCAGGCATATGCTTGTTATTAGCGGAAAGACTGCCAACTGCTCCGGCAGATCCCATTGTCCCTCTGAGGCTATGGATTACAATTATCCACACCATATTCATCCCAAAGCTATCAGTTCTTGTGAATACTGCTATCTCAAAACTTTGCTTTTCCAAACCCCAACCAGTGAGACCCTGGCCAAGCCAAAATTTACCCAAGCCCAATGCCTTTTGTTTTCATTTTTGTTTGGAAAAAAAATGACTGTTTTCCCCAGCTTATCTTTGGTACCTCTCCTGAAATATGTTTTAAAAAACACCCTGAGCTCCATGGATATTTCCATAACTTCATTCTTACCAATGCCCGTTGGCTGCCTTTTTATTGGCCCAGCACCGGACTCAATCCTCTTAGCTGATTGCTAGGATTAAGAGGACACATACTAAGAGGAGCTTCTTTTGCCCTCTAGGCACACCCATGTGTTATGACTGTGCAGACATCAACAATTTTTCAGGGACATACCATGAAAAAGGTGAGAAAGGTCCCACTGGCTCACAAAGGTTCATCTATCCAACATGCTTCCTCTTATTCTGATCAAATTGATATTTCCAGATCTCTCACAAGAAGGTAGAGTACCAGGCTGCATCTCACCAATGCTGCTCATCTACAACTGATTTGCAATGGCAGGTTGCATTACACCCTGATGTTTAGTTTCACGGCTACTAAACATTCATAGGTTACCTCCTTCCCCATGAATATATCTCTTTTACTCTTAGAGTCTGCCATCCTGGTGATTAGTGACACTTCTTGCAGAATATTTCAACTCATCAGGTTCATCAACTGGCATCCCATAATGTCGCCTTTTAAGCAGCACAGGTTAAATTTGGTAGGTTAGCACCATGCTAAAGGTACTCATTTGCCAAAATACCCTGGAAATGTCTCAGAGATTGAGTCATCAGCGCCTGGAGCAAAAACAGATGTCTTTCTCATAGTTGTTTTTTTTTTTTTCTTTTTCCCCATACTGGGTTAAGTGTCCATGTAAGAAGTATCTAAAGCAGTACACTCCAAAAGTCACACTTACGTCGCTGAGTCTCTCTCGAGAGCTGCTCCGATGGAATCCTTTAGATTCTCCACTCGCACTTTCACTGTCACTGTCTCGGCAGCTGTTTTGGCCTGGATTAAGCTGCAGAACAAAAGGGAAATAAAAGTTTACAGCCTAAGAAAGATATTTGAAGGCAAATAGTACAGTGATAAAACACAATTGATTCTCTACCAGCCCTTTGCTTGGTTTGGGCCCAGTAATTTTGTTGCCTGAAGCAAAAGGCAAGATAGCATCCGTACCTAGATGTTAATTGGATTGGCAACTGAATCTTTTTTCAACTTTAGCCATGAGAAAGTATTATCCAGCAGTCTTGAACATAGTTTGGGGGTGAACGGAAGGTTATGTGGCAGACCTGTCCACTCTGCCTGAGATAGCTGTTGCTGTCTTGCCTCCTGTTAAGGCCAGCTCTGGACTTCTGCAAGTGTGACTGAGCCCATGGAACTAAGTTCTTCTAGCCCACTTTTGTATTCCTCCACAATAAACCCTGAAGGGATGATGCTGTAATAATATGTGGGAAAGACCTCGGGAGATGGGCAAAGAGATGCTGCCTAGGGAATGGTCAGATAAGAGACAGCATAGCCCACAGCTGCATAGTGAGCAGGGCAGGAGGCTCAGAAGGGATCCTCCCAAGTTTCTTAGACTGTAAAGGAGACGGCAGGAAAATTGTGCTTTCAGATTTACAAAATTATGTTAAATAGCCTTACAATAAAGTAGAATGAGCTCATCTGCTTGTATTTCCTGTCTGGTCTACCTGGGAAGGCTGACATCTGCTTTATTTTTTTCATGCAATTCCCCAGCATGATACTACATCTAGAGTACCATAGGGAGGACCAAATGGTGGCTGGTGACAACAAACAAAAGGGAGCATACACATCCTCATTTCTAACCATGCTCCCAAACTCTTAAATAGCTATCTTTCTCATGACAAGTTTTGTACACCTCCCCATAGAAACTTTGGATAATGTCAGTCTATTGCTCAACACTAATTTGGAGAAACTGCAACTTAGTGATCAAGTATGTGCTTTGCATGCAGAAACTTTCATATTTAATCTTTGGTATCTCCAGAAAATGCTGGAAAAACTCTTGCCTGGAAGTCTGATAATCCACTGCTAGATATTATAGACAACACTGGACTAGATAGATCAAAGTTCCTTTATGAACTTTGTGATTCAAAATGTGGGATGCAATCAGAGACTATGTGTCACTGAATTTGGTGCAATGTTCAGGTAGAAATGTATTGGATTGCATTTTTCATCATGGAGAAAAGCTATTTAGGAGGTCTCTAAAGAGTTGACAATGACTTGATGGCATGTAATCATCATCATCACATTGGGGAACATAACATACCTGTGAGTATTTCATTATGGGAATCCATTTACAGCTTCTACTATGCTTTGCAATCAGTCTTGCAC
This sequence comes from Candoia aspera, assembly GCF_035149785.1. NCBI lineage: Eukaryota > Metazoa > Chordata > Lepidosauria > Squamata > Candoiidae > Candoia > Candoia aspera. The sequence goes on from NC_086153.1 coordinate 12,632,567, forward strand.
TTATAACAAAGGAAACACCTCCACCCCCACCCCCAAACACAAATACATGTCTTATAGTATAAATTGTTCAGATTCAGTTAACAGGTTCTCCATCAACAGCCTATTTAGATTCTATGACCCTACATTAGAATGTTCTTGTACAGCAAGCAAGCTTCTTCGTAATATACCAGCAAAGGACCTGACATTTTGCCATTCTGCTAATTATGAACAGACAGACAGACAGACAGACACTTTACTACCAAGTTACATACAGTAAGTATTATTTCAGTCTATTAGATCCTGGCCACAATGGAATTTAAATATACAATCATCCCATTCCTATACAATTAATTATTCATAAATACAATACTCTGATTTTTTTAAGCTTCTCAAAGATACTCAAGGACCCTGATCTCTATCCAGTGCAAACAGCCAAAAATGCTATACACACAATTTAAGCACATGCATGTTTACGTGGAAGTAAATCTGGTGGAGACTTCCAGGGGAGGTATGGCAAACTGAAGATGGCTCTGGGAAAGTGGAGCTAATGACTGCAGCAAAGACCAAGGAACCAGTGAGTAGACCGGGTCCTTGGGACCTCTCTGGATAAGGAAAGGACAGAAGATCATCCATATGTGCTCCAGATGGCTGCCTCTTGCAGGGAGACCTCAGGACAGCAGGTCTGAGTGCCAGGAGATGATGGGATCAGCCATCTTGCTCACAACCACAGCAGAGACTTTTAAAGGACGCTAAGTTTGCAAATCTCACTTTCTAATCATTTTTGGAAATTGCCTATTAACTAGCTTAAAGCTTTTAGAGACCTTCAGAATGACAAGTTTGAAAAGTCTTCATCAGGTGAGTTATCTTCAATTCTGAACAAAATAAAAATTAATTATAAGCTTAAGAACTTAAAGAATTTGAAATAAACAGCAAAACGCTAAATAAGATTTTGATCTAAGACAGTTACAAACAGATTAAGGGTCCAGATAAATTTGGAATATTGACTTTTACTATAAGATTTTGGAATTAATTATAAAGAATAAACAGCTTCTCATGGGAAACAGATTTGTTTAGGTTATTGCAAGACATAACAAAGATAAGTAATTTTATGATTTTAGAAACTGGACACTAGAGGGGACTAAAGTTCCTAAGCAGAGGGGAAAAAAATACCAAGCCTACTTTTATTTACTGGGACTTAAAAAATGATGCAAAACACTATAACTTTGAAAATATTAAAGGAGACTTTTGAAGAATGGAGCCAGAAATCAGTAGCCACAATATCATCAGTGCCAGTAATGATGTCTGCCTCTATAGATAGACTGTCCAAACTATATTATTGAAGAAATGACACATGTGGAACAAATTTTGACTGACAAGATAGAGATGGTACTGAAAGTGGATTTACAGATGAAAGATCAAGAGAACAACTTGGAAAAGGTTGCTTTACTAGATATACAAAAGATGTTTGGCTGCTGTTTTAAAAAATCAAAAGGGAAATACAAATGACAAACCAAGTGAGTAACCTGGATGATTTTTTCTTACTGGATATACAAAAGAGCCTTTTTAAAGCCTTGAAGAAATTTGTGTGATGTGTGATTTAATTAAGAAATCTGTGCAATGGGACAAAGAAGAATTGAAGAGAAAGCAAACCCATGACAAGATTTGAATGAACCAAAGATTAAGACTGTTAAATATTAATTTAATAAAAATTAATATAATTTTCATTAATTTTTTTCAATAAAAAAGTCTTAAATACTTCTAAGGAAGGAATATAATGTCTGTTTATTTGATCAAGGTTAAAATAAGATATGTTGTTACAAAGCTGGCAACCCTTTATGGACTTTTTACTGATGTCTGGACTGAAAAGTGGATGCTTTATGGATTTGTCTATAGATAAGGGATGGGACATGAAAAGATATTTATATGTAACTTCATAGGGGGTGGAGAGCCACTAAATTTGTTTATACTTGTTGTGGTGAAGGTTGGAAGTCCCATCTTTATATACTTCTTTTCTTTTTCTTTATTATATTCTCACTTTTCTCCTTCTTTTTTCTCTTTTCTTGAACTTTATTCTTTCTTCCTATTCTCTTCTCTTTCTTTAAATTTAGTTTGTATTAGTTTTCACTATTATAATAAAAAAATATATTAAAAAAGGAAGTAAATCTGGTGGAGTACAATGAAACACGCTCACAATTAAGTGTGTTAAGGATAAACTCAAGGGAGTTTGCTTCCACATTCTTAGTTTTATTCAGATCATTATATCCTGTCATATTTTCCCCTCACAAGGTTATATTAAAAAATACAGCCAAATGTAATGGTGCAATTGTTAAATTAAAAATGTAACTGGTAGTAAAATATCTATAAATTATGGACAAAATGGACCCAATGCATCTAGACTTTGTTTATCCAAGTGATTATATATCTTGGCTTGCTGTTGTAGGTTATGATCAACATTAACCTAGAAATAAACATTGGTTTTTCCAGGAAAGGAATTACCAACCTTTTTAAGTTAGTTGGCAGATCTGAAAATATGGAAGTATGCTGTGATGTGTCTATACCTACAAAGATCAGAATCGTGCAAGCCACTCTATGGAAGTGAAACTTGGACTTTAAAGAAGCAAGATAGGAAGAACATTGACACTTTTGAACTTTATGGTTGGAGAAGATTCCTGAGAATACAGTAGACAGCCAAGAAAACAAACCAATGGATCACTGAAGAAATCAATACAGAGTTCTCACCTGAGGCACAAATGACCAGGCTGAAATTATCCTACTTCTTACACATTATGTGAAGACCTATCTCTCTGGAGAAGGCTCTAGTGTGGAAGGAAAGAGAAGAAGAGGACCACCACCAGAAAGGTGGATAGACAGTAGTGATGAATACAGTAGTGATGAATGCACCATTGGAAGAGCTGAAGGACCAGGTTAGGGACAGATTATCATGGAGAAAATTAATCTATGCGTCTGCTAAGAGTGGACAACAACTTGTTGACAAGTAATCGATCAATCAATCAATCAATGTATGGACATAGCACAATCATTATCATGATTGGTATGCCCGATCACCAAACTTAGATAAAGCCAAAAGCAAACAAAATACTGGTCTACAGCTACCCACCAGTTTATTTTCTAAGAACTACCTTTGTAGGTCAATGTGGGGCCCTGGATATTCTTGGATATACAGGTTATGCTTGAAGATGATGCTTTATTTTATAGAATACTAGCCTGTCATTCATTTTCTTTAATAAGAAGAATCTTAAAGTGATTCTTTAATAGTTAGGAGAGGGACTTGGTGAGCACCAAGGGATATCATGGTCTGCAACTCTGGAGGCCCAATTTCTAGAAAGAACACTCTTTTTGATGCAAATAAGGCTTCAGTTTTCTGTTAATATCATCTTTTTTCCAGCAACAGGAGCAAGAAATCCAGTCAGTAAGAAGCTGTCCATGGTCCTGAATGCCATGACTTCTACTTAAGAGATTACTTGTCCTGTAAGAAGAGACTTGGTCTGGTCATACTTATTTCCATTTCAATTCTGAAGAGAACATGATAATTAGTAAGAGGCAGAAAATTTCCTTCAAGTACAAGACAATTAAAAGATATAATCTTGAGCTTTTGACCAACAGCGAAGAAAAGTTTGTCAAAGAACATGCAGAAGCTGTCAATTTTATATACATAATCAGGTTTTATAAACTGGAGTGCCACCACAAAGAAGACCTACCTCCTGTATGTCATCAGTGATATTTGTAATCATCTAGAATCATTAGAAAGTCTCTGACAATAAATTCAGAAAGTTGCTGGGTCATATAGAAATACGTCATTCTTTTTTTATTCAGATATATTTAAGGCATTTATTTGTTGTATAGATGGGTGATGATTCAAACACAGGAGGTATATAACAGGAATTCAGACTGAAATCCTATTAAGATAGCCACTTCTGAATTGCCAAGAAAAGCATAATCCCTCCAAAGGACGAAAGTGGCTATAAATTACCATAACATTATCATAATGCTTTTGTTTTCTGAGAACCTTCCAAAGACAGAATTATAAAAAAGGATATACTCCAAAAAGTAATGGTGGGGACAGGACAAAAGGTAAAGATTTCATTTCATTTCAATTTGATTAAAGTACAATATAATTAGTATAATCTAGTTCAGTGTTTTTCAAACTTGGCAACCTTAAGTTGTGTGGACTTCAACTTCCAGATTTCCCCAGCCACCATGAAGTCCACACATCTTGAAGTTGCCAAGCTTGACAAACACTCATCTAGTTCAATATACTGATATAATTAAATAGATTATATATTTCTCTTCTTCCCATTAAAAATTAGAGGCTTTCAAACCATGAGTAGAAACATCATGAACTGCATTTCTTCAGCTTAAACTTCCAGGCTTTGGTGATCAGTGTTAAAAGTGTGATCATTCTTGATTGCTGTTTAATTGCTCCTTGTTGGTATTCCTCATTTCCTGGCCTGATTGATCTAGCCTGTTTTTGTCATTACAGATGTTACATCCCTATTAGTTCCTTGTAAGTCAACCACAAGCTGACTTCTGCAACTTGAATAATTTATATAGCCAGACAGCTAAATGGCTTAAAATAGTGTTTTTCAAGTTAATAGCTCAGCCCCCAAAGCCTCATTTATTTCCTGGTCTTCTTTTAAAATGAAATGTTTATTTGAGGTTGGAAGCAAACACACTTTCCCTGATTACCTGCATGAAAGCCACCTTTACTTTCTGGTAGTTTTCACCATCCAAGCACCCTTTAGGTGTTAGCATAATTGTTCCAAGAATTCCCAGACATCATGCTATCTGAAATTCTGGAAGCTGTAGTTTCAATATCTGGAAGTTCCAGGGAAGGAAAGGCTTAGAAAGGTTTGAAATTAGGCTGCTTTTGAGGACCACTCAGAAGCAACACCTGGACCAGAGTGTGGTAGCATGAATAGTTATGTGTACATCCAATTTCACTCATGTGACAACTCTACTATGCAAGCTGCACAGTTTACCAGTTGGCTTCTGGGTGCAATTAAAGCTGCTGGTTGTCACATATACAAGCCCTTCACATGTCAAGACCTAGATATCTATGGAACAGCCGTTGTTTGATTGTTTCTGCCCATCTGGTAAGATCTGACAGGGTTAGTGTGTGCCAATTTCCATCTTTAAAACAATGGCATCTTATGGCGTCTTGGAAAAAGCCCTTCTCTGTGGCTGTCCCTGCCCTCAAAGTCTACACTGTCCTGCCCTTACTGTCCTTTAGGAAAGTTCTGAAGACCTGTGGCTTCCAGTGGGAATATGGCAGTCTGAACAGCTGTGCTCACAGGCTCCATGGGCAGATCTGACAATGTGGCAGATTTTGGGGCTCAGGCTGGATTTTCCTGAAGCCCTGGAGCATTTTCATGGATAAAAATCACTCAGAATCATCCCATTCATACCCTTGAATGTTGCCTTACAGCAAACAGCGTTAGCGCTAATCTGGTAAGAGACAGCAGGAGGCTGGGACATCAACATTTCCAAGCTGCACTGTAGCCTTAAAGAGACACTAAGACTGGCCACCCCATTTCTAAATCACCCAATTTATATTTTTGTTTAAGTTTATGTACTCTAAGAGAGGTTTTTTATAGCAAGGAGAAGAGTTCTCTCTTGGTGCTTATTGTTATTTTGGGGATTAACTTTTAAAAAGATTTTTTTAAAAAAGTTTTGGCTTGTTTCCATCCAAATATTGAGGAGGACTGAAAGTAAACTCTTGTCTCCCTGTTATTATTTTTGTACTGAATTCGAAGATTTTAATATTTTCCTACATTCTGAATCAGCTGTTTTGAATCTTCAGTTTTCTGCTGCTGTTTTTCTCTAGGGAACTGTCTCTTATCAGCCTTTTACTTATGTAAACAGTTCTGGAAATTTTCCGTTACATTCTACTTTTGCTGGTTAAGTCCTTAGAGGGTGCCATAATGTACTGGCTGGAACATGGAGGATTTCAAGCAGACCTTCTCAGAGTTCCATGGAGACCTTAAACAGATTCTCTCCGACTCTTGCCAAGTTATTATGCAAGATATTTGGGGCATTGTTGAAAATATTAGCTTTGAACTGTGGCATCTGGCTGGGGACGTCGTGGAAGGAATTGAAGACCTTAACAATGATACAAAGGTTTCTATTAGCAGCAAGATCGAGGTTTTTGTCAAAATGTCTGAAGATGTGTGGAAGAAATTAAAGGGACAGATCAAACCGCAAACTATAAGTGGTGTTGTTCTGATGGAATGTTGTGGAAAGGAGGGTTTTTTTTTAAAATCTATGAGAGGCATTTTAATGAGAGGTTAGAGTTTTGGGGGTGCAGTTGGGCTGTTTGATGTTTTTGTGAAAAATGCCCTGTGTGTATTTTGGAAATATGTGGAAGTTTTAGTTTATTTTGAAGTGGGGCAAGGATTTGAGAACGTTTATTTGGATGGCTTTTAAGGCTTGTTTGATGTTATTCTTCAATGTTATTCTTCTTTAAGGATGTGGATTGAGATTAATAAGGTAAATAATAAATGTTTGTCTTTAGGTTTAATATTATTAAGATTGTAATAACTGTAGTATTAAGAGAATTTATTTGCTTTTTTAGTTTGAACTTTATTATAGCGGACAGAAATGTATAGAATAGTGGTAGGAAGGAATTAAATAAGTGTTGTTGGGCGGGGAGGTTGTTTAGGTGGTTTATATATTTTCTTTTCTTTTAATATAAGGGGAGGGAGCAATTGCATTTAGTGATCTTTACAATATGCTAATGTAAGGATTTATAAAAATTATGTGATTCTGGTTTAACATAGAGCAAGGGATTGATTATGGGAAATTGTTGTACATTCTTGCTGTTAAAAGTCACCTCTTTATGTAATCGCTTTAAAAATCTTTTTTCATCTTGCGTGTTTTCTCACTTTTTTAGTTTTTTTCTTTTTCTTTTTGTAGTTTTTTTGCTTTTTTTGTAGTTTTTATCTTTGCTCTAAACTTAATAAAATTCTTATATATATAAAAAGGAAAGCTCTGAAAACCTGCTTCTTTCAGCAGGCCCTAGGGAAGGGTGATTTGTCACCCTGTTTTGAGTGTAATTGATACTTTGTATTTGTGCTTGGGGTTTCCCCTACAGGGGTTGCTAAAGTTGTTGTCATTATTAATAATTTTCTTTCCTGCTTTATACCACTGTATGTTGAGTAGAGTTCCTACAGTGATGGCAGTGGCTTATAAATCGATAAAATAAAACAAAACCTAAATAAACAAATTGTTTTTCAACCAGTCCGATCATTTGGCCTGCCTGGCTCAGTGTTGCCTCTAATATTGGAAACAGACATCCTTTTCTCACAGCTTTAGACTAAAGTCTTTCCCAAATCTCACCTGAAGATCTTGGGAACTGAACCCAGGATCTTCCGAATGCAAGACCTGCATTCAACTACTGAATGAGCACAACCTTCCCTTGTTTGAAATCTTGCTGTTACTGATATCACTGAAAATAGTAGCTCATGATGTGCCTCTCGAACAGTGTTTCTCAACCTTAGCAACTTTAAGCTGTGTGGACTTCAACTCCCAAAACCTTGAATGCTCCTCTTTCCTCATCAGGGGAGAGCTGGAAGAGGAGATCAGGTGAGGCAGGTGGAGAGGGTCACCACTGAATTGGGGTCATCTAAGGTCCAGCCACAATATGGGTGGTGGCCCCAGTTCATTTCAGAAGGATGGTTCCAATCTGTAGAGCAGTGTTTCTCAACCTCAGCAAATGTTTGGACTTCAACAGCCAGCATTCTCCCATGCTGGCTGGGGAATTCTGGGAGTTGAAATCCACACATCTTGCTAAGGTTGAGAAACACTGCTCTGCCATCACTGTCTTACACCATAGTTTCCTTTTAAAAATATTTTTTTGCACATGAGGAGAACCTCCCCTTGATGGATCTGGGCCATTGACAAGACCTGTAATGGCGAGATAAGCCAATCATGAATCTTCCTTCCAATATGTTTAGAGCCTTATATCATTACAGAACCTTAAGTCTTAGTAGCTAACTGACAGTCACTGCAGATGCTTCAAAACTTGTAGATGGTCCTAGCATAGGACACTCTGGTCTCTTTGTTTTTTAAGTGAATTCCTTGCGCTCCAGGAGAAATGCTGAAAAGAGATAAAATTGAGAGACAAACGTTGCTCAATCCATCGCTTTAATGGATCATCAAGTTCTTTACCTACAATTCAGCAGCACTGAAACAGCAAAGAGGGAGTGATTGATAGAGCGGTGTGCTTGGCAAGGTGTAATTTTAACAGTGGTATTTCTCACTGTGAAACCATCAGAATGCAAAGGGTCAGGAGAAGCCTGTATTTTCTTGCAATTCAGCTTTTAAAGTATACCGAAATTCTCTTCATTTGCTACAGTTACGGAAAGCACTCAGCACCATACCTTTCTTCACAGGTTTCTTTGCAGTTTTTCCTACTTCTGCACTGTATCAAGAATATGCAATTGCTAACCATCACCATTCCATTACTTTGCACCAGCTTTTCAGAGATTTTCTTTTATTTAAAAAAAAAAAATCCTTATGGCACTCATGCCCTCTTTTGTTCTAATGTTACCCTGCATACAGCCTTCCTTTATAGGTTTCCAGTTTCAATAGGAAAAGAATATTTTAAAGCTCTGGCTTGACAGGGGATGGATGAAGCACAGGGCAGAAATAACAAGAAAAAGAAGAAAGAAAACACAGCAATTTGATTAAGGGTTCAAACTGCATTTTCCTTTTCACCTTTGTTCTAGGAAATGCCTGAAATGCAAGTCTTTGCGAGGGTGGAAAGCCAAAGAAGCCAGTCACACAGCCAGCAAGGATTCTAGAAGACTGACAGAATGTATTTATTTATCACATTTATGTAGCTGCCCACCTCCATTCAAGACTCTGGCTGGCACATAAACAAATAAAAAACAGGATAGAAACCGCAAACCAGTACAAGAAATTAAAAACAGTTAAAAAGACAATGTAAAAACCTATAAAATTGTAAAACAAAGTTCATAGCTGAGGTAATCATCTCCATGACAAAGGATGAAGAGGATGACCAGCAGCAAGGTGGATGGACTCAGTTCCAGTGGCAATGACTGCACCATTGGGAGACTTGAAAGAGCAAGTTGGAGAAAATCTATCAATGTGATCGCTGGGAGGAGAAAATGACTTGATGGCACATAATCAACCTCCCCGCATATCTTGAAGGGAGATTTTGTAAACTCGCTGTTGAACAATGCCTCTGTCCTTGTGGTGTTGGTCAAACAGAGGACTTTATCCATTATGTCCTCCACTGCCCCATATACAATGAGGTCAGGGCCAAATTATTAATGGCAGATGAATTCAAGGGCTCTGACCTTGAAAACCTGATTTATCTTCTTGCAGACGTGCTTCCAACAGTTAGCAACCAAGTTGCTACTTCTGCTCTGCTCTCATTTATACTTAGGAAAAAATACTTAAGTTCTTAGTTGTAGCTTTGGCTTTATTTTGTTGTAACCTTTTTATATCTAATGCTTCTTTCATTATTTTATAATTTCACTATTTTATTGTTTTATTGTTATCATATTTTATTGTATTTTATTGCGTTCCTATGTTATGGCCTGTGTTTAGAACAATAAACTACTTACATAATCAATCAATCATCTCCACACGTAACACTCAGTATAGACACTACCATAATCCTAGGTCTCCACCCCTGTAGACAGAACCATGTTTTAAGGCCTTGCCAAAAGCCAGCAGGCTTGGCGCCAATTTGATCTCTGGGGGAATGATATTCCACAGGGTGGGATCTGTCTGAATAGTCTGGATCTCCTATTTGTCTGCAACCACCAAAAACTACGGAGCCCAGTAGAGCTCAGCTCCCCATTGGGGGAGATGGGCAGCGATATAAATCAAATAAATAAATAAATAAATAAAAGACCATCAGCCCTTGGGCTCCTCTGCTCTTCACATGCCATAAATTTAGCAGCTGAGAGAGAAATGGGAGACCAGAAGCCATGCCATTAGCTCAGTTGGGAAACCAGAACCCTTTTCTCTTTCTCCTTGCTTAATTGTTTCCATTTCAGCTGAACATTGTAAGATTTGGGTCACTTTAAGGCAGTGTTTCTCAACCTTAGCCACTTTAAGATGGATGGACTTCAACTCCCAGAATTCCCCAGCCAGCATGCTGAAGTCCACCCATCTTAATGTGGCTAAGGTTTAGAAATACTGCCTTAAGTACTAGTGGTTGTACTTATTTTTTTTCCTCATCCATCATCATCCTTTTTTAATGTTGCACTCATTAGGTGGTAAGCCTGGTCACATTTTTATATATGATATATATATAAGATACCATATGCTACTTGTAGTAATATAGTATTGAAGTCTACTGTGTCTGGATGGTAACAATCTAAATGTCCACTAGATTGCAGCACAGAGATAAAGGAAACCTTTTTGCTGCCACCTCATGGTCATCTGGGGGTTTGCCACTCAGATATAGTAGCCATCAAAGTAGTAGTTTTGGTCTTCCCTACAAGGGCATTCTTGGCCATTTTCAAGGGAAAGAAGCCACTGCACTGAAACCAATCAAAATCATTCATATTGGCAGAAATTGTATTTAAGTGCCTACATTTAAAGATTTCACAGCTGAAAATGCAAACATAGATGCAATATTTCAGGTCTCAGTCCACAGTTCTGTCATGGAAATTGCCAAAGCTAGGAGCACAACATGGAGGAGAAGAACCATGTTTATTGCAAGGATCATTGGGTGCCTGGTTTACAAGAAAGAGGAAGCCTGAACAATAGAAAAGCAAAGACTTTTATAGAAGTGGGGGGCTGCAAGGTGGGAAATCCTAGGGATCTGATTGGCTGGCCAGTCTGGGGAAGCTAGGCGGGTCCTTGTCTGTCTACCTAGGGTTAGTTCTATTGTTAGGCAACGTGGGCCAATCAGGAGGGCAGCAGAGCTGGGCAAGTCCCTTGTCAAGGAGGTGGAATGTTGAGATAATGGGGGGTGGGTCCCTGACTGAGGATGGAATCCTGAGGTTTCTCACTCACCTTGTTCCTGTGTTGCAGCTCCCTCTTTAGGGCCACCCTTGGCTGTGCTGTGAGCTGGTGAGTGAGGCTTGCATTCTTTGGTTAGACGGGATGGCTGGGGGCTTTGTCTGGGGGCAGGGAGGGTCAATTTGGGTCTGATGGGATTAGGCAAAGAGATTTGACCCTGGTCATATCTAAAAGACACTGGAGCGGTAGGTGGGGGAGAAGGGTGCAGTCTTAATTTTGTTTGTTAGATTTATTTTCTCCATTATCGTTCATTCCTGGAGAATCCATTCATCCACTTCCTAGCCTATGTAGGGAGAGGATGCCTGCCAATCTTTTCCAGCTATTGGACAGGGAGGTCTTTAGCAAGAACTATCTATACATTTCCCATTACTTTCAAGAAGGCTTATCTGTTGATGTTACCTAGTTGGGTAATAAAACGTCCGCAAGCAAACAACCAAGCTCAGAGAGCACCAAGGACTCCACAAGGCTTCTCCTGCCTAATATAGTTGGAAGTGTTAGCATGTCCCAAAGATGGCGTGACATTTTGGGTCACTCACTGTACTTTTTCCTTGAGCTCTCATTGGCTCTAAGGCACGACAAAAACAAAAAACTGGGGCAGGGGGTGGACTTCTACCCAAGTTTCTTTTTAGCTTTGGCAACTATTTTCAAATGAAGTTGAAAGCAAGCCAACAAGGGTCCATCCAGATTTTTTTTTCAGTAGCTTTTAATCCAAAGGCACATGTCTTTTAAGCAGTAATTTAAGTGGCTACCTGCCACAGATTATGGTACCCAGAATACACTGCAGGGAGACTGAGAAGGTCAACATTGGGCTATGGAAATCTGGAAGACTACTCTGAGCTGCTATTAGTAGTCTTCTGGATGGTTTCAACCTGAACCTGATAACTCTGAGGAAGACAGCCGGCGAAAACACTGTCAGCTAATTTATAACTCTCTCTCAAAATATATGATCTCTTTTATGGAGGGCCTGTAATTAGAAGACCAAATCTGAGTGAAGCAAAAGAGAGGAAGAGCTTTACTGACAAAACAGAAAAATAACAATCAAGCACTAAAGATACATTATACTTTCAATGGTGAATGAACAATGAACATTTCCCAAACACTGGATATATTTGATCTGTAAATTAACCCCTCAGGACCCAAAATTGAACATCAGAGTGTAAAACTGTCCCATATTACACCTTAAATCAACCATTATACAAGCTCAGCAAACTTCATCACATTTGCACCATGCATTAAAAAAAAATGTCAGCCAGTCCGTGGTGAGTAATAATTTTCGAAAGAAAGCAGGCATGTGAAATATGGGGCAGGAGGGAGGGGGTATGCTTCCAGATTAAAATTTCTTGGCTACAGATTTTTCTAACCCCCCCCTTTTTTTTTCCTGCCAAGATTTTCCAAAATCTTAGCAGATCAAAGTTCTGCAGACAGGGAGAAGGGGGAGGAAGGGAGAAAGAAACCCCACAAAAAATTAATAACTATTTAAGTATTCTGTTTCATCATGATAACAAACAGATGGTTTTAATATTCTAGAGGCTAATTTCTGAACAATTAAAAACACAGCAAGACATTAGCATCTAATGAAACATTTTAACTATCAGCATAGGCATCTGCCATTAATTTCCACCCAGTAAGGACTTGCTTCTTTCCAATCTGTTCTTTGTTAAGGAAAGTTTTTTCCCCCCCACTTGGAATTTAGTGGAGTAGAGAATTAACAACTGTTTTCAATCAGCAATCAGCGGGTATTTTCACTAGCATTCATGGAGACCATCTATACTATGGGGCATAAATATACCCTTGCAAGAGCTTTGATGTGAATGTATAGCTGGGGTTTCAGAAAGGAACTTGGTTCCTAATTAGCTCTTCCTTTTGAAATGCATGGGTTAACTCCTTGTAATGGTGCCATGTCTCCTTTTATTAGGTTCTTGGGGAAGGACTGGGAGGGTGAGGAAGAGATATGACTATTTCCGAAAGCTGCCCTTAAATTCGGTTTATCTGAAACCAAATTTTATATTTGAGGGAAAACGGGGGAGGAACCCCACCCAGAGCCAGCAAGGACCTCATGTTCATGAAAACCATGTGGTTGAGATATTGTTCAAAGGGACTGAAAAACTCTATATTTATGGACTGATTTATTATTCATTGCTCATGTGAGATATGGACACTGGGGGAAGGTGTGTTGGCCATCAAAAATAATGCCCAAAAGAAGACAATACAGCATGGCTTCAAGATGGCACACCCAAGCTTGGGTACCACATCATAAATTGTCTTAACATTGTCCAGTATTAAGTTTTGGAAAATAAGGTTATATTCATTTATATATTAAAATATATATTACTACTTTCTATCCTGAGTCCCAGGGGATGCAATCAATATGAAACAGTGAAAACAATAAACCAAGCAATGGAATGCAATAAAAAGAACTAGAAAAAATAATTGACTGTCCAAGTTTCTATCAGTGAGACATGAAAGCTTGGGAGAATAGCCAGATCACATATGGTGCTAAAATGAAATCAATGTGGATCTCAACCGGGATTCCAGGAGGCAGACCTTCTACAATAAAGGCACCCTTTCCAAGCTGGTCCCCTGTTTACTAAGCCTGTGAGAATCAGATCCAATCTGATCTGAATATACAATTTGATTCAGAAACTTAATCTGCTTTGATTACACATATAAATCAATTGGAATGAAATCAGGCTGGTTGAATTTGATTCAGCCAGATTCAGACATCAACACTGGGTGTGTTGATACACAAACACACACACACACACACAGAGGAATCAGAATTGACTTGATGGGATCTGATATACAGTATGATTCAGGAAATTTGACTGAAAGATCTTGAAACTGAATCTCTGAATTGCATGCTTACTCAGACTTCCTATTCACTGTATGACCAGACATCCTCTGCAGATTACTGAACATTCTACCTCAGAGGTGCAAACATCCCAGAACACCTTGAATATCACTCCCAAAATTCCTACAAAAGTTTCCACCAAATTGTAATTTTCACTGTGAATGAGGAGGAAAACACATAAGAAGTAATTGTCTATTGATATACTGTACTACTAAATCTCTGGTGTCTATTTGATACTTGTAACCTTTAACTGGGCAAAACAGGCCAACAATTTTTGACCCAAGGTACCTCAAATGGGCTAACTTACAGAATGCATCCAAAATCTGGGACCCATGACTCCTGTGGAATTGAAATTTGGCAAATTTTATAAAACATTTTATGACATAAAAATTATCATAAAACATTTTATGACATAATACAAAATGTCATAAAACATTTCCTGTGGTCAACTCCTGATGTTTGACTGGGCTATGCAGTTCAGCACTGGCTACTTTCAAGGCAGATACATCTCTGAATGTCTCCCTGAATTTTTAAGAACTTTTCCAGTGAAGGCAGTACATTAGAAGCTCTGCCATGGTTGAAGGTACTGAGGAACCTGGTAAGGAAATATCTCTGAAACCCAATGGGTCATGGATTGTCTAGTTTTAGCTATATTTCTTCAGATTAAATTGATTCCCTTTAAATTACATTAGAACACATAAACTTTTGGCTTCATCTACTTTGTCTTACCCCATGCCTACTTTTTTGGAACATGTCTGCAGCATGCTAAAGGTCAAATACATCCTTTGGCCCCCAAAATGGGGTCTGGAAGAGTTCTCATTAAGGATCCATTTAATTATTACAGTTTTAATCTATTGTTCCATGAGACCATTTGCTCTTTCAGTTCAAGAAACCATTAAAATAAAATGCTCTCAACATTGCTAGCTATGAGAAGTAAACCAGAAACCTACATGCAAAGCAGAACTTGATTTTTATTGTTCTGTGTTGAGAACATCCCAAATTCAGCACCAAAGGACACTGGCACTGCCTCTATCAGCTCCCCAACCAACAAATATTTATTTGATGGGACTTAATTGCTACATAGCTGCAATCTCAGATTCTTCCATTTCCTAGGAATGCCCAACAATTTAATGATGAGGGGGAAGAGCCAGGATGGTGTCCACCTATCATGGAATGGACTGCCAGACAGTCAGATAAATAAATGTATGAACAGGAGGGATACTGATGCAAAAGTAGGGATCAGCATCCAGCAAAAGCTCCAGCAATGTAGCAGGATTAGAAGAACATTTGCAGCTGGCAACAATGCCCTGATTAAGGTGGCATGTGGCAGTTTTTTCCATTCCTTTAGAATGAATCCACCATCACCCCTTCAGAAGTTTCTATGATTCTGATTCTATGATTCTATGATTCTATGATTCTATGATTCTATGATTCTATGATTCTATCATTCTATCATTCTATGATTCTATCATTCTATCATTCTATCATTCTATCATTCTTTGAAGTTGGAAACTGTAGGTATTCTGAAGTAGGGAGAATGGACAACTTCAAACCAAAGATTTGGTACTGGAGAGCTAAAGGAGACATAGTAGTGACACAGGGACATCAGCCCATTTTAAAAAATGGTTTATTAGTTGCGATGTTAAACAGTTAAAAGAGGTTCATTAATCTCACCAAGACTAAGTGTTTCCATCTTCAGCCTTAATTTAATTCAAAATTACTGAAAATCACAACCCTGTGAATGAATGGTTTGTCTCTGAATTTTGGAGGCACTGTCTGGGTGGTGCTCAAAGTCCTGCATCCATCACAGGCTCCCTACCTAGGCAGCAAAGTGAGCCCTTAGTTGGAACTGCCACTTGACCCTTCATACCAAGTGTGGTTTAACATCCCAAATTTGGGGGTGGTGGTGGTGAGAGGAGATCAGAACATAACAGGGACTATGAT
The DNA here is from genome assembly GCF_035149785.1 of Candoia aspera. Taxonomy (NCBI): domain Eukaryota; kingdom Metazoa; phylum Chordata; class Lepidosauria; order Squamata; family Candoiidae; genus Candoia; species Candoia aspera. The sequence continues at coordinate 12,648,363 of NC_086153.1, forward strand.
TCACCCAGGACTGGCATCAGATAGGTCACAGATGGGTTTTGAGAAGCTCTCTGCCTTTCCCTCTCAGAACACCACATGCAGAAACAAGATGGTGCTGCACAGGCACTGCTATGGGAAAAGAGAAGGAAAGAGACATTTGAGAAAACCATTGGTGGCCAAGAAATGGGATGTTTGTGCCTTAAAAGCAAAGCAACATGAAATAGTACACTATCATCATCACTTCCACACCACTCCCCTCCTCTACCCGTATCTCTTTGCAAACCACGGCAACAGCTGTTTTTCTCCATGGCAATAAAATGGAACAATTTAATAGCCTTTATTGTTCTGCTGTGATGTTTGAGCATAGCCATTTTCTTCCCTCTGAGGAGTCTCTAGCCCCACAAGGGCAGGAATGAGACAAGATCTCATTTACCTAAAAGCGCTTATAAATTTTTAATTTGCTTTAACAACTAAATTAACAAGTCCCTCATTCAGGCAAGTTTTATGGCCTCTTGCCACTTGGGGAGGACCATAAAAGTTTTATAGATAATCCAGAGCTACCAAGGCTGCTCATAATAAATTGTCTGTTTCCTGTTATTTTATCAAACCACTGGGTTTCTTAATGGCTTAAAGTCACAGCTTCCTGGTTCCTAGGCCTTTTTTATAGGCCCACTTTTATAAACTGTAAAGAAGATCTAAATTTCTATCAGGCCCCAGCTAAACCCCTCCAAAGGTAGCTTTCCTTCTTTTTTCCTTTATTTCCTTTATATTAGTGGAACTAATATTTTTCCCCTTTGTGCCAAACCTATGCAAATGTTGATATTGTCTTCTTTTCAATGAACGATAGACAAGGTAGTAAGCTAACGAGTAAGTCATTTCTGCAAGTGCGTTACACCTTCTTAGCAACTACCCTGAAGTTCTTTCATCTTCTCCAAGTGTCCCATTAAAGCTTTGCAAAATGTCAGGCCTTGCTTGGTAAGTCTTTCAACATGGCTGGGCCCTTTCCCCATTTCATTCAGTAGAAGAAATTTGGGCTAGGTCTCATCAGAAACTGATAGGCTACATATTACATTATTGTGGTGTGAGTTGTCATCAGCCAAGGTAATGGCCACCAACTTAAAACGTTTTAGGAGTGGACAATTATTGGAAGGCCAGGAAATCAATGGTGGCTAGTTTTGATGGATAAACACTACCTTCTGAATCACAGGCTGTATGTCTTGAATAAGAACCAGAAGGCACTGGTCCAGAAACAGGGTGGCTATGAGTTCTAGTCCCACCTTAGGCAAAAAGCCAGTTGGGTGACTTTGGGCCAGTCCCTCTCTCTCAGTCCTAGGAAGAAGGCAGGGGCAAGTCACTTCCAAAAACATTGCCTAGAAAACTTCACGGACTTGTCCAGTCACCAGAAGTTAAGACTGATTGAAGGCACGCATGCACACACATCTTAATATCAGCTGCTAGAAGTAATAGAAGAAAGGGTATTTGCCTTCCTGGCCATGCTTATGAGCTTCCTGCTTGCACTGTGTGGCACAAAAATATTGGATTAAAAGTTTGATCCAGCAGAGATCTTCTCATATTCTCAGAGAGTAGCTTAGGTCATTTTCCCCCATTTTTCCTTGAATGTATATGCATTTGGTCCCCTCTTCAGAGGTTTTTTTTATTTCTAGATGAGTATGTGGATTCAATCCATGGATTCAATCCAAGGAAACTCTACCATCTGATGATAAAGGGGATGGATGCTAGGTGTCTGAAACCACTTAGGACTCCCTTATAGGGCAACAGGAGAAGGCACTGATTGATTGATGATGTGCCATCAAGTCATTTTTGACTCCTAGTGACCACACTGATAGATTTTCTCCAAGACAATCTATCCCTAACCTTTTATGTCTCCCAATGATGCACTCATCGCCTCTGTAACTGAGTCCATCCACCTTGCTCCTGGTCATCATCTTCTCTTTCCTTCTACCTTTCCCAGCATTACAGCCTTTTCTAGAGAGCTGGGTCTTCACAGGCCCACCATATCATCAGCATGGCAAGTTGGGGGAGAGCTCTCTAAAAACTGACTAGCTTACTCCAAAAATGTTCATTGAGAGAGCTCACACATCCTGAGCTGATGGCAAAGTGAGCTGAAGAAAAGCTCACCCATCACTGGTGAGTGCTAGAAATATTGTTGTATCGCAATAACAGAAGCAGAATTACTGTTACTGCTGGGTAATTCCTTGATGATGCAGCTTATGGGGAAAACAAAGGTAAGTGTGGATGTAACCTGGCTATATTCTAAGTTCACCTCCTTGGCTCATATTTATATTTTCCTTTTAACTAGAAGGACACATCATTTCCCTCCTGATCTTCCCAAGGGCTAAAACATTTGCAACATCAAACAGAAAAAACCACTGCAGACCATTTTCTAGAAACTTACTATGCTGTCAGCTGACTTCTTAAGTGCAACCAAGGGAGAGGACTTATATACTGGCTCCAGAGCACTCACTTAAAGGAAGTTGGGGGAGCGGGGGGCTGTACTGGAAAATAGCCATTGTTTCCCTAAGCTACTGCTGCATCTCATTTCACCCAAGAACTAGTAATAAGGTGGGCAAAGTTCCAAACAAAGAACTTGAAAAACTAAACTTGAATTGTACGTTTTCTCTCTACTACGTTAACCTCCAATTGTTGGCAAAGGAGTAGATTGTGGTATTCCCATGCTGTTTCAGCCATGGGCTTTTTCCCATGCAATCTAATACATTTGACAATGAAACACTGGAATGTAGGTTCTTCTAAAAACCAGCCAAAGGAAGAGTTTTTTTTTAAATAAAAACAATAGAATGAAATGGGTAGAACGACAGGAGATGGATACCTCCCATATGAACCTACTGGGTCTCTAAACATTGGAGGAGTTACAGTGATTGCCATGGGGTTAAAGGCAAACCAAAGGACAGACTTTTTTAACCACATGCCATTCTTGTGAGGCACTCACCTTCACAAGATATGGCGATGACAGGACTATTATACTTTGGCTGCAAAAATCTGGATGACCACCAGATGATAAAGAAAATATTCTGCTCCCTTTAGTGAATGTCTGGAGGTTTGTAGCACAGATATAACAGCCCCAGATGATGGCCCTAACTCATAGTCCGAAATGGAGACTGTACAGATTTACAAAGAATCCATCTGTTATTAGTTGCAAGTGATGAAAAGTTCTGGACTTCAGAACTTCAGGTTCAGGTGGGATTTATTGGTTTATTTAAAAATCAAATTTATAGGCCACCCAGCTTGTACAACGCTGGGCAGCATACAAGATAAATAACAACCCAGTTCAACACAACAAAAGAAGGTGATAACCTGGATAATAACATACCAAACACCTTAATAAACATTCCCAGAATGGCACACCTAACCGAGCATTTGGCGGGGAAACCAGGTTGTCAAGGCTTATTGAAAGAATGACAGGGTCAGGACAACTTGAATATCCAGAGGGATGCTATTCCAGAGGGTAGACAACTATGCCATGCTGTTTAAGTCACATCAGATGGCATTGTTTTCAAGGGCAGCCCCATATATAGTGCATTGCAGTAATCCACGCATGAGGCAACTAAGTCATGAGTGACCACGAGAAGGGATTCGCAGTCCAGGAAAGGCTGTATGTAATTGGCTCGCCAGATGAATCTGAACAAAGCCCTCCAGGTCACAGCTGCCATCTGTTCATCAAGGAAGAGCTGTGAGTCCACAAAGACCCCCAATTTTCACACTAGTTCTGTCTGCAGGAGTGCTACCCCATTCAGAACTAAAGATGGAAAGCCCTTGGTATCAGAAGAACCCAAAACACATAGCCACTACTTGGTTGGCCTGGAGCTGTGATGTACAACTGGGTATCATCAGCATATTGATGATATCAGACCCCATCCTGGGGGATGACCTCACCCAGTAGTTTCATGTAGATGTTAGAGCTTTGAGTCCATCACCCATCAGGCCTTGGGGGCTGCAATGGTGAGATCTTGTTCCCTCTGGTGGTGGAAGGGTCTCCTCCTCCTTCTTCCCCCTTCCTCCTTCCTCCATCATTGTAATGCAGTCCACATCGATTTGGCAAGATGGAATTGTTTAGGTTTTCAACTGGGTAACAAATTGTATATTTAAAATGTTGTGTTCCAGTTGTGGGAAGTATTCCACCAGGTCTCCCATGGACTCCTCCAGCATTAGGGACTGCGAATCAGTCATTAGGAAATTTAAATTTAATTTTGTAAGCCAGCCAGAGTCACTGTGTATGAGTTGGGTGGCCATATACTGTAAATTTCTTACATACGTACATAAGATTTGCCTTTCTGTACTATAAGCTCAAACTCACCTTTCCCTATATTAATGTATCACCACCCTTATAGAGGTGCTCATCGGCCAGCTACTCATGTCAATATCTATCACACTCTCACACATCCTTCCCCACTCCAGCCTTTTCCATATATGGAAGGAAAGCAGAAACAATGCTTGAGATTCAGAAGGCCAGAAAACACTCCCAAAGTCCATTGAACCTCCAGATTGCCTTTGAATCTTGGCAAGGTAATTCAAAGATGCCTCTCTGGGTTTTAAAATTTGCAGTAACCTAGGAGATTTAATTCAAAGATTCAATCTGAAGGGATGGTTCAAGCGACTCTCCTTTGAATCAAATGATTTCTTCAAGGTTTTGCCATGTGGGCAATGATTTCCCATGTGTGGAGCTATGTCACATATTTATGTGAGCCTAAGATTTTGTTCCTTCAGCAAAGGATCATTACCTTGTCATGGTGCTACAGCTTGAGTACCTCAATGATGCCATGAGCTAAACCGTGAAGGGCCACCCAAGATGGGAAGGTCATGACAGAGAGGTCAGACTAAATGCGATCCCTGGGGAAGGTAATGGCAACCCACCCCAGTATTCTTGCCGTGAAAACTAAATGGATCAGTACAAACAGAGATATGTTGGTATACCATCGGAAGATGAGACCCCCAGGTCGGAAGATGGTCAAAATGCTACTGGGGAGGAACAGAGGATGAGTTCAACTAGCCCCAGACGTGATGACGCAGCTAGCTCAAAGCCGAAAGGACGGCTAGCGGCTGATGGTGCTGGTGGTGAACGGCGAATCCGATGTTCTAAGGATCAACACACCATTGGAAGCTGGAGTGTAAGATCTATGAACCAGGGCAAATTGGATGTGGTTATTGGTGAGATGTCAAGATTAAATATAGACATTTTGGGTGTCAGTGAACTGAAATGGACTGGAATGGGCCACTTCACATCAAATGACCACCAGATCTACTACTGTGGACAAGAGGACCACAGAAGAAATGGAGTAGCCTTCATAATTAATAGTCAAGTGGCTAAAGCAGTGCTTGGATACAATCCAAAAAACGACAGAATGATCTCAATTCAAATTCAGGGCAAACCATCTAACATCACCGTGATCCAAATATACGCCCCAAGCACAGATGCTGAAGAAGCTGAAGTAGAGCAGTTCTGTGAGGATCTGCAGCACCTACTGGACAACACGCCTAAAAGAGATGTTATTTTCATCACAGGAGACTGGAATGCTAAGGTGGGCAGTCAAATGACACCTGGAATTACAGGTAAGCATGGCCAGGGAGAACAAAACGAAGCAGGACATAGGCTGATAGAATTTTGCCAAGAGAACTCACTCTGCATAAGAAACACTCTCTTCCAACAACCTAAGAGACGGCTTTATACGTGGACTTCACCAGATGGACAACACCGAAATCAGATTGACTACATCCTTTGCAGCCAAAGGTGGCGGACATCTACACAGTCGGTAAAAACAAGACCTGGAGCTGACTGTAGTTCAGATCACGAACTTCTTCTTGCACAATTTAGGATCAGACTAAAGAGATTAGGGAAGACCCACAGATCAGCTAGATATGAGCTCACTAATATTCCTAAGGAATATGCAGTGGAGGTGAAGAATAGATTTAAGGGACTGGACTTAGTAGATAGGGTCCCGGAAGAACTCTGGACAGAAGTTTGCAACATTGTTCAGGAGGCGGCAACAAAATACATCCCAAAGAAAGAGAAAACCAAGAAGGCAAAATGGCTGTCTGCTGAGACACTACAAGTAGCCCAAGAAAGAAGGAAAGCAAAAGGCAACAGTGATAGGGGGAGATATGCCCAATTAAATGCAAAATTCCAGAGGTTAGCCAGAAGAGATAAGGAATTATTTTTAAACAAGCAATGCGCGGAAGTGGAAGAAGACAATAGAATAAGAAGGACAAGAGACCTCTTCCAGAAAATTAGAAACATTGGAGGTAAATTCCAGGCAAAAATGGATATGATCAAAAACAAAGATGGCAAGGACCTAACAGAAGAAGAAGAGGTCAAGAAAAGGTGGCAAGAATATACAGAAGACCTGTATAGGAAGGATAACAATATCGGGGATAGCTCTGACGGTGTGGTCAGTGAGCTAGAGCCAGACATCCTGAAGAGTGAGGTCGAATGGGCCTTAAGAAGCATCGCTAATAACAAGGCAGCAGGAGATGACGGCATCCCAGCTGAACTGTTCAAAATCTTGCGAGATGATGCTGTCAAGGTAATGCATGCTATATGCCAGCAAATTTGGAAAACACAAGAATGGCCATCAGACTGGAAAAAATCAACTTCTATCCCCATACCAAAAAAGGGAAACACTAAAGAATGTTCAAACTATCGAACAGTGGCACTCATTTCACATGCCAGTAAGTTAATGCTCAAGATCCTGCAAGGTAGACTTCAGCAATTCATGGAGTGAGAATTGCCAGATGCACAAGCTGGGTTTAGAAAAGGCAGAGGAATTAGGGACCAAATTGCCAATATCCGCTGGATAATGGAAAGAGCCAGGGAGTTTCAGAAAAACATCTATTTCTGTTTTATTGACTATTCTAAAGCCTTTGACTGTGTGGACCATAACAAATTGTGGCAAGTTCTTAGCGGTATGGGGATACCAAGTCATCTTGTCTGCCTCCTGAAGAATCTGTATAACGACCAAGTAGCAACGGTAAGCACAGACCAGGGAACAACGGACTGGTTTATGATTGGGAAAGGAGTATGGCAGGGCTGTATACTCTCACCCTACCTATTCAACTTGTATGCAGAACACATCATGCAACATGTGGCTTGAGGAATCCAAGGCTGGAGTTAAAATCGCTGGAAGAAACATTAACAATCTCATATATGCAGATGATACCATTTTGATGGCTGAAAGCGAAGAGGAACTGAGGAGCCTTATGATGAAGGTGAAAGAAGAAAGTGCAAAAGCTAGCTTGCAGCTAAACCTCAAAAAAAACCAAGATTATGGCAACCAGCTTGACTGATAACTGGCAAATAGAGGGAGAAAATATAGAGGCAGTGAAAGACTTTGTATTTTTGGGTGCGAAGATTACTGCAGATGCTGACTGCAGTCAGGAAATCAGAAGACGCTTAATCCTTGGGAGAAGAGCAATGACAAATCTCGATAAAATAGTTAAGAGCAGAAACATCACACTGACAAAGGTCTGCATAGTTAAAGCAATGGTGTTCCCCATAGCAACATATGGCTGCGAGAGCTGGACCATAAGGAAGGCTGAGCGAAGGAAGATAGATGCTTTGGAACTGTGGTGTTGCAGGAAAATTCTGAGAGTGCCTTGGACTGCAAGAAGATCAAACCAGTCCACACTCCAGGAAATAAAGCCAGACTGCTCACTTGAGGGAATGATATTAAAGGCAAAACTGAAATACTTTGGCGACATCATGAGAAGACAGGACACCCTGGAGAAGATGCTGATGCTAGGGAGAGTGGAGGGCAAAAGGAAGAGGGGCTGACCAAGGGCAAGATGGATGGATGACGTTCTAGAGGTGACGGAATCATTCCTGGGGGAGCTGGGGGTGGCGATGACCAACAGGAAGCTCTGGTGTGGGTTGGTCCATGAAGTCACGAAGAGTCAGAAGCGACTGAACAAATAAACAATGATTTTGTTCTGAGTTTCTGGGTGAAGTTTTGGAGGACATCTGCGTTAAGCCTCTATGACGGGCAGCCCAATGAATGTAGCACCACCTAACTGATCTTGGCTGGTTGTTAAAAAAAAAAAAAGCCAAGTTGGGTCAGACATAGTTATTACATCTACGACAGAATACCAGGAAATCCAGAACAGTATACTAGACTGGGAGGTTGAGGAAACATCCCAAAGGAAATCAATGGCAAATCACTTCCATATTGTTTTCAGAAATATCACATGCACAGCCCGTGAAGTCACCAGGAACTGAGTGTGACTCAGTGGAATGTTTGCTTTGTACTTTAGGGCAAAAATGATAGGCTTTATGTGTCCCCCAACCAAAAAAAAAAAAAAATGCCATCATTCTCAGCAACTGTGGTTGAAAAGGGCACGTGGGAGCATCAAAAAGAGGAGTTGTGCAGGTGCAGTGGACAATCTGGGCTTGGAGATCAGAAACCCACAACAGCTAGGCAGAAATCAAGAGAATGTAAAACAGTGAAGAGAGAGAGAGAGAGAGAGAAAGAAGGGAGAGTTGGAGAAAAAGCTCCAAATGGGAAGCTTTCCAAAACTGCAGCTGTGCTGGCCCATTAAAAAGCTGAAACTCATTTTGCTGCTCGACCCCGTGCTTATTACCACATAACTATTCATCAAAGAAATTTCGGTGCAATTAATTAAATTATTCCCAGCCCTGTGCCACAGCATCGTTATTCCTGTATCAGCTTTCACTCATGTTCCTTTCAACTGAGGCTACGATGCCAAAAGGCTAGAACTACCCGGCCGCCATAAAGTTGGACATACTGCCATTCTCATCCCCCCACTGCCCCCACCCCCACCCCCACCCCCCTGCATTGCCATTTATTTTCCATGAGGATTTTTCTGCCAGCCAAGAGGAATGCGATGCGGTTTACCTGCATGCGGTTAACATTGGGTCAAGATCAGATGGGGCTCACCTGAAACTGCAACGTGAAAAAGCAGCATTTGATGGATGATGATGATGATGATGATGATGATAACAACTCTAGAATTATTTAGTTTTATTTTAAAAATGTGGACTCCTCCAGCATTAGGAACTGGGAATCAGTCATTAGGAACGTCTTTAAATTAAGTGGCTTCAGGACTGAAATACGCTCAGCAGGAGAAATTCAAAAGATGATTGAGATGCTGTTTTGTTCATGCTTTGCTGACATCCACCTTGCAGTTTCTCAAAAATTGTCCCCTCCTGCAAAACCAGCTTTTATTTTTCTATCATATGCACAGAACGCTTGGTATGTTTTGCAGTGCTTTTTTGAAAATATTTTATTCTCAGAGGTGGCTGTCAGCCCCCCTAGGTAGACCAGACCACAAAACCAACTTCACCGAAAGTCTAGAACTACTTTTCTGGAGACTGGCTATAACAACAGAAGCTTGCAAGTCTAATTGTGCTGTATCTCCTCCCCTTCTTATACTCCAGGGAATCAGGGAGGTCTCTAATATTTTCTCTGAATATTATCTGCTTTCTCAGGGCTTAAAAAATGCCTCAGCCCCCTCAGCCTAGGTAATAGTTCTTGCTTCTTTCCATCAAGGTCATCTTCCTTACTCTCTGCGGTGGCAGAGCAAGCTAATACTGGTGCTATTATCTTCTCTAACAAGTCTTTTCATCTCTCTAACACTTCTAATGGTGACCACATTCCCCATCCAAAGAGATATCTAGGAAGGATTATCTTCAAAGTCTTCCCTTGGAATTAAATGGAAGAAAGAGAAGCCAGGGAGGCTGCTAGCCATTGCACTGAATGAAAGACATAATGAGCACACACACCCATCCAGCACCATCCACAGATGGGGTTCAACAGGCCAGCTTGATGAAACCTGCACTATGTGATTGTGATGTGAGCTATTCCCTTTTGTACATGCATCACAACATTGCCCAGAGGTTGAAAAGGTGTGGACATCCATGCACATGCTCTTGGTCACCTCAAAACGAATGTAAATATGTATATTTGAATATCATACTCCTCCTCCGGGGAGAATTTCATTGAAATTATCTTCTCCTTTGAAATAAATTCTGAAATCAAACCTTTTTTTTAACTGACAGAGAATAGAAGAAGGAAGGAAGGAAGGAAGGAAGGAAGGAAGGAAGGAAGGAAGGAAGGAAGGAAGGAAGGAAGGAAGGAAGGAAGGAAGGACTTCATAGTGTATAGAAAACTGGGTTAAATAAAATTTCTTTCCTGATACCTCTTGCCATGTGCTAGATGGTTTTGACGTAAAACCATGATGTAAAACACATGACATGAATTAGGAAAGCGGATTAGCTTTACTTAGTTTGCATTTTAATATGAGCTGAGTTAATTCACACTTCCCAAACTAATGTGTGAAATGGAAAACAATAATCCTGTGGCTTTCACACTTTTCCAAATTTTGCCACACAGCTGTCTGATAAACACACCCACACACCTGCACAAATGCATACTAATCTGTATCAATTAGAGAACACACGCATATAGGAAAACCTACATCAGAAGATTACTCTAACAAAAAGAAAAGCGTTTATTTGGGGAAATTACAGAAACAGTGAATGCAAATATCCGTGCAGACTTTTGAAGAAACATTTGCCAATGGAGGAAGGAGCAGGATGGGACAAGCGTATTTTGCAGATGGTGAAGTTTAGAGAAAGTGGAAGAGGAAGATTTCAGCCATTCCTACCTCTGCCTGTATCAGAGGAACTGTATGGCTTGACCGTTCAGAACATCTGAATCAGATGATGTTGAGAAGGACCAGGAGAGTGCACCAGTTAAGATCCTGGACTTGGACCAGAGAAATTCTTCCTGAATTACTAGTGGAACATGGAACTTATAGAGTCTTTTTGAACCAGTCATTGTCATGACCTCGTTGCAAGGCACAAAGAGCCTCACCACATGGATCATGATCATTAAGGAGAAGAGGAAGGAGATAATCAAACCAGGGATTAACACAAGCACCCAAAAGCACCCACACCCATGAACCCATAGGCAGCTGAAAAGAAGGACGTCAGAGGAACGAAGATAAGACGCACCTGGTGCCCCGGAGGACACAACCGTCGCTGGGAGACAAAAGAAGACACCGGGAAAACGCCCAGGCAGCCATCAAGGGTCCCATCAAGAGGGATCGGGACAAAGAAGGGTGGGGAAGCCCGGGGCAATACAGGAGGGTATAAAAGGGGCACCCTCACACCAACTACCCCGTTCCCGTTTTTCGTTCTGTCAGCTATCATTCCAATAAACCAGAAATCCTTAATACCCATTAAGTGAGTCTGTGTCTTATTGCGAAGCGAGGCTGGCCCTGACAGTCATTGTCTGTCAGGCCAATTTTTCTTCTCCAGATTACAGGTAGTCCTCGCTTAATAACCACTCATTCGGCAACCGAAGTTACAATGGCGTTGAATGAGGAGATTTCTCGGCCTTTTGGTTAAGATCAAGTGTGAATGAGGAGACTTACAACTGGTCCTCATAGCTGCAGCCATTGTAGCATCTCCATGGTCATGTGATCATGATTCAGGTGCTTGGCAACTAGCTTGCAATTACAAAGGTCACAGCATCCTACAGTCATGTTGATTGCTATTTGCGACCTTCACTGCTGGCTTCTGACAAGCAAAGTCAATAGGGAAGCTGACAGGAGGTTGCAAGTGGTGATCACATGATGTCGCACCTAATGGTCATGCAGGATTCGCTCAACAACAGCAACCAGAACTGCTGCAACTGCAGTCTTAAGTCAGCACGGTCACAGGATGTTGCGTTTTACGACTGCATCGCTTAGCAATGGAATCTCCGGTCCCAATTACTGTTGTTAAGCAATAAATAATAATACTGTTGTTAAGCAGTAAATTCCTCCTATACTGTGAGAAAAAAATATAAGCCACCTTATCGACTCATAGAATCATAGAGTTGGAATGGATTTTGAAGGTCTCCTAGTCCAATCCCCTCATACTCTCCCAGACAAATAGCTGTCCAATATTTGCTTGAAATCCTCCAGTGATGGAAACCCATGACTACAGGAGGCAGACTGTTTAATACTTTGCATGGTCAGGAAATTCCTCCTTATTTTGAGTTTGGATCTCCCTGTGAAAAGCTTCCACATGTTGGTTCTTGTCCTACCTTCAGACACGATGGAGAATAAATCCACACCATGGTGACCCCTCTTCAAGTACTGAAAGATTGCACAACTTCCAGGAAAGAAATGGCAAACTGAAGATGGCTCTGCTAAAAGCAGAGCCAACGATCACGATCAAATGGTAAGATGGGACTTTGAAGGTTGGACACTAGAGGGAACTAGAAGGAACTAAAGATTACAATTAAAGGAGAAAAACACTTAAGTTTGACTTACTAATACAGAATGGAGCAAAATATTTTAACATTGCACATATTGGAGGATATTTTTGAACAATGGATTCAGAAGTTAATTTTAATTTTATAGATAGACTGTGTTTAAAGGATGCTATGGAAGAGGAACAAATTTTACCGGACAAGACTGAGACTGACCTGCAGGTAGATTTAAAAATGACAGGCTACAAAAATGATATGGAAAAAGATGCTACACTGTACATACATAAGAAACCAGCTGATTTCTTAATAATTAAAAGTGATATACAGATAACAAAGAGAGTGACCTGGATAATTGTCCTATATTTAATTTACAAGGGAGGCTTATTAAAGCTTTGAAGAATTTTGTGAGGAGGCACAAAGAAAAAATGAAAAGAAATCAAGCTCTAGAACATTATTTGAAGGGATTAAAGATCAAGATTGTTAAAAGTAAAAGGAAGGAATATAAAGTTGATTTATTTGATCAAGGTTAAAATAGATACACTGTTATCTCTAGTAACCCTTAATGGAGTTTTGCTGATCAGGACTGAAATGATGAGGTTTTAAGGATTTGTTTATAGATACGAGATGGGATATGGGATCATTTGGTGTATTTTAAGAAAAGGTGATAAGTTGCTAATTTTTTTTATACTTGTGATGAAGGGGAAAGTCATTTCTTTATTTCTTTTCTTTACTATATTTTTCTTTCTTTTCTATTTTTCTTTCTAGTTGATTTCTTTTCTGCACTTTCTATTTTTTCTTTTTCTTTTTTAGCCTGTATAGTTTTTTATGTTTTTAATTGTAATTTTTAATAAAATTACTATTTAAAAAAAGTACTGAGAGACTGCTATCATGTCTCACCTCAGCCTTCTCTTCTTTAGGCTAAACATACCCAGGTCCTTTAACTATTCTTCACTGGATTAGTCTCCAAACCCCATGCCACCTTCATCACTGTCCTCTGCACTCCTTTTAGTTCCTTAGTGTCCTCCTTGTATTATCACACCCGGAACTGGACATTGTATTCCAGGTGTGGTCTGACAACTGCAGTGCAGAATGGAACTTTCATTTCCCATGATCTTGATACGTTGCATTAGCTTTCTTGGCAGCTGCAGCACACAACTGTTCATGCTTAATTTGTGCTCAGTTACTTGAGCACTTGTCAGAAAAACAGGGTAGAACGGTAATAATAAACAAATGTACAAATAAGAAACCCAGTCCGGAAATTAGGTCCCTCTTGATGCTTAATTCCTACACATTTTACTCCTCCCATTATTCCAACCTGCCCTCCACATATCCAGAAATGAAATGAATTGAGTGTGAACAGGCAGATTGCTTTTGCACCCTCAATTAAGGCAATCCTTGGGGGCCTCAGAAAATCCATCTGTTAAGGTGGACCCTCTGCATCCACCATTTTGTCTTCTTCCCTTCACCCCAAGTTGCGATTCTACCCAAATGTAGGCCAGATTTCCCAAAGTGTAGAAGTTTCACTTGCTTTGATTATGACTTTTAACAACCAGATTTCCAGATGGTGGAGGGCCTGGGCAGGGGATCAAAGCTGCCCCTTTGAGAACATATTGCACACACATGGGATTTGTTTGCCATGATAAAGGAAACCACCATGTTTCAGTTCCCCACCACTCTCTGGAAAAATACATTCATGGCCCTCTGCTTTCATGCAGATTATATCAATTGTGATCCTCAATTTTGTTCTCAAGTTCCACCCTAGCTAGCCCTGATTCTTGCTGTCACATTAGCAAGCCCTTTCCTTACCAGTGTGAGTCTTGTGATTGGGTGGGCAGACTCTTTTTTTTTCCTGAAGGCCACTTTATCTGAGACATAATGGACTACTGTAACACATGGAGCTGCCCTTGAAGAGTATCTGGAAGCTTCAGCTGGTGCAAAATGCAGTGGCACAATCAGTTATGGGTGTTCCTAGAAGGACACATGTTTTACCTCTGCTCCTTGAGCTGCTTCCAGTTGCAATTCAACGTGCTAGTTTTGACCTTGTAAGCCCTGCATGGTAATGGGGCTGGGTTATTTGAGGGACCACCTCTCCCTGATTACTTCTACCTGTCCCATCAGGTCCACCAGGAAAGGCACGTTGCAGGTCCCGTCTGTAAGGAGTTCCATCTGGTGGGACCCTGGTGCCCGCCCTCTGGAACATCATCCCCCCTTAGGTGAGGTTAGCCCCAACCCTTATGGTCTTTTGGAATGCACTCAAAACATGTTTTTTTCATCAGGCCTGGGGTTCTCCTGACAGCAGAGAGCCTACAGGTTGGTTGCACTATGTGTTGTTGTTTATTCGTTTAGTCACTTCCGACTCTTCGTGACTTCATGGACCAGCCCACGCCAGAGCTTCCTGTCGGTCGTCAACACCCCCAGCTCCCCCAGGGACGAGTCCGTCACCTCTAGAATATCATCCATCCATCTTGCCCTTGGTCGGCCCCTCTTCCTTTTGCCTTCCACTCTCCCTAGCATCAGCATCTTCTCCAGGGTGGCCTGTCTTCTCATTATGTGGCCAAAGTATTTCAGTTTTGCCTTTAATATCATTCCCTCAAGTGAGCAGTCTGGCTTGATTTCCTGGAGGATGGACTGGTTGGATCTTCTTGCAGTCCAAGGCACTCTCAGAATTTTCCTCCAACACCACAGTTCAAAAGCATCTTCGCTCAGCCTTCCTTATGGTCCAGCTCTCGCAGCCATATGTTACTACAGGGAACACCATTGCTTTAACTATGCGGGCCTTTGTTGTCAGTGTGATGTCTCTGCTCTTAACTATTTTATCGAGATTTGTCATTGCTCTTCTCCCAAGGATTAAGCGTCTTCTGATTTCCTGACTGCAGTCAGCATCTGCAGTAATCTTTGCACCTAGGAATACAAAGTCTTTCACTGCTTCTACATTTTCTCCCTCTATTTGCCAGTTATCAATCAAGCTGGTTGCCATAATCTTGCTTTTTTTGAGGTTTAGCTGCAAGCCAGCTTTTGCACTTTCTTCTTTCACCTTCATCACAAGGCTCCTCAGTTCCTCTTCACTTTCAGCCATCAAAGTGGTATCATCTGCATATCTGAGATTGTTAATGTTTCTTCCAGAGATTTTAACTCCAGCCTTGGATTCCTCAAGCCCAGCTTGTCACATGATGTGTTATGTGAGATGGGAGGCCATATAAATTTGATAAAATAAATAATTGGGAGAAGATTCTAATGCTGGGAAAGGTAGAAGGAAAGAGAAGAAGAGGATGACCAGCAGCAAGGTGGATGGACTCAGTTACGGTGGTGAAGAGTGCACCATTGGAAGACCAGAAGGACCAGGCTTGGGACAGATTGTCATGAAGAAAATCTATCTGTGGTCACTAGGAGTCAAAAACAACTAGATGGCACACAATCAAATATGTTGGGGAGAATCATGTGATGGATGGGACTGATGTAAGCACTGGCTAAGGCTCCTGTCACCATATAAACAGAAAAGTCTCCTGCAAGCCAAGGTTTCTTGACCACAGTACAGGATCTCCTGAAGATCATAGGTTAGGCTGGGATGTCAAAATGGCATCCTAGAAGAAAGCAGTGGCAAACCACTTCAGGGATCTCCTGAAGGTCTCTCATCTACTGTATGTAATGTAATGTCCCATCTTTGTGCCAATGTGCATGGGCAATGCCAATGCACATATAAAAGGAGCTGGGCTTGGACTGCCATGCTGCACCCACCATCTTGCAGATTTTCACAGAGAGAGAGAGAGAGATGCCAGTGGTTGGCAATCAAGGGGCTGAAAAGTGATGGAAAGATTTGTGGGGAAAAAACCACAACAGCATCGACAGTATTTCCTCTGCCAACTCCAACAATAAATAGATAATTTTAAAACAATAGCACTGGAAATTATAAAGAAATTGGTCTAGGTTCAATTCTTTTTTTAAATATTGAATTGTAAGGTTAAAAAAAATGAAGTTCTATAATTTAGGCAGTGGTAAATCTACCCTATTATGTCTTTAAATGGATAGATAGACAGACAGAAAGACAGATGTGTTTTAGGTATTTAGGTATTCTGCTTTGTTATCTTGGTTTCTTAGTTTAGTTTAGGAGTTTCTTTCATTTTTTAAAATGGGCTATTTTTTTCTTTGTTTTTTCCCCCTTTTTGGGGGAGGTAGTTTGAAAAAGGGTATTATTCTCCCTCCCTCCCTCTCTCCATTTAAGTCAGAGCTGATTCCTGGTGACTACATAGTCAATTCTTTTTTCCATTTCATTTGTTAATCTATCCTTTTTATCACTTACTCCTTAGATTCAAATTGCAATTTTCCAGACCTCCTGCCAAAATTGCAAAACAACCCACACCCCAAACTCCTTTATTTGGGAAGGGGAGGACTGGCCTTGGAGTCAGTTTTCACTCCTGGTGACTAACTCTCTTTTTTTCCCCCTTATCAGTAGCTGCTGTACATAATAGAATCGGGTTAAAAGAAGACATAATTCTTTTATGTAATAATATTAAAGTCACAGGGACGCGGTGGCGCTGCGGGTTAAACTGCTGAGCTGCTGAGCTTGCCGATCGGAAGGTCAGCGGTTCGAATCCGCGTGACGGGGTGAGCTCCCGTTGCTAGTCCCAGCTCCTGCCAGCCTAGCAGTTTGAAAACATGCAAATGGGAGTAGATTAATAGCTACCGTTTCGGTGGGCAGGTAACAGCGTTCCGTGTAGTCATGCCGGCCACATGACCACAGAGGAAGTGTCTATGGACAAACGCCGGCTCTTCGGCTTTGAAACGGAGATGAGCACCGCCCCCTAGAGTCGGACACGACTGGACTTAAGGTCAAGGAAAACCTTTACCTTTACCTATTAAAGTCACATTGTTATATTGCTATTTAGTTGATATATAATATCACAAACAATGACCTTTTCATAGAGGAATGTTGACTAATATTTTTGAAGTGTAAAAAAAAGTTAACAAAGAGAATTTTTCAAGCGATCTGAGAATATTCCCTTTGAGATCCAGAAATCTGGCCCTGCCTCTTAAACCTTCACTGGCAGCTGATATTTAATAATAGACTAGGAAGGAAGAGAAATCCACAGTAATAACTTTGCCTATTGGATCTATTCTGATACAAAGCCAAATAATTCAGAAATTTAAGACTGGGGGAAGACAAGGAGAAATTATGATTCACCTTCCTTCTCTAGCAATCCCTGAGTCCCTTTCCCTGGCACTCTGGATATTAAATTTCAGGGACTTTTGATTGGTTTTAGCTCTCTAAAACCTAAATGTATGTTAAACCCTTTGCCGTTTACATGCTGCGAACACTACCTTCAAGGTCTTTGGAAAAATGAGATATAGAATGTCTTATATGAATAAGCCAAGGGAAGAAGGTTTTAAACATTTTGTGCAAATCGCTTCGTAAAACTTCTTTTCCATCCGTACTAGACATGGGAAAGAATGTGCAAAAGGGCTGGTTACCAACATCATTACAGTGGAAGTGTAATAAGGATAAGCGAACACTTCCCCATATAATATGGGCTTGTTCAATTAATATTCCATTTGATTTGATATTCATAAAACTGTGAATATGTGTTACAAAGATCATTGCTGTTTAATGATGTGACTGTGCTTTTGAATTATACACCAAAAATTGGAATTGATCATTAAACGAGGAGTTATAGATCTCTTGCACATGGGGATGGCAAAGAAAGTAGTTATTAAGCATTGGAAAGATAAAACTGTTCTTGACTTACAATACTGGATTATAGTTATTTATGAACTAGGGCTCTATCGATGCGATTCGGAGACTGATGAATATGATTTCACGTGCTCAAGACTTGTTGATTTATTTAAAAAAAGAGGCAAAGTGCTATCTTCAGTATGCATTGTAACAGTCTGTGGGTATTTGTGCATTTGTGTGTGTGTGTGTGTGTGTGTGTGTGGGCACATTTGTCTTTTTCTTTGTTGTGTATTAAAGGTAAAACTAAAAGCTGTAAGAGGTTCCTTCACTCTGTTTCAACCAGAACAGTTACGGACTCCGGTGTGGCCATTGGTCAGAGGTATCTGTAGGTAGTGGTCAAAAAGGTAAAGAGGCAGTGGCAACAGTGCAACTGAAGCGCCACCCATTTTTATGTGCGTTACTCAATGAAAAGGGGAGCCAAAATTCCCTGCAAGATATTTCTGGTGTTTTTTTCTTCTCCTCAAAGCACTCCCTTTAAGGACAAGGCGACTGTACAAAGTTTTCTTTGCATATTCTCCATATTTTTCCCATTGCAGCAAGATGGCTCCACCACAGTGTACAAGTGGTTGGAGTTGGGTAGCATCCAAACTGAATAAAATAAATAAATGGTAAGAAGCAAGGCTCAGGCTCTGGTGGACATTGCAAAACAACGGATGGGCCAACTAGAGATATGGGTAGACAGACTTAGGAGAAGACAGAGAATCTGGGGCTTGGGCGATCATAAAGAATAACTTTTCACTGGATAAAACCTATCTGAAAAGTCCTCTCAGTATGGGTGGAGGGCAGAAACACAGTGGAGAATTCTGAGGGGCCATTTGGGCTTACCTTTAGGAGGCAATCAAATAAAATGGCCACTGAAACATTGCATATCTCTTTACTCAGGTGCCCCCAGGGATGGGTATATTTTATATCAGTGTTTTTCCAATATGGGAACTTTAAGATGTGTGGACTTCAACTCCCAGAATTCCCCAGCCAGCCATGCTGGCTGGGGAATTCTGGGAATTGAAGTCCGCACATCTTAAAGTTGCCAAGTTGGAAAAACACTGTTTTTTCATATGATAGAAATGACCAGTCAAGAGAGAGGATGATGAACCCTAGAAAGGAAGCCTTATCCTTTTATACCACCTTCCTTGCTTTCCTGCCAACCGTAACATATTCCATTAACAAATTACCTTGCCAAGTCACTTTCCCAGCCACTTGTGGTGTCAACAAAATTAATGTGACATTTACAGCTATTTTGAGAGTCACGACAAAACCGCTTACATTATTCCATGGGAGGCAACATGAGATGGAATTATTTAGTTGACAAAATCTAATTAGGTGTAAATTATTGCTGGTTCTCTGAATTAAACAAGCTTTCACAGACATGTACTTCCACTCAAACTTGGAGTTCACTTGCTCTCCATTGAAATCATATGTTCAACTTTTTTTTTTCTTTTTTTGCCCTCAAGCTAACGATGCATAAAGACAGAATGCTTAATGAATGTACATCTGCCCCAGCCTTTGTATCACATGTCGGGTTTTGTTGTGCTATTAATTTCTTCCCTCATCGCAATTTTCAAAGGACCTATACCTCCAACCCAGCCTTTCTGAACCGTTTGACCCTGAAGAAACCCTTGAAATATTTTGCAGGCCTCGGGGAACCCCTGCACATTCAGGCTCAAATGTAGGCCAGAAGTTACAAAATTATTAGATTTGTTTCATGGGTAGGCCTGTATAAGTGCAGTCATAGTGTTCTTAAACTAAAAATAAAGAATGAAACTTGCCTCTTTAATGTGAAGTTCCCTGAATTTGAAATCATTTTTTAATTAAATTGTGATCTCCCAGGGAACCTCTAGTGAGCTCTCGCAGAACCCTAGGGTGCCATGGAACCCTGGTTGAGAAATCCTGCTCCAGCCCAACTCTCAATTTGCTTTTATCCAGAAGC
The DNA here is from genome assembly GCF_035149785.1 of Candoia aspera. Lineage (NCBI taxonomy): Eukaryota > Metazoa > Chordata > Lepidosauria > Squamata > Candoiidae > Candoia > Candoia aspera. The sequence continues at coordinate 12,668,245 of NC_086153.1, forward strand.
TGTTTATATTGCCCCTTGGAGGTGAATGGAAGGAAATGTCTCCCCTCCCCAACAATTAGGGATTCTGGACTCGCCCCTATAATTTCATTTAGACCTGAGGAAGAAAGGGAAGGAAATTAAGTGATCTGACAGAACGACATGCCCATACTCATTAATTTAAGGTTGCCAAGATCTTAAGGTCTGGTTTCTGATGTTTAGATTCATTCCTAGGAACTTCAGGGAAAAGCTTAAAATTTCAGGGGAAAAGGCCAGAATCAAAGAAAAAAAAAAAAGATCAGTGCTTTACCACTCTGTGTAAGCTCTATTAGGGATGGGAAATACTTTTGTTCAGTTCACATTTTAATGAAAATTTCCTGCACCAGCATGCAAACCAAATGCATACAAAATTGCAAATACACATGGGGTGTAATGAAGATATCAAACTATACTATTTTGTATGAAAAGGCACACAAATAATTTATGAGAAAAAATGCACATAAATGTGTGTATGCATGTGTGCATGTGTTGTATATATGCATATATGAATGCTCATTTTTTAAAAAAATTACAAACTGACACAAAAAAAGAAAAAAGAATAAGAACCAATTTTAAGGGTGGGCTTGGGCAAATGAGAAAGTGATTAAATCTGATGGATTGGAACATCCCTAGCTTCCATCCTTGATCTAGACATACAGATTCTGATGGGGATGCTTTTAATTATGATAGAAGTACTTTATTCCTATAAGTTGAAAATAGGAGAAATCTGTACTTTCAGCAGGACAAAAGACAGGTAATACATTCAAACCTTGGATCTAAGAAAAATATGTCTCTCTCCTGATAAATCTGTGCAATGCTTCAGATTCAATTTCCAAAAGATGCTTGAGATGATACAGATAGGAGAACTGACCACCTCCATGAAGCTGTGTTTTCTTCCTGGGCTCATGCACAACCGCTGTACTGCACACAGTTATTGTGTTTATACTCTCACACAATCCAAAGCATCTTTTGGAGACTGGAATTGAAACACAGCACACCCTTATCTCTAGGCTGTGGCTCTTTCTACTGCCTCCCAAGGTTATTCTCACAGCCCATTATACTACTTATGTTTCCACATCTCCATAGTCATCCTGGACCCCCATTTCAGTTCTTAATTCCCCTCCCCTCAAAGATTAGGCTGCTTTTTCCCCATTTGTCTGGGGAGTTGAAGGGTTGAAATAAATGAGCTTCTCCATATTGCTACTTAACTTCCACAATGCCAAAAGGGATGCAACATTTTGGGGCCACATATTACAATGTCATATTATCATCCATGCCCGCTTCAACTCCCAGGCAAGTTACAAAAGCGAAATGTGTCCCCATGCAGAAACATGTCGTCAAGTCTTAGGGCCTTCCTGCTGAATGACCTGGGGAGATGTTCATTATAACAAGGACTTCAACAGGGCCTAGTTTGAACCAGGTTTCAGAGGAGGAATCTTTTAACACATCTCAGCCCATAGAAGGAATGAGAGTGGAGAAAGCATCTCAGAAGGGACCTTCCCTAGTTTTCTGGAAATAAAGGCATATTTATTTATATGGGGAGAAGAGCTTTCAGACTTGCAAAATTCTGTTACTATAACCTTACAATAAAGGTAATGTTAGTATTCATGGTTTTGGTTTCTTGTATGGACTACCTTGAAGGGCTGAAGAGTAGGGTCTACAGGACAAGCTGACAATTCTTGCCCTATGGTCTGGCTCCAGCATTAGTCCCTTTTTCCTTGCCTCATATGAGATGCCCATGGGAATGAGCATTCCACCCTGCACAACAGATTCCTATCCTAGCTAATTGGAACGCATCAATCTAGAGTTTGAGTTATATTTTCAGTTCTACTTTCCATATTAGCAAAACAGCCATTTCCTTTTTCCTCCCCGGTACAAAAAAATAATCATTTATGACAGAATTGGACAACTGTGGTCAACTGACTGCACAGGGCCTCCTCAATTTCTTCCTTGCAGTTTTGTTGCTCCCCAAAATCAACATCCCCACCACAACCAAGGAAATAAGTAAGTTTGAAAATCCTATCCACCTTTCTGCAGCAAAATAGTGACAATGCAACCAGGGATGTCTGCAGGGAGAATGAAAAAAGTCAAGATGGTGGCTGTGACTGCACCATCAAAGCTCTGGGACCTTTCTATGTGTGTTGCATGATGTAGACCCACCCAGCCATTGAATTTGAACAAAACAGACCTGCTACCCAACGTTGCAATACGGAATTCATGTTTATTGCACCAGCCAGCCACCTCTTTGATGATGCACCTTCTTATTCTCCCAGTTATCTTTTTTCCCTCTATAAGCAGATCTTGGGAGCAACTGAGCATGTTCACTGTTTCCTAGGCTGGGAGCTTGGAAAAAGATTGTCCCCACTTCTTGTCTTACTGTAGCCTTGGTTTAGCACTCAATAGCTGAATTACTAGACTGGGCTCGCTCTCCAAAACCAAAATTACCAATTATTTCTGATTAACTGCCAATCATTTAGTGCAGGATTCATTTGTTTAATGAATGCTGGCTGGGGAATTCTGGGAGTTCAAGTCCACACGTCTTAAGAGTTGCCAAGGTTGAGAAACACTGGTTTAATGGATTCTTGCCAGACAAGATAGAATGCATTGCAAACCAGCTTGTCAATTTCACATCTCTGCCTTGGCTCACCTGAACAAAACATTGCTCCTGACAAACATTTCAGCAGCTAATTTGTAATCATAACCACTTATTGCTAAAGCAGTAATTCACTGTTGAAACCAAGTAAGCTATTTAAGAGCATACAAAGGGCATTTTGTGATCAATTAAACTCTGTTCTTTGACAAGCTCTACCAAAATTAGCATCAAGAGACATTGCCAAGGTCAAATAAGCTGAAGGATTGGCTGGGGGGAGGGAGGAGACGATGCAATATTTTGAATTGTTTTGCTTTACAACATTGATCCTAATCCTCCTATGTCCCAGTTGTGGACATATTTATATAGTTTTCTTGGCAATAGCATGAAACAGATTTACCACTGGATTCTTCCAATAGTTTGTTTTGTTTTGTTTTTTCATTTCCAAGTCTAGTCTAGAGCCCTGGGGCTTGCTAGAAGTCTATCAACCATGTACCAATCAGGTCGAACCTTTCTTAGCTTTCAGACAAAATTGGCAAGGAACTGCCGCCTGATGTTCGGCCTATAGAAGAATGAATTTCATTTCATTTGAGCTCAACATTTCTAGGGACTGTGTGAACAAACATATGCTGTTTTCTTGAAAGCAATATGGCAGCAGGTTACCACTGTTTTTTCAACTACTTGGTCTAACTTACAGCTCACATATTCCTGGTGGGTACAGATTCAAGTACAAATCACGTTCAACCCTGCTTAAGCATTTCAAGGTTAATCCAGATTGTTTTGATGTTGCTTACCCTTCCCTAATAGACATTTTTCAAACAGTCTGTTGACATCAACTATTGATTTATAACTGGACTTGTATGTATCTTCATGCACATTTGCTCCTAAGATGCATCACTTTAAATGAACTACTCATTATATACATCTTTTTGCATACCCTTTGCTTTATATGCTGCTTTATTGTAAACATGTCCCCCACCCCCCAGGCATCATAAAGTGTAAATATTGAAATGCAATAGTATTCAGTTCCTGCACAGGTTCAGGGAGATAAAATTAAATGAGCTCTTATTAAAATGTTAAACAAATGACTTTCTCCCCTATTCCTAATTGTGACTGTCTGCATTGTATTCCTGGTGATTTCCCATTTCGATAATAGATGAACAATCTTTTTTAGGCAAGGGCCAACTATGGCAGTTGAATAGCCTGCGGTGGAGAGGAAGGTCACTCCCCAAAAGTAGGCAAGTGCCAAAAAAGAAATCTTTAATTTGATTTAATTGAAAATTAATTGAAAATTAATTTCATTAATTGTGAGGATTTGAAAGTTCAAAGGTATTTAATAATTTCCCTTTTTTGTCATCTCAAAAAAATTAGTTAATTAGTAACTTTTATTTTTTATCTCAAAAAATTAGTTAATTAGTAACTTAATTAGTAACATTCTCAGAAGAGATGGGACAAGACAAAGTTACTGTTTACCCAAAATCAGCATCCAAGAAAAGGAACTTGTCCTGGTAAACAAGGATGCTTGGAACATGGAGAATTCTGAATGCAGAACAACATCTGCAGACCAAAAGCTCCTTTTTGAAAGATAACTTTCCTAACATGGGTTAGTTCACATAGCATGCTTAACTAGCTCAAATAAAGATGGAGCAATTGGAGTTGCAAAAAAAGGATAACTTGATAAACATTAACTTTGGTTGAGGTTATGTACATGTGTGAACCCAAACTATTTGGTTGCAGTCCATGTTGGCTGGGTTCACGTATTGTGTGAACCCAGCAAATGTTATCAGTTCAGTAAGTAGATTAAGAAGTTGTGAAACCAATCACTGTCTCTCAAGATGGCATCAAACCAGAATCCTTATCGTCACTGCCAGCCCTTGTCACTAGTGTTCAGGTTCAATGGAAACTGTAGTCCAACAGCCAGGAACTCAAAGTTGGAACAGTCCCCCTAGATAGTTTGTCTCAAAAACTGGAAATCTTTTCTTCCCTATGAAAGCCAATGCATGCACATCAATGCTATAGTCCCATGTCTGCTGTCACTGTTAGGATCAGCTCTATCATTTGGTGCTATGAAGCAGCTGCTTTAAAGTAGTGGACAAGGCAGGCAGAAAATTGGGGCCAGGACCTTCTTTGCTGCCTTTCCAAATCACTATCCAAACACTTGCTTTAGTGCATTGAATACAATTCCTTCATTCAGTTTTGATTCTGTCCAACCAACTCTCGCACTCATGTTTTTGTGCTACTTTTATTGCCTTGAAGCAGAAGATGGAGTTGGTGATGTTGTTGTCAATTTGTACATATTTCCTCCCTGGTTACCCCTGTTTCCAGAGATGTCTAGTTGTAGGGGTAGGAAATGAATGATAAAAGCAATGTTACACTGTTATGAAGCAAGCTCCATTCCTTTTGTAGGTGCATTGGTCCATTGCATGCATGTACAAAGGGGGTGGAGCTCACATCACAACAGAGTCATGCTGGTTTGGTCATGTTGATGAAAGTACTGAATCCTGCAGATGTCTTTGCAGTCTGAGTAGGGGCATGGGTCTAATGGCTTCTCCAGTCTAATGGATTGAATTGAAGTCTGGGAAGCTAGAGAGGCCATAGAAAGAGGCTTGTGCAATGAACAACAGGGCCTTTCCACACACCCCTTGGTTATTTATTGGTCAGTCGTTAAGTCATGTCCAACCCTTCGTGACCCCATCCATAGCACGCCAGGCCTTCCTGTCCTCCACTGTCTCCCGGAGTTTACTCAAATTCATGTTCATTGCATTGGTGATGCTATCTAACCATCTCATCCTCTGCCATCCCCTTCTCCTTTTGCCTTGAGTCTTTCCCAGAATCAGGGTCTTTTCCAGTGAGTCCTCTCCTCGCATTAGGTGGCCAAAGTATTTGAACTTCAGCTTCAGTATCTGTCCTTCCAATGAGCAGTCAGGGTTGATTTCCTGTGGGATCGACTGATTTGACCTCCTTGCAGTCCAAGGGACTCTCAAGAGTCTTCTCCAGACCACAGTTTGAAAGCATCAATTCTTCGGCACTCAGCCTTCCTTATGGTCCAACTCTCACAGCCATACATCACTACTGGGAAAACCATAGCTTTGATTATACAGACCTTTGTCGGTCACCTTATTACAAAATAAGTGCAAGAACATCACAATCTGCACAACCCCTCACGATACGGTGGTGGAAAACTCTACTTATCTTCCATCAAGTAGAGTAAGAACAATTTAAAACACTAGGATGAATTTTGGGCAGATTAGTTTCAACTGTTAGCTAAACCTCTCTGGGATAAGCCTGCTTCTTTAATGGGAACCAACCTTCTCTTGCCTTTTAAGCCTGGAAGCAACCAAGTTTGTATGGAGAGAGAGCATGAACCTTCACCAATCCACAATAGTTTTGACAGAAGCCTGTCCAAGGATCCTTGGGCTGGGAAATCAGGAAAGGAATTATAATTGTATCCACATTTTCATCTCTTGAAGCTATCTTTTTTTTCATGGTCAGGAGAAAAATCCCCCCTGAAATCCTCCTTGTTTTTTCTCAGGGTTTACCCCCACTGCTGCAGAGCTGAAACGTTGCCACATAATGGGCAAAGTGTTAGCCCTTCCCCTGGGCTTCTGCCAACATTCCTAACCTGACTATTATCAGAAACTTGACAAGCTGTGTCAAAGCCATCTGCCAAATGGCTTTGAGTGACAAGCAGTCGATATTCTCCACTTTCAGGGGTCATCACAGGTGACAGAAACCAAAGCAATAAACCAAAGCCGTCTCCACTAACTTAAATGCTTCCCCGGTCACAATATTTCTTCCCTGTTTCCTCTCTTCTTCTTTCTTCTCCACCTCCCGGCCTCCTGCTGAACTGCCTCTAGCTCAATTTCATACCAATTGAAACTTCTGATGGGGCAACAGGTTTCCCAAGAAAGCGGACATGTCAGCATGGAGCCAAGCTTCCTCTCTTTTCCATCCCCAACTTAATAAATCAAAAAGAAACATTGGGAAGAAACGAGGAAAGGAAAAGCATTCCTAGAAATTGAAAACAGCTTGTGATGGAGTTGTAATCAGCCAGCACTTGAAGCTCTAGTGATAAAACCATCTACAAGAGAAGAAGTCATCAAGGCATCCAGCTTTGAACTTTTTTCCTCCAAGGAAGGGTATGTGGCAACTTTTGAGTAAATTAAGTGGGGTCGCCATAACAATCAAAAGTAATTCCGGCAAGGTGTTGGCCTAAACTAGGGATGTACATTCTGAAGCCTGAAGGCCATGCACAAGTGGCAAAATCATTAGTGGTCCAATTTTCCACACTCGTCATTTTCAGTAAAATTCTAAGCATGGCTGAGTTTACTGAGTGGAAAATTCTATCCTGTTTTTCACCTTAGAAACCAAATATCCAGGAAAAAAACATCCTCCCAACAACCAGACTTAAATTGTTTCAGGGGTGTCATTGTGCTAGGAACACATCCCCAGTGACTTTCGGACAGACAAAAAAGTGGGAGAGGAGATCTGCATGGCCCCTGGGAGTTGAAGTCCACACATCTTAAAGTTGCCAAGGTTGAGAAACACTGCTTTAGGTGAATGGCATCTTATAATGGAATAATACAATTTTTTTATTGTTCATATCTATTATTTATGTATGTTTCTGAAGCACTGAGGAAGGTATACGTTGTGCACCACCTGAAGTCTGATAGGATTGAAACAGGCTACTAATATTAATATCAGGTGCTAATACTAATATCAGATGCTGATGCTAGTGAGAGCAGAAGGCAAAAGGAAGAGGGGCCGACCAAGGGCAAGATGGATGGATGACATTCTAGAGGTGACGGACTCGTCCCTGGGGGAGCTGGGGGTGTTGACGACCGACAGGAAGCTCTGGCGTGGGCTGGTCCATGAAGTCACGAAGAGTCGGAAGTGACTGAACGAATAAACAACAACAGAAGAAATCAAATAATCAGTATTTTGAAATCAAGTAATCAAATATATGTTTCCAGAGTATTTTATCTGAGGTTTAGATATATGCCAGCAAATTTGGAAAACACAAGAATGGCCATCAGATTGGAAAAAATCAACTTATATCCCCATACCAAAAAAGGGAAACACTAAAGAATGTTCAAACTATTGAACAGTGGCACTCATTTCACATGCCAGTAAGGTAACACTCAAGATCCTGCAAGGTAGACTTCAGCAATTCATGGAGCGAGAACTGCCAGATGTACAAGCTGGGTTTAGAAAAGGCAGAGGAACTAGGGACCAAATTGCCAATATCCGCTGGATAATGGAAAGAGCCAGGGAGTTTCAGAAAAACATCTATTTCTGTTTTATTGACTATTCTAAAGCCTTTGACTGTGTGGACCATAACAAATTGTGGCAAGTTCTTAGCGGTATGGGGATACCAAGTCATCTTGTCTGCCTCCTGAAGAATCTGTATAACGACCAAGTAGCAACGGTAAGAACAGACCACAGAACAACGGACTGGTTTAAGATTGGGAAAGGAGTATGGCAGGGCTGTATACTCTCACCCTACCTATTCAACTTGTATGCAGAACACATCATGCGACATGCTGGGCTTGAGGAATCCAAGGCTGGAGTTAAAATTGCTGGAAGAAACATTAGCAATCTCAGATTGCAGATGATACCACTTTGATGGCTGAAAGCGAAGAGGAACTGAGGAGCCTTATGATGAAGGTGAAAGAAGAAAGTGCAAAAGCTGGCTTGCAGCTAAACCTCAAACAAACCAAGATTATGGCAACCAGCTTGATTGATAACTGGCAAATAGAGGGAGAAAATGTAGAAGCAGTGAAAGACTTTGTATTTCTAGGTGCGAAGATTACTGCAGATGCTGACTGCAGTCAGGAAATCAGAAGATGCTTAATCCTTGGGAGAAGAGCAATGACCAATCTCGATAAAATAGTTAAGAGCAGAGACATCACACTGACAACAAAGGTCCGCATAGTTAAAGCAACAGTATTCCCCGTAGTAACATATGGCTGCGAGAGCTGGACCATAAGGAAGGCTGAGGGAAGGAAGATAGATGCTTTTGAACTGTGGTGTTGGAGGAAAATTCTGAGAGTGCCTTGGACTGCAAGAAGATCAAACCAGTCCATCCTCCAGGAAATAAAGCCAGACTGCTCACTTGAGGGAATGATATTAAAGGCAAAACTGAAATATTCTGGCCACATAATGAGAAGACAGGACACCCTGGAGAAGATGCTGATGCTAGGGAGAGTGGAGGGCAAAAGGAAGAGGGGCCGACCAAGGGCAAGGTGGATGGATGATATTCTAGAGGTGATGGACTTGTCCCTGGGGGAGCTGGGGGTGTTGACGACCGACAGGAAACTCTGGCGTGGGCTGGTCCATGAAGTCACGAAGAGTTGGAAGCAACTGAACTAATAAACAACACAACTAATATTGTAGAACAAAATGAATAAATAAAATTGTCTCTCTCCATAAAGAGGAGATTACTTTATGCTAATCTTTGTTCTCTGTCACTTTTTTTTGCATGTCCTCTTTTTTTGAAAATAAATATGTGGCCACCCTAATCAGATAAAATTCTTGCCTAAACAGACCATAAATTAGGGAGAGGTGGATTGGGTTAAATTATTTATTTCAATGCCATCCTTAATTTAGGAGCTGAATGAGGCAAATATAGTGTTCCCACCTCCTATTTTTCCCCACAACAATTCTGTCAGGTCAGTTGGGCTGAGAAAGAGGGACTGGCCCAAAGTCACCCAGCAAGCTTTGCGGTGAGGGGGGACTAGAACTGGGGTTTCCCCCACTCCTAATACAACATGTTAATCAGTGCACAGGTAGTCCTCGACTTATGACCATCCATTTAGTGACTGTTCAAAGTTATGATGGCGCTGAAAAAAGTGACTTACCACTCCTTGCACTTACAACTGTCACAGCGTCCCTGAGGTCTCATGACCTTAATTCAGGCACTTGGCAACTGGCTCGCACTTATGTTGGTTGCAGTGTTCCAGGGTCATGATGGTTGCAGTGTTCCAGGGTCATGTGACTGCCATTTGCAACCTTCCCAGCCAGCTTCCAATAAACAAAGTCAGTGGGGGAAGCCAGATTCACTTAATGACCACTGTGATTCACTTACTGACTGTGGTAATTCACTTAACAGCGACAAAAAAGGAAATAAAATCAGGTGTGACTCACTTAACAACTGCCTCACTTAGCAACAGAATTTCCAGTCCCAATTGTCGAGGACTACTTGTACTCCACTGTCTCTCAGTCTCCTTAACTGTGTCAATAGGACAATATGTTTGTCTATGGTTTTAATATTTTTTTAATCTATAAAAATCTACCTCCATTTACATCAACATTTCTCCCTGACACATGAGTTTTGTACCAAATTCCCCTTAATACATTTAAGTATAATATAAATTATAAATATAAATTCCCAGTGAAATCATTCATACACACACAGACACAGACACATTATGTTTTTTTTTTTCTGGTGGGACTACAACTATCATGCTTTTGTGTGTGCACTACTTTTGCATTGCTCCAGAAAGATTTAAAAGCAATTTCTCAATCCGATGGATCTTCTTGCTTGGTAGAATCTCTGCTTCTCCATGTATGGATAAAGCTCAGGGGAAGTTGAGCAAAGTGGTGGGATCTCTGATGATTGACATGAGCAGCTTGCCAATGAGTCCATAGATCACACCTATCCAAATACTTGGAGGAGGAGGAGGGGTATCCTGTTTTTTGCAGCTCACCCTTCTGCTAGAATTTGCTTAGGTAAGTTTGCTTGGGGCGAGGGGAGAATAAGAGAGAGACAAAGCGACTCAGATTTATTATTCTGCTCTTTTTTATGTGGTTTGTTCTTTCTTATATGATCCTTCACCTTTCCCCAAAGCCATATCCTTTCATTCCTGTCCTTACTTACCTCTCATGCTATTTGACATATAGTATAGTCCTTGTTAGTCTCTAAATACAGTTTATCTGTAGCTCTCCAGTGTTTTCAGTTTCCTCTTTCATTCTCTCAATTCCCCCACAAATTAAACATCCTTTTTCTTTCTATTGTCTGTCTCTTTTCCTCATACCTGTCATCTCTGTCTTAAAAGAGGTGCAGAGGAATCTTTCAAAAAATGTTTGTAGCAAAACCCTAAAAGCTATTGGGCTGACATATTGCATGGTTAAGGTCCTCTAAAGACTTTAAGAACATACTGTTTTCAGTCCATGGTGCAAAAAATAAAATCAAAATGAAGCTGCTGCAGGCATTTTGATGCTTCCCCATTATAGCCTATAGGCAAATCTTTTATCAACTCTTGAAGCAGTTCAGATCAAATCTTGTTACTTTCAAATCTTGAATCAGAAATTTGAATTGAACTTGCCACCTTGGGAAGATACGCACAGGTACGCTTTCTGTATGCAACATTCAGATAGGCAGGTAAGCAGATAGGTAGTACACAGATACGTCGTATTTTCATAAGCCGCATTTCACAGTTTCACGTGTGAGTGTGTAGCTTCTGTGTTAATCTCAAAATTAATTCTACAGAAATCTTTGGGTCATTTCATTTTGATTCTGAATATATATAAATGTGGTGATAGGATGCTCTTACTAACAACTATACATTAAAAAGCATCAAAACTCAGATTTTTACTGTTTTAAATCTAGTAAAGATGGCTATCAATATTTCGATTTCAGTTGCTTCTTGAATTTATTCTGTATCTAAACAGCTACCTTTTCAAACAAATTGAAACATGAACTCAGTTAAGGAAGGTGATTTTCAGAGCATACTTTAAAAACCCAGTGTGTAATTTTAAGTTTATGCCAGACACCAAGAGGCTTTCTGCTTTCAGCAAAGCTGGTGAGTCTGCCAAATCTGATGGAAATTTAAAATCTACATAAAGATTGCCTCTATTTTTGCAAGTGCCCTTATGCTTGTGATACTAAAGAAGAATGCACAGACATTTAATGATGTAAAGCTCCTGCTGTGTTCTGTCATTACTGCTTGGTTGTTATATTGATTCCAATAAAATTATGGAAGAGTAAAAACCCTAATGGGAGAAAAACAGCAGATTAGAAGATTAGAGCAGATCATCCAAAAGGATCACTGATCAGGATCAACAGGGCTTAATTTAGAAAGTCACAAAATCATGGTTTGGGGATGCAACACTGTGCTTCACGTTCCTACAGTCCATCTCTTTGAAATTACTTTTAGAGGCTGTGCCAGACATGGCTAAGGTTCTTAAGCACTGTGCACTGGAAATTGGACAGGGTATCCACTTTGATGCACTAGTATTCAGCAGAAGTCACAGTTTGTTGAATCGTGCAGGGAATGCTAGTGGTCCACTGAAGTAGGGTGTGAAGCAGGGGTGTCTGCAGAGTATAGAAAAAAAAAGTCAAGATGGTGTCCACAACTGTGTGATCGAAGTTCTGACCATTTGGTATGTGTGTCATATGACACTTAGAAAAAACAGGCAGAGTTTGTATCACACTGCTGAGACCACCATCTTGCCCCTTTTTTACCATACTCAGAAGACACCCCTGCTGTGAAGGGTTGTCCTATTTCTTACTGCCAGCTGTTCTGACAGGATGGGAGACTGGAGACAGCCTTTGAGCCCAGGAAATCTCTAAGCCCCGGGTTGAGCTGCAATGGCCAACGTCCTCTTTTTGGATCTATAAGGAATGAAACATGGTGGTTAACCTGCATCTTACAGCCATGGCGAGATCTCCCAGAGATCAGGGTACCAAATTGCAAATCCAGGAAAAGGGATCCATGTTTACCCACATTTGATCCCAGTACAAATGACAATAAAGTTACGGTCTTTTATCCAAGAACACTTTCTTAAGCCTTGATGTATAGACAAATACTGAAATTATCAAAATTATTTCTAAATCCGCATCTCTACATACATATTGGCATGTGCAAATCTGTGGCTTCTTTTTTTTCTGTGTGGTTTTGCTTTTATTTTGCTTGTGGTGATGCATTTTACTTTTATTTTTGGAGTGAATGAGCACCTTGTAATTCAGGACTGAGGAACTTGAAGTCCTCCAGACATTGCTGGGCTACAAATCCCTAGCTTCCTATATCAGTAGCCAGGCTGGAAGACGACCACAGTATTGTAGTTCAACAACATCAAGATGTTTTCAAATTCAGCATCCCTACTTTTACTAACCCAGACTCTTCGCATTTATGGGGACACACTTCTGTTCCCCACAATCTTGTGACAAATTGCAGTTGATAGCTCTCTTTCCATCATGATGTGGGATTCCCCAAAACTCCTCTCTCTGGTCACTGTAGGAAACAGAATGCAGGATGAATACACAGATCTGGAAATCCTATTGTTCTTGAACCATACCTAGAAGCAACTGGGAAGTTGTGTGCATCCCTGGCTCAGAAAAAAAAATCAGTCACACATGCATATGCACACAGGGCAAAAAAACCCATAGTCACTGAGGTAGGTAAATTAAGGATTTAAACCCCTCTAGCTGTCTTTGCCTAAAGGAAGTTGTGCTCTGCCTAATTGTAACCATAACCTGTTGTAATCTGAGGCTTCCTTGTGCCATGGAATTTTGTCATGTCTGTGTGTCTGTGTGCTCATACAAACACACATACACACACACCAGAAGAATTACATACAGTAAAGAAAGGTCTCCATTAGTGCTATTAAATTGTCCTTTCAGCATAATTCTTCATCTGGGACTTATTCCAAAACACAGGAGTTAATGACACTAATATAAACCATCCCAACGTGCCATGTGTTTTGCTAGCTGGTATTCCCATGACTAAATGGCTTTTTAATGTACTTTTATTTGCCATGGTGGGACTGGGTTTTTCTGCATCAATTGAGTATAAAGCTGCAGTTGCTCAGATTAACCCTCTCAAGTTCAATGCAGCAGAGTTACATTTTGTTAGATCTTCCCAAACCTCTAGCAGGTATATTCCATAACAGGAGAGCACTCCTTCAATCCATGGTACAGACCTTGAGACCCACGGTTGCAGTAGGCCCCAAGGCAGCCATTCATTCATTCATTCATTCATCCACCCATCTCACATTCATGACTCTGGAGGGCTTTGTTTTCTATTCCCTATATCTCCAGCATTCTGCAGCTTCCCTGGCTGCCTGAATTTTGTGGTCTAACACAGTTACTGAAGGAGCTCCTTCAGTGATATTTCCCCCACTGCATTTTACTTAGATAGGCAAGGAAGCTATAGGCCACCCGAGACAATGACTGAATATCAAAAGTAGATGTCATAGTCTCAGGACTATCTGTGGCCCTCCAAGGTTTGGGTGTTCTTTCCCCCTTCCTCGTCTCTAAAAGTTGACAATGAATTGCAATTTTTGAATGTAGACAAAGGGAATATTATCAAATAGCAGACATGGGATCCAATGTTTAATTAATTCACTGGAATTTTTATTACATTTAAGCAAGATGTTCCGATCAGATCTCCAAACATGGCCCTCTGATTGTTTATCACCCGTGGCTGTACCATATCTGCTCCATTAATTCAATGAGGCCAAAATCTATCATGGACCATGCAACCGGATTATAACCCTCTGAGTTTTGACAGAATATACAATAGTTCCATCCATGCCATCAAATCTTCACCTGCAACTGCAACGCTGGGATGGTTTCTACAGTTCCATTGGAATCTAGAAAGCAATGGATTCCTAGATCGGTAGTCTATGGAAAGAAGGGCAGAATTTTGTGTAAAACTGGTAGGAGGGTAATTAATGATTAGAGATGGGAAAGGTGGTTTTTTTGGTAGTTGTTTTAATACGTTGGCCAACCAAGTTGAACTTTTCTGACATCCTTCTTCAATCAAACACTGCGGACATTCAAGAAAAGCAATGAAATCTGCCTTACAATTTCACTTCTCTTCCTTCCTCTAGAAAAGTTCTTCTCTCTTTTTATCTTATCCTCAAGATATTAAGAATTTGAACTGAATTCCTCTCAGTAGTGGTTGTGAGCTGATTTTATTGTCAGGTGTGGCTGGGAGGGCTACTGCTAGTGCTGATGGTATCTACTACAATATGTATCTTTCATCAGTCTGCACCCTCCCTGGCTGCCCTTTGTTCCCAATCTGAAAACATCCCATGAAAAGTATTTCTTCCTGAAATCCCTCCCTGGGGATTTGAAGTATGAAAGTGAGGGCGTTGCTATTATATAATTTTATTGTATCTGGCCTTAGGGCTGTAATAAACGTGTTGTTGTTGTTGTTGAAAGTGAGGGTGGTTGCAGGATGACAGAATGAGGACTGCACCATAAAAGGTAGGACATTCACCCAAATCTCTGAACCACCTCAAAACCGAATAGATGAATGAACATCACTTTTCACCTGTAACATCCCACTGAAATTTTCTCTTTTGAATTGGATACTGAACAAGAACTGATAGAAACATGTAGGTAAACTGTTCTGTGGGTCACTGGGGAAAATGGTATTTACAAATTGGGGACAGAGTTCTCTTATGGGGGGAATTGCATATAGGAAAAGATACGAATTTTCATATAGTCTTTTCAGGAAAACATGGATGAGAAAACAGAATGAAACAAAGCCATGCTTGAACAATTACTGAGAAAAGGCGAAATGTAAAGCTAACTCTCCTCCTATACTTGATATCTCCTCACCTCCCAATGAGGAATGAATTATTATTACTTTCAGACAGGCAGATTAGGGGGCTTCAGAACTCAAATTCCCCTTTGTTGGGACTATTGGAAAAAAGGGAGAACAGAACATATTTCTTTTAAATCATAACTTAGGTTAGGATACTAAACCCCACATGAAGTGAATTTAATACATGTGGGGCTTAACATCCTGGATTTCAGAAGCTATTTTGCAAAAGAGGAAAGGCAGTTGGCAAAGAGAAGAAAGGGAAAAACGGGCGGGGGGGGGGGGCGGAACACTTTTAATTTGAATAGAATAACAACTCTGAGCCTTAAGTAGCAACAGCAAAGTTCAGTAAGGATTGCCTGAGGCTGGAAGTCGGTTCTCTGGAATGAATGCTGCCTTAGGGAAGGAAGGGGTGGTAAGAAACAGGGGGGAGCTCCGAGGGGAGGCAAGAATCCACCCTCCCCCCTCCCCCAAAAAAGCACAACAGATTTTACCTAACAGCAGTGAGCAGACAGGTTTTTCCTGTGAAGGGTTGGCAAAGGGAATTGTTGTGATGGAACTACACACAGAGCAAAAAAAAAAAAAAATCAGTAAATGTGGAAGAGAATTGCAGGAGGATTCTGTGTGGGTCCAGAACATGTTCTAGAACAGGTCTACAGCTTTCTTTCTTTCCAAATCCCACAGAAGCTTCAAGAAAGGATCAGGAGGCAGGGTATGTGTGTGTGTGTTAAATCTGCCCCTTTGGGATGAGCACTGAAGATTTTGACCCCGCCCCCTTGGAGACCCTGCTGACAGGGGGTGCCATCCACTGAACCCTGCTTTATAACCAATTCTGTTTGCAGAGTTGACTGCAGACAATGCCAGCACCTCCAGCCAGGACAAAGAATTAGGCATGCGAAGAACAATACCTAAAATTGCTCTTATACCGTAACTTAAAATTAGTTACATTCATTAAACAGGACTTAGATTATTAGTCACCAAGCAGTGAAGGATCACATTATAATCTATAAATTGGTGCCAGCTTTAGAAGCTCTGGAAGCCAACTCCAGTTTTTTTTTGGGGGGGCACATACGGCCCTAGAACTTTGTGTCCCCCAGCTTTAGATTTAAAATGGCTTGGTTTCACCTCTAGCCTGGTCACAAACCACCTAGGTTTTACTTCCCTACAGCAACTGCAGTTGAATCGTGCCTCATTGACAAATACACTGTGATATTCAGGCTGGATTATTGGCTGCCATTAAAGACTTCATTTAATGTTCAGATACTTCAGCTGAGTCAGAATGTCACTGGAAAAGTCTAGCAGGATGGAGATGCAAAATGTACAGCCTGACTAAAATCCCTTTGGTAGCCCCCAAGGCCCTGGACAGGGCCAAAGATTTGGGCTCTTTTTTGCATTGAGGGTTTAAGGCAATGTTTTTCAAATTTGGCAACTTTAAGAGGTGTGGACTTCAACTTCCAGAATTCCCCAGCAGGCATGTTTTCTGGGACTGTCTCTAGTTTTACTATCAGCCTAACACAGTGTTTCTCAACCTTGGCAGCTTGAAGAGGTGTGGACTTCAACTTCCAGAATTCCCCAGCCAGCCATGCTGGCTGGGGAATTCTGGGAGTTGAAGTCCACACCTCTTCAAGCTGCCAAGGTTGAGAAACACTGGTTTAAGGGATAAATGAGTACTCAGCACTTGCAGATGCTTAAGTTGTACATCTGTGTAGGAAGAGCAAAATAGCCTGCTTACATTACACTTACTCTTCAGTAGTTTCATGGCTGCCTTTTTATGTCCAACTTAAAGTTCTGCCTTAAAAGCTATACTTTCACACACTCACGAAGGCACACTCAAGCCTTAAGACTCAGAAATCCTATTCTAATCAAAGCTAAAACACAGGGCCCTTTATTGGATGGCTCCATGCTTCTGAGATACCACACCATCCCCAACAAAATATATCTGGCCTTCTCCTCTTTGGCCTTGACTGAAACTCTATAAACATTCAGAAACTTGGGGATGATTTGTGCTGGACTGCTCTTATTTTAATGATGTCTTTATTGCTGTTGTTACATTTATTTCACTACTTTAGGCACTTCAGGGAAGGCACTTTTACTCCATACAGCCTTGTATCTTTGCAAGTGACTAACATCCATTGCCTGGGTAAGAGAACCTTTCCCGAAAGATGGTTTTAAAACCCACTCAGGAAAAGTCAGTGAAAATATACTAGGGCCGCATTTCTCAAAGTGCCTTCCCTGAAAGCTCTTCCCAAGCATGCCGACCAATTTGACGCACAAGTCTGCTAAATGCAAAGCCACATGATGGTTCCAGAGCCCTGTAGGAAGTTGGAGTGGTTTTTTGTGTTTTTAAAATACCGGCGCAAAACTTTGACCCTCCCTTTACAGGGGACTCATGATGGAGGGGAAGGGTGGATGGAAGAGAGAGAAGATAGGCTATGATTGTTATCTCAGCACATCTGTGCTGGGAGGGAAATCACCACAAGCAATTTACAGACTGCCAGTTTTATAAGCTGCAACATTTCAAGACAAACCAATGTAGGACCAGGAAACGCTCGTTTCTTTTCTTTTCCCTGACTATGGTGGAATGTGAGTAGTAGGCTTCATTTTAACCCTTCCCATCAAACTTACGGCTTTGAATTTTACTGATCTGGTTTTTCCTTTGTTTCCAATGAAAGGGTTTTACTTTATAAAGTTATAAGCATCTACCACTGTCCCTTCTGCCGTAGAGGTTAACATTTATTTATTAAAAATAAAAACATGTTGGAGAGCCATTTTGGGGTAGTGGTTAAGGCATTAGGCTAGAAACCAGGGGACCTGAGTTCCCGCCTTAGGCACAAAGCCAGCTGGGTGAGGTTGGTCCAGTCACTCTCTCTCAGCCCTAGGAGGCAGGCAATGGCAAACCACTTCTGAAAAACCTTGCCAGAAAAACTGCAGGAACATGCCCAGGCAGTCACCAGGAGTCATCACTGACTTGAAAGCACAATAAACACACACTTACATGACAACTGAACTTTGTTAGCACAGATTTAGGGCTTATAAGTTGTATGAACCCAAGGTATGAGTCTATTATTATTATTATTATTATTATTATTATTATTATTATTATTATTATTCAACAACATCTGCCTATCCCAAGTCCTTGGGAAGGACATAATAGGTGGACAAAAATACCAAATCCAGTCTAAACATCCAGTCTAAACATCATCATAATGTGTTAATACTTTACGTTCTTTCTTGCCAGGCCCTAAACCCAATGAAATTGTTTATTGTATTTATGGGGAGTGTGTGCATGTTCATTTTTTAATTTTAAAAGCCTGCAATTTTGCAGTGTTTAAGAACTCCTGTATTAAGGAAAAACCAGTGACCTATTGCTCAGAGTTTCCAAAACACTGTGGTTGCTCTTGTGAAGATGTGTCTTGCAATATAATGCCTTAGGGATTATGAACATGCATTTGGGCAGGAATGTGCATTCATGACTTCTCTAGAAAAATCCTCTAATGTGCTGTAATCTCTACAGCAAGGGTGGACATCCTTTGTTGTTTATTCGTTTAGTCGCTTCCGACTCTTCGTGACTTCATGGACCAGCCCACGCCAGAGCTTCCTGTCGGTCGTCAACACCCCCAGCTCCCCCAGGGACGAGTCCGTCACCTCTGGAATATCATCCATCCATCTTGCCCTTGGTCGGCCCCTCTTCCTTTTGCCCTCCACTCTCCCTAGCATCAGCATCTTCTCCAGGGTGTCCTGTCTTCTCATTATGTGGCCAAAGTATTTCAGTTTTGCCTCTAATATCATTCCCTCAAGTGAGCAGTCTGGCTTGATTTCCTGGAGTATGGACTGGTTTGATCTTCTTGCAGTCCAAGGCACTCTCAGAATTTTCCTCCAACACCACAGTTCCAAAGCATCTATCTTCCTTCTCTCAGCCTTCCTTATGGTCCAGCTCTCGCAGCCATATGTTACTACGGGGAATACTGTTGCTTTAACTATGCGGACCTTTGTTGTCAGTGTGATGTCTCTGCTCTTAACTATTTGATCGAGATTTGCCATTGCTCTCCTCCCAAGGATTAAGCGTCTTCTGATTTCCTGACTGCAGTCAGCATCTGTAGTAATCTTCGCACCTAGAAATACAAAGTCTTTCACTGGGACATCCTGGTGTTCTCCTTTTAATGTTGAGCATCCACAGAAAGGGGCAAAGAGGGGGAGAGATGTCACAGTATGGTGACACCATTGTGTTTGATGTCATCATAGCCTACAGCTGGGGCCCAAATCCTGTTATCTCCAGCAAGGATGGTCAATACTTTGGCATAATGGGAACCATAGTCTCCATTTCTGTGCTACAATATTAGAGATGTCAGGAAAGTGAACCTGATAGCTTATATGTGCAAATAACAACAACAACAACTTTTATAGTGCATCTTTGATTCCATTCTTGACTCCTAGTGACTGCATGGACAACTCCTTGCATTTTGCTTGGCAATATTTTTGGAAGTGGTTCTTCCTAGGGCTGAGAGAGAGGGACTGGCCCCAAATCACCCAGCTGTTTCTTGTGCCTAAGGCAGGACTAGAACTCACAGCCTCTCAGTTTCTAGCCCAGTGCCTTTAACCACTACACCCAAGCTGGCTCTCTAAGTGCAAATTACATGTTCTGAATTATAGTCCCTTCTCGTTAGCATTTCTAAATAATTCATGAGAGACATGCTGTTTGACCAAGTGCTGGGATGGGGAAGATATCTCTTTTTTGTTGCCTGTAAATGCTCTGCAAAAATAGATCTTATTTATATTGCTATAAATAAGTAATCTCCTTTTTGTTTTCTTTTAATACTATCTAAGATCTTGAAGAAAGCACCACATTAATGACAGGATGTTAAAGCCTTTGCTATTTGCCTATCTAATCCAAGACCTTTCTGACCTTAAATAAAGAAATGTGGATGCTTGTGGATGTACTTTTCCAGGGCCCTTAGAGCTTTTTAAGAACATAAAGAATTAACGCTAATCTCTCTCTCTTTCTCTTGGTGCATACATATGGTCTGTATTAACACAATACACTTAACCAGATGAGGTAAAGACCCAGCAGATGCAGATACAAACACATAGGATGCTAAAATTGTTTAGTGTTAACTCTGGTAATTTTTTGTGTTCTGCAGACCCAACCTCTCCGGTTAATGTATGGCTCCATATGTTGTGCAAAGCAAGAAAATGGGTAAAGTCAGCACCCAGGTTAAGAGTAAGATGTGAATTCAGCCTGTTTTGTTGGGCTACGATTCAATGTATGGTAAACCCTCAAGCTAATGGACTCTGAAGTATAAAACGGTGAACGGGATTTTATTCATGTGAAAAACCATACAGGGTATAAATAAGTTGTCTCTTCTACATCCCACATCCATGAAACCAAGGGCACTGAGGTTTTGTTATATTGCACAAACCCCAAAATGGCTTCATTCAGTGACCCCGCTGAACATACAAGAGCCAAAGGAAAAACTCTCTAGTCATATTTTTTTCTCTGAGAAGGGGCTTTTCAGAGTACGCAGGATTTAACTGAAGAAAAAGCATCGCTCGTTTTTAAGCCGCTCAACTTAGTCTTGGTGCTAAGCAAAGCAGCATCTTCACGGAAGCCAAATCAGAATGAGAAGTAGTGTCCTGGTCCACCTCTCTGCCATACCTTCTTTACGCAGCATTCTGTAGATCCTTTGATTTCAACGTGATAAATATGAGGTTAACTTATTTCCAAGAAAAAAAATGCAAAAAGAACAAAATGTAATACTATTTTACACGATCTATTCTGCCTGCAGAAATAGCTGATATCTGTATTTTACAGCCACATATAAGTTAGGGATGGACATGTAATGCCCAGCTGATCTACATTTTTTTTACAAATTCAGAAAAGCAGATTTTTTTTCAATTCTCTGTGAGAACCCCCAGCAGAAAAACAACAATTTAAAAAAAGAAACCTGGTATGTCTTTCTGAGCCCTTTCTCAAGAATATGCTCAGAAATTAGTGCCGCTGTTGAGCTGCATGGAACCTGTCAAATATGAATTAAAAATTCCCTTCTCACCCCTATGG
Source organism: Candoia aspera (assembly GCF_035149785.1). NCBI lineage: Eukaryota > Metazoa > Chordata > Lepidosauria > Squamata > Candoiidae > Candoia > Candoia aspera. Next base: position 12,689,459 of record NC_086153.1, read on the forward strand.
GTGGTGTGTGCCTTCCTCAACCTCGGGTCCTCTACCAGAGGCCTGGGAGTTTGAGGGTTCTGCGCAGGATCTCAGCTGTTCCTAGCACTACACTGCACTCTTCTGGACGGAGAGCTCTGATGTTGCTCCTGGGATCTGCTGGAGCCACTCTCCCAGCTGAGGAGTCACAGCCCCAAGTGCCCCTGCCACCACTCGGACCACTTTGGCCTTCACTTCCCACATCCTCTCTAGTTCCTCCTTCAGGCCTTGGTACTTCTCCAGCTTCTCATGCTCCTTCCTCCTGAAGTTGCTGTCACTTGTCACTGCTACATCGGTCACCACCACCGTCTTCTGGTCCTCGTCTACTGCCACAATGTCTGGTTGATTGGGCACTACCTACCTGTCCCTCTGGATCTGGAAGTCTCACAGGATCTTAGCCTGTGACAGCAACTTCAGGAGGTACTTGTGGTGGTACTTGTGTTTTCCTTTTATTGTAAACCAAAACTGCAAATAGTGATGAGCACATTTTCAGAACCAGGAGATTTTAAATAGAAATTCTGTGCACCTCTTTATAGTCTGAGCTCAGACACTTGGATTTGACTCTAATAAAGGACTCTGGCGGTCTTTCGATAGAGGCAAGCTTCACAAGAAGTTGCACACTTCTGAAGGTGTGAGAACAAAGCCATGAAAATTCCATGGCGAGATTATATATATAAGATGCAGGCAGAAACGGCATACACTGAGCAGCACAACCAAGTAACTGGCATTGTGTACAGGAGCATCTGCCAAGTCCAGATAGATTCCACAGAAGGTTGTGGAGGACCAGAAGATGGTGGTGGTGGTGGTGGTGATGTAGCAGTGACAAGTGACAGCATCTCAGTTGATTTCAGCAACCTTGCCTGAGATCTCCTGTGATTTCAGCCACATCAATCAAGTTCTTGAGATGCTGAGGGCTCCCACAAGTATTTTAGTGCCACAGGCTCTGAGTTGCTGACCTCTGCTCTACAACCATCTAGCCACCAGCAAAAGTAACACAACTGCCATCCACTGAAAGAGCATCTTAGGAGGGGGGCGATATTATCTCACAAATGCCTGAGTGAACAATGTGTTTCTAATTCTCCTTTCAAAGGAAACTACATAGGAGAGGGAAATTCCATTTCCAGAGTCTTTCAGATCACGTCTTCTGCTTACACCAAAGTAGTCTTTGTTTATAACACAAAACATAACCCTCCCACAGAGATGGTGATTCCAGATTTGTCAGTCATAAAGTGGGGGGGGAGGGAAGGAATATCAATGAAGGAACCATATTTGGGGGTGCTGTGGGGGGCCACCAAACTGTTGAGGAACCTGGGGCCTCTGATGTTGCATTGCCATTAGAACGCCAAGGTTGCCCCCAAATAAAATCTATGCAGCACCTTCGAATTGTTACTAAATTAAACTTTATTAGAGTCATACCCCGCCTTTCCTTCAAGCTCTCCCTCCTGCCATTTCTCCCCACAACAACCCAGTGAGGTAGGCTCAGCCGAGAGAGAGGGAATAACGGAAAGGGACCCAGTGACTTTGTCACCTGAAAATACAGGTAGTCCTTGCTTAACCATTTAGTGATGGTTTGGACTTACAACGGTGTTGAAAAAAGCAACTTACGACTGGTTCTCACACTTATGACCATTGCAGCATCCCCGTGGTGATGTGATCACGATTTGGGCTCTTGGCAATCGGTTTGTATTTATGACCGTCGTAGTGTCCCACTTAATCAGTTCACTTAATGACCGCTTCACTTAGCAACCAAAATTTTGGTCCCAATTGTGATCGTTAAGCAAGCACTACCTGTAGACTTGAATGTGGCCAACCCCTTAACTCCTACGCCACGCTGCTCTCCAGATGGAATGCTTTCTCAGCATGGAGAAACTCCGTGATGGCAGATGAGGAATGTAATTAAAAAAAAAATTAAAAGAGGAGGGTGAGATTTAAGAGAATATGGATTTTACTCTAGGCAATCCCACTCATTTTATTTGATGTATTCTACATGTTTCTCAGGGGCCTTTGATCCCCAAAACCTTATACAGGGCTTGTGTCCAACAGCCCATTTCATTCCATCATGTCTGTCCAAATGAAACTTTTTCTCCCCCCTCCCTCCCCCTCCCTTCTTTCTCCCCATCTTTCCTTCTCCCACCTAGTGTAGAATGACTCCTTTGGTTTATCACACTTCTAGCTTGCAAAGCAAAGCAAAGGTTTAACATTTCATTTCAGTCTTTCTCTCCATCTGGGAATATTTTTGGAGCGCGTGGGGGGGGGGAGAGAGAAACGGCACCCACGAGCATTTTACCCCCTTGCTATCTCCACCCCCACCCCCCAGCATTCAACCATCTGCAGGCAGAAAACTACAACGAATTAAAATGCACAGACACACGCACGCGCAAACGCACAAACCCAGACACAAAACACATGGATACCGGCGCGGGAGGGAATTAAAAACCCGTCTTCCGAAGAAAAGTAGCCTTAAACAGTTTTATAAACATAATAAACCGCAGCGAGCTTCGGTCACAATAAAATATCCAGTTCTTGCCTGGAGCTATGAAAATCTACCAGCGCGTTCTGAAAAAGTTCGCAGCGCAACAGAATATTTATTCTGACCGTGATTTGTCGTTTGTGGGTTTTACGCTCCCCCCTCTCCCCCCCCCCAACGCTCTCATGTTTCTTTCATAGCTTTCCGAGGGAAGGGGGAGAGCGGCGGCCTTCCAAAAATATGTTCCTCGTTTCGGCGAGCAAAGCCGATCCCTCGGCACGGCCGCCGCTTCAGCCCGCGGAGGTCTGTCGGGGCCCCCAGAACGGGGCGGGGCGCAGGCGAAGCCCGGAGGCATCTTCCCTTTGCCTGGCGCTGTTTGTAATGCCATTAAAGTTGAGCAAATCGGGGCAAGCCTAAGCCAGTTAGCAGAGAAAACAACGCCAAGGAGAGAGGCTGGGCTGCCTTCAAGCCTGTCAGTCCAAGCGAAGGTCTATAGCAGTGCCTCTCAATCTTAGCAGCTTGAAGATGGGTGGACTTGAACTCCCAGAATTTGAACTCCCAGGAGTTCAAGTCCACCCATCTTCAAGTTGCCAAGGTTGAGAAGCACTGGTCTAGACTGGAATCATCCTTCTGAAGTGGACTGGTGCTACCATGCAGATGGCGGCTGGACCTTGGACAAGCCCATCGCAGTGGTGACCCTCTTGTCTGCCTCGCCCCGTCTTCTCTTCCAGCTCTCCCCTGATGAGGCAAGAGGAACATTAAAGGTTTTGGCACAGGAGGCTCAGTTCTCTACACAAGCCTTAATGATCTGCTAAGACTGTCAGCCTTGCAGATGGCGTCCTGCTCTTTCTCACAAGCAGGGATACACGTCCTCAATGCTCTCCCCTTGGGACCTGCGAGATCCCAGACACTGAACTGACATCTTTTAAAGAGCTGTAGAAAACACATTTCTTCACCCAGACCTTCCCTATATGGATGTTTTCTCCTTTTGTCTCACTTTTTCCTTAGGTGCTAAATGAATGTTTGACAGTGAATGTGTTTTAATGGCTTAAAATACTGCTTGTACTTTAATGAGTTGCCTCTTTTTCTCTTTGTTCTAAGTTTCTAGTTTAGGATTTCTCAGCCTTGCCTACTTTAAGATGTGTGGACTTCAGATCCCAGAATTCCCCAGCCAGCATGCTGATGTTGATTTTTTAAAAGCTGTTTGATTGTGTCCGATTCTTGGAGACTGCCTGGACTAGTCCCTGCAGTTTTCTTGGCAAGATTTCAGAAGTGGTTTGCCATTTCCTCCTTCCAAGGGCTGAGAGAGAGGGACTGGCCCAAGGTCACCCAGCTGACTTGGTGCCTAAGGCGGGACTAGAACTCTCATACCACACCTGATTGGCTCTTGGGCTGAGAGAGAGGGACTGGCCCAAGGTCACCCAGCTGACTTGGTGCCTAAGGCGGGACTAGAACTCTCATACCACACCTGATTGGCTCGGGCTGAGAGAGAGTGACTGGCCCAAGGTCACCCAGCTGACTTGATGCCTAAGGCGGGACTAGAACTCTCATACCACACCTGATTGGCTCTTGGGCTGAGAGAGAAGGACTGGCCCAAGGTCCTCCAGCTGACTTCGTGCCTAAGGCGGAACTAGAACTCACGGTCTCCTGGTTTCTAGCCTGATACCTTTTACTACTACACTAAACTGGCGCTGTCTCTCTCTCTACAGAGAGAGAGAGAGAGAGAGTGAGAGAGAGAGAGAGAGAAGAGATTAACTTTGCAGAGTTGCATTGTTCTGCCTCAGATCAATTCAGGAAATTGTCTTGAGAGGCAGGTTGCTTGCTGGCCTGTACCAAGTATTCAAGCAGGCCCATCTGTCTCAGCTGGCCACTTGGCTTTGACAGCAGTGACTTCTCGGTACATGCAATTCATTCTCAGAAGCTGGCTTTGTGGAGAAATATGAAATGTTACAGCTGCTTCCCTAGACAGAAGCAGTGCACCCACTCCTCTGAGGATCTGCGGTAGCCCATATAACATGCCTTTTGTAGCATTGTAACATATTCCAGGTAATCCTCATCTACACACCTATGACAGTGTAAAAGAAGCAGCTTTGCGACCAGTCCTTGCATTTATGACCGTCACAGCGTCCCACAGTCACGTGATTGCCATGCAGGCACTGTGCCACTGGCTTGTGACAGGCAGAGTTAACGGAGAATGCGGAAGTGAAATTGTAAGTTGCGGTCATGTGATGTTAACGACCAAAGAGGAAGTGAGGTCGTAAGCCTGTCACAGTCATGTGATTTTCCTCTTAGCAACTGCTGCACTTAGCAATGGTGTTGCTGGTCCCAATTGTGGTGGCTAAGTGAGGACTACCTGTAAAAGAAACCAGGCTCCATGGAGGGTTTGGGGCAAGAGTTACGGTACAAATTGTGTACAGTGTTGAACTTTTCAAATTAAAGCTCAGGATGGTGTGCGCACTTCATGACATTTGCCCAATAACCTTGCAGGGTATGGTAGAAGAGACTGCCCCCAGGTTTACCCCAGTGAGCTTTGAAAGGGAGCTGGCTGTTTCTTCCAAGAGCTCCTGCCTAGTTCTCCCCCTATTTTACACTGACAACACCACATTTGTTGCAAGCTAAGAGATTGCAACAAATATCAAGGGGTTTCCTGGCTGAGCATGGATTCAAACCATTGTCCCATTTCTGCTTAAACATGGAACCTAACAGTCATTTCATGGACTGCAAATGCTGGGGGATATCGTGACGTATCCACTGGGACTATTATCTTTAATAACAAGGCCAAACACCCCTCAAGTTTTCAACCTGGCAGAGACACAATTGCAAAACACACACAGACACACACACAGACACACAGACAAAGATGGTGGGCAGGTAAAGAGGAAGGCTCTAGCATCACCTTAAGAACAGGCTCTGTTTGCAAAGTGGGCCTCAAAACCTCTCAGATCAAGTGGAAAATGGTAGAGCTGGGCGAATCTTCAAAAGATGATTTGGTTCAACAAAAATTCAAAGCAATTTGGGGTGCTGCCTTACCCTTCTCAAAGCAAAGCTGCCTGTTGCTTTGTTTCATATCGCTCTGAAACTTCTGCATGAGCAGAAACTCTTCCAGTCAACTACTAACAATGTCTTCAAAGCTGTCAGGACGGGCCACAAGGTTGTCTTTGCATTTAGATGAGGCAGACTGGATCACCTCTAGAGCAACAAAGCGTCTTGTTGAAGTGTCTTGTGCAGGCTTAGAAAGCGGAACACCCCTTCTCACTAATAGTAAGGCGTAGCAATGATGCTATGAGAGGAGAAATGGAACTGGGGACACCCAGGTTCAAATCCATACCCCGCCATACCCAGCCTTCCTCCTCTATGTGTGTTGAGATCTGACATGCACATCCCAAAGAGGCTGAGCTTGTGGCATAACAGCACAATGCTGCTTTTGTCATTTTGAGGAAAACAGCTGGAGCCTGCCCATGAACTGTGGTGCTGCAGCTTGAGTACCTCAATGATGCCATGAGCTAAACCGTGAAGGGCCACACAAGACGGGAAGGTCATGACAGAGAGATCAGGCTAAATACGATCCCTGGGGAAGGTAATGGCAACCCACCCCAGTATTCTTGCCGTGAAAACTAAATGGATCAGTACAACCAGAGATATGTCGGTATACCATCGGAAGATGAGACCCCCAGGTTGGAAGATGGTCAAAATGCTTCTGGGGAGGAACAGAGGATGAGTTCAACTAGCCCCAGACGTGATGACGCAGCTAGCTCAAAGCCGAAAGGACGGCTAGCGGCCGACGGTGCTGGTGGTGAACAGCGAATCCGATGTTCTAAGGATCAACACACCATTGGAACCTGGAATGTAAGATCTATGAGCCAGGGCAAATTGGATGTGGTTATTGGTGAGATGTCAAGATTAAAGATAGACATTTTGGGCGTCAGTGAACTGAAATGGACTGGAATGGGCCACTTCACATCAAATGACCACCAGATCTACTACTGTGGACAAGAGGACCACAGAAGAAATGGAGCAGCCTTCATAATTAATAGTAAAGTGGTTAAAGGAGTGCTTGGATACAATCCAAAAAACGACAGAATGATCTCAATTCAAATTCAGGGCAAGCCATCTAACATCACCGTGATCCAAATATACGCCCCAAGCACAGATGCTGAAGAAGCTGAAGTAGAGCAGTTCTGTGAGGATCTGCAGCACCTACTGGACAACACGCCTAAAAGAGATGTTATTTTCATCACGGGAGACTGGAATGCTAAGGTGGGCAGTCAAATGACACCTGGAATTACAGGTAAGCATGGCCAGGGAGAACAAAACGAAGCAGGACATAGGCTGATAGAATTTTGCCAAGAGAACTCACTTTGCATAAGAAACACTCTCTTCCAACAACCTAAGAGACGGCTTTATACGTGGACTTCACCAGATGGACAACACCGAAATCAGATTGACTACATCCTTTGCAGCCAAAGGTGGCGGACATCTACACAGTCGGTAAAAACAAGACCTGGAGCTGACTGTAGTTCAGATCACGAACTTCTTCTTGCACAATTTAGGATCAGACTAAAGAGATTAGGGAAGACCCACAGATCAGCTAGATATGAGCTCACTAATATTCCTAAGGAATATGCAGTGGAGGTGAAGAATAGATTTAAGGGACTGGACTTAGCAGATAGGGTCCCGGAAGAACTCTGGACAGAAGTTTGCAACATTGTTCAGGAGGCGGCAACAAAATACATCCCAAAGAAAGAGAAAACCAAGAAGGCAAAATGGCTGTCTGCTGAGACACTAGAAGTAGCCCAAGAAAGAAGGAAAGCAAAAGGCAACAGTGATAGGGGGAGATATGCCCAATTAAATGGAAAATTCCAGAGGCTAGCCAGAAGAGATAAGGAATTATTTTTAAACAAACAATGTGTGGAAGTGGAAGAAGACAATAGAATTGGAAGGACAAGAGACCTCTTCCAGAAAATTAGAAACATCGGAGGTAAATTCCAGGCCAAAATGGGTATGATCAAAAACAAAGATGGCAAGGACCTAACAGAAGAAGAAGAGATCAAGAAAAGGTGGCAAGAATATGCAGAAGACCTGTATAGGAAGGATAACAATATCAGGGATAGCTTTGATGGTGTGGTCAGTGAGCTAGAGCCAGACATCCTGAAGAGTGAGGTTGAATGGGCCTTAAGAAGCATTGCTAATAACAAGGCAGCAGGAGATGACGGCATTCCAGCTGAACTGTTCAAAATCTTGCAAGATGATACTGTCAAGGTAATGCATGCTACATGCCAGCAAATTTGGAAAACACAAGAATGGCCATCAGACTGGAAAAAATCAACTTATATCCCCATACCAAAAAAGGGAAACACTAATGTTCAAACTATCGAACAGTGGCACTCATTTCACATGCCAGTAAGGTAATGCTCAAGATCCTGCAAGGTAGACTTCAGCGATTCATGGAGCGAGAATTGCCAGATGTACAAGCTGGGTTTAGAAAAGGCAGAGGAACTAGGGACCAAATTGCCAATATCCGCTGGATAATGGAAAAAGCCAGGGAGTTTCAGAAAAGTATATATTTCTGTTTTATTGACTTTTCTAAAGCCTTTGACTGTGTGGACCATAACAAATTGTGGCAAGTTTTTAGCGGTATGGGGATACCAAGTCATCTTGTCTGCCTCCTGAAGAATCTGTATAATGACCAAGTAGCAACAGTAAGAACAGACCACGGAACAACGGACTGGTTTAAGATTGGGAAAGGAGTACGGCAGGGCTGTATACTCTCATCCTACCTATTCAACTTGTATGCAGAACACATCATGCGACATGCTGGGCTTGAGGAATCCAAGGCTGGAGTTAAAATCGCTGGAAGAAACATTAACAATCTCATATATGCAGATGATACCACTTTGATGGCTGAAAGCGAAGAGGAACTGAGGAGCCTTATGATGAAGGTGAAAGAAGAAAGTGCAAGAGCTGGCTTGCAGCTAAACCTCAAAAAAACCAAGATTATGGCAACCAGCTTGATTGATAACTGGCAAATAGAGGGAGAAAATGTAGAGGCAGTGAAAGACTTTGTATTTCTGGGTGCGAAGATTACTGCAGATGCTGACTGCAGTCAGGAAATCAGAAGATGTTTAATCCTTGGGAGAAGAGCAATGACAAATCTCGATAAAATAGTTAAGAGCAGAGACATCACACTGACAACAAAGGTCCGCATAGTTAAAGCAATGCTGTTCCCCGTAGTAACATATGGCTGCGAGAGCTGGACCATAAGGAAGGCTGAGAGAAGGAAGATCGATGCTTTGGAACTGTGGTGTTGGAGGAAAATCCTGAGAGTGCCTTGGACTGCAAGAAGATCAAACCAGTCCATCCTCCAGGAAATGAAGCCAGACTGCTCACTTGAGGGAATGATATTAAAGGCAAAACTGAAATACTTTGGCCACATAATGATTAGACAGGACACCCTGGAGAAGATGCTGATGCTAGGGACGGTGGAGGGCAAAAGGAAGAGGGGCCGACCAAGGGCAAGATGGATAGATGATATTCTAGAGGTGATGGATTCGTCCCTGGGGGAGCTGGGGGTGTTGACGACTGACAGGAAGCTCTGGTCTAAACAACAATGGTGGAGAGAACTACAGGGAATAAATAAAAGAAGATTCAGCCTCTTGAGACCAGAAGAAGGAGGTTAACCACCCTGAACTGCCTTGCCTCAAATATCTTTTGTAACAGAGGGAAGCTGTTCTGGCCCTGAGTATCTTTCCTAGAACGTAGCATGAGCCCTGTTTTGCCTTCTAGTGGCCACAATGGCATCCGGTGGATGGATGGATGGATGGATGGATGGATGGATGGATGGATGGATGGACTGAGTGAGTGATTGATTGATTGATTGATTGATTCACCATCCTCTTCTTGCGCTGTTGATTCAAACAAACTACATTCACTGGAAGGGCAACTTAGTGTTGTGGTCGCCAGACAGATGTGCCTTTGCTTTCTCTGGGATGAAGACCATCCACAATGCAACAGCAGCTAATTAAAAAGGCCTCCTCTTTATGTCAGAAACAAATTTAAGGCAAGCTGTGTAAGTACCCTCCCAGTACACGAGCCAAGTGGCTTATTAACTTTTTCTTAACAAAAGAAAAGCAAGACAGATTGCGCTTATGGATTTGCCAAATCACATCAAATGGAATGCTTTGTCTTTTTTCTGGCATGAATGCAATGGTGTACAGCCAGGTTTGGCTGTAAAATTAGAAATACTGGAAAATATGCCTTCCATGTCACTAAGTGTACACTATTCACTTTATTTTACAGAACAGACCCTACTAAATACTGGCATTAAAATCAAGCCAATATAGTTGAAACTCAAAAGACATGAGTATTGCTATTTGCCTGCCTGCCTGCCTGCCTGCCTGCCTGCCTTCCATTACCAGAACCTTTTTCTACTGTTCAGTAGGTTTTTTTTCTGGTGCCCGCATGATTATTGTTGAGCCCAGATCATTTGCCCACTTCTTTTCAGAGTCAATGGACTTTTACAAGCTTCCGTGAAGCTTCATAGGGGGAAATTCAGACATATAATTGGCCAGACTCTGCAAAAATGAGGCTCACTTTCTCCTTCTTTCTCTCCTTCTCTCCTTCCCTCCTCCTCCCAGAGAAACTTCCAGAATGAAAAAGGGGGGTGTAGTCCCCCCCCAAAAGAAACTAAAGAGTGCCATCTGGTGCAAAAAATCAAGGCATACACGTTCACTGATGAAACAAAAACACAGCATCATTGCAACTGGTGAAGTTAAAAAGTCACGCTAACCCTGAAAGTGTCAGCACTTTTATGGGACTAAATATCAGGATGTCAATTGATTGATTGATTGATTGAATGATTGATTGATTGCTGCAATAGATCACTGGACACTGAAACACCACACATAAAAGATCTCCAACATTTCACAAATAAAAAAATAGGGCATGCAGAAATCTGCTACCCAATCACCTAACAGCTTTCTTTCAGTGCAGAAGAGGCCTGCAGTGATGATGATGGTGATGACGACGACAACTGGGCTAATTCTTAGGGCAATTTGCTCATGATGGGATGGATAGTGTTTAAATGCCATTGGGAGAGACGGCTGAGAAGGGTTGTTGTTTTTTTGTCCTACCAACAATCACCTTGAATCCTTCCAATCTTGCTCATACTTTCTGTTCTGAAGAAGCACCATGGGAGAAATCCCTCCTGACCTCTTCCCCTTTATTTTAACTGGGCTTGGGAGCCTGGGAAGTGGAGGGACTTCTCCACAAACAACCGCACCACAAAAGGAGCGCAATCCGTTGCTCCAGGACTACAAGAACCACCGAAATCCCGGCGGCGATCCCAGGGTCCTTCCAAAAGATGCTCCCAAGCTGGAATTTTTAACACAAGCCTATTTCATTAATTCAAGGTAAACGATGTTTAAATTAGACCCGGTTTAGTTTCCTGTTAGGTGGGAACAAGGCAGCAGCAGACTCATTGCAAGGCAGGGCCATTCATTGACTTCTGGAAATTGCAGTTGCAAAGGTTCTAACAGGGGAAGGCTGATGAAGATACTGCCCAGGCAATCATGCTACGCATTATTTTCTTTTGATTTTAGCCATGCAAAACACGTGAGCTACCCTCCAGACCTCGCTGTCTCGGGATTATATCTAAAAAGCAACATAAAGCCTCATGAAAGGTGAAAAATAGTGCCCAATTTCAAAATGGATAAGGGTTCAAGGCGGTGGCCTGGACCTTGTAGCTGAATTTTATATTCTGCAGTGGCGCTTTTAATATCCAGAAAACAACAGTTTGCAAAAGCCTGCAGATGGTGCTAGTGGACAACTTTTCAGCTCTGCAAAATCTCTCCAGCTGCCTAAGCACCAAATGTCTCACTGTAGCCATGCACAAGCTGTTTCCATCTAGAAGCTTTAAAAAGGTAGGGTTCTGGGCATTTAAGGTCTGCAGTTTGAATCCAGAGACTTAACGGCTCCCACCTGGTGACAAAATATCAGTACAGCTGATTTTTTTGCTTATTACATGAAAACAAAACTACCCTATCTTCACTGCAACAATCCAAGCCACCATTAGAGGGCAGCAAAGAGTTAGAGGTCTCTTCTTTCCTGCCATCTTGTGGTCATGTAGATTTTTGTACTTCAGAGATGATAGACTTCAATAATTAGAAGGGCTTAGGACTGATTTTCAACAAAGTTGTTTGTAACAAAGCTGGCAAGACCAACAATCGTTCCTTCCATTTGGGGACTCAAGATACAGTTCAGCCAGGTATCCCTGAGAAATTTGAACTTTGCTAATTCCAACATGAACAGATCTGAACTGCACCTCATGAGTCATTTTAAAAATCCAAATGCACTTAAAATGCATATTCAGAGGGAAAAGTACAAATTTAAAATCATTTAAAGAGAAAATGCTTTGAAAAAGCACACATTTTTATTTAGACGTAAATGCAAATGTTCAAAGAGATCCCTTTTTTAAAAAAAGAAAGTAAAATGTTTGTTTGTTTGTTTGTTTGTTTTTCTGCCCTGCCTTTCTTATTTTTATAAATGAATACAGGAATGGAACAGAAGATATAAAAATATACAGAAATAGCACGTTGCTGAAACAACCCCATTTATCTTCTTCTAGCTCCAACTGATGACATTCATATTTCATCCAGTTTCTACTTGCTGAACAAAGTTATAAGTGGAACATTAGGCCAAAATCCATGTTTTTCTTAACGTAGTTCATAACTGAACAAAATGTATAAAATTGCATAAATTAAATCAAAGTACAAAGAGTATGTATGATTAGTTAAAATGTGCACAAAGGTGGATCGTATTATGGAATACTTTTAGGTGTGGGGAAATACAAACATTTGGGGGGAAACTACACCCCAAAATGAGCCCACTGGGAGAAATGTGCTTTAATCAGTAGGTGAATCTTTGTACTTCTTTATGTTAACTTATGAAATACATATATTCAGTGAAACTCTGTTGAATCTCAGTAAGTGAAGGGATCAAAGGCACCTCCTGGCCCACTGTCTGGATCCAAAGCAAGCCAAAGATGCTTCCCAGCCAGTGTGCATGCCTCTACTCCAAGATCGTTTCAGGGCTTAAAGGTGGGTGCTGGGTTCATCAGATACGTGTCTTCTTGCTAAAGCAATACTGTTACCACAGTCACTGCTCTGCCATCAGCATCACCACTATGGGAAATATAGGGAAGGATTCAAAGTTCCATAGCCCTGGCAAAAACACAGGGAAGCTGGGGAACAGATATTCTGACTCTGCTGATGGGTATGAGTACCTCATGGGTCTCAAATGGACTTCAAAATTCTGAACAGGGTTTGTGAAATGCCTTGTTTTTCACGTTCTTCTCTAGAGGAACATTCAGTCATGTCACACTTGAATCTTTCTTGATATAAACCAAGTATCAGTTTGGAACTTCGGTGTAATCCTAACTTATCTTAAATTCATTCACTTCAGGTTACAAGCAAGATTGCAAAACGATGGCATGAACCTGCTGCAATCTGCATCATCACCACCGTCATTTCATAGAAATATAGCATATAAGAAAAAGAAGGGTTGGTTGGAAACTTCTCTACTTTCTAGTTTTCAATATGTGAGGCACTGGAGACTCACACCTCAGTGTTCACGTCTAAATATAGATTGATTTCTCTCCTGAATCACTGATTTGAGGATTGTGGGTTCTCCATTTTGGGGGGGAGGCTTAAGAAGAAACTGGACAGCCAGTTCTCATGGATGGTTTACAGGTAGTCCTCATTTAACAACCATTCATTTAGTGATGGTCCAGGCTTACGACGGAAGCTTGTGACCGGTCCTCACATTTACGACCTTCACAGTGTCCCCACAGTCATATGATTATGATTTGGCTGATTGGCAACCAATTCGCATTTATGACTGTTGCGGCATCCCATGGTCATGTGATCGCCATTTTTGACCTTCCTGGCCAGCTTCTGGCAAGCAAAATCAATGGGAACCATGTGATTCACTTAACAACCACATGGTTTGCTTAAAACCCACAGTCATTCACTTAACAACCACCACAAAAAGGTCACAAAATCAGGTCAGATTTGTTTAATGACTGCTTCACTTAGCAACCAAATTCCAGTCCCAATTTGGTCATTAAGCGAGGATTACCTGTAATTGGTTTTCCAACACACTGCAGAGGTTTGTTTCTAAGATTTTCAAATATGTTTTAAGGCAATTAGCTGAAAAAGGCAATTCCTCCTGCCCTTTTGGGCTTGTTTCAGGATCAAAGAAGAGTGAAAGGATGGGACTTCAGGGACTGTCAATGTGCTAAAGGCTAAGAAGAATTTTATTTGCATGACACACATCTCAGGGAGTTCATCCAGGAGAAGACTGTTGGGGAAGAACACCTGCCTTTCCATATTATCCTTTTCATCCAGTCCATCAGTTAAGCATCAGCTTCAAACCAGATAAAACCAGCTGGGTGCATTACACTTGAGTTTATGTGGCATCTGTTTTGCCACATGTAGCCAAGCTCTCCATTTTTAAGAAAAAGAAACCAAAGGAAGGCCGTGGCATGACGCAAACAGGGTCATTAAATCCTTGGAACATTTCTAGCCTGCATCACTGTGATAAAACCACATGGAAGACAAATTCCAAATAAGACCAGAAAGGTCCTACAATCCTAAGAATGAGAAAATACGATCCCAGCACTTCAATAAAATATGCCAGCAACAGTGAGCATTGTCAAATACATACAAGGCTGGCAAAAGCAAAACAATCATGACAAAAATGGATATGGATATTTGAAGAATTTGCTCTCTGGGAATTCCACTTCCAACTGATATCATCAGCCTCTTGATGACTAAGGTGCAAATTTGGAGATCACTCTCACCAACGTTACACTTCCCAAAGTGCCACACACACCATTTTTAGACAAATAAAAACAAATCCTCCTGATGCTTTTTTAAATGAGAAACAATTGATTTGGAAATTCTGAAGGGAGTCAACATAGACTTTTATGTTGCAAAATTTAATCAAGCTTTAATTTTAAAAAAAACCCATAAACCTGTTTCAAGACACTTTTTCTCGGACTGCCTCTGGTTTTACTATCAGTCTAACACAGTGTTTCTCAACCTAGGCAGCCTGAAGATGTATAGACTTCAAATCCTAGAATTCCCCAGCCAGCCATGCTGGCTAGGGAATTCTGGGAGTTGAAGTCCACACAACTTCAATTTGCCAAAGTTGAGAAACCCTGGTCTAACAGAATGTATCCACACAGCATATTTAACCAAAGCATGTTGATGCTATGGGGATAGCTTGGTTGGTGTTAACTTTGTGTAGTGTAGTGTGGCTTTTATTGTGTTATCTAAATCCAACCTCTTCTGTTAGTTAACAGTTCAGATGGCTTTCTCCCTGTGGTCTCTGCCCATCCTTTGACATCTGGAAGAGCAAGACCCCAATCCTTAGAGAATGGCATCTACAGGGTTGCTGGAGTTGGGCCTTCTCTATTGCTGCCCATCCTCCTGCTTCACTGGAACAGCATTCTGCAGTATCAATCTGGCTCCCATTCTGTTAGCCTGTTGTTAACACTATCAAGATCTGTTTGTATCAGCAAGGCTTTAGGGCCTGACATGTTGTTCTTGTCTCTCCTGGGGCAGGGGGTCTTTGGAGCTGGGAAAGTCTACTATTACATCGTTGTGTTTTAGTTTTTAGTCTTACTAATCAAGAGATCTGTAAGCCACTCTGAGTCAGATATGATTGGAGCAGCATACAGTATATGCCTAGTAAAATAAATCAATAAGATAAATAGATTGTGCAAACCTAGAGAATGGGTTAATTCAATAACAGTTAAGTGAATGCAGTATTTATCTTTCAATCCATCCATCCATCCATCCATCCATCATCCATTTGTTGGATTTATAACCCAAATTTCCTAAAAAAATATTCAAAACAGTACCCTGTAGTAATAATCTTATGAGGTGTGGGTGAGACAAAATATCCAAAATCACCAGTGAGTTTTTGTGACCAAAGGTGGATTTGAATTCCAGCCTCCTAAATTCTAGGCCAACAGACAAGTAGGCAAAGGAATGTGACATGTGGTTCTCTTAGCTCCATGCTTATGGTTTCACTATACTGATAGTAGCAAGGGACAGAGGATTCTGGTTAAAGGAGAAGAAATGACATGGAAGCACCTTTCTAAAGAACTAACTAGAAGCTGTAATTCAGGGACATTAGCTGAAAGAGGCCAGCAGAACATCTTTCATAGATCTGAGAGCTGGAAAGAACTTTGGCCAAACGTCAGGTTGGATTAATGATGGCAAGTTCCCTTTGGCAGAAGTGCTGCAAATCTGGTCCAGCATGAAAGCCACTGGCACACTAGAGAATTCTTCAGAGCACATAGAACTTTTTTATACTGTGGTATGGGCTAGCATCTCTTACTTGAACTGGGTAGTAGAAGAGTGCAAGAAAGGAAAGGAGAAATCAATGCTCCAAAGCACCTTTCTGGAAATGAAACCCAAAGTGTTTTGGTGGTTTTGTTTATTCGTTCAGTCGCTTCCGACTCTTCGTGACTTCATGGACCAGCCCACGCCAGAGCTTCCTGTCGGTCGTCAACACCCCCAGCTCCCCCAGGGACAAGTCCGTCACCTCGAGAATATCATCCATCCATCTTGCCCTTGGTCGGCCCCTCTTCCTTTTGCCTTCCACTCTCCCTAGCATTGTTTTGGTGGTGCAGGGGTGCAAATATTGGACCTGTGTATACTTTGCTGTGAAGCAGCTTTTTGGAATCTAATTCAAAGCATTGCACTGCCCTAATTAATATAAACCAAAAGCACCCCACCCTAACAGGTATCAAGGTATGAACAGTACAATACCACTAGAGGTGCTATTTCTTTAGCAGCCAGTGCGATCTAGTACTTAAGATGCTGGACTTAGGCTGGGTTCAGAACTTCACTGAGAACTCACCGGGTGACCCAGGACCAGTCACTCTCTTTCCGTTCAGCCTCACAGGGGAAGCCCCTATATAAGTCAGCTTGACTCCCTTGGAAATAAAAGCAAGGAAAGAAGGAAGAAGGAATATTCTTGTAGGTCTTAAGCAGTTTATATTCAAAATCAGAACTTGGACTGGGCTCAGCAAAGGTGGGTGGACCAACAGTCTAGAGATTTCCATGCAGAGGCATCGGGGGTGTGGGGGAGAGCAGGGGGGAGAGCAAATGACAACATGCACATGACAACATCTTGCAACTGATGCAACTTACCTGCTAGTGTCAGACTCATGGCAACATGATATATTTGTGCCATTTGTTCAATGGTAACATCTGCACATGTTGGCATTTTGACATCACAACAACTTGTTATGGATGTTGCTGTTGTCATGACTTTCTTCAGATTAGGCATTCTGACAGCCTTGTTTGCGGAAGGGAGAATTAGAGACATACTGGTGCTGTATTAAACTGTTCAGAGCCAGAAATCCTACTGCAGTCACCCAGGGCTCTACCAATTCTATTTTAAAAGTTGGCATTGCCTTTTTTCCACTTTTATATCCTATCTTACCACCATATCTGACTTTCTGAACCATTAAAAATTTTCATAGCAGTGGCAGCCTCCACAGCAAATCACAATGATCCCATCTGATTACATATGTGGTGGCATCACCATGCAAACACCGCCCTATTTGTGCCCTGACATCTGACAGATCTACATAAATCATAGCATTTGCATGATGACGATGTGCTCATTATTACGCCTCCCCCACCTCGCCACGGACATCCATGCCTTGCAGATGCAATACACTGCCTGTGAAGTTCTGGTCACCGCACCTCACAAAGGATACAGTAGAACTAGAGAAGGTTCAGGAGGAGGCAACTAAGATGATCAAGGAGCTGGAACAGTTTCCCTATGAGGAAAGGTTGCAACATTTGGGGGTTTTTAGTCTAGAAAGGAGGCAAATGAGAGAGGACATGATTGAGATGTATAAAATTATGCATGGTGTGGATAAAGTAAACAAGGAGAAGCTATTTACCCCTTTCCAAAATACTAGGACCAGAGGTCACCCAATGCAATTGAATCTTGGAAGAATCAGGAGACACAACAGGAAATATTTTTTTACACAGTGAGTAAACTTTGGAGTTTGCTACCATCAGATGTAGTGCTGGTTACCAGCTTGGCTGGCTTCAAAAAATGGTTGGAACAATTCAGGGAAGTCCTGGTGATCAATGGCTCTTTGCCTGGATGGCAGTGGGACTGCCTCTGAAGGTCATCTGCTGGGAGACTATTGGTCCTCATTTTGCAGGTGGTTGGCCACTGTGAGAACAGACTGCTGGATGAGATGGGCCAGGGATACAACCCAGCAGGGCACTGCTCATGTTCTTACATTCCTACTCATTGCAAAAATCATGCCTCTTACACAGCCACACATACGCATGTGTCTATGTGCATATTACAGTGACTTAAAGCTATGATTAATTTGGTCTCAACCAAATCCATTCTCCTGGTCTACAAAACTAATTAACATTCTAGCAAAGGGTTTTCTGTATTCTGCTTTGATCTGATGTTGGAAATTCAGACCTAATTTTATTCCACAATCCCCTAAGAAAAAACGTACTTTGTGTATGTGTGCCTGACAGGGGTCAAAAGTTAATTAACAAAGCATTTTGACAAAGCTAATAAGACAGATCTATTTGAGGGCCTGTGGTTTAATCAGCTTAATTTTAATCTATCGTCTCTCGTCAGAGTAGCTGGAAATAAGTATCCAACTTCCAAAGCCCATTAGTGTGAAATGCAGAGGAGAAATCACAGAGAAGATATGCCGTTTCAGTGTTGATGTTTGGGGCTGCAGAAAAGAGGAGTTGTTGGCTGGTAGAAGGAAAGAAGCCCAACAATCCCTCTTTCTTGCTCTCTGGTGCACATCCAGCATCCTCGTTTAGAGGTAGTATGGCTTGCAGACAAACATTCATTCTTAGTTATGGTGGCCAAGTTCAGCCAGTGACTGGAATGGCAGAGCAATGCATCAGGTTGCCCAGTTTACACTCTCTGAATCTAGATACAAACCGTGACAATACGACTGTCATGAACAGGATAACTTTGCATCAATGACAGTTGTGGGCATCCTGTGTAAGCTACAACATGTCTGTAAATTCTTGCACAAAACAAATGACTTTTGGCTTCTACAAAGTTGATAGGGCCTGGCTGGATTAGACCTAAGTTTGACAAGGTCAGTATCTTCTTTTACAGAACGACGCAATGTATGGCTCTCCAGATGTGATAGAACTACAATTCCCAGCCTTCCTCATCATTAGCCATACTTACTACAGCTGATGGAAGTTGTAACTATGCCAAAGCCGGAATGCCACAGTTTGCTCACCTCTTTTTCTGTTGTGTTCAAGCAAATTCCCATAGACAGGAAAGGATTGGAAGGCAACCACCTGCTTCTGTTGGTCCATACCAGCATCTAAGATAGGTTGCCCTCAAACACAAGAGGTTTATTCCTAGCTCTCATGCTTAATCACAGCTGAATTCTGCCACAGCAGACTCTTAATGGCCAGAGTGATCAACCACTTGCAAGGAGCAAAGGGGAGGCAAATGACATCACACACATGACATCATCACACAAATTACATAATTGGTATCATTTGCATAGCAATAGCACTGTGGTTTCTACCAGACTACTATGATTATCAGTAGTCATTCTCAGCTCCTCTGATTCAGGCTCTCTTCCCCTTGGGCTGCTGAAAGTTCAAAGAGCTTGCTTTGTCAAATAACACTTAGTGAACTTGTCAGGGCTTCCTGTGAACCACGGAAGCCGAGTGATGGCTGAGGTGACAGCTTCACTGCTCCTTCCATCAACCAATATGACTGGGTGACCTTTCTCAGCTGAAACAACTGTCTGCCTTCTTTCGATCATGGTAGAAAATAAATCCCTTGGGGTAAACGGTGTCCTTCCCCTATTTAAAATTAAAAAGAGGGCCATTGTTGCCATTCTGTCTATCAGAGACACATGCCAAGGTAAGAGGTGAGTTGTGGTAGAAGGAGACAGTAGAGCAAAAGGACACTGAGCAGCAATTTGATGGAATGGGAAGGGAAGAGCATCTAGTAACAGACCTGATAAGTATGCATAGCAGGGTGATTTACTTTAAGCTACACATTCTCAGGGAATGCATGGCATATTCCGTCATTCTTCACATAACAACAACTCTATGAAATTGGTTGGGCTGTTAACAGGCATTCCATGAGCTTCCATGGCTGAGCATGGATTGGAACTTGGGTCTCTTTGCTCCTAGTCCAGCACCTTAACCATTACATCACAAGAACCTGGCCCAGTAGCCTTGGCTAGCAGTTGTGAGAAATGCTGGGATTTGTTATGCTGGGGACATCTATGGCCAGAGATATAAGTAGATCTCAATAGAAGAGAATATCTGTAGCTCAGGGTTGAACTGTGGACTCCTTGGTGCTCTCTGAGCTTGGTTGTTTGCTTGCAGATGTTTCATTACTCAATTAGATAACATCATCATGATCAGCACTGATGATGTTACCTAGTCGGGTAATGAAACATTTGCAAGCAAGCAACCAAGCTCAGAGAGCACCAAGGATTCAATAAGTAGATCTCTCTGGGCCCCAAAGTAAAACTGTCAGATGGGTACCCCAAACCCAACATTAGTACTGGACAAGGACCAGTTTCAAAGCCCCAATTGGCCATGAGTGATATGGGCCAGACCCACTTTCTGTTATATGGAACATAAGCACGATAGCAAAATGAAAACTCCATGTTCAGAGATAGCATATCCTGAATACCATCTGCTTAGTCGCTGTGTGTGTATGCATCTTTGAGTCAATCTTTACTCCTGGCAACTGCCTGGACATGTCCCTGCAGTTTTCTTGGCAGGATTTAGGAAGTGGCTTGCCATTGCCTCCTTCCTAGGTTGAGAGAAAGTGACTAGCCCAAGGTCACCCAGCTGGCTTTGTGCCTAAGGCGGGACTAGAACTCACGGTCTCCTGGTTTCTAACCTGATGTATTAACTACTACACCAAACTGGATCTCTTCTACTATTGGCTGCCTGGAAAAGCTGGGAGTTCTGTTCCAAACTGCAAGAGGGCCAGGGGTTCCCCACTGCTGTGATAGAGAAGATAAGCCATTCCAATAAGGTAGCCTTTTAAGTGCAGAGGGCATCCTACTCTGTCTTCAATGCCTTATTTTAGATGGCTTTTTAGTTGGGGGCAAAGACTTCTTTCTTTCAATCTTACTTCCAACCAAATGCAATGTTGGAAATAAATTTTGTAAAGGGAGTCAGAATTCTGTTTATCCATCAGCAGATCACTTTTCCAAAACAGATCAGAATGGGACCAAGTGGGGGAAGAAACTGGCAAAAGAAAGATCAAAGTAAAAATAAAAGGGGGAACAGATTAGGCCAGGACTGCAGTGGGAAACAATCTGAAAAATTCCCCCAATGCATCCCTATAGGAAAGATTTCCGGGTAGAGAGTGAGACAGTTGGTGTCCGCTCCAGTCTAAATGCCTCCCTCCTGGTCATGTGACCTGGAGAGATGTTTATGCAGCATGCTTAATGCTTCCCAGTGCATGCACACACACATACAAATATATGGCCTCTGCTGATAAAGGACTTGGAAAGAATTCCAGACCCTATGCTCTGCACACTTCTCCACCCCTTTTTTAAATTTATGCTGGGTGTGCGCCATCTTGAAAACCACTACTTGCTAATGATTGCTTTTAGTAGAGATGCACAGCAGTGTTTTTATAGTGATTAATATTTAATCAGGATTGATGATTGCATGAAATGTGAACACATTTAACACCGAGAGTCACTTAAATGAGGTTTTTCTTAAAAAAAAAAAAAAAAGAGTCTTAATCCCAAGGCATGGCCACTGTTTGTGGTCAAGAGCACATCTTGCCACTCATTGACAAGTCAGGGATAGTGAAGAACAGAAAAGTAGGTACAGTTAAGAAAAAGGCAGGATAGAGGATTGTGGATAGAGGAATCCTTAAAATTTAAATTTAAAAAATAAAGCACGGAAATGCTTCTGAAGGCCTTAGCACGGTGATCTGCTGCTTAATTTTGATAGCGAAGCCATGCTGTTAAAAGTGGGGGCTGTGATGAGGAAAGGCCTCCAGAAGTTGCAGAAACACTTTGTAGATAGAGAATACCCACCCCACATTTTTCCTACATGAGACAGAAGTGTTTCTAACCAGAAAAAAGCAGATCAAGGAAGAACAGGTTCAGGTACTTTTGGATAGGACTTGACTCCCACATCTGTGAGGTAATCTCATAACAAATCTGATTTGATCCTGCTCCATAATCTCTTGGGGAAGAGAATCAAACAGATCCCTGTCCATTAAAAAAATGTACATACTTAAGCTTTTGACGCAGCTCAACCTAGCCTCATCTTCATTGGTTCTCCAACCAATATTGTTCATAAGGATTACATTCATTCCCCACTGGTTTTCTTCACACTGAACCAGGCCAACTCAAACCTAGCAACTGCATTCAAACAACCTGGGAAATTCAGTTGTGTGAACCTTGGATTGGCTGGTATATTTTATAGCTTAGTCTGTTCTACAAACCCAACCATGCTTGGCTAGTTTACAGTTCAATGTATGGGATGAAAATGGGTTCATTCAGTAACCACACAAAAGCCGGCTGTGTAAACAGGCCGTTCTCTCATAGCACTAGAAAGCTGCTGGGATGAAGGTGGATCTCCTCAAGGGGAGATCTCCCACGCCCAACCCTTCTGCTCCTCGTTTCTTGCATTTCTGGAGATGGCTTCTACTAAGAGCTCAGCAGAGATGTGGGATCACTACGTAAAGACAGAACCCATGCAAGGTACATAGACCATGGGAAAGCCATCCAAAAGCTCTCACCATCTGTCTGCACAGCTCACAGGGAAAAAAACCCTCCAGAAATAGCTAGTGAGGGATGCTGCAAGATGCCAACACCACAAGTGACAAGATGGGAAATGACAGCAAACAGATTTTTCCTCTACTAGCAGCAGAAGAAACACAGAGGCTCTGGTCTCCAGTTTGAAAACCCCCAGATGCTGCCCTCTTTCACATCTTCATATCTTTGTTCATACAACATCAGATACGATTTTTTCTCCCTATTTTTCCCCCCAGAGAGGGAACAGGGGGAAAACACTCAACAAAACTAATCAAATACACATGTTTCACTGCCCAGGAGGAGAAGCTGAATTCATTAAAATGGCACCCTTATTTGTCACAAAAATAAGGAACGGGAAAGTCTGGATATTTTCAGGGAGACTAATGATCACGAAGGTGAAGGTGCTTCCCTTATACAGAAAATTAATTGTACTCCCCCCCTCCACTTATTTGTAAGACAAGTAAATGAAAAGTGGCAGATTTGTAATGGCTGTGTTCATAAAAATTGAACTGAACCATGGTTTGTTGAACAAGATTTGGTTCACACATTGTTCCACAAGGGATGGGCAAGCTACAGCCCTCAGCCTTGAACCTGCAACAGTATTTCCTGTCAGGCAGGAAACACATAAAAATAATAGCATAAGCCCAGACCTAGTTTTAAAACATCCCCCAATTTCCCCCAAATATGATAGGCAGCAGGAGGACAGAAAATCCTGGCCCTGCCCACATCTTCTTCACATCATTCCCACACTACAGCCCTTACAACAAGACAACTGTGAGAAGTGTGACCTCCAACTACCAAAAGATTGTCACCATTGTGTTGAACTATGGCTTACTAACTACAGTGGCTGGGTTTAGACGACATGCAAAATCAAAAGCAAACAAGCCACATTATGGCTTTGTGCAATGTATGAACCCAGTCACTTCTGAGAACACAGGGTTGATGCGCTCACAGAATAGATCCCGTACTGT
Organism: Candoia aspera; assembly: GCF_035149785.1. NCBI lineage: Eukaryota > Metazoa > Chordata > Lepidosauria > Squamata > Candoiidae > Candoia > Candoia aspera. The sequence goes on from NC_086153.1 coordinate 12,712,767, forward strand.
GCTCAAGCAATCACCATGCATTCATTTGCCAGAATCCAGATTAGACTCCCTACAGGGCTGCCTGCATTTTAGGAGTCCCAAGGTTATTGCTGCTAATTAATAGGATGTTAAAAGCTGGTGCTAACTCCCATTATCTTCAATTAAAAGAATATTTTTTAAAGGTCAGGAGGAGCAAACAGCCTGGCCCTATGTTACCTATCCTGGTTGTAAGAACCCCACTCCAGATGCTCAGCACAGTGTTTCTCAACCTCAGCAACTTTAAGATGTGTGGACTTCAACTCCCAGAATTTCCCAGCCAGAATTCTGGGAGTTGAAGTCCACACATCTTAAAGTTGCTAAGGTTAAGAAACACTGTGCTGAGCAGTAGAAAATAGAAGTGGGACAGGGATGGCCCTACTGTTTAGGTAGGCATCATGGAAAGGGAGCCAATTGCTATTAATTTAATTCTGCATTGCAGGCTCCTAGTCCTGCTGCTGTGTGGGCCTCAAGCCTTCTGCCCCTACATCCTACCCTGACCCCACCACCAGAATCACCTCTGAATAATTCCCACAGCTCATCTCTGACAAATACTTCCCTTTCATGGACTTGCAATCTCAATCACAACTGGACAGTTTTATACAAAAACATGTCCATATTTCCAAAAAGTGGGTAGAAGCTCTACAAATATTGTGACCCATAGTTACAATTATTGCAACCTGCAGTAAAAATCAAGTAATGCTGCTAGGCATGGCCAAGGCCCAAGAAGCCCTCATGTTCCCATGTTCCAAAACACTCTGTAATTGAAGTAGACTCTGCTGCTGATGTCTGGAGGTAAGCATCATTAACAAAAGTTAATTATATATGACATTGTTTCACATGGCAAACCATAACAACAAATTAACAAGAATAGGCAACAGCTGTGAAACATGAGGTTGGTAAAAAGGAAGGAAACACACCATACACATAATCTCCCTCCAGTGGAAATGACAGTCCATGAGAAACAATAGAAAATGTCCTATCATATATAGTAAACACTGCTGAGCAATCAAGAGAATTCATGCTGAAAAACTTACATTTCTTACATTTTCACTCCTGAGTAACTCATAGATTGATTTATAGAGCAAGATCTTTGGAAAGAGAAGAAGGAGGGCAATGATCTCAGACCCAAACTTGTAGGATCCATCCATAGCCCAGTTCAGGATTTAAAACGATTACAGGAATTGATACTTCTCATTCAAGGCAGTCAACTTAATCCAAATATAAGCTAGTAATTCAATAAACACCAAAAAAGGAGGAGAAAAATCCACTGACAGAGAAAGTCAACAGAAGGCAGTGGTGTTGGTAGATCTCAAAAAGCATTCTGCTCCTAAGCCTTTCTGAATCCCCAAAGGGACCAGATTTTTATTTTTATTATTCATTGAATTTATATGCTGCCCAATTCTCAAGAACTCTGGGAGTTTTGACCTTCCAGATGTTATTGAAGACTATTCCCAGCAGTCCAAACTAGCACACTATCAGGAAGGAATGTTGAGAACATCATTCAGCAATATCTGGACGTCCAGGGATCCTGAACCTTGTTGTAGAGAAGACAGAGCTATATTGTTGTGAATTGTGGTTGCCCTTGTCTTAAGGCATATGATAAAGTGATGTCTTTTCTTTATAAAACAGAATGGATTTGTTTGTTTGTTTGTTTGTTTGTTTGATTGATTGATATGGCTGCCTATCTCACAGATGCAACTCTTGGCAGCAAACATTAAAAACAGTAACCCTAATCCTAATCTTATCCTTAACTGGAACACTTTATCCCAGACCACTGACCCTGAGCTTGGCTGATGTAACTTCCCCACTCAGTTGTGCCATCTGAATACCTACTAGGAGATGAACCTCCATGACAGAGGCAAAATCCTAGAGGGGCCCCATGAGTTCCTCTCTATGAATTCTATCTTCTTTCTAGCTTTCACAGTTACATACCCAGGGCTACCCAGAAGGGGGGCAGAAAAGGGTTAAATTGGGATGCCCAGAAAATAGGGGGGCAAGTGACTGCCACAGGGAAAGGTAACCTCCACTCCCCCAAAAATGATAGCAGCATCTGGGAGGACTAAAATCAATTCCAAGCCGTGATTGATGAAGATATGCATTATTGGTGCAGGGGGGCAAGTAATTTGATCAGAGGATGGAAAAATTAGATCAGCTCTGGAGAGTACTGCAAAAGACAGCAAAGAAGTATATTTGAATGAATTATGTGTTTTTGCTCTATGTAAATGAATGTGGCACCCAAATTGCTATTAATACAGCTCTTTGCTTAAACAGATCACCCGCTATTGGGTTAAATTAGGGGTGTCTGGTTTGAGGAGTACATTGCCCCCAAAGACTTTGGTATAGCCTTTAGAGCAGTGTTTCTCAGCCTTAGCAACTTTAAGATATGTGGCTGGCTGGGGAATTCTGGGAGTTGAAGTCCACATATCTTAAAGCTGCCAGGGTTGAGAAACACTACTTTAGAGCCTCTCCTTATAATTCTGAATGTGTCAGAAGAGGAAAATCATCAAACACATATGAAATAATTGCACTAATTAAATTGCCATAATATTTTATTCTTATCCTTGCGCTCCCCCTGCCTACTTCTTTGTTCTGGCTGCAGCACCTTTTGAAGGGCAGTTCCTAGCATGGGTATCAGATCTAAGCTGCAGAAATCCAGACATCCACTAGATGACACCCAAAAATTGGAATTTTCTATACTGGTTGCCTACCATCCCGTGAGCCTCTGGATTTTGGCAGCCCAGTTCTGGTGGCCTTAACTGTTGACATACTGTTCTGACATACATCCAGACCCGCAACTAGGGTCTGTGTCACCCGGGGCAAACATGGATTCTGTGCCCATTTTGGCACCCCCCAAGTGTTCATTTTGGCACACACACCCCAGCACAGCGCCCGGGGCACATGCCCTGCTTGCGGCCCTGCATACATCCTTGCTCCCAAAAGGTTGCATGCCGCTGGGCTCACTGGACAAGTAACCTGATCTAATGCAAGATGCAGCTTCTTAAATTCTGAGCATTGTCCTTAATCTTATTAAAGCCAGGAACCATCGCAGAATGCCAGGGTCTTCTAAAGTGTTAAGCTTGCATCCAAAAAGCTTAATTACCTTGTAAAACGAAGGAAATTATTATTCTTTTATGTCATTTGTTTTTACTCATATAGTAAGTTGCTTTCACAGAACTGTGGGGGAGAAGATGAAGTCAGCAAAATCCAAGAAGTCTAGGGGTGTAATTACTGCAATATTTCTCTGCCGCACAGTACAGAACAAAGGAGCTTGTCTTTCCCCCAAGAGTGTATTGAACATGTGACAGATCAGCGATGGACCTGAAAGACATCCCCGAGCTGGATTTGAAGCCAATGTCTGAGAGGTTTGCCAGTATTTGGCATATGACTACAGAGAGCTTATTGAAGTGAACAAGGCTTCCTTGGGTCAGGGGTCACCTAAACTGTGGGAATTGTTCCAAGAATTAAGCCAATGGGGAATAAAATGCATGACTGAAAGAGAACTGCCAACTGATGCTATCGTTAGTAGCCAAGTATTGAAACTATGGGGTTTTTTCCCCTACCTTAAAGCTTAAAAGAGGGAGGGAGGGAGGGAGGGAGGGGAACTGTACAGCATTCACTAGTCTCTATAGGAAATAGAGGTCCTGAAGCATCGCTTCTTTCAGGTATGCTCCAGTAAAAAAGATAATACCTGTGATTTTATAACAGCTTAAAGGACTGACCTGGTGTGTATCACAGATCCTGAGCAAGGAATCTGGACAACAGTGGTGCAAACCTAATGACAGGGAAGGGAACATTATTGCCATTGTTATTGTTAAGTTATTGGGTTTCTTACTCTTCATGACCCAATGGACATCATCGTCTGTCAGTAACTGCTCCTCTGAGTTCTTGTAAACTCATGATTGTTTCATCAGGGATAATATATATAGGGATAGAATATCACCCCTGTGGAGATAAGTCTGGCCCCCACCTTAATACTCTGCCGAAAGGCCCCGAAGACATGGTTTTGCCAGTGGGCCTGGGGATCCCAGGTTGATATGGAGCCCATCAAGTGGTTTGTTTGAACGTATTGTTGTCTCCGGGGGATAGGGGGATAGTGGGTTTTGTATTTGGGGTTTTATTTCTGTAAGCCACCTGAAGTCACCCTGAGTTGGGTGGCCATATAAATTTCTTAAATAAACAAACAAACAAACAAATAAATAAATCTAGGTGCCTTGTCTTCTCTTAGCCTCTTTTTTGAATGATTTTGATTTCTCTGAGGACTCTCGTTTTTGCATTATGTGTTCAAAGTGTCTACGCTCTGGCTTCATTATTAGCGTTTCCAGTGAGCAGTCTGGTTTTACTTCATCTGATCTTGAGTGATTTGTTCTTCTTGCAGTCCGAGGTATTATCAACCATATTATTCTTCCTTTCCAGGTCTCTTTTTTTGGTGGAGGGACGGGGAGAGGACTTTGCTACTTTTGAAGATATGTGCCTTGTTCTGAATAAAGAGGTGAAGACTGGGATTCTATTGTTGTACCAGCCATCCTGGTACTTAATGGAATCCATGACTGAGCTGATGCAGGCAGTCTCAGATGTGGTGTTAGAAACTCCAAGACTTTGGAGTTTTTGGTCTTAGGAGAGCTCACAATGTATGCTGAAGCCAACTTGGCAGAGCATAGCTTCCATGGGTTTTATTCAGATTGTTCCAGAACTTAAGGCTAGCTGTTCCCTTGATCTTTTTGTTTGTTTGTTTGTTTGTTTGTTTGTTTTTTGTTCTGGAGGGCCAGGAGCAGAATATAGGATTCCCAAAGATGCCTTTGCTATGGACAGATAACTATTTGATGAAGATTGGTCTGTCACAATAATTCCTCTCAGCTGAGGTAGAGACTAAGCTAAGCAGGTCCATCCTCAGAAATTAATGGATGTATTTGAATTTGAAGAAGCTATGGAACACACCCTCTCAAATCTAACAGCTGACATCTTAATATTATCTGACCACCCTTGTGTCTAGCTTGCAAGGCTCTTTGCTGATAAAAAACACTTGGATTCATGTTACGCTTAATGCCACTTTGGGCAATATTAAGATATCTGGGCAGAGTTTTGATCACAACATCATGACTGCCATCATGACTTCTGACCATACACTGTGGACACGTCTGTCAACATTAAACTCTGTTTTTGTTGTGCCATTTTCCCTGTGCTTGGAGCTGAAGCAGGACCCCTGCTGAGGCCAGGTTAGAAGGAGGGTTAAAACCAACCGCTTTCCCCAGGAGTTTTAGGGCTTTAGACATAGTTCCAGTGCTTTCTCACAGAGTGGAGAACCTCACATACAGCAGACAGCAGAATTTGAGGGCATGTGTTAACTGCCAAGGGATACTGGCTTATGTTTTTATGCTGTTTTAATGGTCATCTTGTGATTATAATGGAATACCTGACATACAAATACCTATACAAACAAACAAATAAACATGTCCTCAGTTCTATTTCCAAAATGTTAGAAGCGTATCAAATGCAAAACGGTAAAGCTATTATGGCTTCCCTACCAATGAATTAACATTCTCTTTCAGCAACAGACACAATATCCTGCTCAAAATAAACACCATAATACATCCTGGGAGTTGGAGAGCTCTTTATACCTGTCCAGAATTACAGCTCAACGTTAAGTCCCACAATAAGACCTGAGCTGGGCACACAATCTCCAACAACCTATGCTGTCAACCAGGATGCAAAAGAATGTCACGTATTGTGAGCACACTGATACTTTTATGGCCTGCCTATCTACAGCAGGATGAACTATAGTGAGAACGAAATCCAACTAACATTCACCCCTTCCAGAAAAAGTCAGAATTTCTTTTGAAAATGTATAAAGCAGCTGGGGTTTTTCTTCTTCTTTTTTTTTTCCCATTCCCACTCATTCTCACAGCAGCATATGATTACAAAGATGTTTGCCACCCTGCTGTAGCACATCCCAGCAAGCCTTCTGATTGGGCATATGAAAAACCATACTTTGGGGAGGCGGGAATCCCAAATTGAATCAAGACCATTTGTGGGAAGACACATCTGCAATCATTCACCATAATAGCTCAATTCTCCCATAATCTGCTAGAAAAGGTCAGCATTATTATTACATATTTTAGAAAAGAACCCATTGAATCAGCTAAGAGACACACACTATGATATACTGTATATACGAATATGTCATGCAAAAAAGGGGGGAAAGTCCACAATCTGTTTCATATTATGCTTCAGTTTGAACCCCAGGGGGGAAAAAATCAGCGATTACCTGTTCTTGTTCTAATTAAATGCTCTAATTTTCCAACAAGTGTTGTAAACAAATCATTGCAGCTAATCAAAATGCATCCTGCACTGATATTTTTGGAATGGTTCTCCTCCCATACTGTCCAAACTTCTTGAATAAGCAGCATTTAATTACAGCAACAGAGGGGAGGTTTAGACTTGGCAACAACCAGACTGGTTTATTTTCATAAATTGAGCAGACCACACAAGATATATACAAAGAAAAGACAGTGTGTTTTGGATAGAGAGGACAAAAAGGAATCACATGAAAGGCTGAAGAAAACAGGAGTCGAGACAGGCAGATTTATACTCTCAGCAGGTCTGACGTACCAAAGCAGACCGAAAACGTAAGAGATATTGGAATAAATCTTAATTATTGTATGTTGCTCTCGTTCTCACTCTCCACTAAAAAGATGGGCACCCAGAACTACCCTTTAGAAAGGTGAATATAATGAAGACTTCAGCCGAGTTTAAGTACACTTCAAGTGGATTTATCTTGCAATCCTTTGCAAACCATTGGTCTGTTAAATACCCCTCCCAGCAGCCTCATGTAGGATTGTCCCCAGGGACAGTGGCTGGGAGTTGCAGGGTTTGTTTAAAAAGAAAGTGGAGTGGAGTGGAGAGGAAGGGAAAGAATTGGATAGGACACATTTTTCTGACCTTGATAAGCTTCTACCCCTAAGTTGTTCTTTATTTTTATTTTAAAAATAACATATGTGAAATAAAACATTTTGCAGTCCTGAAAATAGTCAAACCTGACCAGCTGGAATGCAGGAAAAGTCCTTCTCTATGTCATTAATGAGAGAGGGGTACTCCTGAGCCCATTGGGCTCACTCTCTCATTCTTTTCCTCTATCTGGCTGGGACGTTTAGACATTGTACAATTCTGGTTGACTGAACACTTTTTGTGTGATTAACTCCCATTGCCTTTGGACTGGTTTTATCTATTGCAGCTTGTCTCTGTTGTCTTTTAATCTTTTGCTACTGCCTGGTGGCTTCATTTGTATCAGGCTGATGTTATTCAGGTTGATGTTACTATTTCTGAACCAGTTGGGATGGTTCTAAATACTTTGCCTTGCAAACATGGATACACGGCATTCTGATACATTGGGGAATGATTTGAGAAAATGTTTACAGGTAGTCCTCGTCTAGCGACCACAACTGGGACCAGCAACTTGGTCATTAAATAAAGTGGTCGCTAAGTGAAAAATCACCACTATGCTTACAATCTCACTTCAGCTTTTCTTTGCTTTACAGACCTGGGAAAGTCGTAAATGTGGGTATTGGTCGCAAAGTTACTTTTTCAACACCATTGTAACTGCGAACAGTCACTACCCGAGGCAGCCACTAAGCGAGTACTACCTGTATTCTCCTATGTTTAGATCCCTCTCCAGCTTCTCTAGAACCAATATCCCAAAGTAAGGAGCAAATGCATATACAGTAAATGAACAAATACTTAGTTTCTCCACATTTCGTTTGATTGGTTGAACCCACATTCTAACAAAATGGGGAGGAGCAAACCCTTCATCTGCATTTCTCATGGTAGGAAAGATACGACACATGTCAAGTGACATCTCACAATGAAAGTCATGACAATTAGTTCACTGCATCATTTATGTGATGACATTGTGGCATCCAAAGCATCAATGTGGCTTCCACCAGAGACTTATGAATATGTACATGTGATGGGATGGGAGGGCGACCTTGGAAGACGGGGGGTGGGGGGAAGAGATGCCACCTAGGGAATGATCAGATAAAAGGGGGAGAAGCCCACAGCTGAGTAACAGCCAGAGAAAGACACTTAGGAAGGACCCACCCTAACTGGTCAGGCAGTAAAAAGATGGTGGGAGATTTGTACATTCAGACCTGCAAGATTCTGTTAATGTAGCCTTACAATAAAGTCGAATTAGCTCATCAGGTTGTGTTTCCTGCCTGGTTTACCTGGGAGGGCTGACAGTACCTGACTGTTGTTGCTCTCTGTGCTCACCTAAAACAAGGCCTTACAGGGGATGTCTCTGGCTTCTTAATCATCTGGGTTTCCCTTTTCTGCACCTTTTCCATTTGTCCATGTCCCTTTCAACATACAACGCCTGGAACTGCACTTGGTATTCCAAGTGTGATTGCAACACAGATTCACACGTAGAAGTGGGAAATAGTCATGGCTAAACCGTGCTGGGGAATGTGCGCATAATAACGAAAAAGTCCATTCTAGCAGGTTCAAAGATGGTGCAGGTTGAAGTTGAGATGTTTGATATCACTGCAAAAATGCTGTGAAACTCAGCTCAGTTGCAGGTTCAAAGGTCTGTATGTCTACACTAATCTGCCTAAGTAGGTGGGGATAGTGTTTCTTTGGCTTGGTCAAAAGCTCAGATCTGGTAACCAGCTCAGTTCTGTATGGTATGTGCAAAATGCAGAGTGTGTAAGCTGAGCCAAGCTTAGAGGGGAGAAATACCTGGATCTAAAGAAGAGGAGGGCAGCTCTCACAAATGACATGTGCTTAGTAAATGAAGGGAATTTTGAAACTGAGGCAGGATGGGATATGAATTTAATGTGTCCAAAAAAGCCTCATTCAGTTACAATTGGTATACACATCTGACTCAAAACTAAGGTTTGTTCCTGCCATGCCGTGAGTCTCTCCCCTCTTGGTACATTGTGCTTCTTTGAAAAGAGGGAGAAAGTAAAAAAAGCAGAAAAAGCCTGCTTCCCGTACTTCGTTATTATAGAGAAATCAGTGTCTATCTTGAAGATAATTTGGATTTATTTTTTAAAGGAAAGCATGATATTGCTACTTCCTCCACTTCCCAAACCATCCCCAAAACCTAAAGAAACCATAAATCCCATGCTCCTAATATGGAAAGATGCCCCCCTCCATTGGATTATACATTTTCTTTCATTGTCTGGTCTTGGGAGCGCTCAGAAATGACTTCTCTTGCTGGAAAGCTCAGTGTTTCCATTTTCTTTGCCCTCCAGTTCAATTCAGAAGCCAAAAGAAGCAATAATTTCATGTTCCCAACTGGGGGCAAAGCCCATGTAAGGTTATGTTTGCCATGTTCAGTGGGGTTGGATAGTAAGGCATCTTCTTAACCTAAGTGAACCTTTCTCACTCTGGGTTAGTCCACCCCAAGCCTTTTTATTATTATTATTATTATTATTATTTTCTACATCTGCTTGGAAAGGAGGGGGGGACTATTATGGGGGCAAGGTGTCCTTCTCCCATGTATGTACTTTTTTTGGACCTTGTTGATTAAAAAAAAAGCTTGGAAGAAATCAAGGTTTATCCGTTTTCAATGCAGAGAGAGATCAGAAATGTCATTACAGAAAAAGGCTCTAGGCAAGAGCCAAAACATAGTCCAAGGACTACTTTTCCAAGCAGCCTACTCAACTGTGCTTTAAAGTGCCACCCATTCACAGATGATCTGGGATGGTGCTTCACTTGGGCACAAGTGTTTGGCAGCTGATGGAGCCTGAAGGACTTTTGCATGGTTAATGCACAGAAGCTTTCCTGAGGAACTCGGTCTCTTTAGAGAAGCATGGCTTTATTTTCAACACATTACCACTGGGTGCATGCATCTGTTTGCAATGCCTCCAGTTTGCATTAAAAATGACTCCTACTTTTTTATATTATTCTCCTTAGAGCAAGGAATACATATCCTTCGGGCTCCATAGCTATTGTCCCCATCCCAGAAGGGACACAACCACAATGTTCTCCCAGTTAGCTGCCTGTTGCCATGGTTATCCATATGATTTGTTCAATTGCAATTCAGGGTATAGCTATCTGAGATCTCATACCTTTGACTCACTACATTATTTTCCAAATTCTTACCCACAGTTGAGTGGTCCACAGTAGCATGTCTTTCACACCGTTGTGCTTCTCAAAGCAAAAGCTCACAGAAATATTGTCAAGTCCAAGACACTCGAGCTACAGCCCAAGGGTTGTGTGTAGCACACAACTTCCTCTTTTGCACTCCCCCACCGTGCTTCATCTTATTACAATAGCCTGAATCAGCAGTGTGATCTCCCATCCTTTGCAACATAAAAACAGACTGTGTAAAAAAGAATAAAATAAAACCACAATATCCACAAAATCCAATCACAGAAATAAAAGGGAAATCTATCCACGTTGTGTCATCATCATCCATCCACCGTGGTCCTCAGGCTTCCTAAAAATGTTCACTGCAGTTCCTGGAAAGCAAAAAAGATGTGCCCTTCTCATAGACATTTCAAAGGCACATTATTGGCCAAAAATGTGGGTGGGTATCTCTCTCTCTGTCTGTCTGTCTTTCTCTGTCTATCCACCCATCCATCCCTAGACTCAAGGAAGCTTAAGCATATTAGTGACACCCAGATGGTGTTAAGAAGCCACTATAGATTAGTATTAAGAAAATAATGGATAAGGCAATCTTGTAGGATCTCTTGAGAACTAAAAGTCAATGCTGCTAAATCCAAAGCCTCAGGTTTTTTTCCCTAGAACACCATTACTAGGCCAAAGAGAATGACAGAAAGGGATTGCAGTGTTTTCTTTCTTCTTTATCCTTGCCCCCTTCCTCCTTTCACAATGCTATAAGATAAATTCTACTACTGGAGTCATTATAGACTATTTTTTGTCTTCTCTGACCACATTTGACTGATGACATTGCTTCCATCACCACATAAACAGGAAGTGACCTTCTGTACTTGAGTCCTGCCCTATTGGAAGCCATTGGTATAGATACTAGAGAGCTACCTCACAATTATCTCGTTCTTTTTTTTTTCCTTATTCTTGTTCATGTTTGTTTAACCTCTTCCTTGCTTGAAGAAGGAATCCTTCTGTAGACCAGAACTAAAATAATTCAAGACTGAAGTCTCAGGTCTGGGTTCAACACTACTGAAATAAATATAATTCTCAAAAACGGAATCAAAAAGGAATTTGGAATTACTTTTAGGAAAAGAATCCCTACAGGGACATCCATGGAGGGGAGGAGTGTGTCAATAACATCAACATGGTGGGTATATATGTGCAATTAAAGCCCTGTCCCTTTTTATGTGCATGTGATGCATGTGTCACTCATTAAAAAGGGCAGGACTTCAGTCACCTCCTGACCCCTGCCATTTTGATATTGACTTTCCCTGAAGATGCCTGTGATTTACTGCACTTTAACAAAACATTTAACTTTTTAAGGCAGGATTTCTCAACCAGGGCTCCGTGGCACCCTAGGGTTCCGGGAGAGGTCACTAGGGGTTCCCTGGGAGATCACGATTTACTTAAAAAATTATTTCAAACTCAGGCAACTTCACATTAAAGAGGGAAGTTTCATTCTTTATTTTCAGTTTAAGGACACTGTGAATGCTTATACACAGGCCTACCCATGAAACAAATATAATAGTTTTGTAACTTCGGGCCTATGTTTGAGCCTGAATGTGCAGAGGGGTTCCCCGAGCCCTGAAAAGTATTTCAAGGGCTCCTCCAGGGTCAAAAGGTTGAGAAAGGCTGTATAGTCAGATTTCAATTTTGGGTGAATTTCCCATCTCACCGTAGCATTTTGAGGTGCCTACCCAGGGATGCTGCGTACTTTTAACTGTGGCCTGCATGTAGGCCGGTTTCCCCTTTTCTGATTTCTTTGGTACCTCTCCAGCTCATGCAGCTAAATTATTAGCAACCCACTCAATAGAAGCAATGCAGTTTTCTGCACTTTTTTTTTTAAAAGAGTAAAATCAGGACCTTATGCTTTTTAGCGCAGTGATTTTACTAACTACAATGGAAAAAAGGAGCTGAGGATTTTGCTCCTCGAAGCCCACTTGGAACTGCTCCTTCCTGTAATTTGGAAGCTTTACGTTTATTGATGCAAAACAAGACATTCAGGGTAATAGAGTTTGCCCCGTGATACAATCATGTACAGCAACCTGGGGGAAATTCACATTCCGAGGTCATTATTTGCCAGCATTCTTATTCTCAAACTCTGTGGCAGCCAACAAATGCCTTTGCTATTTGGAAAGAAAATCATTACGTAGCCGTGACCTTGCATGTGACATCTAATCTCCCCTGGGCCTGGCTTTTGACAGCCAAAGCATCCTGAATATTCAACCATCTGGTTGTTAACTCGTACTGTTAAAATGTACTTCAGGGTTACAAGTCATAAGCAGCCATGCACAACATATCTGACACAATTCCTCTGTGACTTTCTCTGTGTAATATTCTTGTTTTTTCTCTTTGTCACAAGCCTGTTCCCTTCCAGGCAGAAGAAAATGTCTCTCATCTTGTTCTGTTGCCTCAGAGGATGCAGCCAATATGCACCTCCTTCTAACACTCTACAGCTTTGGTTCATGTTCACATCAGCCTGCTTTTCACAGCCCAAGCAGACAGACAGTATCTCAGCAGTACAGCACCATATCCAGAAGGCCCCTGTCTAATCCACAACTCTCAACAGATATAGGAAAGTGTCTGGCCCAAAGGTCCTTTACCAATTGGTGGATACAATGCTTCACTAGATGGATCAATGGGCTGACTTAGTAGGTAATACTCTTTTGGAAGGACTAATGGGTTGAATCTGCAGACAATATGTTTTGCTAGATAAACCAGTAGGTTGGCTTTGTAGACAGTGGTATAACTGGGATCACTGGCTGACATAGTAGGCAATGCTCTGCTAGAAGGACTAAGGTGTTGAGTCCATAGAGAAGGTTCTCTAGCTAGACTAATGGGCTAATTCAATAAACAATATTTTGCCAGATGGACCAGTTAAAGCTTGGATGAATCTTGTGAGAAGGGGTAAAAAAGAAATGAAAAGAAATCAAGTTCTACACCATTACTTGAATGGACTAAAGATTAAGATTGTTAGAAGTAAAAAAAAAAAGGAATATAAAGTTGGTTTATTTGATCAAGGTTAAAATAGATATGTTATTATTTCTGGCAATCCTTGATGGACTTTTGCTGACACCAGGACTGAAATGACGATGCTTTATGGATTTGTTTATAGATAAGAGATGGGATATAGGATGAAGAGATCATTGGTTGTAAATTAAAAGGAGGTAAAAAGTTACTAAAATTGTTTATACTTGTTGTGATGAAGGTTGGAAGTCACTTCTTTATATATTTCTTTTCTTTTTCTTTACTATATTCTTACTTTCCCTCCCTCCCTCCTTCTTTCTTCCTTCTTTCTTTCTCTTTTTCTTTCTTTCTCTACATTTTTTCTTTTTCTTTTCCTTTGAACTTTTTACCCTTTCTACTTTTCTTTCTTTCTTTCTTTCTTTCTTTCTTTCTTTCTTTCTTTCTTTCTCTCTTTTTCTTTCTTTCTGTTTGTATTAGTTTTTACTATTGCAATTATAATATTTAATAAAATTATGTTTTAAAAAGTGGTTTCAGCTGCTACCTACACAGCCAGATTTTTCAGTCCTGGCAATTCCCTGTGGGGTTTAAATTTATGAAGAGAAAGGAGGGTCATCCTGCACAAATGTATATTATCTTCTTACCTGATCAATTATTCCATGGGAAAGAGCACTATTTATAGGCCACGCGCATGAATCTGGGATAATAAGAACCAACATCAGATAGTTCTTACCAGGAGGGATGAAACTTCCCAGCTATATATACAACCATCCTAGTATCTAGAAAACCCAATGATTAGAGTCAGCAGAGCAGGCTGCCATGCAAGATTATGTCGGTGGCTGCTCTTCCATATCATGCCAACATAAAAATCAAGTGCAAAGGCAGTTTTGAAAGGTTTCTTTCTTTATTTTTGCAAAGCAGTAGGACACTTTCTTAATTGGTTCTACACATTCCTGAGGATCTCTCATGGCCAGTTGGGAAGCTGCTATGCTGTATTCCTCTGCCTTAGAAAAGGTGAAGGAGAATATTCCAACATTTTATCATACGGAAATCCTTGAAGACATCCAACTAAAACTATGCAGGATTAATGTTCTAGAAATCCTTTCTATTCCCATTCTATTTTGCAAGAAAATGAAGCAGCTGCCAGTGTTTTGACGCTACCCTGTTGTGTCCTCTGTGCAAGTCTCTTGTGGAAGCAATCTCAAAGCAACCCCAGTCAAACTGGTCTGGTCCAGGCCTTGAATTGCAAATTTGGTTTGACTCATGCCCTGTCAGAAACTTGAATCATCGATTAAGAATCGGATTGCGGCTGACTTGAACAGGGAAGCGTGATCGTAACTCTGTGCCAAAAGTTGCCATGTCAGGCAGGCTCTCAATTTCTTTCCCTGCAAAAGAGGCTTCTGTTTTTTTATCTCATTCTCAGAATCTTCACTAATTTCTTTGGAATTCCTCTTTGTGATGTTTCTGAGCTGACTTTATTACTGGCATTGATGGAGGCTGCTACTTCTGATGTCTGCTTTTATACCATTTCCATCACTCAGCAGCCTCACTCCTGTTACTACTACTTCTCCTCCTCTTTCCATTATTATTACTTACTGCTAGTATTATTTCTGCTGCTGTCTGCCCGCAAACTCACAGTAGGTTACAAGGTAACATCCAGTGTAACAAAAGGCAAATGGTACAAAAATCCCACTTGTGCAAAATGGCATAAAAATCCAAACAACGCAATATTAAAAAATCAGCAAAGTCAAAACAGCAGTGCCAACATCAGTAAATAACCATGTAAAATCACAATATGGAAACAATTAAATAGTTACTCAATGGCAAACACTCATTCTCCAAAGGTCCTACAGAAGAGTTCAGTTTTCACAAACTTCCAGAAGGCCATTACAGAGGGAGCCAGTCTAGCTTCCAGGGAAAATCTGCTCCAGATTCTTGGTACCATGATGGAGAAGCAGGACCTTCTGGACTTGACCCCACCCCCACCCCCCGCCCACCTCACAGAATTTGGGCTTCTCCCAGAAGGGTCTCCTTGGACAGGTTGACTTAGGATGGAAATGGTATCTTGGTGGCAACCTCATTAGTCATTGTAAGTCAAACACTAGCATTTTCACCTGCACTTGGCAATTTCATGCTGTAGTAATAATAACCTGAATGTGACAGTCAAGAAATGGGCAATGGCATTTTGTACCAAGTGCAGTTCTGGGGTTGTCTTCAAAGGCAGCCTCATATGGAGTGCATTGCAGAAGTCCATCTGAGCGAGAAGGGGCTCTTCTCAGTCTGAAGACAGCCCATGGAGAAGTTCCCTCTGGATGTTTTTCTCCCAAGATTTAATTACAGCAAGGGAAGCCGAGAACTACTCTGGAGTATATGTTCAATGCAGCGCAAACAAGACATTCACCCCCACCTGTTGGCCACCTTGAAAGTAACTAGGAATGCCTTACCTCGCTCATGAGAAAGTCCTCTATATTGGTGAAAACAAAATAAAACAAAACAAAACAAACAGGAGGATTTTTCTGCAGAGTACTAATGTTTAAGTGTATATTATAGCATATCCCCTACATTGCTCAGAACGTCCTCTGACTTCCTTGGGGCTAAATTCAAGATAAATATGGATAAGACTGTTGCTTGAATATCACTGTTGCATGATGTTTAGTTAACATCAATAAAATAGTAAACTCAAAATAATAAAAACAGAAGCATTGAGGCTATCTTTGCCTGTTGCTCAACTGCCACCCAGCCAACAACCACTCTAACAGGCTGCAAAGGAAAGAGAGAAGAAAGCAGCTGGCCTGTCATATAGCTAGCAGTCATCCCATCATACTTCTCAAACAATTCGCATCCCAGCTGCTCATGGGAGAAGTGAATGGATTGGTTCCTGACATGCCTTTTTATTCCTCTACCCTCCCCATTCCTATTCCTTGGGGGCTTCTTTAGCTAAAGACATTTTTTACATCACATTCAGGGATGATCTATCTTCTCCAGGAATTCTGCCACACAGAAGCAAGGCCACTCTGCATCAAAGCAACAAAGTGCTTCATTGAGAATCATACCAGGTTTTGCATAGCATGTTGAGGGCCACACTCCAAAAGTGGACAGGGAGGTTTCACATGTTTTAAGGGTAAAATGAAGCTTAAACATTTGCAAGACTTAAAGCATCCATTACTCTCTATCAAAACTGCCCAACCCATCCCCAAATACCAAAAAGAGCCCCAGTTTTGGGTCTAATTAAATTTTGAAGGGCATTGGTGGCCCTTATAGGACTTGGGACTGCACCTTTTACACCTCTGCCTTAGTGCATTGCTAGGCAACTTGGTGCCCTCCAGATGGTTTGTCTACAGTTCCCTTTTGGGGGGGGGGGGTGCCTTCAAGTCAGTGTTGACTCCTGGCAACTTCCCAGACAAGTCCCTGCAGTTTTCTTGGCAAGGTTTTTCAGAAGTGGTTTGCCATTGCCTCCTTCCCAGGGCTGAGAGAGAGTGACTGGCCCAAGGTCACCCAGCTGGCTTCGTGCCCTAGGTGGGACTAGAACTCACAGTCTCCTGGTGTAATGGAATGTGGGAATGACCTTGGAAGATGGTGGGGGGGGGGGAAATGCTGCCTAGGGAATGATCAGATAAAAGAGGGAGGAGCCCACAGCTGCATAATGGGCACAGAAAGAAACTTAGGAAGGATCTGCTCTGATTGATCAGGCTGTAAAAAGAGACAACAGGAGATTTGTATTTTCTGACTTGCAAGATTCTGTTAATGTAGCCTTACAATAAAATAGAATTCGCTTAACTGGTCATGTTTCCTGTCTGGTCTACCTGGGAAGGCTGTCACCTGGTTTCTAGCCTGGTGCCTTAATGTCATGACCTCGTTGCAAGGCACAAAGAGCCTCACAACGTGGATCATGATCATTAAGGAAAAGGGGGAAGAAGATAATCCAATCAGGGATTAAAACAAGCACCCAAAGACACCCACACCCATGATCCCATCAACACCTGAAAAGAGGGACGTCAGAGGAGTGAAGATAAGGAGCACATGGTGCCCCGGAGAACTCAACCGTTGCAGGAAGAGAAAGAGGACACCGGGGAAAACGCCCACGCAGCCATCAAGGATCCCATCAAGAGGGATCGGGGCATTGAGGGGTGGGGAAGCCCGGGGCAATACAGGAGGGTATAAAAGGGGCACCCCCACACTACCTACCCCGTTCCCGTTTTTCGATCTGTCAGCTATCATTCCAATAAACCAGAAATCCTTAATACCCATTAAGTGAGTCTGTGTCTTATTGCGAAGAGAGGCTGGCCCTGACATAAAAACGGGAACCGCAAAAAAATTTTTTTCCACCTGGTACCTATCCAACACGTTTGTGAGGGACCCAGCCAGGCATGGAGAACCAGGAACCGAGGAGGCGCAACCCTTCGGCGCCCGGCGACGAAGCCCCGCTCTCGCAGGGCGGGATGCAGCTGAGGTCCGGGCGATGCAACGCCCCGGTAAGTATGGGACCCAGCTGGGGGGAAGCAGCGGGGGAGGGACCCACCCCGGCGCCCCGGAGCCCGCGAGGCACCGGGGGCGAGACGAGGGGACCCTCTCCAAGCCTACAGGCAACCCCGGAGGAAGCGCGAGACGAACCGCCACCCTGGGCGCTCGAAGGCAAGGGCGCGCCTGGCACCGCGACGGGATCGAGGGACGATCCGTCCTCTACCACGGCCAACGGCGAGGGCGAGCGGAGCGGCGAAAACCTCGGCGGGAAGCCGGGGACGGCGGAGAGGCTCGACGCGTTGGAGGAAGGGATGCAGGCGGTGCGGCAGATGCTCCAACAGCTGACGGCGGCACAGGGACTCCGCGACGGAGGCGGCGCAGAGGCACCCCCGGTCGAAAGGAGGCAGGGCGAGCGGGGCGGCGGTGACGGCGGAACCCGACCCAAGGAGCCCAACCGACGACCTGAGGCGCACCGGGAGGCGAGACGGGGTGGAGACCCAGCGGACGGCGGCGACCACGGCGGGACCCGACCCCAGGAGGCCACCCAACGAGCGGAGGCGCGCCCGGACGTGAGACGGCGGGACAACCTCGGCAGCGGCGGCGTCCGGCCCCAGGAGCCCACCCCACGACGGGAGATGCGCCAGGCTGAGAGGCGGAGGGACGACCCGGCGGGCGGCGACGGCGACGGCGGAGCCTGGATCCAGGAGCCCGACCGAGGGAGAACACCCCGCCCTCCCCCCCGAGCGACGGGACGACGACCTTGCGAGGAGCCCCAGAGAGAGGCACCAATGCCGCAAGAGAACCGGAGACACCCCGACCCGCAGCAGCTCCTGCAGAGCCCGAGGCACGATGCAGAGGGGGCCAGGAGCCAGACCAGGACACCCGCCAAAGACTTTGGCATAAAGTTCGATGGGGACCCCTCGAAACTCTCCTTCTTTTTGACTAACGCGAGGTACTACCTCGAAGAATGGGGTCCCTGCTTCAGAACTGAGCGGGGCAAAATCAATGCCCTGGCCATAAAATTAAAAGGACGGGCCGCCGATTGGTACGTCCAATTGTGCCAATCAGGCGCCCGGGCGCTGCAGGACAGCACTGAATTCCTGCAGGCACTAGAAAGGCACTTCAGGGACCCCCTGGAGCAAGAAAAGGCAAAAAGGGCGCTAGAGACACTTAAACAAAGCCCGCGCTCCGTGGCTGAGTATGCCATGGAGTTCCAAGCCCTAGCCGGAAAAGTGGACACTTGGTCTCAATCGACACTGATTGAGAAGTTCAAACATGGACTCAACTTAAATGTCCTCCGGTGGGCACTTGGCCGCGACAACCCCAGCTCCCTCACGGGGTGGATCCAGCTGGCAGCGGAAGCGGAGAACGCCCACGACACGTTCCTCCACGCAAGGAGGGAAACGCAACAGATGGAGACAGTGAGACCCCCACGCACCAACGCAAGGCAGGTGAGGGCGAGACCCCAACCTTGGAAGGAGGAACGGGACAGACGCTTCGCAAAAGGGCAATGCTTCACGTGCGGCAGGGAAGATCACAAAGCAGCCGCATGCCCCAAAACGACGCCCAGAGAGAGCCCAAGGAGGGCACAAACAGCACCAACCCCAGCGCCAAGAAAGCGACCAGCAGCAAAGGGGGAGTACCGACGCAGACACGGCCCCTACAGTTCAGAGGAGGAGGAAAGCAACCCCGATGAGGCGGCGGGAAACGACAACCACCTGGCCTAAGGGGCGCCGAAGGACAGGTGGAGGACACTGACAGGCGCTTCGACAAAGGGGTGAGTGAGGAATGCCCCACCCTCTACGTCCGTGTCACCCTCACCCATAGAAATAAAACCGAAAAGGTCTGGGCACTCATTGATTCGGGTTGCTCCAAAAGCCTCATGCACCCTGACCTGGCAGCCGCACTCGACCTCCGCTGCTATCCACTTCAGCACCACCTGGTGTTCTCGCAGCTCGATGGATCTGCAGCGGGAGGGGGCCCGGTCACCCAATACACCGGAGAAACCGCGCTACGGCTCGGCAGCCACGAGGAAAAATTGGCTTTCATCGTGGCACCGGTGGGGCAACCCCGACTCATACTGGGGATCCCATGGCTCGTGCAGCAAAACCCAGTCATCAACTGGAGAACCAGAGAGATTAAGTTTGCTGACGGGCGTTACCAAGCACCTTCAGGGAACAGGGTTCCCCGAGCAGCCATGGGGGGGGCGACGACGACTGTGGAACACAGAGAGACAGCACTGCCAGAGGGACTGCCGACCAAATACGGGGATTTCGCCGACGTTTTCGGTGAGAAAGAGGCGGACAAACTCCCCCCCCACAGAAAGACGGACTGCACCATTGAACTGGTCCCGGGGGTACCCCTACCCAAACCAAAAATATATGCTATGACCCAGCGAGAGCTAGCTGCATTAAGGGACTTCATAGACAAAAACCTGGCGA
The DNA here is from genome assembly GCF_035149785.1 of Candoia aspera. Taxonomy (NCBI): domain Eukaryota; kingdom Metazoa; phylum Chordata; class Lepidosauria; order Squamata; family Candoiidae; genus Candoia; species Candoia aspera. The sequence goes on from NC_086153.1 coordinate 12,732,761, forward strand.
GAGGTTTTATCGAGCCAGCAAACTCTCCAGTGGGAGCGCCAGTCCTCTTTCGTGAGAAAAAGGACGGGGCATTGCGGCTCTGTACAGACTACCGCAGATTAAACGCAGCAAGCATTTCAAATAAATACCCCTTACCCTTAATAAAGGACATTTTGTCCCACTTGGTAAAGGGTAAGGTATTCTCCAAACTGGACATAAGGGAAGCCTACTACCGCATACGGATACGGGAGGGGGATGAGTGGAAGACTGCTTTCAATTGCCCATTGGGGGCGTTTCAATATAAAGTACTCCCATTCGGATTGGCAGGAGCACCGGGGGTATTCATGCAGTTAATTAATGAGGTCCTGCGTGACCACCTTTTTAAGGGGGTTTTGGTTTACCTGGATGATGTATTGATCTACACAGAAACAGAACGTGAGCACGAACGCTTGGTAAAAGACGTGCTCAAGAAACTTCGCAAGGCGGAGCTGTTTGTAAAGCTCTCCAAGTGCGAGTTTCACAAAAAACAAATTGACTACCTAGGGTATAGGATTTCTGCTAAAGGGATAGAAATGGACCCCAGCAAGGTCCAAGCCATCCTGGCGTGGGAACGCCCACGCACGAGGAGACAGCTGCAAAGCCTCCTGGGATTCACTAATTTCTACAGGGGGTTCACGCCCAGGCTGGCAGAGACTATATTGCCCCTAACTAACCTGCTAAAGACTAAGGGCTTGGGGGACACGCGCAAATCGAGGAACCCGGGGGCACTACTGAATTGGACAGCTGACTGTCAAACGGCTTTCGAGAGACTGAAAACCCTCTTCACAGCTGAGCCAGTGTTACAACACCCCGACCCCACCAAGCCTTTTGTGGTGCAGGCAGATGCCTCCGACTTTTCCATCGGAGCCATCCTGCTCCAAAAGGACTCCGACAACCACCTAAAGCCCTGCGCCTACCTTTCCCGCAAATTCTCCGAAACGGAGCGGAGATGGCACGTATGGGAAAAGGAGGCGTTTGCAGTGAAGACAGCCTTGGAAACGTGGCGACACCTGCTGGAGGGGGCCTCCTGCCCCTTCGAGGTCTGGACGGACCACAAGAACCTGGAGGCACTCAGCACACCAAAACGACTCAGCCCGAAGCAGGTGCGATGGGCTCAGTTTTTCAGCCGGTTCAATTTCACGCTGAAATTCATACCGGGCAAGAAAAACTTCTTGGCAGACGCCCTTTCCCGACGGCCACAGGACGACACGCAAGCCTCCGACATCGTAGGAACAGTATGGACCGAGAAACAGCTCGGCTGCCCAGCTGTCACGCGGAGCCAGACAAGGAATCAGCGCACGCCAGCACAAACGGCGGGGAGCGATCGGAGCCGACGCTCAATTTCACCGAACTGGCAACAAAGACTCACACAAGCACTACAGCAAGATACATGGTTGCAGAATAACCAACAACATGTATCTTTCAAAGACAACATCGCCTGGAAAGAGAAAGCCTTGTACGTGCCCGAATCACTGCGGGGGGAAATCTTACACAGAGCGCACGATGACAAATCTGCAGGGCATTTTGGGTTTGTAAAAACCCTCCACCTAACGAGGAGGCAATTTTGGTGGCCAAACCTCAGAAAGGACGTAAAAGACTACGTAGGCAACTGCCCCATATGTGCCACCACCAAACGTAAAGGAGGGAAACCCCACGGGCTGCTACAGGCGGTAGCCAGCCCCTCCCGGCCATGGGAAGAAATTTCCATGGATTTCATTGTGGACCTCCCACCCAGCCAAAGAAAAACTGTGATATGGGTGGTAAAAGACTATTTCTCGAAACAAGCACACTTCATCCCGTGCGCAACTATCCCCTCCGCACAACAGCTGGCACGTTTATTCCTAACACACATATACAGGATCCACGGCGCCCCCTACAGGTTGGTGACCGACAGAGGAACACAATTCACGTCAAAGTTTTGGCGGGAATTTTTAAAACTAATCGGAACCAAGCAAGCACTGTCCACTGCGTGGCATCCAAACACGGACGGATCAACAGAGATCCTAAACTCAACACTTGAACAGTTCCTGAGGGCATTCATAAATTATCAACAGAACAACTGGGTAGACCTACTACCTTTTGCAGAGGTGGCCTATAATAACGCGGTACACCAGAGCACTGGCCACACCCCTTTTAAGGTGGTCTATGGAAGGGACTTTGTACCGATACCAGAATTGCCGCAACCTGAAACCCTGCCCTGCTCACCAGACGATTGGGCGGCACAGCTGGCAACAACCTGGCCTATCATCCAAACGGCCCTAGCAGACGCACAAACAACGTACAAAAAATATGCGGACAACCACAGGGCGGAGGCACCGAACTACAAAGTGGGAGATAGGGTCTACCTCTCCACTAAGTTCATAAAGACCTCGCAACCCTCGAAGAAATTGGCACCGAAATTCATCGGACCTTTTAAAATCATACAGGTAATCAACCCAGTTACGTTCAAATTGGAACTGCCTTACAATTTGAGACGGGTCCACCCAGTGTTTCACTGTGCACTACTGAAACCAACGAGCACATCCAAATGGCATACGGAAGAACCTCCACCCCCACCCATAATGATAGACAACCAACAACATTTTGAAGTAAAAGAAATACTGGACTCAAGAAAGCAAAGAGGAACACTCCAATACCTCGTGAGATGGAAACATTTCTCACACCCAGAGTGGGTCCAGGCACGACACGTCATGGCTAGACAACTAACAAGACAGTTCCATGAGGCATACCCAGAGAAACCAGCACCATAGAACATCTTTGGGGGGGCAGCATGTCATGACCTCGTTGCAAGGCACAAAGAGCCTCACAACGTGGATCATGATCATTAAGGAAAAGGGGGAAGAAGATAATCCAATCAGGGATTAAAACAAGCACCCAAAGACACCCACACCCATGATCCCATCAACACCTGAAAAGAGGGACGTCAGAGGAGTGAAGATAAGGAGCACATGGTGCCCCGGAGAACTCAACCGTTGCAGGAAGAGAAAGAGGACACCGGGGAAAACGCCCACGCAGCCATCAAGGATCCCATCAAGAGGGATCGGGGCATTGAGGGGTGGGGAAGCCCGGGGCAATACAGGAGGGTATAAAAGGGGCACCCCCACACTACCTACCCCGTTCCCGTTTTTCGATCTGTCAGCTATCATTCCAATAAACCAGAAATCCTTAATACCCATTAAGTGAGTCTGTGTTTTATTGCGAAGAGAGGCTGGCCCTGACACTTAACCACTACACCAAACTGACTCTCAACAATTCCCACAAGCCCCAGCAATTAACCATGTGAATGGGGGCTTATGTGAGTTTTAGTTAAAAACATATGGAGAGTCTTCCCCTGCTTAGGGATGGCAGAAAAATTTACTTGATTTGCATCTCAGTAAAAATATGCCTAAATTAAACTTTCCCAATGCAGATGCAAATTGAAAGACATAGGGCTGCCGAAAACCATTATTCTTTCTTTGCAAATTCATTAAAAGTATGCAAAAGGTACAATGGGGCAAAATTCACACACAAACGACATTACATCAGGGGAAAACTATTTGCAATCAGAAAGTTGACATAAAAGAGAAATTGTTGGTAACAATTTTAGTGAAGCATTGGTAGTTGGTTTGTTGGGTTTTGAAACAAATTGCCAACTGATGAAGAATGGGACTGAATTAACTCAAGGCTGGAAAACTGAGAAAATGAATAAAATTGAACTTGACAGATCCATCCTTCCCAACTTCTTCCTTAGTACACTGCCTGGTTCATTTACTTTAAGTTCTCTGCCGCTTGACTTGCTTATTTTGAATTATCTGAGGTCTTTAAGCTCCAGGGACAATGCTTACTCTCTAACTTGATCATGCTACAACATAAAGAAATACTGATAGTTCTGTAGCAGACTGCAAAAATATGGCCCCTGCACCAGAAGGCAAAACTTTTCTTTAAAAAGCAGTTTTGCCTAATGCACAGTTTCCAGACTTCAACTCCTAGAATTCCACAGCTAGCATGCTGGCTGGGGAATTCTGGGAGTTGAGGTCCGTATAGCTTAAAGTTATGCCAAGTTAGCCAAGATTGAGAAACATTACCCTAATGCATTTAGGCCCAATTAGAAGTCTCCCTGAATCCGGCCAAAGCTTTCCTTCTGTCTTGAATCCCAATCTGGTAAACTAAGCAATGGCGTAAATCAGGGAGGTGAAAGGTGCAGCCGAGGATCCCATGCAACCCAAAAACATCACTTTTGAGGCCCCAGACCCTGCACAGAATGGATGGAACCAAAACCAGAGGCTCCTTTTTTGCATTGGGGGGGATGTTTAAGGGTTAAAATAAATACCTTAACCTTTGCAGATACCAAGAGTACCCATTTCACCCCTTACAAGTTCTGAAATCCCCTCTGCAAATAGGCACTGGCCCAGCACACTGCTGGAGTTGGCCCTTGACATGCTATGGAATGCCTGGGATGGTCCTCAAACAGGCAAAGTTAACACCCCAGGCATAAATGCACCAATGGGTTAAATCTATGCCATAATTAAAGGTACCACTTGCATGCCTTTAGGGAGGGAGGGAGAAATCAAGTAGCCCAATTCTGTGAACTGAACTGAACACACCTTTCACTGCATGCTTGTGGCCTGAGGTGGAAGGATGAGAAACAGCAGATTGAAAATTCAGGAAAGAAACTTAACGTGCAAGGCAAGGCGAACAAAAGGAGGAAAGCTTGTTGTAGAGAACAGGTCATAAGGATTGTAACTTCAAGATTTCTTCTCCACTACTTCAGTGTTACAGCAAGGTTCAAAATTTGGGGCAATCAAAGTTGCTTTTGCAGCCTAGGGATGTTATGACATTTGTAAAGTTTTATTCAGCCTCATGTGGGAGGCACAGAAGCAAGCTTTTATTTATTTATTTATTTATTTATTAAATTTCTCTGCTACCCATCTCGTGTACAACATCTCTTTTAATTGGCTCTTATTGCTGCCTAGTTTATATGGTGTTTTTATTTCGCAATTTTTTATTTTATTAGATTTTTTTAAATTCAAATTTTATCTTTGTGTCTATGTGTGTTTCAATGGGTGATTTTAAAAATAGATAGATAGATAGATAGATAGATAGATAGATAGATAGATAGATATGGATGTTTACTGTTGAAGGCTATATGGCACGTGGCAATGATGAAGATATCTTCAGAGAGGATGGACATATTTTATAGCCTTTCTGGTTTATGTCTGGAGTCCTAATTCTACTTCTTTGCAGAAGCAAGAACCATGTGAACAATCACACCACTAAGAATTGGTGACATAATTCTGGTTCAGCAGTGCAATCCTGGGACCATCAAAAACGGAGCTAGGGCCACACGGAGGCCAAGGACTTCCTCAGGGTTTAGACTGAGATCCCATTCAGAGAATCAGAAAAAGTTCAAATCATATGAAGAATACACTTCAGGAGAAATCAATCACTAGACCTCAACAGATATATTACTCAATCCAGAATATGTCAAAACAGGTGGTACCTCATATATAATGCTTAAAGGAACTTATTTACTCCAGAGGAGCTTCTAAGAAACATACATTCTACAAAAATAGAAACCCCCCTTTTCTGCTGCCCTCCCAAAGAATTGTCCAGTTTCCTCCACATCTGCAGAGATGTCAGATTGAAGCAGAATAAAGAGAAGTCCTTATCACTGACAAGGTCACCAGACCATCTAAGCTCCTGCCTTCAACATTAACAATTATTGATCACCCAAGCTGGAAAGAAGAGGAAAGCAAGATCTTACCAGGGAATAAGTGGGCAACCACATGGGCAGTAGCTAAGATTCAGAACAGAGTCATGCTGTGAGGTATACAGAGAGACAGGAAAGAAAATATCCTAAGTGTGTAATATCATCAGATATGGTCAGCTGCTAAGAATCAGAACAATGGCCAGATAGGAGGAAGAAAGCTCAGTTCATGCTCCTGGATTTGATCCGTGGAAGCTCCCTCTTCTCCAAAGGGAGCTATGGATAAATAGAAAGGGCTATTTCGAACTATTCAGCAAAATGTTTATACAAGCCTATTTCTGTACATCTCCCTCCCCATCCCAATGCTGCAGGGAGAAGTTTTACCTCTCCACCAGATGCTTAGAATGAAAAGGGTTCCTTCCTCATCTTATAGCAGAAGACGAAGAAAGCACACAGACACACACACACACACACACACACCTTTGTGTGCGTGTGCGTGTTGTTTGTGCAAAGTGGCAGGCTCCGAAACTGGATCCAAGACTTCCCTCTCTTCTCAGCAATATTGTCAGAATGCCAGATTTTCAAAACTGCATCCAAGTTGCATTCCAGAAATATAACAGCCAGAAGCACATCACTTTATGAAACGCTGCAGCAATATTAAAGGTCCACTAGTGCCTGTCCAGAGTTACAGTCCAGAATAGGGGCAAATTCTACCGGAAAGAGTCTCAGGAGAGAAATATATCGACCTACCTTTTCAGCATACTTGAATCTGACGTAGAACCAGCTTGACTTAATCATTGTCTCTGTTTAGAATAGTAGAATGAATGAGTATGTATGTATGTATGTATATACACAGACACACAGACACACCCCAGAAGTGTTTCTAAACAAGGAAAAGAAACCCAGGAAGATCTCAAGAACAGCAAAATATTTAAAAGAGGAAGAAAGATGGGGGGGAACAAAGGGAAATGGGACGTGATGGTTCCTTTTGCTTAGATAGCTCTTCGCCCGCTTTGAGAAGGCAAGCTGGATTTCGCCTCTCCAGAACTGCTGCTTGAATGCTTCTGTCTGCTCTCCATCGGCTTGGCTGCCTACCAAGAGAGTTCCACAAGAGGACTTCGGCTGCATTCCTCGCAAATGGCACATGTCAGTAAATCCAAGAGGGCTGGCTTCAGACTTGGCAGTGGCCCAAAACCATGACCTCTCTTGGCAAGCTGAATAATGAATTCCATCACTTCCCTCCCCTCCTCCAGACACAGATTAACACCTGGCTAAACATTATTCTGACAACCAGCAGGCTGAGCAGCCTTTGGCCGACCGTTTGGAAAACCCACTGGGGTCACTTTAACCCCCTTGATGCTCCCCATGTCCCCTCTGATCCAAACAACAACAAACAAAGATCAGAGGGAGTCGAGAAGACCATCTGTCACAAACCCTCTTTCTCCTCCTCCTCTTCAAAAAAAGAAAAAGGAAGAAAGAAAGAAAAAAGTAGGGCTAAACATAACCCAGAAACATAAAGCCTCTTAAGGAGAAAGCAGTGAACTCTTATCCAATTCTGTTACTGATTTTTTGATATTCCAAAGACCTTCAGAGAAAGAGCAGATTCAGTCTTCAGACCTCCTTCTTCTACCCTCACCCCCGACTTTGGCTTTGATTTTTGCATTCTTATTCATGGGCCAAGCTTGAGGTGACCCAAGTTTTGAAGAAATGTCTCTTTCAGAGCCAGACAAATCCAATCTCATTATTTCTTTCTTTCTTTTTTTTAAAGATTATATATTTTGCATCACCCAAGCCAAGATTTAATTCATAAGGGATGTTAAGGCTTTGTCTTAGCTTAAGCTAGACACCCTTCCTGCTAATTCCAGATAAGCCCCAGTTAGTCTGCAGCAGCGTCCACTGGCTGCTTTCCCCTTCTGCTGTCTGTGAAAACCAAGTAGGGCTGCTGTCAAAATGTGTCCTCCTTTGAATTTTCCTTTCTACTTTGAGATCCATGTTAACAGGACTGTGTGCCCAATTATCCTTACCGCAAGAGACAGTCCATTCCAACTGAGGAGGCCAAGATTTTATAGAGCCTGGCCATGACTGGCTCTTTGGGATCAGGTGAGGGAATGTCCAGACAAGTTGTTAAGATGCTTGAAACTGGAAACCATGAGTTCTAGTCCTTCCTTAGGCATGGATGGTGGCTGGATGACCCTGTGTCAATCCTCTTTTCTCAACCCAACCCACTTCACAGGGTGGTTGTTGGGAAAATAGGAGACAGGATCATTGCATATGACATCTTGAGTTGTACAAAATAAGAAGTGGACTATAAATATAACAATAAAAAAAAATAAGTAAATTGGCAGAACAGGCCAAATGGCATTTTGGGACATGAAGCCCATTCCATCACGTTTGTTGGGTCTAGGGACAGAGCATGGGGACAGCACAGAAATCTATTTGGAAGTCTGCCCCATCTGCTCCTTGAACATGTCCACTGAAGCCTTCATCGCAAACCACCTCATTGGGAATATGCTGCTTAATTCAGTTACCACATTGCCAAGAGAACTGGGAAAGGTACAAAACAAGACAATGCAAATTATCAAGAGAACACAGCAGGAAAACATTTGGCTTTTGTTCTTGTTTTTTAGCTGAGGAAACAAAGATGAATAAAGGGGAAAGTGGTAGAAATTACACAGGATGAAGAGAAAGTGGATGAAGGGGTCTGTTTTTTTTCTCCCTCTGTCTTAATATTGGGATCAGAGCTCATCCAAAGAAGTTAGATTTTCTTGGGCTCAGGCAGGCTTCCTTAGAAGTAGCTTCCAATCTTCTTTAAAGCAGTTATAAGTACAATTATAAATTTACCTCTTACTCTGTGTTTACAACATAACTCTCTTCTTTCTATAATCTATTCTGTCTAATCAGCAAAACCATAAACTGTAAGTTCATTTTTTTCTGTTTTACGCAAAAAGTCCATAAGGGGTTTCCAGTCATCAATAAACATAGATTTTTTTTTCTCTGATCAAAGAAGGCAATTTAGCCATCTCCGCAACTTCCATCATGTTCACCCACCATTCCTCCATTGTGGGTACTGCCAAATCATCTTTGTGCATACATATTTCCACAACTTTTTTCCAACTGTTTGTCCATCAATCCCAAAAGAAAAACCTCTGGTCTCAATTGTATATTAAACTTTAAAATCCTCTGAATCACTGTATATATTTGAATCCAGAATTTTCTAGCTTTTTTACACATCCACCAAACATGATAAAATGTCCCTTCTTGTTGTTCACATTTCCAACATAAATTTAAAGTGCCTTTATACATTCTAGACAATTTCTCTGGTGACATATACCAATGGTACATCCTTTTATAAAAATTCTCTTTTAAAATGATAACATTGTGTAAATTTCAATCCTTTCAGCCACATCTTTTCCCACTGCTCCATCCGTATATTAAAACCAAAATGCATATTATAAACAAAATTCTATCACCAAATCTAATGGCTACCCATTTCAGTGTTTTCAAAAGGGGATTGGATAAATTTAATGGATGGCAAGGCTAAGAGTGATTACTAATCATTATGGCTATGAGTTGTCTTTAGAGTCAAAGACAGTATACCTTCTGATATTAGATACTAGAGTTCACAATTAGGTGGATCATTTAGTTAGTTAGTTAGTTAGTTAGTTAGTTAGTTAGTTAGTTAGTTAGTTAGTTACAGGGATTATAGGCCACTCCAACCAACTCACTGTGCACAGCATACATCTCCCCATATCCATAATATAGGTTAAAATAAATCCATAACAATCAAAAATTAAAACCAACATCTACAGCAGGATTCAAACATTCCCCCAATCTTTCCACTGAATTTCTCTTCTTTTCAAGGAAAAAGAAAGTATTTAATAGTTTCTTGGTGATGGGGCTCATAATTAGAGATGCAGTGGTACCTTTCTTTCTCTTCTTTCTTTTTTTCTCTCTCTCTGTATGAATGGATGTATGTATATACCCTACAAGCTATTTAACCAATCCTTTTGCATTCTTCACATTGCCCTAGATCTTCAGGAGTCTTGCCTTTGAGGTGGAAAATATGTAGAGGAGGATGAGGAGGGCTTTTTACTTTTTCTTGGGGAAAGGAGAAAGTACAACAAGGGAGATTCAGGAAAAAGAATACAATTTCTCATAAAAATGTGAGGAAACAAATTATTCACATCTATATTCATAGCCCTCTTCTTCCTTATTCTGGCACATTCCCATTTAAAATAATCTAATGCTGCAGACTGATGATGATAATGATTTACAATACAGCATACCTGGAGCATTCATTTCTAAGAATAAGTTACCAGCTCTGAAATGTATATAAAACAGCTAGCAGAAGAGAAACAACAAGAAGTGACAGATGTGACTATATATCAAACCCAAACAAGACCAATAATTCAATTCCATCCTGTTCTAATGCTCTCCTAATTGTCAAATCAGTCCTCTCTCTCTCTCTCTCTCTCTCTCACACACACACACACACACACACACTGCTCACATCTGTCTCTGCCTTGTTGCTAAATAGAAGGTGGATCTGGAATTATGCTGTGATTAAAGAAAACCATATGTCCTGACTAAACCCTCTTTCAGCTCCTACAGTGTCTTCCAAAGAATAATGAGGTGTACTAAGAAAACTATGCAAGTGCTACTTGATCTTACGGATTATGTTCACCAAGATCGATTCCCTGGAAGATGGTTCAACCATTCAGGGAACTTTGGCGGTGATCCCAGTTTCAATTCCACCTTCAGAAATGATTTAATTTCAAGCCACACATCCACCAGGTAGGTGCCAAGGATCTACTCCCCAGAAAGAAGATACAGTGAGTTGATCACACAGCATATCGTTAATTTACAGCAAGGCTATACTATATTTTTTTTTTCTAGCCTGAGAGCTGCAAATGGCCTTTGGGTGAGGTACTGGAAGCTTCATAGAATCATAGACTCTAAAAGTTGAAAGAGCCATTTGAGCCGTCAACACCTGCAGTATGTCAATGCAGGACTTGAAAGTAAAGCATCCCAGCAGATGGCCACATCCCATATCAAATCAATGGGATGCCACCATCTCTTTGGGTCATTGGTTCCACTGTAAAACTCCTTCCCCCCACCCCCACCACCTCCAAACATTCAGTTGGAATCTGCTTTCCTCTAACTTAAATTTATTCCTGTGATGGCTAGAGTGAGCAAGATCAGGAAGACTGGACCTGAGACTGGATGGGTCCATTACAATATCAGTGCAGAGATGCCAACTATTTCTTACCATGGGAAATGAACAGTCTATTACAATGCAAAGGTAGGAGAAAGAGACATAGATTTGAATCCCAGAGTCTGCTGTAGTTGGATTTCTACATCACTAAGGGCTTTCCTAGTATCTGCAGTAAAAGCAACTCACCAGAGCTATGTCCCGGAATCCCGATAATCCCATCTATTCCAAAAAGTAAGTGGGGCTAGGAGAAAGAATGGGTGGTGACAGCATAAAAACATTTGAAATGATTTGATTTTCACTTGAGATCAAATTAAGTACAGTCATTGTGATTAGTAGAGTCCTAAGAGAGAGGAATGTCGAAGGGTTTTGGAGCAGGCAGGTTTTGGAAAAGGCAGAGGACATGAAATCAGAGAGCTTACCCAAGTAGGATAATGGCAACAACAAGAGGATACAAGGTTTTCCTTGGTTTCATTGACTACAGCAAAGCCATTGACTCTGGAGATCATGCCAGAATGTGGAACATATTAAGGCTAGTAGGTCATCAAAACATTTAATAATCTTCTGAGGGAGCTTCACAATGAACAAGAAGCTACTCTGAGAACTTAGTCTGAAGAAGCAGAGTAGTACAGAATAAGGAAGGGAGAGAGACAAGGGTGCATATTATCACCATAGTTATTTAACTTGCAGAGGGAATATTAGGATTGTGCATGCTTTGAAAACAGTCCAGAAGAAGTGTGTTCAGGATGATCATAATGACACTTAACCAATATAATTAGCATTTAATCATTTTCCCCTTTCTATCAAATTAGAAATCTCAACTTAGTGGGAAATGTTGGACAGGCTCTTGGGGCCTCAGAGATTTTATGGAGCTCATGATTACAAATTCTGCCTCTCCTATTTACAACCACTATGGTTGGGGATTCTGGTAACTAATGGACTTGAATCAGGACTGGGAAAGCCTTCCATATACAATGTATATTTGATTTGTGGCCACCTGACAAAGAATTCTGGGAGCTGTAGTCCAGTACATCTGGATAGTACTAGGTTGGAGAAGACAGATCTACAACTATATTCTCATATTTCAGGGAAGCAAGTTGAAACCTTTCCCATCCCCATTTAGCAGGCTGGGCAGGCACACAAGTTGTCTGTGAGACAGATTGCATTTCTATTCAAAGCCTAGCAATTACTTAAATTACAGCAATCATTTCTGAAGTCATACCAGTGTGTATAAATTAACACGTGCAACTTATATTTATTTATGTTGCAGATGCTGCCCCTTTCATGGTGATGAGTTTCCCCTTCTCTCTCTCTCTCTCTCATTCTCTCTCTTCCTGTAAGTAAGTGGCCACCCTCAGTGTTTTCCCTGAACAGAGCTACCGTAAACCCACTCAGTGTCTTGCATGAGAGAATTGAATTGGAAGAACCCCCATCCCCACCACAGTTTTTACAACTGGATTTGCACCCTGAAGCACCCGTTTAGGGATGTGCCCCTGGAGCACCAGTTGCAACTGTTTAGAATAGCTGAGTCTTTCTTGGATTGAGTGGCTGCTCTTTGAGGTTGCCATGCAATCCCAGGAGAAGATGCCTTTGGTATAAGGTAGTACAGACAAGTGATAGATGCAACCCTATGTACTCTAAAGCACCTTTTTATTTTCCATTCCAAAGTCCTGCACAGCTGTCCTAAATAAGAAAATCATATCGCCTCTCAAATATCTTTTCTCAAGGCCAAAGTTGAGAAAAACCATTTGAACATCCTTCTTATTCTTTTTTGGATCTGTTCCAGAGTGTTGTGAATCTTTCTCCAAGGATGGTATCCAGAAGAGGATCCAGTATTCTAGGCAGAGTCTGATCATGATACTACATGGCTGATTGCTCTATTCTGAAACATTTCCTAGTGGGAATTATCGGACACATTTATAGTTTTTCAAGTACACCTTCAATCTTCTCTTGTCTCCTGAAGCCCTCTCTATGGCTCTTGAAGTTTTCAGACACATGACACTTATCTTTCAGTCACTCTGCAAGGCAAATTATGTCTTCCTCTGCTTTCCAAAACATAAAATGATTAGAAGTTAGAATGGGCTAATATAGTCACAAGATTATAATGTTAGGTTACTAGAATGTAACATTTTCATAATCAATAATGCATTTCTACATCAAGGTTTATAAAGGCTCATTAGTTCTCCTAGAACCACAACTTAGTAAGATATAGCTTTCTTGTCTAATAGCACAAATGACATCTTGATCAATTTCCCCTTTTTAGTATTTTTCCAACCTAAGAGTATCTGAATAACTGGTTCCTTTCACCAGTGTTTAAGAGCAGATAACCTGAGATGACACCATATTCTTTCAGGAATTGTAAATAGTCTTCTGTCAAACATCTTCACTGTTATATACATTCCTGAGGCAGATTTATATATGTATCCCCAAATATCTGGAGTCCCTGGGCAGCATCTTATTTTACAGGTTTCTGTCACTTTTCCTGAAGAAACAAATTCAAATTTATAAATTTTAACACCTTCTGTTTTATGATCCTTGTTAGCTCTGACCTTCACTGATACAATATCACCAATGGATTGTAGGATCCTTTTTCTCAAGTTCTGTCAGCTTCTGGTCAGAAAACAATGATTTTCATTCATCCTGCATGACCAAAATGATATTTCCTTGGCATTTCTCTTGGAGATTCACTAATATTTTCTTGCAAATTAAATGATTTGTCCTCTGTGACAGGTGGATCTATTACCTCCAGTGATCTGGAAACTATTTACACATTTGCCTGTTTTAGCAGCCATGTCACACTACTGACTCATATACTGCTTATGATCAACCATAATTCCAGATTCCTTTTCTCACATACCATTATTAAGTCAACTATCCCCCATCTTACACTGATATATCTGATTTTTGACTCCTAAGTGAAGAATCTCACATTTGTCTCTGTTAAATCTCTTTGTTATTTTTCAGCCCACTTTCCAAACCTATCAAGACCATTCTGAATTTCATTTCCATCTTATAGAATATTAGCTGTCCCATCCAATTTGCAAATACAATGAGCTTTCCCTGCAATTCTTCATCCAAATCATTAATAAGGAAATAGTTGGGTTCCAAACTCAAGGCCAACTCTGTGGAACCCCATGCAATGCTTCATTCCTACTTAATGAAAAGCCATTGACGAGCACCCAAGTATGATTTTGAAGCTATCTACGTATGCATCTAAAAGATATATCACCTAGCCCACATTTAACTAGCTTGCTATCAGAATTTCAAGGCGAAATTCTGACAATTTTTGACATTTTTTAAAATCAAGGTTTATTATGTTCACTGTATTCTAACAATTTACTAAGGAAATTACATAATTTTTTTAAAAAAAAAGGTTTCGACAGGATTTGTGATTTACAAATCCATGCTGACCCTTAGTAATCACAGAATTGTTTGTTAAGATGCTCACAGATTTATCTATTTATAATCTGCTCTACAATTTTCCCCAGTATGAGTGTCAGACTGACTGATCTATAGTTACCTTGATCCTTATGTTTGAAAATAATTTCTTTGTTTATTTATTTATTTACTGCTCACATTTATATGGCCGCCCATCTCACACAAGGTGACTCTGGGTGACATGCAATAATGAGATTAAACAGTGGATAAATAAAAACAATCATTATAAAAAGGTAAAATGATCATTAAAAAGAATATTATCACTAAATTTTAAAATATACCAACCCCACAGAGACAGCAAGAATGTCAGTCCTAGTGGAGCCATCTAAGAATGTCCCCTGTTCCCAAAGACCCCCAGGCCTGACAACATCACCAGGTCTTGAGGGACTTCCTAAACAATAGCAGGGAAGGAGCAAGCCTAATTTCAAGGGAGAGATTGTTCCTCAAGGAGGGAGCCACAGCAGAGAAGGCCTGCCTCCTGGGAACCACTATATGCAAGTCCCTGGCTGATGGAACCCATAGCATGCCTTCCCTGCTTGATCTAATGGGATGGGCTGATGTAATCGGGGAGAGGCAGTCCTTCCGATATGATAACAACTAGCCAATGAATTATACAGTGGAGTCCTTGGTGCTCTCTGAGCTTGGTTGTTTGCTTGCAGACATTTCATTACCCAGCTAGGTAACATCATCAGTGGGAGTGAGTGCAGAGTTTCCTCCCTGCTTATATACAGTAGCTTGCCCTGCCAGTGTTGGTTAGGGTGTGGTTTATTCCTTGGTGTTCCTTTCTCCTTTCTTTGTGGCATTTCTCTCTATTTCTTTCTAATGCCTTCCTTCCTTCCTCCCTCCCTCCCTCCTTTCTTCCTGCAGGTTGCAAGGAAATGTTCCTCTTGCTAGTGATCTGAATTATTCAACCCAACTTTGTGCTAAATTTTCTTAGGGACACAGGCCATTCTGCAGCTTTCTGTTGGGTATAGAGTAAATTAACCAGTTTTCTGGCTTTATAAATGTGCTAAAGAACAAACACAAACACACACTGCACACCAGCTGCATATCTGAAGTTCCGCATTTCTTGAGCAGAAGCCTCAAGCTTCTTCCAAACATCCCTCTTAATGCCATTTTAATTATTGAGGTAGATGCTAAGCCATATATATAATACATTTGCTTGGAAAATCCACACAAATCCCCCTGGTATTCAAGTAAACTACAAGCTGATCTCAGAGCCCTTCCCTTAAGAAATTAGTACACTGTAGCTATGTGTGCAAAAAAAAAAAACACCAAAAAATCTGCTTGAAGACAGCAAGATTAGATTACTCTTAATCACCCCTACTCTTCCTACAGCAATTTCTTCTTCCCACCTTTCATCCCAGGGTTGAAAAATCTCACTGCTTATGGGGCTGACTCTGCTGGATTTGGATCTGCTGCTTAACCAAGGAGATTCTGAAAGCAAAGGGTCTAGTTGGCAGAAATGATCCTCACCCAATAATCTTATTGACTAAACTTCCCAATGCATATAAACCCCACTGAGGCATCAGGAGCTGGTCCCATTTTTATTCTTAAATGCAAAACACAGAAAAACCAAAGACATTTTAAACCAGATCAGTGGTATTCAAGCATATGGGAAGATTTAAACCTTAATTATGTATGCCATCTAGAGTTACTTCTGTGACTAAGGCACCATACAAGTAATTTGGTAGATAGATAGAGTTTTTACTACTGAAAAATTAACTACAACACACACCCCTAACACTACAAGGGTTAGGGTTAGGGTTAGGGTTAGGCTGGATCCCTCTATCTTGGATTATATTACTAATAGGTTACTTTTTTCTGTGAAAGACTCATTGGGACACAAATATTGAATGTGAATAGTTAAAATGTTGACATGTCCATGTAGTCGCCCATGGTTTGCATCCAATTCAAGGGAGTCTTTAAGAAGAAATAACTGTGTCATATCCCATTAAAGACACCATACTTCTTTCTACAGCATGATGCAATGTTTTTCAAAGATGCTTCTGACTTCCATCTTACCCAAGAGATGCTAGAGTGAGAGATGATGATGATGATGATGATGATGATGATAAACCCACCATGGGATACTATCTTGTGGTGGTGATGCTTAAGGTTCTCAGTGAAGTTAAGAGCTATGCTAGTGGTATTGAAGATACTGGCAGGATCTCCCAAGCTAGACAGGACTTAATTTAAACGATCAGAAGAACAAGCAAAACCTGAACAAATGGAAATATTGCAGTAACAATGGAAATTGTAAAGAATTGGAGTCCGCCAGGAAAAGATCAGCTTCCTGGACTTAGGCTCAAATATCTATCCATTTTAGATTCCCTTCCTGTACATTCATTCCAATCAAAAATTTCAGCTAGGATTAATGGATTATTGGCCTACTACAGTCAAATGCTTCTGATCATGAAGAAAAAACAAAAGAAACAATGAGCGAACCATTTTTGTCCAATCACTTGTCTGACTACAACATTCAAGCTGTTAACAAGGATCATCACCACTAGCATCTAAAAATGCCTGGTCTTAAATATAATGTACCCTGTAGAGTAAAAAGAGAATTTCAGAAATTCTTGAAGTACAGAAGGCCAACTTTTGATTGATAAAACAATATTTTTAAAAAAAAACCTAAAAGAGATAAGACAAACTTTTATATGGCTTGGATGGATTACAAAGAACGATGGCATCGAAGTTGAATTTGGCTTGGATATTCTGCAACACTGGCAATAAAGAAAGAAAACATTGAATACTTATATCAGCCTTTCTCAACCTTTTGACCCTGGAGGAACCCTGGAAATATTTTCCAGGCCTCGGGGAACCCTTCACATTCAGGCTCAAATGTAGGCCAGACGTTACAAAATTATTATATTTGTTTCATGAGTAGGCCTGTATATATGCATGAACAGTGTTCTTAAAGTAAAAATAATGAATGAAACCTATTTATTTATTAAATTTATGTCACTGCCCATCTCCCCCAATGGGGGACTCTGGGTGGATTACAATAAAATAACACTAAAAACACAACCACCTAATTTACCATTAAAATATAAATAAAAAATGAATGTAAAATCCAAGTGGAGATGGAACACAATCACTAAGGGGTGCTATGGTGCCAGCCATCCCCAGGTGGAGCTATCGGTCTCCCCTTCCCAAGCAAGGTAGCAGAACCAGGTCTTCAGTTTCTTCCGGAAGTCCGAGAGCGAGGAGACCCGTCTCAACACCGGGGGCAAGATATTCCAAAGGGCGGGTGCCACTGCAGAGAAGGCCTGCCTCCTGGACCCTGCTAGATGAAATTCCTTTGCTGATGGGGTCTGTAGCATGCCCTCCCTGCCTCATCAGGTGGGACAGGCTGATGTTATGGGGATGAGACGATCCCTCAGGTACCCTGGTCCCATGCCATGTAGAGCTTTAAAGGTGATAACCAACACCTTGAATTGGACCCGGAAGCAAACTGGTACCCAATGCAGCTCGCGTAACAGTGGTGTCACATGGGTTGATTTTACAGCACCGATAACTGTCCATGCAGCCGCATTCTGGACCAGCTGAAGCTTCCGAATACTCTTCAAGGGTAGCCCCATGTAGAGCTCATTGCAATAGTCTATATGGGAGATGACAAGGGCATGAGTGACTGTTCAGATGGCATCTCGGTCCAGGAATGGGCAGAGCTGGTGCACCCCTCGAAGATGTGCAAAGGCCCTCCTGGCTGCAACTGCCACCTGCTCTTTGGGCAGGAGTCGCAAGTCCAGGAGGACCCCCAGGTTCCGCACTATTTCGAGTGGGGAAGTGCCACCCCATCCAGAACCAAAGAAGACAACTTCCTGGAACCCGAGGGGCCATCAATCCACAGCCACTCTGTCTTACCAGGGTTCAGTTGAAGCCTGTTGTTCCCCATCCAGACCCCCACAGCCCCCAGGCACTTACCTCTTTAATGTGAAGTTGACCAAATTTGAAATACTTTTTAAATAAATTGTGATCTCCCAGGGAACCCCTAGTGACCTCTCAAGGAGCCTGAGGGAGCCACGGAACCCTGAGGGCATCACAAAACCCTGACTTAGATGAACTATGGCATGACATTAAAATCAAAGCAGGGAGGTTATAAGTATTTGCATATTTCACATAGTTGGTGCTGGTTGTCTTTTTCATTGAAAAATGTACCAAATACATAAAATGAATTAGAAAGTTTTAAAAGCAAAACTGAACATAATCAAAACCATTAATACTCGGGTTGCCTTTCTAGTATGCTACATAGCAGGTATGTTTGACTGGTCATAAGCAGAACTAGATGCTTTAGACCACAAGACCCAAAACTGATGACAATTCCTCAAGTGCTACACCCAAAAAGTGACATTGATCTTTTTTATTTACCAAGGAAAATTGGTGATTCTGGTTTGTTACAACTGAAGCAGACAGTGGAAGATGACATCAGAGGTCCAAATGATTACATATAAGCAAGCAAAGAGAGGATGTTAATAAATGTCTGCAAGGAAAACATTTTGAATGTGATAGAATCAAATGCGGCATACAAAACGGAACGGTTACATGAGTGAATAAAAAATTGGAGATATCAACCACTAAATAGCCAGCACCTTGCAGGTATTGAAGGCAAGGTGAATAGTAACCAAGCTTGGCAATGGCTTCAGATTGGATCAGAAGAAATATTTGCCACACAAGAATAAGCACTACCAACAAATGCCATCGAAACAAAAGTTCAAAGAACTGGAAACAACAGCAAATGTGGATTTTGAGCCTGTTGATCTCCTAATCAGCAGCTGCAGCAAAATTGCCTAAACAAATTGCAGATGGTCCTTGCTTAATGACCACTCATTCTGCAACTGTTTGAACTTGTGATGGCACTGAACGAGTGGCACTTATGACTGGTCCTTTGAGTTCCAGCCGTCACAGTGTCCTGTGGTCACGTGGTCACCATTTGTGACCTTTCTTGCTGCTTCTGACAAGCAAAGTCAATGGGAAAGCTGGCAGCAGGTCCAAAATGGTGAGCACATGATGTCCTTATTTAATGACTTGTGATTTGCTTAACAATGGCAACTGGGAGTACCGAAATTGTCATTGCTAAACGGCACAGTCAGGGGCCATCGCACTAAGCGGCACAGTCAGGGGATGTCACGCTTTATGACCGCATTGCTTAGCAATGGCAGTTCCACTCCCAACTGCGTCATTAACCAAGGACTACCTGTATAAGACAAGACATAATTAGGTGGCAAAAAGGGTGGATTTGATGTCCCAAAGTATTTGTTATAATCATAATGTTTAAAAAGTGCTCCAGAAGGACCACATTAAAAAAAAAAAATGGGATTTCCAGATTCAAACAGACCTATATCTAGAATACAACATGCCAGACATCATACTGTAGTAATTATAGAAAAGCAAGTCTTACTTATAGATGTGACAACCAAAATGACATCAGAACAGCTCAAAAGGAAGTGGAAAAAATTGTAAAATATTGGGTCATAACCACTGAAATAGAGATCATGGAATAAACTGGTAAAAATTTTCCCCATAATTATTGAAGCACTAACAGCCATGACAATCGAATTGTAAAAACAGCTGGCAAAATTAGAAAACACAACATTTGGCTTTGAAGGAGGATAGTGGCAGGGAGGGGTGTTAAGCTAAAGGCCTTAACCCAAATGCATCTTCCAGGGAAACTAAAACTGTCATCTCAGCCATAAAGTAATTTAAAAGGCAAAGAATGATGACAAGCTGGGAAAACATCCTGGGAGATGAGCAGAGCTCTGGGAAAGGAAAAGGAAATAACTCCCTAGAAAGAAACTCTGCTTATGAAATAACCCCATTAGTCCTGCTCCATTATCTCATAGTGATACCCTAATGCCTTATTGACTTCACTAGGTATAAGATGTGCTATACTCAAATATCTTGCTAATGTATCCAACTGCATGTATATTCCAATTTGCGTAAATCTATAAAGAGGGATTGTAACCCTTCCCTTCTTTGCCTCCAGCACTGTCAATAAACTAAGTGGTATTTTGTGTAATTGTTTCCTGGTCTCCGTTCAAATGTACTCCTGAGAAAATTCTACAATTCACCAAAAAAAAAAACAGCTTTGCCTGGAACCACATCAATTCTGAGGTTTGGGGATAAAACTCAAACTGACCCTAAATTCCCAGCATTTGCTGAGTATTCTTTAGAAGAGGGATGATGATGATGATGATGATGATGATGATGATGATGATGATGATGATGATCTACACTAGCAGACTGTCCTTGAAAAGCTAACTACAGTTGAACAGGGTTAGTACTTGGGAGAAACATTACCAGGTATTCCCACCTGTAGGCTACACTAGAAAGTCAAATCGTATCTTAAAAGATGGTAGTGGCAAACTGCTTCTGTACAGTTGCTAAGAGAATGCCATGGCTGTGTCCATGTAGTCACCTGGAAGCAAGGGCAACTCAGAGAAGTCTTTATCTTTTTTTTTTTACTCCCTTTTATATTAAATTGTCATTGTTGTTAATTCTTGGGTTACTTTCCTTTGAATTTTTATTCTTGTAATAACATGAAAACAATGATCCTCACAGAAATAATAATAGATTTGTGCATATAAGAATATGTGTCATGGCTGTGATTTTAGTTTAAGAAGATGGGTACAAAGAAGGATCTTTTCTACATCTTCTGCTTTTCTGTTGTATCTTTCTTCCTTTCTTCCTACTTTGTGAATGTCAAAGGGAAAGCTTATAGAGACTTTGACTCTTACGATTTAGTCATGTTCCTCTATGTTTGTATAAATATGGTGAGGAAAAGCATAAGAACATTAAAACCAGTGTTGCTGGATCAAGCCGCCAAGTCCAGCATCTTCTGTCAGACAATGACCAACCAGATGCATCCAAGAGAAAGAAGGGCAATTATTCTCTTCTACTCTTGTTCCCCAGCCCTGATATCCACTCTGTGTTTAAAGCCACCTGAACTGGTGGCCATTACCAGCTCTATTGGTAGCAAACGTCACCCTTCATTGTATCAATAATTACTTCCTTCTGTTAGTCCTCCATCTCCCCACATTTAATGTCCACGAATTCTAATATTGCTCTCAACTAAAAATCCAGTTAAAGCTCTAGGTCTGTAATCACTGGGAAGGAGAAACTGCAATGAGAAGTAGTGGGGGAGAGAGCCCCTGCTTCCCCCCTTCACTCCTCCCTCATCTCTACATCCCATAAATGTGCTCTTCCTTAGAAAAAGTAATTGGATCATGAAGTATTGGGTCATGCTTGCAATGAGCAAAGTTCTGGAAGTAGGTCAACGTTTTAGGAGCAATTTCCAAGAAAGCTGATTTTTTTCCCAAGAATTCTCTCCAGGCTGTCCCATTGCTGTACCTTCTCTTGTTGCTTGATAGATTTTAACTTTTATTCAAAGTGATATAATCACCTTTGTATAATGAAGTGTCAACCCTTCCAGGTAAACCAGACAGGAAACACGACTAGATGAACTAATTCTACTTTACTGTAAGGCTACATTAACAGAAGCTTGCCACTCTGAAAGTACAAATCTCCCACCCTCCCTATTGATTGCTTGAGTGGTCCAGGTGGGTCTTTCCTAAGCTTCTTCTTTAGACCGTTACCCTCTTGTAGACTTCCTTTCCTTTTATCTAATCATTCCCTAGGCAGCACCTCTTCCCTCTGTTCTCCAAAGTCACCCTCACATTCCATCACATCAAGCCAGATAGAACCAAAGGGTTCTACTTTATTTATTTCTTTAGTTAAAACCTCTTTGCCCTGCTCTACAGGGAGGTAAAAGTTAAGGGAGGAACCAGTCAATCAATAAAATGCAAGACAATATTTCCTTCTGACTTACACTGGCTTCACACATTGCCATAATGTGGTCAATTTGGTTTGGGCTTATTGTGTTGAATAAACTTGCTTGTTGTGGTTTGTAAACCATGTGTTCCCAACCAAGAGCAGATTAGAAAACAAACCACGGTTAAAGGAATCAGGGCTGATCATGAGATTAGAACAGATCTCTGAATCTGAATGACATCCCATATAAGAGCAAAGCAATATGACAGAGCAGGAAAAACAAATAGCAATTCTTAAAAGTTGCAATTAATATGCAGTCTGACTCTTCTAAATTTTGTAAGATTTCTCCAAGCTGCTGACAATTTAGAAAGAACTTTCCCTTTCTCCTTCTATCTTTTTGAAAAACAAGGACATCCTAATGGACATTTTTGATTGATTGATTATGTGCCATCAAGCCATTTTTTGACTCCTAGCGACCACATAGATTTTCTCCAAGGACGATCTATCCCTAACCTTTCAAGTCTCCAAACAGTGCACTCGTCACCTCTGTAACTGAGCCCATCCATCTTGTTGCTGGTCATCTTCTTCTTCTCTTTCCTTCTACCATTCCCAGCGCTAGAGCCTTTTCCAGAGAGCTTCACATAATGTGTCTGAAGTAGGATAACTTGACCTGGTCATTTGTGCCTCATGAGAACTCTGGGTTGATTTGTTCAATGATCCATCAGTTTATTTTCTTGGCTGTCTTCTCCAACACTATAATTCAAAAGCATTAATACTCTACCTATCTTGCTTCTTTAAAGTCCAGTTTTCACTTCCGTAGAGTGTCACAGGGAATGCCATGGCTTGCACAGTTCTGATCTTTGTAGATATAGACACATCACGGCATTTGAGTATCTTTTCCAAGACCTTCATGGCTCCTCTACTGAGTGCTAGTCTGTGGCGTAATTCTTGACTGCTTGTTCCTTTACTGTTGATGGTTGACCCTAAGAGGCAGAAGCTATTCACCACTTTGATATCTTCATTGTCAGTTCTAAGGCTGAATGTTCTACCTGTTGTTATTAATTTGGTCTTCTTTATATTTAATTTTGGTCCCCTTTTTTCACTGTGTTCTTTGACTTTTAGTACTAGGGCTTGCAGATCCTTTGCATTTTTGGCTATCAGAGCAGTGTCATCAGCATAGTGCAGGTTATTGATGTTTCTTTATCCAGTTTAAAAACCATGCTCATCTTCTTCCAATCCAGCTTCCCTTAGTATATATTCTGCATACAGGCTGAATAAATGAGGAGAGAGTATGCAGCCTTGTCCCACTCCTTTCCCAACCAGTCTGTTTCACCAACTTCCATCTTTACTGTATCTTCCCAACCAGTATATAAGTATCTCATGAAGACAATGGGATGTCCTGGGACTCCAATTTTTCTGAGCACTTTCCACAGCTTGACATGATCGACACAATCAAAGGCTTTTCTATAATCAATGAAACAAGTACTGACTTCTTTTTGGTATTCTTTGGCTTTTTCAGTTATCCAGCATGCATCAGCAATAATGTCTCGTGTTCCTCAGCCTTTTCTAAAGCCAGCTTAAACATCTGGCACCTCTTTTTCCATGGAGCGCTCTAATCTGCACTGGATGATCCTAAGCATTATTTTTGCTAGCATGTGAAATTAAGGATATTGATAGTTTGAACACTCTGTTAAGTCTCCTCTTTTTTTTTTTTTGTAATGGAATATAGATTGACCTCTTCCAATTGGTTGGCTGCTGTGGTTGTTCTCCAGATTTGCTGGCATAGCTTGAAGGCTGCACAAATGAATAAGAGAAAAGAACTATGCTCCCACTTATGTGATATCCGAAGCCCTTCTGAATCATTTTTGATACATGCACAGATCCACCCAAAGGGTTCATGCATATCAGGCATAAGCAAACTTTGCTTCAATCTGAGGAAATCAGGAGGGGACATGTGGTGGGAGTCTTATGGAGTGAGTCAAAAATAGGCAAAGGTCTTTCTTCCCCTGATCCTTTCCTTTCTCTCTTTCTGGCATAGTCTCCCAAGCAGCAGGCTCAGGAAAGGAACAAAGAGCCCATATAAGAAGTCTGACCTGATCTGCCACAGATGGGGTTTGAATTTCAGCCAAGGGACTCATGTGACATGAGGAATGCTGGTTACCCACTCCCAATAGGTACAAGGCTTCAAATAACTCATTCAGAATACGTTGAATACTTCCAGGGTAACAACTGGCATGTTATATTCCACTCAAAACTGCAAGTTAAAGTACCATAGTTTAACTTCCATCCTGCAATTAGAGTGGATAATTTAGCTTCCATCTACTCACATTTGCTCAGTCTTTGAATGAACTGCTTCCTCGGGAATGTAGAGCAGAGTTGGTTATCTTTCATCAACTCAGTAGAGCATTGGACAGGGTGAGGACCCCAAATGGGCCTGATTTGGGAAGTGGGGCTGCAGTGTTAAAAGGTTAAATGGTTCCTTAAGGGTCTGCCAGACACCAATTTCACAAATTTACAGCCTCCTCTAACCTCCCTAAAACTCAAACAAGGCTGAATTCTATAGCACTACCCATTCTGGGACTGAAAAGAAGAAGCTGGTGGACCCACTTGGTATCCTGATCTAGAGGATGGAGGGGGGAATACCTATTGCACTGTGACCTCTTCTTTTCTCCATATCTTTCTCTTTGGATAGATCCAAGATGTGTGGATTCAAGGGGGGCAACAAATTTACCTGCGACTAACTTTGTGTTCTGTGTCCCTTTGACTCTTCACCAGACACAGCCTGAATGGCATATTTGCATCATATGCTTTTAATTGTGATCCTGTTGCTTGTTGAGCAGAAAAGCAGACAACATAGATTTTAAACCAATCAAGTCCATTTTAGCAGGATAACCAAGATTCCTTCTCCAATATTTAAGTGGGATTCTCCACATTCAGTGAAAGTCCAAGATAGTCTTCCCCAGCATGGTTGAAACTGAAGACTCCACAGCTTTCTAGAAAGTGATCTTGCTGTTGTAGGTCACAGCCTGTTTCTAATCTTCTCCCTCTCTCCCCGCCCTCATGTTACAAGCAGAAACCTTGAGACAAACACACACTTCACTTCCTTGGAACAGCAT